>NW_026695201.1:2400000-3600000 GCF_021218885.2 Marmota monax | reverse complement strand
AGACCTGGTTGTATCAGCCAGCCTGGACCAGACTGTGCGCGTTTGGGATATTTCTGGTGAGCTACCCAATTCAGGGGACAACCTTATTGTGTCTGGCGCAAAACTGCAATTGCTTAAAATAGGGTAGTTGGCTTAGAAAAGGAAAGTTAGAATATTTTGGTCCCATATGATAGCACCTTTGTTTCTGAGGTTATTGATTGTTTCTGTTTGATGCATCTGTCTATGAAAAGTGGCTACTCTGGAAAATTCATTTGATTTGAGTAAATTTTAACTTTTATTATTTATTTATTTTGGTACTAGGGATTTAACCTAGGGGCACTTTACCACTGAGCTATATCTCGAGCCCTTTTTTATTTTATTTTTTAATTTTTCTAATATCTTTATTTTATTTTATTTTATTTTTTTATGTGGTACCGAGGATTGAACCCAGTGCCTCACATGTGCTAGGCAAGTGCTCTGCCACTGAGCTACAATCCCAGCCCCCTTTTTTATTTTGAGACAGAGTTTTGCTTACTTGCTTAGAACCTTGCTAGGTTGCTGAAGCTGGTCTCAGAATTGTCATCCTCCTGCTTCAGCCTCCTGAGTTGCTGGGATTACAAGTGCATGCCACTGTATCTGGCTTAACTTTTGTTATATCCATTTTTAGTTAAAATTTATGTTCCTTTGGGGTATTTGATTAAGAATCAGTCTTTCTACTCCAGTAAAAAAGAATACAGGCTGGGGATATTGGTAACTCAGTTGGTAGAGTGCTTGCCTCAGATATACAAGGCCCTGGGTTTAATCCCCAGCACCCCCTTCCCACCACCAAAAAAAGAAAGAAAGAAAGAATACATCTTTGATAAAAAGAAATTTGAAAGCAGATTAATGCAGGGGAACAGGACTCTTGGATTCTGTTGCCTTATTCGGAAAAAGGAAGAGTCCTCTATTAGATTTCTTTTCGTGGAAAGAACATGGGACAGAGGGAATTGGTGACTTTTAGGTCCAGAATACCTGTTAGTAGGCAGACTTCTAGGATGTGAAATTAAATAATTAGTAGATTTTGGATGTTTGGAATAATTCCTCCTTTCATAGATAACATATCATTATTTTGAGATAAGAATTTAAATGTTTAGTGCAGTATAGAGGAAATCTAAGAAGTTGCTAACCAGAGAATTCAATTCAGAAAGGACCATACCTGTGATATAGATGGAAGAAGAGCTTTGTGTTGGAATCGGAAAATGAGACTAAATTTGAGGTTCTCTTCCCAGTTGTATTTTATTATCGCTTGCTCTATTTACTCATTGCCTTAGAAATTCTTGAGATTGAGTTCTTTGAAAAGTCAGTGGCTGGACTGCAAAATAGTGTTTCAATCTATGAAAAAGAGGCCCCCTTATAGATTTTTGCCTGATTCTTTATAGTAATAAAGGAGTCATCCTTCTGCATTGAATAGCTGAGGTGATAACTTTATCCAACTTCCTTGTAGCATGGTGGGCTGGGGCAAAATGGTACTTGCTGTTTTACAAGCCAATGATGAACAGCAAGTTGAATATTTGAATTCCTGGATATAATATTTAGAATGTTGCTGTAGCAGTTGTTTAAGATTCATGCATCATTCAAACAAGCCAACAGAAGAGGGGAACAATTGGAGAGCAGACCCTCTAGGTCTTGACAATTTTCAAAGGCTTAGAATTAGAAGAGATTTGTATAGACAAGATTGTATTGGAGAGAGGGCAGTTGTACTCCTTCCTCTAGGGCTTTGCCATTGCAGTTTTTCGTCAGACTGATAAGGCTTTATGAAGTACACCCAGATGTGACCAGCCATGCCAGCAGGAGGAGCTAGGTACAGGCATTTAAGCCCGTGCCCACTCCTCACTGCCAATACCAGGGAACTTAGCATCTATTTTTCCAGTAACTTAGCTATGGTTTTTCACTGTGCACACATTCAAAGTACCCTCTCTATCTCAAGATATAGGGTCCTGCTGGGGTTAGATCTAAGGTCACACTATTCCACCTGATCAGAGACATTTTTTTAGAATAGTTTTTCCCAACCCAAATTCTTTGAGAAAATTAAGTGCTACAGAAATTACTTTGATTATGTTCTCAGTTCTCCTAGGAATGGTATACAGCTAATACCATTCTGGATCATGAAGAAATTAATTTGTTACATACCTGAACTTATTCTTTTAAGCAGTAAGGCTTCTTTCACAGAACACTGAGTTAAGAAGGGCCTTATGCTGCTCCACTCTAGAGTACTGTTTATGCTATCTGATACTAGGATAGCATGTTCCCTGTGGTCTACCTAAAGCAATTTGGGGCAATCAGGTAATTGGACCTCATTAGTAATCATTGAAAGCCCTAGGCAAGAAATGCTTTTCTTCACTTTTTGCAAGCAGAAAGCATGTTTGCATCAAAATTAGGGGCCCTAGATCAGAGGAGAGAAGGAGAGTATGACCCCAGTGGGGTTTATACTTGCTTTTGAATGTGTGAATTGCATGTATTACTATGTAATAATATTGTAATTGTTGTATTTTTTATGTCTGTTAATGAGAATTTTGTGCTAACTTTACATACTAATGTTAATGTTCTCTTTACTATTTCTAAGTGTTTTTTCTGTACTCACTATTCTCTTCAATAACCCGTTAACCAAAGTAGAAAGAGGTGCTTTGGTATTTAACCAAGTAGAAAGAGCTTTGGGGTTAGACTTTTGCACTGACTTTTTTTTTTTTTCTAGAAACCAGCATGCTCTTTTCAGTAGAACTCTTTTTTGCTTTGGTTCAAATAATTCTGAACACAGGAAGAGAAATTAGCTTTCAGACCTGTTAGAGATCGGGGCTAACATTTCACAAAAGGGAAAGTGAGTTCTGAATCAGAGAACGAATATCCCCAAATTTTAGAGAATTGGTGAAAATTCTGATGATTTTAAATGTCTCTTTTTGAAAGGGATACTCTCTGAGCTAGTAGGTAAGCACTGAGAGAATGTAAAATTCTTCAAAGGAGAAGCTGTCTCTTGATAATGTTTCCCATAAGAATTGAGCTTAGCATAGTCCGAATCATTTGTGTTAACCTGGCAAAAATCATTTGTTTAAAAGGTAATGTATTTACAGCCTAGTGTGAAGACAGGTTACTTTTTAGCTTTGAGCTTCCAAGTAAACTGACTGTTAAATTATTTTAATATGCTTACACCTTTGCATGTCAAGCTCATGTAATTCAGGCTCAGTGAAAAGACTACTAAAAAAGTATTAATATGCTGCCAAATCCTGTCCTCACACTTCTCTCCTTACTGCTTCCCCTGGTCCCTGTTGGGAGGCATGCATAAACTGGTCCATTTTGAGAGTGTTGTCTTCTCCCTCTGGATTTGGGTAGCTGCTGTAGAAATTTTCCATCTGTCGTTCAGTCCTAGTGAGGGACTTGTCGAAGGCTTAAATATTTCTTTTCTAAGTATCTTTTCACTGCTTGTCACTATTCATCTGTCTGTTTTGCCCTTCCCCTTTTCCTGGATCATTATACACAAGTGCAACAAAGGTTTCCATTCTGTCATACAGCTTTCCTTTTAATGTGTTTGTTGAAGTTTATTGGAGGTGAAGTTCCTCACAGCTGTCTGTCTTGTATCTGTCTTTGAATCTTTCTCATACACCAGATTCATTAGAAAAAGTTGACAGATCCTATTAAAGGGAAGAATGAAATAAGTGAAAGGAGGCATCTTTGTGATGACTATGTCTGTTGGCTCAATGCTCATCTTGGGGATGGGGGACAAGATAATTAAAACTCCATGAGCTCTTGCTTCTCCAGTGCTGAAGTTTAGGTGCACTAGTATAGAGGAGAGATGGTTTTAAACCAATGAGCATAATTAAGCTTAAATTTTCATATTTTCCAACTGATACCAAGTTTTTAGGCTTGAAATTACTCAAGATTTTATATTTTGCGAGTGCTAAGTAATTTCATCTTCCACTCCCTGCACCCCAAATACTTTAGACGATGAGATTTTTATCCTGTTTTCTCATCTACAGACTGATATCTGCTTGTCTGTCTCAAAGGGTTGGTATGAGAATCAAGTCATGTAATATAAGAGTGTGTTGAAAATCAAAAGTGCTTTTCAAGTGTAAGAGAGTATTATTGTTATTTTGATTCTGATATAGCACAAATGGCTTTTAAGGATGGGTGTAGATGAGCACAAATGCCTCTACAAATAAAATGTATCTTATCCTAGTGTCTTTTGCCTATTGTTTTCAAATTTTGGGCTAATTTCTCCCAGTGAGGCCAGCCTCCAAAAGTTTTAATAGCAAAATACATATATTCAAATCTATAACCAGCCTTTTAAGTAAGAACTTAAAAGTGATGGGAAAGTTTTGATTACCTTGTGCCCTGTTCCAGGGTCAAGTGGAAGGTATGAGTATACTTTTTGCATAGTACTTTTTCTTCAAGACAGTACCTTTTTGATCATATTTTTAGTCTCTTTCAGATCAGATAGCTGTTTTATGCTTAATAGATCTAGTTTGTTTCTATAATTCATTTGGGACTTCCTTATGAATTACCTCCAAGCTTCCAGTTTGAGAAACACTGATGAACTGTGGCCTCCCCAAATGACTTTTCTTTACAATATTTTGAGATGATGAAAAAACAATGTTATATATTTCATGCAATTAAAAAAAAAGTGAATATTGAATGTTTACCATTTGAGGCCACATTTTGAGAACATTGAAGAATGAAAGCTAGGTATGATGGCATATACCTATAATCCCAGCGGTTTGGGAGGCTGAGGCAGGAGGATCTCAAGTTCGAGGGAAGCCTCAGCAATACCATAGACCCTGTCTCAAAATAAAAATAAAAAGGGTTTGGGATGTGGCTCAGTGGTTAAGCACCCCTGGGTTCAATCCTTGGTACCAAAAAATTGGAAAGTGGGTATTATCTGAAGTGACAGCTCTTTAGGTGAGATTTGTTGAAGTTAGCTGTGTCTGAAATTTGGGTTAGTTTCCTTTAGAAAGAAAACCAGTAGTGGGCCTTTTGAATGTTGAAGGAAGAGAAGAGGAGATAGTGAATAAACTTCAGAATTTTGAACAAAATATTTAGAAATAGGAGCTCTTGAGTCTCTTGTCTCTTTAACTTTCTTTTTCCTTTCTCTTATGTTAGTCTGTTGCTGTACCTTTCTGCTTCTGGTACTCCGCTCTTTTTGATAATGTTATGTTTGCATCTTTCATCCCGATCCTTACCCCATCGAAGGTCTAAGGAAAAAAAACTTGTCTCCTGGTGCGGTGGAGTCAGATGTGAGAGGAATAACTGGGGTTGATCTATTTGGAACTACGGATGCAGTGGTGAAGCATGTCCTAGAGGTACTTATCTCTGCTGCCAGTGGCTGGGTGTGGGCTCTCCTCTGGGGAAGGTCACTGCGTCTCATTCATTATTCATTCCTTGAACAAATATTTATTTGTTTTTTGGTACAAGTGTCAGGTGCTGTTTAAGGCATGGGAAGTAGAATTGTGAGTAAACTGAGAGGAAAATGAAACTTCATGTAGCCTTATAAATACAGTGGGGAGAGAGGAAGAAAGCTGAGCATAGCTCCATCACTGTCCTGTCCCAAAGCAGGTCTACACTCAAGCTTTCTGGAAGCAGGTGGCAGAAATAAATGTAATCAATATTACTATAAACCACGTGTAAGTAATTTCTATTCATTGTGGGAAAAGAGAAAAGCATAAGGGAAGTAAACTAGCTCTTTTAAGATAAAAAATATCTGATTTAACCCCCCAGTTGTTCACTAAGCTAGGTATCATTAACCTCATTTTACAAAATGAAAAAAATTGATATTTGAGAAATGAGTTTACTGAAATTCACATGTATCTAGTAAATGAAAGAAAAAATAGGATTTTAACTTGGATAGCTCTGACTTCAAAACCCAGCTGCTTTTAACCATACCATGATATGTCTCAAAAGTTCTTTTGAATCAAAACTACCTTATCCATGTTTCTATCACACATGGAGTACAACTATATAAATAGGGTATAGAATATCTTAAGATTAGCAGTTCTTAAATTTTTTAGTCTTGAGAATCTCTGTACTCTTAAAATTTATTGAGAACCTGAATTTTTGTATATGTAGATTGTATCTGTCAGTTTTAACCATATTTGAAATTGAAACTGGAGATTAAAACCAGGGCCTTGTTCATGCTAACCATGTGCTCTATCATGAGCTATGTCCCAAGCCTAAAACCAAGAACTTTTTAAAACATGAACAAAGTCAGGCATGGTGGCACATTCCTGTAATGCCAGCTACTTAGGAGATTGAGGCATGAGCATCACAAGTTTGAGCTCAGCCTGAGCAATTTAGGGAGACCTTATCTCAAAATTTTAAAAAGGGCTGGGCTGTATACTCAGAGGTAGAGTGCTTACCTAGTGTGTATGAGGTCCTAGGTTCAATCTTCAGTACTGCAGAAAATTAAACAAAACACGAACTATGTCAGCACACATTCATTTGCTGGTAGAATGATATTATCGCCTGTCATGTAGCCTCCCAAAAACTCAGTTTTATACTCATTCTTACACAATAAGAATGAAAAGAAAGTGAAGTCTTGGTATTTATTATGAAAATAGTTTTGATCTTACAGACTTTCTAAAGAAATCCTGGGAATAATCCAAAAGTTTTTGGACCACATGTTGAGAATTTCTGCATTAAGTTATAAAATAGCTTTTAGTTTTGGCAGTGCCACTTGCCTAATACCACTGTGCTTCATCCCCAGTCTTATTTTTTTTCTTCCCCATTTGATTTTGAGACAGGGTCTTGCTAAGTTGCCCTGGTTGGATGCAAACTTGCAATCCTGCTACCTCAGCCTTCCCAGCAGCTGGGATCACAGGTGTGTGCCTCTATACCCACCTAAAACAGGTTTTTATACTTGAGGTTAATAATTAGAGAAATAAGATATAGTACGTTAAAAAAAAAAAAAGAAAAGAAAAAGAAAAAAAACAAGGCAAAAATATCCTAAATGAAACTGAATTTAGGGGTAGAAATATTTGGAAATTCCCTTGAGGATTAGAATAATATTGGGTAGGTTGACATGGTTGGTAATTCTAATGTTCAAAACCTTACATAGTGGCATAGTCCCTTGAATTTTGACATAAAGAGTAAATTAGAGACATCTTTTACAACTACCAGCATGGTTCATTGATTTGCTTTTGTCTGATAGTTATAAAGCTGTTTTGAAAAAAACTATTTTTTTTTTTTTAAATAGGGTCATGATCGTGGAGTAAACTGGGCTGCCTTCCACCCCACTATGCCCCTTATTGTATCTGGGGCAGATGACCGTCAAGTGAAGATTTGGCGCATGAATGGTGAGTGAACCACAATGAAGAGTATCACCGTGTCTTAAGAAATTGACTGCTGGGAACTGGGGCTACAGCTTAGTGGTAGACCACTAGTCTAGCATGCATAAGGCCCTGCATTCAATCTCTAGTACTGAAAAAAGGGGGAAAGGGGTAGTAATTAACAGTTAGACACCTAAGTAGCTAATCTGCTGTATTTTGACCTGCCTTCCTACTTTAGGTTATTATCTTATGCTAATCCTGGGAACATTGGCATTGCCCTTTTTCTTCCATCTTTTTTTTATATGGTCAATGGTAGAAGGCTTGCTTGGCATGCACGTGGCCATGGTTTCAAACCCCAGCACCACAAAAAATAAATAAAGCTTCTGTCATGGAGTTTACATTTGTTCTAAAATGGCAACTAGTGACAAATGCTATCAGGACAAATAAAACAGGATAAAAAACCTGAAGAATGATGGAACAGAGGTTTTATAATTGCTGGGAGGGTTGGAATGAAAGGACAGAGACATAAAGATTAAAAGACTCAAATGAAAAAAATCCCTATATTTTCAGGCTGGTTGTATAGCTCAGCTTATGCCGAACATGTGCAAGACCTGGGGTTTGATTCTCAGCACCAACGGAATTAAAAAAAGGAAGAAAGGTCCTGGGTTGTAGCTCAGTGGTAGAGCGCTTGCCTTGCATGCATGAGGCCCTGGGTTTGATCCTCAGTACCACATAAAAAATAAATAAATAAAAAGATACTGTGTCCATCTACAACTAAAAAAATATTTTAAGAAACAAAGGAAAAGGAAGAAGAAGAAAAAAAAAACTGCCCCTTTGGAAGTTAATTTTAGTATTTTGTAGTGGTACCTAGAACTTGGTTAAGAAGATTGTTGTATAGTAATAGGGAATTGCAATAACCTAATTCTCTTTCATCCTTCAGAATCAAAGGCATGGGAGGTTGACACCTGTCGGGGCCATTACAACAACGTGTCTTGTGCTGTCTTCCACCCTCGCCAAGAGTTGATCCTCAGCAATTCAGAAGACAAGAGTATTCGAGTCTGGGATATGTCTAAGCGGTAAGGGATTTACTGATGTTGTGTGACCAAACCAATGGGAATAGCCCCCTTTCTCTTTCTTACTTTTTCCCTTTAAAAGTTAGATTAGAACTTGGGTGTAGTGGTGCACACATAACTCCAACAACTCAGGAGGCTGAAGCAGGAGGATTGATTGCAAGTTCAAGGCCAGCCTGGGCAACTTTTTGAAATCTTGTCCCAAAACAAATTTTAAAAAGGACTGAGGATGAGGATGGCGCTATAGCTTAGTGATAGTACTGGGTTTGATCCTCAGCACCACATCAAAATAAACAAATAAAATGAAGGCATTCTGTCCATCTACAACTACAGAAAATAAAATTTAAAAAAAGGACTGGGGATGTAGCTCGGTGGTAAATCACCCGAGTTCAATTTCCATACCAAAAGAAAGTGAAAATTAGACTATAATGTTCCTTTTTTTCTCTCATCATCTTTAACATGTGTAGAAATCAAATAATAAATTATAAAAACTTGAAGAGACCTAGAGATCGACATTTATTAATTTTCTATCAAATAGAAATCTCTGTGTGTATTCTTTTCCTCCTCTGAATTTGAGCATTTTTCTCTCTCCTTTCCCCCCAGTTCTTTAGCAGCAGAAAGAAGAAATATGAAATGAAACAGTACAGAAAAATATTTAGGATGAATAGGGAGAATTGAAGTATCAAAATAATAGGGTGTGGGGGGGTACAGCTCAGTTGGATTGAACCTGGGTTCAATCCCCAGAACCACCAATAATAATAATAATGATAATAATAGGATCAGTTTGAAGTTTCCTCTTTTCTGTTCGTTCATAGACTTTAATATGATATATGCCTTTACTTATCATACACACCTGATTTACTTTTTAAATCGCCTTGCAGGTTCACCATTCACTGTTCTTGCATGTGATCAGCTGAAGATTCCTAGGAAATTAATGTTCTTTGTCTACTGTTTGCTTTCCTAGGACTGGGGTTCAGACCTTCCGGAGGGACCATGATCGTTTCTGGGTCTTAGCTGCCCACCCCAACCTTAACCTCTTTGCAGCAGGTAAGGGCCATTATTATTATTACTACTACTACCACCACCACTTCCTTCTCCTCCTCCTCCTTTTCCTCCTCCTCCTCTTTGTTGTTGCTTTAGTTCAAATTACTTGAAAGTAATTCTTCATTAGCTTTGTCTCTAGTAAACACAACAGTAGAATTCAGAGTCACTAAATACTACTACTCCTTTTCTTGGAGTGGTAGTATTTAGTGCTCTTTCTCTACCAAGATTCCTTTAATGGTAAAGCTCATTCTCTTTGAGTAGCTCCTAGGAGCTCATAGGAGGCTAATACAGGACACTTAGAATCTCAGGCTGAGAAGCTTATTCATTTGTTTGACAAATACATATTAAGTGGTGGGCCCTGTTCTGGGTTCTAGTGTTAAAGCAGTATATAAAATAAAGCCTTTGTCTTTACAGAGCTTTTATTGGTAGTTAGGGGAGATAGACCATACATAATAAATACATAAAGTGATGCTTTGAAAAAAAAATATCAAAATTAAGGAGAGGATGATAAATAGGAACAAATGTGGGGACCACTACTGTATATTTAGTGTTTAGAAAAGTGAAAAGGAATGAGACAATGGAAGAGCAAATGCAAAGAACATATAGTAGGATAATAAAGAGAAGTACTTAGCATGTTAAGAGAATATCAAAGATCAGTAGAATTATGATGAGCCAAGGGGCTAAGTAATAGCAAGGGGAGACACACCAGAGTGTGCATCATTATCATCATCATTATTATTATTATTATTGGTACGGGGATTAAAAGCAGGGGAACTTAACTACTGAGCCACATCCCAGCCCTTTTTATATTTTGTTTAGAGACAGGGTCTTACTAAGTTGCTGAGGGCGGCCTTGAACTCGAAATCCTTCTGCGTCATCCTCCCAGGCTGCTAGAATTACAGGCATGTGCCACCACGCCCAGCCTGAGTGTGCATTATCTTATAAATCATGGTTGGAACTTGGTGATTTTTATCCTGAGTGAGTGGAAAACTATTGAAAGATTTTGGGCAGGGAAGTGACACTGGTTTATGTCACTTAAGAGTATAAGAATAGAGTATTTCTCTAAGGGATGGACAATGCTAATATGGTAAAAGCAAAACATTTTAAAAAACAGAACCATAAAGGCCTTTAACACTAGCATTCATTTTTTTAACAAATACCTTTGCTCTTTTTATTTACTAGGGACTGATAAAGGATAGAAATTATTGCAATTTTTTTTTTTTTTGCCTTCAGTGAACTAATGGTATAATGGAAGTGAGAGATTTAACAGTATAGAGATAAGTACTATAATGAAGTCTATAAAAGTTTTAGGGACTTACAGAGAAGGATGTGTCTAAATGTGGCAGTGTGATTTAGTATTAAGAAAGTATTCACAGAGAATTATTTAAATAAAGATTTCAAGGCTGGGAGTGGTGGTGTTTGCCTATAATATCAGCATCTTGGGAGGCTAAGGCTGGAGGATCACAAGTTCAAAGCCAGCCTCAGCAACTTAGCAATACCCTGTCTCAAAATAAAAAATAAAAAGGGCTGGTATGTAGCTCAGTGTTTAAGTGACCCTGGGTTCAATCCCCAGTAGCCCCCCACAACCAAAAAATAGATTTCAAGAATTGTGAGAATTCAGGCAAATAAGGGATGCATTTAGGTATTATATTAATGTTTTTTTCTGTTGCTGTAACAAAATCCCTAACACTGGATATTTTATTTTATTTTTAAAAAGAGGTTTATTTAGCTCAGAGTTTTGGAGGTCTAAAGTCCAAGATTAGGCAGCCACAACTCTTTGTCCTCTTGTGATGACTCCTTGGCTGTGTCACAGCATGGCTGACACCATCCTGGCAGGAGTGTGGGCAAGGAGAGATCCCATTGCCAGAAAGAAGCCAGAGAAGATTTAGGGACCAGGCTTACTCTCTTAGTATAACAACCTACTCTCAAGGGAACTAATCACTGTTCTGAGACAACTACATTAATCCCTTCTGAGGGTTCACCTTCTAATGACCTAGTCACATTCTATTAAGCTCTGTTCTTTAAAATTCTAGCACCTCAGCACTGCCACACTAAGATCAAATTTCCCGCACATGAATCCTTGAGGGACAAACCACATCCAAACCATAGCAGGTGTCTTGTCTTAATTTTTGCTTACATATATAATCATCCTTGTGCATCTCCTTGTGCCAGATTTTTTTTTTTTTTCCCCCTATAGTTAATTCTTTTCTCACTGTTTCCTATCCCCCAGGTCACGATGGTGGCATGATTGTGTTTAAGCTAGAACGGGAACGGCCAGCTTATGCTGTTCATGGCAACATGCTGCATTATGTCAAGGACCGATTCTTACGTCAGCTGGATTTCAATAGTTCTAAGGATGTAGCTGTAATGCAGTTGAGGAGGTAAATCTGACTTGTTTCTATTTTTACAAACCTTTTCATCAGTCACTGTGATATATTGCCCCAAAACAGGGCTCTTTCTTTTAAATGACCTTTGGATCTCACCTCCTATCACAGATGAAATCCCCAAAGGATAACCCTGCTCAGTTTAAACCCTAGCATGGCAAATAAGGAGGTGACCAGAAGTAAAATGGGAATTTCTCTGTTGAGAGTGCTATTGATTGACCCTGAGGAAATTGTACTGTTATAGTTTGTAAACCAGGAAAATGTTCATGATAGAGAGTATCCCAAATTGGAGACATGCCTTTTTTGGTGGGTGCAGGTACTAGGGATTGAACCTAGGGGTGCTTCCTCACTGAGCCACATCCTAGTCCTTTTTTATATTTTATTTAGAGAAAGGGTCTCACTGAGTGGCTTAGTGCCTCACTGTTGCTGAGGCTGGCTTTGAACTAGTAATCCTGCCTCAGCCTCCTGAGCTGCTGGCATTACAGGCATCCACCACCACGCCCGACCAGAGATGGGCCTTTTAACATTTATTTAGCATATCTGCCTTGAGAGATCTCATAGCATAGTGGTTTAATAGACCTAAATGATTATAGTACAGGGTAAGTACCATAATGGAGGTTTATAAAAGAGTTTTAGTTTTCCATAACTCTTTCTTTGCTTTCCAGCAAAATGTACACAACTCTAAACGAGAATATATGTCTCCGGAAACTCTTAATTCTGAAGATATGATAACCTCTGGGATGCCTGGCAAAAGGAACTGTCCTTTTGGAAAGCCAGCTGCATCAGCATGCTGAAACATTCATAGTGGCAAACATTGGCATGCGAGTTTGATAACCACCCTCTAGCATCACTACAATAAAAAGATGGGTTTATGAGAACAATCCAAGGGACAGGAGAAACCAGCCAGAGACATCACATCAAGTTACTCTGTGGTGTCCATTGCAATTGTGTGTAGGAATTTGTACCCAAGCAGAACCATAGTGAGTGCTGACCCTACCTTTTATTGAATAATTTGGCTTGTACTAGAGCTTGCAATGAGCTCCCAAGCCCTACAAAAAGAAGGAGAAAAAAATTCAATTTTTATTTATATTTATAAAACTGATGAGTTTGTATATAAAGATAGTAGAATGAAACAGACATTATTGCTATGTGTATACATGTGACTGCATGACCAATATGATTCTGCAACCTGTACACTCAGAAATATGAGAAATGATATCCCTTCTGATTCAGATGTATGATATATCAATGTCATTGTACTGTCATGTGTAACTAATTAAAACAAAAAAAATTAAAAAAAAAAGATAAAAAGTGCTGGGTGTGGTGGCACATGCCTATAATCCTAATGACCTTGGAGACTGAGGTAGAAGGATGGCAAGTTTGGGGTCAGCCTCTGCAACTTAGCGAGACCCTCAGTAACTTAGCAAGACCCTGTCCCAGAATAAAAAGGACTGGGGATGTAGCTCAATGGTAAAGCATCCCTGGGTTCAATTCCCAGAACCAAATAAATGAATAAATTAAAAACAAAAGGATAATTCCTTTCTTCTATTCTTATACCTATTCTGTTTTCTCCTTTTTCTATATATATCTCTAGTGGGTCCAAGTTTCCAGTTTTTAATATGTCATACAATCCAGCAGAAAATGCAGTCCTGTTGTGTACAGTAAGTAACCTATGGATTCCTCCTAAATTCTCCTTAGGTATTTTTCTGATCCCCAGAGTGAAACTGATGACTTCTTAAAAGCTATTTAATGGTCATTTTGCAGGAGCTAACAAGTGAACACAAACTAAGCATAAACTAGAAAGGCTTCAGTTGTCATAAGGAAATTGAAGGTTTGTGAACATGAATCTTTCATAAGGCTAATATAATATCTAAACTTAATGAAGCCTCAAGATGAATGACCCAGATTACTGAAAGTGATTGGAGAGATAGTTTACATGTATCCCATGCAAAGGAGATGCTTATATTGATCTCTCCCTTTGGGGGAAAATAGATTTTGGAAGGGGGTTCTTTTCAATGAAGTTGACTTCAGAGTAATCAAAGCCTTTTTTTTTTTTTTTAAGAATATTTTTAGGGCTGGGGTTGTGGCTCAGCGGTAGATCGCTTGCCTAGCATGTGCGAGCCCTGGGTTCGATCCTCATCACCACATAAAAATAAAATAAAGATACTGTGTCCATCTACAACTAAAAAATAAAATATTATTTTTTTAAATAATATTTTTAGTTGTAGATGAACACAATAACTTCATTTTGTTTATTTATTTTTTATGTGGTGCCAAGGATCGAACCTAGTGCCTTACATGTGCGAGGCAAGTGCTCTACCACTGAGCCACAACCCCAGCCCCATCAAAGCCTTTCTTGTCATACAATTTGCAAAAAGAAAAAAGGGAGGAAAAAAAGACCATTCTAATTTCAGTGCCCAGTGGCCAAATTTAAAAGAATTAAAACATCTTTTCCCATATAACCTCTAGTGTCCAATCTTGGTCATTCTCTTAATATCTAGCAGTCCCATATTCTTATGGCAATTCCCATATTCTCCTGGCATTTTTTTTTAATGTCTTTTTTTTTTCTCTCTCAAGCAAACTTTTTTTTTTTTTAAAGAAAGAGAGAGAGAGAGAATTTTTTAATATTTATTTTTTAGTTTTCGGCAGACACAACATCTTTGTTTGTATGTGGTGCTGAGGATCGAACCCGGGCCGCACGCATGCCAGGCGAGCAAGCTACCGCTTGAGCCACAAGCAAACTTTTTTATATTAATAAGCATAATTCAGGTGGGACTCCAGAATGTCAGGGATCTTAGGCTTTTGATTTGTGGAAAAGGGCAATCTTGGTTTTCATTCAGATAAAATCTGCCTCTTTAAAGGATAAAGAAAATATCATTGCTGAGTTGGTTAGCTAAGAGCTTTATAATTCTTAGATATGGCAACATTTGAATACTGTCTGGGTGAAGGGGGAAGGAAGTATAGTTTCATATTGTTGTCTGTGTAATGGAACTGTTTTCTCTGTTAGAATAAACTGGTATCTTGGGTGCTCCTCACTAACATTTTAATTTCCCTTTTCTCCTACAGAGAGCCAGCAATTTAGAGAATAGTACCTATGATCTATACACCATCCCCAAAGATGCTGATTCGCAGAATCCTGATGGTAGGCATGCTCTTTGTCTACCTAAACCTGCTTCCAGCTCTCCTTACCCACATCATTATTCTTTTTCAAGGTTTTCACATCCCATCCCCAGGCTGTGGTCACATCACTCATGTCTGTTGGCAGGTGCTGCTGACAGTTACATCAGAGGCGACCATGGTGTGAAATATTCATGTTTCCCCTCCATTTTATTACCCCAGCTAGATATATATATTTTATAATTTGGTTATTAGAAACTCTCCATTTTCTCTTTCAGCACAGCATGTTATCCTAGTTTATTGTCAGCTGATATGACTTTCACCCTGGTAGTTTCATTTATTTAAAAATGTGGTTCCAATCTTGCAATGTCTCATCCTGGGACTAGGGATTTATACTCTTCTATCCACATCCAGATCCGATTTGCTTCCTTTTGCATGTCAAAAAGATGAGGCTGCTAACAGCCCAGGGCCCCACCTGGGATCCCAGGATCCAGCTGAGACCCCTGCCTACCTCTTTCATCACCACTATCCCTTGTTGATGTTCTTACTATTAGAACTTGCTGACAAAACATTCTCAGAATGGATTTTACTCTGGCTTCTGTTCCTATCAGTGCTCTTCCTCCAGGGGGTTTATAGACTTTAGCATATCAGAGATTTATTCTACAGGTCCCCACTTTCACTAGCAGACTTTGATCATATTTTAGACCCCATCAACACATTCTCAAGAAATGTTTTGCTAGCTCTGTCCCTTTTGTGGGTGCCTCAGGTCATTATTGTTAATCCTGTTCACCTTTTAAATGTGCTCATACTGACAGAGAAAAATCTCTATATATTTGGTATCCGTAAGTCAAAGTCCCCCTTACAAATTAGTCATTTAAGCCAATTCTGAACTAAGAACTAAATCTTGTGATTTGGTTCTTCCCAACCTACTCCCTTGCTTTTGTCCCCCCAGATCTGTTTACAATTATTAGTTTAAAATATTTTGTTCAGTTATTATTTTTGTATATATTATATATATTATTATATCTTTTATTATTATTATTATTATTATCATTATCACTTTTCTGTTCTCCATCCTTTGAGGGAGATAATAATTTATAAGGTTTGACTCTTTGTTGGGAAACAGAGGAAGAAAAATCAAAAGCTGGAGTAGTGTTGTTCCCTGACCCCTAAAACAGGGAATGTTGGTTATGATAATTAGTTTTTCAAATTGTCTGCCACTCTAGGTGCCAGAGAAATATAAGGCAAGGGTGACCAGCATGTTTTGTCCAGTTTTCTACTGTTATAATATATGAAAGAATATTTCAATGCATCTTTCACAAGTTTCTCAGAGGGTAGAGAGGAGTGTCCATTGGAAAATTCTAATCAACCACCAGAAATGAGGAACTCTCTTTTGGGGTAATAAGTCTTTAACACTTAACAGAGCAACAGCTTAGTGCTAAATACTGCCCAGCATAGAACTCGCTTGTCAAGATTTGGTTGGGAGTGCTCTGCCCCACTGTGCCTTACTAGGAGGTCTACATTTGCATGTTAAAAGCAGCGGAGCAGCTGCAACCTGGGGAGGGGGCTGCCTCTACTCCAGTTTGTTCTGATAGGAGGTCCTAGGACATTGACAGGCTGCTTGCTGTGCCACAGCTTGGCCAGGGAGGCCCTGCTCGTTAGCTTGATGGAGTGTGCTGTCTCTCAAGATGGGCAGCCCTTCTGCCAGTATATGGTGTTGGCTGAAGTGCAGCCACTTGGCCAAGAGGAAAGAGGCTTGGCAGGGGTGGGGGTTGGAGTTTGGAGGGGACTGGTAGGGAAAAGTCACTTGACAATAGCCTCAGGTTATGGCTGAATTAGTTAGGAAGCAGCTGAACTGGCAAAGCCAAGATGGCAGCCAGCAAGACTGGCAGCTCTATGGCATCTGACTCTGTCACCTGCTAGTAGCTCACCACATGCTCCTACCCTTTGATTTTGTTCTCTTCAGCCCCTGAAGGGAAGCGATCGTCAGGCCTGACAGCCGTTTGGGTTGCTCGAAATAGGTTTGCTGTCCTAGATCGAATGCATTCGGTAAGTTAAGACTAAAAGCTGAAACCAGTTTGGGGAGTGTAGTGGCAATGGCCTGTGTATTGCAAAATAAAAAGTACTGTTTTTTCCTTATTCCCCCCTGACAGCTGTGGTTCTCATCTATTGGCTCTGCCTTTATTCCTAGCCCTGAGCTAACCCCCTGGGGGACAGATTTAAAGTTTTTTGATTTGAGTTGATATTACTGTAGCTTTGGGCTTAAGAAGCAAGATAAAGTCACTCTTGACCATTTGAGCAAAGCCGAAATCAGAATCAAATTTGAAATGAGTGGGTTGGACGATGAGTAGATCTCTCTACTTGACCTATCGCCATTGGAACTTGAAATGTAATAGGTTCAGCACAAGATAAACAAAATTCTCGAGAAAATATTTAACAAAAATTTAACCCCCTCTGGGGCTGGGGATGTGGCTCAAGCGGTAGCGCGCTCGCCTTGCATGCGTGCGGCCCAGGTTCGATTCTCAGCACCACATACAAACAAAGATGTTGTGTCCACTGAAAACTAAAAAATAAATAATAAAAAAAAAATTATCCCTCTAAGTACTGTTTTCTCTCTCTGGTTGACTGAGAATCTCAAGTTTCATTGGACTTCAGAATTTTTTTTCTTTCTTTTTTTAATGATATTAAGACCCTTAGAAAGGATTTTGGAGTGATCTGTCTACCTGATGTGTGATTAACTTGGACAGAGAGAAATATACTTAGTTTATTGAAGCTAAGGAATAATTGCTGAGGGATGTCATTAGCTGTCATCATTTTGTGTAATCACTTTTTCTCTTAATTCTTTAACATTCCTTTCAGCTTCTGATCAAGAATTTGAAAAATGAGATCACCAAAAAGGTACAGGTGCCCAACTGTGATGAGATCTTCTATGCTGGCACAGGCAATCTTCTACTTCGAGATGCAGATTCCATCACACTCTTTGATGTACAGCAGAAACGGTAACATGATAGGTGCCTGTAAAAAAACAAGCATATAGTGGGGGAGAGTGGACAACTTTAGTGGGAGCTTTTCTCTCCCAAGGAACAAAGAGGGATACCAAGGTTAATGGCACAGTTCTTGTGCTTAAAGGGGTTTATAATCCAGGGATGAAATATGTAAATATCCCTAATAATATGAGAAAATGAGAGGCAAGGGCTTGAAAAGAGGAGAAGTATAATGCAAGCCAAATTTTTAAGTTACAGAGCTACTATGCAGAAAATGTTTATTTGGCATTACATTGAGAAATTGGGGTTTATGTGTGAGGATAAAAAGACCTAGATCTTAGGCTGGGGTTGTAACTCAGTGTTGGAGAGTTTGCCTCTCACGTGTGAGACACTGGGTTTGATTGATCCCTAGCACCACATAAAAGTAAATAAACAAAGATATTTTATCCATCTATAACTAAAAAAAAAAAAAAAAAAAATTAACAAAAAGGACATAGGTTTTAACCCTAGACCCAGGAGTCAGATCTATTCATGTTTGACCTTCTCTCTCATTTCAGGACTCTGGCATCTGTGAAAATTTCTAAGGTGAAATATGTTATCTGGTCAGCAGACATGTCTCATGTAGCACTACTGGCCAAACATGGTAAGTTTTCATATATCCACCCTGATTTAGAGCCCACTCCCTCCCTCCCCCATCCCTGCCAGTCTGCTGCACTCATTCTGTCCAACAGAGCACTCATGCCCTTTGCCTCTTACAGCCATTGTGATTTGTAACCGCAAACTGGATGCTCTATGTAACATTCATGAGAATATTCGTGTCAAGAGTGGGGCCTGGGATGAAAGTGGGGTGTTTATCTATACCACAAGCAACCACATCAAATATGCTGTCACCACTGGGTAAGTTTATTATCTGGAATACAGAACAGGAGAAGGTAGCTTCTAAAAACTCACTGTCCTATCTCAAGATGTCACTGAAGTGCCCTGTGAGCTTCCTTCATGGAAAAGCCTTGTCTGGCACTATGTACTAGAGACATCAGTATATACTTTTTTCTACTCTTTTAAAATTGTGAGGCCAGGACTGGGTACCTCATATGTATACCAGAGTAGAATTGCTGCACCATAGAAGTATACATACCTTCTCATTTTCCAGGTATATGACACTTTTATTTTTGTGCATATGATAGATGTGTAAGAATATCTCATTTTTATGAGTTCAGAGCACCTGCCTAGCACATATGAGGCACTCAGTTTGATCCTCAGCACCACATAAAAATAAAGGTATTGTGTCCACCTTCAACTAAAAATTATTTTAAAAAGAAAGAGGATTAAATTATTTTTTTAAAAAATCGTGATGCCAGAAAATCATGACATATACCTGCAATCCCAACTACTTGGGAGGCTAAGGCGGGAGGATCAAGAGTTCGAGGCCAGCTTGGGCAACTTAATGAGACCCTGTCTCAGAAAAACAAGATTTAAAAAAAAAAAAGGTAGAAATAAAATTGTGGGGCTGGAGTTGTGGCTCAGTGGTAGAGTACTTGCCTAGCATGTGTGAGGCCCTGGGTTGATCTCAGCACCACATACAAATAAATAAAAATTTTTTTTTTTTTTTTTTTTTTTTTTTTAATATTTATTTTATTTTTTTAGTTTTCAGTGGACACAACATCTTTGTATGTATGTGGTGCTGAGGATCGAACCCGGGCCGCACGCATGCCAGGCGAGCGTGCTACCGCTTGAGCCACATCCCCAGCCCAATAAAAAATTTTTTAAAAAAAGAAAAAGAAATAAAATTGTGAACTATAACCCAAATGTAGAAAATTTTATAACTTTTAAATATATAGAATGGCAAACAATTTGTATAGTGAACATGAGTGAAATTATACTGAATATATTATTTTTTATCTTGCTCAATATTTTCTTTATAAGATTTTTTCATTCTGTACCTCTAATTTATTTATTTCATTATTATATAATGTCTCATCATATGATTATACCATGTGTGAGTTACTATTCTTAAGGGATATTTGAGTGAATTCTAGTTTTTGACTATTACAACAATTCTCTTTTTAAACATCCTTTTACATATTTTCTGGTACACACATACATCCATTTCTCTGGAATGTATACCAGAGTAGAATTGCTGCACCTTAGAGTATACATACCTTCTCATTTACCAGGTATATGACACTTTTGTGCATATGATAGATGTGTAAGGGTGTCTCATTTTTATGATTTTGTTGTAGGTTTTTTTTTTTTTTTTTGTATTCCCCAATATTGGGGATCAAACCCTGGGCCTCGTGCTTGTTAGGCATGTACTCTACCACTGACCTATATTCCCATTCCTTTTTAAGGTGATCTTGTTTGCCCAGGCCAGCCTCCAATTTGTAATCCTGTTCCCACTTCCTCTCCGGTAGCTGGGATTACAGGTGTATACCACTGCACCTGGCTTTGCTCTATTTTTCCATTGAGTTATCTATTCTTTCCCAATTACCTAATCTTTCCCATTTTATTTTGTTGTTATTTTGTGTGAGTTCTTAATATATTTGGATATCAATCCTTTGTCAGGGCTGTTACAAATATTAAAATCATGTTTTCTGATTCTATTTTTGTTATTCCTTAATAAAGCAATAGAAATTAATTTCAGTGTAAATTTATGAAATCTTATCCTTTATGGATAGTTGGGCTTTGTATCCTATATATTAAAAGAAATTAGTGACCTCTATAGGCATTCTTCTATATTTTCTTACAAAAAGTTTATAGTTTTGCCTTTTATATTTGTAATCTACCTGAAGTTGATTTTTGCACATGGTATGAGATATAAGGTGATCAGTTCTGTACTTTTCAATAAGATCAAGCAGCTGCCCAGCATCATTTATTAAAAGTTTACCCTTTCCCCATTGTTCTACAGTGCCATTTTTGTCACATGTAAGTCATGTTTTCAAAAATGCAAGGATTTTGGGGGACTGGGGTTGTGGCTCAGTGGTAGAGTGCTCACCTAGATGGGAGAGGCCTTGGGTTCAATCCTCAGCACCACATAAAAATAAATAAATAAATAAAAGTATTGTGTCCAACTACAATTAAAAAAAAAAAATGCAAGGTTTTTTTCTGTGATCTGTCTCTGCTCTGATTGCACATTTTCTTATATTGTAGCTTTATGATAAATCTTCACATGTAATAAAACAGGTCCTCTAATCTTTTCTAGGTTTTTTTGTTTTTGTTTTTTTCCAAACATGAAATCAACTGAAGTTTGGGTTGCATCCAGTATGTCAATTTGAAGTTAATTATCATCTTTACAATATTGATTTTCTGATCTGTAAACATGGTATAGTAGCTTCTCATTTAGGTCATTTGAAGTGTCTTTGAATTAAGGTTTTTTGTTTGTTTGTTTGTTTTTGATGATTCACAGGAATTATCACATTTATTTATAAAAATCCTAGTAAGTAGTTATTAATATATTTCTCCACTTAATATAAGAGGGAAGACACCAAAAAAAAATTTTTTTTGAACCCAAGGGTGCTTAACCACTGAGCAACAATCTTAGTCTTTTAGTCTTTTTCATTTTTTAAATTTTGAGACAGCATCTCATTAAGTTGCATAGGGTTTTGCTAAATTACTAAGGCTAGCTCAAATCTAAAATCTGTGCTCAGCTTAAGGCACTGAATTCTTGAGAACTTCTCAACTCACCTGATTTCTAAGAGAATAATAAAAATGAATTCTTGTTGCTTTAATTTGTATCTTTTTTTGTGAATTTGTGCATTTGTTTCTATATATGTAGTGGTCTTTTTCCCCTAATAAATAACTTCTTATAGTACTTCTAGATTAAACATTTTAGGATTTTATTTATTTATTTATGTGTGTATGTGGCAATAGTGGAATACATTTCAATTAAGTTTTATAGTTTATCTATAGATATTTTGTGTTTCTTTGGTTAGATTTATATCAATTTTATTTTGAAGACCTTGTTACACTCCTGTTAATTTCTAATTTATTTTTTATTTTCTTGAATACTCAGCATCTGTGGGCAGTGACAGTTTTGTTTCTTCTTTCAAATGCTTTTACATTGATAAAGCTTTCTAAGGGTGCACTTTTATTGTTTTGTTGTTGTTTGTTTATTTTGAGGTGGTACTAGGGATTGAACTCAGGGCCTTGCACATGCTAGGCAAGTACTCTGCCAACTGAGTTGCTTCACCAGCCCCCTAAGGGTGAACTTGTAGTGTACAGACATTATATAAGCATAAATATATACAAAGAGCTGGGGATTTGTCTCTGAGGTTAAGCTCCCCTGGATTCAATCCCCAGTGTCCCCCACCCCCAAAAGGATGTGCCCTTGGCTTGTTCATTTTTTCACAGGCTAGATTTTTCCCTCACTTACTCATAGTTGCAATCTCTACTCCCTATTCTTAGGGACCACGGAATCATTCGAACTCTGGATTTACCCATCTATGTCACACGAGTAAAGGGCAACAATGTATATTGCCTAGACAGAGAGTGTCGTCCTCGGGTACTCACCATTGATCCCACTGAATTCAAATTCAAACTGGCCCTGATCAACAGAAAATATGATGAGGTATGGAGTGAGGGAGCATACTAGAGGTATCAAGAGGGGAAACATTCCTTTTTTGTTGTAAGTAATCTCTACTTCCTACTCTACCCAACCCCAAATGTCTAGGTACTACATATGGTGAGGAATGCCAAACTAGTTGGCCAGTCTATCATTGCTTATCTTCAGAAGAAGGGCTATCCTGAAGTGGCACTGCATTTCGTCAAGGATGAGAAAACTCGCTTTAGTTTGGCACTGGAGTGTGGAAATATTGAGGTGAGAGGAATATGGTCATTCGGCCCCAGATCATTTTTAGAGAAGGTGAAAGGGTTGGGGGCAGGAGGTGGGGTATTATCCCGAACTTGCTTCTTAAACTACAATGATAGAATTTTTTAGTTATTAGATTAAACCATCTTCCTGTTGCTGTTTGCCTATTTCTACTTTTATTTACCATATTTTTATTCTTAGTTTGAATTCACTAATTTCTAGGATAAAAGCAAGATTACATGAAATTTCATATATCTCATTATTTCCTTGACACTTGATCTTGTTTAGACAACAGAGTGCTTATTAATTATTGAGGTACAGAGGGTACAGGCATTATTTGCAAAGGAGAAGAGAGCTTAGGAGACTTGTTTTTCCAGTTCTATACTTCCTTCTTTTATTATATCTTCTGCCTTTCTTGAAGCCTCTGTGGCTCTTCAAATCTGGCAGATAGAAAATAAGATAGCTAAGCAAGAACTGTCCCTGTGGAATCAGCAGCTGCTAAGTGATTCTGTTGTAAAGGCTAATTTCTTTTTTCTTTTTTTTTCCATGTGTGTATGGGGTGGAGTGCTGGGGTTTGAACTCAAAGGCACTTAACCACTGAGCCACATCCCCAGCCCTTTTTTATATTTTATTTTGAGACAGAATTTTACTAAGTTGCTGAGGCTGACTTTGAACTCGTGGTCCTCCTGCCTCAGCCTCCCAAGCAACTGGGACTATAGGTGTGTGCCACCACACCTGGCATAAAAGCAAATTTCTGAGGATGAGGATAATATACTGTGATGATTTCTTCTGTTCGTGAATCCAAAGATCCTATTTGTAGATAGGATTCTCAATTAAAAAAAAAAATACAGTGAAAGCTAGGAGTACTTAAAAGTAAAGGAAGTTCATTAGGAAATTTATTTCAGCAAATGCTTTCATTGCTAAGTGCTTGGTTTTGAGTCATAGCATCCTTCGCAGTACCCTGTTAACACTGATCCTGGGTGTCTTTAGATTGCTCTCGAAGCAGCCAAAGCACTGGATGACAAGAACTGCTGGGAAAAGCTAGGAGAAGTGGCCCTGCTACAAGGGAACCACCAGATTGTGGAAATGTGCTATCAGCGCACCAAAAACTTTGATAAACTTTCCTTCCTATACCTTATCACTGGCAACCTGGAGAAACTTCGCAAGATGATGAAGATTGGTGAGGGCCTAAAAATGAAAGATGGGAAGTGGGGGGTACAGTGGAGGGCAAATAGACAAGAGAGAGGAGATCTAACTTGGTGTCTCTTATTGACTTGGTGCAGCTGAAATTCGGAAGGACATGAGTGGTCATTATCAGAATGCCCTATACCTGGGTGATGTGTCAGAGCGAGTGCGGATCCTAAAGAACTGTGGGCAGAGTAAGTATCTATCCAAGACTCACTGGTTTCTTTGGGGCCTTAGGAGTGTTTTCTGTTCAAGTTGAGTTATTCATGTGTAGGGGTGAGGAATTGCCCTCTATTGTTATTTTATCTTTTTTTCAATAGAAACGTGTATACCATGCTCAGAAGATTTTCTCAAAGCCAAATTTGAAGTGTGTCCAGAATATTCAGTCTGGCTGACATCCCTGGGAAAATGGTCATGGGAAAGGAGTGGTTTTATTTATTTATTTTAATTTTTGTTTCTTTGGTACCAGGGATTTTTTTTTTTTTTTTTTTTTTTTTTTTTAATATTTATTTTTTAGTTTTCGGCGGACACAACATCTTTGTTTGTATGTGGTCCTGAGGATCGAACCCGGGCCGCACGCATGCCAGGCGAGCGTGCTACCGCTTGAGCCACATCCCCAGCCCGGTACCAGGGATTTAACCCAGGGGCATTCAACCACTGAGTCACATCCCAACCCTTTTTTATATTTTATTTAGAGACAGGGTATCACTAAGTTGCTTAGGGTATCACTGAGTTGCTTAGAGCCTCACTAAGTTTCTGAGGCTGGCTTTGAACTCATGATCCTCCTGCCTCAGCCTCCTAAGCCACTGGGATTACAGGAGTATACAACCATACCCAGTGAAAGAGGTGGTTTTAAAGTTCCACCGCAGGACTGGGAATGTAGCTTAGTTGGTAGAATGCCTGCGTCACAAGTATAAGGCCTGGGGTTCAATCCGCAGTACCACAGCAAAAAAAAAAAAAGAAGAAGAAGAAGAGAAGGCAAACAATTGACATTAGTGATGTCAAGAGTACAATTCATTGCTTTCTCATTCAAATACCTTAAAGTCCCAGAGCAGACAGCCTAGAAAATGCAATTGGTTGGATGTCATTAGAATTCCTTTGTTTCCAGTGTAGAGATTTCACTCGTTATTTATTCATGTGTGCATTTAAGGCTTCTTTGTTGTTGTTGTTGTTTAAAATTCACTGTGTTTGAGATATATTTTAAGGAAGAAAAAAGGTGAAAATTATGGTTTGATCAAGATACTAACTAGTGGAGGAATAAGCAATGGTCAGATTCAGGAGTTTGGTTTTTCTGGTTTTGTTTTGTTTTTGGTAACAGGTATTGAACCCAGGGACACTTAACCACTGAGCCACATCCTTAGCCCTTTTTATTTTTTATTTTGAGGCAAGGTCTCAGTAAGTTGCATAGGGCCTTGCTAAGTTGCTGAGGCTGCCTTTGAACACCCAATCTTTCTGCCTCAGCCTCCCCAGTCTTGGGGATTACAGGGTTGTACCACCGTGCCCAGCTTGGGATTTATTTTGAAAATAGAACCAATATGACTTGTTAAAGTGCTAGATGTAGGACATGATAGGACCCAAGGTTGTCATGAACACTAATGATTTATCTTAAAAATGAGTAACTATATTCATTACCAATTAATCAATGTGCAATAGATCTACCTAAAACCTGGTACAGACTGAGCATTCCTAATCCAAAATGTTCCAAAATCCAAAACATCTTGGTACCAACATGGTCAAAAATTTTTAGAGGGGGCTGGGGATGTGGCTCAAGCGGTAGCGCGCTTACCTGGCATGCATTCGGCCCGGGTTCGATCCTCAGCACCACATACAAACAAAGATGTTGTATCTGCCGAAAACTAAAAAATAAATATTTAAAAAAAAAAAATTTTTAGATTTTGAAACATTTTATGTTTCGTATTTCTGGATTAGGGATAATTAACCAGTAAAGTCTGCAATATTCCAAAATCTGTAAAGGGGAAAATCTTTGAAACACTTCTGGTCTCAAGCATTTAATTTGTAGTTTAAAACAACAAAGTTCATTACCTCACTGTTTGGAGAATGGCTTAGCTCTTGTCTATCCGAAGTCTATATTCCAGATTGAATTCTCCTAATTCCACTTCTACTCATGGGTGTTGGTATTCCTCAGGTCCTTTCTCTGCTGTCCGGGAGGCATCATTTCCTTGCCATATTAACTTCTTTTTTTTTTTTTTTTTTTAAGAGAGAGAATTTTTTAATATTTATTTTTCAGTTTTCGGTGGACACAACATCTTTATTTTATTTTTATGTGGTGCTGAGGATCGAACCCACTGCCCCGCGCATGCCAGGCATGCCCATTACCGCTTGAGCCACATTCCCAGCCCCCATATTGGCTTCTTAATAGGGAAGTTCACAACATGGCAACTGGTTTCCTTCAGAGTAAGTGAGCAAGAAGTACTCTAGATAGAAGCTACAGCCAAGCACAGTGGCACAGGCCTGTAATCCCAGTGTCTCAAATCTGAGGCAGGATGATTGAAAGTTCAAGGCCTGGACAACTTAGTAAGACCATGTCTCAAAGTAAAAAGGGACTGGTGTCATAACTCAGTGGTAGAGCACCCCTGGATTTAATCCCCAGTTCTCGGGGTGCCGGGGGGGAATCATAAGCTAATCTTGGAAATGATATCCCATTACTTCTGCCATATTCTGTCTTTTAGTAGCTAGTAGCTTTCAATTAAATAGGGGAGGATATTATGCAAGCACTTGAATACCAGAAGATAGGGATCACTGGAAGGTCATCTCAGTCTACCACATTCACTTGGAAATGTGCCTAGAACACAAACTGTTTTTTTCTACAGAGTCCCTGGCCTATCTCACAGCTGCTACCCATGGCTTAGATGAAGAAGCTGAGAGCCTGAAAGAGACATTTGACCCAGAGAAGGAGACAGTGAGTCTTTATTTTCATGAGTGTCTCTGAATATAGGATTAACTCAGATCTAGGAACAATTTAAAACTATAAATTTTATTCTTCCCACCTGGTTACAGAGAAAGACTGAGAAATACATGAGCTCAAATAACCTTTTCTACAAGATTCCTGAGAGCTGTTCTTGTGTTTAACCTCTTTTCTTCTTCGACCTCTCAGATCCCAGACATTGACCCTAATGCCAAGCTGCTCCAGCCACCTGCACCTATCATGCCATTGGATACCAATTGGCCATTATTGACTGTGTCAAAAGGCTTCTTTGAAGGCTCCATTGCCAGCAAGGGTCAGTGCCCATTTCTTCCATGGCACTTCTGTTGTTTTGTAAGAACTATCCTAGAGAGTACCATTAGCACTTAGTTTCATCTGTCCTTTGTATGTATGAAGCCTCATGGAGCACTGAAATGCCAGTCAGAGCTATGGTCTTAAAAACTGAACAAAGGCTTTTTTTTTTTTTTTGCCGGGCAGGTGTTTGGGGGGGGGGGGGGCTTGGAATATGGGAATTGAACCCAGGACCTGACACGTGCTAGGCAAGTGTTCAATCACTGAACTACACACCCAGCCCCATGAACAAAGGCTTTTTGAGATCAGTAAAAATAAAAAGGAGTTGAGAAGAGAAAGAAAGGATCCCTCTACTACCACTAGTAACCTTTGTAAATATTTTGGTATATTCACTAGGTTTTACCATATATATAGTCATATTGTCTGTTTGTATTTTATCATTTATGACATGCAGTCCTGAAGTACAAATTCAGCTACCTCTAATTATGTCCAGCGGGTATATGTATACTACCATTCTCTACTTCTACCACTGCCTCTACCACTGCCTCCCTTACCTCCTCCTATTTTCTTGGATACACATACTAGTCACTTCTAATAAGATCCTAAACTATCTCCTCCACCTACCCTGTGTCCTCATGCTTTGCATACACTACATTGATAACTTAGCAAAGATCTCAAGAAGAAATTCCAAGAGTTGGGAGCCAAAGACTGGTAAGCAGGAAGAGCCAGTTTGTGGTAGCAGTAAGTCTGGTTATCTCTTGTTCCCTCTCTCTGTGAAGCCTATTACAAGTTAGCACAACATATAACCACAAAAATAAACAGTATATGAAAATAATAAGCAGACAAGACCTAGGCAACTGTTTTTGAAAGGATGCAACTTGCCTACAGAGAAGACCGTATTTCAGACTTTGCTGGGCTCTAACCAGCTTATTTCTATTCCTTCCGTTGGTAGGGAAGGGAGGAGCACTGGCAGCTGACATTGACATTGACACTGTTGGTACAGAGGGCTGGGGAGAGGATGCTGAACTGCAGCTGGATGAAGGTATGTATGGGGAGATGGACTCCCTGCATTGGGACTAGTTGTGGAGCACTTCTTTAGGCTTCCAAACCATGGAGCCTGCTAGGATCCCATCATGTTGCTTTCTTTTTTTTTTGGTCCCAGGGATTGAACTCAGGCAGTGGGCCACTGAGCCATATCCTCATCCATATTTTGTATTTTATTTAGAGATAGGGTCTCACTGATTTGCTAAGTGCTTCGCCATTGCTGAGACTGGCTTTGAACTTGGAATCCTCCTGCCTCAGCTTCCCAAGCCTCTGGGATTACAGGCGCCCGGCCACATGTTGCTTTCTTTTGGCTAAGATTATACCAGTACCCAAATCTGTTTTGATCTGGATTTTCCTTACAGATGGGTTTGTGGAGGCTACAGAAGGTTTGGGGGATGATGCTCTTGGCAAAGGACAGGAAGAAGGAGGTGGCTGGGATGTAGAAGAAGATCTGGAGCTCCCCCCTGAGCTGGTATGTGGAATTCTTACCCTCTGCATTTCTCCCTGTGACAGCCAGTGGCCTTACCACAGCCCCCTACACACACCTGCCCTGAGGTCTCCAAAAGGTAGGGGTCTAGATAGGCCTCCTAATCTGATGCTTATCTCCCGTTTGAAAGAAGGAAGAATGAGAGTCTTGAGTTAGTGGCCTTATCACTTTCATTTGTCCTTAAAGAGGAAGGACCTATCTCTAATTTGATACTTATCTCCCATTTGAGAGAAAGAATAATTAGGGTTGTGCCAGCAGCAGCTTATGAAAAGGGCAGCAGGTTTTCAAAATCTAAATTGGGACTTCTGGTAGGTATGTCATTTCATTCCTGGTGATGTGGCTCCTATTATGGGGGTCTCCTCCCACAAATGCCACTCCCTCTCACCAATAGAGGTAGGAAATAAGTGTTTTAGATTCACAGAATGAAGTATTTGAATGGCTTAAAAATGACTTACATTTTGTTTTTCCTTTAGGATGTACCCCCTGGAGCAAGTGGTGGGGCTGAAGATGGGTTCTTTGTGCCCCCAACTAAGGGAACAAGCCCAACTCAAGTAAGAAGGAAAGCACAGCCCCATGGGATGAGTGTTTCTGTGATGGTTAATAATGGATTAGTGTGGGGAAAGTATTGGATAATTTTTTTTTTTTTTTTTTTTGTACCAGGGATTGAACCCAGGAGGCTTAACTACTGAGCCACATCCACAGCCCTTTTTATATTTTATTTAGAGACAAGGCCTCACTGATTTGCCTAGGGCCTTGCTTAGTTGCTGAGGCTGGCTTTGAGATCCTCCTGCCTCAGCCTCCTGAGTCACTGGGATTATAGGCATGTGCCACTGCACCCAGCTAAATACTTTTCTTTTAATACATATGGAGGAGGATAATTTGCGAAGAAAAAAGGCAAAATTTCACTTGGATTGGCTTTTCTGCTTCTTGTTAGATCTGGTGCAATAACTCTCAGCTTCCAGTTGATCACATCCTGGCAGGCTCTTTTGAAACAGCCATGCGGGTAAGTCTTCTTAAAGTAACCTTGGCCTTTTCTCTTGAGTATACCTAGCCCAGGGGCTCAGGGAGAAGGTTGACTCATTTTTTTTAACCAGACGGCAATGATCTGACTCACAAAGACAGAGGTGTGTATTTATCATGAACGCTCTTTGTCTTGCTTAAGAAACTTGCCTTTTAAGACCTTCCTCTTACCTGCTTTCCTCCTGGCCTAGTAATCTTATAAGGTTGATCCTTCCAGCCATTTCCACTCCTTTATATCTTGTTTTCTGGCTCACATTAGTGAGATCAGCATCCCTTCCTGAACAGGTGTATGTTTTGAACACTAAGCCATGTGTTATAACAGTAATAATAACTGCAACAATCACTAACATTTTTTCACTGTACACTGTGGGCAAAGCACTATGATAAATACTTGATAGATATTATTAAATAAGTAGATCCTTACAATTAAGTGTATTTTACTGAAAACGAGTATAGAAAAGTTAATTACTTAGGGAATAGGGGTGGGAGGGAAAGGGAGGGAGAAGGGGAATAGCATGGATAGTGAAAGGAGACCCTCATCACTATACACAATATATGTATGAAGATGTGAATTTGGTGTCAACATACCTTATATATAATCAGAGATAGATAAATTATGATATAATGGTGTATTAAGAATTGTAATGCATAAATAGTTAATTACCTTGCCCAAGGTCAATTAGTTTTTAAGGGTAAGGCCTTAAATTGTGATTCTTTCCCTTTCTCTGTGTTCTAGCTCCTTCATGACCAGGTAGGAGTAATTCAATTTGGTCCCTACAAGCAACTATTCCTACAGACCTATGCCCGAGGTCGTACCACCTATCAGGCTCTGCCCTGCTTGCCCTCCATGTATGGCTACCCTAATCGCAATTGGTAAGGCTTCCTGCTCCTTGTTTCTAACTTCCAAGCTGGGGTAGAGGTTTCAGATTGTAGCCTCAGTGACATAGTCAGAATTGTCCCAGAACTAGGGTTTTGTAGTAGGAAAAGATCTTTGGCTTTTTACTCTGAGGAGTTAGATTTACATCTGCTGCCATCCAGTTCCCTAGCTACTTTCACAGTAGGGTAGCTGTGATTGTTTGCCAGAAAAAGAAGTTGAATCCTAGTTGGCTGCTGACTCTCCGTTTTTTCCCCCTACTTTTCCCTTTCCAGGAAGGATGCCGGGCTGAAGAATGGTGTGCCAGCTGTAGGCCTAAAGCTTAATGACCTCATCCAACGTTTGCAGCTGTGCTACCAGCTCACCACAGTTGGCAAGTTTGAGGAGGCTGTGGAAAAATTCCGTTCCATCCTTCTCAGTGTGCCACTTCTTGTTGTGGACAATAAACAAGAAATTGCAGAGGTAGGAGCGTCTAACCCCTTGTCCCAGACTTAGGCACTGCCATATTCTTGTTTCTGTATCATGACCTTCTTCTGCAACCTCACCAGGCCCAGCAGCTCATCACCATTTGTCGTGAGTACATCGTGGGCTTGTCCATGGAGATAGAAAGGAAAAAGCTGCCCAAAGAAAGTCTAGACCAGCAGAAACGCATCTGTGAGGTGAGATCTGTAGAACTCTGTTTTTTGCAGGGAAATCCTCCCCTTCACCCTCCATTAGGCTAAATTCTTCTGTTCCAAAGGCAGATCTGGCTCTGGGGAGGAAGAGTTATTGGGGTCCATTTTTTGGGAATAGTCTCCATTTCTCCACTGTACTTTCTCATCTCAGAAGTCTTCCATTTCTAGTAGAGAAAAGGCCTCTTTGTTTTATAGCCAATTCTGTTAGCTTGTGGGGTTTTTTATGCCTGCATATCACTTTATAAATGACCTACCCCAACTGTAGCCATCTTTCCTCTTTCTGTCCACCAGATGGCAGCCTATTTCACCCACTCAAACCTGCAGCCTGTACATATGATCCTAGTGCTGCGTACAGCCCTCAACCTTTTCTTCAAGCTCAAGAACTTCAAAACTGCCGCCACTTTTGCTCGCCGTCTCCTAGAACTTGGGCCCAAGCCTGAGGTGGCTCAACAGGTAGATGGGAATTCCTTCAGTAATCACAGGGAGGCAGATCTGCTCTTATATGGAGAAAACAGAAGGCCCTTGCCTCTGAAATAGAATATTTAACAACATTCAATTAAAAAGGGCCAACAGGCCAGGTACAGTGGCACATGCCTGTAATTCCAACAACTCAGGAGGCTGAGGCAGGAGGATCACAAGTTCAAAACCAGCTTCAGCAGCTTAGTGAAGCCCTAAGCTACTTAATGAGACCCTGTCTCAAAAGAAAAAATAAAAAGTGCTGGGGATATGACTCAGTGGTTAAGTGCCCCTGAGTTGAATCTTTGATACAAAAAAAAATAGTGGGGGTGAGGGGAGCCAATAGACTATATCATTCTTTGTTTATTCTTACTGACTGGTGCTTTTTTTTGTTGTTGTTCATGGAAATTGAAATAATAATTTGCGGCCAGGCTGGGGTTGTGGCTCAGTGGTAGAGTGCTCATCTAGTGTGTTTGAGGCACTGGGTTTGATCCTCAGCACCACATAAATGTGAAATAAAGATATTGTATCTACCTAAAACTAAAAAAAAAAAATATATATATATATATATATATATTTTTTTTTTTTTTTTTTTAAAAAAAAAAAAAGAACACATAATTTATTCAGACTTGGCACTGGTTTGAGAGTGACCTGTAACTTAGAATAGCTGCACTGCCCTCAACCCCAGTCTTAAGCTCCAGGTGTCCCATCTCAACCACTAGTTCTTCACATACGCATTTTATTATTTGTACCCTCCAAAAAGAATTCTTCTTGGGAAATGAAAGCCAGTTTTAATTCCTTTCTAAGGCCTAACCCCGATAATCCCCAGACTTGGTGGAAGATTTTGGGTTTAGATCCATGGGACACTTTGGTATTGAGAAGAAATCTTTTTTTTTTTTTTTTTTAAATGTGCTAAGGATCAAACCCAGCACCTCTCACTTGCTAGGCAAGCACTCTACTGCTGAGCCACAACCCCATCCCCAGAGAAGAGGAAATCTTGATCAAACATGATGTGATTGTTAACTCTTTATATACATCCTATACAGAGGATGGGACCTGTATTCATGTAGTACTGTTAGTTGTACAAAATCATGATAATATCATTTGATTTATTATGTGCTGTTTTCTGTGCTCTTAAATAAAATAATCCTTCTGAACTCTCCTAGACCCGAAAAATCCTGTCTGCCTGTGAAAAGAACCCCACAGATGCCTACCAGCTCAATTATGACATGCACAATCCCTTTGACATTTGTGCCGCATCTTACCGACCCATTTACCGTGGAAAGCCAGTGGAGAAGTGTCCACTCAGTGGGGCCTGCTATTCCCCTGAGTTCAAGGGTCAAATATGCAGGGTTACTACAGTAAGTGCTGCCTCAAATATGCATCTAGGATATTGAGGGGGGGAGGGGAAAGAGAAACATGGAGGTTCTTTTCTCCTCTGTATTTGCCTCAGCTCCTTGAAGCAATGCTACTAGAGAAAACTAAAGTTTCTCCCCACTGCTCCATCTCTCAGAAACAAACACCCATCTACTGTGTTTATTGAGGAGTATAGGGAATAAGTCCTCACAGATCTCTAACTTGGTCTTCTGTTTCCTCATTTACAGGTGACAGAGATTGGCAAAGATGTGATTGGTATAAGGATCAGTCCTCTTCAGTTTCGCTAAGGCCCCATTTGTGTGGGAAGCAGAGGAGTCAATAACATATTCTTCCTTCAAAGAATTAGTCTTTGAAGTCTCTGTACCCTACTCCTACAGCCACCCTTCAGATTATTGATATCTCCTTTTCTCTTCTTCTATCAAAGAATATCAAAACTTGACTTCATTGTTCATGAGGACCTCTCCTTTCCTCAAGGTGGTCATAGTTGTCATTACAATTGGCCTTGCCTTTCCAGCTTAGATCTTTTAAAGAACAAATGAAAACCTGTGGCGGATATTTGTTTAGTAAATTCTTTTAATATTTATTCCTCTCCTCCCCACCACCTTTTTTTCCTTTCTGCTATAAAGCAGCAAGATGTAATGAATATGATACCAGTTTTACTCAGCCACACCAAACTGTTAGATATTTCCCCATTTTCCTTGGGCATTATATTCCTAGGCAGGCATCCTCTGTGCTCAGAAACGTGAAGTCTAAGAAGAAATCATTTGGCTTTCAAAAATGCACACCACTTTCCATTGATTTGTCCTTTACAACCATTGTATTCATTTTTTTGTTTTCTCACACTAAATAAATTTCTACAATAGCTTCTTGGATTGCCATTTATTTCTTGAACATTTTCGTGCTCCTGTTCATATTCTGTAGCTGTCCCACCAAACTCTGAGAACTTTTACCACTGAGCTACATTCCAGCCCTTTTTCTTTTCCATTTTGAGACAGGTCTTGCTAAATTGCTGAGGCTGAATTCAAATTTGTGATCATCTTGCCTCAGTCTTCCTAGTCACTGGGATTTCACACATGCACCACCACACCCAGCTATCAAAGCAGATGTATTTTCTTCTAATATATTTTTTTTAATTACCAAAGTAATAAATACCACTGTTATGGGAAAACATTTTTCATAGGGTATGTGTGAGGCATAGATCTAAATTGCTGCGACAGTAGTAGAAAGCAAGTAACTTCCTATTCCTTATTTTGTTTTTTGATATCAGAAGTTGAACCCAGGATCACTTAACCACTTTAATATGGTTAATCACTTAACCATATTCCCAGACCTTTTTATTTTTTATTTTGACACAGTATCTTGCTAAATTGAACTTGGGATCCTCCTGTGTCAGCCTCCTGAGTCACTGGAATTACACACTGGGCCTAGCCCCTATTTCATCTGTCATCTTCCATCTACTGCTAATTATAGCCAATATTTGTTGGGTACCCACTACATATCTTAGCACCATTCTAAATATTTTCCTGCAATATACACTTATGATTAATTAATATGTAGTACACTGTATATTACAATGATTACATTGGCAGTATAATGTTTTGCTTGTAGAAATTAGATAGAATGATGTACCAGGCCTTTAAAATATATATATATATATATATTTTTTTTTGCATTTGAAATTCATGCTTTTAGTAAAAACAATATATTCATATAGTTAAAAATGTCAATGTATCCTGGGACAAGTATTACTCATATGCTTTCCCTGTGCCACCCAGGTCCTAACACCTTTCCCCAAACAGGTAACCACAAAATATTAAAAAAATATAAAATAAAAAAGAAACAATATCTTTATTTTATTTATTTTTATGTGGTACTTAGGATTGAACCCAGTGCCTCACACATGCGATACAAGTGCTCCACCACTAAGCTACAACTCCAGCCTCAGGTAACCACTGTTATTAGCTGTTTATGTCCTTTCAGAAGCTTTTTTTATTTTTATGTAGTGCTGAGGATTGAACCCAGGGCCTTGCACATGCTAGGTGAGCACTCTACTGCTGAGCCACAGCCCTAGTGCCCCCAAGCTTTTTTAAAAAAAAAACACTTAAGTATTTGGGGCTGGGGTTGTGGCTCAGAGGTAGAGTGCCATGCATGAGGTACTGGGTTTGATCCTCAGCACCACATAAAAATATACTGTGTCCACCTATAATCAAAAAATAAATTATTTAAAAAACACTAAGGGTTTAACCCATAGGTATTTTACTACTAACATACATCACTGTTCCTTTTTTATTTATTTGAGACAAGGTCAAATAAATTGTTGAGGCTGGCTTCAAACTTGTGAGAAACTGGGATGTGTTCAGAAACTTTTTGTGTATATATAAACAGTTTTGAATATGTCTCAGAAATAAAAAGGGTTGGAGATGTAGCTCAGTGTACGTGCCTCTATGTTCAATCCCCAATACACCAAAAACAAAAACCCAGAAAAGCAGCCAGAAGGTGAATACTGAGACGAGATGTTAGGAATATCAATAGTAAACAGAAAAAGCAGAATCAATTTTAAAAAATAGTGCAAAGAAAGAATCATACTAGTATATTTCCAATTGCCCTTTGCTCAGTCCAAGGTTCCAGATTCACTTTTTCTTACCTTGAGTTCTAAGCTCCTGGCCTTATGACCTATAGTTTAACAGTTCTGATAAGGAAATGAGAGAGATTCAGCAGAGAAATGTGCCTGACAGGAGCCTGTGAGAAAAGAGTGACCAATGAGTGCCTACCAACTTTAAAGCCCTAGCCTAGGAGATGGAGATACAGCAACTAAGGTAACAGCTAAAATCCTTTATTTGGCCATGTTTAAAATTCCGCTGGGGACTGGGAGGCAGAGAAGGAGAACAATAAACAAGGTAAATAAATCTATGGTGTGTCAGATAGTGTTCAGTATTAGAAAAAGAAGTGAAGATGGAAAATGTGAGTTGGGAGGGACAGAGGTTGCAATTTTATTCAGCTTTTATTTTTTACTTTGAGACAAGGTCTCACTAAATTGCTTAGGGCGTCCCTAAACTGTTGAGGCTGGCTTTTAATTTGTGATCCTCTGGCCTCAGCCTCCCAGCCAGTTGCTGGGATTAACAGGCATGCACCACCGCGGTGGACTGTTTTTTATTTGTTTGTTTTGAGACGGGGTCTCGCTAAATTGGAATTTGTGATTCTTTCGTCTCAGCTTCCAGAGTCGCTGGGATTACAGGGGTGCACCACCATGCCCTGTTCAAAGTCCAAGACAACATTTGAATGAAATATTGAAGAAAATAAGTGGGATGAGAGGATATGGCCGAACTGATATTGCACACTTATAATCCCAGCGACTCGGGAGGCTGAGACAAGAGAATCCAAGTTCGAGTTCGGCCTCAGCAATTTTGTGAGGCCCTAAAGAAGTTAGCAAGACCCTGTCTCAAAATAAGTAAACAAAAAAACTAACAATTATGGGCTGGGGTTGTGGCTCAGGGGTAGAGCGCTCAACTAGCACGTGTGAAGCCCTGGGTTCGATTTTCAGCGTTACATAAAAATAAATAAAAGAAAGCTATTGTGTTCATGTACAACTAAAAAGTAAATATTAAAAAAAAAACCTAACAAATTAAAAATTAAAAGTACAGGGAATGTTGCTCAGTGTTAAAGCATTCCTGGGTTTAATCCCCAACATCAACTAAAGGGGGGAGTGGCTGGGGCGTAGCCCAGTGGTAAAGGGCTTGCTTGGCACCTTCTTCAAGGCCCTGGGTTTAATCCCTGGCACCTAAAATAAAATCGGGGTGGGGAGGGATGGAAAATAGTATGATATGCACCATCATTACCTTCTCAGTTATATATGCATAGATCTGGGATTTTGTAGGCAATTTGTCTCAATGTGGGCTATCCAAAGCTCAGGAAGGAATAATGAAAGAGCTTTTCTAGGTAAAGTGAGAAGTTAAGTGAAAAGAGTACAAGCCAGAAAGTTCTCCAGGCGAAACAGACAAACCAAAAACAAAATCACACCTCTTCCCGTCCCTTTAAAAATGGCGGTTCCCCCAAACACCAATGATCCCATTGGCTGTATGAGGCAGAGTGGGCGGGAGCTAGGGGGCGGGCACGCTATAGCTGCCGGAGTCCAGCCTCCTACGGCAAGTCAGAGGCAGAAAGATGGCTGCCGCTCCGGAAGACTGTGGTGTTGGGGCCGAAGCGGACCGGGAATTGGAGGAGCTTCTGGAAAGTAAGAGCCTGTGATGGGAAAGGTCCAAGGAGGTAGTTTTGAGGACCCATTCAGGAGAGTGACCCTGAGATATTTGGGGTGGAGCAGGAAAGTATCTTAAGTGATTGGCGGGGGCGAAGGTCTGGCTGCGACCCCAAAGAACATCTCTGGGTCACCCTGTCCCTCCTCCGCCGTGGGAGCTGGGGAGTTCACCCTGGGCCCCTCAGCTGCCCAGATCATTGATCTCCCTGCCGGGAGAAACGGTGCCCTGTAAGACCGTATTTGCGAGCCCCCTTCAAACCCCCTTGCATCAGGTTAGTAAATTCTTGAAGTGTAGCTAGCTCCCCTAGGCCAGTAGCAGCTTTTGGTCCTCGGTGGGCAGCGAACCGGAGACTCACGGTTTACATACATTAACTCTTAAGCCCATAGGGCGTCCTTCTGTGCCTCGTCTTAACATAAGACACATCTTTTTCCCCTCCCAGTCCTTTCCCCTGTTTTTTACAAGCCCCCATAATTCTTTCATCTTGCAGTTGTTCAAGTATTTGAAGTTGTTCAAGTATTTTTCCATTATTTTGAGAAAATGAAGATGGACTGTTCATCCTCCTGAAAGACAGTGGATGTTCTTTTCTTTCTTAGCTTTTCCTCCACTCCTCTGTTGGTTTTCTGCCCAGAGTGGGGCTAGTGCCCTTTCCCTATGCCTGGCAAACAGAGTGGTGGTGGCAACACAGGCTCTTTAGGACAGAGGTGAATTTTTTTAAATCTCTTGCTCAGTCACAGAGATGTGAACAGGCAGAAAAACGAAAAGAAACAGTGAGGAGTGCCAAGTGACTCTGAATTGGCAGAGTTATCTGGAGAGATGAGACCAAAGGGAACTCTAGGAGCTTGCTGTGGGAGAACTATATTGAAGAATAACATGAGAGAGTTTAATGCCCTCCCATAAAGTGCATGGAGTCCCTCAATTTGTACTAGCATCAGGACCAATGGAAATCTGGGTGGGACATCTTGTGCAGTCTTGCCAAAGATTATTCCCACTTTAAGGCTCCAAAGTGAGTTCAGGAGGATAAGGACATTTGTGTCCTCTGCTTTTGTTGGATATTTATATGTAATTTCTAGAAAATTATTAGTGTGTAAGAGTGGAAGTATTGCTGCAGAACTTCTTTTAACTTTCTCCTCCCAGTTATGAGATGGACACTTGTTCCACCATAGGAATTTCTTTCCATTTGATTACAATAAATTTGGTAATACTGAGAGAATTGGAAGGCTTATTGATCAGTGGGCTAGGAAGGAGAGACTCCAAAAAAGGAGAAAACTTGAAGAAAGTTCACACTTTGGAAGATCATTTTCCCAATGCTTTGCCCATAAAACACCCAGCCTTGCATCTTCATCCATCCCCAACACACACGCCATGTCTCTTGTCTCTGAAGGTGCTCTTGATGATTTCGATAAAGCCAAACCCTCCCCAGCACCCCCTCCTACCACCACGGCCCCCGATGCTTCAGGGCCCCAGAAGAGATCGCCAGGAGACACTGCCAAAGTATAAATTCCACCCCCTTAAGGGAGAGGGAGGGGATGGGCATGCAGCTCTGAGCAGAGGTGGGGCAGGCCCCTGTGGGCCAGAGGGGAGGGTGGAAGGGTGCTTTGGCCTCACACTGCTGAGTGCTCTTGCAGGCCTTAGTCCTTGTAAGACAGGGACCCAAGGTTGAGTGGAAGTATCTCAAGGATGTTCCTTGAGAAAAGAGTGGGTTTAAGTGGTTGGATTTGATTGATACCACTTTATACCTTTCCCTCAATGGCCAGAAGCCTTTCTTGCTGTCCTAATGAGGAGAGGTAGATAGAATGTCCAGTGGAGGTTGGTAGGAGGGAGGTCCTACATTTCCTGGAGCTACTACTTGTCTCCTATCAGTAGAGTGCCGGTAGTGCATGCCATAAAGGATGCATTTTGACTACCCTCCCCTGCAGGATGCCCTCTTCGCCTCCCAAGAGAAGTTTTTCCAGGAACTATTCGACAGCGAGCTGGCTTCCCAAGCCACTGCAGAGTTCGAGAAGGCAATGAAGGAGTTGGCTGAGGAAGAGCCCCACCTGGTGGAGCAGTTCCAAAAGCTCTCAGAGGCTGCTGGAAGAGTGGGTAAGGAGGAGAGCTAAGACAAAGGGAAATATCTAGACAGACCTAGTAAGTCTTTATTGCTTGAGAACACCAGGATTCTCAGTAAAATTGAATCAATCATAATGTTACAGCCATAGGATGGAGCGAGGCATCAGGAGGAAAAATGAGAACCAAGTTTAAGGAAAGGAATGAGATGTTATAAAATAATAAAAAATATTATCCAAAACTGACCATTGTAAAGGATGCAGTGTTATTGTAGATGTTACTGTGGAGAACAAACTGATATACAATCCATGTAGATTTAAGAAATGGCTATGAAGATAATAGAGTATTCAGAGATTTGAAGCAATAGTTATTTACATGCTTCATATCCAAGCTGGAAACAAAGTAATATAGTCAAGCAGTCAATTAAAATCCTAAATGATCCTGGTTGTTTTGATCTCTTCTAGGCAGTGATGCAACCTCCCAACAAGAATTTACTTCTTGTCTAAAGGAGACATTAAGTGGCCTAGCCAAAAATGCCACTGATCTTCAGGTTAGTGGGGAATGGGTAGGAGATCACAAGGGGCCCACTTTCAAACCCTTCACTAACAGTCTGTAAAGACATGCTCCTGGATATCTTCCAACTCTATCCTTGCCTCACTATTTTGTTACAGGCAAGTTTAGATTGTTCTTTCCCACCTGAAAGAGTGGTAGCATCCCAGAAAGGCAGTATACCTGTTCACTTCTCTCTCATCCTGAATAGAACTCGGGCATGTCGGAAGAGGAGCTGACCAAGGCCATGGAGGGTCTGGGCATGGATGAAGGGGATGGGGAAGGGAACATCCTCCCCATCATGCAGAGTATTATGCAAAACCTACTATCCAAGGATGTGTTGTACCCGTCACTGAAGGAGATCACAGAAAAGGTTTGTGCCACTTGATCCTTTTCTTCTCACTCTCCATCTTATCAACTCATATGGGTTGCTTTGCTCCAAACCTGCAGTGACAATAATGAGTGTACAAGTCCGTTTTGTTCATTCTTTGCTTATTTTGTGGTGGTGGGAAGAGTTGGGGGGTGTCATATCTCTGAGCAATAAACCCACTACACTGAGAATCTCTGTGGTGGAAGGAGAAATCCTTCAGCTATCGTTTTCCATAAACGCTTCAAGACTTTGGGATTGTCTGATCAAACCCTTCTTATATTTCTGACTTCATTTATCCAACAAGTATTCACTGGCTTTCTATTATGAGCAATTTAAAAAGTTCAAATGATGATCCCTTCCATCAAAAAGCTTATAATTTTACCAGAGAGATGACATGAGCAACATGTGGCTAAATATGAAATGAATAGTATATCAGTCAAGAGACAAGGGTTTGTTTGGCCTAAGTCCAATAGTCAAGCTAAGAATGGCTTTTACACTTTTTTTTTAATATTTATTTTTTAGTTATAGGTGGACACAATGCTTTATTTTAGATTTATGTGGTGCCAAGGATCGAACCCAGTGCCTCACACATGCTAGGCAAGCGCTCTACCTCAGAGCCACAATCGCAGCCCCGGTTTTTACACTTTTAAAGTTTTTGTTTTTGTTTTTTTGTGGTGCTGGGGACCTTGTGCAAGTGAGGCAAACACTCTACCAACTGAGCTATATCCCCAGCCCTTAAAGGTTGTTAAAACAACAATAAAGAATATACAATAGAGACCATATAGGACCCTCTAGACCTAAATATTTATTACCTAGCCCTTTACAGAAATAGTTTGCTAACATCTATGATAATAAATGCTAGTACAGCCAGATGATCTGATTGGAGTCAGTGCTATTTCTCATGATGAACTTGTTTATTTAGTTTTTCTTTCTCCTTTCCTTCACATTTTAAGTATTCTCATTCCCCTTCCCCACCCATTGTGCATTTAATTCTTCCCTATCCATTCTCTTTCCTTAGTATCCAGAGTGGTTGCAGAGTCACCGGGAATCTCTGCCTCCTGAGCAGTTTGAAAAATATCAGGAGCAGCACAGTGTCATGGGAAAAATATGTGAACAATTTGAGGCAGAGACACCTACAGACAGTGAGGCCACTCAAAAGGCCCGTTTTGAGACGGTGCTAGATCTTATGCAGCAGGTAAGGCTTTCTCTTGCCATCTGCTCACTGATACTGTCTGCTTGGGTGTTTAGTGAAGAAGTTACCTAGGAAGGATATACTATACTACCAAACCTGGGTGGAGGAGGAAGCACAAGAGAGTCCATATTGCATGGTCAGAAGAAATCAGAGAGATTACTAACCAGATTCCTTGTCAAGCTCCTCTGTTATTTTCTGGGATTTTTTTTTAATCTTATATTTTCTATTTTCTAGCTACAGGATTTGGGTCATCCTCCAAAAGAACTGGCTGGGGAGATGGTGAGTATATCTTCTAGATTTTAATCTGAGCCCCCATTTCAACAACTCTGGTGATTCTACCTAAAGTAATAATTACGGCTGCTGGAGATGGACCTTCAGAAACTCCAGCCTGAAAAGTGAGCAATTATCTGATTTCCTTCATCTCTTCTCCAGCCTCCTGGCCTCAACTTTGACTTGGATGCCCTCAATCTCTCAGGCCCACCAGGTGCCAGTGGTGAACAGTGTCTGATCATGTGAGACAAACATGTTTTCTTCCCTGAGTCCCAGCCATGAGAAACATCTGGAGTCAACAGAACCAGTGGGAACCGAGAGAGACAGGAGTGTCATCTGCAGGAGCGGTTTGCCCACAGCCCTCCATAGTCCCATTCAAGATTGTGCCATACTGGCTGAGGCTTTTCCTCTGACTTTCTAAGAGTAGGATCTGTTTCACAGGCCATTTCTGTGAGCCCTGCTCATGGTTTCTGCTGCTAGCAAAGACCCACCTACAAGCCAGGTGAAGGAAGGTACCCCTTTGGGGGAAGCACCTTCTTCCCTCTCCCAAAATAGCGTTATACATGTCCACATTGATGTTCACTTTTACTTCCAGGGTCTTCGTGCCTTGTCTCTACTCCCTCTCTTGGATCTGGGGAGTAAGGGCAGAGTCCTGGGACTCTATTTCTACACTTCTCTTGGACAGGGACTTTGGGAATGGGGAGAAACTTAGCCTCAGCCGGAAATGTAGATCTGTCCCTTGCTCTCTTGCCTTTAGACAGACCATTCTGAATTCTCTGAAGGGAAAGGGCCTTAGTATCTATTACAGTAGGGTTGGAAGAGAAACCTTTTCCTCCCTCTAGGTGCTGAGTCCTCAACTTCCTGTTCCAGCCTGAGAACTTCAGTTGCTATCCTGGTTCTTTCTACAATGCTGTATGATCCGGATGAACCCAGCCCCTGACTTAACATTGCCTCCTGCCTGTCCTCTTATCTCCTTTTTAAAATACCCTTCATTCCAACCCTTCTTAGCCCACACTAAGATAAAGAAGGGCCCTTCCCATTCCCCCTCATTTGGTTCATCCACCACTTTGACTGATTCCTTCCCTCTCTGGCAAACACATAGTAGTAATGTCAGGTGTGGCAAATGAATGGCTATTCTACCCAGATATATTCTGGCTTATTTGAATCATCTGATTCCTTTAGAATCCTTGGTTCACGAAGGTGCTTAGGAAAGGAGAAGGGGTGCAGCCTAAGTCCTTTTCCTGCAACCTCATGGGGCAGTGTCTAATAAATATTCTGAGTGAGGAGTGTGGCCTGTTTTTCATCCAGGTCTTTTTCTGCTTCCTTAGCTTCTATAAGCTGCAGTGTAGGGAATGTGATTAGTTTTCTGTAACATCATGCTAGCCTTCACCACCGCCCTCAATCCCAGCTCAGTCTGCACCTCAGTTGGCAAAGGAGAATAGTTCTCTTTCCTCATTTTTCTCTTGGGTATTTCAATTTGAAAAGCGTTGCAATTGGTATTATATTTTTACTTTTCATTTTCATACTATGATTACTGTTAGTAATATATTGTTAACATGTTTTCTCAGTTATTTATCTTTGAGCTGACATTGCCCTTCTCAGTGGATCTAGGGATCTTGGCTGCCATATGTTTGGTGGATACCCTGGTCAGCCTAGCTGGCTGTCCTTGTTCACTGGAAAATAATTCTTGCCAGAACAAATTCACATTCATCATCTGAGTCACTTTGAGCTACTGACATGTCACTTTCCCCTGGTTTAAAATTTTTCACTATTTAAAAGTCCCATACATTCTCTGGCCTTGGAAAGGAAGGAAATGTTCTTGAGGCCTTAGGCTATTTGGAAAAGTCCAGTACCATACCTAATCAGAGCTTGGAAGAACCCAGGTCTGAATGTGAGACTTCTACTTTGTGACATGTAGAAAAAGTACAAGGGGACTTGTGATGACGGTTATGTGGCCTGAATGCCAAAATTCTCTCCTTAAAGTTCCAGCCCAAAACTGGGAAAGAATAGAGAACAGGAAGGATGAATAAAAGGGCTCTGCTCTTTGAACTGTGTATATACTGTCCTGCCAGTTTTCTTTTCTGGTAGCCTGACCAAGGCTTTTAATCCATGGATTTAAAAGATGCCCTAGTCTACTTTAGCTCTGTTTCCAAGACACTTGTTTTCATTTTCATTTATTTTGATTGAACATGAGCAAATTGACTTCTGATTACTCTCTTATTCAAAGTACTATTTGAATTATTCTAGGACTTGTGGAGGGATAGAGCTGGGTACCCTATGGTAGTCTTTCTTAACCATGTATGGTGTAGAACCAGGTTTTTTTGTTTTTATACATCTAATTCTTCATATATCAAAACTGACAGGTATGGACTTTACCCTGCATTGAACACACCTTGTAAGATTTTGTTTTTGTTTTAATACAGGGGATTGAAGCCAGAGGTACTTAACAACTGAGCCACTTCCCCAGTCCTTTGCCCAGGGCCTGGCTGAGTTGTTGAGGCTAGCTTTGAACTTGAGATCCTCCTGCCTCAGTCTCCTGAGCCATTGGGATTAGAGGCATGCACCACTATGCAAGTTTGACAACATCCAAACTGTCGAGACCCTGTTCAACAGATTGAATCCATTGGTTATGTTCTTGGATATCACAACCATGTAAAATATTTAAAAGTTTCTTAACACTCTCAGTTTCTAATTCCTCATGCCACAAATTGGAGGTTGGAGCCTCTTCACAGACCAACACAAGTCTTCAAACCACCTTTGAGAAGCATTGCTCTGGGCCCTTTTTAGTCTTTTTATAGATTCTAGTCAAACATACATTTCTATGCTTGTGGAGTTCGCTCCCATGTGAGAGTTGCCCTTAGAGAACTTGTTCTACAGCAAGAATATATCACTGGAAGAACATCTCACATTTTTCTAGCCTGCCTTTTCTTCTGCTTAAAAATAACTATTGCAAAGCTTAGGTTTGATGAAATATGTATGCTGCTCTCAAATTTTATAGAAGATGCTTCTTTGTTCCAAAATTCTATATCTTAGATAATAAACTCGTGATTGTATGGATGGCTTCATGAATTAAGAATCAAATCCATACAGAATTTGTAATATTAAGGATATGTTCCTGTGACATCCTTTTAAAGGCTCATGAAGTAGTTATACTGTTGAGATGGCTTTTGGGAGCTTGGAGAAAACAGTGGTCCACATTAAAAAAGACTAGAAGGATTTAAGGAAGTGGGCATGTTGTACAACAATGAAAAACCTAACCAGCTGACCATATCCCTCAGAAAGGCCTGGGGCTTTTTTTTTTTTTTTTTAAATAAAGACAATAAGAATAGGAAAGGCACTGAGGAAGGGTTACCAGCAACTTGAGAACTTTAGAAGTGGCTATTGTAAATTGTTATAGAACTGTTTTTCTTTGTCATGATGGGATGATAGGATTTAAAATTTTTTTAGTTGTAGATGAACACAATACCTTTATTTTATTTATTTATTTTTATATGGTGCTGAGGATCGAACCCAATGCCTAGCATGTGCTAGGCAAGCACTCTACCACTGAGCCACAACCCCCCACCTCCAGGATACCATCTTGACATAGCAAAGGATAGTTGGCAACATTTAATTTTAGAAGCAAGGTGGGTGAATTTCTGTAAGGGAAACAAGTTCAAACTAATATTAACAGATGACTAATAGAACATGAGTGGTCTAGGAGTAAGGTGGACAGCCACGAGAATTTTAAACAAGAGAGGTGAAGAGCTTGAACCAAAGACTGTAATGAAAAGTCAAAATTCTTTGCTAGTTTCTAAGCCCAAGACAGTCTATAGGTTCACAAACTAACAATTGAAAGAGTTGTTTAGTTAACTACAAGTTAAGGTGGCTGGGGATGTAACTCAGTGGTAGAGCCCTTATCTAGCATGCATGAGAGGAAAGAATATCCAAAGAGTTGGAAAACAGGGATATAGGGTCTGAGTGGACACAGACACCTGGGAACCCAAAGCACCACACACTGCCTCCCCTCATAGTAGTAGTAGACCCACTCCCATTATATTATGAAAATGTGCAGTCAGGACATAAATGGAATGTTAGCCCAAATCTACCTTACAGTGGGTCCAAAGACCCACTTTAAGCCAGGCACAGTGGTGCACACCTGTAATCCCAGTACATTTGGAAACTGGAGAAATGCCCATTTTTGTTTTGTTTTGAGACAGGGTCTCATAAAGTTACTTAGGGCCTCACTAAATTGCTGAGGCTGGCTTTGAACTCTTATTCCTTCTGCCTCAGCCTCTTGAGTCGCTGTGAATATATTCTTTCAATAACCTTCAGGAAGGAAAATTAGAAGCTGTTTGCATTTATGAAATATAGGCAACAGTCTGTATGTACTCAGTGTCTTAACCTGGAGTTATGTTAATATAGTCAAAAAGGACTTGAGTGCGGAAGGCTGAGGCAGGAGAATTACAGGTTTAAACCTAGCCTCAGCAGCTTAGTGAGGTCCTAAGCAACTTAGCAAGACCGTGTCCCTGGTACCAAAAAAAATGGGTGAGTTGGACCTGGAAATTCTGCAGAATGTACGTTTCTTTGCTATACCAGGGTTATGGCAATCAGGTATTTGAGGATATGTTAGTCAAACCTAATGATCAAGTACTTTTCAGTTTCTTGATGAGATTATATATATATATATATATATATATATTGTATATTGAGTGTGTGTATGTGTGTATATATATATACACACACATACACACATACATATACACATATATACACACACACTCAAGATGGGAAATAAGGGGCCGAGGTTGTGGTAGAGTGCTTGCCTAGCATGTGTGAGGCACTAGGTTCGATCCTGGGCACCACATTAAAAATAAAAAAGGTATTGTGTCCATCTACAACTAAAAAAAAGATGGGAAATAAGTCCTGGAAAGGTGCAGGGGTCTGCCACATTTTAGTCTATTGGTCTGAAGCATTCTGGAATATTCCCTCAAGTAATGGACAGGTTATCACAGAGCTCTTACAGTTTTGGAGGCAGCATATTCTTATCCTAAGGCAGCTTAGGAATGCAAGAAAGGGTTCAGCAACAGGTATTGGGGGGGCATGTCTCCTGGAAAATTCCACAGTACTAGAGGTATATATGATAGGAAATGATCCTATGTGGATTCCCTGGCAATCCAGACCTCAAGGATTCTGGAGTAAAATGGTGACATCTTTAGCAAAGAAAGTTTTGAGAAGTGTCTTCTGGCAGGCTGTTAAGCTCCAGTAGAGTCTCAGTTCCTGGCTATGAGATATTAAGTGACTGACTGTATGATCAGTTACCCATATAACTAGCTGGTTCTTGTCAGACCAAGTTGTAAGGTTAGGTGGATATAGCAACAATCCATTTTACAGCAGGAAAATATAGTCAGGAAGAGGCCCAAGAAAACTTGGTGGCACAAGTAAATTAAATTGAACAAAGGGTCTCAGCCACCTTCCTGTGCTAGTTACTTTAGTTGCATTGAAATCTTTACCTTAGCTCATACCTATGGCCACATGAAAATTCCTTCAACTGTCTGACAGGAAGGAAAAATTGAGGTCTAGACAAGTTGGCTTTTTGCCTTGGGGAAAGCCAAATAGGGCCTACAGCCTCTCAGTAGCCCCACTCAGAAATAGCTCTAAAGAGAGATGATGAGGACAAGTCCTTTCAAAGTGTAGGGTATCAGGTACAGTGGTACATGCCTGTAATCCCAGAGGTTCAGAAGGCTGAAGCAGGAGGATTGCAAGTTCAAAGCCAGCCTCAGCAATTTAGCAAGGCCATAAGCAACTTGGTGGGCCCCTATCTCAAAATTAAAAGGGCTGGGCATATGGCTTAGTGGTTGAGAGCCCCTGGGTTCAATCCCTGGTACAAAAAGGGAAAAAAAAAAAAAAAAAAGGCTGGAGATATTGCTCAGCAGTAGGGTGCCTCAAGATCAATTTCCAGCACCCACCCCCCACACAAATCAATTGTTATTTCTTTTTTGTTTTGTTTTGTTTATTCTAATCAGTTACACATGCCAGCAGACTGCGTTTCAATTCATTGTACACAAATGGAACACAATTTTTCACTTCTCTGATTGTACACAAAGTAGAGCCACACCATTCGTGCAATTATACATGTACCTAGGGTAATGATGTCCATCTCATTCCACAAATCAATTGTATTTCTATACATTTATAATGAACAATCTGAAAATGAAATCCAGAAAGTAAATCCACTCAGCATCAAAAGGAAAAAACAAAAACAGATGAAGTGAAATTTTTTTGCCATGAGAACTACAAAGCATTAGATCAAAGAAGATCTGAATAAATGGGAAAATATCCATGGTCGTGGGTCAGAAGACTTATTAAGTCTGTAACAACCAAGTGTGGTGGCTCATGCCTGTAATCCCAGATGCTTGGGACACTGAGGCAGGAGGATTGTGAATTCAAAGCCAGCCTTGGCAATTTAGCGAGGCCCTAAGCAATTTAGTGAGACCCTGTCTCAAAATAAAACATAAATAGGGTTGGGGATGTGGCTTAATGGTTAAACATCCCTGGGTTCAATCCCTGGTACCAAAAAAAAAAAAAGTATAACACTCCCCAATTAGTCTCCAGATTCAATGCAGACAAGTGGATTCTAAAATTCATGTGGGCCGGGCACAGTGGCACACACCTGTAATCCCAGAGGCTCAGAAGGCTGACACTGGAAGATCACAAATTCAAAGCCAGCCTCAGCAAAAGTGAGACATTAAGCAACTCAGTGAGACTCTGTCTCTAAATAAAACACAAAGCAGGGCTGGAGATGTGGCTCAGTGGTTGAGTGTCCCTGAGCTCAAAACCTGGTACTCTAAAAAATTTTTAAAAAGTAAATAAAATAAAAATTCATGTGGAATTTCAATGGACATGGAAGAACCAAAACGGCTAATAAAGAATAAAGTAGGCGGGCTCATTTTTCACTTTCAAAACAGTACAAAGCAATGATTAAACAGTGTGGTACTGGCACAAGAACAGACACTTGAGATCAATGGAATAGAATTGAGTCCAGAAGTAAAACTTTATCTGCAGTCAAATGATTTTTGTCAAGGGTGTCAAGACCATTCAGTGGAAAAAGAATGACTTTCTCACAAATGGTGTTGAGTAAATAGTCATGTAAAAAAACAAAGTTTTGTCCTTACACCATTTACAAAAATTAACTCAAAATATATCAAATACCTAAAAATAAGAACTAAAACTAGAGCTGTTAGAAGAAAACACAAGGATAAAACCTTATGACTTTGGGTTTGGCAAAACATTCTTAGATAGGATACCAAAAGAACAAGCAACAACAACAAGAGATAAATTGTATATCACCAAAATTAAAAAAGTTTTGTGCTTCAAAAGACTGTCAAGAAATTGAAGAGAGGACTGGAGTTGTGGCTTAGCGGTAGAGTGCTCACCTAGCACATGTTTGATCCACAGCACCATATAAAAATAAATAAATAAATATACTGAGTCCAACTACAACTAAAAAATATATTTAAAAAAAGAGAAAAGAAAAAAGAAATTGAAAAGACAATCCACAGAAAGGGAGAGAATACTGGCAAACTACATATCTGATAAGGGAACTGTGTCTAGAATGTACACTCTCAGTAATGAAAGACAACCCATTTTTAAAGTGCACAAAGACTTTGAATACTCATTCCTCCAAAGAAGGCATAAAATTGACCAAAAAGCACATGAAAATTTGCTTGACATCATTAGTCTTCAGATAATTGCAATGAAAGCCACACTGAGATCCCACTTCACAACCTCCTAGGATGACTAGAATCAACATAATGAGATTACAAGTATTACAAAGGATGAGGGGAAATCAGAATCTTCATACTTTGCTGCTGTGAATGTAAAATAGTGTGACAGCTTTGGAAAACAGTGGGAATTCCTCAGATATGTAAGCAGAATTAAACATGATCCACCAATTTCATTCCTTGGTACATATCAAAGATGAAAATGGATCCACACAGAAACTTGCACGTGAATGTTCATATTAGGATTATTCATATTATCCAAAAAATTTAGCCAGGTATGGTGGTCCACTGCTTTTAATCCCAGCGACTCTAGAAAGTGAGGCAGGAGGATGGAAAGTTCAAGGCCAACCTCAGCAATTTAGCAAGGCTTTAAGTAACTTAGCAAGACCCTGTCTCAAAATAAAAAGTAGAAAGGGCTGGGGTGTAGCTCAGTGGTAGAGCACTCCTAGATTCAGTCACCAGCAAGAAAAATAAAAAATAATAATAGCCAAAAAGTGAAAATCCAATGTCAATCAACAGAATGTTGTTTGTCCATAAGAAATGAAGTATTTGTTAGGTGCAGGACAGGCTGAAAAAGTTGTCTGCAGGGCATGCCAAACAAAGTTAGCTGCAGGGTGACCTGGCCACTCAAACCCTCTGTCTGGTTCTTTATCACCTGTTTGCTTCAATCCCAAACGCCCAAGCCCCCGATCAAGACTGAACACTCAACCCCCCCCCCCAGGCTGAACACTTAACCCCCCTTGTGCCAACAAGGCAGCTTGCAGACCCAGAGACCCCATTAGAATTAGGCTATAAAAACTCCCTCCTGCGGGGCCCCTCTCTCTTGCTCTGTCTCTCTTGCACGCGCTCTCTCCCTCTCCATCTCTCCTCTTCTCTTCCCCTCCCCCCCTTTTTCTTTCTTTCTGTCTCTCTTTCTCCTCTTTTGCACTGCTGCAATAAAGCTCTCTTGGTCGCTCTGAGTGTTGTGGTCACTTTCCTTTCAGTACTCATACATGCTACAACAAGAACGAAACTTGAAAAACTGTGCTAAGGGAAAGAAGCCAGTCATAAAAGACCACATACTATACAATTCAATTCATATGAAAGTTCAGAATAAAGCCAGATACAACGCACACCTGTAATCTCAGCAACCCTGGAGTCTGAGGCAAGAGAACTCCAAGCCAGTCTCAGCAACTTATTAAGGCCCTGTTTCAAAATAAAAAGGCTGGGTATGTGATTCAGTGGTAGAGTACCCCTGTTTCAATCACTGATACCATGCAAAGGGGACAAATATTAAGTTCAGAATATGAAAATTTCTGGAGATAGAAAATAATAGTTTCTTATGAATGGTGACAGCATGGGAAATTGGGGGCAGGTGATAGCTAAAGTATTGGGTTTCTTTCTTCTCCTTCTCCTCCTTGTATACTACCAAAATTAAAAGGTAGGATTTATTCATTTAAGAAGAAAAGAGAACTCTCATAGGGCAAGAAGGGACCCCCTTAGAGTTGCCCTAGGTGTCTGTTTGAGGTGATGAAAAGGTTCTAAAATTGGCTGTGGGGATGGTTGCACTTATCTGTGAGTTGTGCACTTTGAGTGAATTGTACATAAATTATATCTTAATAAAGCTGTTTTTTAAAAAAGTGTCATCCATCAAGTCTGAGAGTCTACATCTTAAAAGAGAAGCCTGGGTTTCCAAGTAAAGACTTGAAAGTCAAAGTATGTGGATGGTAGTTTAAACTGTAAAAACAGATACAATCAATTTGGAAGAATGTGTAGACTAAAAGGAAAGAGAAGCTAATGAAATAAATGGTCAATGGGATGATATAAATTCAGCCATGGAAAACAGTGTCACCGAAATTAGTATGATTGAGTATCTTGAAGACATAATTATCACAACCTCAAATTCAATAGGACAGCCCAAATGAGAATGGGAAAATTTAGTGCTAATGGCAGTTGTTTGGGTGGGAATAGTAATGGTATTCACCAAGGAATGGATACAAAAAACCAGATCATGGAGGATGAGGCTTTTGGTCCCCTATCCTTCACTAAAACTACTCTTGTCAAAATCTTAAATCTCCATTTTTTAAAAGTCTGTCAGTTTTTAGTCATCTTCGGTCTTTTGAGTGGGAGCGATGCAGCTTATCCAGCACATCATGGAACATTTTTGGGAATGTGTTTTGTAAGACCTTTCACTCCTGATTTTCTTAGCTTTCTTTCCTGACTACTCCTTTTTGATAATTTTTGCTGAATGCTCCTCTTCTCTGACCCTTCTAGTTGGAATGCCTCACAATTAAAGGTCTCAGTCATTAGATTTCTTCTTTTCCACATTAACTGAGCCCTCCCCATCCCATTGCTATCTATACCATTTATAATTTAATGACTCCCCAATTTATCAGTTTTCCCTTCTGTGAGCTCCACATACATATTTCTAATTGTTTATTCAGTAGCTCCATTTAGAAATTTAATAGGCATCTCCAGTTTAACATCTCTAAAATAGAACTGAATGTTTTCCCAAAAAAACTGTTTCTATTCCCCCATATGCTCAGTAAAAAGCCTTGCTATTTATTCAGTTACTCAAGTCAATCTGAGATATCCTTGACTCTTTCTTACATCTAACATTCAATCTATTAACAAGGCATTTCTATGCCACTTTCAAAGTATATTCTGAGTCCAACCACTTCATATCATGTCCATTTTAACACTAGTCTTGCAGGTCTGCAATAGTTTCCTCACTGGTTTTTCAGCTTGTATTTTTCCTCCTTGCAGGCAGTTAAAAAAAATCAATCAGGCTGGGCACAGTGATGAACACCTATAATTCCAGCAACTCAGAAGGCTGAGACAGGAGGATCACAAATTCCAAGCCAGCCTCAGCAACTTAGCGAGGCCCTCAAAATTAAAAATAAGACAGAATCACAGACTCTGAGACAGGAGTCATCTTTTTTTTCCGTTTGCTAGCAAAGCAATAAAACTTTTTCCTTTTCCTAAAAAATAAATAAATAAAAAGGGCCGGGGGATGTGGCTCAGTGGTTAAGTGCCCTTAGTTTTAATCCCTGATGCCCAAAACCACAAAATCAACAAGAATGAACCTCTTCAGCCAAGCAACTCTTGAGCCTGAGACAGGAAGATTGTAACAACTTCAAGACCAGCCTAAAAGGCTGGGATTGTAGCTCAGTGGTCGAGTGCTTATCCAGCATGCATGAGGCACTGGGTATAAATGAATAAATAAAAAATAAAGGTCCATCAACAACTAGGAAAATATTAAAAAAAAAAAAAAAAAAAGACCAGCCTCAGCAACTTAGTGAGGCAATTCAGCAAGACCCTGTCTCAAAAAATAAAAAGGATTGGGGCTGGGATTATGGCTCAGCGGTAGAGCGCTCACCTCGCATGTGTAAGGCCCTGGGTTCGATTCTCAACACCACATAAAAATAAATAAATAAAAGTTATTGTGTACAACTACAAAAAAAAATAAATATAATAAAAATAAAAAGGATTGGGAATGTGGCTCAGTGGTTAAGTGCCCCTAGGTTGAATCCCCCATTCCAAAAATATTAAAAAAAAAAAAAAAAGAAATGATGTGACTTTTACTCAAAATCCTGTGTGGCTTCATAGGATAAAATTCAGTCTCTCCTTGGTCTATAAGTCTGTAAGTGACCTGGCTCATCCTCCAACTAATTTCTTTACGTGCTCTTTTGCTCACTGGCTTTCTAATTAAGCACACTCAAGCTTCAGAGTCTTTAGCTTGCTTTTCCCTCTGACTGGAATGCTCTTTCCCAAGTATGCATGGGTCATTCTCATAGTTCAGGTCTTTATGCGTATATCACCTCAATAAAGGGGCCTTCCCCAAACTCCCAAAGTAAAAGAGCACCCCCCATAACCCACTTTTATTTTCCTTTACAGTACTTCTCATAGTTTTGTGCTACTCTTTCTTTGTCTCTTCTCACACTACATTCCCATCTACTCCAGTAGTCAGTTCCATGAATGTTAGAATCTTGGTTTTATTTACTGCTGTAACCCCAGCACCTAGAACAAACCCTCCCAAATAAGTAGTACAGTAAGTAGTTGACTAGCAGAAAGAATAAATTATAATGGTCGTCATAAAATAGCTACTTTGCACTCCAGCCCTGTTTTACGTGTTAAATTACAAAGATTTTTTTTAGACACAGTTCCTGCCTCCAGGAGCTTATATTCTATAGGATAGTTAGATTAAAAAATACATAATTATGTATTAAATATTATAGGCAAAAAGTTGTGAAAAACGTAATACAAGCTGGTGTACTAGACCTGATTTAAGTGGAAAAATCCAGTCTAATAAAGGTTTAATAGATGCGCAGTCCAAGAAAAGGGAGCAAGCCTTGGGGCTGGAATCTGCTTTGGTCTGAGTGACAGCCAAAAAGGTCAGAGCAGAGCTAGGCAGTGTGAGAGGAGATAAAATCAAAGAAATAAGTGCCAGATCATGTAGAGCCTCGCGTGGAGGTCACTGCTAATTTTGACTTTTATTATGTAGCCAGACACTATTAGAGGTTTCGAGCAGGGGGCTATGACCCGACTTCCATTTTAAAAAGTCACTCCAGCTGTCCTGATTAATTGCAGCAGGGCAGTGATGGAAGCAGAGCGCCTATTGCACCAAGTAGTGAAGTAATGTAAGACTTGGAATAGGATGATAAGGGTAGAAAGGTCCAATTCTTGCACCCTGACCTTCTGGTTAAAAGGGGCGGGGAGATAAAGAAATAAAAACTGACCGATCGATGGATCCCCAGCCTGGCAGCTGGGAGCCATCCTCTACAGGACTCCTTTAGGTGTCAGAGCGAAGCAGAGTGTACAAAAATCACGCTTCGTCACCGACCCATTCTTGGGAACCTTCACATCACCCCTCTTCGAAGAAAGCCTCCTGAATAGCTTAATTGCACCTCAAACTTGAGCCCCTTTTACAAAGACGGATAAATAAGGACTGTCGGGAACGTGCGCCTCCTTAAGCCGCTGACGGAAACGAAAGTCGTCAGAGGAAAGGGTTTTTTTCAGAAGAAATCTGTCGATAATTGCTCGTTCCGGGTGTGCAAGAATGGTGGTCACCCAGGAATTTGCCTACCAGACCCTTGGAAATGAAGTTTATTTCCGTCACAACTCTGGGAAGCCCCTAAATCGCACGTGTTTTGAGTTATCACAAGACACGCCAGCCCTCCGCAACATTACGAAAACAACTTTGCCTCGTCGGTAATGCGCACGCGCCCCACACAGTTTTCCGTTGACTTTAAGCCCCGCCCCTTATGCGTCCTCCGTAGAGGGTTGGGAGCCGTGAGCTCGCGCGACCACTCTTTCCTCAGTCTTCTCGAGCACATCGTCGCAAAGGAGGCCGGAAAGCGTGGCGGCGCAGGCGCAAGCGCAGAGAGCGGAGGCGGTGGTGGTGGCGGCCGCTGGCCAGTGTAAGATGGCGGCGGCGTTGGTGGCGGCAGTGGACGGGACGGCTGGGCCTGGAACAGTCGGAGCAGCCGCTGGCAGAAGGATGACCCAAGACGGGAAGCGGGCTGCTGAGCCTCGCCGGCTCCCGTGCTTGTAACTGCCCCAGCCGGACACCCCCCCCTTGACCTACCCGGTCCGTGTCTCGTTCCGGCTCGGCCTGCCCCCCTCTCCCTTGCCGGTACCCCACAGAGTAGTCCTGATCCCTTTTCCAAGATCCTGGGGCTCAGGTCTTCTCCTTCCCTTGACCCGAGTCACTGTCAGGAGGACCGGTTGTCCTATCTACAGGTCTGTCCTGGGGTTGCCCCCAAAGCCACCCCCATAATTCACAGGGACTTCTTGCTTCGTCGGGTGACCCATTTGTGTGCTCGTATTTCTCCCTTTAGATGGGGGATGCGAGTCGCCCTGCGTCTCCCCGTCACCTCGGGGCCACCGCGCAATGTGTCCCCCTCCCCCATCCCAAGTTCTCAGGCCCAGCACCTTGTACGGAATGCCGAGGTCCAAGGAACCGGGAGTCGGTTGTTGCCGTCTGGTCTTGTCCTCTTTAGGATAGGATTCTCTTAGTTTACCAACTCCCACCTCCAAATCGTTTAGGACACCTTAGAACGGTCCCGTTTGGTCCCTGTTAGTTGGAAAGCATCTGGCGGCTTGAATTTCTGACTCATGATTGTTGCTGGAGTCTCTGTAAACAAACCGGCACTAGCGCTATCACATTCTCTCCGATATTCCCACCCCCACTCCCTGCCCTGTGCGTTCTTGTTGAGAGGTTGTTTGGTTGTGGTTTAATGTTGAAAAAGAGTCAGGTTTTCCTTCTAAATGACTTCTGGTTTTAGTGGAGCTAGGATATCTTAGCTTGCCTGGCTTCTAATCCTTGGATTTGTTCATTTTATTTCCCTGTGTATGGGATTATTGTTGAGCTGTCAGATAAGTTATTCTGGTTTTAAATAGTTCAGAGGAGGTCTAAAAAAAATACTAAAATGTCCTCATAAATATTTTTATTATGTTTAGTAGAATAGACACCTTTGCCATGTAAACTTTAACTTTTCTCAGTCCTTCAGTGAATCTGCAGACCTATTTTCTCAGGAGTTCAGCCTGGCCTTACTTCAGTGATAAAAGGAGGAAAGGTGAGTGGGAGTTGAAGGCATTTAAATTCCTAAGTTCTAGAGAGACCCTGCCCTGAAGCTTAAGTGTTGACCACTTAAGTCAAAATTCCTATCACAATTTCCAAAAGAGTTTGGGTATTGTTCTTGGCTGCATTCCAGCTTTGGTTAAATTACTTTTCCAAGTTTAATTTGCTGTGTTTTGACTTTCTGTCCTAGACTATGGCTGTCTGTATTCAAATGACTTAAGCCTAGAAGTGAATGTGTGTCCCCCATCCCGTGTCTCCCTCTTTTTTCTTGTTCATTTGTCTTGTGTTTTGCCTTTGTGTGGATCATGTTTCTTAAACTGTAAAAAACTAAGAATTATTTTGCCTGAATTCTGTTCAGCCTTTTGTCAAATCAGGTTTCTTCCCCTCTCAGAGGGCTCTGGGTTGTCATCTTTGCCATTTAGAGAATAATCACTTGTAACTAACTAAAAGCTGAGGGATGGTGAATGATGCTGCATTTATTTGGTGTCTCAGACCTGTCTCTGAATTCCAACTTTTCAGAATACAGTGGGGAAATTTTTGGTTAAAAAAATACAGTAGGGCTGGGGATATAGCTCAGTTGGTAGAGTGCTTGCCTTGAATACACAAGACCCTGGGTTCAGTCCCAGCACCACATACAAACACACACACACACAAATATATATATATATATATATATATATATATATATATACACACATATATATATATATATATATACACACACACAAATATATATATATATATATATATATACACACACACAAATATATATATATATATATATATATATATATATATATATAGTGGTTGTACCTGGTCTGAAGAATTCTTAGCAGAATTATCCAGTGCATTCAACAGTATGAGAGAAGAGTGCTAAGGTTGAGGTTCATAGGGTATGACAGAAAAGCTGACTGGCTCTGGAAGGTAGGCTTAGCCAATTCATAGTATTTATGATGATTCTTTTTTTATTTTCAGTACTGGGGATTGAACCCAGGGATGCTCTGCCACTGAGCTTTATCTCCAGCCCTTCTTATTTTTGTTTTGAGTCAGGTTCTCATTAAGTTGTTGAGGCTGGCCTCAAACATGTGATCCTCTCACCTGAACCCCCTGAGTAAGATTACAGGTGTGCACCACTGCACCTGGCTATTATTTTTTTGATTTGTAGTAGGAAACAGTTAAAAGAGTGATACTGGTAAGGTTGTTTTCCCACATGGTGCCCAGATTAGAATGTGCTCATTACAGACTGGATTATAACATTTTTAATGATGGTGTATATGTAAGTTAATATGTAAATCTGTCATAGACCTGGGTTTAATTTTATTGAATTAAGATTCATTAGTTGTGTGACCTTAGGTGAGTTATTTAAACTTCTTTCTTAATTTCTACATCTTTAAAAGTGGGATAATACCACTTACCTTTCACAGTCATTGTTAGTATTATATGGGAGAACCTATATAAAGATCTTAGATTATGCCTAGCATATGGTACACACTCAAAAAAATATTTTGTTTTCTCTGCAGGTCATTGAAACAGCTTTGAGGGGTTGGGGTTGTGGCTCAGTGGCAGTGTGCTTACCTAGCACACATGAGGCACTGGGTTCAATCCCCAGCACCACATTAAAAAAAATAATAATAAAGAAATATAAAAAATATTTTTAAAAAAGAAAAGAAACAGCTTTGAATAAGTTATAAATTCATTTATACTTATTTGCATTTTGTTTTAGAACACATTTTTCTGATTAAATTTTTAAGTTTTTTTTCCCCCTTTGGACTACTGGAGATTGAACCCAGGGCCAGCAAGTTTTATATCTGAAAAAATAAGAATAAAAAACTGGTTGGCGGGGCTGGGGATGTAGCTCAAGCGGTAGCATGCTCGCCTGGCATGCTTGCGGCCGTTCGATCCTCAGCACCACATACAAACAAAAATGTTGTTCCGTCGATAATTAAAAAATAAACATTAAAAAAAAAAAACAACTGGTTGGCCATGGGGGTGCACACCTGTAATCCCAGGAGGCTGAGATAAGAGGATCACAAGTTCGAGGCCAATCCAGGGAACTTAATGATAAGTGCTAAGAAAGTCCTCTTCTGCTGAGCTCCCCATCCCCTCATTCATTTTAATTGTTCACCTTAGATATGTACTTTGCAAATGCCCACCCAGGGTTGCCTTCTGAACCCCTTTCAGGACAAAATGATTAGGGTTCAAGACCAGAGGATAGAAGGAATACTAGATATTGGTGTATGTATATTTCCAAATGTATTCTTAAAGTCAGCATCAGTCATTTCCTTTGTTTGTTGCTTCCTTCCTCTTGTTCTCAGCACACTTGATCCAAGTTGTCAGTGATGTAAAAGAAAGAGCTCTTCTGCTGTAATGTTGCCCACCTGTACTGCAGCTACCGCTTATGCCTTTCATTTTAGTCATAGAGAAAATACATTTTCTCCAAGATATTAACCTTATCAATGGATTATAAAAGATTATTAAAGATCTCTTTATTTAGGCAATGAATCAGTACTAAGAGGTTATGAATACAGAGTTGTTTTTTATTTTACAACTGGACTTTTTTTTTTTTTTTTTTTTTGATACTGGGGCGTGAGCCCAGGGACACTTAACCACTGAGCCACATCCTTATCCCATTTTATTTTTTATTTTGATACAAGGTCTTGCTAAGTTGCTTAAGGCCTCACTAAATTGCTGAGGCTGGCTTTGAACTTCTGATCCTCCTGCCTTGGCTTCCTGAGTCACTGGGATTACAGGCATGTGCCACCCCCTCTACCCTCAGCTTGGACCATTTTAGTAATAAAACAGCACTGTAAAGAATTTAAACCTCTCTGCAAAAGCGAAGTGCTAAGCAACTCAGTGAGACTTTGTCTCTAAATAAAATACAAAATGAGGCTGGGGATGTGGCTCAGTGGTCGAGTGTCCCAATACCAAAAAGAAACCTTCTTTTGTGGGCTTCCACATATTTTTGGAAGAGCCAAGGTTACATGAAATTGCAGTATACTGATGACATTGCACTGAAGGCAACTTTATTGGTTCAGACCAGTTGTCATTTCAGGGTTTATCAACTTTCATTACCACCATTGAGCTTCTGAATTGTCTATTCTAAGGTAAAGACTCTTGGGGGTATTGATGAGGTGGGCAATTATATTTTTTTTGAGATCTGGAGATTTGTGTTGTGTGGAAGAAGGGTCAGAGGAGAAAAGGAAATAGGTTAATAGAGGAATAACTGTTCTTTAATGCCACATGTGCTAATTAAGAATCCCACCCGCCAACCTTCAGGAGGAATTCATATTTTATGGTCCAGGTAACATCTTATTCTTATCCAGGGAATCATAGCTGTAAAATTATTATCTTTCTGTAAATACTTGTATACTTTATTACATAAGAATTATGAAATCTTATTAGAAAGTATTTCCTAGTATGACTGGGGTAGGAGATTAGGTATGCCTGTGACTTCTTCATTCCTACCACCAATCTGATAGAGCATTTTGTAATACAGTCTTTTAAAAAATGTGTAAGAAATCAGTCTCAGTGCCATTGTCCTTAGTGTTACTAAAATCGCCCTAAAGTTAGAAACTTCTCTTCAGAAAGAGCTAAAAGAAACCAGCCTTTTTGTTGCCACTTTAAAACAATCCTGGCATTTCAAAAGCAAACAGACTCTAATATGGTACATTTTATAGAGGTTACTCTGTTGTGGAAGTCAGATATTCAGTTTTATGCCCTAAGTCCTGAATCCTATCATGTGAATTATAGGCTTTTAAAGTCATGAAGTGACTAGTTATACAATTTTCAGATTTATTACTGGATTGTTTGTACTGTAGAAATGTTACTCTAAACATATATAGGAAATGTCCAGATTATAAAAGAGTAGGAAGTATCCTAACACAGGTTTCTTATTGTGTAACACTAGTGTTAGAGTTATTTTTAAATTTATGTTAATTTGGCGGGGGCCTGGAGATATAGCTCAGTTGGTAGAGTTTGTGCCTCACATGCACAAAGCTCTGGGTTCAATCCCCAGCACTGTCAAAAAATAATAATAATAATAAAGAATAAATTTATGTTAGTTTTATATTTCTGGAGTATAGCATTGGGTGTTTTGTTTTTGTTTCTGTTTTTTATTTATTTATTTATTTATTTATTTTTTAGAGAGAGGTAGAGAGAGAATTTTAATATTTATTTTTTAGTATTTGGCGGACACAACATCTTTGTATGTGGTGCTGAGGATCGAACCCGGGCCGCACGCATGCCAGGAGAGCGCACTACCGCTTGAGCCACATCCCCAGCCCTTGGTTTCTGTTTTGATTTTTTTTTTTTTTTTTAGTAGGTTATCAATGAGCCCAGATGATCTGGTGTTTCTCCTCATCTATTTAGAATATAAGCATATGAATTAATTAAATTAGTATCAGGCATGGAGGTAGTGACCATGTGTACAATAGCCCCCTGCTTTCTGTTGTCAGCCACAATACAGAAATATTAAATGGGAAAAGACCAGAAATAAACAATTCATAAGTTTTAAATTGCTTGCTATTCTGCATAATTTGGTGAAACCTTGCCTTGACCTGCCTGGGTATGAATCGTCTTCTTGTATGGTATCCCTACGCTGTATAGCCACTTATGCCTTGCTTGGCAGTCATCTGGGTTATCAAATGACTGCCAATTAGAAAATTGAAAAAATAGATATTTTCCTTAATAATGGACCCAAAGTGCAAGTGTGGTGATGCTGACAATTCAAATATGCCAAGTGTTTCTCTTTTATGTATGTGGTGCTGAGGATTGAACCCAGTGCCTCACGTATGTGAGGCAAGCACTCTACCACTGAGCTACAATATAACCCCAGCCCTCAGATAACTTTTATTATAACATAATGATATAATTATTCCATTTTGTTGGTTATTGTTGCTAATCTCTTATCATGTCTCATTTATAAGCTAAACTTTATCATAGTGTATGTATGTAGGAAAAAACATAGTATACATAAGAGTTCAATACTATGTACAGTTTCTGGCATCCTGTGGAGCCTTGGAACAAATCCCCCTTAGATAAGTGGGACTACTGTGTCTTGATTTGAATGCCAAAAACCAATGCATTTTAGATTAGCTTTATGGTAATAAAGAAAATTTCAGGGGCTGGGGATGTGGCTCAAGCGGTAGCGCGCTCGCCTGGCATGCGTGCGGCCCGGGTTCGATCCTCAGCACCACATACAACCAAAGATGTTGTGTCCGCCGAAAACTAAAATAAATAAATAAACATTAAAAAATTCTTTAAAAAAAAAAAAAAAAAAAAAAAAAAAAAAAAAAAAAAAATTTCATCTTTCATTTTCATAAATGTACCCAAGAAACTTCACTGCTGCTAAAATCTGTCAGAAAAAGGGATTACCTACTCTTGTTTACTGAATTTGTCATTCTACTCTTAGAGTGAAAAGAAAGTCCTGAAAGCTCTTCTGAAATTAGCCTGTTATAGGTTTGGGGTTTAGAGCCATCTTGTCATCTTATCTCTACAGGTTATAGTTTCTGTGTCAGAAGTCCAATCTCTCAGGTACTACCTTACCCTAGGAATGTATTGTAATGTAGGTTAAATAATGAACTGAACTTGCTCTGAGTTGGCCAAGGGTATTGGGGAGTGATTAATATAACAAAGCTAGCATTTTATTAATGAATTGTGATATGTCTAATGGATTGGATCATTGCATAGGTTTTCATCATTGTATCTGAAAAATTAGATATTTCCTCTTATCCTCTGAAGATCATGTTTAAGGCAGTCTGGCCAAGTTCTAATATGAAGCATTTGTACTTGCCTCTTTTTGTTCTTTCTGGTTTTTCCTAGCCATTTGTAAAACTAATATAAGGTTTACCTCTTGTGGTAACCAAGACACTATTCCTTTGGTGTACTTTGTTCATTGCCACATTATCAGGTATGTTTTGTTGAACTTACTTGGTACTATGCATTAGACCTGCCCTGTAACCTGAAATGGGTAGGAGAGTACATTGTCCTTTTTTTTTTTTTTTTTTGTACCAGGGATTGAATCCCAAGGGCACTTAACCACTGAGCCACATCCTCGGCCCTTTTTATTTGTTTATTTTAAGACAGAGTCTCATTAAGTTACTTAGGGCCTCACTAAGTTGCTGAGGCTGGCTTTAAACTTGCAATCTTCCTGCTTCAGCCTCCCAAGCCACTAGGATTAAAGCATATACCACGATGCCAGGCAAGAAGGTACTTCTTGATGTTTTCAGCCTTTTTTTTTTTTTAGTAGTAAATTTGAAGCATCAAATTTTATATATATATATATATAAAATTATATTAATTATATATTTGGTATAGTGGCTTTTCCAATGATTTAAGAAAAATTTGAATTGTGAATGGCAGAAATTGAAATAAAATGGGGACTGAATTCTGATGGTAAAGATAAGTCATGTTGGAAACCTAATGAAAAAATAGATAACCCTTAGGACTATTTAAATTGAGATAAATGGGCTTGCTTGCATGTTATTATAAAGAGTAGCAACTTTGCTGCTGGAAAACAGCACTTAAGGATTAGAGTGCATTCCTAACATACTCTAAAAAGCTATTACTAGAATTAAAACCAGTAAACTATAAACTCTGCATTTGGTGTTACCAACATGGAGAGAGGTCATTAATCCAAAAAAGTAATGAAGTTTCTTATTCATAGAATACTAGAAAGAACTTCCTCATCTTCCTCTTTGCTTTGTAGTCTTCCATCTTGGGTATCCTTGGAACTTGAGAGGGAGGCTTATGTTGTGAATTCCTGGATGGATTGCTTTGCCCCAGTACACAAAACATGACTGTGCTCAAAAGAAGTTATTAACAGAGTTCTCTGAATTCTTTAAAAGGCCAGTGAGAGTGGTAAGCAAATTTCATAGACTTGGGACTGTGTCCTAAATTACAGTGTATGGAGGATCATTTCTGAGTAACAGAGAAGCCCAGACTTCTCTAAGTAATGCCATCTGGCACCAGAGTTGGAAAACTACTATGTACAGACAGCCTCTTTGCATATATTATCTTTAATCCTCTAAATCAACTCCTGCAGAGTTGTGATATTATCCTGTTTTACAAAGGAAACAAATATAAAAATACATAGAATAGAATTCATACTGTTATTACTGGTCTTTTTATATAAATAAACATATATAAATATATGTAGATGGATATAGATTTATGCACACACACATATATGCAATTTGAATCTTTGGAAACTAGCTGTGCTATCAACTTTGGAAACAGTATCCCAGTTTATTGTGTTGAGTTGGCATTGTATAGAAATTAACAGCCATATTGGTCTAGAAACGTTAATCTTTTTCCATTTGTACAGGGGTATGTACTGTATTAAATATGTAAGGTCTTATTTACATGGGCTTGATTACAAAACTAATAAAGTATTGTCTAAACAAACTAAAAGTAGAATTCAAACCCAAGTCTGACATGAAAGCCCTTTTCTTTCTGTTTTACGGTGTTAACTTTAAGAACAGGGCTCTTCACTGCCAAGTGATGAGCAAATGAGCTGAAAGGTAGAATTAAATATTTCTTATAAAAGTGTAAATTGATAGGCTAATGAGTTGGGTTTTTTTTTTTGTTTTTTGCTTTTGTACCAGGTATTGAACTCAGGGACACTTGACCACTAAGCCACATCTCCAGCCTTTTTTGTATTTTATTTAGAGACCGGGTCTCATTGAGTTGCTTAGCACCTTGCTTTTTGCTGAAACTAGCTTTGAACTCATGATTCTTCCATCTCAGCCTCCACAGCTGCTGGGATTGCAGGTGTGAACCCAGTTTATCTGGTTCTTAACTAGGGCCCTATATAAAGAAAAATAAAAAGTAAAAAAATATATTTTTCTACTGTGCCAGTGGAGCTAATTAGTTTCTTAAGGAAAGCATTTTTATTTGGGCATTGTGGTACATGCTTGTAGTTCCAGTGACTTAAAAATTATTTCTATTTTATAGAATTAAATGAAGAGATAGCTAAATCCTGGTGGGTTTTTTTTGTTTTGTTTTGTGGGTTGTTGTTTTGTTTGTTTTTTGGTGGTGCTGGGGATTGAACCCAGGGCCTTGTGCATGCAAGGCAAGCACTCTACCAATTGAGCTATATATCCCCAGCACCCCCTGGTGTTTGTGATGCTTAAATAGGGAAGAAAATAATTCAGATCCTGTGGCAATTTCTTGGGAAAAGCTATTATGACTCTTAGAGCCTTTTCTTAGTATATCTCCCCCCCTGCCCCTGCCCGTAGCATTGGAAATAGGGGAAACATGGACATTTCCCACCTGCCTGAAACCTTTTTATCGTTGACTTCCAAGGCATTTAACTTACTATTTTTCCTACTTCTCTTGACCATTTATCTGTCTCCATTCTTGCTTTTATCTGAGGATATGTATTTCTTAAGATTCTTTCTGTGGACCTCCTTTCTCGGAGCTTGCGGGTTTTTTTTTTTTTAAGGAATGTTTCATTCTTTTTTTTTTTTTTTTTTTTTTTTATTTTTATGTGGTGCTGAGGATCGAACCCAGGGCCTTGTACGTGCTAAGCAAGCGCTCTACCACTGAGCCACAATCCCAGCCCCTCAGAGCTTGCTTTTGTACTTCTTTTTGTTTATTTTTAGTATAATTTATAAGATATCTGATATTGAAATTTCTTTGTACAGACAACTCACAAATCTATATGTCTGGTCCTAATTTCCTAATTTATTTCTTCTTTTTTTTTTGTACCAGGGAGTTAACGCAGGGGTACTTAACCACTGAGCTACATCTCCAACCCTTTTTATTTTTTATTTTGAGATAAGGTATCACTAAGTTACTTACAGCTTGCTGAATTGCTAAAGCTGGCTTTGAGCTTACGATCCTCCTGCCTCAGCCTCTCAAGAGCCTCAGATTATAGGTATGCACCACCATACCCAGCCTTAATTTATTTATTATTGTTCTTACCTGCATTGGTTTCTCATTACCTTCCTAGCATGTCAATTTGGATTTTAAACACATTCAAAATCAAAATTCATCTCTTCCCTCTCATGTCAGCTTCTCATTTGTGGCATTTGATTTTAAGGCTCAAAACTTGTGTTGACTTTCAGCTTTATAACTACTTAAAGAGCTAAATATTATCTACCTCTATAGTATTTCTCATGTCAATTCCCTTTTATTTTCATCTGCTGCTACCAACCTAAGACATGCCGTCTTTACTGCTTTTCTTGGCAACTACCATAGCTTTTAAACTTGTTTCCCCTTTCTTTTTTGTTAATTTCAGTTTATCCTATGTTTGACAAAGTAATCAGATGCATAACAAGCACATGTCAACTTACTGTATGGGTGTTTTTTGTTTTGTGATGCTGGTATGCACATTCTATGCTGCTACTCTACCACTGAAGTATACCCCCATCCCTCCACTTACTACACTTCATTTTGTTTTTGTTTTGTTTTGTTTTTTGGTGCTACTGGAGATTGAACCCAGCAGCCCTCTTCCACTGAGCTCAGTACCCTCTTCCCTTTTTTCATTTTCTTCCTTCCTTCCTTTCCTCCCTCCCTCCCTCCCTCCCTCCCCTCCCCTCCCCTCCTCCCCTCCCCTCCTCCCCTCCTCCCTTCCCTCCCCCCCCCCCCACTTCCTTCCTTTCCTTTCTTTTTTTCTGTTTTGTTTGAGACAGGGTCTCGTGAAGTGCCCAGGCTGGCCTGGAACTTTCAGTCCTACCTCAGCCTCCCATTTAGCTAGGGTTATGGGCATGCAGCAGTATTGCCTCCAGCTATTGACTATACTTTTTAATTAAATCAACTCTGCCTGTCATCTACTTCTCATATTTTCTTGAGCCTGTCAGCTTCTTAACTTACATGTTGTTGCTCATTCTGCACCTTCAGAATATCTTTTTTTCTCAACTCTACCCATTGAAATCCTATCCTTTCTTTAAAGCTCTTTTTGAAAGTTAATTTCTGGTGGAAGCTTCTCCTTCTCCTTGAAACTAATATAATCTTTTCCTCTGTTCAACTGTAACATTTTTATTTTTTTAAAAGTGATATACTTGTATTATAATTCTATACTTATTTTTAAAAATTGATTATGGCTGCAAAAGGGATTGTGGACACATTGTTTATTTTTATAACTTCTATATTGCATACCAGCATGTTTGTCTACAGATGGGCCACTGGGTGGTGCCAGAGGCCTATAATTTGAATAAAAATGGGTACTATGATGAGCCTGTATACAATTGGATTTTCTTCTGTTGTCAAATCTTGAACAGTAGAAATGGAAATTAATTTCCCTGATCCAGCTTGTCAGAGGAGACTATGTTGATTATTCAACCCCTCCAAGTGTTTACTAGAAAGTAACCTAAAGTTTTGTCTCCCTTTAAACATGTTTTATACAGCATGAGTTCAAGCTTCTTTGGGGTCGTCCTTTGAATTTACATGCCAGAGGTTCTCTGTCTGATTAATAAACATTATATTGTTAGAGTGTAGCTAGCAGCAGAGTAAAAAATTGGCTTGGAGAAGTATTTGTTATGAAGCAGAAAAATATTAAGGAAAGAAAAATGAATTTAAAATGAGCCATTGCATTTTGAAAACAAAAATTTGGGGTAAGGAAAGTAGGGCTAGTTGATACCAGATGGACTGTGGAGCCTAGAAAAGCAAATTTGTACTTTGGATGGAGATCAGCCCTGAACATCTGTTTAGTTATAAGTGATAGGGCACATCTGTCCTCTCAAGAGGAACCAGGGACTGTATGACTCTCAGTATTTTTGTACCATCATCTTTCAGTTTCAGAGGAAGTTCTAAAACCTTGCTTCATTGAAATATGGATGTTTCTTTAGGAAAGTTGGGCAGTTGAATTGCAGAATGAGTCATGGACTGGACTGAGAATACTGGGATTATGTAAGTTATAAGAACTGACTGAGTTCAAGTCTTAGTAAAGGGACTAACGACAGTCCAGTAGTATTAAATATGTTGATGTTTCCATTAGGCTCCAGGTCATATAAAGTTATCAGACCAGTTTTTATAAGGCCCTAGATGCCAAAGGACTTAAAATGAACTAGAAGTAAATTTTAAAAAATAAAAAGCACAAACATACAGGTGCTGGGGATATAGCTTAGTGATAGAACATGTGCTTAGCACACAAAAGGGCTGGTTTTGATCTCTAGCACCAATAAATAAACAAACATACAAGTCAGTAGTACAGTTGCTAGAAAAACTTTGATCTACTTTTAGCCTCTGATATTTTTAGTTATCACCACAACAATAGGGTTGGAGATTTTTTTTTTTATGTAATTCAGATTCATCTTACAAGTCACATGCTTGCTGTTAAATCACAAAGTGGCTTTGGTTGCAGCAAAAAATCCTTCTGGCACTTTTCAAGTGAGAGGACCTGACATTTTGTTCTCATGTACTGTGATATATTGACTACTTTAGTCAACTTACATTAATAATCACAGCCTTGAGAATTTTCTGTTTTTAATTGTTGAATATTATCTATTATATAACAAGATCATGACTTTTTTTTTTTTTTTTTTTTTTTAATCTTCACCAGTCTCCTCCCATTCTTCTCACTTTCTTTTTTTTTGTACCAGGGATTGAACTCAGGGGCACTCAACCACTGACACATCCCCAGCCCTATTTTGTATTTTATTTACAGACAGGTTCTCACTGAGTTGTGTTTAGTACCTTGCTATTGCTGGGGCTGGCTTTGAACACCAGATCCTCCTGTCTCAGCCTCCCCAGCTGCTGCACTCCGTACCAATGTACTCTTTATCCCTACAGTTTTATCTTTCCCAGAAAGTACCATAAATGGAATTGTATATATTACATAACTGAGTCTGGTTTTTTGCACTTATTATAATGTGATATTCATGTTGCTTCTTGGGGTGGGAAGGTTACCTGGAGTGGGATTCCTGGTTTGTATGGTATGTTTTCCTTAATAAGAAATTTCCAAAACGTTTTTCAAATTACTGTTCTATGTTTCTATAAGCATTGTATGAAAGTTCCAGTTGTTAAATTTATTGTTAGTACTTGATATAAATTTTCCTCATTATTTAAATATTTTTAATCATTCTGATAGGTGTTTAGTGGATTCTCATTGTGGGTTTTTTTTGGGGTGTGGGGAGTGTTTGTTTTTTGTAGTACTGGGATTGAATCCAGAAGCTTTTTACCACTGAGCTACATCCCCAGACGTTTTTATTTTTTATTTTAAGACATGGTCTCACTAAATTGCTTAGAGCCTTGCTAAGTTGCTGTGGCCTTGAACTTGTGATACTCCTTCCTCACTCTCACAAGCCACTGGGATTACAGGCATGCACCACTGTGCCTGGCCTCATTGTGGTTTTAATTTATATTTCTCTAATAATGTTAAGAATTAACTCCTTCTCAAGTTACTACTATTTAGTTATAAGAGTTTAAAAATGAATTATGATTATCATTCTTTATCAGTCATGTTTTCTGGATATTATCATCTAAAACTTGGCTTTTTGGGGGGTGGGGGGGTGGGGGGGGTGGTGGCACCAGGGATTGAACATTGAGCCACATCCCCAGCCAGGGTTTGGTTTGGTTTGGTTTGGTTTTGAGACAGGGTCTCACTAAGTTGCTTAGGGCTTTGCTAAGTTCTGAGAAGGGCTTTGAACTTGAAGTTGCCTCAGCCTTCTGAGTGGCTGGGATTACAGATGGGTATCACCCAGCTTTGAAGAGATTTTAATTTTGATATGTCCAATTTATTAATTTTTCTTTTATGCTTGTATTCTGTTCTAAGAAACAGTTGCCTAACTGAGGGCCACAAGGTAATCATCTTTATCTTGTTCTGGAAATTGTATTGTTTTAACTTCTACATTTAGGTCTGTGATTTCTTTAATGTGTGTGTGTGTGTTGGATGCTTGGGCTTGAACCCAGGGCCTTTTGCATGCTAAGCACATGGTCTACCATTGAACTACACCCCAGCCTAGAATCCATTTTGAGTTAGTTTTTGCATATTGTGCAGTGTATGGGTTAAGGAGTTTTTGTTTGTTCCCTTTTTTTTTTTTTTTTTTTTTTTTTTTTCCCCTCTCTTTCTTTTTTGCTTTGGATATCCAGTGGTTCTATCATACATAGATTCTTGTGCGAGGGAAAGTAGCCCCAGAGACGTTTGGGGCTTCTATAAAGTCCTCTTATCCAATATATAAACTCCTCTTCTGCATGGTTTTTAGTTAATATTTTATATAGTTGGCTAAAAATGTAAGGCCTTATTAAGGCATAAAAAAATAGGCCACTGGAGTTTCTTAGTGAAATTAAAATGATACCTGGGTCTTTTTTCTCCATCTTCCACTAGTTTACTCTTTAACCTTCAGTTTGGTAGGGGTTATGGCTATTTTTAGAGTAAAGGCAGGAGAGCTAATCTAATTAAACTCCTCCAGCTACCTGGGGCAGTGAACTCATCAGCTTTTCTAAGCCCAGCATGGTTTGCTCTGGACTGGATGTACGTGGATATTGATAAAAGTAGAAACAGTGGATTTTGGGGGTGGGGTATGTAATGCATTGAAGAATGAAGAAGAGTCAGACTGGTGATGCACACCTGTAACCCCACCTACTGGGGGCGGGGCTGAGATGGGAGAACTGCAATTTCAAGGAAAATCTGGGCATTTTAGTGAAACCTTGTCTCAAAATAAAAGAGGATTCAGGGTATAGCTCAATGGTAGCATACCCTTGAGTTCAATCCTCAGTACTGGGGGAGGGGGGGCGTGAAGTAGTGTGAGTTTGAGTCAAATGTCCCAAACTTCAGATTATAAGGTTGTATTTGTTGGTGAGTGCAAAAAATTCTAGAGTGGCTCCTATACTTGAGCCTAGGGCACAGACACAGTATCTCTGCCTGCTTTAATTTTGATAGCATTTTAAATAGCTCATAACAAACTACTTTAGACTGGTGCCTTAAACAACAGAAATTCATTTTTTCAGTTCTGAAGGCTCCAAATCAAAAGATTGAAGTGCCAACATGATTGGTATCTTCTGAAGGCTTTCTTCCTCTCTTGTACATGTAAACCTTATCTCTGTGTCCTAACATGGCAGTGGGGAGACAGAACTCTCTGGTGTCTCTTATAAAGACATCTTGTTGTGTGGGCCTCAGCTGTGACTTCATCTAAACCTAATTATATTCCATAGTCTCCTTATCTAAATACTACCATGTTGGGAGTTATTCCTTCCACATATGAATGGGGGGGGGGATAGATAGAACTCAATTGTAGTTACTGTACTTTCTGCACTAGAGTTGAACTGGTTTTTTCATTTTGATAGATTACAGTGTCTCTAAATTGCTGAGGCTGGCCTTGAAATCACAGTCCTCCTTTCTCAACCTCCCCAGCCTGTAGGATTACAGGCATGTGCCATCACATGCAGCTTTTGATTAAAATTCATATTCTAAGAATAACAACTCATTCCAATAGTGGTTGTGTTTTATTATTGTCATCATATCTTGACTTTCTAGAGAAGTGGTCCCATGAAATTTGAATTAATGCACTTAAGAGGTGAAAGATGACCCAGTGATATACAGGAAAAGAATGTTGAAATATCTATTAGGTATTTATCCTAGAAAAGTTATCTGAATATTTAGTGAGAATTGACAGTATATCAACACATATTGGGCGTTTATGCTCAAATTTTTCGCTGAGAGAGATTCATGAAGTTTGGAGACCACTACTCCAGAGTACCCTTTTGCAGAAGTTATAAAATTCGACTTATCTATACCATCTCTGGAATTACTATAGGTAGAGTGTCCCTTATATGAAATGCTTGAGACCAGAAGTGTTTCACATTTCAGAGTTTTTCAAATTTTGGAATATTTGTATAGATTTTACTGGTTGAGCATCTCTAATAGGATGAAAATCTGAAGTGCTCTGAAATCTGAAACTTTTTGATTATAATGTCAGAGCTCAAAAAATATTAGATTTTGGACACCCACCCCCCCAGGGATTGAACCCAGGAACGCTTAACCACTGAGCCACGTTACCAGTCCTTTTTTTTTTTTTTTTTTTTTTTTAATAGCTAGAGAAAATAAAGTTCAAAGAAGGTTCAATACCTCATGTGAGGGCATGAAGTATGCTAAATGGCTTGGCTCACATACTGAAATCCTGGACTTCTGGTTTTTTAGTCTAGGAATGATTTTACTAAACTCTGGCTTCTGTCTGTTAACTTGGTGATTAAACAGGGTTGACCTAAGTTTCTTTTTTTTTTTTCCCTTGGATACTGAGAATTGAACTCAGGCGCACTCAACCCCTGAGCCACATCCCCAGCCCTATTTTGCATTTTATTTACAGACAGGGTCCCACTGAGTTACTTACTGCCTCTCTAAGTTGCTGAGGCTGGCTTTGAAAGCTATCCTTGAGTCAGCCTCCCCAGCTGCTGGGATTACAGGCGTGTGCCACTGCACCCAGCTTGACCTAAGTATTCACAGGGTTTTTGCTTTTTGAATTTAGCAATAAATTCTAACAGCTATTTTCCTCTAAGAGAAGATTTGTTTTTGAAAGAACCTTACACCAGGTCCCACCAAAACTACTCCATAACCTCTTGGTATAAGTTGAACTTCCTGGCTCCCTCTTTCCCACATCTCAGAGCTGGGTATGAATATAGTCTCTGGCTGTTCCTGACCATGGAGTTGGAAAAGCAAATATGTGTTTTAGAGCAGATATGACTCTATATAAAGTTCAGGCAGTTTGGACTATTGTAGAAGTTGATTAGTTTTGAGAAAGATTCTCTGGAGCTGTCTTTCTAGATTCTTATCTGGGAGTGGATAATAGTAGGGTGAGAAGTATGATACGGTAAGCAGTTTTAATTCCGGGGTAGAAAAATATCATATCATATCCATTCCCAGTTGACCACAAGACTGTATTGCTCATACCTTTAGTTTTTAATCTTCGTAAAGTAGTACAGTTATTTTCCTCATGTCATAGGACTTTTGCAATTAATATAATCAGTTTTACACCAGTTATGGGGGAGAAGATACTGCTAAGATGCTAAAGAATATAAACAGAGACTATTGAGAAGGAAAAGCAAGTGTTGTGTTAGGAATGCCGTACAGAAATATACACTTCAAAGTTAGAGGAGAAAAACAGCCTGCTTACAAATGGCTCTTCACTGTTTTCTTTATGTGGCTTCACATGTTCTTTTAGTTGGCATTGTCTTTTACCATCTCCCATCCAGGTGTCTTTTCCTTATATTTAACTTCAGCCCTGTTCTTGCAGTATTCCTACTCCCCAACCCTGCCCTACAGTGAGCAGTCTTTGTGCAGCTGTCTCTTGGCAGAGGATACTTTTTATGAAGCAGCATGGGTTTCTGTAGAGGAGAGTAGGGGATAAAGATAAGGATGGGAGCCGGGCACAGAGGCGCACCCTGTAATCCCAGCAGCTTGGAAGGCTGAGACAGGAGAATCATGAGTTCAAAGCCAAATCTCTTCAACTTCAAGGCACTAAGCAACTCCATGAGACCCTGTCTCTAAATAAAATATAAAATAGGGCTGGAGTTGTGGCACAGTGGTCAAGTACCCCTGGGTTTAATTCTTGGTATCAAAAAAAAAAAAAGATAATTGTTATGGGAATGAAAGGGCTGTTGAAAGATTAGAGGCCAGTGTGCCTGGGCCCAAGGACTGGGGTCATAATCATACTTTGTCTTTTACCAGTGCCTTTTGTCCAAGGCCCTGAAAGGGCTTAACAAAATTCTGGTCTGAATAACATTATTCTTTACTCTTTGAAATTTGCTAGAGGTGGCAGTAAGGCCCTGGGGTGCGGGTGGGAATGATCGTGCTATAGTGGCAAAAGGAAATAAGCTAGATAGCCTGGTTCCTAGTTAGAATTTTGCCAGAATGACAAGTCTGATGAAAGTTGTTGGTATTAGGTGAAAGTTTGCCATTGTTTAAAATGAACTGAGGTGGTTTAATGGAAATGCCCTTTTCTTTCCCACCTTTGTACATGGTGACTGTTAGTCCTAAAAGGGGGAAAATTTTAAGAGATTTTTCTTAGGAGTCTTAAGTGCTCTTGAGTTCAAGAATTAGAAGATGGGGCTGGGGATGTGGCTCAAGCGGTAGCGCCCTCGCCTGGCATGCGTGCAGCCCGGGTTTGATCCTCAGCACCACATACAAACAAACGTGTGTCCGCCGAAAACTAAGAAATAATAATTTTTAAAAAAAAAGTTACTTTAAAAAAAAAAGAATAAGAAGCTGTGAGTATCTATGTTTGTACTAAGCTTGAAACTAGGAGTCTTGAGTGAACATAAAGCCCAAGTTCAGTAATTAACAAGAGCTTGATTTATACTGTTTATTTCTGTATAAAATGATATTCAGAATCTGACTCACCTTTTCATGTTATGAAAATAAGAGTTTTACAGAGTTTGTGGATGCATATGAATATTGCTTAAAACAGAATACCCTTGTCTACAGGAAAGTGCTGAAGCTAGCTTTCTGTGTTGAGTTGAGGCTCTTTGCCTGCAGTACCCTGTCATTTGATTTGTGCCTGCTGTTTCAGGTTTTCGGTTCTTTCTTACCCATCTGGAAAAAAACTGCCAGTTATTCAGTGAATAAGGTAAAGAGATGGCAGTTGACTTCCCCAAATTTGTTCCTTTTTGGAGTAGACACAGGGGGAAAAAATCCTGACATGCTTTTCTGTAGCTGAGAAGCCCTGTTAAGCACACATAACAAAAATCATTTTTATAAAACTGACAAAGTCTATACATTGTTAAATTTCTTTGCCCCTTTTGTAGTCTTTCTGAGGTTAATTGTTTTCTAATTGTTTCATTTTCTTCCTCTCCCAAATCCAGGCTGGCTATAGCAAACATCATTCAAGATGTCCAGCAAAGGAAGCAGCACAGATGGCAAAACAGACTTAGCTAATGGTAAGGGGCCAAAATGAAGGTGAAGCTATTTTTACTATGAACTGAGGTCCTCCTCCCTGCAAGACATGGGAGGATTTTTGTGGGGGAAGAAACCCTTCTTGGGTTGTTTTCAGTATAGGGAAACATATTATCTGGTACTTTTTTTCCTTCAAATTTTTGTTTTCAGAAAATCAATAACATGTCAAGAGGTTTAGAATTCTGAAAGGCTGTACAGGTAGGCTGAACCTAGGAAATGCTATTAATGAAGGAGAAAAACAAGAGACCTAATTGATGATGGGAACAGGGGGATTTTGGGGAAAGATGAGGTTCTCCAGTTATATTGAGAGGTCTCTTTCCATGGTAAATAAGAGTTTCTTCATTAGAGGTATTAGATAAGAGATGAAGTTACCAGGCTGGGGATATAGCTCAGTGATAGAGTGCATGCTTAGCATGCGTAAAGCCCTGAGTTCAGTACCTGGTGCCAAAATAAAATTAAAAAATGAAGTTACAACCCTAACCAATGAGGATTGGGCCTGCCTTCCTTTTTTTTCCCTCCCCTCCTTTTTCACTAGGATTAGTTGAAAGGCACAGAGTTCCAGAGGGATTTAAGTTAAACTGTTGATTTGGAGCTTGGTCATTAGTTTAGATCAGGGATTGGCAAATTATAACCTACAAGCCAAAGCCACTCTGCCACTTATTTTTGTAAAAGTTTTATATCCATTCATTTATGTGGTGTCCATGGATTGTTTTTGTTCTAATGGGGTTGAATAGCTGCGAGAGTGCCATACAATCTGCAGATACTAACATTTTTGCTGTCTGGCCCTTTACAGAAGAAATTTGCCAACTCCTGAACTAGATCATGATCATTGACAGTTGTGGCCTTGTTGCTGAGTGTGTAATACAGTCTGGCCCTTGTATTAATGTGGTAGGACTTTCAGAGTCTGAATTTGTTAATATTAATAATTTCTAAGAGTTTTGGTGTTTTATTTTTCCTCTGCCCACATATTTGTTAGGTGTGGTGTTTTTAATCCCTTCTTAGCACTTCCCAGCTCAAGCTCCAATTGCATTTCGAACTATATCTCTTTAACTTTTGAAGGATTGGAGGGCAGTGGGAATTGAACCCAGGGGTTCTTTACCAATGAGGCACATGTCCAGCCCTTTTAATTTTTTTATTTTGAGACAGGGTCTTGCTCAGTTGTTTAGGGCCTTGCTGAGTTGCTGGAGCATATGTAACAGTCTCAGCAAATGTGGTTCTGTTATTTTTCCCTTTTCGCTCCAACTCCTATCCCAGTTGATTTTCACACTGTGCTCTCAGTTGAGGTGCTTCTATGTCACCCATCCTTCCATCAAAACAAAGCATTTGTATCGTTATGTGTTTTATGTACTGGATTTTGTCTAGAAGTTCCATTTCTTCAAGGGTCTTCACAAATTACTGCCCTAAGCCAGATGGCTAGTCAGTAAGGTGCTCCAGTTTTAAATCCCTAAACATCAATATTGGAATATTAAACATCATATTGGAGTCAAAGGCTGATCTGTCTTCCCCTAACAAGTTTTATGTCTGGCAAGATAAAATTTGTAGTCATCTGAGGAAATATTTCTTTTTTAGTTGTAGTTGGATACAATACCTTTATTTTATTCATTTATTTTTATGTGGTGCTGAGGATCAAACCCAGGGCCTTGCACGTGCTAGGCAAGCGCTCTATTGCTGAGCCATACTCCCAACCCTCTCAACAACTTTTTTTTTGTTTCAGGGGTACTGGGAATTAAACCCAGGGCCTCATGCATGTTAAGCAAACACTCTGCCACGGAGCTACATCCCTAGCCCTTTTTAAAGACATGTCTTACTAAGTTACCCAGACTAGCCTCCAATTTGGAATTCTTCTGCCTCCGTCTCCTAAGTCCCTAGGATTACAGGTGTGTGCCACTGTACCCAGTTGGAGATTTTCTTATGGACATTCTAATTATTTGCTGCAACTAATGGATGTCTATCCAACAGGACAGAGCCTAAGTGGTTGCATCAGGCACACTTTTGTATAATATGCCAATGCTTAGCCTCTCAAGAACTTATTATAGATTGTCCTGTAGTTCTTTGCTTTTATTGAAGTTCATTTATATGTGTGTTGCTTTGATCTTAATTTTTTCAATTTCTGTTCTTTATAAGATTTCCTTTCAGAAGTACTCTTTATAAGCATTTATAATGGAAACACTTTGACTGAAGTTTGTTTCTTAGTCTTTTGATGTAATGGTTTCTTACAGTGGGAAATCCCTCTGAAAACTAACTATGCTAATCCTGTTTCCTTATTTTTGCCTCTCACCTATTGATTCTTCATCAATGTGCAGGAAGCCTGTCTAGCAGTCCAGAGGAGATATCTGGAGCTGAAGAGGGAAGAGAGACATCCTCAGGCATTGAAGTAGAGGCCTCAGACCTGAGTTTAAGCTTGACTGGGGATGATGGTGGCCCCAATCACACCAGTACAGAAAGTCGAGGCACAGACACAGAAAGCTCAGGTGAAGAAAAGGACTCTGACAGCATGGAGGACACTGGCCATTACTCCATCAATGATGAAAACCGAGTTCGTGACCGCTCAGAGGAAGAGGAAGAGGAAGAAGAGGAGGAAGAACAACAACCTCGGCGCCGTGTACAACGCAAGCGAGCTAACCGTGACCAGGACTCATCAGACGATGAGCGGGCCTTGGAGGATTGGGTGTCCTCAGAGACAACAGCCCTGCCCCGACCTCGATGGCAGGCCCTCCCTGCCCTTCGGGAACGGGAGCTGGGTTCAAGTGCCCGCTTTGTGTATGAAGCCTGTGGGGCAAGAGTCTTTGTACAGAGGTTCCGCCTGCAGCATGGGCTTGAGGGCCATACTGGTTGTGTCAATACCCTGCACTTTAACCAGCGCGGCACCTGGCTGGCCAGTGGCAGCGATGACCTGAAGGTGGTAGTGTGGGATTGGGTACGGCGGCAGCCAGTACTGGACTTCGAGAGTGGCCACAAAAGTAATGTCTTTCAGGTGAGGCAAGGATTCATAATAGCAACTGAGAGAATCAGACATGAATCAGACAAATCTGAGTTGCTGCTTAGAGTGGAAGCTGAAAGTGAGTTTTGGTAGGAATTAGACATCAGGACTCTACATTGGTTCCCTTAATGACACTGAAGGCCCATGGTAACTTTTTATTTCCTTGCATGTAAGCATCAGAAGCTTCATTATAGGTTCTTGGAACTTATCAGGAAAATATTATAGATGCTATGGTAGAAGGTAATATAGTATTAAGAGCATAGGCTCTTGAACCAAACTGCCTAGATTCAAATTCTGGCCCTAACATGTAATAACTATGTGAAGCTGAGCAAGTTATTTAACTTGTAAGATGGAACTGAGAGGAGAAAGAATTATGAGGATTAAATAACAGTTGATAGGCTAGGAGTGTAGTTTGGTGGTAGAGTTCTTGGCTAGAATGTGTGAGGCTCTGGGTTCTAGCCCCAGCACTACCAAAAAAAAAAAAAAAAGTAGCAAAAACAATGGAAGCTAAGCACTTAGAACCATGGCTGATACTTAATAACATTTGCTAGAAACTAGCTAAGATTGTTATTATTCCTTGGAGATTTTACTCCTTTGCCCCGTCCTCCATATTAATATTAGCTCTTCATCCATAAATTTGTTCTTTTTCTTTTTCCCTGTATTTCATAATTTCCTTTTCCTTTGTGGCAAAATTCGTTTGCTTTCTGAATATTTCTTACTTTCTCTCCTATTAGGTACATTCACATTAGCTTTTTTTTTTTAGAGAGAGAGAGAATTTTAATATTTATTTTTTAGTTTTCGGCGGACTCAACATCTTTGTTTGTTTGTATGTGGTGCTGAGGATTGAACCCGGGCCGCACCCATGCCAGGCGAGCGCGCTACCGCTTGAGCCACATCCCTAGCCCCTCACATGAGCTTTTAATCATGTACTTCCTCACCCTTACAGAGTCAACTGAAATTTCCCTTTACATCAGAGGAAGTTTTTTCTATCACTTTTCTTTAACTCCTAGATGAAATTAGGTTTATTCAGCTGTATGAATAGAAAAGCACCAGGCACAGTGGTGCACGTCTGTAATCCCAGCCACTTGAAGCAAGATTGCCCAAGTTCAAGGCCAGCATGGGCAACTTAGTGAAACCCTCAGCAACTTAACAAGACCCTGTCTCAAAATTTTTTTAAAAAAGGGGGGTGGCGGGGTCTGAGATGCTTGCGTAGCATACACAAAGTCCTGGACTCAATCCCCAGCATTTCAAAAGAAAAAAAAAATGTTAAAAAAGGCTGGGAGCAAAATTTAGTGGTAAAGCACACCTGGCTTTAATCTCTAGTACCCCCCAAAAAACAAGAGTAGGAAAGCTACATCTAGCTTTCATGCAAGAAAAAAGTGTCAACTTGGGTCATCATCTCATTTTTTTACTCTTACATTCGTCTTTTCAAATTTCTTATGTATCTTTTTTTTTTTTTAATTCTTAATATTCCAGGCCAAATTCCTTCCCAATAGTGGTGATTCCACCCTGGCGATGTGTGCCCGGGATGGGCAGGTTCGGGTAGCAGAACTGTCTGCCACACAGTGCTGCAAGAATACAAAGCGTGTGGCCCAGCACAAGGGAGCATCCCATAAGGTAAGAAGGTCCTTACTCCAAAGTTTGTGAGTGTAAGCTAGATATGGTAGCACATGCCTGTGATTCCAGCTACTTGGGAACCTGAGGCAAGAGGATCGCAAGTTCAAGTCCAACCTAGTCAACTTAGCAAGACCCTTTTTCAAAATAAAAAGGGTTATCAATGCAACTTGGTGATAGGGCACCCTGGGTTAACTCCCCAGAACTGCACAGAATAGTGAAAAAAAAAAAAAAAAGTTTGTGAGTCCAAATCCTTTATGGATATCAGCCATTATCACCCTTTTCTCTACCCATTGTGTTCCTTTTGTTATGGTCATCTGCCTCACCTTTTTCAGTGCTAAGATTGGTTAAGAAGGGAGCAAAAAACCCAACCCAAGCAAAGTATAAAGTATATCATTGGTCAGATCACATACTTATAGCATTCCGTTGATTATATCTGGCTCCTAAGCTGAGCTGTGGTTGGTTTGGAGATCCTTGAGATCTCATGCTTTCCAAACCCCTTAAGGTTATTCTGATTGTTTTTAGAACATTTCTAACAGTCCCAGAGTGCTAGTAGTTGGTTCCTCAAATGTTAGAGCTCCAGCTTCTCTGCTTACAACTCAAACTCACAAGTTGCACTATTTCTGGAAGCCACATTTAGAGCTGTGAATATAGGCCAAATGGTCACGGTGGTAGCTAGTAAGGAACTAAGAGCTGTCCAGTTTCAGGGTAGGTATTATGTTTTTCCATGTCATCAAAAGAGGATGGTTTAAAAAAAAAAAAAAAAAAAAAGATTGTACTCTCTTCTTTCAAACCCTTTTCCAATTCAGATGCTTCAGGAAACTTGAAAATCACCTATTTCCTAAACCTTTCCCCGACCCACTAGATAACTACTTTTTAGAAGTAGGATGTAGGGAATGAAGCTTGGAAAAAGAAGAGAACTTGATTGCCATGTTTCTCCATATCTGAAGGCATAGAATTGATTTTGTTTTAAAATATTTTTTTAGTTATAGATGGCAATACCTTTATTTATTTACTTTTACGTGGTGCTGAGGATTGAACCCAGTACCTCACATGTGCTAGGCAAGTGCTCTACCACTGAGCTACAACCCCAGCCCATGAAATTGATTTTTGAGAATGAACTTTTCTTGACTGATATTCTCCTTTGGTATCTCTATTTTGATCCTTTGGGACTTAGTTAAAATTGCAAATCATCTGTCTTTTTTGAGTTGTATAGAATAAGCAGACTGTGAATAGTTCACAGAATAAGAGTGAGTGGGGGGCTGGGGTTGAGGGCTCAGCAGTAGAGTGCTTGCCTAGCACATTCAAGGCCCTGGGTTCGATCATCAGTACCACATAAAAAATAAAAGTATTGTGTCCAACTAAAAAATAAATATTAAAAAAAAAAAAGAGTGGGGCTTAAGTTATCTCCCTTCCTAGGATTTTACAACAACGGAAAAGGCAGACATTTCTCTTGCTGAGACATTTTATATGCAGCTCTTCCTAAAAGTAAAGGAGTGGGAACTAGCCTGACTATAACTCTGAGCTTTAGAAACCTTATCCCTTTTCCTTTGTCTCCTTCAGTTGGCCCTGGAACCAGACTCTCCCTGTACGTTCCTGTCTGCAGGTGAAGATGCAGTTGTCTTCACTATTGACCTGAGACAAGATCGGCCAGCTTCGTGAGTATAGCAATAATATCTATAAAATTCCATTCCTTGGCCTTGAAAATATTTCTTTTTTTTTTTTTCTTTTTCTTTTTTAAAAAATATTTTTAGTTGTAGATGGACACAATGCTTTTATTTAATTTATTTATATGTGGTGCTTAGGATCGAACCCAGTGTCTCACACATGCTAGACAGGCGCTCTACCACTGAGCCATAGGCCCAGCCTGGACTTGAAAATATTTCATGTGTCCCAATAATGCTCAGCTCTCAGGTCCATCAGAATAGTACCTTTGTGTCTATGGTAAGAGATAGTTTAAGGTTTAGAATTCCTTACTTTTTAGCCCTGTTTCTCAGCAGTTTGCTTTCATTTCTCAGATGCTGTTTTTTATATGTGGGCTTTAATAACTTGAACTCACCCTTTCCAGCCACTTAGGTGCCATTCATCTTATTTATAAGAAGCATTACATATTAGTTTAGAGAGACAGGATCATATAAATTTTCAGTTCAGTTTATATTATATACAATCATAAGATAGACCTTGAAAAATATATTGGTAGCTATAGTAGAGTTCTGACATACCACAGCTCATTTGTACATGAATTTGAGACACATAATTTACGTATAAATTATTTTAATTCTGATACCATAGAAAAAAAACACAGCATCTTGTTTGGATATAGGTAGACCTGTCCTAGTTCAAATCTTAACTCAGGTCCTATTAGTTATGACCTATGTAATATTTTGAATCTCAGTTTCTTTGTTTTTACAAATATAATAATATCTACCCTGACTTAATAAACAGATACATTTTAAGAGATTCATAGACAAAATATTAATGCTTCTTGTGTATCCCCCATTTGTGCAAGCGTGCTACCGCTGAGCCACGTCATATATATTAACACACACACACACACACACACACACACATATACATACATATATATTCCACAAGCCCCAACTTGTTAGTAATTTTGAAAACATTTCCAGACCCTTTTGTATATATTTGTGTACCTAGGTATATACATATCTAGGTACACAAATATATACTGTCCTCCATAAATGGGCTAATTATATGTATGCATACATGTATACTTTTGCAATTTGCTTTTTTAATATTATAATGTATTTTGGAGGTCTGTGTCAGGCTATAAAAACCTACCTAATTTTAAGTTTTATTTATTTTTGGGTGTGGTACTAGGAACTTCAGCACTGAGCTATATCCATAGTACTTTCATTTTTTATTTTGAGACAGGGTCTTGCTGAATCCATAAGGGTTTCACTAAATTGCTGTGGGTGGCCTTGAACTTGCAATCCTCCTGCTTCAGTCTCCTGAGCAAAAGCCTATTTAATTTCTTTTTTTAAGAGCTTTATAGTTACACATAGTAGTTGGGTTCATCCTGACACACTCATACATCCATGGAAATTGATTTTAGTTCATGATTTCCCCCTTTTCCCTCCCCTCCTCCTTTACCTTTCCCACTCTTTTTCCTCTACCAGACTCCTTTCACTCATCTATTAATTTCTGTTTGATTGGTTCTTTGTTATCTTATTCTTCCTTCCCCCTTTTCTTTTTTTTTACTCTAATATCCACATATAAGAGAAAATATTCAACCTTTGAGATTCTGAGTTTGGCTTACTTCACTTAGCATGATATTTTCCATTTCCATCCATTTACTGACAAATGCCCTAACTTGTTTTTTCTTTTCTTCTTTTTTTTTTTTTTTTGTAGTAGGGATTGAACGTAGGAGCACTGAATCACTGAGCCACATTCATTCCTAGCCCTTTTTTTTTTTTTTTTTTTTAATTTTGAGATGGGACTTTGCCAAGTTGCTTAGGGCCTTGCTAAATTGCTGAGGCTGGCTTTGAACTTGGGATCCTCCTGCCTCTGCCTTCCAAGCCACTGGGAATACAGGTGTGTGCCACCATGCCCAGCAGTTTCGTTATTTTTTATGGCTGAGTAGAGCTCCATCACACACACACACACACATACATACATACATATACACCATAATTTCTTAATCCACTCATCTTTTGACAGGCATCTGGGTTGATTCTATAATTTAACAATTGTGAATTGTACTGCTGTATACATTGAGGTGGCTGTATTGCTGTAGTGTGCTAATTTTAGATCTTTTGGAAAAATACCAAGGAGTGGGATAGCTGGGTCACATGGTGGTTCCATCCCTAGATTTTTGAGGAATCTCTATACTTCAGCCTACCTAATTTTTAAACATGGCATATGTGTCATAACATTGGTACACCACTGTTTACTTAATCACTGCCTTGTTGATTGATACCTAGATTATTTATTGTCTTTTTTAGATTTAAAAATTATAACAAATTTCATAGTTCAGTACCAATATTAGGAAAGGGATGTCAATGTTTTTATTTTTAAAGAGATATCTTGAAAAAGTTGTCTGGAAGATAGAATTTCAACAGCTGCTTAAATGACGGAAATGTTTCAGGCTTAGGAAAAGGATATGCTGGTTATTCATATACCCTTAAGAAGACGAAGTTTGGGAAATGGTGCTGGGTATATAGTGAAAGGGGAGCTGTGTGGTGACACAGGCCTATAATCCCAGTGACTCAGGAGGCTGAGGTACAAGGCCAACCTCATCAACTTAGTGAGACCCCCGTCTCAAAATAAACAAAAAGTGCTGGGGGTGTAGCTCAGTAGTAAAGTACCCTGGGTTTAATCTCCAGTATCCCATGCCGCCACCACCACCACCACCCCTCCCCCGCAAAAAAAAAAAAAATACACAGAGTGGAAGGGAATAAGCCTGAGTGTCAAGGGCTTTGCCCTCTAGTACAGATGATCCCCAACTTATGATGGTTTGGCTTAATGATTTTTCAATGTTATGATGGTGTGAAAATGATATTGATTCAGTAGAAACTACACTTTAAAACTTGAGATTTTGATCTTTTCCTTTTTTTTTCTTTCAACAAATAATGTATTTGAATACATTTGAATATATAGATATACAGATCCAAATAGATATGCATGTATATATACATATATACACACACACACACACACACACAAATATCCATTTTTACGCATTTGGTAAAAAATTAAGCTACAGCCCCCTTTTTAAAAAGAGAGAGAGAGAATTTTTAAAATATTTATTGTTATTTTTGGTGGACACAACATCTTTATTTTATTTTTATGTGGTTCTGAGGATCGAACCCAGCATCCCGTGCATGCCAGGTGAGCGCGTTACCGTTTGAGCCACATCCCCAGCCCCTACAGCACCCTTTTTATACCTAATCATATAACTTGTAAGCCAATCCCTATTCATACATCTAGAACTTTTTCTTATTGGTTTCTTAATATTTGATAGTATGGCTAGTGGTTAGGTATGTAAATAATTTTCCATCTTACTCTATTACAAATAATGCTGCAGTAAATACCTGTGTAACATACTCCTTTATGCACTTTATGAATAGCAGTAGGGACATTCCTATAAGTAGAAGTGATAGACGGATCAAAGAGTATATTATTTTGTTAAATGCATTTTCAATTTATCGTGGATTTTTTAGGCTATAACTCCACTGTAAATTCAGGAGCACCTGTAGTAGTTTTGTAGTTATCTAACTTTGAGAAGAACATTTAATCTCTTGAATATTTGTTGTTGCCAGTTCTAAGGTTGTCATTTTTTGATGACAATGAGACAGTAGCAGGTTTTCCACAGGAAAAGGTAAGGGTACAGATATAAAAAAAAAAAAAATGATAATAAATTTATTTGATCTACTTTTTTTTTTTTTTTTTTTTTTTTGAAGAATAATGAGATTTTATCCTGTAGATCAGGTTCAGAGGGAAACTACTATTCAGCCACAGGAATGGTTGAAATAATGGCTAGTGTAAATGAATTTGGCAGATTATTGAATTTGAAATAAAATGATATAGGCTGAAAATCTGGCTGAGAGCACAAACAATGGTAGGCAGCATGGAAAGTAAAGAGGGAAAATTGGAAAAACTTTTTTCCCCCCTCCTTGGTCCTAGGGATTAAACCCAGGGTTATTTTACCACTGAGCTACATCTCCAGTCCTTTTTATTTTATTTTATTTTAATATTTATTCTTAAGTTTTAGGTGGACACAATATCTTCATTTTACATTTATGTGGTGCTGCCTCATGCATGCTAGACGAGCACTCTACCACTGAGCCACAACCCCAGCTCCTTTTTTATTTTTTGAGACAGGAAATTACTGAATTGCTGAGGGTCTCACTAAGTTTCTGAGGCTGGCTTCAAATTTGCAGTCCTCCTGCCTTAGCCTCCTGAGTCACTGGGATTACAGGCGCATGCTACGTCCTGGTACATTGGAGAAACTGGATTAGAAGGAGGCCCAGATTCTAGATTGGAGGCATAAGAGTATTTTAAACGTTTTTGCTTTAGGAGTTAAAGAAGTAGTTTTACAGGCTGGAATGAGGTGGAAGGCTGAATTGTGAAGGTCTCAGTCAAAAAATTCAAGCTGTTTTCATGTGTTCAGCTAGTACCTAAACACTTGCTTATATCATGCATTTTTTGTGTGTGTGAAGTTGGCATGGGGGATTTTTTGTATATAATTTTTTTGTACACTTTCTTTTAATGGAAAACTACAGAGATTTTAAAATCACAATCTCTCTACTTTGCCTAGAGCTGAACTGACTTTGACTATGTAGAGAGGATGCTAAAATTGTTTCTTTACAAAGAAACTCATTGTCATGGTTATATTTTTTCCTGTTTCCATAGCATCAAAAATGAAGTAAACCCCTTAAAATAAAAAACAAAAGCTAAAGCTAAGCCCCTTTCTGTAGTTTCTTGATGTCTTACTTGTAAATTTATTAATCTCCATGGTGTCAGATTTGACTGGACACTTAGATATGGGAAGAGTATTCATATTGCCACCTTTAGGCTGGGATAAATTGTAGTTGTTAAGCCAGATTCTCCTCACTAAGCTTCTGAACTTTCTGTGGTTTCCCCGAGGCTCTTTGCCCTCCTATCACTCACCTGTCTTGTGTTACAACCAGGATAATTTGAAAGTGTTTTCTCAGCCTTACAAAGAGCTATCTTCATAAGAATGTTCTCTTCTGCTTTCTTTTGGCATACCTCTAGGTTAGAAAACTATAGCTTTTTTTAAGTATGTGTTTTTTTGTTGTTGTTGTTTTTGTTTTTTAATGCTGAGGATTGAACCCAGGGCTTCACACATGAGTATTCCTACCACTGAGTTCTACATTCCCAGCTTTTTGATTTTTATTTTGAGACAGTGTCTTGCTAAGCCCTGACTGGCCTTGGACTTACCATCCTCCTGCCTCAGCCTCCCAAGTATTTGGGATTACAGGCATGTGCCGTTGTACCCAGCTCTGTGTGTGTGTGTGTTTTTAGATGTTGATGGACCTTTATTTTATTCAAACCCAGTGCTTCACACATGCTAGTCAAGCTCTCTACCACTGAGCCACAACCCTAGCCCCTTAGTATATATTTTTAAAAGCTAGGGGTTTTTTTGGAGGGGGGAGAGGCAGGTACCAGGAATTGAATTCAGGGGCACTTGATCATTGAGCCACATCCCCAGCCCTATCCTGTATTTTATTTAGAGACAGGGTCTCACTTCTGCTGAGGCTGGCTTTGAACTCAAGGTCCTCCTGCCTCAGCCTCCCGAGCCACTGAGATTACATGTGTGCACCACTGTGCTTGGCTTTAAAGCTAGGTTTTAAGTGGCATTTTTCCAAAATCTGGGAGACACACTCTGACCTAAAGTTATTTTTTAACCCAGTGGTTCTGTAAATTTTTCTCCACTCCTCTCCAGGTGATTGGGAAGATATACAGTATTTACAAATAGAGGAGGGAACTGTATGGGTAACATCTCTTTAATGACTGGTTGTTATTGTGTTGGATTTCCTGAAGAGCATATACCTTTAACTTACATTTCTTAAGCAACACAAGAAAAAATTTTACTGAATATTTTTCCCATCTTCAAAGTAGCATGTAGTGAATATTTGTGCTTTTTCATTTTTCATTGTCTAAGACAAACAAAAATAATTTTTCTTTCCAGATGAGAATATTTTCGTTTTCTTATTAGCCATGCCTCTATTGCCGTCTTGGCTCTCATTTGTTATGACCATCTAGATCTTATGGAGACTAAAGTGTTGTGTATTTTTCTACTCTTCCAGGAAACTGGTGGTGACAAAAGAGAAAGAGAAGAAAGTGGGGCTATATACAATCTATGTGAATCCTGCCAATACCCACCAGTTTGCAGTAGGTGGACGAGATCAATTTGTAAGGTGAGTCTATTGCTTTTCTGTGTTTTTGAGAGTTTGAGACTCTGGCACATTGTCTTTTTTTTTTTTAATTTTTATCGTTGGTTGTTCAAAACATTACATAGTTCTTGACATATCATATTTCACACTTTTATTCAAGTGGGTTATGAACTCCCATTTTTACCCCGTATACAGATTGCAGAATCACATCGGTTACACATCCACTGATTTACATATTGCCATACTAGTGTCTGTTGTATTCTGCTGCCTTTCCTATCCTCTACTATCCCCCCTTCCCTCCCATCTTCTCTCTCTACCCCATCTACTGTAATTCATTTCTCCCCCTTGTTTTTTTTTTTTTCCCCTTTCCCCTCACTTCTTCTTGTATGTAATTTTGTATAACCCTGAGGGTCTCCTTCCCTTTCCATGCAATTTCCCTTCTCTCTCCCTTTCCCTCCCACCTCTCATCCCTGTTTAATGTTAATCTTCTTCTCATGCTCTTCCTCCCTACTCAGTTCTTAGTTACTCTCCTTATATCAAAGAAGACATTTGGCATTTGTTTTTTAGGGATTGGCTAGCTTCACTTAGCATAATCTGCTCTAATGCCATCCATTTTCCTGCAGATTCTATGATTTTGTCATTTTTTAATGCAGAGTAATACTCCATTGTGTATAAATGCCAATCAATTTGTAAGGTGAGTCTGTTGCTTTTCTGTGTTTTTGAGAGTTTGAGACTCTGGCACATTGTCTTTAAAAAAAAAAAAAATCTGTAGGATTTATTGCAGGTTTTTAAAAATAAAAGGAGAGACCATTCTTAGTGTTCAAATTTGTGAACCTATTGCCATGTATTCCAGAATGGTGAAGTGTGAAATGCCTAGAAGTTCATTTACCACCATTTTTAATTTTTATCCTCTTCCAGAATGCTTAAGCACCTTCTGAGCTGTTCTGTTCCTTAATGTAAACAGTCTCTGAGAGATGGCTTTTCCTGTTATATAGATGACTTTGCATGTTTTAAAGAAACCTGATTAATTGATCAAGTTCTTCACTAGTAGCTAAGACCTAATTTCCAGCAGGTGCTGTCTTAGTGAATTTTCTACCATTTTCTTTTTCCTTTTTTGGTACTGGGTATTGAACCCAGGAGTATTTTACCACTGAACTTCATCTCTAGCCTTTTTTTTTTTTTTTTTTTTTTTTTTTGAGACAGAGTCTTTTGTTGTTATTGTTTTAATTTTTCCACATTTTTTTATTGATGCATTATAAGTGTGCATAATGATGGGATTTGTTGTTGCATATTTGTGCATGTGCATAATATAACCATATAATTTGGCCAATATCACTCCCCAACACTCCCTGCTTCTCATCCCTGATGTCTTTCCTTTACTGATGTCCCTCTCATTATCATGAGATCCACCACCATCTTTCTTTTTTTCTTTATCCTCTCTAGTTTCTGCATATGAGAGAAAACATACAACCCTTGACCTTCTGAGTTTGATTTATTTTGCTCAACATAATGGTCTCTATTCCATCTATTCTCCTGCAAGTGACATGATTTCATTTTTCTTTATGGCTGAATAAAACTCCATTGTGTATATATACCATTCATTAGCTGATAGAGACCTAGGCTGGTTCCATAGTTTGACTGATATGAAATGTGCTACTAAACCTGGGTATGCATGCATCACTGTAGAATGATGACTTTAATTCTTTAAGATAAATACCAAGGAGTGGTTTAACTGGGTCATATGGTAGTTCATGATTAATTTTTTGAGGAACCTCCATATTGATTTCAATCATGGTTGTATTAATTTGCAGTTCCTCCAACAGTACAAAAGTGTTCCTTTTTTTCCACCTCCTCCCCAACACTTATTATTTGTATTCTTGATGACAGCCATTCTGACTGGTGTGAGAAAAAATCTCAGTGTAGTTTTGATTTGAACTTGTGTAATTGCTAATGATGTTGAACATCTGTTCATGTATTACACGGTCCTTTGTATTCCCCCCCCCCTCCCCGTACTAGGAATTGAACCACTGAGCTACATCACCAACCCTTTTTATATTTTATCCTGAGACAAAGTCTCGGTGAGTAGCTGAGACTGGCTTTGAACTGAGACAGGTTTCTGAGGCCTTCATACTTGCAATCTCCCACCTCAGCCTCCCAAGTTGCTGGGATTATAGGCAAGAGCCACTGTGCCCTATTTCTTCCATTTTCATAAATAAATTGCCATTGCACTTGCAATTTTGTATATTGGTTTGGGATTTAGAAACAATTTGACTTGAAAACCCTAGATGTGAACTGAGGGGTTTTGGCTCCTACTATCCTGAGCCATTTTCTTTATCTGTAGTGATAATCTTTGTTCCTATGAGCATTTGTTGAAACCCTGACTATTGAGGCAATATTCTAAGGAAAGCAGGCATCATAGGTTCAACCTCTAGTTAGTTTCCTTCTGATCTTTAGTAGGAAACTGTACCCATCCCTCTCCAGTTTTTATTTTAACTATATTTATTTGAGATTGTCAGTTTGAAAAAGAGAAGAGGCAGTATCACTATAAAAATGAATTACTTTGCTTTCTTCTTCTTCTTTTTTTTTTTTTTAATTTGTACCAGGGATTGAACCAGCACTTAACCACTGAGCAATATTCCCAGCCCTTTTTATATTTTATTTTGAGACAGGGTCTCACCAAGTTTCTTAGAGCCTCAGCAATTTAGGAAGACCCTGTCTCAAAAATAAAAAATAAAAGGCCCTGGGGATGTAGTTCAGTGGTGGTAAAATGCCCCTGGGTTCAATTCCCAGTACAAAAAAAACACAAAACAAAAGTTTGCCAACCCTTGTCTAGCATCATCATATGTAGGATATAGTAGGTTCTTAATAAATGGAGAAAGGGAAGAAAATTCCTATAAAGTAGAAGGCCAAAAAGCATTACATACTGAGGAACACAGAATTCTACCATATTATCAAAAGGCATCCCATGAAGCTTGAGTATTTCAATTTTTTTTTATTAATTTGCTGACTTGTTGAATCTTATAATGGCTTAGTGATATTTGAGAGCTGTTGATTTAAACTTAGTTAAGAGAAAAACAAATTTGATTAACAGCTGATAAATCTGCTGAAAGAGTTGTAATTGATAGTGTAACCATCCCCCTGCCACCCACCTGGCTTTGTTATTGTTCATTTATCAAGCATTTCCTGGGTAATTCTCTTTCTCCTTCCATTTCTCTCCTTCCTTCCTCCACTGCCCATTCCCCACCCCCGCCTTTTTTGTGTGTGTGTGGTACTTGGAGTTGAGCAGGCCCTTGCACATGCTAGGCAACCCCTCTACCACTGAGCTTCATCCAGAGCCCTTTTTATTTTGATACTTTGAGACAGGACCTCTTTAAGTTGCCCAGGCTAGCTTCAAACTTCCTATCCTCCTGTCTCAGCCTCCCAAATAATTATGTGGCTATTGTGTAGAATATTGAAGCAGTGGTAGGCACCCATACTAAGGAGTTTGAACTTTATTCAGTTGGTTGTACAAAATCACTGAGGAGATACAATCAGGGAATTTACATAAAATTTAGCGTTTTACACATAATTCTGATGACAGTTCAAGCAGGGAAATTAGAAGGAAATGCTATTATCTAGGCAAAATATGATAAGTGGTGAAGAAAGCAAATATTGTCTAAAAACAATTTTACAGGGAGTAAAATTGACAAGACAGGAATTGCTATGTAGGAGAGAAGGTACCTGATTTCTTGCTTGATCACTCCCATTTATGATAGTTCCATTATCAAAGATTCAGGGGAAAGGGATAGGTTTAGAATGAGTTTACTTTTGGGGAACCTATTATAACATCCATTTGTTAAGTAGATGTATGTCTGGAGCTCATATTAAGTATGATTTAAGGCATTTATCCATATTTAGGAAGTAGTGCTTAAAGCATCAGTAAAGAAAAATACGCATAAGCAGTTTCTGGAGGTTTACATATTCTTTGGACTCCAGGTTAAAAAAATTTCTTGGTATAAATAGTCAGATGAGAATTTAACACCAAGCCCCGGGGGAACATCAGCATTTAAGGGATAAACAAAGACAAACTCATGGACCGTACTGAGGAATGATTGGCCATCAAGGAAGGATGATGTTTCAAGGAAGCAGTGATGAACAATGTCAGACCAAGAGAGAAAGCTTTGAAAAGTATCTCCTTAGCTTTGGCAGTTAGGTTATTAAAGATTTCAGCCTAAGAAGTTTAGTGGTAAATTGAGGGTAAAAGCCATATTGGAATGGGTTGAGAAGTGAACAAAAAGTAAGGAAGTGAAAACATTGAATTTATATTGTTCTTTTGAGTAATTTGCAGAAGGAAAGAGAGAGAAAGCAACAGTAGAAAAGAAATGTTTGACAGTGATGAAAGAAGAGATTGAAAAATGGAACTAATTAGTCAAATGAGTTCCCTGGGGATGATGAGATTAAGAGCATCTTTGGAGATTAGAGAAGACTGCTGAATCAGGATAAAGACTGGATCTGCCTTCTCTTTCCTCAACGCATTTTCACACTTAGCACAATACTTGAAACATTTGTGCCATAAATATTTATGAAGCTTGAATTGGAGAGAGTAGGAATGATGAAGGTAGTTTGCTTGATGGCAATAAAGGAAGGAGAAAAGGTCTTGAGGAAAATTGTGGTTTTCTAATAGTTGTTGTGGGGTATCAGAGGGAGAACTGGCCAAATAAAAAAGAATCAGAGACCCATTCACTTACAAACAGCATGATCTCTCTCCAGGAGTAATAAATTCTTTGGGATAGGTAATATACATTTTAAAAGCTCTGTGATGTTAGTTGTTTCAGTGGAATAAGCTGAAAGTGATATAAAAGTTGAAACTGGTAGAATTGAGCAAAGTACCAGCATGAACGAGTTAGGGTTTGAAAATGGATTGAGGAATGGAGGATCTTTATAAAAGAGCATGAACTGGAAGTTTGATGGGGAAAATATCCTTTATCTTCATCCATTTGCTTTCTGCCACTAATTGCAGCTCTTTGAGGAATCATCTTGTAAGTTTTGACATTTCTATTGCTTCTTCCATTACAGGATTTATGACCAGAGGAAAATTGATGAGAACGAGAACAATGGTGTACTCAAGAAATTCTGTCCTCATCACCTGGTAAGATTCATGAAGGGCCAGTGACTCCTGGCTTCCCTGACTTGATCCCAAGTCGGCCTTTGAATTTGTTGGTATAGTGGGAAAAGCAGAGCTTGCATTTTCAAGTCATGCACCTGGATTTGAATCTTGGCTTCCCAACTTACCAGCTTTGTGATCTTGGGCAGTCAGTTCACCTCTGTTAGCCTATTTTCTCATCAAGAATGTAGAGAGAACAGTAACAGCCTTGGACCATCATGGTGAGGCCTAATGAAACCATGTATATGAAATAAATGGCTAGCAGAGAGAAGACAACAAGGCCCTAAGATTTTCGCCTTTGAGGTGGTCATGTTTCATTAGTTGTACTCCTATCTGTCTCTCTGTTTTTCTCTCATTCTCTGGGAGAAGATATAGGGGAGTTTGAAGGAAAACCTGTTCCTGAAGATGGTATGCCAAATGGGGGGGTGGGGCGTCAGTCAGTATCTGCTCCTTATTGCAGGTGAACAGTGAGTCCAAAGCAAACATCACCTGTCTTGTGTACAGCCACGACGGCACAGGTACGTGAGCAGGGCCCAGCTCCTAGGCTGGCATGCCTCCTCTGTCTAGAGAGCTGCTGAGCCAGTGAGGCACGTGCCCTCCAGTGCTCACCACTGTGCTATAGCTCCAAGTGGAGCATCTGGGGAGTAGTTGCTGATGGTGAGCACATAGTGGGAGGATGCAGCAGTGTCCCTTGGAGATGCCAGGCACCATTTGCAGAATGCTGCAGATGATATTTGGCAGGGCCTGTCCTGAAGCCCAGGCTACTTGGCCTGAGCAGGTTCTTATGCCTTTTCTTATCCTGTGTGAATGGATGTGATCTTCCTGAGATCTTCCTCTGCTACCCCTGGGTTGGCAGTGTGTTCCTAGTCTGCCCTTACAACTTCACTTGCCTGCTGTTCCAACTGAGTAAGATGGGTGTTACACCTGGGTATTAGGAGGGGGCACTACTGGCAAGAAGCCCCATCCCAACCCCCAACTCCTGATTCCTGCATTTTTCAGCCTTTGCCTTCACTGCTGTGTTCTTGTTCTTGGCAGAGCTCCTGGCCAGTTATAATGATGAAGACATTTACCTCTTCAACTCCTCTCACAGTGATGGGGCCCAGTATGTTAAGAGATATAAGGGCCACAGAAATAATGCCACAGGTGAGACTGTTTTTCTAGGTTTCTGTGGCCAAATCCTATTGGCTTGGAGAACCGTAGTATTTTATTCAGCTTGTACATATGAAGTTACCTAAGGGATAGGCTTCTGTGTTCCTTGGGCAGTGAGAGTTGATCCCATTGGGCTGGCATTTTCATGTTTTCTCCACTTTGCTTGAGAGCATCTTCACTGCAGTAATGTTGCTTCTAATTGGTTTGAACATAAGACTTTACTAATTTTTTTTCTTTTTTCTCTGTATTTTAGGTAAATTTTTAGGCAAATTCCAAATGGGTACAAGAGCTTATTAAGGAATCAGGGAAAACCTGCTTTAGTCAGTGATGCTGAATTACTTAAAATGGGTCATAAGCTTGTACCACTAGGGAGGGAAGAGGTTTGTTTGGTTTTTTTTGTTTGTTTGTTTGGTTTTTTTTGTTTGTTTGTTTGGTTTTTTTTTTTGAGTGAGGCGGAGGAGGAGTTTTGATAGTATCTAGTTTAAATTTGCAGTGAAGATTGACCTTTTTTTATTCAGTGTCTGTGGTTTCCATACTTTGGGGCAAATTAGAGTCACCTGATAGTCATATTTTATAAGTACCAATGCCTGGTGCCCACTCCCATATGTTCTGATTTCATTGGTGTAGGGTGCAACTTGAGTGCTGGTACTTTTGTAAAGTTCCCATTCTAATGTACAGAAAAGTTGGGGAATCACTGACTTTTGTTGTTACCACTCCTAACAGTCCTGTCATAATTTGACTTGGAGGCAGGAGTTACATTTACTTTTTCTTTGAGCTGATGAGAAGGGAAGGAAAAATCTGTACTTGGATCTCAGCCCACGGGAAGAATAACAGCATCATGGCCAGTATGGATGGCTTTAGTAGTTGGGACTCCTGGCTGCTTTTGCTAATTTTAGAGAGTGGAGCCCTGTTATTCAGAGTCCTGGTAGAAAGCATAATTCAAATGAGTTAGGCGATTGTGGCATATACTTTCATCAGTCTCAGATCAGTCAGTGACCCAAGAAGCACTGACAAATTACCAATGAAATATATAGTAAAGATAATCCTAGAACATTGGTGAATGCTGCCTGGCAATAGGCAGAGTTAGTACATGTAGGTTCAGATGGGTAAGGTCATTAGTGAGACCTGATAGAGTATAAATGAGGCAGGCTATTGCTAAGCAACTGGAGACTCCTCTGTCCTGTAGAGCTCGTTGAGAGAATATAAGGAGTCTCTGGGACTGGTGTGATTCTTATAATTATCTGTTATACATGCATAATCTTTTGGTTTGATTTGTAAAGATGAAAGGAATTATTTGGCTTGCAGCTAATTTGGAGTTTGTGAATATTTAGTTATTTTTCCCTGTGAGAAATATATATAGGCCTGATGCCAATCCTCATGTGGTTTATTCCCTCATTTATTTCAGTAAAAGGCGTCAATTTCTATGGCCCCAAGAGTGAATTTGTGGTGAGCGGTAGTGACTGCGGGCACATCTTCCTCTGGGAAAAATCATCCTGCCAGATCATTCAGTTCATGGAGGGGGACAAGGGAGGTGTGGTAAGTATGGTATGCTGAGCCGACTGGCTCCATAGTATTTCAGGTCAATAAGGTAGGTTTTAGTAGGGACCCTGAATGTTCACTGTGGCTACCTAATATCATGTCTTAGAGGTCCAGCCAACTACATTTAATTAAAAGGCAGCATAGTCTGAGGATGCTGAGAGGTATTGTGTTGTGTTTTGTTTTTGTTTGGTTTTGGTTTCAGTTTTGTTTGTTTGATTGCTGGGTTCAGTCCCCAGCACTACTTTACAACTGAGTCGCCTCTCCACCCTATTTATTTATTTATTTATTTACTTACTTACTTATTTATTTTTGGTGCTGGGGTTTTAACCCAGAGGCACTTTGCCACTGAGCCACATCCCCAGCCCTTGTTTTTGAGACAGGATCTCACTAAGTTGCTCAAACTGGCCTCAAACTTGAGATCCTCCCGTCTCAGCCTCTCAAGTCACTTGGATTATAGGCGTGTACCACCTTGCCCAACTTTGGTTTTTTTTTGTTTTTTTTTATAAAGAGGGAGGGGGAGAGAGAGAGAGAGAGAGAGAGAGAGAATTTTTAATATTTATTTTTTTAGTTATTGGCGGACACAACATCTTTGTTTGTATGTGGTGCTGAGGATCGAACCCGGGCCGCACACATGCCAGGCAAGCACACCACCACTTGAGCCACATCCCCAGCCCCCCAACTTTGTTTTTGAGACAAGGCCTTGCTAAGTTGTTGAGGCTTGCCAAAGACTTGCAATCCTACTGTCTCTCATTTCCCAAGTGGCTCCAATTTCAGGTGTGCACCAACATACTCAGCTTAAGCACACCTTTTCCAGAAGAGTGACCATTAGAGTTCAGGGCACATCATATACACTGTTAAAGATGCCTCCAGGTTTCATCCTCTATCCTAGATCAGATAAAAGTGCAAAGGAACATTTTTTGAGTAGTTGGGAAAATAAGTATATGGTTTATATATTAAGTAACATGGTATCCAACATTAGATTTATATCATCTGGTAATATTTATGTAGAAAAATATCTTTACACTTAGTCGACACATGTTGAAATATTTAAGGTTGAAATGTCACGCCTACTTTCAAATGGATGTGTACATGTATAGGGAGAAAGCAAATGTGGCAAAATATGTTTTTTTTTCTCAAAAAGAATGGATGAGCAGCCTGCTGTATAACCCTTGATTATGTCACAGTCTAGTCTGCCTGTCTTTGAGTTTTGCAGGCAACCTCTGTGGAGATAGGGCAAAAAGACAGTGAGGATCAAGTTAAGGAGTGGAGAGTGGTTACCTTTTAAGATATATCTAGTTAACCATGTCATTTTTTTCTTTTTTAAGACCCAGAAGATAGGAAAGAGACAGTTTGAAAGGCTAGGTTGTACTAATTACCCAAGATAGTCTGGTTACCTATGGCCTCTAAATAATGATTGAGACTGAACTGCTTGGACTTCCTTCCTTTTCATTCTTTCTAAGCTGTGGGAAACTTCAAAGAGCCTAGCCATGACTTTATGAGGTTTACCAGAGAATGGTTTTATAATTTAGAATGGTTCCTTGCAATCAGGAACCCATTCCGTCTTGTGTTTTTCTTACCTTGCTCTGAGAATATTTCAGATTTTCCTCTAAATTTTTGAGACCTGGGACCAATATAAAACAGGGCTTCTATAACCTGAATGCAATAAGAGAGAAGGTGTGTCCCTTTCTTCCCTGCTTCATTTCCTACTCTTCCATAGGTCCCCTTCTATCATCTGTAGTTAACAAATCCAAAACACTATAGAGTCTTTTTTTTTTCCTTTGGTATTGGGAATTGAAACCAATGGTGTTGTATTACTGAGCCACATCTCAGTTCTTTCATTCCTTTTAGTTTTTATTTCGAGACAGGATCTCTTTACATTGCTAAGGATCTTGCTTAGTTGCTAAGGTTGGCCTGGAACTTGTGATCCTCATGCCTCAGCTTCCCAAGTTGCTTGGATTATAAGCATATGCCACAGCACCTGGCACACTGGAGTCTTAATGAGAAATTATGCAATGGGCATGTAATCAGAAGGAAATCCAAAGGGACCTTTGAATCCTTCCCCCACCTCTACCCCTCTTTTTGGTACTAGGATTGAACCCAGGAGCACCTTACCACTGAGCTACATCCCCAGCCTTTTTTATTTTGTCTTGAGACAGAATCTAAGTTGCCATGGTTGATCTCAAACTTGAGCCAGTGAATCCTTTCTTGATAATCAACTATTGTCTTGCATTCTGTTCCAGAGAGATGAAGGGATGAATGCCCTTCTCCCAGACCAGCACTTATTTGTTCTCCAGAAGCACTCTGCAGGCCGGTTTGCTTTTAGTTTAGCCAGTACCAGGGTTGGATGATTAATCCAGGTACTCAGGAGGAGAGAGCATCTACTTGAAATGGCCTGAGTTCTAGTGGTTTTAAGAATGAGAGACTAGATAGAACAAGAAATAGAGACTGCCCACTGAAGTGAGCTTCCTTACTTGTTCTTGCCTCTGTATAAGCTGCATGATCTGTGGTCCTACCTTGGCTCTCTTTTTTTTTTTTTGTCCTAACCTTCCAGCAATGGAGGTTACCAGACTCCAGCCTCAGTGGAGATTGTGAAACAATTCTATATCACAAAGTAGAATCTTAGAACTGGAGCAATTTGAGAAGTCATCGTCCACCTTTCCTAGGTCTCCTAACTCTTATTTTGGGTTCCTTTCTTTGTTCCCATTCAACTTCACAGGGACAAGGGTGGGGAATTTCAAAGGACAACTCCTTACTCTCCCGAGATCACTTTGATGCTTTATTCCATTTCCTACATGCCCCCAGCCCAGTCATCTAAGGCCAGAGCTCTTTTCTCTGCTCAAGAATTAATGAGAGGTAAGTTCTGGCATTCAGACAGGTCTGGTGAATTGACCAGGTCCCTGGTCCAGAAGTTCTCTATTGGCTTCCCTACAGGCTCCACCTCAGGTACTGTATGTAATTTATTCTCTTGTTCCTCTCTTGCCATTGGCTTTATCCTAGTCTTAAATATTAAGACTCCCCTGAGCTTTCCTTAGCTTTATAATTTTGCTGATTTGTTGAAGCCCAGCTATCTCAGAGTATATATAGGTCTATAGCAAAGGTTTATCAGGAGCTGGATGAATGAATTCAGGTTTGTATGTGTAAGTTGACACATACCTTTTGATAATATTTTCAGGCCATGGAGTTTATTTCTAGTGCCTCCTTATGCTCCATATCTGCTGCCTGAAAGAGCCAGATATTAACTGCAGTCACAATCTTAGGCTCAGATTTAGATTGTATTCTCTGAGCATTTGTTTATCTATAAAATGGAAGTCAATGAAGGTTGGGAATCTGCTGTTCAGCTTTATTCTCTGTGCTTGCCCCTAGCTTCTCCTTAGTTGCTCTCTGACTGAAGGTAAGGCAGGGGAGATTGGTCCAGAGAGAACCATAAAAGGAGCTTTTTGCCAGGGGTTATTATTTTCTTAGACTGCAGGGCAACTGCAAGGCAGGGTGTCTTATCTATTTCTCATCTGACTAAAAGCCTGAAAATGCTTTAGCAAGCTAGATCTGTATCTAGCTCTTCCTGTGGGGATGGGAACTGCCCTGCCCTGCCCTGTTAGGAAAACTCAAGTTTCCAAATCAGACAGCAGGGGGCATAGGTGCTTTCAGACAGAAGGAAATTGCCTCAGTCTTAAGACTTATCAGTGAAAAATACAAAGGGTAGCTAAAATTGATGCAGTGGGTGCTCCAGGGAGCTGCCTTATTTATATTGTGCTGCCCTATAGCTGAGTTTATTGTGTTCTTAGGGCAGATAGCAGGATGCTGTCCCCTGGGATATATAGGATTTGGAAGCAGACACCAGCCTCCATCATTTCCCCCTCCAGCTCAGCCTCCTCTTCCCCAGCCTCTGCCTTCCACCAGTTAGTAAACAGTGCCAAGTGAATATAATTGTTTTCTCACTCTTCTCTGGGGGCTCACTGGCAGCTACTGCTTTCTTCATTTTTAAAAATTTATTTGCAACTTCATGAAAGCCACTGAGTTATTCTTTTTTGAGCCTCAAGCAAATTGGAACTTTTAGGGTATAGAGTGAATGAGATCATCCAGACCTCGTAGCCTTCTTGTGAAGCCAACAGTAAACATGGCCACTCACTCACCCAATCCTAGGGCTGTGTCCAGGAATGAAGCCACCACTGACTAATGCATAGGAAATATTAGAGGGGCCTGGTCTTGTACTCAGTTTGTCCAGTGTCTCCTCCACCCTTGGGGCCCTTTGGCCTAAGCTCAGGATGGGAGGGTCTGCCTTTCTAGCAGCTGCTTCAGCCCTAATCGAGCTCAAGGTGAGTAGTGGATTTTAAACCCTGCTCCCACATACCACTTAGCCTGTGTTTTCCTTTTCTCCTGACCAGGTCAACTGTCTTGAGCCCCACCCTCATCTGCCAGTGTTGGCAACCAGTGGCCTAGACCATGATGTGAAGATCTGGGCACCCACAGCTGAAGCTTCTACTGAGCTGACCGGGTTAAAGGATGTAAGTGGCTGACTGCAGAACTTTTCTTTCTACTTATTCACATGCTGTTAGGATTCTTCATTGCCATAGGAAGGAATGACTTGCTGCCCAGTTCTTTAAGGACATTACTCTTATGCCCTCCCCAAACATTCCTGTTCTTCTCTCTGGAGGAGCAGTCCTGTTCCAGGGGACAGCTATGAGTGCCTCTTGTTGGTAGTAGGATGGGGGGTAGGGAGCATTCTTTAGGAACTATTATTCTGTATTAAAGCCTCCCACCTTCTCAGTGTCTGAACCCAGGATATCCTTTCCTAATTGAATCTGGCTCCACTTCAGTGTAACAGCACCCAAGGAAGCTTTTATTGGGATGGAACACCAACCTTCTTGATTAGGTCCAGGGTCCCTATTCATTTACTGTCCCCAACCCCAACCCTTTTGGGTTTCAGGTGATTAAGAAGAACAAGCGAGAGCGGGATGAAGATAGCTTACACCACACTGACCTGTTTGATAGCCACATGCTCTGGTTTCTTATGCATCACCTGAGACAGAGACGCCATCACCGGGTAAGCTGGGGTTCGATGTGAGCTCCCAAGGGCAGTGACCCTCTTAAGAGGGCTACAAAGTTCCAGTGCGCACCTCCTCACTAAATTAAGGAGGAGTCAAGTGATCTTGGTTGGGTTTCCCATCCATTGGTCCCCTGTTCCCTTGAGAGCCCCCAGAGGAAAGGTTGGTGTCTGCTCTTATCTTCTGTCACCATACATGCAGAGTGCTATCTTCATAAGGGCAATGGTAAGAGGGTGGGAAGGGAGTGGAGAAGAAATGTCTTAGGGTACTTTTTTGTATTTACTGTCATGCTTGACGAGGCAGGGGTCAGCAAACTGGCAGTTGGCCTACTGCCAGTTTTTGTAAATAAAACTTTATTGGAAACACAGCCACATCCATTCTTCATATTGTCTATGACTGCTTTCATGGTACAGTGGCAGAGTTGAATAGCTTCGACAGAGACCATGTGGCCCACAAGTCTGAAATATCTACTCTTTGGCCCTTTAAGAAAACACTGCTGATCCCTGGCCTAGCTAAGACCTTACAGTCTTGTTCTTGATCAGGAAAAATACTAACAAGGCTTTCCCATTCCACAGCGCTGGCGAGAACCTGGGGTTGGGGCCACAGACGCGGACTCTGACGAGTCTCCCAGCTCCTCAGATACATCGGACGAGGAGGAGGGCCCCGACCGGGTGCAATGCATGCCATCCTGAGGCCTCATGCCTAAGAGGGGCGGGCTGGGGCTGCCAACCCGATCCTGCCTGGGCACTGCTTTCCTGACCCAGGCCCTTAAATTCAGCAGAAACGCACTTTGGACTTTTTGTTTAGAAGATATCCCAAGAGAAGGACAGACCAGACGGGGATTGAACCAGCAGACAGCACCTAGGAGGAGTGGGAGTTGAGCCCTGGAATGGGTTCTGTGGAGAGGCACAAAGGACTCAGCAGAAATGGCCTCTCCCTGAAGCTTTTTTTTGGGGGGTGGTGGGGAGCCTGTTTTGTTAACTGGTTTAGGATAGGCAATGGGGCTTCTTTTAATCTCCCTTGTTTCCTTTGTGGGGGTGGGGTGAGGGCAACAACTGGCTGTTCAGTACCAAGGGGCCAGAGTGGAGGGTAGGAGTGCCACTCGCTCTTTGGTTTAGGTTTTTGACCTTTTTTTCCCTTTGTTTTTTAAAGTCTATGACAGTTTCATTGTTTTCCTCCTGAGCAAATCTATCCCAGGATCCTGTTTTTCTGGGAAGTCCTTAGAGCCCTTAACCATCCCACACTTCTCACTTTCCACCTCATTCATTCTCTGTACTCATCACAGTGTTTTGCACTTGATTATGTATCCTTCACTCTCTTCTCTTCATCCCATCACCCCCTAAATAGGTCTGGTGAAGGAAATTGGAGAGAGGTGGGAGGAGGGGCAGAGGTGGAAGAAGAATAGGAAGGATATTACCTCTTCTGTTATTTTTTTTTTTTTTTAAGAATTGTTTGGTGGCAGCAATCTCCCTGTCCCTATCACTATTAGAGGCCTAATTTTATATCTATAAATATATTAAAAAGCAAGTCAAACTTGGATGTATCAAGTTAAAATTATTGTCAAAGTTTAAATACCTATATATTCTCTATGAATGCAATAAAGGGACTTAAAGGAAGAATGAGCAAGAGTAATGATGTCAAAATGACACCCATGGTTAACATGCCCTTTATATATGGCCATTAAAGCCTGGGGCTTACTCTTAGGTTTTTAGGAGGCTCAATAATGGAAGGATCCTCAGTTCTGCCCTTTTCTGCCTGGATATAGGGGTTGGAAAAACATTTTCTCTAAACTCTGCCTCAGATCCCCTAACTCTCCTTAAGTCTCATGGGAGCTCCCAGGATGGGTGTTGAAATCAGAGGCCGGCCTATTTTTAAAACATAACAGACCTGTGACATTAGAAAGGGCGCTGCCACCCACTGCCTACTCTCTCCCGATCTTGTGTATGACAGAAGATACACACATTCTCTTAGCTATGATTCTTTAAGCAATCCGGCTCCATATCAGCCCTTCCTAATGAAAATAGTAAAGGGCAAATTTCTTGGGTTTGATTTTATGTAAATTTTGTCCACCTCTTGGTATCTTGGGATTGAGGGACAAGAAAGACAGTGATCTAACCAGGCACAGTGGTGCATACCTATATAATCCCAGTGATTCAGGAGACTGAGGCAGGAGGATTTTAAATTCAAAGCCAGCCTCAGTAATTTATCGAGACACTGTCTCAAAAGGAAAAAAAAATATAGATTTGGGATGTAGCTCAGTACTAAAGCACTCCAGGTTCAATTCAAAGTACCCAGAAAAAGAAAGAAAACAGGATTCTGGTGGCTAGGGTTTGGACACCTCTCTTATCATTTGTCACTGAGTATGAAAATCCTATTTGAATTCTTGCCCTTAACTGCTTTTGCTGCTATTTCTCTGCCCCCAATTTCCACAAGATCCAGTTAGGAATTCTGCATCCTGGAACAGTTGGATTCTACTAAACCAGGCCGTGAAGAAGAGGGGGAAAAACTGAGAGGATGGTAGTGCCAGACATTCCTTCCTCCTGCCCCTTTTCCTAGCAGCTCTCAGACTCGATGTTAGCTATTGCACTTTCTTCCTGAGGTAGGGAATGTGTAGTGACTCGAGTGGTTTGTCTCCCTATTGCTAATGGAGTGATACGGTGGGACTTAAAACCATGCACTCTGGAATTTGTTGTATTTTCTCAGTAAAGCTTTCCCCCACACTCTGCTGCTGTGTGTGATATGTGGCCCATTCATTCATTATAGACTGCTTTTGTTCCTTCCATTGTAGGTGCTTAGTCTTGCCCACTTCCTCTGTTCATGTTAAGATTTTAGGAAGTCCAGTCTGGAATATACCTAGTTCTCTTGCTCAGGCTCCAGTTGGAGACGGTTTAAATGAAATAGGCCCCATTTAGCTCAGTGGTCCTTTGCAGATAGGGATGAGGAGGGGAGGATCCTATTTGGGGTGTTTTCTGGGTCCCTATACCAGGCTACAATAAAGAATGTAGGGGTAAATATTGCTCCCCCTCCCTTCCCAGTCATACAGAGGCTCCAAAATCCTGGTCACTCAAATTCTGGAATCCAGTACAGTACAATCAGTCACCTTTATTCCAGGGTTAGAACAAGGCCGTGCACACTGCAGATGGAGGAGCACAAGATAGGGGCAGCCTTACAGCAGGACAAAGGGTGGGAGGGCAAGTTAGTCTTTTTAGATTATTTTGCCTTACAGAGAAACTACTAGACTCTGCCGAAATAACCCCGTCTTTTCTTTTCCTGTTTATTCCATAAGGAAAGCTCTTTATTCTCATTTTCTCCCTCCCTCTCACTCACATAACATTCCAAATAAAAGGACCGTTCATGCTCATTTCCCTAATTCCAGTTCTTCATGCTCATTTCCCTAATTCCAGTTCTACAAGTATCTCTCCCTAAGGGAGAAGCCAGACAGGGCTGGGGAGAGTTGGGAAGGTCCTTTAAGGCAAAACCGTGGAGTACTCGAGATGTATATGTTAAGGCAGGTGTCTGCAACAGTAGCCAGAGGGGACACACAGACTGGGCTCAGCTAGGAGTCGAGGGTGCACTCTGATCAGTCTGACTTCTTCCCTCTTCCAACAGCCAGCCCGCTGCTCCCACTGAAGTTTTGCTCCCACATCCTAAAAGCTGCTAACTTCCAACTTTCTCTAAATAGTCTCAGTTTGCATGTGAATCTATTTTTTTTTTTTTTGGTTTGCTTTTTTTTTTTTTAATATAAAAAGCTTTTCTGTTTGGAATATGTAGCAATTTGCCTCTGCCACTCCTGTCATTGTGGCACTCCCTTGCCACCCCCACTCTGGCCTAGACAATAAGTTAATGCTAGACACCACAAAAAGGGCAGACATGGCAGTGCGGGTTTAATATACATATATGTAGAATATATATGTACACACAGTTAGCACGGTCAGGGTGGGAAGGGCATGTTGGGACAGGCAAGAGGCTGGGGTCACTCACTGTACTCTAGTTATTTGGCTAGGAGGCGTCCACAAGCCCAAGGGGGCCGGGGTGTCAGTGAGAAGGGTTACCAAGTCCCCTCCGAAGACTGAATTGGCATGGGGATCAGTGCAAAGGAAAACACTTCTTTCTGGCTTGGGGTGTTGTAGACTGAGTAGAGAGAGGGTAGTTGCCTGCAATATCCACATTGGGACCCTGTAGCGGGGGCAGGTTGAAATTAAAACCTAAGGATCTCATTTCTCAACCTAAGTTTGGGGTCAGTGTGTGCAACAGTCTGAATAGGAATAAAGGAGTGACAAAGGGGCCCATCCCTCTATGTCCCCATTTCAGGCTCAGTGGTGCATGTTCCCAGCCTAGTCTTTCCAGAGCAAAAAGGTGGGGGGTGGGGGTGGACACTGAATGCTGGCTGCTCCATAGGATTTGCTCTTAGGGACCAGGAAAGGATACAATGGTCTTCTTCCATTAGATCCCTGGCTTATACCCATCGTAGGCCCATGAGAGGAGCATAAAAAAGGGACCTGCTGGTACCTAGGCTCTCCAGCCTGAGGAACAGCAGGAAATGGAACTTTTTAGCTAGTCCAGCATCAGGATACAAACACTGAACTCTAGCTTTTCTTTGCCCCTTTCAGGTGGAGACTGGCCTCTTCGTCCTCCCTCCTTTCCTTCCCTGCTTTTCCTTAGATCTACCCACCATTCCCATACCTCACCATCTCAGCTCCTCAGTGTAGGAAAATGCAGGTCCTTTCTGCTTCCACATTTTTAAGATGTGGCCAGGAAAAGTGGAAGAAAGGGAAGTAGGAATGTGCCAATTTCTATTTGCATAGAAACAGCCCCCACCTCCCCCTTAGAGTGGGGAAACTAAGCCCCCCATCCTGACCCCCACCCCCTCACAAGGAGGAGGAACTAGATGAGCTAGACATATAGACAGACAGCCAGAGCGTGCGCACACGCACACACACGCGCACAGTAAGGGAGTTAGGACCAGGTTAGTAAGTGGGTGCATGGGAGTGCTGCCCTTGCCCCCTCTCTTGGAGGCTGGGGAAGGGAGTGATCTGATGAAGGTCCAACCTTCCTCTTCTTCCTCCCCCTTGCTCAGGCCTTCTTCGGTGGGGGAGCCAGTTTGATGATCTCTTCCTCAGAGGGCTGCCGAATAATGTCTAGGGGCAAAAAGGGATGTGTCCAGGGATGAAAGCTGTGGGAGGTGTCAGATAAACCCACTGAATACCAACATGCATGCTCCCCAAATGCACTTATTCCAGGGATAACGGAAGGGGTATGCCAAAGACATGAACTCTTACCTTTGTACTTCTTGGCGCTGGGAATGCGGGTTAGCTTGGTGTCCAGCTCATCCTCCTCAGAGATCTTCAGCACACGAGTTCTGTAGTCAACCACCATAGTGAGTAGGTCTGGACGGCGGGAGATCTCAAAAATGTGTTCAATATAGGAGAGGTTGTCTGGAGGAAGGCAGGAGACTAGGTCAGAGCTGGACAGTAGCAGTCCCCTTGCCTCTCTGACAGTGTTCTGGAACTACTACAACATTGGCTCTCAGAGGGCCACACTGGAAGAAGGGCTGGCTACTAAGCCAGGAAAAGAAAGCTAAAGCACCCACACAATGGTACAAGACTGTTTCCGGGAAGGGCAGGGAGTTGGTCAGTGAAGTTTCTAGGTTGTAGAATTAGCATGAGGGCTTTGAGCCAGGCATGGTGGCACATGTAATCCCAGTAACGCAGGAAGCTGAGGCAGATGAGATGGTAAATTTGAGACCACTCTGCGCAACTTAGATCCTATATCAACACAAGAAAGAAAAAGGGCTGGGGATGTAGCTCAGTGGTAGAGCGCCTTTGGATTCAAAACCCAGTACCACCACCAAAAAAAGAGAGGGCTTTGGATTCGATAGCAAGTCCCTGACAGGGTTAGGGAAAGGACAATAGAAAAACTGTCTTCCAAATACCCCACCCTCCCTAACCTTTTTCCACTTTCATCCAACCATCAGGAAGAATTTCCCAATAGCACACAGGGGTAGGAATGGTGAGATCCAAGAGTAGTTCTGGGCCTAGTAAGAAAAGTCACTCTAAATGCAAGATGTGGATATAACCAAAAGAATGATCACCCTGGTTTTCAGCCAGCTCCAAGATATTACTGATGACCTCAGACCTCTGGCTCCTAACCTTAGTATGTCCTTCAGCTCCCCTCCCTGCTCCCACATTTAAATCAGTCCGAATAATATTTCTGAAGAGCTCTGAGATCACTCACCTCACTTTTCTCTCAAATGTCTATCACTCAAGGCTCTCCACAACAGAGTTTTGACTTACCTTCATTCCTTCACAGCTACTTCTAAATATATAGAATGTCCCAGTCAAGCTAAGCAGGACTCTGCTTTTCCACACACACCAGAAACTCCCACCTCTGTGTCTGTCACTCTGCCTACCAGGCCCTCTGGATTCCCACTTTCCTTTCAAGGCCATCTTAAACTCCCAAGTCCTCCTCAAAGCCCCCAGCTGCATGGGATCACTCCAATCTATAATCCCCAGTCCCTCTAGAGCAGGAGTCTCTAAAAGCAGATAAAAGAAAGTTAGAACTTGTTTTATTTTAAATGCTGCCACTTTTAAATTGCTTTTATGTTCTCTATATATGTAATAATAGCACAGGAGTATCTGAATAATGCTTTTACTGCCAAGGGGCACAATGAAAACTGTCCAAGGCCTCCTGCCCCTTCCGTTCTCTCGCCTGCCTTGTTGAGAGGTACACGCATGTGTGGGAGCTCTGCGCTCATCTCTCTGCCAAGTGGACTGAGCCCCATCCCGCACCTTTGTCCAGCTTGTTGTGGCTCTCCAGGAAGCTAAACCAGGCACTGCCTGTGGTGATCTCCTCGCTCTTCTCACTGGGGATGTCCTCCTTGCAGGCTGACTTCAGCTGTTCCAGATCTTCAAGGGTGATGTTGTTAGTCAGGTCCTGGAGGAGGGTCCCGTATTCGGCCATGACTGGGGTGGGGAGGCAACAAAGGGAAAGGATTCTGGACTTGGTGTACTGAGTCTGATTCACATACTGGCACTATCCACACCCCCTCACTGCCCTGCCAGGCATGTGTCTAGAACACGGGTGGGCAGAGCCAGAGGAAGAAAATGAAGACCTAGGAGAAGCATTGGGGACAGACAGGAAAACACTTAAGACAGGAGCAGTGCTGGAGCCTAGAGTGATAAGTCATACTTCCCCCCTCCACTGTCTTTTTCTTCTTTTCCCCCCCTCTAACAGTAACCCTGGCAACAGCTCCCCTGACTGAGGAGGCGGTTACCATGGCAACCTGCTCCCGACTTTCTCACCCGCTGTTTCAGAGTCCCCCCCCAGAAATGCCCCACCCACTTCCAACCCCTCCCCCTGTCAAGGAAAAAAAAAACCACCTCAAAACAACATCAGGGAGAGGCTTGCTGTGGAAGAAGAAACTGTAAAAGAACTGGGGGGCGGGGGGTTGGTTGAAATGTTAGCTTCCATTCTTCCCCAGAAGCAAAAGGGTCCTCACTTCAACTGCCCACCACCCCACTAATGACTCACTTTGGAAGGATGCCTAGTTGCTTGGTCTGATGGTTCCCTGGCCCCTCCATGCATAGCCTCATATTAAGCCATCAGGGCCTGGGGTAAGGGGAAGCAATGGGCTATCCCCACTTTGCCCATTTTCTCCCTTCATCATCACAGGGGCCCCCACTCAGCCTTGTCTCCCAGCCTTTGTGCTGTGCTTGCAGCCCCCGCGCCCAAGAATACCAAGCGGCTGGCTCTGGCCCCCTGCCCAGTTCCCAGGCTTGCTGGGTGGTGGGGGGAAGGGCACCAAGATGCAGCTTCAGGAGAGTCTGGCAGGAAGGGGGCTGCCACCCCTTCCTGCATCAACATCCTGCTGGCACTGCCTTTAGCGTGGCCTCCCGCAGGGTGCTGGGCAAGACCACATATCATCTAGGCCTTCATTCATGATCCTTAGGTAAGAAGGTGAAGAACATTCAAGGCCTCCCTCCCCTAAAATAGGAACTGTAGCTAAGACAGGAAGAAAGAAGGATGAACCTTAGAATGAACTTGCTGGATTTGATAAAATGTGAAACACTAGTAGTGAGCTCAAAACAGGCACTTATTTCCTACAATGAGTATATCTCTTAAAATCAGAAGGGTAAAGCAAAAAAAAAAGGAAAAGAAATCATAGCTTGGTGCAGTGGCCCACACCCATAATCCCAGCAACTCAAGAGGCTGAGGCAGGAATATTGCAAATTTGAGGCTAGTCTGGGCAACTTAGGGAAAGCCTGTATCAAAAAGGACTGGGAATGTGGCTCAGTGGTAGAACATCCCTGGGTTCAATCCACAGTATCAAGGAAAAAGAAAAAAAAAAGCATGTCATAACCCTCTGTGGCTAGAACAAAGGGTAGCAAAAAGCTAGATGACCTTGTCCCTGACCGAGGATGCCATGAAGCACCCCAACATTGGACTGGGAATTTGGCAGTTCAAAGGGTTCAGGCTGACTGATACACTCCTATTTTCCTTACTTCTAGGCTCTATTGTAGGGGAACTGAGGCAGAGAGGCATGGCCATCACACAATAAGAGGTGTGGACCTAGAAGTCCCCACACCCAGCCCCCTTCTTGGACCAGAATAACAAGCCTCCCTTGGTGGCAGGCACCGTGACACAAACACACAATGAGCCAGACAGCAGGGCCAGCACGACCCCCACAAGAAACAGTCACTCATAGACACTCTCACTTGCACACCCAGGTGCAACCAGACAGAAGGGCCCAGCGGTGGCCCTGCCAGGCTGGACCAGGAACAATGCTCTCCGACTGTCAGCACCAGGAACCATCCCAGCCTTGAAATCTAGGTCACAGCAGCAGGCTCTGGAGCCCAGCCCCGCCTCCACTGATAATCCCAGGGCAGAAAAGGGTGGAGATGGGAGGGTTATGGTGGGGAGGGGGTCTGGAGATAAGGATAGGGACTGGGGGATGGGGCATGCTGGTTGGGAAAGCGCAGCATGAGAAAGAGACAAGAACCTGCCCCAGTGGATGAGACCCTGCCACCAAACCCTCAGCTTCAGCTAGGAAAGGGGGCAGTATTAGGGTCAAAACAGGCTTGGTTTCACATGGAAAAAGAGTTTGTAAATATGGTAGATCCTGTGGGAGGAATGAGTGCGAGTGTGCGTGCGTGCGTGCGTGTGTGTGTGTGTGTGTGTGAGAGAGAGAGAGAGAGAGAATATCTCGGGAAGAATTGAGATTTAGGGCTCAATCTAAAACACAGATCTATAAGGAGGTGGGTGAAACGGGATTAGTGTGTGTGACACACCCACTCACAAGGCTGGGGGCAGTGGGTAGGAGCTTTCGAAGAGTGAAACAGATACAAGGCCCCTAAGAGGAATGGGGGTGGGAATGTAAAGTGGCTAAGGGGGTGACGTGTATGTGCCAGATTCTATGTATGTGTGGATGCTGATCTCTGGGTGTGTGTACAGGTGTGTGGAGGAGGCAGTGGGTGTGTTTGGATGTTCTCGTAACTGGCTGTGAGTGTGTGTGGGATGTGTGTTTGTATGTGTCTGAACCAGCTGAGTGTGTGTAAGAAAGTACATAACCACAGGCTCCCATCCAGAGGGTGAGGGGAGCCTACAGAACAGAGGAAGAGAGCAGGAGACGGGAAAGGGAGAGACTGAGGCTGCAAATGAGGAATCCTAGGGGAAAGTGGGGGGATGGAGCTCAGAGTCCACAAGGCTGCGGCCTCAGCTCAGCTGTTAGCACAGCAACCTCGGTTCTGGGAGATGCCCCTGCCCCCCGAATCATCAGGACAATGATACCACTGGATGGAAGGAGAGTGAAGAGTGGGCAGTAAGGGACAACAGGATAGGAACAGGGCCCCCTAAGGGAGTAAGGAAAGGCCATGGTTACCTGCCTTTCTAGATCCCATTTGCCCGTGCCCAGGTGTGGCAGCAGAAGCAAGGGCAGAATAGATTGGGGGGAGGTATTTAGGGGTGGTGGGAAGATGGAATCTCCCTTATATGGGTCTCAAGACTCACTGATCAACTATTGTCTGGCGGTGGTGGGACTTGGCAGAGCCTGGCTCCTTCATCCTCCATGACTCTTTCCTCGTCAGAGATTTAGAACTACTTAGGGCCCACGGAGAAGTTTTCTGTCCTCCTTGCTCTGAAAAATCCTTCTGATCTCTGGGGCAGTGTAGAGGGCTGCCCAGGGAACACCAGGCATCCTGGGCGGAGGCCATTCTGAGGACAGGATACCAGCGCAGGAACTGGGAACCGGAGCTGAGGCTGCCAGGAAGTCGGTCCCCTTCCCTCCCAGCTCATTCTGTGTGCAGCTCACCGCTTCCTCATACCTTCCTTCCTTCCTCCCTCTCCTAAACTAGCTCCAGGTGGAGCCCTGACAAAGGTAGAACCAACTGACAAAGATGATGCTGAGAAACAGAAAGAGGCAGGAGGTAAGCATTGTTATATACTGACCTTTTAGGGCAGGAGTTGGGATGGTGGCAGGTGGTGCTCCTTCAGTAGGCACTGGGGGAGGAGGAGGCAGGCCCTGGGTCTGCTTTGAAAAGCCTGGCAAAATGGGACAACCATCTATGAAGGAAGTGGCAGCACCAAAAGAATTTTTGTGCATTTTGCTATTAATTAATGGTAGAGTATCCCCTCTCCCTAGAATTTGGTTCCAGTAATTTTTTTTTTTTTTTTTTTTTTTTCTTTTAGTACCAGAGATTGAACCCACGGCACTTAACCCCTGATCGACAACCCCAGTTCTTTTTTTCTTTTTCTTTTTTTTTTTTTTTGAGACAGGTTCATCCTAAATTGCTTAGGGCCTCTCTAAGTTGCAGTTCTCTGGAGTCTCTGGGATTACAGGCATGACCACCAAGCCTGGCTCGCCTAGCTCAGTAAATTTTTAAGAATCTCAAGAGAAACCAAGGATTAGGAGCTAGGAGTGCCCTCCCTCTTCCACATCTGCTGCAGCTGCCTCAGGCTGGGGGGAGGGGTCATCCTGCACAGCTGCAAGAACCTATAATGGGAAGGAGGGGACTCCTAGGCAATCAAGTCTGTAGGTCTTGTTACCTGAAGTTGGAGGAAGTAATGGAGAAGAGGTAGCGGGTAGGAAGGGAGAGAGTGTGGTTCTAGCTGTCCTATTTTAAATTATATCTGGGAACCAAATTCAAGCAGTCCTAAGTTTATTTCCTTTAATATCATACTTGGCTTCCTCCCCAAATTTCTATCCGGTTTTCTTTAGGGGGAAGGGGTGGGAGGATCATCTTCAGTCATGTATCAAAGGAAAAAGAGGATTCTGAGGTTTCAGGGTCACTCAGGGAGTAAGGGGAGGCAGGACACCTGGACCCCAAAATGTTCAGGCCAAGAAGAAAAACCTCTGGGTATGGGGACAGAGACAAAGCCTTCAGCCCTTAGTCTAATACAAGAACCAGACCCAAGATCTGACTGGGGTACTGCCTGCTCCTATTTCTGTCTCTCTCCCATCTCTATTTCCTCTCTCCCTAGTCTTTTGATGTCTTTTCCTCCTTCCCTTTCAATGGACATTCATCCCTTCTAGCTTTGCCTATTCACCCATCCCATCTAGTAGTAGCCATGAACTTCAAGGGCCAGTGACTGAATACTGAATACTCACAGCAACTATTTAGGAAGAGGTGAGGTCCAGGGTTCCGTAACTCAATGTCCCCGTCTGAATACTCAGAGCAACTATTGAGGAAGGGGTGAGCCTCCCTGATACAGTATTTGAGGGGAGAGACCTGAAGATGCAGTGGTTGGCTGCCCACTGTCTGGAGGGTCTGTCCTTCTTGACATTGTAGGTGAGGATCTATGTGACAGTGACCCACTGTATGACTCTGTAACCCTCTTCATGCATGACAACATATGTGCACATGATGGGCACAGGTGTCACAGAAATGAGGAGGAAGTAGGCACCTAGAAAAGCTGGCAGCCTAGGGCATCCTTGGCAATTTCCCCAAAGGAGTGTTTAACTGCAAAGGGAAGAGCAATTAATGCTAATCGCTCTGACAGCCTGGGGGCCACACACACAACCCAAGAAACAAGATACACAAATTCAGCCTGTGCTTCCTAATTCCCTGCTTTCATCCTCCCTAATTTCTTCTGGCCTTTTTTTTTTTTTTTTTTTTTTTAATGTACTGGGGCTAGAACCCAAGGGCACTCTTCCACTGAGCTACATCTCCAGTTTTTTGTTTTGTTTTTTTCTCTTTTGAGACAGGCTCTTGCTAAGTTGCCCAGGATGGCTTCCAACTTGTGGTCTTCCTGCCTCAGCCTCCCCAGTTGCTGTGATTACAGATGTGTGCCACCATGCCCAATTCATGCTTCCTAATTTCTTTTTAGTCCACTCTCCAGCACTCTTTTGCATCCTCTGACCATTTCTCTCTCACTTTCTCCCTTCCCATGATTCCCTGACTATATCTCTGACCCTCTCTGGCTCTGTCCCTTTCTCCACGTCTGTCTCCTTCTCACACACATTCCTCTCATTCTGTCTCCCTCTGACTTGCGCTCCATCCTTGGCTGACTCATACTCATTCTTTTTCTTCCTCTCCCTTTCTTCCACTCCCTCCTCCATTCCTTGGCCATTCTGATGTCCAGAAACTAGCCACTCCCAGTGCCCTAAGCTCTAACTGGACCCAGCTAGACAGGCCACCAGAACCCATATTACCGGGCTAAGAGCACTGACTCATTAGTCTTCAATGTCCTGTCTCCTTGTTCTAAAGGAGACCAGGATTTTAAAGCTGCCCAGAAAACCAGGATGGTCTTGGGGACAGTGGCCCCTTCTGTCCATTCCTCTGCTGTCCTGTTAAACTCATGTCTTGGAGCCCCGTAGTCCAGGAGACTCCACATGGGAGGCAGTGGGTTGTGGTGGGTGGTTGGATGTGTAGCACAGGGAAGGTTGTGATTTGGTGTGTGCGAGCCAGTATGTGTAAGAGTCACATGGGTGTGTGTCACTGTGAGTGCTGGTTGTTTCTCAGAGGTGTGCTTGTGTCCCTGTCAGTTTTGACACCAATTATATGGAATTAATTAGGGGTTTAGTTAGATACACCATTCCCCTACATCCCCAGCTCCTTCCTCCTTAAGCCCGGCCCCACCTCTCTCCCAGGTGCAAGTGGGCTGGGGTGAGGGCACATGGTGGCAGGCTGAGCTGGAGACGGCCAGCGGAGGGCCAGCGGAGGAGAGTCGGGAGCCAGAGCGGGGAGGGCGGGAGCGGCCGGCCGAGCCGGCTGGGCGGGAAGCAGGCTGCATCCTAATCCCAGGCCCCGGCCGGACTCCCAAACTGCCGATCGGCGTGGAAGGGGCGGCCGCAACCACGCCGCCTCCGGCCCGAGCGCGGTGCTCCGGACGCACGCAGAGACCGGGCCTGACACCGAAAGGGCCAGTCGGGGTCCCGGCGCTCCCCTATGTGTCCCCCGGCATCCCGGGTTGTCCTTCCTCCAAATCCAGACCCCAAATCTGTCCCCTTCCCTCGACATGCCCCCTCTGCCCCTCTCACCGCCTCCGGAGCTGAGAGCTCAGGGCGCGGGCACTCCCAGGTCCCCGGTTCCCGAGCAGCGTCCGGAGCCTCCTCCTCGGCTCCCGCCGCCGCCGCCGCTTCTGCCGCCGCCGCCGCCTCTTCCGCCCGCGGAGCCCGAGCCCGAGCCCAGCGCCGCCTCACCCCACCCGGCTGGCCGGTGATGTCAGAGCCGGGGAGGGACGGGGGGCGGGGAGCGGCAGGGGGGGAGGGGACGCGGGGCCGAGGGGCTGGGGTTCTGGAAGGCTCCGAGGAAGAGGGACAGAATTGGGCCGAGGGATGCCGCCCTCCCCCCTCAACTGTGAAACAATGTCCAGATTTAATTCTTTCCCAATGGGACACCTTCCTCCTCTTCTGATTTCTGGGTGACCACGACTGGGACCCCTGAGACGACTTAGTAAATCAGGGTTTAGGGATTTGACCAATGCCTTCTCTTAAGCTATTTGCTTTGGTATTTGGAAAAACCGCTCTCCTAGCTTTATGGATCAGGGGACTGGTAGTAAATGACCCCACTTATTCACCCTGGAAGTGGAGGCAGAGGGTCCCTGGCAAGAAGCAACATGACCTCCTTTACTTGACCTGAAACCATGGATTGTCTCTTTAGGGTGAAGCCAGACGGCCCTCTTGTGTCACTTTCACCTTTCTCAAATACACCCCACTCTTCCTCCTCCCCTACCAAGATGTAATTTTATTTTCGGGGGAGAAAAAGAGCAGCAGTGACCTCACCATGCAAATATAGACAGTTCCCGAAGCCACACTTAGCTCTGTCTCCTAGCTCTGCCCCTCTGCTGGGGGCCCAGAATGGTAGCTCTCACTTCCCCTCCACCTCAGGGACTTTCCTCCCCCAGATTCTCAGCCAGACTGAAAAGGAGGAAGGGAGAATTGGGGAAGCGTCTGTTTCTCCCCATCCCCAGCAGAAGGGTCACCTCAACTCTGGCAGGGTCTGGCCCTGGGAAGAGGGGTGAGAACTCTGTTTGTACCACCTCATGGAACACTTATCTTGCCTCGATTCCAACTTGAGGGAATCTGTTACACTTCCAGAAGCCTCAGATGAGCCCCTACTTTCTTAGGTCTACATTGCTCCTCAGCTCAGGTTCCTGCCACTTTGGGCTTTACAGCCTTTTTCTTTGCTCTTTTATCCTCAGCATTGCCCCTTTGAGAGTAACTCATCCTCATAATTTGCCTTTGTATATGTATCTCATTTGCTCCTTGTTGCAGGGCCAAAACCTATTTTCTTAATCCATCTTTGAGATTCAAGGAAACTGCATGATTTACCCACAGACATGCAGTATCTGGGTGAAATAAGACAGGCACCAAGGCACAAGGACTTGGGTTTCAAGCTTGCTCAACTCTTTCCTAAGACAAAGTATGCCCCTAAGCCTCAGTATCCTCACCAGTAAGAAGGGGATGCCAGTGACTGATTTATAGGGTCCTTCTGAGATTCAGAAATAGCAAGTCTCTAGAGACTGGCTATTTAAGATGGGTGCTTAAAGAAATAGGAACTATTATTTAGTCTGGGGTCTTCCACTGATCTATGCTAGACAGTAAGCTTAATAACATTTTTCTAATACAAAACTAGTGCCTGTACTGCTTATTAAACATTTGTTAAATGGTATTAGTTGGATGGATAAATGGGTTCTATTCTCTAAACTCTGCTGCTTCTCTAGGAACACTTTCTAGATTTGTCTGTGGAGAGTGAAAACTGGAAAATTAACCCCAGGTCCCAGGTTTTACTTAGCAGTCCTCGGTATACCAGCAATAACTTTACACTTGTTCCATGTAAACTATAATTTGTTATATATGGATAGTTCAGCAGTTTGGTCCTCCCTGCCCCCAATTGCTTTGTGCCCATCCAGCTTGGACCTATCCTGGAGAGTCTGTGGGTCCTTCCTGCAAAGAACTCTTGAAAGGTCCAGGTCTAGGGTATCCCCATTGTACAAAAGTCAATGTCTCTTCTCCATTCCCATGACCACCATGGGTTCTGGGTTCTCTCAACTTCCTTCTGATAATAACAGCCTCTAACTATGAGTTGGGCTCCTTGCCTCTAGAATCCTCGTCATCCCTGCCTCCCCATGTCCATCCCCCTCTCCATTTCTACCAGGTGAATTTTTGCCCTTTCTCCCCATCTCACCGGATTAAGTTAAAACATCTCTGCAATCAGCCCTTAATCTTACCAGCTTCAAGGCCTTGAATTTCTCCTCTTATCTCTGTGATCTCCATGCCCCCATATTACAAATACTTCCTGCCAGTGTTTTTTGTTTGTTTGTTTTGTTTTTGTGCTGGGAGCTGAACCCAGGGGCACTTAACTACTAAGCTATATCCCCCAGTCCTTTTTATTGTTGAGACAGGAACTTGCTAAATTGCTGAGGCTAGCCTCAAGCTTGTGATCCTCCAGCTTCAGCCTCCCAAGTTGTAGGAATTATAGTGGCCTGCCAATGTTTGTGATGTTTCCACTGACTTAAATGTCCACTTTCCAACTCCCTTGCTTCCAACCAAGTCCCATTCTTCAATTTAATGCTTAGAAAAGGCTTGCTTCCTTTAGGAAGTCATCAAGTCCTGAGTCTTTTTCTTAATGTTTCTTCTTTTTTTGGCGGGGGAGGGGTAGTACCAGGTACTGAACTCTGGGGCCACTGAGCCACATCCCAGCCCTATTTTGTATTTTATTTGGGAACAGGGTCTCACTGAATTGCTTAGCCCCTCTCTTTTGCTTAGGCTGGCTTTGAACTTGTGATCCTCCTGCCTCAGCCTCCCCAGCCGCTGGGATTACAACATGCACCACCACACCTGGCTAATTTTTCTTCTTTTAACAAATGTTACGGAAAACTTTTTATGTACAGGCCTTGTGGAAATAAAGAAAAAGCCTGGGTTTGTCCTCATAGCGTTCATAGTTTAGTGGGGAATACAGAACTGTAGTGAAGAACTATAATACCACGTGTTGATTACTAGAATGGAGATATATAGGAAGTGCTTTGTGAGCCAGGCTCATTGACACAGGCCTGTAATCTCAGCAGTTTGGGAGGCTGAAGCAGGAGGATTGCAATTTCAAGGTCAGCCTCAGCAATTTAGAAAGATCCTGTCTCAAAAAAATAGAAAGGGCTGGGGATTAAGCTTGGATACAATCCCTAGTATAGCCAAAAAAAAAAAAAAAGTGCCACAGGAAAAGTGCAGATTAGGGGACTGCAGGAGGGGCAAGCTTAGGAAGGCCTTATTGAGGAAGAATAATCAGGGTTCAGCCTTGATGTTCAAATAAGAGCTGCAGGGAGGGCGCTATCAAGCAGCACATAATTGCTTAATTACATATTGCTTTGTGCTTTTTTTTCCAATTGTTTAGTGTGCTTGTCTTACTTCTTGGGGAGGCTAATCAGCTCTAGAGTAGGGACAGGCCTGGCACTCTCTGTTCTCCCAGAGCCCAACAACAGCCCTGGACAAACACCATGTGTTCAGAAAAGGCTTGTTGACTTGAAGCTGATAAATAATCCAAGCTTCTCTGGGATAACTGCCTGGAGGGAGCCCCAACCCCTCCCATCATTCCTCACAAGGCATCCACACCTCAATCTCTCATCCTGCCGCAGGGGTGAGACTTCAACACTTGCTTGTGCTGCCCCAGATCTCTTTTATTAAGTCCTTGTATTTGACCTGAATACATTAACAGGAAACCGCTGAGATACAGCCCCAAACAGAGTACCCTCCCTTCCTCCTGGCCAGGGACAGGACAGTCAGAAGGATACAGGATGAGGGAGAGGGTTGGGGAAGATTGTGCATAGATGGGAGGAATGGGAGAGATAAGGCAAGGGGAGAACCCCAAGCAAGAAAATGGAGAGTATTGGAAGAAACAATAAAATTCGGATGCGTTGTAGGATAAGAAACAAGTCAGATGAGAGAGGTGGGCTGGTGTTCAATAGCTGCTTTCCTCATTGGTTGAGGGGGATAGAGCTTAGCACCCAATATTTAAAGCCCAGCTAACCCTATGGTAGGATGACCTAGTTAGGGTCCCTGGAGGAACTCGGGGAAGGACAGGGAAGACAGGAGGGTACATGAAGAGCAAGGTGGGGCTGGGAGATGGTTGCCATAGCAACTAGTCATCATCATCGTCATCATCGTCGTCGTCGTCATCGTCATCCTCTGTGTTGATCTCACCCTCCAGCACGTCCTCTAGCCAGTCTTCCAGCTCCTCAGCGGAAGGCAGGTCCTCCTCATCGTCCATCTCCATCCATATGCTATCCGCCTAGGACATGGCACAGGTGGGGGATGGAAGCTAAGCTGGGCCCAGGTCTTTGAACTTGTCCTCCCACTCACCAGGCACTGAACATCCTTCTTACAGCCTCGGTCCCTTCCTTTCATCTTTCAGTGGCCAGGGGAACTGTCCAGGTGAACGTGTAGGTTAGAAGAGCCAAGAGGGGGAGTGGAAAAACAAGCTGGATTGGCAGAAGAACTGCCTGCAGTCCACCTCCCATGTTCTTGTTATACTGAGCTTCCAAAACCAGACCTCTCTATCCTGTCCTTGCCACAAAACCACTGCAGCTTTTCATGGCCAATGAAATCAACTAGCAACTCTTCAGCATTCAAGTTTTTTTTTTTTTTTTCCTCCAGTAATAGGAATTGAACTCAGGGGCACTTGACTACTGAGCTAGTCTCCAACCATTTTTCTTTTATTTTCTTTCTTTCTTTTTTTTTGAGAAAGGGTCTTACTAAATTGCCCAGGCTGGGCTTGAACTTGTGATCCTCCTGCCTCAGCCTTAAGTCACTGGGATTACAGGCACCTGCCACTGTGCTGAGATATTCAGAGTTTTTCCTGCTTTTTCAATACCGTCTTCAGTAATCACTAAATGCTAAAATCATAATAAAGTCTTGCCTGTTCCCAAACCTGGTATTCATTGTTCTACCTTTGACCTTTTGAGCTTACTTTTTCCTCATTTTATAGATGACTTCCCTTCACCATCACTTATTGAAATCCTTTACATCATGCAATCCCCCCCACACACTTTTTTTTTTTTGGTACTGGGGATTAAACTCAGGGGCATTCGACCACTGATACATCCCTAGCCCTATTTTGTATTTTTTTTTAGAGACAGGGTCTCACTGAGTTGCTTAGCACCTCGCTTTTGCTGAGGCTGGCTTTGAACTCGTGCTCCTCCTGCCTCAGCCTCCTGGCCGCTGGGATTACAGGCATGTGCCACAGCACCCATTTTACAATCTCCACTTGTTTTGTTTTGTTTTGTGGTGCTGGGGATGGAACCCAGGGTCTTGTGCATGTGAGGCAAGCACTGTACCAACTGAGCTACACCCCCAGTCCTACAACCTCCATTTTAATGCTACTCTCACTAAACTGCTCTCTGATTCTCAAGCAGAAATCCCTTTACTTTCTCTTTGCCTTCCTAACATTTTAGTTCTATCTTTATTATGAAGTTCATTACATCCAACCTCATTACTAACAGAATGCTTGCCTACCCGGTTAGATTAATTCTGTGAAAGCAAAGATTATGGTTTACTCAGTTCAACTCAATAAATTTTGAAGTATCTAGTACATGCATATGAGAATATTTCTGCCCACAGAACTTAAAGTCTACTGAAAGAGACAGGCAGGATACATAAATAGCCATTTAAAAGTCTTGTTTTTCACTGGGCCCTGTGGTACACACTTGTAATCCTAGTGACTCGGGAAGCTGAGGCAAGATCACAAGTTTGAGGACAGCCTCAGCAACTTAGTGAGACCCTGTCTCAAAATAAGAAGGGCTGAAGATATAGCTTAATATTTGTAAAGCACCCCTGGGTTCAATTCCCAGTACCAAAAAATTTTTAAAAAGGCGGGTGGCGGGGAGGCTAAGGATAAAGCTCAGTGGTAAAGCACCCCTGGGTTTCAATCCCCAGTATTAAAAAAAAAAAATCGTGTTCTCAATCTAGGTAAGCTCCAACAGTGCCATGGAGGGAATGATTCCAAATGAAAGACCTCATGGAGAAGAAAGCATGTGAACTGGGCTTTGAGGGATGAGCAACTGATTCCAATGGTGAGGACAGGGGCATGTTCTGATCCTGAATCTCCCCCTCCATCTAGCCATCCGACTGGGCAGATCTGCTTCTTCTGGGAAGGGCTCAATTTCTAGCTAGCAGAGGAGAGGAGAGGAGAAGAGCTGGGGGTCAACCAGGGATGAGGAAAGGAAACTCACATCAGTGACATTGACGACTCCTATTTGTGGGGCTGACAAGTCGATGTCAAATGTCTTCTCCCAGTACGGCACCAGCTGTGGAGAGATCCAAATAGGGCAGCTTAGTGGGATCCAGGACTCCAGGAGGGTGAGTGTGAGGGTCAGCCCAGGGATAAGGAGAGGGGATCGAATTAACTGTCAATGGATGGGGGACAAGGTCCAGCAATAGGGCCTGAAAGCAGTGGGCAGAGCTAAGCAGAGAAAGTGGAAATTCCAAAGGGAAAGTATCAGGAGGGTCGGCTGGGCACTCCAGCCCCTTCTTTGCGATGAAAAGTTGATTGGAAACCCCTGTTCTGATCCTGGATCTGCTCTGATTGACCCTCTGACCTCAGGCAAATCACTTCTCTCTAGCTCTCAGTTCCTGCATATCTACACTAAGGTAGTTTTGTTGTAGCTGCTGTTTGTTTTATTTTGTTTTTTCAATACTGGGGATTGAATCCAGGGGCCTTCTACCACTGAGCCACATCCCCAGTCCCTTTTATATTTTGAGACAAAGTCTTGCTGAGACTGGCCTAGAAGTTGGGATCCTCCTGCCTTGGCCTCCAGAGTTGCTGGGATTACAGGCATGCGCCGCCATGCCCAGTTTAAAGTAGTAATACTTGGCAATCACGGATGTTGCTACATTTCTGTTTCTTCATTCAGTTATTTATCCAACTGTGAGTGCTAGTTGCTGGAGATTCTACTGAGGATAAAACCACCCGGAGAGTCGTGGAATCTCTGCTATGATTCTCTGATTGAGCGTGTACACTCATGTCCAGGGTTATGGTGCCCAGCTGCTTGTGAGAACTCTGCTTTTCTGGGAGTCAGTCTCCTCATGAGTGCTACCTGTGTAGCCTCTGCTCTGGGAATTGTGTTATGTCCCCTGACATTACTTTGGGTCCTCCTCTTCCCTTGCCCACATCACCCTTGAACATACAATACAACAGGGGCAACCTCCCAAGCCCCCCAACTGGGAGATGGTAATGGGATTTCTGAAACAAAGCCCCCACTCAGAATGTGCCACGATGCAAGGTCCCATGTTAGGGTAGCAGTGGCTGAGCAGGGCCCTTTACCAGAGGGAAGTCATCAGGGTCAATCCAGATGATGCTAAGATCAGGGTTGTCAGTATTATCTTGGGCCACAGACTTGAGAGTCTCTAAGAACTCGTAGCCATCTTGAAAGGAACAGAAATGAAATGAGTGAGATGGGACAGAGAGAAAAGAGATACAGGAAACGGGAATCCAGATCTGTTTCCCCACCTACCACAACTCCACATGTCTAGCCCCAGGCTGCTTGCAAGTTCTCTGGAATGCCTCCCACAGGAGGCCTGCGCTCCTACAAGCAACTTGCCACCCTCTGCCTGCCCCCAGGTCAATCCCAGTGTTTCTCCCTCACCAGGATCAGCTTCCTCTGCAAAGGCCACAATGTGGATTCCATCCAGGTCATCCTCCTGTTGGGGATGGGAGGGGGGGCGGGACAGAGTGGAGATCTTACTGTACTCTGTAAGGTTGGAGAGCCCAGACAGACTCCAGATGTTCCTTGAGCCTGGATCGCATGGACCCAACGCTAGCTGAGCCACATCCCCAGCCCTTTCTATTTATTTTGAGACAGGCTCTCAAAGTCACTCAGGCTGGCCTCGAACTTGCAATCCTCCTGCCTTAGCCTCCCAAGTCACTGGGATTACAGGCACTGGACCCACACATTCTTGTAATAGTGACTCTTTTCCAAGTGACACTGTCCGTTTTGGTTCCAGAACCCCCACACATCCTCCTCTTGTAACCCCTTGGGTCTCTGCCCTTGTCATCTTTATCCACTTAATGTATGTCTCCTGATTCCTACCATGGTCTTCAAAACAGAACCACTACCACCCCTTGCTGGAGCACTGTCCTAGGACTTGCATCTTCAGCCTCCCCTGCTCCCCACTCCCAGAACCTGGTCCTAGCCAGGGACACTCACCCAGGTCTCATACATACTCTCAGGCTTCAGTTTCCGAAGGGTTGATCTAGAAGAGACAGACAGAGAGGTGCTACTCAGTGGGTGAGAAGGACCCGGAGGGTCTCCAATAGCAGAGGCTGCCTGTGGGTCAGGCCCAGGGCACAGACAGCATGAAGTCCAGAACAAAGCCATCTGGCACAGCCTAAGCCCTGGGCAATAGGCCCAGATCACTGCGGGGTTAAAGCGGTGGGGGAAGGGGTGTCAAGGGGACTGAAGAGAGACCTTTGGAGAAAGGTAAGAACTGAATATCAGGGAATTCATTCATTCATTTATTCGCTCATTTACTCATTCAGTCAAATTGAGGGTGTGTTATGTTCTAAGCCCTGAGCTAGGTGCTTGGTAGAGTCGACCCAGACAGACATGTTCCTGCTCTGATGAAGGGGGCCGTCTCCAGTGGGAAAGAGTAAGTAGTATTTATACTGATGAGTGGGTATTTTCAGTTGTGGAGTACTGTGACGGAAGAGAATTACGTGTGAGTATAGGGCAGCATTTCCCAACCTCAGTCCTTCTGACTTAGGTTTTAGGGCCTGGTGATTTTTGTTTTCTTTTTTTCTCTCTCTCTCCTTCTCTCTCTCTTTCATTCCCGGAGATTGAACCCAAGGGCGCACGACCACTGAGCCACATCCTCAGCCCTTTTTAGTTTTTATTTTGAGACAGGGTCTTGCTAAGTTGCCCAAGCTGGCCTGCTACTTGTGATCCTTCTGCCTCAGCCTCCTGAGTTACGGGGATTAGAGGTGTGTGCCATTGTACCAGGCAGGTCCTGGGTCATTTTCTGTTGTTGGTGGCTGCCTTGTGCACTATAAGATGTTAAACAGTATCCCTGGCTTCTAACCAGGAAATACCAGTAACACACCCAGCACCAAATCTGCCTGCAGATATTGCCAAATATCCCCTGGAGGGCTAAACCCTTCCCCCACCTCCCACTTCCTTCATCTCCCTGGAGAATTAAATGAGCAAAGACTTGGGACAGCTAGCCTGGGAGGCATGTGCCTGTAATCACAGCACCCTAGGAGGCTGAGGCAGGAAAATTCCAAGTTTGAGACCAGCATAAAGTTAGTGAGGGCCTAAGCAACTTAGCAAGACCCTGTCTCAAAATAAAAAATAAAAACGACTGGGTAGTAGCTCAATGGTAAAGTGCCCCTGGGGGTTCCATCCTCAGTAACATCCCCCCCACCCTGCCACGCACACCCCCCCCACACACACACAAAAAGACATGGTACAGATCAGGGTAAAATCCCAGTTTTGACACATACTCCCTGTCACTGAGGTTGAAAAAGGACTTAAATATAACAATAGCTACAGAAGATACCTTGCATTTTCAAGCCTGACCACACACAGGCACTCAGCATTCACTTATTGACAGAGATTATTTAAATCACAATCAATGAATTACATCACAATGAACTGTACACATTTACAGAGGCCCTTGTCTGTGTAGGATGCAACTATTGGGTTGCAAAATATTGAAGGAGCTGGGTGTGGTGGTGCACTCCTACAATCCCAGCAATTTGGGAGGCTGAGGCAGAAGGATCACAAATTTGAGGCCAGGCTGGGCAACACAGTGAGACCCTGTCTCTATAAAAGGGGTCAGGGAATATAGCTCAGTAAGGAGGGCCTCTGGGTTCAATCCCCAATGCACCACACACACACACAGTGCAAAATTACCAGTGTATCTATCAGTGAGCAACCAATGCTCAGAAGTGTGTTCATCCAGGGGAGACCAGCTTGCCAGTTAACTGGGGTTCCCCAGCCCGTCTCATAGACTGGGGCTCTAGCCTCAGAGGACCCTACCCTGCTTAGAGGGAGCACCGGTCCTCACCTCCTGTGCTCCTCCACAAAGTTGACAATCTCCTCTTCACTATTGGGTTTGTCTGGGATAGTCACAGGCTCTTCCATGAAGGCCTCATAGAAATCGATCTCATTCAGCTTCAGGGTCAACTTTTTTGCCACCTTTCGGGAGTAGATGCAAGGGGAATAGATAGAGCAGGTGATGCAGGGTCACAGTGAGAAGCAGTATTATGGGGGGACAACATTAGAGAGTTAGAGAACCTGGGACTTCGTCACTGCCACTGTGACACTGGACAAGAGTCTTTTTTTTTTTTTCTGGACAAGAGTCTTAACTTCTCTGGTCTTCAGTTTGACAGGAGAAGGGTGGGTTAGATAATCTAAAGCCCTCTTCCCTTCAGCTCTAAAATCTCTAGGGAAAAGAGGAGCTGGATTTGGGGTGGGGTGTGCCAGCATGTAGGATGGGACCAGGTCCCCTCAGGACTGGGAGAGGAGGCTGGGGGGCAGCGTAAGGGTGTAGGGAGACCCAATGTGGCCGCGAGGAGGAGAACCTTGCTGTCGAAGGTGGCAAAGAAGGGGATGTAGGGATGAAACTCTTCGGCCGCGTCCTCATAGGCTTTGTAATCTGAGGAGGGAAGGTAGAGTCAGTCTGGAATCAGAGGCCGCCAGGGCCTCTCCCCAGTTCTTCTCTGGTAGGAGGGTTCACTCAGAGACCCACCCCCTCTAGTCCTCGGAGAGGGGGTAGAGCACAGAGGGCTTAGTCAGGGTGCTGCAGGGGCCTGTCTGAAACCCTGCCAGAGAGGTGAGAGCAGGGGTTGGAGCCCACCATGCAGGAGGAAGATCAGGGCAGGGAATTAGGAGGCCAAGATGCCAGGAAGGCAGAGGAAGTGGGAGGCCGATTGACAGGTGAGATGGGGGCCAGGGAGGGGAGCAGGAGTGTGGGGGTTACCCACGCTCTGAGTCTTTGTTCTTGAAGTAGCCAATGAGTTTGATCTCGTCCTCGATATTTTCAAATGCCTGCAGCTCCCGTTCACCCTCGATCAACTCCACAGGGTCCTCCAGGACCTGGAAGAGCGGGGACAGTGTTTCTGTCCTCAGTGGCCAGAGAGGGATGGAGGGAGAAGGTGGGGACGTGAAGGAGGGACGAGAAGTTGACAGAGTGTACGTGGGTGTGCAGTGTATGAACTGTGTTACATGCTGTATGTTGTGTGTTGTGCACTGTGTGATGTGATTTGTGTGTTTTGTGTGTGATATACATATATGATGGGTATATGTTGTGTGGTGTGTTTGTGGTATACCTGTGTGTGGTGTGTGTCATGTTAGATGCATGTGTGGTATGTTGTGCATGTTGTGTTGCGTGTTTGGTGTATGACCTTGTGTGTCTTGTGCTGTGTTGTATGGTCTGTGTGTTGTGTGTCTGGTGTGTATGGTGTGTATATGTGATGTGTGTTGTGTGTCCTATGGGGTGTGTGGTATACATGTGTGATGTGTATTATGTCTGGAATGTGACATGTGTGATGTGTGTTTGGTGTGTGTATGTATGTATGCATGAAATGTGTTGTGTGGTATGTGCATAGTGTGCCATATGTATTGTATGTGTTGCATTGTGTGTGTTGTGTTCTGTTATGTGTGCTGTATGTTGTGTGTTGTGTTGTGTCTGGTGTGTATGGTAGACATATGTGATGTGCGATGTGTGGTGTACATATGTGATGTGATACACATGTTTTATATCTGGTGGATAACGTGTGATCTGTGTTTGGTGTATGTGGTATGCATGATGTGTGTTGCATGATATGTGTGTGATATGTGTCATGTGGTGTGCATGTGTTTGTGTTGTGTGGCATGTGCTGTATGTTGTGTGGTGTGTTGTGTCTGGTGTATGTGGTATACATATGTCATGTGTGTTATGTGGTATGTGTAGGGTGGGGGGGTAAAGTTGGGGTTAGCAAGGATCATGGGGCAGTGGAGTCTTTAAGCAAGGTGATCCAGTCCAGGGGAGTCCTCACATCAAGCAGAAACTCCACCAGGGTGTCAGCTGAAAACTCGCCATCATACTCAATGACTTCGTCTCCCTTGAACACATAAACGCTGTCCTCTTCAACGAGTCCTAGGGAGTGAATGGAAGGTGAGCCATGACCCCGGTCTTCCCACGGATTCCTGAGTCCAGAACCCGGGTCACAGCCCACTCCACCATCCCATTGGACACCACATTTTCCACCTCTCCCTTTCTCTGTCCCACCCACTTCCACTGTCCCTTATCCCTACATCCCTGGTGTCCACAATCCTGGCTTGAGCCAGGAGGCTAGCCTGGCCCCAGGGGATCTCCAGGGAGAAGATGAGGGGATCAGCTAGGGTGTAAGGGGAGGCAACAGGGAGATACAGATTCTAGCAGCATTGTGGTGCAGTCCTGCTATCTCCTCTGAGAACTCCGGTGGCTAATTCTGTGTCCTGCCCTTTAACATTGCTATTACTGACCAGATGACTTCATTATTACTAACCAACCCTCCCCCACCCACATCCGGGAGTCTGGTCTCGAACGTGTGCTGCCCCCTGGTGGCTGGGCACTATAACACCCAGCTAAGGTTCTGGAGCGGGAGGGGTTGGGAGAGGAGATTGCATGGTTTCCCCAGCCTTGCCTGGATTCCTGGCTTGCCCTTTCTCTCTAGAACCTGGCCCTGTGTCTAGGGAAATAGAAAGCCACCCCACCTCATGCTGGGATATGAGTACAGGCTGGGACCCACCAACACAAGTAAAGAGTTCTCCAGCCCCTCAGAGCCCAGGGCTGTCCCCAAGTCCTCCAGCCTAGGCCTCCCCATCCCACAGGCTGATTCCCCTTCTTGCTCCTCCCTCCCTTCCTTTACCTAGTTTCTTGGCCACGGCTGCGTCCTTCTCAGAGTCCACCAGCCCGAAGCCAACACCCTTGTCTTCTAGGACTTGGGCTGCTAACTAGAGGGAGGGGTTAGAGTTAAAATTAGTCCTTGGAATTTTTTCCCCCCCTGCAGTCCTGGGGATTCAACCCAAGGGTTATCCACTGAACCACATCTCCAGCTTAGAGTCTCGCTAAGTTGCTGAGGCCGGCTTTGAACTTGCGATCCTCCTGCCTCAGCCTCCTGAGCTGCTGGGATTACAGGCCTGAGCCACTACACCTGGCTCCTGGAATTCTTATTACCTCTTCTCCCCGCCCCATGGGTACAGGAACTCTAAGAGTTGACCTTGGCCTTATGCTAAGATCCAGAATATCCCCAAATTCCCTACAACTTCACCATTTCTGCATTTAGTTCAACTTTAAGTTTATGAGTATTTATTGCTCAATTGTAGTATGCTTGCTATGTTGAACTTGAAAGCACTAAGCTTGACAATATACAGTTCCTGAGGAATGCTGGGGAATCTGGCTTTCGAGTGACTGAGGGACCCTTTTCTCCTGTACTCTGTTCCAGTCAAAGGTGAAACTCAGCATGGGGATAATGTTAGAATCCTGAGATCCTTCCAAGTAACTACCAACACAAGAATTTTTGCTGGTGGGTGTAGAGGGTCTGGTCATGTTGCTGAGGAGCGGGGAAGGCCAGGGAGTTGAGAGTAGAGGTCACCAATTGACGAGAGACTGGCAGAGACTAGACAGTTTCTTTCACACTGAACTTTGGCCAGTCCTTAGACTGTGGACAGTCCCTGCCCCCATAAGCCTACCAGCTCAACACTCAATCCTGATTCACTCTTCTGTGGGCACAGAATGCAGCTTTACCCCACCCAACATTCAGGCACCACTGTGATTTTTAGGGGGACAGGGAAAGGAGGCAGATGGCAGGTGGATGGCCAGGGATACTGAGCGCTTAGGATAAAAATACTTGCCTCATTAATCAGAGGGTGGGGGGGTGCTCTGGCATTCAGCAGAGGCAAACAGAAATGAGAGCCTGTGGTCTCAATGTCTCACCCTGAAATGCTTTATGCTCTGGTCAACCCGGGGCCCATCTGCACTGCACAGAGAAGGGGCTGAGGAAACTTGGACAAGGAAACTCAAATACATTCCAGCTCCTAGAGGGGTATGTGCCACCACATCTCCAATTCTAGGGTTTCTTCTTCTTGTTATTTTCCATTTTCATTTTAGAGTAGTCATCTCTGCTTTGGATCTGAAGTCAGATTGGGGGTGAGGAATCTCATTCTACAAAGAGAAGATATTCTGAAGCCTCCTTCAACTATAGAATTTTCCATTGAAGATATCCAGCTTGATCTAATAGAGCCAGATAGGGAACTAGGGGTCAGGGAGGAAGAAAGAGGGGGCTGGGAGACCAATGGGAGGCATGGTGGTCTTTAGGAGATACTGAAACATTTATCTTTAAGTGACAGGTGAATATGATATCAGTAGCATTTAATTTTTTTTAAAAAATATATTTTTTTATTTTTAGTTGGACACAATGCCTTTACTTCACTCATTTATTTCTATGTGGGGCTGAGGATTGAACCCAGGGTCTTACACATGTGAGGCGAGCGCTCTACCGCTGAGCCACAACCCCAGCCCCAATAGCATTTAAACTTATGCTCATTTTGGATCCCATTGGAATGCAGCCCCTAAATGTACGAAGAGGGAGCATGTTCTGGTTAGGAGAGTATATTGGTGTGCTGGGGGTGCAATACACAGTACTACGTCCTAGTTCTTCCCTTGCCCCCAAATACCTCCCTTTCCCCTTTTCACCCTCCTTCTGAGCCAAACCTAGATTCACCAGCCTCCTACAACTTGGGGGGCAATCACCCCGCAGCGTCTCTTCTGCAGTTATCTAACTGTGGTAGTACTTTTGGGTTGCTGAGTCTATTTATCATTTGGCTAAGGCCACAGGCCAGTTGTATCCTGTTGGTCAAGACAAAAGGTCCTCCTACACTGCCCCCACCCCCCCAGATCCCACCCCTCAAAAGATCTCCCTGGGGTTGTGTCATAGGACTTGCAGAGAGGGGCTGGGCATGCGCCGCAGGCCTGCAGTCTCCCACTCACCTCTAGGATCAGCTCCTCCATCTCAAATTGTCTTTGTGAGGCCTTGTCATCCTCAGGGGGTTCGTGGTAAAGGAGTGCCAGCACCTCGTACTTCTTGAACACATTCTTGTAGTTCTTTGCGTTGACATTGATCACACGGTCCACACCATCGTACTCAGGAAAGTCCAGCCCTTCCTCCCCTTGGACCCCTGACTTGGGAGTCCCCAGCACCAACAGTAACAGCAGTGCCTGTCTCAGACCTGGCTCCATCCTGGCCCCCATCCTGTCTGTAGTACTCCTGGAGGTAGAGGGATCTGGGCTGCTTCTCCTGATCCAGAGGAGGTTAGCTGGGGACAGGGAAGGCCCCCTAGGTACCAAATCCTGAGTTAGGGGCTCTACGTGGGGGTGGGGTAGGGAGTGGCCCAGAGCAGTGGACACTGCTGGGTCCTGGAGAAACTGCCCAAAGAGCCAAGAGAAAAAGGGTCAGGAGGAGGAATAAGAGCAGGGGGCGGGGAGGGAACCGGAGCTGCCCCCTGAAATTGGCACCCCTCGGTCCCCACCTGGTCCTGTCTAAATATGTCTCCGTGGTTGGCAGGAGAGACAGATAACCTTCCCAGGCTAGGACAACTCCATGCGGGCCGGAATCCTCCCACATCCTACACCTCTCCCCCAAGCTCCCAGTCTCTCCTTCCCCCCCTCCCCCATGTCCAGGGCTCCTCAGCCCCTGTCCCCATGCAGGCCCTAAGAGCTCATCACCATATTAAGAAAGGAGAAGGGAGAGACAGTGATCTAAAAATAAGACCAGATGAGTCGGAGGTAAGTGAAGCTGAGACTGGAGGAGGGGAGGCAGGGGGTAACTAGGGATCACCCAGGGTAGGGTGAGGGTAACAGAAGGAAATGCAGGTGTGTTCTGGGGCAGAGGCTAAACTGATAATAGAGGACCAAAGAGACAAGTGTAGGACTGCTTCCACACCCTAAAATCTGGGAATCTTCTAGGGGTGAAGTCTGTTTCTTTGATCCTGTGAAAGAGAGCGGGGGAGGGGGCAATAAAACACAGTCTGGGATGCAGGCAAGAGACCCCCTGCCGTTCCCTTTAAAGAGTCAGGACCAAGGATGAGATCATTCTCTGAATAAAAGATGGAGTGGAGTCCAAGACTGGCGACCTGGCTTAGCTCCAGCCAGTTTCCTATGCTTCACTCAACATTCCTGACTGGGGAATGCAGGGGCAGGACAGGGCTGGCCCAGATCCCATCCCGTAGGATGCAGATTTGGGGTTTCTTTACCCAGATGGCCCACCAAGAGGAGGGGAATGTCATTTGGCTGCCACCTCCCGTGTGCACTCTCTGCCCTGAGCCTAGGGGACCGGTTTTCTAGGGCACAGTAGGAAGGGAGGATTCCCCAGGCTGAATGATTCTAAAGACAGCTAATAGCTACGGTTTATTCCTATGTCGTTGGCAAGACAAAGACAGGATCAGGCATAAACACTGGTGAAAACAAAAAAATTAACAGGAGGAAAACCTGAAGAGGCGGGCCCTGTCAGTTGATCCTGTGCACCTGAGACCTAAAGCAGCTTGGGGAGAAAGGGCTGTCAAGTCTGGATTCCAGCTTGGAAGTGAAAACAGAGTAACTGAGTTCAGCTCTGGGTCCCTAGAAGGATCATTTCCATAGCTTGCCAAGGCTGTTATCACGCACAGGTAAACTGAGGCACGAGGGAGACCATGCAGAGACCAGATCAAAGTCAGATGACCCTACCCCACTCCCAAGGTGTCTCTCATTTTGGAAGTACCACGTTTATTTTGCATTTAGGCGAGGGCATGGAATTGTATTAGCAGGATAATTTTTGCCCACTGCCATGGGGCAGACCTTACATAGCAAAGTGAGGAAGGCCACAGAAAATCTCAAGAGCATGGCAGGACCGAGTCCAATAGGAACAGCTGTCACGGTAGCAGGAGAGGCCAAATCTAGCTCAAGCATGGCACATTACAGCTGAAGAGATCTCAGAATTCCACCTCCTGCTCTCCCAGGAGAGCAACTGACGTGCTAGAGCCAAGAACCCTAGCCAAGATGGTGGGGAGCAATGGGCAGGCCTGCCCAGAAGTAGATGACCCAGATGATGACCGGCCTCGATCTCTTACTTCTGCAGCATTCTGGGGAGGGGGAAACATTTGAACAGAGACAATGGGACATTAGACTTATTCCATGATCAATGGGACCTTTTGCACACACCCCTCCTCCCAAAAAGGGCGTGAGACAGGACTATGAGGTGACCCTGGCCTGCTCCTTCTCCTCATCCTCTCCTGCAGTCACTGCTCCCTAGGGGTTGCCCTTTTTGGCTCTAGTTCTACCCTTACTCTTTCCGGCTCCTGTACCCGCCACCCGGGCTCTCTCTCTGATGCTGGGCTCTCTATTTTCTCCTCAGTCCCCTTCCCTCTAGGCCCCTTGCCTCCAGGCTCTTTGGACTTATCACGCCTCAGCCGCTGGTATCAAATGACCCTGAGTTGGGGCCTCTGTATTTTTAACCCACCAGACACCCAAAGCTCCTGCTACTGAAACCCGAGGAGCCAGCCCCTCTGCACTCCCCCTCCCCAGCTCACACACATACCTCCTGGTCCTCCCATCTTCCAGAGTCTAGTTCAGCCATGTCAGCAGCCAGGGAAGGACCCCAGACGGACACAGCCCTGTCCCTAGGAACCCTTGTATTGGAAGAGAGAGCCTGAGGAGGGGTTGGTGGAGGGGAAGGGAGGTGGGCTACCCCTGTCCCCTGGGATTGCCTTCTTTTTGCCAGCCCATGGTCCCTCATCCTCCAGATCCACCCACGACCTCTCCTCCTTCACTCTCCTATTTTGTTAATGTTTTGTTTTTCTGTTTCGGCCCAGCCCTTACTATAAGACTAGGCTGAAGAGTTGTTAAAGGCACAACTTCTAGAATCAGACAGACCTTGGTTTCCTCAGCTACGGAATGGTGTGGTAGGACTACATTTGCTTGAATTAATTGATGGTGTGTGTGTAGCCTTTGTCCCAGTGCCAGGCCTAGAATGCAGTTACTTATTACATGTGTTTTGTTTCTGGTAACAGCTGATAGTTCCCCCCAGCTTTTCTTAGCATTTCTGTCTTGCTCTGTGTACTTCTGGGCGGACCCAACCCTTTATTTATTTATTTTTTTCCTCTCAGTAAGTACTGGGGGTTGAACCCAGGGGCACTCTACCATTGAGTTATAGCCACAGTCCTTTTCTATTTTGAGACAGGACCTCAAAGTTGCCCAGGCTGGCCATGAACGTGCGATCTTCCTGTCTCAGCCTCCCGATTTGCTGGGATTCCAGGTGCAAGTCACTGCACCCCGCTGAGACTCTTCTAGTGCTACAATTCTATGGTCTGTAGTTTGAGGAAATCCAAGGCAGAAACTAAATGAGTGGCCTCACCAGCTGTGGGCCTGGGGGTATGTGTGCATTCCGTGGCCCCCTTTATAGAGTGCAGCTCAGCTGATCACCTCTCACCCTCCCTCTTCCAGTCTCTGATCACAGCTAAACTTTTGGGGGCAGTTACTAGTCCCTTGCTCTCCAGGGGACAGAGAGTTAAGATGGGGGATATGGATTGGGGATGCAGTGATAGAGGGCTTACCAATGCTCAAGTCCCGGGGCTCAATCTCCAATTCTAAAAGGGGGGTGCTTAACAGCCCTCAAGGGGCAAGGATGCTTGATTCTGCCATTTTCTTTTTCTTTCTTTTTGTGATGCTGGGGATTGAACACAGGGCCTTGTGCATGTGAGGCAGGTACTCCACCAACTGAGCCAGCCCCTAGGGATCCCCTTCCAACCTCAACTTAGGTTGCTTACAGACTATCCTTCCCTGTTACCATGAAGATGTAGGGATTCCCACTCCCCAAAAATCAGATGGAACACATTCAGTTTGGTGAGAGCTGTTCTAAACATTTACTCTCTAGACTGGCTCCTGGATTCTATAGGACTATGTCCCTCCCTGCTGGGCTCCAGCCAGGTGCAGGCTGGGATTCCCCTAACCCACCCCACAATGCCCTCAGTCCAGCCTAGGATTGCTCTCTCTCTCATCCAGGGTAATTTGTCCCAGTGTCTTCAGCCCCCAACTCATATGCTCGCTCAGATATTGTGTCAAACTCATAGTTTGGGCTTCAAGACACGCCTCCTCATGTGAAGTCGTCTTCTTCTGAGTTTAGTAGTATGTCTCCCTCTCCAGCCAGCCTGCGGAGGAGGAGAGATCAGGGTGAACTGCGAGAAGGCAGCAGGGGAGCCTGGCAGAAGGGAAACAAGGAGAAGGTTGGGGGCCTGTGGTCTGGAACATGAACAGGGTGGTGGAGTCAGGGACAAGAGGGCTGGGGTCCAGGCATAGTAAAGTGACATGGGGGATGCCAGTGAGTCCTGAGAAGCCAGGCCTGATGGGAGAGCTTATTAGGGGATGGTGACCCCCTCCTTCAGAACAGGGCTGGGGAGCCTCACCGCCAGGCCATTGACGGATGATGAGTTTCCTGATTTCGTCATAGGCGAAGATAAGAATGCTGTAGGGGAGGGCGCAGAACCACCAGGCTAACCTGTAGAGATCAAGATTTGGCTAATGTGGCTGAAGTTACAGAGGCCGGAAAAGAACACGCTCAGAGGACAACACGCGGGAGTCGCGTGTTTCATGTTCGTGCTCATGTTTCGTGTTCGTGGCTGAGACTGTGCCGGAGACAGTCAGTGAGTAAGATAAAGTTGATTCCCACCTTTGAGGAGGTCAGAGTCTGGGGGGTTAGTGATTGGGCCAATGATAACGCGATAAATGTCATATTCAGAGGTACATCCAGTGTTCACAGGGACTGTCCGTCAACTTTCATGGAACTGCAGAGGGAGATTCCCTTTGCTTTCTTTATGCTCTAGATCTTGAACTTAACAAAGGGGAGGTTGCTGGAGCAGGATGGGTTTATCTGAGACAATCCCCCGACATCTAATATGGAGATATTCTGCCAAGAAAACAAAATAACAAACACACTCACACACACACACATGCACATACACATGCACACACATACACACACATATAGGATTCCATATACATTTGTAAAAATATGTACATATATGTGTATATATAATTTCATATTGCAAAAACAGGGATGTGTTTTTTTCTGCCTGAGCCTATGCCTTTTCCTTTTTTTTTTTTTTTTTTTTTTGGTGGTGCTGGGATTGAACCCAGGGCCTTGCCGTGCTAGGCAAGCACTCTACCAACTCTACCAACTGAGCTAGATCCCCAAACCCCTCTCTTCCATATTTAGAGACCAGGAAGATGCACTCCGGGAAAGGGTGGAATCAGGACCACAGTTGTTCTCTTGGTTGACAAAGTAAAGAGACGACCTACAGCCTCAGCAACTTAGTGAGACCCTGTCTCAAGATAAAAAGGGGCCGGACATGATGCCTCACGCCTGTAATCCCAGCAATTGTGGAGGCTGAGGCAGGAGGACTGCAAGTTCAAGGATAGCTTCAACAATTTAGTGAAGCCCTAAGCAATGTATTGAGAGGTACCTTCTCAAACAAAAAATGAGAAGTTGGGGATAGAGCTCAATGATAAATTGCCCCCTAGGTTCAATCTCCATCACAAAAAAAAAAGAAAAGAAAAGGAATAGTTAAAACCAATGGCACTGCCCCATAGAAATGCAATAGTTTGCTGTGTGTGAAATTTCAAAATTTTTAATAGCCAAATTAAGTAAAAAGAAACAGGTGAAATTAATTTCAATAATTTTATTTAACCCAAGATATCCAAAATATTATGGTATTGACATGTATAATAAATATAAACATTATTGGTGAGAGAGAGAGCATTCTTAATCCTGTCTTGAAACATTTATAGGTATCTTACACTTATAGGACATCTCAACTCAGATACTGAATTTTCAACAATTAAAGGGAAGTTAGTCCAATTAGAATAATAAAGTCATATTTAATAGACAAATATTTAATGTTGCTTTAGTTTTCAACTTTAAATGAACTGAAATTAAAATTATAATTCAGTTCTTCAGAATTAGCCATATTTCAAGAGCTCAGTAGTCGGTCCCCTGTGGATAGTGCCTGCTATATTGGATAGTGCAGGCCCAAGCCATGGCTCATTCTCCACACATGGACACAAGTATAAACTTGATTCTTGTTCACCCATTCATTGAACCACAGTCATATATCTACTCTGCATCTCTGTTAGGAATTGCAGAAATAATGGTTACACGTTAGTCCTCGGCCTCAAGGAGATCAAGAGCATCAGAAAAAATAGGGCAAAGGCACACAAAATAAAGAACCACAATATTAGGTGCTAAGTACTATAGTAAAGGTATATACAGAGTATGTGGAAGCACAGATAATATTCACCTGCAGTTGTTATTACTTCCACATTGACCTATAGCAGCCAGAGTAAAGCTATTATTGACAAAGCATCTGAGGCTGGGGTTAGGGCTCAGTGGTAGAGTCCTTGCCTAGCACATGTGAGGCACTGGGTTCAATCCTCAGCACCACATAAAAATAAATAAAGACATTGTGTCCATCTACAACAACAACAAAAAGCATCTACCATGACCCAAGCATGCTCCATGGTTTATATCCATTTCTCTGAGTAATTCTCAGCCCTCTGCCAGATGTGAATTTAGTGATTTAGTTATTTACAGTATTGAGGATCAAATGTAGGACCTTATATTGGGCATAAGTTCTACCACTGACCTATATCCACAGCGATGCCAGCTATGAATTATTAAGACTTTACAGATGAGCGGGGTGTGGAGGCACATGCCTATAATTCCAGCTACTTGGGAAGTTGAGTCAGGAGGATTGCAAGTTCAAGGTCAGCCTCATTAACTTAGTGAGACCCCCACCCCACCCCCAAAAAAACAAAACAAAAAGCTGGGGATGCTCAGTGGCAGAGCACCCCTAGGTTCAATTCCTAGTACAGCCAACAACAACAAAACCCCTACAGTTTACCAAGGAAAGGTACCAGAAAGTAAGAATTTTATGCACATTAAAATATATTTGTATTAATATAATAGGAGGGGCTGGGGTTGTGGCTCAGCGGTAGAGAGCTTGCCTAGTATGTTCAAGGCCCTGGGTTCGATCCTCAGCACCATGTAAAAATAAATAAATAAAATAAAGGCAATGTATCCAGCCACAACTAAAAAATAAATTAAAAAAATACAACGGGATTTAGCTAAGCCTAGATTATGCTATTTTTATGATTATTTCAGCTCTAAGAAATATGTATTTTTGCACAACTATGCCTCATATCATTGGAATAAAAGAGTCCACTCAGTTAAACACTGGTAAGTCTGCTAAATTTGCACATCTTGTGGCTTGTGATCACTTGGCACAGTCCCTAACACCTCCCTAAGTGAAATCTATTTATCAGAGAACAGATGACTCTCTCCCGAAGTGACGGAGTGTAGCCCCATATATCCAGCAGCCGCTAGTTGGTGACTGTCCTGTTCCAACACACCCTTCCTCCCACTTCCTCTCTCATGCTCTCTCTGTGCCCGGAGAATCAATTCCCTGCTTGAATCCCTTTCTTTACTCACTTGAGTGGGTACATTCGCAGGGCCACGTCCATGCCTGGAGTGTAGGACAGAAAAGCGGCCAGGAGTGTCTCCTCCAGGATCCCGAATATTAGAACCTTGTTTCTGGGAAGAAACATTTATGACTGATCTGGAGACAAGGAGGAAAAGGCAGGGGAAATGGCTCGTCTCTGTGTGAGTTTGGGGTTGTTGGGGCATTTGGTGGATGCTCACTTCATGCCCTGCTGGAAGACGGAGTTGTGGCGGGTCTTGCAGATGATGAGGTCAGCCCACTGCACAACCACGATGCTGGCAAAGAAGGCCGTCTGGCATGTGAACTCCACCACCTTCCGCTGCTCATAGGTCTGGGGAGGGCAGCAGAGTGACACCTCAGTGTCAGAGGTGCTTAGATAACCCAAGACTCCTTTTCTCTCCTGCTTTCAGGACCCATAGGCTGAATTACTTTCTTTCTCTTTAAACACCACTTTTCTCTGCTTTAGCACCTTTATATTGTCCTGTGATCTGTTAATGTGCTTTCTTACTTGACTGAGAACGTCTCAAAAACAAGGACCTGGGAGCTGGGGACTTGGCTTATGATACAGCACTTGCTAGCATGCACAAGGCCCTGGGTTCAAGAGCCAGCATCAATGGGGGGAAAAAAAGAAAGACCTGGTCTTATTTATCTTTTCCCTCCCCATGTACAGTTCATGGCTCGATAAATATTTATTAAATTATTAAGGGACTGGGGTTGTGGCTTAGTGGTAGAGTGCTTGCCTAGCAATGCATGAGGCACTGGGTTCGATCCTCAGCACCACATAAATGTAAAATAAAGATATTGTGTCCACCTAAAACTTAAGAATAAATATTTAAAAACAATTATTAAGAAGTATCTTATGGGGCTGGGGATGTGGCTGAAGTGGTAGCGTGCTCGCCTGGCATGCGCGGGGCACTGGGTTCGATCCTCAGCACCACATAAAAAATTAAAAAATAAAGATGTTGTGTCCACCGAAAACTAAAAAAAAATTAAAGAAATTCTCTCTCTCTCTCTTAAAAAAAAAAAGAAGAAGAAGTATCTTGTAGAGGAAGAGGAACTTAGGACAGCAGAGCCAGAAAGGAAGGTAGGGCCAGAAAAGCAATATGAATGCAGAGGGGAAAGGAATGCCCCAAATAGTGGTGGACAAGAGATATTCACTTATTCATTCCACGCATTTTATATACACAAATAACTTAGAGACTCTGGGTGCAGGGGCACATGCCTACAATTCTAGAGACTTGGGAGGCTGAGGCAGGAGGATTCCAAGTTAAAAGCCAGCCTCAAAAACTTAGAGAGATCCTATCTCAAGAAAACAAAACAAGGGAGCTGGGGATGTGGCTCAAGCGGTAGTGCAGCCCAGGTTCGATCCTCAGCACCATATACAAACAAAGATGATGTGTCTGCCAAAAACTAAAAAATAAATATTAAAATTCTCTCCCCCCCCGACTCTCTCTTAAAAAAAGAAAAGAAAAGAAAAGAAAGAAAACAAAACAAAAATGGGCTAGGGACCTAGCTCAGAGGTAGAAACTTTCTGGGTTCAATTCCCAATACTGTAAAGAACTTAGAGACTAGTGGGAGACATAAGTATGCTAATTATGCCAGTACTATAATAGAGTATAAAAGAGAAAGCACACAGGGCTGCAGAAACCCAGAAGAAGTACATCTAAATTAGACTCGAGGAGAAAAGAAGAGTATAATAAAAAAAAAAGCATGTTTATAAATAACTCATATATCAAATAAGAAATTTGAGAATATATAAGACCACACAAGAATGAGATACTACATATCAGACCACATGAGATATGGTTGAACTTGTGCTTGGAGAAAAATATAAAACTTTAAATGATTGAAAACGAAGGCTGAAAGCTGATGAGCCCAGCATAGAATTTAGATAAGATCAGTGGGTATGTTCACGTGCACCGGATGACACACCAGCTATCCTTCAGGGTAGTCATCTTTCTCACCTATATAATGTCCCATCCTTTCTTGTTCTGTTTTTTCAGCACTAGGAATTGAACCCAGAACTTTGTGCATGTTAGACAAGCCTCAGCCTCCCAAGTTGCTGGGAGTAGAGGTGTGCATCACCACATCCAGCCACAGTTAAACTCTAGAAGCCAAGGTGTATGAAGGGCATCTTTCCAACAACTCAGATTTGAGTAGACTTTTGAGAAACCTTCAGTTAGCTTAATTGAGGTGTCATGGTGAAGTGGGAAAGTGGAGGACAGGCATCAACAGTCCAGATGTCTAGTCCCGCTCTTGTAGGGATTCTCTGTAGGACACCGAGTAAGTCATTACACTTCCTAGATTCAGTTTCCTCACTTATAGACTAAATCATAGACTAAATATCCCTTGAGATGCTGTAATTCTTGTGCTAATTGGTGTCTTATGGTCTTAGGAGTTGGAATGGGAATGTCTACAGTTGAAAAAAAAAAAAACAATAACCAGAGTATATATTGTTACATTGTGGGCAGGTATGAATATGTAACAACAGAGCCCACCATTATATATAATTACAATGCACCAATTTTAAAAAATCAGCATGTTTCATAAAATTCTTGAATGGGAATAAGGCTTCAGTTTGAGCCTCATTCATCTTGGATATAAGGGGAAATTACTACAGAGCTACCCTCTAGATTTAAAAAGTTTGGAAAGATTATGTGCATATATGAATATAAAATCTCACTTTTATGCACAATTATACTGTATTAATAAAAAAAGAAGAAAGAAGTTTAGAATGATGAGGAATGAGTATCCAAAGAATATAGGTTTTCAGATTTTAAGTCATACTATTTGAACTCTTATGGTGGGAGGGTTGAAACAGGAGAGGACCCAGCATTCATTTGGGGAAAAATTCTGGTTAAAACCTGGAAATACACAAATTGGTCCAGAAAAAGTTGATATGACAAAGAAGACCTCCAGCTCCAAAGGAGCCCAAAAGACTAGGAAGGTAAGGATACACAACAGATAGCAGGAACCAACAGAAATTAGAGCATTATAGGACTGGGGCTCAGTGGCAGAGCACTTGCCTAGCATGTGTGAGGCACTGGGTTTGATTCTCAGCACCACATAAAAAAGTTAACAAATAAAATAAAGGCATGCTGTCCACACACAACTCCAAAAAAAAAAAAAAAAAAGAAAAAGAAAAAGAGAGAAAGAAAATTAAAAAAAAAAGAAATTAGGGCATTATAAATAAAGAGAAGAATTTTGCTGTTGTGATTGGAAATATGGTCAAGCAGATCACTAAGTCAGGACTGGAGATGAGGTATCAACTCTGTTTGGTGCCTCCCCTTCTATCACCCTTCAAAGATGCTCTTCCAGTTGGGTGCAATGGCTCATCCTTATAATCCCTGGGACTTGGGAGGCTGAGGCAGGAGGATCACAAGTTCAAAGCCAGCCTCAGCAATTTAGTGAGGCCCTAGGGAACTCAGTGAGACCCTGTCTCTAAATAAAACAAAAAAAGTGCTGGGGATGTGGATCAATGGTTAAGTGCCCCTGGATTCAATTCCTGGTACCAAAAAGAAAAAAAAAAAAAGCTCTTTCCTGTCCCTACCTCATTCTTGGTCACTGTCTACCACCCCACCTTGTCTACTCACCCACTGCTGTCCGTAGCTGTCCTCCAGGTCATTTACGGAGCGATCATCCCATTTCAGGCGGATACCCAGCAGATCAAAAGGTTTAAAGCCATTTTCGGCCAAGATCACAAAGTAGGTGAAGAATCCTGCTAGAGCCTGGATCATCCCTGTGTGTGAAAGAGTCACAGGCCTGGGGAACCTGGTTCCGAGGACCCCCAAAGGCAGACCACAGAAGGGGCAGGGGCAGAGGTTGACTTCCAGCTGGGTTGATAAGTGTCTATGCAGTAATGAAGATTCTTGCCACCAACCATCTGATCCTATCATCCCTGGGTGGCTTGTTGCCGAACCCTGACATTCGTTTTTTTTTTTTTTTTTTTTTTTTAATATTTATTTATTTTTTTTAGTTTTCAGTGGACACAACATCTTTGTTTGTATGTGGTGCTGAGGATCGAACCCGGGCCGCACGCATGCCAGGCGAGCGTGCTACCGCTTGAGCCACATCCCCAGCCCGTGACATTCGTTTTTGACACAGAGTCATTTTTTTAAAAAATATTTTTTAGTTGTAGGTGTACATTATGCTTTTATTTTGTTTATTTTTTATGTGGTGCTGAGGATCGAACCCAGTGCATCAAACATGCTAGGCAAACACACTGAGCTACAACCCCAGCCCCAGAGTCATTTTTGAATCACATAATCTTAAGACTAATAAGGACTATTTGGTGATGGCTGGACTCCTCCTTGATCATTTCTCTTGGACATTTGGACGCTTACCAAGTTTTATTCTCTTCTCACATCTCTGCCATCCGCCCTTTGCCTGTCCCTTCATCAAAACTTCTGTCCTCCATGCCTGGACCACAGTGATAGCTAACATTGATGTTTACCTCCTAACAACAGGGCTGTGCACTTCCTATGCACCTTATGGATACAGATCCTCACACCAATTTTGAACTATTGTCTATAATTCGTAAGTGGGAAGCTAAAACACAGAAGATTGTCATTGTCTAGAGTCATTCAGGTAGTAAGTGGTGGAATTGGGATTCAAACATATGTCTGATTGCTAAGTCTATGCTTTTTCTCCATCTCTCCTCCCCTAGGTATTGGGATGATCTCTCTCATCCCCAATCTCTTCCCTGTCCATCCCTCACACTACTACCTGAAACTCTCGACTATGGCAACTCAAGAACAAAGACGTCCCATGCACTCAAATGTCTTTCAAGGTTTGCTGCAATAAAATGCTTCCTATGTTTGCAGCCTTATTCTCTATGAAGACTAAGAGTGCCAGCAAACTGGTTTAATTCACTCTTCTCTAGCCATACCACGTGAACTTCCTATCTCTGCTGGTCCCCCGCACCTGACCATAGGCACGTGAGTCTAAGGGCTGGACTCCAACGCCAAGTTAAGTTCTATTTCCTCCATAAGACTTCTCTGACTATCTCATAGTCGGTGAGTTTGCTTGCTCGTGTTTGTTCCTGTAGCCTGGTAGGGCTACGCTCTCCTTGTTACTCAGCCCATGGAAAGATGCTATCATCTTATGTAGATTTGTTCCTTTTGTACTAGACTCTCAGTCAAGGGCAGATCAGCAGATCAGCCATCCACAGTTCTTGGTGTCCCCAGGGCCTTCTAGAGAACATATCTCCCAGACTGGCTCAGATGGCGAGGCAGAGACAATTGCTCCCTTCTCCCTTCACCCCTCACTCCTTGGGCTCACCAATCTGTCCATAGGCCATGCCAATGAGACGATGGTTCACCAGATTATCAGTCTTTGGGTTCCGTGGGTGCCTCTTCATGATGTCACTTTCCGCTGTCTCATAAGCCAAGGAGATAGCTGGGAACTGGAGGATGGGAATGACAGGGCCCCCAAGTTCAAAAGGAGACTCACAAGTAACTCCAGCTCCACCCTCCTCACTTGACATGGGTTTTTCTCTACTCCTGATCCATCTCACAAGAGTTCCAAGAGCTGCGTCCCAGCTGGCTCCTCACCATATCAGTGCCCAGGTCAATGCAGAGGATGGTTATTGTCCCTAGTGGTAGCGGAATACTGAGGATGATGAACAGCAGGAAGGGGGTGATCTCAGGGATGTTGCTGGTCAGGGTGTACGCGATGGATTTCTTCAGGTTGTCAAAGATGAGGCGGCCTGCGGGGGACAGTGAACTCTCTGTGAGAAGCACAGAGAAAGGACAGACCTTCCCCTAACCAACTCCTGGACAGAGAGACCATAAAAGAAGTGCTATGGTCCCTGAAAAGATTGGGAGTTCAAAGTAGACCCTGGTGGTCCCAGTTTCCTTTCTAAATTGTGTGACGATTATTTATTTACTTATTTATTTCTGTGGGTTTCGTAGATGACTCTTCATGATGTGGTACCTGAGATTGAACTCAGGGCCACTCTACCACTGAGCTACATTCCCTGTCCTTATTTTTAAAATTTGAAACAGGGTCTTGGCTAAATTTCCCAGGCTGGTCTCCAATTTGCAATCCTCCTGCCTCAGCCTCCCAAATTGTTGGGATTACAGTTATACACCACTACACAGAATTCTTGTGTGACTATTAATTAGAATCATGATTTATTTGCGTGCCCTTAATGTGTACTCTTTGTTCTTGGATTCAAAATGGTTGATGTTATCTGATCTTTGAAAATTAAGCGGGGTTGGGCCTAGTTAATCCTGAATATCTGAGAATGCCAGTATTAAGGACTTTAAAGGTCTAAGGCGAAAGTGGAAAGAGCCCAAGTCTGGGACAGGCTTGGGTTTGGGTCTCATTTTCTGACATAACTAGCTTATGACCTTGGGTGCCCCTTATCCCTCTGAGCATTATTCCTCTTGCCTTGCAAGATTGCGGAGTCCTTCTCTGAGTACCTGTCAAAGATTATAATCCTTCCCTGCTGTATTTTTTTACGTTTATTTTTAGGACTGGGAACTAAACCCAGGGGTGCTTACCACGGAGATATATCCCCAGCCCTCTTTACTTTTAATTTTTTTAATTTGAGTCAGGGTCTCTAACTTGTGATCCTTCTGCCTCAGCTTCCCGAGTAGCTGGGATTACAGATGTGTCATTGCACCCAGAAGATAATCACTATGATTATGTGGATCATCATGTTTTAATAAGAGAGCTTTAGGCAGACAGCACAGAGGCTGGGATTCAGCATTCCGGGGTTCTCTAGTTCACCAATGGGCATTCTTTTTAGATTTCTCTGGGAAAAAGGGAGCTTAATTAGGTTCATGAAGTCAATTCATAGGTAGTCTCTATAACCTCTTTTGTTGTGTCATCATCATTCAGGCAGGAAGTTCTTTTGGGGACCCTTCTGGAGATTGTAACAGAGTACAGCCTCATCTTGCTGTAAACACACTTGAATCCCAACGATAGAACAAAAAAAGTACTTTGCTATACCAGAGTCCCAGTCTCCCTGGCAAATCTGCACTTTATTCCAATCTCATTTAAAAAGTGACATTCTAAGTATCAGCTGACTCTAATTTGCAAAATATTATCATACAGTGATTTTATTTATTTATTTATTTGCATGGAGATGAGATGATGGGCAAAGGGAATGATGTCATATACACCAACACCTATCTGAGTCTAAGGGTCAATCCCAACCCTGGGCACCCTGCCTCCTTACCCTCTTCCACGCCTGTGACGATGGAGGCAAAGTTGTCATCCAGCAGGATCATGTCGGCCGCCTGCTTAGAGACGTCAGAGCCAGTGATGCCCATGGCGATGCCAATGTCAGCCTTCTTCAGCGCAGGGGAGTCGTTCACCCCGTCACCTGTCACCGCCACAACGGCTCCCTAGAGAAATCCAGAAAGAGGAAGTGAACACTCTACTGTATTAGATTTAGGATCAATCCCAAAGTTCAGTTTGATTTCAGCACCTCATTTCTTTTTCTTTTTTTCCTTTTGAAGTGGGGATCTTGCTATGTTGCCCAAGCAGGGCTCAAACTCACTCCTGCCACCTCAGTCTCCCAAGTAGTTGGAATTACAGATGAGAATCCCATTGCTTCATGGACTCATGCCTGATCTAGGCATCTCAGCCACTCTCTTTTCTGTTCCCCTGAGATATTTAAGCCCAAACCAAAGGCCACTGTGGAGGTTCAATATGGGGATTTACTTAAAGGAGTTTTTCCTCTAGCCCAGCCCACAGGTTCCCCTGCTTGGTCTGGGGTTGGGCTCTTCCCCCATGATTTCTGCAGGGTGCCCCAGGGCTCCTTACCAGCCTCTGACAACCCTCCACAATGTTGAGCTTCTGCTGAGGGGAGGTCCGAGCAAACACGATCTCCGGGTGGTTCTGGAGGATCCTGTCAAGCTGTTCTGAGTTCATGTTCTTTAGGTCTGCGCCATGGACCACTATGGCTGTGACATTCCTGCAGGAGAGGATTTCAACAGGCTAGTTCTGGGTTGGAAATTCACCGCAGGGCTGGTGCCCTCTTACCAACCCTTCCTCGAAATGCCTCGATTCTTTTGACCCAGTCTCTTCACTTGTCGCCAGCATTCACTGTCCCCCAGATGACACATTCCATCCCCTCTCCCTTTCTGACAATTTCTCCTTTCTTCTTCTTCTTTTTCCTTTTTCCTGATCCCTCTGAAAACTCACTGACACATTCCCTTGGTTGTTTCCTTATTATGTTTTCCTTTGTAAAGTGTAAACCCCACAATCCTACCAACTGAAATTGACTTCAAGAACTTTAGGAAGTGGGATCTGGGTGGGGCAAATTATGGAGGGCAGATCTGAGTTCCAAAGGGGTCTCACCTGGTATCCACCTGGCTGACGGGGATGTTAAGCCGGGCAGCAATGTCCTCTGCTGTCTCTGCACCTTCTGAGATGATGCCCACACCCTTGGCAATGGCCTTGGCTGTAATGGGATGATCTCCTGTTACCATGATCACCTGGGTCGGGGAGGGGAGGGAAGAGAAGCAGAATCATCTTTAGAGAAGCCCTGGATCCTTCTTCTGGCTCCCCCAGGAATAACAGTGTTCTACTTTTATTCAATAAGGGTTTTAGTAGCTCATCCCCCAAGAACTTGGTATATAGACCAAACACCTTGCTTCTGTGACTTCAGCCCTTGGGAGTGAGTCAGGGCTAGCAGACCATAAAACACAGGATGATTCAGGTTCTAGAATTCCCAGGAATAAGTCAGAGATTTGGGTGTAAACCTATATTCAGAATTTCATTTAATTTCTGCAGAAGCTACCCTGCTTCCTTAAGCACCAAGACAGGAACACCTACACATAGAACAAGTGGTAATAGAGGAATGTCTGGAATAACCCACCTGCCTAGCACAGTTTCATGTACATTCAGGTCCTCACTCCTGCCTCTGTCTCCCACTCCTCACTCTGCCACTGAGTTTCAACTCACCTTTGGCTACCTGGTACCTAGTCCTGTCCCACTGCCACCTAAAGATGACCTGCCCATGCTCTGTGGTTTGGTGGCACTCTGTTCTTTCCCACATTTCAGCACTTATCACTTTTCTATGTCATAATCACTTGTTCCCTTTCCATCACTGGACTGAGAGCTCTGTGAGGGGAAAACGCTTGTTAAGTTTTTTGCTCCGGCACAAGGCACAGCACATAGTAGGCCATCAACCAATAACCCTGGACTGGGGGAATGAAGGAATGATGGGTACCTGGGAACCACAAGAGCCTTCCAGGCACACAAGTTTTCAAGCTCTCATGGGAGGTAAGAAGAAACCATCTGATTGAGTAAATTGTCTACCGCATTCAAGAATGGAGATCCTGCAGAGGTTAGTCTATTTGCTTTCAAAGTATGGAAATAAGACTTGCAGAAGCATTCCCCCAAGGAGGAGGGCTTTGTGAGCCCTTATCATTCCATATTGGCACCCCTGACTTCCTGGAAGAAGACAACAAAGTGCTAACGAGGCTGTGGTAACCACACACAGTTCAATTGCACTGAGCTTTAACCCATGACCACCCATGTCAAGTATCCTGGTGGGTTGAAGGGCCCTGGATCCTCACAGCCTTGGCCTGTGGGGAGTGCCTGATAGCAGATGAGACCTGGGACAAAAGTCGGTCCTTGGGGGCTAGGGATATACCTCAGTTGGTAGAGGTATATCCTAACATTCACAAGGCCCTGGGTTCAATCCCCAGCACCCCCACCACCACCAAAAAACAAAAAGTCTGTTCTCTATATGTGGTTCAGAGGGAGCCCTTAGTGATGCCATTCCAACTTACAGGGCCCTGCAAGCTTCCCAGTGGCTCCCAAGATCTGTTGGACAAGGTGTCATATCATCCTCATACAATCCTAGAACCTAGCTCATTTGATCCTTTAAATGGACTGTTCTTAGTAACTTGCAGCAATACCACCTCCACCTCCATTCCAGGCCTGAGAAATAGTAATACTAAGTCAATCACCCCAAGAGAGAGTTCCTGGGACACAATTCCACCAAGCACTGAGATACATTCATACAACAGAGGCATAGTTCTGGGGAGAGTGGCTCATCTAGCAGTTTCTGGAATTCATCCAGTACTGAAAGAATTTCATTTCTAACTTCTTGGTACTGACTCTATCTCTGATGTTCCCCTTCAGTCCCCCTAGCTGCCTGCTCTTTATCCTTCTACCCTCTTCCCTCAGATTAGATCTATCTGAGGAAAACTACCCAGGGTTGGTAAGGAAACCAGAGGCTCTCACAACAACATTGAAAGCCTGGCTGTAGTTCTTAGAGGGGGCCAGGTTCTTTGCAAGGGCCAAATGTTCATAGTACTGACATACTGCTATACAGATATTTAATGAGAACATTTTCAATTATTTTTCTCTCTCTCTCTCTCTCTCTCTCTTTTTTTTTTTTGTGGTACTGAGGAATGAACTGAAGGATACTCTACCTTTGAGTTCCATCCACAGCCCCTTTTCATTTTTTAAATTTTGAGACAGGGTCTTCCTAAGTTGCCAAGGCTGGCTTTGAACCTGTGATCTTCCTGCCTTAGCCTCCCAAGTTGCTAGGATTCTAGGCATGTGCCACTGTGCCTGGCATTTTTTTAATTTTTAAAAATCACATTTATCCTCAAGTTGTGAGCACAAGGCAGCCTGGGAGACTCAGTCCCTGAATCATCTCCTTGTCAAAACTTTGCTCTCATGTGAACATGATGCAACCACTTTTCAGCACCATGCATGTCTTGTACTTTCCTATATGGAAGATGATGCCAGTTTAGGGTCCAGAAGAAAGTAAGAAATTGCAGTAGGGACCTGTAAATTTGTGACCAACAATTGGCCAGAGAGCACTGAGGTCTCCTGCTTCAGCTGCCAGCTCACAGCCAGCCCTGGAAGTCTTGAAGACCATCATGCACTGAGTGCCTCGGGCTGTGACAACATCCTGATTTGCTAGACATCCTGACTGTTACCCCTGTGTTCCTTGTTAGGGCCTCCTCACCTGTCAGCCCAATTGTGACTGTTCTTACTAAAAGGATCCATAAACTCCCAGATGAGATACATTTTAGGTTTCATCCACAATGTGATTTCTTATTTGAAGAATCTCATCACAAATGGGATTAAAAAAAATTAGAATTTTTTTTCCCTGTATTGCAAATTGAACTCAAGGACGCTCTACCATGCAGCTACAGCCTCAGCTCTTTTTGTTTTTATTTATTTGGGGGGACTGGGAATTAAATCCAGAGGGGTTTTACCACTGAGCCATGTCCCCAGAGCCTTTTTTTAATTTTTATTTTGAGACACAGTCTTGCTAAATTGCCCAGGATAGCTTCCAACTTGTGATCCTTTTTCTTCAGCCTCCCGAGTCGCTGGGATTACAGGCATGCACCATTGCACCCAGCCCAAAGCTTAGAAAATTCAAATCAACCCCAACTTCCACAATGAAATGGTGGTTTATAGAACCATGGGGGAATAGCAAGGTAATCTGGTTATTCCATGCAGACATGCCATAACAATGCTATCTCTGCAAAAAACTTACTACCTCAGAAACCTTATAGTGATTCATTCACAATAATTTCCCACATCCTTTCTTTTGTTCCCACTCTAGCGACCAGTCATTGAACTTAAACATGGCCCCAGATGACCCCTAGAAAAACTGCCAACAGTCAGAGGTCTCATATGAATCTAGTTCCAACAGAGAACATTTAATCCATCTTAAATACCTCCAACCCCTCTACGCTAACCTGCCCTCCCCCAAGTCTAGGACCCAGAATATGTAAGTGATCTAAAACATAAGGTATGAGCAGAAAATATCTAATCTGTGAATGCGTATGTGAATCTTTGAGCCAGAAAAATGTGGGATACACAGAATTTCAGAATTAGAGGAATTCTACTGCTGTCATCCCATATGAAGTCCAAGGCCCACCCTGACCAAAGAGGACTTTTCAATACTTAGGTTTGTTTTGCAGCTGAGTTTCATCCTTGGACCAATTAATTTTCATTTCTGGCTTTTACTCCTGGACATAAACCAGTTAGGACAGCTGCTCACTCTGAGTCAGACCCACTGAGGTCCCCCTAGTTCTCATTATCTCATCTCACTATTGCCTGCTCCAGACTCCCAACCCCCTTAGCCTCACCCTCTTACCACCCATTCCATAAGTGTATTTATACCACATCTTCTAGCACTTTGCTCCTCCTAGTGTAGTTTACAGACCGGCAGCAGCAGCAGCAGCAGCAGCAGCAGCTTTGAGGAGTTTGTTTAACATGTAAAAGGTCCAGGTGCCCTAAATCTATGAAATAAGATCTGCATTTCAAAACAACCCCTAAATGATTCACATGTACACGAGTTTGAGAAGCACATGCTGGAAACTTGTCTGCTCAATGGGTTTTTGTTTTGTTTTGTTTTGGTACCAGGGATTGAACTCAGGGGTACTCAACCACTGAGCCACATCTCCAGGCCTTTTTAGTATTTTATTTAGACACGGGGTCTCACTGAGTTGCTTAGGGCCTGGCTAAGTTGCTGAGGCTGGCTTTGAGCTCACGATCCTCCTCTGCCTCAGCCTCCCCATCATTAGGGTTCTGAAGAAAGATTTTTAATAAATAGAGATGCCTAGTGCCTGGGATCCATCCTGAGAGTTTCTAATTTAATAGGTCTGGGTGTGGCCTAGATTTGTCAACCTTTCCTGGTGATTCTAAAGGCTCATTGTAACATAGAATTCTAGCTACAGAGGCAACTTAGTGTTACATAGCTCTTAAGACTAAAAATCTCTGAAGCTCAACTGGGCATGGTACATGCCTGTTGTCCAAGCTACTTGGGAGGCTGAGGCAAGAGGATCACTTGAGTCTATGAGTTCCAAATCAGCCTGTTAACAGTGAGATCCTGTCTCAAAAAACAAGCGAACACCCACCCCTCAAACAACAACAACAAAAATGATAAGCTCTCGGAGGCAGAGCTTATAATTAAATCAAGATCATTAAACACCTATTCTGTGCAAGGCTTTCTACTAGCTGCTCCAACTTGTGACAGGTGAGGGTCTTCTGGAGTGGGCAGGTATTTATTTACCTTAATCCCTGAACTACGACACTTGCTCACAGCATGTGGAACAGCTGCCCGGGGAGGGTCAATCATGGATATGAGCCCCACAAAACACAAAGTGTCCATAGGAAAATTTATCTCATCTGTATTAAATTGGAATCCCTTGGAGAAGCTGTTAGGCAGGTTGCAGAAGCAGAACCCTGGAGAGAGACAGGAGACCAGTAGTTATCTCTCTATTTCCCTTTTCCCACACACCCCAACATCCTAGACTGTTCACTCCACAAAAATCATCTCGATGCTATTCCTTCCAGGGGGGTCCTCCCAGCGCCTCACCCAGCACACGTTCCCCCATGCCTCCCAGTTCTAAGTAGGCCTTTTGGAAAGCAGTCCTCATTTCATCATCTATTGGGTACTCTTGGCCATTCAGGAAGAAAGTAGAGCACAACTCCATGATCTTCTCAGGAGCACCTTTCATCATCAGTACGTGGGCCTGGGAGCTGTCCTCCCGAAGGTGGATGGACAACTAGGGAGGAGACAGGAAGCAGAGATGGGATAGGAGAAGAGAGCCAGAGTCAAGGGCAAAAACCAAGAGGAAGGTTTACAAGGTTAAAAACATTAAAAACTAACAATTAATGTGTGTATATATATATATATATATATATATATATATATATATATATACACACACACACACAACTGGTTTCACATGACATTTCCTTCCTTTGGCCCCCATTGCCCCAGTCAAATTGGGCTCAAAATTGAGCCCAGAGGCCCTTTCCAGGACCCCCCACACTAGTACTATTTGTACATGAATCTCCATTACAGCAAGACTCTGATGTTCCCTCTCTCTTTTACACAGGGTCTCACTAAGTTGCCCAGGCTGGCCTTGAACTTGTGATCCTCCTGCCTCCTGAGTAGCTGAGATTAGAGGTGTGTGCCACCATGTCCAGCTAGACTGGACCTCTCTGAAGGGCTCATTTGCATTCTTCCTGATTCCTTGCTGATTGGATGGCTCAAGAGCAGAAACAGCAGAGCTGTCAAAGAAACACAGCCAGGCAGGCAGAAAACTTTTAAGAGTCCAAAGACCTATGTTCTAGGGCCAGCATGAATGCCTTATTAGTAGCTTCATGAATCCAGGTCAACCTACTTGACCTTGCAAAACCTTTGTTCCTTCCATAAAATGTAAAAGGTTCTGCTTTGCCTGCTCCAGTGAGTTTTTATGAGAGAGAGTTATGAAAAACACTTTGAGTCTGTCATCTCAGCTACAAGGGAGAGTGAGGCAGGACCATCCCAAGTTAGAAGCCAGCTTAGGCAATTTGGCAAGCCCCTGTCTCAAAATAAAATAAAAAGGGCTGGGGATAGAGTTCACTGGTAGAGCACTCTCCTGGTATGCTGGAGGCCGGCCCTAGTTTAATCCCCAGTATCATACAAAATAAATGAACACATAAAAAATAACAATAAAAAATAAATTTTAAAATTGTGAAATTTTTTTTTAGGTTAGGCTTCCCAGTCCTGTAGCTGCTGAACTAAAGGTGAGAAGTCCCCTGAGAGGGGCTACTAGAGATGGGATGTAGGGTGAGGTGGGGCAGAGAAGGGGCATATTCGTGAGGTGAACCTGAGGAGATTACAGCAACCAGGAGAGACCCATAAGATCAGCTTAGATTTTGCATTTTCTCTTGATCTCTGATGTATGAAAAGGAACTCTCTCTGGGGTTCCTCTTGTGAGTGATAGGAAATGCTTGCTATATTGCCTGTTGGGAACAAAGTCAGCCCATTGAAAGGAACTGTGGGAGTGTGGGGGAGGCCAGACTGCACGCTCAAAGGACAAGCAGGGTGGGAAACCAGTGTGTAAAGTGTGGTTACAACCGTTCAGTTCCAGACTGCTCAGTTCATGTCAAAATATGCTTAAGCAGTTAACAGGAAAACCCATGTTTAAGCAGAAAGCTATAAAAGGATTTAAAAGCTCAATTTTCCGAGTGCTCAATAAATATTTGTTGAATGAGTTGAAAGGTTCAGAGGTGAGAGCAAGACCTATTTAAGCTAGTAACTTGGTCACAAAAAATTAAAAAAAAAAATCACTTTTTTTCTCAGCACTGGGGATGGAACGCAGGGGTCCTCTACCACTGAGCTGTACCTGAAACCCTTTTTATTTTGATTTCTTTTTTCTTTCTTTCATGGTGTGAGGGATGGAATCTGGGTTTCACACATGGTAGGCAAGTGCTCTACCACTGAGCTACATCCCCTTACTTTTCATTTTGAGACAGGGTCTCACTAAGTTGCCCAGGTTGGCCTGAACCTTTGATCCTCCTGCCTCAATCTCCCGAGTTGCTGAGATTTTAGGCATGCACCACCACGCCTGGCAAAAAATCACATCTTGAGAGAAGATTATAGATAGAGAAGATGAAGGGAGAAAGCTGGAAATACCAGGGCAGAAGGTCTGTTTCATATCATCTCCATCTCAGGCAGGGAAAGAAACCAAGCTTTGCAAACGACCAGCAGACTAAGATGTTCTTTGCAAAGACTAGAGTCAGCTAATTGAAACAGCTAATTCAGAGCCTCCCAGAGAAAATTGGCTTGTCACATGTGGTGTACCTCAGAGGACCGTCCTGCCGTTTGAATTTGATATTCAGTATCTCAGAAGAAGCTAATAGTAGTCATTTTAGGGAACAACGCTATTTGTTGAACACACAACATTGTTTGTGAATAGGTTTTGATTTTATTTTGAATCACATTGGAGGGAGAGATACTTAATTCTTTCCAAAGGATTTACTCAGGCCCTGCCAAGCCACAAAATTTCTGTCTGGTTAGTGAGGCCATCAAATGCTAGAAAAAATAAAAATAAAAATGATGCTTGCAGTTTGGGCCTGGGAGGCCTATTTTATTACACTGACTGAAAACCAGTCAAGACGGGAAGTATATGGATCTATATAACTTTTATTTGATCAGTGTTCAATATGAAGATATAGATAAATTGGGTTTTAAAAATCTATGTAGATTGTATTGTTTTATTACTATTATTATTTATTTACTTACTTATTTATGGTATTGAAGATTGAACCCAGGGGCACTCTACTACAGAACTATATCCTCAACTTTTAAAATTTTTAAAATTTGAGACTATCTCATTAAGCTGCCAAGGTTGGCCTTGGACTTGTGATCCTCCTGCTCCAGCCTCCTGGGTAGGTAGCTACTGCATGTTTTTAAGACAGAAAGACATAACTGAATTTCATCTCTCCTGCTACCCGCACCTGAATGGGCTTTATGGCAGTACAGAGAGTTGGGGAACCTGCTCCTTCAAACCAGTCAGGATAGTGTCCATAGAATCCAGACCCCACTAGGAGAGTTAGAATCATGGTAAAGCCACCCACTGTTCTCTGCTTTCTACTGGAACCTTCTCTTCAACATCTGCCAGAATTCTCACTTGGCAGAGAAATACTCTTTCCTGTCCCTCTATGGGTTTTATTGTTTGTACGGTGACTGTCCCTCATTCAGCCTTTCCTTTTCTATTGTTTAGTTCTCCCTGTAGAATTGATAAAAATGTTCCCAGGAAATGAAAAACTTCACAACAATATTGGAGACGCGATGGCCTACCTGATGCTGCAGCAGTCATGGAGTGAATGGAAAGATCGATGGCTAAGGAAACCCAACACTTTGCAAGCACGACCTTATTCTACAGTGGGAAACCTCACAGTGGACCCAGGTACTTCCACGTAAAAGCCACGAGTGACTCTAACGTGACTTTCACCCAGCAGCAGCCTTTGCTACTTCCTCTGCTCCTGATGCTGGTTCTCCTGAGCCGTTCCACTGCTCAGAGGTGAAGTTGAAGGCCAAGGCCAAGCTCCCCCTTGCCTCCCTCACCCATCCTTCACCACCATTCTCCTACCTTGGTTGGTTCTGTACCTGGTACTTGTTGGTAGAATTAAAGGGAATCTCTGCTACTTTGGGGTACTTCTCTCTCATCTCCTTCACTGAGCCGTAGGACTGCTCGATGAACTTGAGGAGGGCTGACTCAGAAGCATCCCCTGTTGTTTCCCGCTGCCAGGATGGGTGGTACAGTCAACCCCAGGAACATGCCACCTGGGTGCGGGGCTGGCCTGAGGCCACAGGGAGAGGGGCAGAGTGGGGACGGACGGGCAGGTGTCTGGGGGAAATCACTGAGTGCTAAGAAAGAGATTTGGGGGCGGAGAGGGCAGATGATACCCTGCACACCGAGGTACCTCTTCCCCCTTAGGCCTGACACCTGAGCTATGGGCAGGGTTTCTTGATGAGCTTTAAAGTCTGCCCGATTGCAGAGGCCAGCGATTTGGGCCAAGATAATCCAAGTATCAGAGTCCTTGGCAAATGTTTCCCCTAGGGAGAAAGAAGGAAAGAACTGTGAACAGGGCACAGTTAAAAGCAGGGGATTATTCACATCCTGTTCTGTACCTAAATACTGCCCAAAAGTGACATTTCTTTCCCACTATACCTCCCTTCTCTCCGCTCCACTCTCTTGAAGCTCTCTCCTCTTTGTCTGAACTCAACATTCTCTGAGCTCACTCATTACCTCCCCCCATCCTTCCATGCCTGGTCTACCAATACCACTAGTCACCAAACTGTCTTTCATTGGTGTCAGCCTCATGCACGTTGTTATCAAACCACAAGTGGGCTACGGTCATGCGGTTCTGGGTGAGGGTGCCTGTCTTGTCCGAGCAGATGGTAGACGTGGAGCCCAGCGTCTCTACCGCCTCCAGGTTCTTCACTAGGCAATTTTTCCGTGCCATGCGCTTGGCTGTCAGGGTCAAGCACACCTGTAGCCACAAAGAGGGGAGAGAAGGGTCCCAGAGATGGATGACTTACATGACTTTGTGTTTTGGAAATTTAATCATTTTTATTTCCCTTCTGTTCTCACCTACTCCTTAGAGAGTTCATCTGTGGCCTCGGCAAAGGAAATTAGGAAAGTAATTTTTTTTTTCACTACTGAGGATTGAACCCAGGACCATGTACCACTGAGCTACATCCCTAGTCCCTTTTTATAATTTTCAATATTGAGACAGTATCTTGCTAGGTTTCCCAGGAGTTAGATTTGAGATCCTCCTACCTCAGCCTCCTGAGTCACTGGGTTTACAGATTTGTGCCACCACAAGTCCCGCTAGGGAAGAGATTTTGATTTGTGCTTTGTGGCAAGAGTTTCGGTGTATTTCTTACCAGAGTCACAGAGTGATCGTCTCCCCCAGGGTCCTTGCAGGGTTTTCATTCGGCAGCCTCTTCTCCATTCAAGTCCAGGCCACATCTCTGTCTTAACATCCAGCCTTTCTACGACTGCATAGACAGCTAATATTTTGTTGTGTTATAGGATGCTATGTATGTGTGAATGGATTGGGGGTGAGACACTGTACCAATAGTTGAAAAAGTAGATAGGATGAAATGAAGACATTCGGAGGGAATCCTACAACATTGAAAAGGACTTGAGAAATCATTTAAACCAGAAGATTTTTTGTTGACCAAAAATTCAATGTAAACTGACTGGGGTGGCACATGCCTATAATCTCAGTGACTTGGGAGGCTGAGGCAGGAGGATTCGAGGTCAGCCTGGGCAATTTAGTAAGACCCCGTTCTCAAACTTTTAAAATAAGAAAAGCTGGGGTTGTGGCTCAGTGTTTGAGTACCCCTGGGTTTAATTCTCAGTGCCACCACATTAATTAATTAATTATCTAACTAAAAGTAAGCCTGGTGTGTGGCAAGGTTTTTTTAAATGCTAATAAATTCTTAGACTGTGGTTATGTAAGTACAGGATTCTAATCATGAGGTTGTGGTTTATTTATAATCACCTGTCCCAATGTTTTCATGCTAGTCCAAAACACGCTAAGTATTATTCTCGTTTCTATTTTAAGACTATTGATAAACTGGAGCATACCCCAAGTGGGTTATCAGCAAGACAAGATGTCTGAAAACCCTGTCACAGGAAGAATGGCTAAAGGAAAAGGGATTATTTTTCCTCCCACTGGGAGAGTTTGAAGGGATGTAATGGATACCATCATTAATCTACAGGGTTAGACTGTAGAAGAAAGAGAATCAACTTATTTTGTATTTCTTTAGGTGTAAAAGAGAGAAGATGAAAACGCAGAATCACATTGCTGCTTAACACAGTGACATTTAACTACAGGAGCTGGGCATGGTGGTGCAGGCCTGTAATCCCAGAGACTCAGGAAGCTGAGGCAGGAGCACCACAAATTCAAAGCCAGCCTCAGCAAATTGGTGAGACCCTGTCTCAAAATAAAATAAAAAGGGCTGGTGGAGGGCTGGGGATATAGTTCAGTTGGTAGAGTGCTTGCGTGCACAAGGCCCTGGGTTCAATCCCCAGCACCCACCAAAAAAAAAAAAAAGGGGGGGTGTGCTAGTAGGGCACTCCTAGGTTCAATCCCTGGTACCAAAACAAAATAAAAAACAAAAACAGAAGAAAACTTAAATTATAGCAATCTAATAGTTAAATGCTAGAGACAATGAAAATGGAATAGAAAAAAATAATCTTCCATGGATTTTATAGAGGATATTGAACATTGGTTCAAAGGTTGGAAGTCCCTTCCAGTAGAATTCTGTGGTTCTAAATTAATCTTTCTCTATAAACTGATGAAGTAAGGCCTGGAGATGTGAAATCGTTTGGCCAAGTTCACCACTAGTATACCCAGAAACTCGAATTCAGACCAATGCTTCCTCCATTACCATTCACTTCCTCTCACTGAGGCGAAAGACAAGATGCCAGAAAATATGGCAGAGGAAGTGATGTAACATTGGTAGCTGGATTCTTTCCGGCACCCATATGCGTATCAGGAATACAGTATGTGAAGTTTCAATGACAAAAAGGTACGAGTGATTTCATTTCCCCGGGGTGATTTGCCTGCCTTCAAGGCTCTCCTCCACCCTGTCTACTCACAGTGACAGTGGCCAGCAGCCCCTCAGGCACATTGGCCACAATGATGCCAATGAGAAAAATGACAGCCTCCAGCCAGTCATAGCCCAAGAGAAGCGAGAGCCCAAAGAAAGTGACACCGAGGAAGATGGCCACCATCGTGATAATATGGATGAAGTGTTCGATCTCCCTAGCAATGGGCGTCTTGCCAACCACCAGGCCTGATGTTAGCGTAGCGATTCGGCCCATCACCGTGGAGTCTCCTGTAGCAATCACAATACCCTGGGCTGTTCCTGTGGGTGAAAGGAGAGGGACAAGGTGATATAGAGATATAAGAAATACTGTAGTGGTTTCTGCTCCCAGTTCCTGGGATTGAACCCAGGGCCTCATGCTTGATAGGGAAGCACTCTACCACTGATAGCCCTAGCTCTTGCCCACAGTTCCTGACAGAGAGCTCCTGTTTTAGGAGCTTATATGCTAAGAGAATCTGTTGTTTTTCTTTTTCTTTTCTTTTTACCATCCCCCACCCCTGACTTTTTTTTTTTTTTTTTTTTTTTTTTTGAGACAGATCTGGCTAAATTAGCCAGGCAGGGCCAGGCAGGCCTAGAATTTATAACCCTCCTGCCTCAGCCTCCTGAGTTGCTGGGATTACAGGCATTTGCTACTGTTCCCAGCAAACTTGTCCTTTTTTATATGGTGCTGGGGATTGATCCCAGGACCTTGTGTATGCAAGGCAAGCACTCTACCAACTGAGCTACATCCCCAGCCCCAAACTTTTCCTTTTTGGAAGTAGCAATTAACCAAGACAAGTTCAGTCATTAAGGTTCTCCTCAATTCATTACGCAAATAAGGGTCTCCAAGTTGGAAAAGTCTCTGAAGAGATCTCACAGTTATCCAGTGATACCCTACTTTACTGCCTAAAGTGCCTTGAAGAAGGTCTTCATGCCAGGTACATGGTGGCATGCGCCTATAATCACAGTGACTAGGGAGGCTGAGGCAGGAGAATTGCAAGTTTGATGACAGCCTCGGCAATTTAGTGAGCCCTAAGCTTTTTAGTGAGACTCTGTTTCAAAATAAAAGTAAAAAGGCCTGGAGATGTAGCTCCGTGGTAAAATACCCGAGTAATAAATAAATAAGTATTTTTCTTTTAAAAAAGAAGGTCTTCATTACACTTATCTGAATATTTCCTGTTGCCTGTATATTTCCTTCTCCAGCTGCTGAATCGTTTTTACACCCCCAGGAATGATTCTCAACTGGAAGCAATTTGCCCCCACCCCTCACACAGGGGACTTTTGGCAATGTCTGGGGACATTTTGGTTGTCCTAAAAAGGCTAGGAGGAGCTGCTATTGGCATCTAGTGGGTAGAAGCCAGGGATGTTGGTAAAGATCCTGCAGTGTCCAGGACAACCCAACCCTCCTCCTCCCCCAACAAAGAATTGTCTGGCCCCGAATGTCAGTAGTTAGGAAGCCCCGCTTAACCTGCGCCCATGACTGGCTTTGCTGACTAGAGCCAGTCTGACCTCTGCTGGGGAGCACAGGCCACAACAGCTGGGCTGCTGTGCCTACCCAGGGCTCTTCTCTCCACCAGCAGTGCTCCAGGAGCCGGAAGGGCAACTGGGACATCAGGTGTGGCTTTACATACACATGATGCTGGCGTTCTCCACATGGCTGGAAATGAGGGGCATGGCAAGATTCAATTCTTCCTGCTTTACCATAATGACTGAAATTTCTACTATTAAAGTCAGAGTCAGAATCACTCAGGAAAGAAACATATTATGGAAATAGCACTTATTTTAAAATTCAGTGTACATTCAGTCTTATATTCAGAAGTTACTCTTCTTTTTTTTTTTTTTTTGGATGGGGAGGATGGGGATTGAGGTGTGCATCTAGATAAGTGTTCTACCACTAAGTTATATCTTCAGCCCTGTTTTTAAACTTTATTCAGAGACAGGGCCTCACTACAATGCTCAGAGTCTTGCTACATTGCTGAGGTTGGTCTCAGATTTGTGATCCTTCTGCCTCAACCTCCCAAGTCACTGGAATTACAGGCATGTGCCACTGTACCTGGTTAATGACCTCTCTAGTACTGGATTCAATCCTCAGTATCAGAGGAGGGAGGGGAAGGGAGAGAAAGGTGATAAGCAATCTTTTAGTTCAGATCAAAGTCTTGGAAAGAACATGGGCTTTGGCAATAGACCTGAATTAGAATACATGATCCTCCTCTTCTGATGAGTTTTACCCTTGGATAATTAATTGCTTTGAGCCTTCATCTTTCATGGGTAAAATACGGCTAATACCTACTATATAATATTGTGAGAATCACGGATTATATTGATAGTATTTGACATGGTGCATCCAATAAAATGAATTTATGCATCCAACAAAATGTAGCTATTTCTAGATACCCAAACATTTATTCTTAAGCATTAATAATGGTTTTCAAGTGTGTTCCAGAGAGTCTTCAGGCTACTTTAAGGGAAAGGGCAAAGGAGAGATTGACATAATGCTACTGAGTCCCTTGTTACCGCTTTGGTCAGAATTGCCTCCTGGTTTAAAGATGCCCTAGATTCTAGGAGCAAAGTTAAAGTCTGAGGAGTACCTCTGGTTTCTCAAATTCTCAATGCCAGTATCCTCCTTGGACAAGGGACTAGTTATAAGTTAGGGCTTCCCTAGGAAAAGAATGATCTAGCAGGGATGAATAATTTTTCCTCCTTCCTGTGTTGTTTTAAGCATCTAGAGGGTAGTCATTCACTAGCCAGAAAAATAGCTTATAATTATAGGGTACTTACAATGTATCAGGCCTTGTGCTAAGAACTCAATACTTTTGTCATCCACGGAAAAATCTAGGCTAACGACTTTTAGTATCATCAAATGTGGAAATGTGCAAGTGGGGGTCTTTAGTGGTGGTGGGAATGAAATTTGGGAAAAACCCCAGAGGGTGCTTTTCCACTGAGCTATATCCCCAGCTCTTTTTATTTTTTCTTTCGCGACAGGGACTTGCTAAATTTCCCATGCTGACCTCAAACTGGTCTTCTCCTGTCTTAGCCTCCCAAGTCTTGGGATTATAGGCACGTACCACTGCACTGGTAGAAACGGTGGTTTTGACCTTGAATAAAAAGGTCACACAGATCATGAGCCATGGCTAGGCTAGCCTGTTCACCAGTTCTTCCTATCCCAATCCCGTTAGAAGACAGAGCGCTCTTGAAATCTTTCTGTTTTGGTTTCTGCTTTTGAATTTATGCTACTTATGATCCAATATTCACCTTCTACACAGTTGGTGGAGAAGAAGCAGATATTTCGTGTCTCCAGAGGGTTCTCATGGGTGAAGTCAGGGGAGCGGGATTGGGGCTCTGACTCTCCAGTCAGGGAGGAATTGTCCACCTGGGATGGGAAGGAGGACAGGTCATTAGGTGAGTGTGGGGGGAAAGGCAGGTACATTTGTATCTCTACTTACCATCATTTACATATAGACAGAAACAAATGTACATAACCAGCATCTTATTGTCTAACCTTAGACTCACACTAGTAACTTCTCAAGGTTCTGAAATTTTTTTCTTCTGTGTGTGTGTGCGTGTGTGTGTGTGTGTGTGTGTGTGTGCTTGATACTGAGTGTTGAACATAGGGGCATTCGGCCACTAAGCTACATCCCTGGCCTCTTCTATTTTTGATTTTTTTTTTTTTTGAGAGAGAGAGAGAGAGAAGAGAGAGAGAGAGAGAGAGAAGAGAGAAGAGAGAGAGAGAATTTTTTTTTAAAATATTTATTCTTTAGTTTTCAGCGGACACAACATCTTTGTTTGTACGTGGTGCTGAGGATCGAACCCAGGCCGCACGCATGCCAGGCGAGCGCGCTACCGCTTGAGCCACATCCCCAGCCCCTATTTCTGATTTTTTTTGGGGTCTTACTAAGTTGTCCAGGCCGACCTCAAACTTTCGATCTTTCTGCCTCTGCCTCCTGAGTCATGAGGATCACAGGTTTGTGCTACCACACCTGGAAGGTCATACTTTTTCTCACTGAGCCTAGGTCTCTACCATACCTTCAGACCACCTTAGCCCCCTCCCTTAGCTCTCCACCTCTCCTCACCTTGCATCCTTGTGAAGAGATAAGCCGGAGGTCAGCAGGGATTCTGTCTCCACCTTTCACCTCTACCAGGTCTCCCACCACCACGTCTTGTACATCAATTTGCATCTTCTCTCCGTCTCGAATTACCAGAGCTTGCTACAGGAAGACAGGGCAGAGTTGTTTCTAAAACTTTTGGTTTTCCCAGTCTCTTACTTCCTATTTTTCTAAAACTTCAGTTCCTGACTCTTTCCTCTGACTCCTCTTTTTTACTGTCACCCACTACAATATTTCTGAAGGAGTCTTTGGTAGATTGCGTATTGCTGCCAGGTATGGTGGGGCACACCTGTAATCTCAGCAACCTGAGAGGCTGAGGCAGGAGAATTGCAAGTTCGAAGGCAGCCTGGGCAACTTAGCAAGACTCTGTCTCAAAATAGAGTAAAAAGGACTGGAGATGTAGCTTAGAGGTAGCATACTTGCCTGGTACAGCATGCTCAAGACTCTGAGTTTAATACCCAGAGTACAGGGGGGGAAAAAAAAGATTGCATATTCCTATAGCCACCATCTGCAAGACTCTTTGCAATGAGACTTTACTGGTCTTTCCATCAAAAGGTGGGGTCTATCTTTTCATTCCTAAGTCTAGGCTTAGCCATGTGACTTGCTTTGGCCTTGAGATATTAGCAAATGTGATGCAAAGTATAGGCTTAACAAGTGCTTTTATGTTGGGATTTGTCCTGTCGTTAAAGGAACCCACTGCCACCATCTGGACAAGCCTGAGCTGGTCTTCCAAAAGAACAGAGATCATGAGGAGAAAGGCCCCTGTTGTCCCAGACATCTGAGCCAAGGCCCCAGATAAGTCAATGAGGTCATCTTAGATCATCTAGCCCCAGCTGAGGTCAGCCCAGACCGCAACAATATCCCAGCCTCAGAACTGCCAGAAAGAATATGTTGTTTTAAGTCATTAGATTTGGGAGTGGTTTGTTAGGCAGCAAAAGCTAACTGATAATTTCCAATCCTAGTTCAAAACTACCAAAACACTTTCTTTAACACTCTTACCCAAAGACAAAAATTTTTTTAAAAATTCTATTTTCATGGTTCAGGGAATCGGATCCCAGAGGAACTCTCCCACTGAGCTACACACTCAGCCCTTCATTATTATTTTTTAAAAATTTGAGACAGGGGCTGGGATTGTGGCTTAGAGGAAGAGCACTCGCCACACATGTGTGAGGCACTGGGTTCGATCCTCAGCACCACATAAAAATTTAAAAAATAAAGCTATTGTGCCCACCTATAACATATATATATATATATATATATATATATATATATATATATATATATATATATATATTTTTTTTTTTAAATTGAGGCAGTTTCTAAATTGTTCAGGCTGGGCTCAAACTTGTGATCTTCCTGCCTTAGCCTCCCAAGTCACTGGGATTAACCCATATACTCAGCTGAAAACATGAAATCATATTGATGCCAAAAAGAATCCTCGGCGATAGTGCTATTACATTGTCAGGAAATTTTGCCACCTATTCTTTTACAAGTTTCAAGGCATATGCCTAGGAACCTCTGTTTACTGTCTGTTCTTTTCAGGTATCTGTACAAAAAAACTTATTTGAAAATAATTTTAAGTTTTTGAAAATTTTAGAAGAATAAAAATAGCATCGATGCTTGTAACCTTTAACCTACATTGGTTCAACTATTAACATTTTATCTCATTTGCTTTATTACTTTCTTTCTGTGTGTGCGTGCAGGTGCATGCGAATGCTTTTTTCTTGAATTATTTGAGGTTTTGTTACATATTTCACGATCTTTTATCCTAAGTGTTTCAGTGTGCATTTCCCAAGAATTTGGGATATTCTCTTATATAACCACAATACAGTGATTGATTTTGGTAAGTTTCACATTGATATAATATTTTACCATCTGCATTCCATTTTTGTCAATTGGCCCAAAATATCTTTTAAAGCACTATTTTCAGATTGCAGGTGTAGCTTAGTGGTGTGCTTGCTAGCATGCAAGAGGCCTTGACTTCAATCCTCAGCACATACATACAAATAAAGGCATTATTTTTTTTTCCTCTAGCACTGCATCAAATTTAGAGGTGTAAGTACTGAATTTAGTTGTCATCTCATTTTTTTTTTTTAATACCGGGGATTGAACACATGGCCAGTTTTCCTCTGAGTTTTATCCCAAGGCCTTTGTTATTTATTTTTAAATTTTGAGACAGTCTCATTAAGATGCTTAGGGCTTTGCTAATTTGCAGAGGCTGGCCTTGAAGTTGTGATCCTCCTGACTCAGCCTCCTGAGTTGCTGTGATTACAGGTATGTGCTACCATGCATGGCTAGTAATATCATATCTCTTTAACCTCCTATAATCTGGAACAATTCCCCAGCTGTTCATTTTGTGTGTGTGTGTGGGGGGGGGTGGGGGGTGGGAACTGAACCCAGAACCTCACACATGCTAGGTGAATGTTCTACCATTGAGCTATTCGTTATCTTTAACATCACTGACATTTAAAAAAATCTAGCCTCCCTGCCAACTCTTGTCTTTTATTTTTCTTATTAATATTCTGTGGCCAGGGAAGTGCTCTACCGCTGAGCTACATCCCCAGCTCATTTTCAGACAGGGACTCACTGTTTTCCAGGCTGGCTTTGAACTCGTGATCCTCCTGCCTTGCCCTCCCAAGTAGCTGGGATTACAGGCCTGTGCCACTGTGCCTGGCTCTATGCCTTTTTTTTTTTGAGGTAAGGATGCAATTTCCTCATTAGATTCCTATTGTGCCTCTTAGACTAGACTACTTAGTGGTAGTGGCGTCTCTTTTGCAGAGGTTCACAGTTTCTAAGGCCTGATAGAGTCGCCCGGTGCCTTCAACACTAGCCTTGCTCAGCTCACTCTTTGTAGGGTATAATTCTCCGGGGGACTTACTAACTCATCTGTCACATTCTAAACACTCGTCCTACCTGTGGCACCATGTTCTTAAAAGATTCCATTATCTTTGAGCTTTTGGCCTCCTGATAATAGGAGAAGCAGCCGGTGATGATGACCACTACAGACAGCACGATGCCCAGGAACAGCTGGAGACCGGGAAAGGGCGCATCGGTAGGTGCTTTTCTTCCTCTTCATCCTCAGAAAAGCAACTTCCAGAAGTAACAGCCAGTTGTCCAGGGGAAATACCCCCAGGGCTGAGTTGGAGGGCAGAGGGGCTGAGAAGAATCAGAGCAGCACCCGTGCCCTTTTTGGGGAAGGAACCTTGAAGTTTGGTGAGTGGTCAAGAAAATCCAATCCAAAGAAGGTCTAAACCACCCTCTCTAGGAAGGCTACTCACGAGTGGGCCGTGGGTAGTAGGAACAGTAAAGATACAGGGGCGGTGAAGGGGCGGAGAAGAGGAAAGGCCTGCAAAGTATTTTGATGATCAGTTGGAAAGATCATCAAAGGAGAGAAAGTTCTCCCCGCCCCTCGCCCCACAGTACTGGGGACAGGATGATCCAGGAGTGCTCTACCTCTGAGCTATATCTCCAACCCTTTTTATTTTTTTTTTGTTTTGCGACAAGGTCTCACTAAGTTGCCCAGGTTGGCCTTGAACTTGCAGTCCTCCGGCCTCAGCCTCCCAAGTTTTGGGGATTATAGGCATGTGCCACTGTACCCCACGAAGCAGAGAAAGTTTCTGAGGGGAATCCTGCATCTCAGACAGCTGGACCAGGAGCTTTCTAGATAAAGGCAAGGAGAACTAAGTTGGACCGGGGGCTTCCTTAGAAAGTGCTGGTACTCCTAGAGACTCAGGCCAGAGGACTTCAGGAGTGTAGACAGAAGAGTTTCAGGGGCCGAGCAGAGACTGGACTGGCCAGTACTCGTTGAGCCGACTCACATTATCTTTGGGAGGTTCCTGATGGGCATACAGCTGAATGCAATAGGCCAAGAAGCAGAGGATGGCCCCAGTCCACAGCAGGAGAGAGAAGCCGCCAAACAACTGTTTACAGAATTTGACCCATTCTGGAGTGGTGGCAGGAGGAGTAAGTGCGTTGGGTCCATCTCGAAGCAGGTTTTCCTTTGCTTTTTCGGGGCTAAGACCCTGAGTGGAGAAGAAATAGGGATGGAGATAGAGATGGGGCGGGGGGGGGGGGAAAGAAAGAGAGAGGGAGAGAGAGGTGAAAAAAGAGACAGGTGAGCCCCACCCCCACCTTTGTGGGTTTTTTGAGGCAGGATCTCACTAAGTTTCTGAGGCTGGCCTCAAATTTGCAACCCTCCTGTCTCCGTCTTCTGAGCTGCTAGTATTACAGGTGTGCCCCCCTGCACTGGCTCTTTGGGGTCCTTGGTAAATGAGAAGAACTGTTACGGGATCCTAAAGACAAAAAGTTTTGAGAGACACAGCCCTGGACCATCCTTACTTTCTTAAAGTGTCCCAAGCTTTGTTGGGGGTAGTTCCATGGTGTCCTGTGGAACTTCGCTGAGGGGGAGAAGTAGGGACGTTGGACTTGAGGTTAGGGAGCATGATTTCTAGAGCTAGAAATCATCAGTCAGTGCTTTTCTTCCTCTTCATCCTCAGAAAAGCAACTTTGAGAAGTAACAGCCAGGTGTCCAGGGGAAATACCCCCAGGGCTGAGCTGGAGGGCAGAGGGGCTGAGAAGAATCAGAGCAGCACCCGTGCCTTCTTGGGAAAGAACCCTGGAGTTGGGGACCGCTGCCGCCTCTGGGAGCTCCTTACTCACTTTGTTCAGGTCCACAGAATACTTGGCACTCAGCTCTTCCAAGGTTAATGTGTGGTCATCCTGCAGGGACAGTAGAGTCATTGAGGGGGGAGGTGGTGGCCCCAGGTTATTTTCAGGGAGAGGGGGAAGAAGCATCTTGGGGAAGAAGACAGCTCAAGCCTGGGTAATTCGCTCTCTGCCTTTTTTGGGGGGTGGAGTGGGGGGTGCACTAGCAATTGAACCCAGGGAGGCTCTACCACTGAGCTACATCCTCAGCTCTTTTTATTTTAGTCAATCAATTTATTTTCATAACTTTGTTTTATGTATTTACTTGTATGTGGCACTGAGGATGGAACCCAGGGCCTCCCATGTGCTAGGCAAGTGCTCTACCCCTGAGCCACAAACCCAGCCCTGTTTTTTATTTTATTTTATTTTTTTTTTTAAATTTTGAGACAGGGTCTCACTAAGTGGCCCAGGCTGGTGTGGAACTGGGGATCCTGATCCTCCTGCCTCAGCCTCTGGGATTGCAGGTGTGAGCCACCAAGCTGGCCTTTAAGGAGTGTTGTTGGGAGGCAGAGTCGGTCTGAGGGCTGTTTCAGGGCCACCGGCTTTGGGCACACTCACCATGACCACCTCCTTCTTCAGTTCCTCTAAATCTTTCTTCTTTTTTTTCCTTTTCACTTTTGGTTTCTTGCTAGTTTTAAACCTCATTCTGGGTCTTGGGCTTGGAGTCCTCTCGCGAAAACTCATTGTCCCTTTTTCCTCTCCGAACCCCATGGTTGTCCCTGGAGAGAGAGAGGACCCAGATCAGCAGGTGGGAGGAAGCTGAAAGGGGGAGCGGGGGTGAGGGATGCAGAGGAGGGAGGAGGGTGTGGGGGGGCTGTGGAAGGGAGGGAGGAGGGCGGAGGAGGCTGGGAGGAGTGGAGCAGGGCAGGGGTGGGGGCGGACCCAAGGGAAGGGGAGAGAGTAGTTGGCAAGGGAAAGGAGAAGAGGGAGAGAGAGACCTGAGCAGTAAAGCTGAGAGGAGGAAGTTTCTAGAATGAAGGAGCTGGGCGAGAGGAGCCTGGGCTTCCAGAGCTAAGGAAGAGGTGGAAGGCTGAAGAGCTGGAGCTGAGGAAATGAACAGTGTGGCCAGGACTTCCGGGGCCTAAGTGCTGAAGATGCCCAAGGCACCAGCAGGTGGGAAGTGCAGCAAGAATGGAGAGGCCTGAGCGAGCTTCAGGGCGCTGGGAGCCCCCAGCCCCAGGCCCTGTGGGTGCCCTGGCAACCCCCGGGGCCTGGCATCACAAAGGCCTGGTGGAAGTTCCAACCCGGAATGCACCCCTCTCAGTCCTTGGGTCTGAAGGTGACCAGAGCAGATTCTGCTGCAGAGAGCATCTGGGTCTGAGGGCAGAACTGGAACAAAGCCCTGTGTGGTCCTGAGACCTCTGAGGCCTCGAGAGACCCCAGGGGGATGACAGGAAAATCAAGCAGGTACTCTTGCGTGTGCACGCCTCTTCACCAACACGGAATCTGATCCTTCAGTTCTAGAGATCAGCTAGCCAAATAGACCTGATGTGGAAGAAGACCTGGTCTGATTTGGAATAAGTCTTGAGTTTGAATCCTGACTCCTCTGCTTGTCGGCTGAATGATTTTAGGCAAGTTCACTAACTTCTCTGTGCCTTTTCCCCCTTTACTGGAAAGGAGGACGCCATCTGCCTCATAAGATGGCAAGAGTAAGGGTTAAAGTCAGGTGCTTTACATAAAGCACAGTGTCTGGCGTATATGGGGTGTGCTTGAATTTGGTATTAGTCTTTTTTTTTTCTTTTTGGTACTGAGAATTGAACCCAGGGGTATTTAACCACTGAGCCCCAGCCCCAGCCCCTTTGTGGATGTTATTAAAGACAAGGTCTTGCTGAGGTGCTCAGGGCCTCACTAAGTTGTTGAGGCTGGCTTTGAACTTGTGCTCCTCCTGCCTCACCCTCTGGAGCCACTAGGATTACAGGCGAGCAACACCATTTCATTTGTGGCTTAATATACAGTTCTTCTTCTTTTTTTTTTTTCTAATTTTTTATTGGTTGATTTTTAGATATACCTGACAGTAGAGTGCATTTGACATGCATACATAGAATCTAACTAATTAGGGTCCCATTTAAAGCTATCCTCTTCCATGTGAATATCACAGTATTCCCTCATTTTTATTTATTTATTTGATTGATTGATTGATTTTGTAGTTACTAGGAATTGAACCCCAGGCACATTCTACCACTGAGCTGTACCCCCAGCCCTTTTTATTTATTTATTTTAGTTTTGGGGGTATACTGGGCATTGAACCCAGGGGCACTTAACCACTGAACAACACGCCCAGCCCTTTTAAAATATTTTATCTAGACACCGGGTCTCCTTGAGTTGCTCAGTACCTTACTAAGTTGCTGAGGCTGGTTTTGACTCATGATCCTCCTGTCTCAGCCTCCAAAGCCACTGGGATTATAGACATGCAACACCATACCCGGCTATTTCCTCATTTTAAAATGATGTATTTATCTCTCCGTTCACCTTTGACAACTCAGTAAGTGCTCTGACTTTAAATGTTTTATGTGCAAATATTTTTTATCTCCTTTCAAAAAGGATCTGCAGTACTTAACGTGTTTCTATCAATCATTTATATATATATTTTTCAGTTATGCATATCACATACATATTTCATTTCTGGTATTTATTTAATTGCCTTTTGGTTGGACAAGATTTTTAAAAATATGACCATATCTGAAAACATCCATCTTGGTACTGATGCAATTCTCCTTTGAAATTCACAAGTGAAAAATGATTCCTTCCCAGCTAGAATCAGGGTTAGTTTGTTTCCTTAATAGATTAGATTTTTCTTCTCTATTAAAAAAAAATGTATAAAATAGGAGTTTCTGGAGAATAAAATTGGTCAAATTATGTTGTGAACATGTATGAATACATCACGATGAATCCTGCTATTATGTGTAATCATAATTTACCAATAATGTACATAATGTACCATGATATACCAATAAAAATGTAAAATAAAGATTCAAAGTCCCATTCCCCTTCCCTTCCCACTCTCCATGGCCAGAATGACTACAGTCAATATACTGCCTGCCCTTCAGGCTTTTTTCTGTGTTTATACAAATAGAGACCTAAGTGGGGATATATTTTTAAATTTTATACAATCATCCAATCTTGCTTTCATTAATCAACCTGTCAGGTGCATAAAGCTTATGGTTTCAGCAGCTCCAAAGCATATTCTGGGTTGACCATGGCCTCTTCGATCATTCCCACTGCTGATGGATTTATAAGACGCTTTCCAATTATTTTTTAACTATTAAAAACACTGCCTCAGGGGCTGGGGTTGTGGCTCAGTGGCAGAGCACTCACCTAGCATGCATGAGGCACTGGGTTCGATCCTTAACACCACATAAATGTAAAATAAAGATACTGTGGGCTGGGCATGTGGCTCAAGCGGTAGCGCGCTCGCCTGGCATGTGTAAGGCCCGGGTTCGATCCTCAGCACCACATACAAACAAAGATGTTGTGTCCGCCGAAAACTAAAAAATAAATAAATAAATATTTTAAAAAAAATTCTCTCTCTCTCTAAAAAAAAAAAAAAGATATTGTGTCCACCTAAAACTGAAAAAAAAAAAAAACACTGCCTCATAGCATCTGTACTATAGGTAGCTTTAGCTTTTATATCTGCAGAATTAATTTCTGTTGCTGAAACACAGGAAACTCTCATTTAAAATCTTAAAATATATTTTTAAAAATCTTAAAATAGTCTACCAATTGTTTTTAGGGCTTTTTTTTTTTTTTTTGTTTAGATCCCAGCAAGTAGATGCAAGAATGTGTACTCTCCATACTGAATGACCTTGTCATTTACATTTTTCACCATTACACTGGGCAGAGATTATCTTGTTATCTTGTAGTGGGTTTTTTGTTTTGTTTTGTTGTAATCTTGTAGTCATTTTTGAGGTACTGGGGATTGAACCCAGGGATGTTCTACCACTGAGCTACACCCCCTCCAGCCCTTCTTATTTATTTATTTATTTTTGAGACACAGGGTCTTGTTAAGTTGCCCAGGCTGGCCTTGAACTTGCCATTCTCCTTGCTTTAGCATCCCATGTCACTGGGATTATAGCCATGTGCCACTGTGTCCAGCTTACTTTGTAGTTGTAATTTGCATTTCTTTATTGTCTTGTGAGCATTTTATCTTATGTTTGTTTTGTCTTTTTTCAGTTGATGTGTAGGAACCCCTTGCCATGTACATTGCAAACATTTTCTCCTGTCCTGGTGTTTAATATCCATTATAGCATCCTTAAGAGCAAGGTCAGAATTAAAGTTAAAATTGCTGAATTCATCTCTGCATCCTCTCTGTGACAACACTTAGCCTTGTTCATAGAAGGTCCCCAGAAGCAACTCTATGGAGATACAATCAATTGGAAGTATTTTTGGAAACCCCTTTCAGATCTGCAGATCTAAGCTCCAGAGTTCACCTTTTCAGAGAGACCTTCTCTGAGAGCCAATCCAGAGCAGTCCCTCTGGCCCCAACCCTCGTCACTTTGTGGTGCTGTTCACTCTCTGAAATTGTCCTGCCCACGTATCTGTTGACTTGCTCATTGCCTCCTTGTCCGTGACCTTTCCTGGCCTCCAGAGGAACACTTGGCCCAGAGCAGCTTGTCCTTAACCGATGTTGAATGATAAGTTTTCTGATTTCGTTTTGATGTTACAAGATTTTGATAATGAATTCACTTTGGTTTGGAGTGCCTCAACAAGATCTGTTGAGGTAAGCATGCTATCATAGTTGTATATTCATTTATTTCGTAATTACTTATAAAAAATACCCCTCAGATTCTTGCCTGATTACTGTTACAACCAACATGTTATGTTTTATGAAAATATAATGAAGATTTTAATTGATATTAGATTAGCTCTTTTTATATAGTAACATTTTCTTTTTCTGGGGGTGGGGACTGGGAATTGGACCCAGGGGCACTTTACCACTGAACCCTTTTAATTTTTAAAAATACCTTTGTTTTATTTATTTACTTTTCTGTGGTGCTGAGGATAGAACCCATTGTCTCACCCGTGCTAGGCAAGCACTCTACCACTGAGCCACAGTCTCAGCCCCTAATTTTTTAATTTTGAGACAGGATCTTGCTAAGTGGCCTGGGCTGGCTTTGAATTTGCAAGTTTGCCACCCACTCAACTACAGTATATATATATTTTTCTTTCACGACATTCTGTCTTCCCAAAGTTTTGCTCTCCATGTATTCATGCCATGTGCCACACGCACGAAACCTTGATTATAATTTGTTCTGTTGGAAAATAGGAGCCATTTGTGCTGTATCTTCTTTAATAGGGATACATTTATTTGTTTAAAAACTGATATATTGGTGCCCTATGATTTTGAACTTATGTTTCCAGGAGATACACACACACACACACACACACACACTGCTGTTGCTTTGTTTGGTTGTATTCCTTGCATTTTGTAGACAGTCATATCATTTACAAAAAGCAATGTATTTTTATTTATTCTAGCTGGTTTCTTTTTTAGAATTCATTTATTTATTTTTATACTGGGGGATGGCCAGGGTTGCTCTACCACTGAGCTACATCCCTGGTGCTTTTTATTTTTTGAGACAGGAGCTCAATTTATGCCCAGGCCGGCCTTAAATTTGTGATCCTCCTACCTCAGCCTCCCTAAATCCATTCTCCTGGATTACAGGCATATGCCCCCATGCCAGGCTAGTTTGTTTCTTTTAAATGCTAACTTCTTATCCAAGATTTCGAATATTGTTGCTATTGTTTTTTTTTTTTGCTGCAGTTGCTGTTATTATTAGTGTTCTAGACTCCATGCCGTCTCCTCTGAACATGATGACATTTTTCCCAGCATGCTTTTTCCTCAACAATTTGAATTAAATATAGATGTTGATATCAATAGCCTTCTGAACATTATTTGAAATAATTAGTTGAATCATTTTTCTAGTCAATACAAGTAATAACATTTTCCTTGTAATCAGGCTAATATATGTATGATAAGATTTTGTCAAGCAGGACTCAGTGGTTCACACCCATAATTCCAGTGATTTGGGGGGCTAAGGCAGGAAGATCACAAGTTTAAGGCCGGCCTGGGTAACTTAACAAAGCATTGTGTCAAAATTAAAAAAAAAATGTTTTAAAAGGACTGGGGATGTAGCTCAGTGGTAAAGCATCCCTGGGTTCAGTCCCATACAATAGGCCAGGCAACACAAAATTCTTTTCTATAATTTACTACAATATAAATAATATGAGGATATTCTTTGAGGAATTTGGAAAAAATATCTCCATTGAATTCACTGGAGCCAAGGATGTTTTTGTAAGACTCATTTTGTATTAAATGTCTTCCTTTGATATTGATCTAATCACTTCCTAGTTTTTTTGTTTTTTTTCCTGTCTCATTCTCCTGAGTCACCAGGGTTATAGGCGTGCACCACCATGGCTGGCTTCTTTGTAGTGTTTGTTTCATTCTTAGTATTTTTTAATATTTAGCGTATTGTCCCTCCCTGCTAGATGATCACATCATTTTGTAGATAAAAGGGAAACGCTATTGGGTTCAGTGATTCGTGCCTTTAATCCCAGCAGCTAGGGAGGCTGAGGCAGGAGGATCGAGAGTTCAAAGCCAGCCTCAGCAAAAGCGAGATGCTAAGCAACTCAGTGAGTCCCTGTCTCTAAATAAAATACAAAATAGGGCTGGGGATGTGGGTTGGTGATTGAGTGTCCCTGAGTTCAATGCCTGGTATACCGCCCCCCCCCCCCCCCCCCGACACAAAAAAAGGGAAATGTCATGAAAAGCATCTCTTCTGGGTCAGGGGTAGGCCTCACCTTCTCACAATATACCCAATAGTAAGATTCTCTTATGTCTTTGCTAAAAACTTCTAGCAGGGAGTTGGGTCTCTTTGCATCTCAGCCCCTTCTTGCATCTTTACGATCAGATCTTTTTACTCTGCTTCTAATCACATGGATCTGCCCAGCCCCTATGTTCCAGTGGCCTTTGTCCCCAAATTCCTGGCTCCCTTCACAGCCTCCACACTTCACTAAGCCTTTGGATTGATCAGGGCTTCCTGAAGCTGGCAGGTCAGGTGAGCATGGTGGTTCAGGGGGCTGGTCCTGAGCCAGACTAGCCTAGGTTTAATCCTGCTTCTGATGCTGACTACCTTTGAGACTCCTGGCACATAATTTAACCTGTTTTATCTACAGATTGGGGATAACAGTCATCTCCATCTTTTTGTTTGTTTGTTTGTTTTAATGGGTTATACACGACAGTAGAATGCATTTATGCACTTTGATGTATCATACATAAATGGGGTATAACTTCTCATTTTTCTGAGTATACATGTTGCAGAATCATATAGTCATCTCCATCTTACTGGATTGTTGTGATGATTTAACAAATATTTACTAATTGCCTAACGTGCATCAGATATGGTTTTAGGTAAAAGGATAAAAGTAGTGAACAAAAAAAAAAATAGAAGTTCTGTCTCATTGGAACTGGTTCTAGAAGAGTCAGCTGAATTAATAAAAGTATAAGTAAATAAACAAACAGTATGCACACACACAAAACACTCTCTCTCTCTCTCTCTCTCTCTCTCTCTCTATATATATATATATATATATATATATATGTATACATATGTATACATATACACATGTGTGTGTATGTGTGATGCTTGGGATTGAGTCGTCCAGGGTCTTACCCATGCTAGGCAAGTGCTGTACCACTGGACTACATCCCCAGATCTATGTGCATATATTTTTATATATCACATCTATCTACATTTGAGATAGTAAGTATTTATGAATACAAATAAAGAGAATGGAGAAAGAGGTACCAGGGGTGTTACTTTATTTGAGGTGAGCTCTGAGGGCCATTCTGAGGGGGTAATATTTAAAGGGTGATCTAAATGAAGTAGGGAAGCCAGGCAGATGAGAGGACGGTGTCCATGTTGGAGGGGCCACTGAGAATTAAGGCCCCGAGGTGAGATAAAGGGACTTCGATCAGTTTCCTTTAATCAAACTTTTAGGGATAAAAGTCTGACATTGCCATGACACAAAGCAAGCTGCAGTTATTGCTCCTTCAAACATTCCTAGGAGGACCACCATCACTCCGCCAGTAGTTTTAATAAAGGGGTCAGAACATAGCTTGGGTAAGAAGTGACTTCTGACTGTTATTCTGAAATCCTGATATGGGCTATAAGAGCTGGTGTCTCCCAGGCCCCAACTCCCAGGTTTCCTTGGAGGAATGCACACCACCCATCTACCCCTCCAACTCCAAGCACACAAGTGTCCCTCTTTACTGCCCATCACACTCTGCCCACAAAAGTTACCAACATGTCCTACTCAGGTGAATTTCAAGGCTGTGGGTGTCCCCTAAATCTGGCATCCAGAACAGGATTCTGCATATGGTATAGACTATTGATTGGTGTTGACCTTGAGACTCTCAGCCTATTCCCTCCTTCCCGCAACTGGACAGGTTGAAAGTGGCCTGATTTGGGTCTAGACCAGAAAAAGTCAAACTGGCCATGAGGTCTGGGCCCTCATAGACTTACAGACTCTTTGCTGTCCTGGAAAAACTATTGTGGCTCTTGGGGTGGGATTGGCTATGAGGAGGGGACCCCCTCTATATTTTCTGGTTATTTTGCAATCTAACTTCTTAGCCTCTTCACTTTCTCCATCAGCCCCATCTGCTCTCAGATCTTTTCCCTCATACCCTGGATACTTGTGCTCTCTCTGTTGACTCCTCTACAAACCAAGACCTGCTATAGCACACATTTTAATACAGCCATATGGGAGGGAGACAAGTTTGAAGTGTAAAAATCAATTATGAGGGGCTGGGGATGTGGCTCAAGCGGTAGCGCGCTCGCCTGGCATGCGTGCGGCCCAGGTTCAATCCTCAGCACCACATACAAAGATGTTGTGTCCGCTGAAAACTAAAAAATAAATATTAAAAAAATTCTCTCTCTCTCACTCGCTCTCACTCACTCTCTTTAAAAAAAAATCAATTATGAAAGACTTTTTTTTCATAAAGAAATGCAACTTTATTATTTTCAAGTACACATGTAGTACCTCAAACTAATGTCTTACAAAAGGTCACCAGTAAAGACCTTGTAGATGTTTCTTTAACAATTATGTCAGGATTGATGATAATTAGCCCATGCATTTGCTACTTCTAAATGGATGTTCTTAAAGTGCCTGAAAAGTATTGTTTTAGGGAGAGTAAATATGCCACTCCTAGCAATATTATTGATGCTCTTAATTTACTAAACAAAATGCCGTATTTATTGATTGTGCAAAATGAACTTTTGTCCACAGTCAATAATTTCAAATTAATCAGACCCAGATAAATATGGTTTCCCATTCAGATTTCCAAGCCCAAGGCCATGACTCACTTATTTCAAGGTGCTTCTGATAAGACAAACTTCCAGGGCGATGAAATGGTAGCCATTGGCAGACTGTTTACAGGCCTGACCCAATGTTTGTCTTTTATGCTTGCTCCCTTTCTGCCTTAGGCCGCCCCTTTCCCCCAGGCATCTCTCTTTCTCTTTTGCGTGGCTCAGGCAGGTGACCCAGTGCATTCCCAATGCCTTCTGAGCCAGGCTTAGAGAAGGGGCAGAGCTGCCTGCAGAGCAAACACGTTAAGTGGAGAAGGGAGTAAAGAAAAGTTCTGCCATAGGAACATGAAACCTGTCCCCAGGGCAGTGGGCCCAGTGATCATCAGTGTGAAGGGCGCTTGCCTGGGAGGAGTATCCCTGCCAACTGAGAGGTCAAAGGCAAGTTTCTTAATATTTTCCCTCTTGATGTCCAAAGGTTCTGGCCATGTCATGAACTATGCTGATTCTGTGTGTCCCCGAAAGACAGGAATGTTCTGGGAACTTGTCCACCCCAATTCCAGCCAATGGCCAGGGAATGCCTTTTCCAGGGCTGGCTTGGCAGGGCCAGGGATGACATGGTTTCATCAGGACGGGCATGAAGGGGCAAGAGTGGAAAGGTTGGGAGAGAACTGGCAGCTGTCTGTGGTCTCAGAGCACATGCAGTGACCAGAAACTTAGGGGGGATATTGCCAAGTGTGTGTGTGTGTGTGTGTGTGTATGAAACAGCTGGAGTTTCTGTGACATCTGGGCCTGCTGGACTGAGAAGACCACTAGCCAAGAGCCAGTAGGACACACAGGGCACACAGCGTGGCATCAGTGGAGCTCCTCAGATTGCCTCCTGGTCCTACTTCTGCTGCTACTCTGAGAGTGTGAATTTGGTCTGCTGGTGGGGTATTCTGGAAGGTCAGGACACAGACCTGGAGCCCACCTGTCTACCTGAGGACTCAAGACACATCAAACAGCTGCTTCTCCTCTTCTGCCCCTCTTCCTTAGCTATCTTTCTCCTCCGGTCAGGACCCTAGTCTCCCACTTGCCTGCCCAGGTCCCTAACTAGTCCTGGGGAATAGGCTCAACCTCTCCAACCAGCTTCTCTATATGGCCTCAGGCTCTTGCGCTCACAGGAGGATACTTTGATTTCAAGAGCTGAGAGAAAGCAGAGGAAGAGAGCAGGAAAGATGTGAAGGAGGGCAAAAGTGGGGGGATTGGTGAGGCTGGAGCCATAAATGGACCTAGGAAAACCTGAGAGGGTTTCTTCCTCTCGATTAGATAGCCCCCTGCCTTTGAATGTTGATCTGTTAAAGTAGGAGGTGGGAGTGAAGGGACAGGGCACCAGGAGGGCTGGGGCAACCCTCAATTCCTTGGGACAAAATAGACAACATGATGGAATGGAACGAGAAAGGACCTGGGGAAGGGGACACTGACATGCAGTGTCTAGTCCACATGTTCACAGTCAGGTCTATGGAGCAATCACCCTAGGCTTATTTACCTACCCCGCCAACTGAGGCTACTAAGTTGTCTCATTTTCTCAAATCCCCCAAATACCACCCCAGTTTTTTCCATCCGTCCCCATCACCATCTCTGCAACACCTCCGAAGCACCCCATCTCTCCTGGGCCTGGTTCTTCTTCCAGTGGGCTTAGTAGTATGTCTCCTTCTCCACCCAGCCTGTTGGAGACAGTGGGGTGAGGGTTGCTGTCAGTTCAAAGGGAAGTTAGAGATCAACTGCCTAAGGGCAGAAGGAGGGAGGGGGAAGGAGAATTTGCCTGCAGGGGAGACTTGCATTTAACCCACTGGTGGGTCACGCTGCAAATTCCAGCTGGGCTGTTCAGGGAGCAGTTAAATGTCAGAAGCAGCAGCCCGCTGGAGCTGTGAGCAACTCCGTCATGGGATCGACAGTTCTTCTGATTTTTCAGAAATCAGAAATTTAGATTTCATGTCAAAGTCCCTAAGTTTTTTTTATATGGGAACAATTTAAAAACCACACCCCCTCCCCCACACACCCCCACACACTGTGTTGGACACATGAAACCAAACACTATCCATGAACTGTAGGTCATTCATTTTTAACTTAATAAGCCATCAAAAATGCTTGCCCACAAAAACACACAACTTGTTGGTTGGTGCCTGGATATTCAGAGACCTAGTTTGTAGTTCTGCTATTCCTTGCTTTATGACCCTAAACAAATTCACCTCTGTGTCTCCTCTCTTTGTAAAATATGGAGGTCAATAGGTGACCTCAAAGGGCCCCTCAGATTCTGATGTTCTGTGATTCCAGGCGGAAGGGGGGAGTCTCAGAGACATGGTGAATTAGGCAGAATGAATTAGGTGGGATGTAGAATCCCAGAGGTCAGGGAGTGGGTGGGTTCCAGAGTCAGGGCTCCTGATACCTGGGACCCCAGGATCTGGGGGCTCTGAGGAACAGAAGCAGGGATCTTGGTGGGGTGGAGTCTGGGTGTATAGCCCTGGAAAGAGGTAACCAACCCATAGTGGGGGACAGCTTTGCTGGGGGCCCAGGTGGGGCATGTGGGGTACTTACCCCCAGGATATCTCCGCAGGATGAGCTTCCGGACCTCATCATAGATGAAGATGAGGAGACTGTAGGGGAAGGCACAGAACCACCAAGTGACCCTGAAAGCAACAGAGGAGAGTGTCAGGAGCATCAGGGTTGGCAGGGTGTCACACAAAGTAGGATTCAAATAGAGTCTGCATCTGGAGGGGCCCACTACTCATTCAGGCCACCCAAAGAGACACTTACTTGAGCGGGTACATGCGGAGAGCAACCCCCATTCCCGGGCAGTAAGACAGAAAGGCAGCTAATGCTGTCTCCTCTAGGAGCCCAAAAATCAGGATTTTGTTCCTGAAAAGGCAAAGAAAGGAGCTTAAGAAGCATTTTTTTTAGAAACACTTTTTTAGTTGTAGATGGACCCAATACCTTTATTTTATTCATTTATTCTTCTGTGGTGCTGAGGATCAAACCCAGTGCCTCACACATGCCAGACGAGTGTGCTACCACTGAGCTACAGCCCCAGCCTGCATATGTAGCATTTTAAAGGGGGATCAAGAGGGAGAGATCCAAGGATACCCCTGGGGATGGAAGAAGAGAGGAGAAATGTAAAGGAAGGACTATAAATGACAGCTTCCTGTGTCCTCTTCAAAACCCTCATGCTTTATAAAACCAAAGAAAGATTTTCTCTTCTCCAGGTGTGGTGGCAAACACCTGTCATTCCAGGGACTCAGAAGGCTGAGGCAGGAGGATTGAAAGTTCTAGGTCAGCCTCAACAACTTAGTGAGATCCTGCCTCAAACTGAACAAAAAAAAAAATTTTTTTTTCTTTTTCTGCTTATTGAGTTGACCTGCACTGGTTGTCTATCACACGCATATTCCTTCATTAAATAATTGTTTCTTATATGCTGGATGATGTGCTCTGTGATGCAGTGACCAACATGGGGCTGCCCTCAGGCAGCATAAATCTTATCATTGCTCCAGGCACATGGTTTGGGAAAGCTTTTCATCTCCCCAGCAAGCTACTCCTTTGGTATGGAGCCTACGTATGTCCTATTGGATGAAGAGGATGTTGTAGAGTCCTTAGCCCAGGGGAAGCTCATGCCCACTACATCAGGACAGAATAAGGTTTAGATGGCAGTTTCTGGAGTCACATAGGTGGGGTCTATCCCCAGCTCTGCCACTTCCTGGCTTTGGGTGATAAACAAGGCTTAACTTCTGAGTCTCACGTTCTTTCTCTATAGAATAGAATTTTTCATCTTTATATCATGGAACTTCTGGGGAAAATAAGAGAACACCACCTGGAAAGCTCTGGGACATAGAATGCTTGGTCATACTGTCACTCCCTCTTCTGTAGTCTCATGCACAGTACCCCTTCATGGCTTGATGACTCCCCAACTGTGTGATCACCAAGGACTATCTTGTTAATTCTTCCATAAACCCCACATTTTAATTAATCTTTGTCTCTTCAGTTGCATTAGTTAATAAGTAATGAATATATTTCCCCATTTAAAACTTATTAGATATAGTCACGGCTTCCAAGCAGAACTGGGGATTAACAAGCAATCACTGAACGTCATGATATTTTTTTTTTTTTTTTTACTTTTGCCTGAGAACATGTTGGCAAGCCTGGTTGCCTTCTCATAGGTAAGCATTTGATGGTTTAAAAAAGATTTTTTATGGTAACTGGGGATTGAACCCAGAGATGCTCTACCACTGAGCTATATCCCCAACCCTTTTTATTTTATTTTGAGAGGGGGTCTTGTTAAGTTGTATGGGCTGGCCTCAAACTTGTGATCCTCCTGCCTCAGTCTCCTGAGTAGCTGGGATAACAGGTGTATGCCACTGCATCTGGCTCAATAAACTTTTTAAAATAATGCAAACAGCATCTCTGAGGACCCCCAATGGTCTCTGAACCTAAGGTGAGGCCAACGTGCTCTGAGGCTGCCAGGTGACTTGTTGGTAATGGTATTCCTTCTCTATACCCAGCTGGACTTTCCCACTTGCCCCTCGGATGAGCCGGACTTGGCCAGTCTTATGGTTCACCTTCCTGTGTCAGCCTGGGGCATAATAAGTTCCAAGCCCCAGGACTGTACTCAATTTCTTAGACTCTCTGGGACAAAACTCACTTGGGGAATCATGACAATTAATTTCAGTAGAAGAGAATGAAGATCACCAGACTGATACTTTGAGCATTCCTCAACACCCATCCACGCTGGCATCACAAATTATTGAGTTCTGAACAGGTGCCAGGCTCTGTGATGGGTGAGAGATCACATCGTGAACTGGGAGCCCAGAGCTTGGGCTTGGTGGGTCTTTACCAGCTGATGGCCTTAGGCCATTTAACTTTCCTGGGGCCTCTTGTCCATTCAATGTAAGCAATAAGATCCCCTTCCTAGATCTATTGTGAGGCTAAGAGTGTCTGTGAGAAACTTAGCGTAGTGCCAGGCATAAGGTCTCACTGTGAGAAGGCCAGGGTATGCTTTCAGGTGGATAGTGGCACCACAGGGCAAATGCTGTACATTAGACGACTTGCTGAGTGGTGGTGGGAGCACAGGAGACCCTGGATTTAGGGCTGGGCAAAGGGTGAGGGTGGGTGGCTCTCAAGTAAGAGATGAAGAAGGGAGCAGGGTATACAGAGATTACAAGGAGCATGCCTGTAGTTCCAGCTACTCAGGAGGCCGAGGCAAGAGGATCACGAGTTTGAGGCCAGCCTGGGCAATTTAGTGAGACCTTGTCTCAAAATTAAAAGGAATCAAATTATGTTATCTGCATGTATGAATACAGCAAAAATGAATCCCACTATTACGTATAATTATAAGGCACCAATGAAAATAATTTTAAAAAATAAAAAGGGCAGAGAATGTGCTCAGTGGTAGAGCATCCCGGGTTTAATTCCCAGTACCGTAAAAAGGGAGAAAGAGAGAGGGGGCGGGGGAGAGAGAGAGAGAGAGAAACTAGAAAGGAAGGAAGGTGGAAGAGACTGTAACTTTAGGAGCAAAATCTGAACTCATTGGAAATAGTCCTATCATTCCTTCCTTGTCTTTCATCTATTTCAAATCTGGCTATGGATAATCTCTGGGTAATTAAAATCGGATGCCCCCTTGGCAGACCTGGGCCCAGGGGTTTGAGTCACGTGAGCTGGCGTTGGAAGCCTGGCCCGTGGCTTGGAGAGCGAGCCCAGCACACTCTGCCTGGGTGGGTGGGTGCCGGTTGGGGTGGGGCTCACTTCATGCCCTGCTGGAAGACGGAGTTGCGGCGGGTCTTGCAGATGATGAGGTCAGCCCACTGCACAACCACGATGCTGGCGAAGAAGGCCGTGTGGCATGTGAACTCCACCACCTTCCGCTGCTCATAGGTCTGGGGAGGGAGGCAGAGAGAGGTGAGTGTCAGAGGAAGGGATGGGACCAGAGCACGACATGCCTCAGGCTTCACATGGCCCTGTTAAACACTGGCATCCAATCCACACTCTGTCCCCAGTCCCCGCGGGTCTCTATGGCCACTCCAGCCAGGTGTTCACCACCCTGGCCCTCCGGACGTGTGCATCCCATCACACAGCCCCACTCACCCATTCCTGGCCATAGCTATCCTCCAGGTCGTTCATGGATCGGTCATCCCAGTCCAGGCGGATTCCCAGCAGCCTCGATGGCAGGAATCCGTTCTCTGCCAGGATCACGAAGTAGGTGAAAAAGCCACCCAGGGCCTGGATCATCCCTGTGGGTGGTGGACAAAGGACAGGGCCCGGGTCAGAGAAGGAAGCCAGAAGGGGCCAACTCCTCAGGGCCAGAAATGAAGTCCCTCGGGCTGGGGTTGGGGCTCAGTGGCCGAGCATTTGCCTAGCACATGTGAGGCACTGGGTTCAATCCTCAGCACCACATTAAAAAAAAAAAAGAAGAAAATAAAGTTATTTTTTTTTAAAAAAAGGAAAGAAATGGAAGTCCCTGACTCTCAGAGAGCTAGTCCCTGTCCTGGAAATTTTCTTGAGGCTCATCCCTCCTGCATGCTGGAAAAAGAAGCCTTTGAGCTTCGCTCCCCAGCCCCAGGCCTGACGCACCAATCTGTCCATACGCCATGCTGATAAGCCGCTCATTCACCAGCTTGTCTGTCTGGGGGTTCCGTGGCTGCCGCTTCATGATGTCACTCTCAGCAGCTTCATAAGCCAAGGAGATGGCAGGGACCTGAGTGGGTAGGAAGGAGGGAAGGGAGGGCATTTGAAGGGATGTGGGAGATGACAGGAACAGCAGCCCATTAGCAGTGAAGACTCTCAGACACAATTCAGCCCACATGTATTGACACCCCATTATCCTGTGGCCTGTGCCTGTCTTCTCTTTAACCGGCCAGCCTCCTGAGAGCACCTCTCCTTCATTAGCACCCAGCCACCCACGGTGACGACATGACTTCCTTGTCTGCCTCCTGCTTCCTTTGGGCTCACCATATCTGTGCCCAAGTCGATGCAGAGGATGGTCACGGTGCCCAGAGGGAGGGGGATGTTGGCAATGATGAACAGCAGGAAGGGGGTGATCTCAGGGATGTTGCTGGTCAGGGTGTAAGCGATGGATTTCTTCAGGTTGTCAAAAATCAGGCGGCCTGTGGAGAGGTCCGGAGGGCGTCAGGGAGATTAGAGGAACCCTTCCCACCCCTATCTGCCCTTTCTCCTGAGAGAGGAAGGTTTTATGTTTGAGGGAACCTAAAGCAGGATGGGGCTGCCTTCTGGAACCCTGGGTTGACCCTTTCGTGGGGGTAAAAGGTATGAGAAGCAGAGATGCTGGCTTCAGACGCCAGGTGCTGCCCCAACACGTTCAGCCTCCTCACCCTCCTCCACGCCTGTGACGATGGAGGCAAAGTTGTCATCCAGCAGGATCATGTCGGCTGCCTGCTTAGAGACGTCAGAGCCAGAGATGCCCATGGCAATGCCAATGTCAGCCTTCTTCAGCGCAGGGGAGTCGTTCACCCCGTCACCTGTCACTGCCACAATGGCTCCCTGGAGAGAAGATATGGCCGATACTTGAGGACCAAGTCCGTGCTGGTCTGACCCCTGACTTTTCCCTGTCCCTATCTCCTGCCACCCTGCTCACCTGCCTCTGACACCCCTCCACGATGATGAGCTTCTGCTGGGGAGAGGTCCTGGCAAACACGATCTCGGTGTGGTCTCTGAGGATCTCATCCAGCTGCTCCGATGTCATGTCCTTGAGGTCCGAGCCATGGACCACACATGCTTTGGCTTCTCTGGAGGGTAGGGGAAGAGCAGGGACTCAAAGCTTGTGCCCAAGCCAGTCCCCCTCCATCCCCTTGCCACCTCTGGGCCCCAAGCTCCTGCTAAGTTGGGCTCCCTCATTGCTTCAATGCCCCTCTCTCCGAATGCTCAATTCCCCCATTTCTCTCTGAGGAGGTGACACTACATCCTCAAGCAGCATCACCATGGGCATAAGTCCAGTGTGCCAGGTGTGTGCTGGTCCCCTCATGCATATCCTACTCCTGCAGTAACCCTGCGTGTAGACGCAGATGATGTCGTTGTTGTTTTTGGTACCGGGGACTCACACATGCTAGGCAAGTGCTCTACCACTGAGCTTTACCCCCAGCTCTTTCTATTATTTATTTTGAGACAGGATCTCGCCAACTTGCCCAGGCTGGTCTTGAACTTGGAATCCTTCTGCCTCAGCCTATGAGTAGCTGGGGTTACAGGCAGGTGCCACCATGCCCTGCTGGCACCCTCATTTTGTAATTGAGTAAATAGAGGTTCGGGGAGGTAAAGTGAAGGTAACCTTGATGCCTTCAAGGTTACACAGATTGTTAGTGGAAAAGTCTGGACCCACACTCAGGTCAGAGGTAAGGCCCTCATCTGAAGGTCCCAGAGATGCTGTCCACACACTCACTCCCAGGGAAACTTCAAGAGCTCTGTGGGAGAGGATGTGTTGATTAGGAGCAAGGGATTTCTGCAAAGGCCTCACCTGGGATTGACTTGACTCACAGGGATGTTGAGCCGGGCTGCAATGTCCTCCACGGTCTCATTACCCTCTGATATGATGCCCACACCTTTGGCAATGGCCTTGGCTGTGATAGGGTGATCACCAGTTACCATAATCACCTGGTGGGAAGGATAGGAAGAAAAGGAGAGCATTGTTGACATTTTTACCTACTAGTCCTTTCCCAAACTTGGATAAAGACAGACAATTAGATATCTGAAGCTGGTGGGTCCCAGTCCAAATAGTGAAAGTGGTGGGCAGTGCATGGGGGAGACCATGACACATTGCATAGTGTTCAGGGACTCTGAGATAGTTTGTTTAAATGGGGGAAAGCGTCTATGACAGAGTGCAAGTTCAGGAGGATCCCCTGAAAGAGAAGCCTCAATTCTTTAGGATTGTTTAGATTTTTTTTACTTTTTGGATCTGGAGATTGAACTCAGAGGTGTTCTACCACTGAACTAAATCCCCAGCCATTTTTTTAAATTATTATTTTTAAATTTTGAGACAGGGTCTCACTAAGTTGCTGAGACTGGCCTTGAATTTGCAATCCTCCTGCCTTAGTGGCCTCAGTCACTGGGGTTACAGGTGTGTGCCACCAGGCCCAGCTCTGACCTTCTTTCTTGAGCTCTAAACCATATTCCAACTGTCCCTTGCATCTCTGGGTTTCTTGCAGATGCCTTAAACTTAGGGTCCAAATTGAACTCATTATCTCTACTCCTACCACCCCCACCAGGCCTGCTCCTCCGTATCATCTTCCCTCCCACATCAGTGCAGTTACCACGTTCTCCAAACAGTTTTCAACTGCAACTATTTCTCTCCAGTCCCTTTGCTGCTGTCCTAGTTCAGGACACCATTTCTTGTTGCAGCTTCCTCTTTTCTTGAGGTATGGGGATTGAACCCAGGGGCACTTAACCACTGAGACACAGCCCCAGCTCTTTCTCCTTCCTTTCAATTTTGAGAGTGTCTTGCTAAATTGCTCAGGGCCTTGCTAAACTGCTTTGAACTCATGGTCCTCCTGCCTCAGCTTCCCAGGCTGCTGGGATTACAGGTGTGAGCCACGGCACCCAGCCAGCCTGTTAACCTGTCTGCCTGACTTCAGCTCTCACCCTAATCCAGTCCCTCCTCCGTCTAGTAGCCTTGAAGCCAGGCCGGTGACATCTGGGCCCTTTGTGACATACAGGATAAAGGCCAAATCTGGAATCTAAGTAAAGTTGTTCCAACTGGTCCTGATCCAACATTCCCATCTCAATCCCCAGGGATCCTCTGCCATCTCTCCCCCAACCCTGCCCCCTCCACCTGCTCTGGTCCCATACAATGTAGCCATGTCAGGGTACATGCTGTTCCCCGGGTCTTGCCCTGACTTCCCTTCTCTGACTGCCTTACAGAATACCCTTCAGCCTTCAAGGCCCAGATCAAGTGTCATCCCCTGTGTCGAACATTGTCCAGCTCTCTGAGTTAACTTCTCCCTGATCTGACCTCCCCGGAGTCCTTGCCCAGGCCACCATGATTGAGGCATCTGAGCCAGGAGGAGGAGCAGGGCTTCCAGACAAGCCGGCCACGCTTCATGTTCTCCAATCCACCTCTTTCAGCAGTTCTATTTTGAGCAAGCTATTTATCCACTTTGAGTTTTCATTTCTTTTTTAAATGGAGCTAATGATGTTTCCCTTAGAGACCGAGTGGTCAGGGTGGGGTTCAGAGTCTACACATACACACAGTACCAAGTCCTCCAGTGCGATGGTTAAGAAACAACAGGGGGCTCTGGGGTTGTGGCTCAGCGATAGAGCGCTCGCCTGGCATGCACGAGGCACTGGGTTCGATCCTCTGCACCACATAAATGTAAAATAAGGATATTGTGTCCATCTAAAACTTAAGAATAAATTTTTTAAAAATAGCAGGATTTGCCTTGGTTCAAATTCTGGCTCTATGACTATCTGTGTGACCTTGGATTTGTTCCTCACCTCAGTTTCCCTTTCTGTGAAAAATGGAAAACACTAATGGTTACTCAGAGGGCTATTATGAAGATTAAGTGAGATCGTGGAGGTTTATTGCTTATAATAGAGCCTGAGTCATGTAAAAATTTAAACAACTGAATTTTTGCAGTGCTGGGGATCCAACCTAGGGCCTTAAGCACTCTACCACTGAATCCCAGACTCAGCCCTAATTGACTGTTTTTATGAGAGTACCTGACCCATAATAGGAGCTTGATGGTCTAACTGTTCTGCTTGTCCTGTGATGGGCTGTAAATGCATCTGACTCCCTTGAGGGACCAGAGATTGGAGGCCAAGCCCTGTGTCTCATTCATCTTTGTATCGTCAGTGGCTACCACAGGACCTGGCCCTCTATAGATGGCCTGAGTGGCATTCATTTGGGAGCATCTGAGATGCTGAAAGAAGAAGAGCGAGTGAGAGTACCAGAGTGGAGGACCAGAAAAGGGGGATGGTAAACAGGAAAGTGAGAAGATGGGAGAGAGGTTTTGTTTGTTGACTCCAGTGCCTTGCACAGTGCCTGGTATACAGTTGGCAAACAAATATTTGTTGAGAAGAACAAACATAGCACGGAGGAGGGAGTGGTCCCTGAGAAGCCAGTGCAGTTGGGAACGGCATGGAGATGTCTATGGGGTGACGGGCTCAGTGACTGGGGCAGACAAGAGCCTGCTGATCCCATTGCAGATGGTTCGAGACTGGGGAAAGGCCAGACAACCAGGGCTTCAAGGTAGGGGAGCCTGACTGTGCTTGAAATCAGAAGGACCCCGTGGGCTTGTGTCTCTCAGCGCAGCAGCTAACTGCAGTCCCTTGACCTGTGGCAGGAGCGCGGTGAGGACAGAGGGGAGGAAGGGAAGCCGGTACCTTAATGCCTGCACTTCGGCACTTGCCCACAGCATCTGGCACAGCTGCCCGCGGGGGATCAATCATGGACATGAGCCCCACAAAGCAGAGCTTCTCCGTGGGAAAGTTCAGTTCATCCGTGTCGAATTTGAAGCCCCGAGGAAACTTTCCAGAAGGCAGATTCAGATGACAGAAACCTGGGGGTGGGCGGAAGGGAGGAGTGAGGGCCGCAGAGTAGCTGCCTGGGCACCCCCAGGGGTCCTTGCCCCAGGGACACTGCAGAGGCTTGGGAGTCCCTTTCTCAGCCCTGGGCCCCTTTTCTGGCCCCTCACCCAGCACACGCTCCCCCAGTCCTCCCAGCTCCATGTAGGCATTTTGAAAGGCGTCTTGCATCTCCTTGTCGAGAGGGATCTCCTTGCCCTGCACCAGGATGGTGGAGCACCGGTCCAGGATGCGCTCTGGGGCCCCCTTCATTACCAGCACATGGCTCTGGGGGCTGTCTTCTCGCTCGTGGATGGACAGCTGGAAAGGGGGAAGGCAGTTACGGAAGGGGCTGTATGTGTCTTGGTGGGCTCCACTGCCCAGCACAGGACTTGGTTCAGAGCAGTGAGCTCTGGTAAGGAAATCTCCTTTAAAAAATCCAATCAAACAGTGTCAACACAGGGAGAATCTCTGTGTGTAAAAGGATGCTTCTAGTCCCAGCTCTTGCCATCTGAGAGTTGCTTCCGTAGGACAGTCATTCATTCAACAAATAGTTATTAAGATCAGTTAAGAAGCCAGGCATGGTGTCGCTCACCTGTAATCTCAGTGACTTGGGAGGCTGAGGCAGGAGGATCGTGAGTTCAAAGCCAGCTTCAGCAAATTAGCAAGGCCCTTACTCACTTAGTGAGACCCTGTCTCAATATTAAAAATCAGTTAAGACAGGCCCTGTGCTAGCAGACAGATGGGCCTCATGAACATCCCCCCATCCTGCACCGGCCCAGGGGGCTTTCCCTTCACAGATCATAGACATTATAGCTGAGGCTGTTCTTAGCATTTAGCAGATGTCTAAAAACTGATGATGGCTACCATAAGGGAATTAGAGAAGCGTGCTTCAGTTAAATGGGATGGCAGAGCTGGAGGACTTTGGACATGGATGGGGAGCTATGGGAAGACGAGTTGGGAGAGTGACAGTCTGCAGGTATAAGGGATGTGGTGAAGTTTGGGGGTTAGTGGGTGATTGCAACCAGACATGCCATCAAGCAAGTGGTTCTGGGAGTGAGCAGGGATGAGAGGACATGACCTTCAGAGGCCTCATTCATGCTTTCTGTTGATCCCCTTTGGCTATAGCCACTCTCCATAATTTTTTTCCCTTTCTCTCCCTCTGTCCCAGAAGCCCATCCAGACCTGGTACTTGTTGGTAGAGTTGAAAGGAATCTCTGCCACCTTGGGGTTCCTGTCCCTCATCTTCCTCACTGAGCCACAAGACAGCTCAATGCACTTGAGCAGAGCTGACTCAGAAGCATCACCAGCTGTGTCCCGCTGCCAAAGAGAAGAGAATTTAGTGTCACCGTAGGGGGAGGAAGGGAGTGGAGGACTAGAGAGGAGGGCACTCAAGTCCCCAAGGCAGCCCCACAGGGTGTGAGGGGGAAAGCTAGGCATCACAGGGGAGACATCTCCCCAACACACCTGCCGTGTGGCTGGCTGACTCCCTACCTTGGACACAGAGATGTTCTCCTGTCCAGCTTTGAACACAGCACGGTTACAGAGACCAGCAATCCTAGAGAGGGCTGTCCACGTTGGGGATCGTTTGTCAAAAGTGGCCCCTGGGAAGAAATGATGGAGAATCAGTAACTTGGCTCCGTGTGTGTGTGTGTGTGTGTGTGTGTGTGTAGTCCTGGGGACTAGACCCAGGGGCACTCTACCTCTGAACTGCATTCCAAGCCATCTTTTAAAATGTTGACCCAAGGTCTGGATAATTGCTAAGGCTGGTCACAAACTTGCAATTTTCTTGCCTCAGGCTCCTGAATTGCTGGGATTACAGGTGTGCACCACCATGCCTGCCTTTGCCCCCCTTTTAGAACCTGTATCTCACCCCCAGCCACCCTGCCGTTGTGACGCCCTCCATCCCCTTCTGTCCCCCTGGAGTGCCCAATCACCAGACTGATCCTCAGTGGTGTCAGCCTCATGGATCTGGTTGTCAAACCACATGTGAGCGACGGTCATGCGGTTCTGGGTGAGGGTGCCCGTCTTGTCCGAGCAGATGGTGGACGTGGAGCCCAGGGTCTCTACCGCCTCCAGGTTCTTCACCAGGCAGTTCTTCCGCGCCATACGCTTGGCTGTCAGGGTCAAGCACACCTGATTGAGACAGAGGAGAATTAAAAAGGGTTAAGTTTGGAGCTGCGGATGTTCATGACCTTGTCCTAGACCATGGCTCTATTCTGTCTTCCTTCCTCCTTGCAGTGAATAGTGAATGTGTTCAACTTCAGATGTGTTGAGTTGGGATCGTAGGTGTATATTAAGGTTCAGTGCCCAGCAGGGGGTTGAAGATATTAGACTGAACTCCAGAAAGGGAGTGGGGATGTGACCGCCATCCCCACAGAAGGTGCGCTAGAAACTGTGGGAGGAGATGGGTTCATGCTGGGGGTACAAGGAGAAGAGCAGAAGGCTGAAGCCCCATAATCAGAGTAGGGGATGGAGGAGAAGAGACCCAGGAGAGTGACCCACCACAGCACTGGAGGGAGGACAGAATTCTAGGAGGATGAACAGCAGTATCCATTTCAGCTGCAGAGTTACGGATGGGAGCTGAGAAAAGGTCACTGGATCTGCTTGTTAGTCATCTGTGACCTTTGAAAAAGCCTTTGCAGGCAAGTTGGCAGGAGGAGCCCCAGACGGCAGCAGAGGGATGAGCACATGGTGAGAAAAGGTGACCATAACAAGCTCCAGAGGAGAAATTCAAGGGCCCAGATATATTCCAACTTGAGATTTTTCAGACTCAAACTCTGAACCATGAATCTATCACCTGGTCTCTCAGTACAGCACCTGATATGTGACTTTAGGCACTCAATATAAAAAAAAAAATGCTGAGCGCTAATAAGCACTTGTGCCTCTGTCATTTTGAGGACAGGGTCATGAGGGCCTCCCTGGTGGTACTTCCATCTGATTACTCACAGTCACAGTGGCCAGAAGCCCCTCGGGCACATTTGCCACGATGATGCCAATGAGGAAGATGACTGCCTCCAGCCAGCTGTAGCCCAGGATGAGGGACAACACGAAGAAGGAGACCCCCAGGAACACAGCCACCCCGGTGATGAGCTGGATGAAGTGTTCAATCTCCATGGCTATCGGTGTGCGCCCAACCTCGAGGCCTGAGGCCAGAGTGGCAATGCGGCCCATGACTGTCCGGTCACCTGTGGCGATCACCACACCCCTGGCAGTGCCTGAAACAGAGGTAGGGACGCCAGGATGATGCCTTGGGGCTTCCAGGGATGTTTCTGAGCAAAGAAAACCATGAGCCTGAGAACTCAGATCCTGGAGCCCGTTTTCAGTCGGTGGCACCTCGCACAGGCTTACCGTCCCTGCCTGGGTCACCAATCCCAGACTTGATACAAGAGCAAATTATTTTCTCTTATATTTGGGCCCCAGGCTCAGCCTTGCAAATAATTCTGAAGTTCAAACGGAGGAGATCCGATAAATGAAGTAAAAATTGCCTGCGGCATTTTAGTAAAATCAATCTTGATACTATCCAAAAGCATATTGTGAACACAAAGCACTCATTATGGATTTTGTGTGTGTGTGTGTGTGTGTGTGTGTGTGTAATTTCAAGATTTGATTTCTTTGATGTTTGATTCACATTTCGTGAATTTCTGTAAAAGGAGTTAGGTGATTATTAACTCTTGTGTGATAGTACAGGGATTCTTTGGGGGAAAGGAAGTGTGGTATAGTGTAAAGGGTATGAAAGTTGAAGTCAGCCAAATTTAGGTTTGACTTCCCACCTAGAGGTTGTTTTAATAATTAAATAAGATAATGTCACTAGCTGGGGCTGTAGCTCAGGGGCAGAGTGCCTGCCAGCATGTGTGAGGCACTAGGTTCGAGCCTTAACATCACATAAAAATAAAAAAAAATTTAAAAAAGGCATTCTGTCCATCTATAATTACAAAAGAAATTTTAAAATAAGATAATGCCATCATGTACCTAGGTCAGTGACTGGCACACAGTAGGCAATCAACAGCTATTAATTCCATTCACTTCCTTTCTTCAAAGCCAGTTGCAGAATCAACAATATGAATATCTTATCAGGCATTTCCGAACAAATCAATTGTGGGAAATGTAAATTTCAGAATCTCAGCATATTAAAAATTCAGGAAATTTAATGCATGGTTATTTTTATTGTAATTCCAACTTGCTGAAGGAGGAAAACAACCCCAGGGAAACATACTATCCTGAGGAGAAATGAGTGATAGGAAGGGAAAGGTGTGGAATTTGGACACAAGGTCTCCTTTGTCCCACTTTCAGAGGCCTGCGGTCTAGTTGGGTCTCTTTCCCCCCCTGTCCCTTACTGCCGGCTCCTTCCCCGAGTCATCCTGACTCAGCTCACTGGCTTGACCACAGAGGGCACAGGTTTCAATTGTGTTTGGACCCCTGCCTTTAGGTAATGGCAGCTCCCAGAGTTCTTATTGACCTTTGCTGTCCATCTTTAGAATCCCAAACAGGGATGGGCAGATTGGGCAGCCTCTTCAAAGTGAGTCCTAAATGCAGCCTGAAGAGGGACCCAAGTGTTCACCTGAAAGCTTTCCTCAATCTCCCCCAGTCTGGAGCTCTGGTCAAAGTGAGGAGATAGAAGCCACTAGTCCGGAAGCACAATCAATAGAAGGCATCATTAGTTGAATCCAACGATGACTAGTAATCTGTATGTGCATGTATATGTGGTACTGAGGATCTAGCTCAGGGGTAGAGTGCCAGCCCTTTTTGTTTTTCAGTTTGAGATACTCTTGCTAAGTTGCCAAGGTCAACCTGAAACCTGCAACCTTCCTTCCTCAGTCTCCCAAGTATCTGGTGCTACAGGTGAGAACCACCACCCACGGCCATGTGCAGGTAGGTGTGGGGGGTCCTTGACCCAATACCTGAAAGCTTTGGAAACCACTCAGTGTCAGGATGGACAGGCCAGAGATTTTCCCATGGAGTCATACTGCCCCGGCCAGTGTTCTGAGAGCACTCTGGAGGGTGCTATTTCTATAATATTCAGGGCCTCCAACTCCTCAATGCCACTTTCTATGGCAGAGTTTTTACCAAGTAAGTGACATCACAGCCCCCAGATTTGGGATTCCGTTGTGCTACGAGGAGCTCCCCTAGCAGGTCAGCTCCTTACCTTCCACGCAGTTGGTAGAGAAGAAACAGATATTGCGGGTCTCCAAGGGGTTCTCGTGGGTAAACTCGGGGGAACGGGTCTGGGGCTCTGACTCGCCTGTTAGGGATGAGTTATCCACCTGAAGAGGAAAAAGTGTGTAGTCATCAGCTGGGCAGAAAGCACTCGTGTGCACGCAGCTGTCTCCTGAACCTGCTCCAACCACCCTTAATCTTCACGACAGGAGGAACAAAATTACACTTGGCCTCATCACATATTTATGGCATTACTCAGCTATGGTCCCTGCTCTGATTTGGAATCCTGGCTCTAACTGACTTCTTATGTGACTTCGGGTTATTTGCTTAACCAACAGAGCCTCCATTTACTCATCAATAAAATGGAGAAAGGGAACAAAATCACTACATTGCCTACCTCCAGGGGGCACCACTAACACTATTTGTAGTCTGCAAATGGTGTCTCCTGAGGTTTCCCAGGGCTTAACCTGTGGGGTCACATGCACCATTCTTTCATACTGCAGTCAAATAGCATGTGTGAACTTATGTAAAGAATCTGACACATAATTCGTACACAATACGTGATCACTGTAAAGGGGCAATCAAATAAATATCCAGGATACAGAGCATTCACAACACACAGAAACAAGGCAACAGTGCAAAAGAACCATCTGCCATTAGAAGGTTCAGCTGGGAGACACAGGGGAGGAGTTGACATTTGGAATTACGTTTCCAAATTTTTAAACCTCCAAGTGGGCCACTCTCAGTTCTGTACGGTCTACTTCTTAGATCTAACCACTTGCTCTGCTGTGACCTCCTCACCTTACAACCATGAGAAGAGATGATCCGGAGGTCAGCAGGAACACGGTCTCCACCCTTTACTTCCACCAGGTCACCCACCACCACCTCTTCCGCGTTGATCTGCATCTTCTCTCCCTCCCGGATCACGAGGGCTTGCTGAGGAGAGGCCATAGGCATCTCATGAAATGCTTGTCTCCATCCCTGCTCTCACCTCCTGATGGTCTCCTCCAACCCCACCAAGGGTGAGGAGAAGCCCCCACACTCTTAAGGACAAAACTAAAGACCTAGGTCCTGGTGTAGTGAACTGGAGAGTCGTTTCTATCCTTTTCCATCACAGAGCACAAGAGTTGAGAGGGGCATAAGTTGGACCATTCCAGAACCCTTATGCCCCGGCCTTGCCATCTACCTGAGGCACCATGTTCTTGAAGGAATCCATGATCTTGGAGCTTTTGGCCTCCTGGTAATAGGAGAAGCATCCAGTGACGATGACCACAGCTGCCAACACCACACCTAGATACAGCTGATAAGGGAAGAGATTTTTTTTTTTTTTGTACTGAGGATTGAACCCAGGGGAACTTAACCACTGAGCATATACCTAGTCCTTTTTTATTTTTTATTTTTGAGACAGAGTCTCACTAAATTGCCCAGGCTGTCCTCAAATTTGCAATCTTCCTGCCTCAGCTTCCTGAGTCACGGGGATTACAGGTGTATGTCCTGCTCTTGGCAAGGAGAGGGCATTGGAGGGATCTGACCTTCTCCACCCTAGAGGGGCAACTGTCACTCAGAGTGAATACTCAATTTCATCCCATAGGAGAGCTCAGACTTTCACCTGTGCCTGGGAGTAAGAATGGCAGGGGAAAGTCTTTTCAACCTCCTTAGATATTCCAACTCCCAATCTCCTAGGATAGAAGGGGCAGGGAACATCTCAGAGAGTTCCCAGGGCTAAGATTTCTCCAGGGGTGAAGACCCAGGGAAGAGGACAAGCCCACATCCGTGGGGGAGGAACAGGGAGGGGCTGCAGTGTTGAGTGTGTGTGTTGGGGAGAGCGTTATAGATACGTACTGAAGCCTCACTCCTTTATCTGCCTGAGGTTCAGGGTCAGCTACGGATCTGTGACTCCTGCGAGGCTCCTATTCCCTGCACCCTCCCCACCACTGTATTGGGGATTTAGAGTTGGACACAGGGCCACTAGCTGGGCCAGGGGTCAAGTGCAGCTTACGTTGTCATTGGATGGTTCATCCTCCATGGCAGCCTGGATGCCATAGGCCAGGAAGCAAAGGATGGCCCCAATCCATAGCAGGATGGAGAAGCCCCCGAAAAGCTGGCGACAGAACTTGACCCACTCGGGGGTTGTGGGGGGAGGAGTGAGGGCATTGGGCCCATCCCGAGCCAGAATGTCTTGAGCCCGCTGGTTGGTGAGGCCCTAGGGAACAAGGAAAGGTGTGGAAGCATCTGGAACCAACAGGCCCTCCCCACAGCCCAACAGCTCCTTGGCAGGGAAATGATGTCCATCTGCAAAGGAAAAACCCCACCTGGTTGGCAGGGGCTGGGGAACACAGAGGAGGTGGCATGTGTGAGGGGTCTGGAGGCCTTGCAGACTCAAGAGGATTTTGGCTGTGGCTCCACCTCTGGTTGTTTTGGGATTGAGACACATTTTGGTTAGGACCAAACATCTCCCTGGAGGCAGGCTGGAGATAAGCCCCCTGGAAGGAGACCTCATCTGGTTCTTCCTCATAGCTCTCTCTCTCTTTTTTTTTAAGTTCCCCTTTGTTACCAAGGCTACAAAGAGGGCTATACATCACTGACCATCAGTATTACTCAACTTTCCACCGAAAACCTGGCCAGGCGCTGTTCCCCTGGTGCCAGGCTCATGGGTCAGATGCCCTTTTCTGTATTCCCATAATATAGTAATAAAATTCTGTTTGCAATTCTATTTACTTGTTTGTTGCTACTAAACTTTGATCAGGAATTTCTCCTTTTTTAATTTTTGGGATATACTTGTGATTGAACCCAGGTACCACTTAACCACTGAGACACAACCCTAGTTCCCCCTGCTTTTTTGAGACGGGTTCTTGCTAAATTGCATAGGGACTAAGCTAAGTTGTTGAAGATGGCTTTGAATTTGTGATCCTCCTGCCTCAGCCTCCCAAGCTGCTAGGATTACAGGCAATTTCTTTTTATTTATCTTTGTGTCTATCATTCATTCATTCATTTACTAAATGTATATTGAGCACCTACTACATATCAGGAACTGTGCAGAATCCAGTGATGGACAAGACTAGCAAAGTCCCTACCCTTGTGGAGCCTGTGATCTAGAGAGGTTATGAGCACAATAAACAAATGCATATTAATGCCAAGGAGTGCAAAGTGTTTTAAGGAAAATAAAGTAAGGTAAAGGTATGGGGGCATGGAATTTTAAGAAGGGCAGCGGATGGCTTGGGAGGCTGTGGCAGGAAGATCTCATGTTTAAAGCCAGCCTCAGCAACTTAGGGAGGCCCTAAGCAACTTAGGGAGACCCTATCTCAAAATAAAAAATAAAAAAAGGGCTAGGATGTGGCTCAGTGGTCGAGGGTCCCTGGGTTCAGTACTTAGTACCCCTGCAAAAAAAAAATAAAAAGAAGGGCAATCCAGAAGAAGTGGAATGTAGGAGGATATATTGACCTACTAAATCTTTTTTATTAACACTTTTTTTTTTTGAGACCAGAGGGTCTCAGTATGCTGCCCAGACTGGGCTTGAACTAAATCTCAAGTGACCCTCTGGTAGCTGGAATAACAGGTGTGCAACCATGAGGCCCAGATGATTAACAATACTTTAAAGATTTCAAAATGATGAGCTTGACAATCTGATTGTGCCACTTCCTTGGTTATGTGACCTCGGGAAGTTACTCTCCCTCTCTAAGTTGCCTTGCTTTAAAAACCAGGCCAACAGTGTATATTTCCATAGGGTTGTTGCAAGGATTAGGGAAATGTCACTGTGCTATGTCTGTAACAGGACTCAGAAAATTATTGTCCTAACAGGAATGGGCCACCTTACTATTCCACGTGGGTCGGCTCTGTGAGAGTTTGTGTGTCACTGGTTTCTTGGGGCCAAGGAAAGAGCCCTGCCAAGAGGCCTGTGTCCTAAGGAGTCCTGGCTTCCAGGGATCACAGGGTAAGAGCTCTGTACTGGGAAGCAGGGGTCCAGATTCCGGTTTTGACTCTGCCACCAACTAGCCACGTGACCATGGGCAACTCTCTTATCTCTGGGCCTGTTTCCTCACCTGTAATTGTAAGAACAGTACATTATAGTCTCAAGGTTCTCCCGCTTGATACATGTTTCTCTCACCTCTTGGGTCCACTCACCTTGGACAAGTCCACTTGGTATTTACGGCCCAGCTCATCTAAGGATAGCTTGTGATCATCCTGGGGAAGAAAGAGAAGTGGAGTTACTTTGAGGAAGGAGGCTGAGGGGACTCGGGGCACAGGGGTAAGGTGAGGAGCGAGGGAGAGGGCCCGGAGCTTCTCTCTGGGTGCACGGGGCTATGGGGCAGTTCTCCCAGCACAGGGCCTTCTCTATGACCCTGCTGGTTGGGCTGTGGGCCTCACCATGGCCACCTCCTTCTTCAGCTCATCCAACTCCTTTTCTTTCTGTTTCTTCTTGCCGCCCCCATTCTCTGCAGTGGTGGCGGCAGGGGAGTACTCCCGGCCATCCTGCAGGAGGAAGGAGAGCACAGAGGGTCAGTGAGGGACTGGAGCTCTGTCCCCACCAGCCGGCCTGGGGGTGGGGGCCACAGATTCAGAGGCATTGACTGTTTTGGGGGAGGACAAGGTGCAGAGGCTGGAAGGGCCTAGACCCTCAGTTTACAGACATGTGAGTCCCCATGTTTGAACTTCAGGGAAGGCCACGGGGCTCAAGACTAGAGTTCCGCACTTTTGCTATTTAGTATGTAGGCTTCTACTAAGATATATATATATATATTTTTAAGGACTGACATAAAAATTTTGGAAACCTCCATCCTATGCTATTTTGGAGAATTCTGGAAGGAAGTAGACATGGCTGGGGTGGAACAGGGGAGTAGAAGCACCCTGTAAGAATGTCTTTGCCCAACACCATAGTTATTGTATTTAGAGAAGAGGAGAGATGGTCAGGGATTTGGAAGAGCAAATCTTGGGGCAGAAAAGGGGAGAAAAAGTTTGGTGGTAGAATGGTACCGGTGGAAAGGGCAGAACCGATGAACTGAGTCAAGTCTGTGATTGGACGGTCAGCATGTGCCCAGGAAATGAGTACACAGGGGTGATGGGAGCACCGTCCATCCTGCTGGCCAGGATTTACAGGCGGGGTTAGGCCAAGAGAACCAGGCCTGCCCGAGACTGGAAAAGGTACTTCTCAGGTCTCAGTGTCCCAAAGCACAATTAGGTTAAGTGGGAACTTGGTTCCACTTGTCCCAAAATATAAGAGATGGCATTTGAGAGTAAATCGAAAACTCAAATTCATGTAAGTCTTAGATCTAGCCACTTCCTGGGCCATCTGTGAGATCGGATGGACGTTTTAACTATAGACTCATGAAACCCCCATTTCCCTCTTTCTCTTCAGGGTCACTACCAGGCCTCCACGGTCTCACAGGGAACTTCTGGGGAGAGTGGGGGTCCAAGAGCAGGCCAGCTTAGAGTGATAGGTTAGGGGGTGCTGGGTGAGGCCTGGCATTTGTGGCTAGTGCCCAAGAACAGTGGGTGAGAAACTCCACCGTCTTCCCCATTTCTCCTCCTCTCCTTCAGGATACAGTGTCCTTGTCACAGACGGGCTGCTTGGTTCCTGCCTGGTGCCTCTAGTTCCTCACTGGATCCTGAAGGCTACGCTGGGCTTTCAGGAAGGGGTTTTTCTATACCCCGATGTGACTCTTCTTTTCATCATGAAAACTGGTAGGATCGACAGCCAAAGTTTTTGATTTTCTTTTTCAGGATTATGCAGGTTTGGGCGGGAGATTGTTTTGAAAAATAGACTGAACTGGGCACAGTGGCACATGACCATCATCCCAGCAGCCCAGGTAACTGGGCGAGACCCTGTCTCAAAATAAGTAACAAAAAGGGCTGGGAAGCAGCTCAGTGGTAGAGCACTCCTGGGTTCAGTCCCTAGCTCTGCAACTAATTAATTAATTAGAGGCTGACTTGGGGAGTCATTTTGTTTGGGTTCACAGTTAAATTGAGTGGAAAGTCAAGGACGTTCTCACGCATTCCCTGCCCCCCAATTGCACAGCCTCCCCCACAATTGCCATCCAGCACCAAAGGGCACAGTTTTTTTTTTTTAGTTGTTGATGGACCTTTATTTTATTTGTTTATTTATATGTGGTTCTGGGGAATCGAACCCAGTGCCTCACAAGTTCAAGGCAAGCGCTCTACCGCTGAGCTACAACTCCAGTCCCCAAAGGGCACATTTTTAATCATACAATGTCCACAACTTACATGAGGGTGCATTCTTGGGGGGTGTGTACATTCTATGGGTTTGAACACATGTATATTCATACGTATCCACCATTGTGATATAACAGGGAATAGGTTCACTGCTCTTCACCCTACATCCTCTGTGCTCCAGAATAATGCATTCGGTGTGTGGTGGTGGGTAATACCACGGATGGAACCCAGGGTCACTTAACCACTGAGCCATACCCCCAGGCCTTTTTAATATTTGAGACAGGGTCTCTCTAAATTGCTTTAGCGTCTCACTAAGTTGCTGAGGCTGGCTTTGAACTTGCAATCCTCCTGCCTCAGCTTCCCAAGCTGCTGGGATTACAGGTGTACATCACCATGCCCAGCAGAATAATGCGATTTTTAACCATCAAAGAGTAGTTAGGAGCAGTCCCAGGAATATGGCGGCTACCCTGATCATAAGAGGTCACAAATATAGCCCACTGAGAAGCAGAAGTCTGGCCACTGAAATCAGGAGCATGGTCATCTGCAGGAGGTACAGTGCAAGATGGATACCTATTCCCAAGATGCAGTGACCTAAAAGCATATGAGCTCTTGGTGGCTGTGTTGCTCAGAAGTGATCTTCTCAGAAAAAGTGACCAATAAATTATGCATTTGTCTTCATCTGAAACATCTTTGAATCCAATCCATTTCTAGCCTTCTAAGGGATGATCATATCAAGGAGACAGAAGTAGCTCAACAGAAGAAGTGGGGAAGGACTTGGGGGTAGTTCCCCTTCTCTTTTCCCTAGGTGACTTAAGAAGGTTCATTTTTGGGGTGGGGGGTGGCACTGGGAATTGAATCCAGGAGTGATCTCACCCTTTTTATTTTTTGAGACAGGATCTCACTAAATTGCTGGCCTTAGACTTGCAATCCTCCTGCCTCAGCCTCCTGAATAGCTGGGATTATAGGTGTGTGCCACTGCCCCAGGTCAGAGGGTTCATTTAATTGGATGAATTAAAATTTCTTGAATTTACTAACTCTGTCTTTGGTGAGACAGGGTTGATAAAGGATGGAAACCGGGGCTGGGGCTGTAGCTCAGTGGTAGAGCGCTTGCCTTCCACGTGTGAGGCACTGGGTTCGATTCTCAGCACCACATACAAATAAATAAAAAGATATTGCGTCTAGCTACAACTAAAAAAATTTTTTTTTTAAAAAAAGGATGAAAATCAATGAAGGGACCAGAGGCAAGAAAGCAAGAAATCAGACCAGAGAATAGACAAGCCCACACCCTGGAGCTTCCAGGATGGGAACAGAGCCTGGGCATGCGTCAAGGGTGGGCTGGGGTTGGGAGCCGAGGAGCACAGCCCAAAGGAATTTTAGTACATTCAGACATGAAATAAAGTAATACAAATTAGAGTCAAATACATGCTTCCTAAGTCGCTCCATGCAGGGCCTCTTTTCCCTAAGCTCCCACCCCATTCTCCCACAGACCCAGAGCTTGGGACATCCCCCTCCTCCTGCCCTGGCAAAGATCTCAGGCTCCACAGCCAGGAGCCTGCGGAGACTTGGGGCCAGAGGCTACCCAGGCAAAAAAGAAAGAGGAAGCAAAGACCCCCCCCCTTCTTCCCTCTCCTCCTCCCTCCCCCAACCACAAGTCCCTCTCTCTGGGTCTTGAATGCTGAAGGAGAACAGAGAGTTCTTTTTGAGAAAGCCAGAGGCTGGGACAGAGTGGGGGCAGCTGGAAATCAGCCAGCTCTCCCCACCCCCTCCAGCCTCCATGGCAGCTGGAGCAGGCTGGGCTCCCTCCCACCAGTGTCGACCCTTCTCCTAACTCCTACACCGTCCTTCAGGGCCACACGGTGATGGACTGTGTTAGGCCTTGCTCTGGAGTGGAGAGGCAGGGGAAGGACAGAAACCCGAGAACAGGGTGTGGGTAGTGGGTGCTTTCCCTCTTTGGGGGGTCTCCTTAAGTAGGACTCTAAGCTCCAGGGCTGAAGTCCTCCCACTTCACACCCAGCCTTTGATGCCAAAGAGACCAGGTCTTCTTCTAACTCATCTTGCGGTTGCTTTACCCATAACTACTGGGGGTGAAGGCTCAGGGGGCTGCAGGAGTCCCAGGAGAGAAGAACAGACTGGAGAAGTCAAAATCAAATAGCTTCCCCGGCAGGACTCTGAGTGCGCGGGGGATGACACTGTCTAACGCAGCACAGGGTAGGGGGGTACCCTACTTCCTTCTTTCCACTTGAGGTTTGCCTGACCCCATCAACACTGCCTCTCTTCAAAGGCTCTGCACCTCATTTGGGGACTCCCTTTCCATAGGGAGCTAGAGATGTCAAGGTTTAGCTGAACATCCCGGGGTTGGGACCTCTTCCTCCATGAAACCCTCACCCACAGACAGCTCCTAAGGGCGGGTTTACAGACCCACACCGGCTCCAGCCCACAGTAATGTCTATGTGCCCAAGACTTAAAAGTTTGCACATTTCATCCGTTGAGAAACAAGTACAGGTGCTCATCCTGAATACCTGCAGCACTTCAGCCTATGAGGAACATGTGACCGTGACACATGCGCACGCGCACACACACACATGCACGTATACACACGCAGGCACGCACACAAGCGCACATTCATGCACTGGTTCTATTTCCAGCTCCCACCCAGCTCAGGAACCCTGGTGTCAGGCTCAGAGTTTTCCCAGGAGCTCAACTCAGTGCAATAACACGTCCTTGCCTTCCTCTGCCAGGGACCCAGAAATTGGCCCACAGCTCCCCACAGGCTCGGTCTTCCTCATACCCTCTCACGGCTCTCCGTGCCCTTTCCCTCTGTGCCCTCTTTTGCCAGTGGTCCACAAAAGGAAAGCAGCCAGGCACAGTATGTAAAGGCATTGGGTCACTTTCCTCCATATGGGAATTTCATTTCCAAGAAATTCTAAGCCCTGTCCCTGCCTGCCCCGACATGGTTGTTAATCTTCCCCTTGGCAGAGCCATAGGCAGGAGTGGACTGGAACTGGGGCTGGAGGGGCACAGATCTCACCAGCCTTTGGGAAAGTCCTCAAAGCCCATGGCCTGGAGGGGAGGACAGTGCTGCTGGGGACATCCAGAGGAGTGCCAGCGTGGGGACTGGGGACACATCATTCCTCCTCCTCACACCCCTCCCAGTTGTCCCTGGCAGGCAAGGCCCCTGGAGCTGGTGTTGGGAACTGCTTGGTGACTCCGAGAGAGCAGGATGCCCCACTGCTCCTCTCCAACCTCAGAGGGGACCCCCACTGTCTCGGGCTGGAACTCCCAGAGGAGTGGATGTTTTCAGAGGGTAGCAGAGGCAGGGAGATCTAATAGTGTCAGCTTTAGGCCCAAAAATGGGGTGAGAGACGAGAGACTGTCCTGAGGAAGACATGCACAGAAATGTGGGGTCGGGGTGCAGGGAGAGCTGGAGGGGTGCAAGGTGGCCTTCACGGCTAGTCCTGGGAGGGAAGGGAGGGAAGGAGGCAGGTTGAGAAGAGGCATTTAGGCCCCTGAGTGTCAGTGTCCCCTGACTGTCAGTGTCTGGGATCTGTACGTGTGTGTGGCTGGGAGACTCAGTTCCAAGTTCAAACTATCGCACTTGGTCAGCTTCTCGCCCCCTCCCTCCCACTCCTACTTCTCGTTCTTTCGGTTGCCTCCCTCACCCTCCAGAGAGTGGCCCCTGCTCTTTGGGGATACTCACCCCACGACCCATCTTGGGGCAGAGTGGCTGAGGGGACCTAGGCTGGAGAGGTCACCAGGAAGATCCCAAGCCCACACCACCCGTCTGGGGCAGCCGGAGACCCTGGCAGACAGACAGAGACAGCCGCAGCAACAGGGTAGCTTTAAATAGGTCCCTCTCCCCCTCGCCCCCGCCTTCCCCTCCTCGAAAAAGAAACGTTTGTTGAAACAGGATCCCTGAGGACTCCTCCCCTCCCGCCCCTTTAGCAACTGGTCTGTTGATGGTCCGTTTTGTCCCCGCTGTGGAGTGCCCCCCTGGCTCCCCTCAACCCCCACCCCCACCCTGGCCTGCGGCAGCACAAGGGAGGGAGGAGAAGGGAGGGAGGGGAGTGGGGGAATGTGCCCCTCAGGGAGCACTCAGCTCCGGATGCCAGGTTGCCAGAGGCCATGTGGTGGCCTAACCCTTCCTACTTTTCCAGGTGAGAAAACTTGAGGCTTAGAGGAACTGAACAATTTGAGCTGAGAGTAAAGAACCAGAACTCAGGTCTCCCGAGTACACATCCTTCCATCCAGAAAGGGAAGCAGAGACTCTTTCCTCCACTGTAGAGGCTGCGAGGATATTGAAGCCCAGATAAAGTAAGAATTGGAACCCGAGGATGGCCCTTACATTTGAGGCATCTGGGTGGGGGGGGGCTTGTGGAAGTCAAAGGAAAGCAGGAAGACAGGAATAGAGGGGAGAGGGTCTCCCCAAGCGCCAGACTTGCCCTTCTGTAACCCCAGTTTTCCAAGGTAATCAAGACTCTGGGGTCAAGAGGCAGGTGAGGAGGAGCGGGCAAGGGATATGGGACCTGAGGGGCTGCCTTCCTGGAAATGGCATCCAAAAGTAGCAGGTATTTGATGACATATCTGCATTTTGCTTATGGAGTGGACATGACTCTTCTTTTTTTTTTTTTTTAATCTTTATTTGAGTTTATTTATTTATTTTTTTATGTGGTGCAGAGCACTAACCCAGGGCCTCACCCATGAGGGGCAAGCCCTCTACCACTGAGCTACAACTCCAGCCCCTGGACATGACTCTTCTTTCATAGCTGTTGAAGAGGTTGGCAAGTCAGCTTCGTCCTTCCCTCAAGAGGTGAAGGAAGGCAAATCCGCAGCATGCAGGATGGAAGTTAGACAGAAAGAGGCCTCCTGCAGTGAAGTATTGGTCAGTTGCTGAAGGAAGCCTGGGGCACGGATAGAGGGCCTCATCTTGGGCTGAGAGTGTTGTCTTTAACCTTATTCCAGATGGAAATGGGTAGAAGAGATGACCAAGGACGGGGCCAGCTAGTCCGGGGGATCATTGCTACTCACTTGAGGAAAGAGTCACAGAATGGGGAGCAAAGAGAAGGAGAAACAGAAGGGGCAGAGAAGAAAAGTATCCTGCCTTTACTTTCTCCTAGGAGCAAAGGACACCTGCTGGAGTATCCCCCTTTCTCTGGACACAGGGGTGGAATGAAGGGAAGCCAGCAGAACAGGGGCAGTTCTGGAAGCTCTGAAGGAAAAGGAAGGAGGAGGACCCGAGGGAGGGGATGGGGCTTTGGCTCAGAGGCCTAAGGTACCCGCTGGCTGGGCTGGGTCCCTCTCTGGCTCCGGAGGGAACTCCCTGCAGAGGGATTATCGACTTCTCCTTCTGCAAATCCACTCTCAGGGCACAGGGCTCACATCTGAATTCCCTAAATAACTGACCCCTTCTGGGGCCTGCAGCGGAGATTTTCCATTACAGGGACCCGGAAGGTCACATCCCATTTGCGACCTGTTTCCTCCTCCAGGGTTCCGGCAGGAGGGTGGGTAGAGTGAGCAGACAGTCCCTCTCCAGACCTTGGAATTGGGTCTGGAGCATGATGGATGCAGCTGAAGACTGTAGCTGCAAGTTCTGGGATTAGACACCAGGAGAGGCTGCCTCTGTCACTGGAAGAATGGCCCAAAGGCAGTGGGGCGTTCAGTGCAGGGCAGACTTGCCCTGGGGCTGGGTGCGCATGAGATGATAACTTTGGGTTTTAGGAGGCACCTGCGCCTTGGGTTCCTGGCTTAGAATTCCTGGGTCATCTTTGGCCCAGGTGGGACAAAAGAGAAAACTTGAGTTCCAGAACCTGAATGTGGCTTGGACTCCAGCCATTGGTATTCCACCCCTCTCATCCCTGCTGGCACCTCCAAGTACTGCCCAGTCCTTCCCAAGCCCTGGCTCTCGTCCCTGGAGCCAGGCTCAATACCGGAAAGGGCTGGCTCTTCCTCTGCCCATACAGCCTGCTGGGCTTCTTGCCATGCCCTGCCATGCCCTCAAGGTTACTGCTGCTCGCAAACTTGAGGACCCAACAAGTGAGAGGTGGACAGGGCACCCCAGGCTCACTTTTCGCCCAAGCCTCACTGACAATCCCCTGCCCACGAGAGCTGAGGCTCTGGGAGGTCATCTGCTTGCCCACCATGAACCCCACGCCAGGACACAAGCTGCTGCAGATACCCGGTGCTTTGATCTAGTGCCTGGGTCAGGCTGCTGCTTCCTGTGAACCCAGACAGAGGTGCCCATTTGGATCAAGGCCCTGTTGTTGAGAGGAGCAAAGGAAAGAGACAAAAAGACTCTAAGGCAGGATGTGGGAAGCCGGGATGACCACACTGGAGAGAAAGTCTCAGATCAGAAAGATTGGAAAGGGGTCCGCATGGGGCAGTATGGAGAGTAGCTTGGTTGGTAGAGGAAGGTTTGGGAAGCAGGGATGTGTGCATGTCAGAGAGCTGGGACAGTAACGGGGAGTCAGAGAGGCAGAGGAATGCATTTGGCTGTGTGTCTGTGCTAGTTAATGAGTGAGGGACACAAGAGTCCTGTCTGTGGGTACGTTCCAAGTCCAAAGAAAAGGGCAGCACTCTCTTGGATGAGTGATCAATCAATTACAGATCAGCTATCTGTGTATGAGTGTGTGGCCTGCCACGTGTGACTGGGCGTGCGTGCCTGTGTGTGGGCCAGCGAGGAACTCGGTGCAGCCGGGCGGGCGTGGGCGTACGTGAGCGTCCATGGGAGAATGAGTCTGTGCACGGGGGAGGGGTGGGCGCTGCTCAGCTGCAGATGGGCTGCAAGGTCTCCAAGAAACAGTTCTGTTTCCTAAGTGACTGGCCTCCTGGGGCTTCCAGCCCAGACTTGAAGGTTGTTTCAAGATCATGAAAGGAGAGTGGGAGGGATGGAGGGAGGGAAGGAAGCCTGGGAGTCTCCGTCACCCCCACAGTCCCTCCTCCCACCCTCACCCCACTCCTCTGCCCCAGTCCTGGATTGAGCCAGCACTACTCCTGGGCGCTGCTACCTCTGCGCCAGGCTGCTGGGCACCCTCTCCCCCTCCTCCTCCACCCTCCACCCTTTCCTTTCCCTTTCTTCTTTAGGGGCTGTCATCTTGCCACTGTGACCAGGCTTCTGGGCCCTGTGAGGACATAGTGGAGTCTTCTGCTTCCAAGAGGAGGCCATCTTTAGGGGATGGGTTATGTGGGAATCTGGGAAGGCCAGGGGTGGCCTTGACTAATGTCCAAGAGAGATGCCTTCTCATCCCCCCTTCCTCCCTGTCCTCTGCCCTCCCACTCCCTCAGGCTGTCGTGAACTCTTGGTGGGCTCAGAGCCACAGAGTAGCTGTCTTAGCCCGTTGCTGCCTCAGTTTCCCCACTGGCCCACCAGGATGGCATTGGATTTTCTGTCTGTCTCTTCCTTTACGACTGTCCCTGTTTTCTTCCTGGTCCTTAATTTTTTTTAGTCCATCAAACAAGATTCTAGAATCTCTTCCTTTGTCTCTCCTTAGGTCTGTCATTTTTCCTATGTCTCTCCTTAGGTCTGTCAGATTATTTTTATTGTCTTTTTTAAATGGTGAAAGCCTTTTACCTAGAATTTAGAAAAGAGGAGGAAAAGCCAGGTATGGTAGTGCACACCTGTAATCCCATCAACTGTGGGGGCTGGGGCAGGAGGATCGCAAGTTGGAGGCCAGCCTCAGCAACTTCGTGAAACATAGTCTCAAAATAAAATAAAAAGGGCTGCCTATGTAGCTAAGTGGCAGAGCATCCCTGGGTTCAATCCTTGCGGGTAGGGTGGGCTGGGGAAGAAAACAGAAGGGGAAGAAAGCACTCAGGAGTATTTTCCTCAGTCTCTCTATTTCTGCTCCATTCCTTACTCCTTTCTGGGTTTGGAGAGCTCCATGTTGTGTTCCCACCTAGACACGCAGGTGGAAATGCAAGGGAGGAAAAGGAAAGAGTCTTTGGTGTCAACCTCTTTCCCCAGGCATGAAGGTACAAGGCTGCTCTGAGTCTCTGTTTCCCACCTGCCCCTCTCTAGGGTCCCCCCTCCATGATCTTTTACAGTCAGGTCAGCTGAGGTTGGTCCCAGCGAGGCCACGAGTCACCTGAGCAAGCTTGGACAAGAGGCTGCTCCACTCTGGCTTTGGTGTCTTTGTCTGAGTGACAAGGAGCAGCACTGGGACACCTTGAAGGTCCTCTTCCAGCACTGATGATGCCGCGATCCTGTTCTCGGCTGCCGTCTCCTCAGCTCAGGGAGGCAGCAAAGTTACCTGCGTGAGAACCACTACCTGGAGACCTGCTGGGAAGGAGACCAGGGCGCAGTGCTCTTGCCCTGTTTACCTGCATGTGGCCCACGGAAACGAGCCTTGTCCCTTTAACTCTTGGCATAGAATCCAAGAAGGACTTAGGACTTGAGCTAACACTGCCTTGGTCTCTTACAGGGAGATGCCATGACGGGGGGGGGGGGGGGGTGATGGGGTCTGGGGAGAAGGGCTCTTGGCTGGTATCCACAGAGCAAATACCAAATAAGAGGATGTTAGGGCACAGGAGGAGGACCGGGTTAATTGGGTCTTGCTGAGTATGGGGGGCAAGGGTCACAGCTGGGCCCTGCAGGGTTCCTGTTTGCCTTTGATTCCATCTGGGCAGGGAGGGAACTGGCCCCTAAGCCCGTGAGGAAGGTTTGCTTTGGCCAGAGATCTGACCCAGGCCCTGGCCCGGAGCACCCCGCCTCCTTGCTCCGCCTATCAAGAGGCAGCCTGGCTTGGTCCCCAGCCTCCTCTTTCCTCCCTTACCAGCCCCTTCCACTTAGCCCAGGATGTAGCTCTGTTTATCTGCCTGTTCCCTTTGGCCTCTGGACACCCAACTAGGACAGGATGCCCTGCAAACATCTGGCACGCGAAGACATGGCCCTCCTCCCACAGAATGGACTCTTCCTCGAACTCCAGGGAGCTTGGCCTCCTCGGCACCTCAGTTTCTCTGAAAGTCCAGGATCCTTCTGCTCTAGTGCTCCTGTCTGGAAGTTCCCATCACTTCCCGGGTGTGTGTGTGTGTGTGTGTGTGTGTGTGTGAGACTTCGTCGACAGTACATTCTCTTTCTGACAGCTATTGCATCATTCAGACATTCAGTCTACGTGCTGGACACTTACTGTGCACCATATTCTACGTGAGTATTTGAGAGACAACTACGACCCAGGCAAGCAAGGTTCCCACTCTCATGGCTCTTTTGTTCATGATCCCATGCCATTAGGTCACCACATCCCTCCATTAGGTCACCACATCCCTCCATTAGGTCACCACATCCCTCCATCCCATCCCTGAGCCAGTCTTCTCAGGGTCAGCTCCTAGCTCTTGAGGACTCCCTTTCCCCATTTCCTTAAGCTTGACAGGCCTTCAAGGCCTATGATATGGCCCCAATAACCTCTTCCAGTATCTCCGTGTTTCTCCTCTGGGCTCTGGGTACTGGAGTGTCCTGGTCAACTAACCGTCAGCTAGAGATCTTGGTGGATCCAAGGGAGCACTGAAGGCACAAGGCTGCTCCATGTCTCTGTTTCCCACCTGGCCCTCTCTAGGGTCCCCACCATGGTCTGATACAGCTGAGGTTGGTCCTCGCCTGACCCAGGTTGGTCCTGAGCAAAGACCCAGCCCTGGCACGTTGGAAGTCACTCTGGACTGGATGGGACAGTGGGCAGAGGCTTTTGATGAGGACTTGTTCCACCACAAACGTACCTTGTATGCTTGACTGGATCCTTTACCTCACATTAACTCAGTGAGGTAGTTGGACTAGCTAAGAATTCTCATCTGTAGCAGCATCTTCGTGCCCCATGCCTGGGTCTCACCCCTAGGGATCCTATTTCAGTTTGTCTGAGGTAGGGCCCAAGCCTAAGCATTTTTCAAAGGTTCCCCAGATGATTCAATGGGCAGGCAGGGTTGAGAGTCACTGAGCCTGATTGCCACCGAGATCTCTAGCTCATCACAGCTAATGGTGAGTCGACCAGGACACTACATGCTTGCCCCCCACCTCCCCCAGTTGAAACCTTAACCCCTAATGTGAGAGTGTCAGGAGGTGGGGCCTTTGACAGGTAATTAGATGATGAGAGTGCAGCCCCCATGATGGGTTTAGGCCCTTAAAAGAAGAGGGACAGGAGACAGCTTGCTCCCTCTCTGCTCTCTGCCATGTGATGGCAGAGAGGGGGGGGGGGCATCTGTAAACCAGGAAGTGATCCCTCCCTCACTAGATATGGGATCTGCTGGCACCTTGGTCTTAGATTTCCCAGCCTCCAGAAGGGAGGGAGACAGCATGCATTGCTTAATTTGGTCCTCATAAAAACAGATGGGGAAGCAGAGACACACAAATTCTAAGTAGTTCTAAGGGGGACTGGGATTCAAACCTAGTCAGTTTGATTCCAGAGTCTGAACATTTAATCTTCATGCTGTGAAGAGAAGGATCCACTCTGGGTCCTTGTCTCCAGGAGCACAAGAGCAGAAATCCCTGACTTCAAAGATGACAGGAGGAGTGTACCAGAAGATAGAGGGGAGGGAAGAGGGCCAATCAATCCCCAGTAGCCGTGAGCCAAGGCCCTGCCAGGTGCTGGCTGCTCACTGTTTTTAATCCACAGGAAGATGGCAAGAAGGAGAAGATGGCTCTTAGTTGGAAGATTCAGGAAAGTCTTCGTGGAGGAGGTGACATTCTAGTTAGGCCATGACAGAGATCTGGCTCAGAGAGAAAAAGGAGAGGGAACAGCCTGAGCACAGGCAGACGGCGCAGTACCCAGAGCCCAAAGGAGAAACATGGAGATACTGGAAGAGGATGTTGGAGCCAAATCATGGGCCCTGAACGCCTGTCATTTTAAACGCTTGTGTTTCCTAAAAGGCTCTGATGATAAGAGTCACCTGGATGCTTGTTAAAAATATAAAACAGCAGGCACGTCTCTCAGAGATTCTGATTCATGAGGGTGGAGGTGGGCAGTGGGAGTCTGTATTTTTACCATCAAGCAAGTTTGAGAAACATCGCTATAAACAATATGGAACCATTTAAAGTTTCTGAGCAGGGGCGTAATCTCATTCAAACTGTAGCCCAGGAAGGCTCGTTTGATTGCTGTGTATGTGTGTGTGTGTACATGAGTGTGTGCATACATGGGTGTGGGGGGCTGAAAGGGTGGGACAGGTGGGGACTATAGATGGTAAAGCTCTGGAGGACAAGATGGGACGATGACAGAGAGGAGACAGGGGTGAATGGGAAGGATCTTCAAGGAGACAGGATTTTAGGACTTGGTAGCTGATTGGATATCAGGGTAAAGGAGGAAGGAGCTGGGGGTCAGGGAGTTGGGGATGCAAAGTCAACTCAAACAAGGTAGAGAAGAGAGGAGGTCACTCAGGAGAGAAGCCACAAGTTGTGTTTTGGGTTGTTAAGTTTGAGGTAGCCCTGGCAGGTAGAGAAGGTGACCAGTGAGTAATGGGAATGGAGACCAGAGCTTGGGAGAGAGCACTGGCCACGGAAGTCACCTCCACAGAGGTGACCACTCAACAGGAGGAGATTTGCCAAGGTAGAGGAGCCAGAGGACAACAGGTCAAAGGTCTTGAAGAGAACTCTGGGCAACACCTAGGGTAGAACAGAAGGTCTGGAATATGGAGGGGCAGAGAGATGGGAGAACTCGATGAAGCCATGGGACCTGACAGCTGAGAGAGAAAAAGGATTAAGGGGCAAAAAGAAACCCTATCAGTTTCAGATTTCAGATGCTAAGGAGAAATGAAAGTTGGGCACTTTTTTTTTTGACCTTTCAAAGGTCAAAAACATTTCTATGGTAGGTCAAATTTAGAAATCAAATTGTGAAGAGTTGAGGAGGGTGTGGTAGGAAGCAGGGGGGTCTAGGTTACCCTCTCCCTAGGGGGTCACAGGAAATGGAAAGACCCATTTAGAAGGGTCTCCTCTCCTGGTCACGGATCCCACTCTACCCCTGAGCCCCAGCTTTTTTCATCATTTCCCTCAACAGCAATCCTCAGAAAATGATGAACTCAGTACTACGATGATTCTCATTTTAAATATGATGAAAACTTAAGTGAAACTAAGGCTAGAGAAAGCCAGTAGTGGGATCCAGGATACAGAGCTGGGAAACCCAGCTCTGTGCAATGTTTTGCTGCTTGGTTCTGAAGTCCCAGCTCCACAGATTTTTTAAGATCTTCACTGGGTACAAAGAGACGTTATTTCTTGCACCTAAATTCCTGATGGGTAACACACCTTATCCCCTAACTTTTAGATTTGTTCTGTCTTGTCCCCTTTCCCCAGGAATACTTTGGGACTGGGGTCCTCCTTGACGATTTGCAGCACCTTGAGAGGTCAGTCCTGCTGTCCTGGATTCCCCATCACCTTGGCCTTGCAGCTGATTGGACCTCCACACCCTTGTTACCCCCTCCCCCCTCTCGCTCTTTCTTCCTAAGATGATTTGAATTAGGCAAGATGAAGCTTTGTCACATGGCTAAGAACTTGTGCTGTGGAGTTAGAAGTGCCTAGAAAAGAAATCTTAGGCCGGCTACTAATTGGACATTTGTTTGTTTTTAGCTTCTCTGAGCTTCGATTTCTTTGCTAGCTCTAACTCATCCAATTGTGTTGAGAACTGCAACGCTTGATGAATGTTAGCCATTATTTTCTGCCCTCTATTTCCAATGTTGTGGCCTTTGGATTGCAATTTCTCTTTCAGCTGGATCCGATCTCCCACACCTTCCCTCCCCAGAGGACAGAGCCCAGCCCTTCCTCGGCTGCCCAGGAAGCTGGCCTGGGTTATTTCTTGAGGGATGGAGAGTTTGGGTTCTGAAAGAGGAGAAAGGAGAAACTTTCAGCTGTGGGTGGAAGTGGCCGGTGAAGATGGACTTGGGAAAGAGGGGTGCCCACTATGGAGGCCATATGGCCACCAAAGAGAAAAAGACCCAGATTCCCTCTCGTGTCCCCCACTCCCTGCTCACTCCCTGGCTCAGCCAGCCATTCTGTAAATGTCTGGGGAGATTCTAGTCCTTGCCAGGCAACTGGGCTAGGCATGGGGACAGAGCAGAAGAGAGTTAACCGTGGCCTTGAGAAGCTCACCGCCAAGACGGAGAGGCAGACAGAAGCAAGCCTCCTTAACTACAACACAGAGTGGGAGATGCAAGGGCCAAGGACAGGGTGCTGTGGGGGTGGGGGGAGTGAGCGAGGGTCAGTCACTTAGCATCAGGACGCTGGGATCACACTCGCTCCCATGGCCGGCTCACTCACCCCCACTGTTCCATCTGTTTCTTTGTTTTGCAATCTTTATTTCTGGCTTTGTTTTCCATTTACTTTTCTAATAGAGAGGCTTTGGAAAAATTCCACACTTGTTTCAGTTGGACGAGGCAAAAAGGGAATTGTCCACTCTTCAGCCAGAATAGCCCAGGGGTGCCGGGTTCCTGCAGGGCCCAGGTGGACAAGTGGAGGAAGCAAGAGCTGGCCACAGGGAGGCCAGGAAAGAGCCTGCAGCCCCCAGGGAGGCCAGGAAAGATCCTGCAGCCCCCAGGGAGGCTGAAAACACAGGAGGAACTGAACTTAGCTGAGAAGTCTGGGGTGACCATGTCTCCCATCTTCCCAGAGCTCTCCTCACACCCCACTGCCTTCTGTTCTGATTGGAGGGGAGAGTGGAGCCCCTTCTCCTCAGAGCATCCTGGGAAGCTGGGTTCCATTGCTCTTTCCCCACCTGGTGAGTTTGAAAGGCCTCAGAGTTGGAAGTGAGTCTTCAACATTATCCAAGGTGGAGGGCTAGGTGTGTGTGCATAAAATCTTTCCTAGTCTTTCTCCCTCAAATCCACCACATGACCTCATGGTCTCCTCATGTCCTGGGTCTCTGACACTGTTCATTGATTCATTAATTCAACAAAACATTTATTGAACACTCACTATGTGCTAGAAATTGGAGCACATTAATGGGAAAAGATAGTTAGTTCAAAAGGTTGTATAGACACCAGATAGAGAGAGAGAGAGAGAGAGAGAGAGAGAGAGAGAGAGAGAGAACACGCACATGCGCATATGTGAACATATAAATAAATGTGTGCAGGTTAGGGAAGCAGAAGGAAGAATTTTCAGAAAACTTGAGTTTGGGAGTCAGTTTGCATTTGCATCTAGGTGCTACCTTTTTGGGGGCAAGGTACTGGAGATTAAACTCAGGGGTGCTCTCCCACTGAGCTACATCCTAAGCCCCTTCGTATTCTTTATTTTGAGACAAGGTCTAGCTAAATTGCCAAGACTCTTCTTGGACTTGCCATCTTCCTGCCTCAGCCTCCTGAGTTACTGGATTACAGACATATGCCACTGTGCCTGCCTGGGTGCTACCATTCACTCCCTGTATGAACTTAAGGTGAATTACGTAACTTGTCTGTACCTATTTCCCATCTGTAAATTACCGATAACCACCTGGGGTTGTTCTTACCACCTGGGTTTTATGTGAAGACTAAATGAGTAAATGTGTGCAGAATGTGGGTGACAGTGTCCAATACAAAGCGGCCTTTCAGTAAGTGTTAGTTATTATCACTTCCTTCTTTCTTCACTCAGAGCTGTGTCTAGACAAACCTATGAATGACCTATTCTCCAAATCTGCCTTTTGCTTAACCTCGGTGACTCAAGGGGCAGTCGCCTGGTGCTAACCACCTGTCGCCCCCTGAGGCTCATCTACAATACTCACCCTTAGACTTTTGTCTACCCAAACTGTTGCCATTGCCACCCTCAACTTGCCCACCCCCACCAAGCTGCTCAGGTTGGGGAAGAAGTGATATCACACAGTGGGGCTTGCCTCAGCCCCCTGCTCCCTCCAGACACTTCTGCTCCAGCAGTCCCCTCTTGCTGGCTGGGAACAGAGGACAAGAATGGGGAAGGAGCCCAGGCACCCACCCCATGGGCCTGGGGAAACAAAAGAACTTGTCAGGGGAGGGAGGTCGGAGGGGATTCCAGCTCAGAGGGATCCATGCATGGTATTCCAGAGTAGGTGGCAGCTGGCACTAGTCCTGGGTGCAGAAATGGCAGGGTCCTCTCAGGGGTCAGGGCTAGGTTGTGCCAAGGCCCCAGTGGCATTGTGACTCCCCTATTCTTGAACAACTGTGCCACCCCCTTGGCATAGGCCTTGAGAACTGGGGCAGGAGTGTGGGCTCAGCCAGGGTAAGGGGAGGGTTTAGAAAACACACACACACACACACACACACATGGTCCACCATGGGGTGCAGATCTTGGTTCTGGGGAGGAAGGGGGAAGAAGGTGTGGTGCAGATGTGTGTATGGGTTGGGGTGGGGGAGATGACTTTGTGGTTCCATGACTATGTTGGGGTGGGCCCAGTGTCTGTGTGTTTATCTCTGCCCTGGTTTGTTGTCCAGGTGAGTGTAGGTTTTTGCTTTACCTCTGACCCTTTGCTTGAGCCTCTCAGCAATTCGGCAGTGAGAATTTTCTCTTTGGGAGGGTGGGAAAATCCAGTTTCTCAGTGCAGTATGGGTCAAGGATTTATAAACACACACAAACAGGACATTCTTGTGTGGGATCCTTAGCTCCCCAAGAAGCTGGGTTTGTACTCATTTGAAGGAGAGAGCTGAGTATTCCTACTGTGTCTCCATCATTTCCATGTGTGTTAGTGGCTGTTATGTTTGTCATTTTGTCTCCACAGTAATATCTGTGTCCATAGCAAGTACTTACAAATGCTGGGCTCAGATTTAAATTTGTTCTTTAGTGATGTTTGCCTTTAAGAAACAATGTAACAGGGGTTAAAAAAATCCTGGGTTCAAATCCAAGTTTGGACAGTAACTAATCCATTAACTTTGGACAAGTTCCTTAGCTTCTGTATGTCTCAGTTTTCTCACGGCGATAATAATAATAATAGCACTAACCTTACAAAGTTCTGTTGAGGATTCAATGAGATCATGTTACACACCTGGCACAGGTCAGGATATTTTTAACAGTCCAGTCTTTGGGTGTGCTCCTCTTTGAGGGACATAACTCCTCTGTTGTGACTGCCGTATGTGACATCTCGGCCAGATTATAAACCGTTTTAGGGGAGAACATGGGTTTTAATGGTTGTTAATAATACTCATGAGAACCCAGTACCAACTTTGTACCATGTAGTTTGGAGGTGAAATGAATTAAATTAATATGTAAAACAAGACTGGTGTTTGACATATGCCCACATCTGGTAGTGGGGGGGGTATGGGGGATGGGAAGCTGGTGATGGTATAGTGACAACACAGCCAAGCCGGTGCCAGGGTCCCCACGGTCACTACTGCACCTGTGTCTCTCTGTAATCCCAGACTCCCTCCTCGTGAATGTCCTAGTCTGGCCTTGAGGATCACTTAAACCTCATTTTCTCCTTCCTGCACTCACCCCTGCCCCAGTGCACCAGCCTAGGTGAGCCTGTGTTTTCTTGTGGATGTGACAGATGGGGACAGAGATGCCCTCCAGTCTACACGATACATTCCTCTTTTGCAGAGTGTGCGTGTATTTGTGCATCACTCTGTTGGGTGTATGTGCAGCACCTTTCTGCGTAAAACCCCTTTCCATTATGGTGGGTACATGCGTCTGCGTGTGTGATGAGCCTCGTGCCTGCCATTTCCTCTCCTCCCCCGGCTTTTCCAGTTACATAAGCAGCTGAGGGGCGAGCCAGTCCTGGGCTGTGGGCTCCCCCTGCTGGCCACCTCTGGAACCCACATTTGCGGGAGGGGCATGTGGAAGAAGTTTTGCCTCAAGCCCTCTGGTCCTCCATCCCTACCTGCTCTCAGCTCCTTCCCAGCCCCAAGCCATGGGAGGAGGACTAGTATCTCAGATCCCTGAAGAACTCCCTCATAATGCCCATAATGAGGTTTGGTTATTATTTGTTTACAGTATGTTCCCTGCAACACAATGGCTACTTTCCCTGAGGGAAGGGGACCAAGATGGCCTTGACCTTGTTTATCAAAGCACTGTCTTGTTTAGCACAGGGCCTCCCCAATCAGATTTGGTGTATGAATGAGTGTAACAGGATAGAAAAAGGCTTGGAAGGAGAGACAGTGCAGTATAGAAAGATTTGGGGACAGGCAGGCCTGGGCTCAAGTCAGGCCTTGATTACTTGAAAGCTGTGTGGCCTTGGGCAAGACACTTTAACCCTTCTGAGCCTCAGGTTCCTCTTTTGTTAAACGACACCATCTTGTAAAACAGACTGTAAAGGCTAGAAATCATACCCCTTTGAGTACTGCCCTTATTGTGCAAGCATTCCATAAATCTATTATGATGATAATGGTATCTTAACATCTGTCAAACCATAATAATCAGGAAGGCATTAAATCCATTCAGTTTCTAACTAAAGGGAGAGAATGGTTTTCCTCTAAATGCCTCCCTGGGCCTTTCATTTTCACACAGCTCAACACGGACTGTGGATGATTTAGAGAAATGGATCTCAAGAAACCAGTCAAGGCAGGTATGGTTTGGCCTGTGCCACTTCCTGCCTCTGGACCTCAGTTTTCTAGTCTGTAAAGGATGCCACCTAAGTAGAAGGGTGGAGGGGGATGAGAAGAGACAGGTAGCGTGGTGGAGGGTGAAGGGTGCTGGAAAAGCTCTGGGGTCACAATCCACGGCCACTTTGACAGCCTTGGCTTTGCAGACCTGCTTCACCCTTCCTGACCCTCCTCACTCTCCATCTGCTCCAGAGTCCAGGGAAAGACAAAGAACCTAGGTAGAATGCCTCCACCATATCCAGGGCAGGTCCCACACTTCCAAACACAGGGCTATGTCCATCTCTTCTCACTTAATATAGAAACTTCTTCAGCTAATTCCCCTAAGTTTTAGGTCTAAACTAAAATTAAACTACTTAGAAAGCAGTTTAAATATTAATTCAAAAACAAAACACCCCTCCCATTTCGTGTTAGTTGCCCTGTGCCAACCAGCTTGTGTACATTACCTCAATTAATCACCACTGTAACCCCTTGAGTGAATGTCAACAATTTCAGCTCAATTTGTGGTTGAATGAGGTTAAGCAACTGGTGCAGGATCCCTCAGCCAGTAAGAAACGGCTCTTGGATGGTCCACTTGCCCAGCACATTTTCCTTTGGTTTTGCCCTCTGAGGGATTGGCAAACAGGTCTCCCATGACCTTCCGGGCCCTGAAGCACTCTTGGACCCAAACCCTTCGCGTTCCGAGCTCCTTTGTCCCTCTGACCCCCACTTAAATCAGCAGGGTTTGCAGCGATGACTAGCGGCTCAGAGAACCTAACTGGATTCTGAGTGCTTGCACCCGACTCCCGGCATCACAGGTGCTCGGCGGGGTGAGATCTCGGCGGGGGTGGGTGGAGATTAGCGGAGGCGAGGCGTGGCCAATTCTGCCCGCCGCTGGCCTGGGGCGGAGCCACCGCTCGATTCCGAGTCCGGCCGAGTCAGGGGATTAGGGAGGGCGGATCTTGAGGTGGGGACCGAGCCAGGGCTGGAGACTGGCCGGGCCTCAGTAGGGCGGGGTATGGGCGGGGCCCTGTTTGGGGCGGGGCTAGGGCTGGAGACTGGCGGGGCCGCAGCCTGGTCAAGCTGTGGGCGGGGCCGAGGCGTGGGCGGGGCCGAGGCTGGGGCGGGGCGGGAACGGTCTCCCGAGCTCCCTAGGGCTGGAGGGAAAGCGGTGGGAGGAAGCGGGGAGGGAGGGGACTTGGCGCCTCCTGCTGCGCTCGGCTCCGCGCACCCACGCCTCACTGCTCCGCTTCCTGCCCCCCACCTGGGCATGCGCCCCCTGTACCCCCAGCCCTCCAGAGCCCGCGCAGCCCCCCGGAGCCTCCTTAAAGCCGGCCGCGCAGGATGGGCGCCCCGGGTCCCAAGCCGACGCTGCTGCTACTGCTAATGCTGGGTAAGCTGGGTCCCCGCCCTATCCTGGGCACCGCAAGGCAGGTGCCGGCCACCCGGCGCCCATCCGGGCCCGCCTTCCCAGCATTTCGGAGCTCTTCGCAACCCCCCTTCTCCGTCAGGTGTGTCTCCAGTCTCCCCGGGCTTGGCGCCCAGCTTCCCTTTGCGGCAGCCCGCCGAACCAGTCACGCGGAAAAGGGGCTCCCCAGGGCTAGTTCCGTAGCCGGGGGCACAGTGAGGACCCACGGAGGTGCTGCCAGAGGCACCGCCAGGTCTTCTGAGGCAGGCCTTACTTCTCAGCCTGCACACCCAGTTGCTGGGGTCGTTGTGTCCAAATGGTGCGACTCAGTTGTGTCTCACACTCAGCTCCAGGCCTGGCCTTGGGTGCCTGCCCTGTGTGGGCAGTGCCCGACGGTCTTCGTAATTGCCCCAGAGTTGGCTGGAGGCCCAGAGGCTGGTTCTACCCACATCTTTGAAGTAAGTCTCCACTAATTGCTCCCCATACACTTCATCATTTGAGGCTCCCTCCCTTGCCCCCATCTCCACCCTTGGTTGAGTTCCTAGGTGCCCTTCTTCCCCTCTGGCACACAGCACTTTGGCCTGTTGTGAGACCCCCCCCCCCTTAGTCCCAGTTTCCCTGCTTCAAGAGACACCAGGTTCAGAGAGACTGATCCTGAGATCTCCAAGTTCCCAGTGTCTCTGGGGTGGGTTCATGTGGAACCAACCATGCATTGGGATAGTGACAATGGCCTGAACTGGAGGGTTCCCTGTAGGAGGTTGTCTTGGGAAGAGTATGGCATGGAAATAGTTAAACTACCTGTACAGATTTTAAAAGGAGACCGAAGCCCTTGAAATAAGAGTGCTGCAAGGGAGGTGGGTGGGACTCCAGAGCTTCTGTAGTCCAGGCAGAGGCCTGTGGTGCCCTGAGCTGCACAGTGGTGCCAAGTGCAGTCTTCCCCTGTTGCAGGTCCCTTGGCCTCACATTCCGAGTGAGACCTCTCCTTGGGGCCCTGGGGGTGGGGGTGTGGAGAGGCAGTTCCATGTACAAAGAGGAAGGAGCTGTGGGGATTGGTTGCCTAGCGCTTGCTCCTTTTCCGTGGAGCAGGGAGGAGCCCAGGGATGGTGCAGAGAGACAGGAGTCTGTTGGGATCTGAGTGCCCACTGCATGTGACGCTGACATTCATCCACAAATGAGGAAAATGAAAATGAAGTAACCTGCTCTAGAGAGCATATCTAGTGAGTGTTGGGGCCAGGATTTGATCCCAGATCTGACTCCAAAGCAGGTCTCTGCTTTCTGGCTAGTGCAGGGGAGAGGACCTTGCTGGGAGAGGGAACTGAGCAGCAGCTGATTTCCTAAGGTTGTGGGGGTGACTTTCCCACGGGGATCTCCAAGCATCAGCAGCTGTGGAGCCAGGAAGGTGGGAGGGGGCCTCCTGAGCAATCTGCCCTAAGGCAACCTGGGAAGATATCTGCTTGACTACCTTGCCTTCACCCTGATTATGAAATGTGCCTGGAGCTGGGTCCTCCTGAGTCACACCCTCACTAGCTGCTAGCTGGCTGTCAGAGGTAGAAGCTCTCAGTTCTCTTTTAGTGCAGAAATTGAAGCCTGGAAGAGGAAGGGACTGGTTCCAGACCAAACCACTGGGGATGAGGATGGGCCCGAAAGCCACCTCCTGCTAGCTTGTGGCCTATCTAACTACTGACCATGTGTTCTCCCCGTGACTCAGCCTGAGGGAGAAGAAAGGGGCCTAGAGCTGGAGGGTGGAGCTGACCCCTGGGTATTTTTCTACAATCCCAGCAGAAAGGCTCTAGAATACCCCTGGGAAGCCTGGAAATGACTGTGGTTGGTAAGGTCCCTTTGGGAGCCTCCCCTTGGAGTCTCCTCATCTTTCTCCCTGGTTTTGTCCCTCTGCAGAGGACTTTCCGGGATAGTAGGATATTGATCAAAACACTGTATTTCTCCTGCCTTACTTTTCTCATCTGTAAGCTGGGAGCAAAGCAGCCTCCTTACATCCTGGGGTTCTGTGATCTTATCTGATAGGAGCTGTGGAAAGGTGAAGGGAGAGAAGGAAGCAGTTGAGTGATCCAAGGCTGTCTAAGTTATCTCCTGGGACTGGATGGAGTCTGGTGTAGAGGAGAAAAAATGGGCTGCTGGGGGCTTAGGGCCTTCCAAAAAAAGGAGCTATATGTAAATGATGCATATCATATGCAAATGAAGGCTTTGTTAGGGAGTTGGGGGGGGAGGTGCAGTGTACATCAGCTGGGCTAGCCAGAAGATTGGCAGGCACTGGGGGAGGGAATCTTCTGCCCCAGGCAGGGCAGAGCCTGGTTCTTGCAGCAAAAGCCCCAGCTGCCTTGGCAACTCTGTGGGGTAGGAGAAGCAGTGAGCTCATGGCACAGCTGGAGTGGGGAGGGCATTGTGTGATGAGAACTGACTGGGTCTGTGCCCTGTCCAGAGAGGGCCACTGGCTCCATTGTCTGGCCTAGGTGACATAGCTAATAAGCCCTTGAGCAATATTTTTTGGATCCCCTCCAGCAAAGGAGGTCTTGGGATTCCTGAATCAGAAGGCTCCCCTGACCAAGTCCTAAAAAAGTAGAAGCAGACATGGAAGTGGGGAATGGGGTAGGAGAGGTAAGGTCTACATGGAAATGAAACAGGTAAAGTCAGGGAATCAGATGCTTATAGATGCTCTGTTTCTGGCCAGCCAGAAATGGGATGTATTTGAGTTCTAAGGCAAACCTGGGCCTATGTCACTTTCTTGAGACCCAGCATCCCTTCCCTGTTCTTGATCAGAGGCTGGCCCTCTGTGTACCAACCTTCTCTGGGTTTCCCTTCCTTTCACAGTCAGGGTCAAGAATGGTGCTGGTGGTCTTGGACATGGAATGGGGACCTAGATACCTCCTACTCCTCTGCCTTTCCCTACAGGAGTCGTGTGTTGTGCCCGGGAGGTGCTGGTCCCCATGGGGCCCCTGTACCGAGTGGCTGGCACAGCTGTCTCCATCTCCTGCAATGTGAGTGGCTACGAGGGCCCTGCCCAGCAGGACTTTGAGTGGTTCCTGTACAGGCCTGAGGCCCCAGAGGCCGCACTGGGCATCATCAGCACGAGGGATACACGGTTCTCCTATGCTGTGTTTGGGCCCCGTGTGGCGGCTGGTGAAGTGCAGGTGCAGCGTCTACAGGGTGATGCCGTGGTACTCAAGATTGCCCGCCTGCAGGCCCAGGATGCTGGCATTTACGAGTGTTACACTCCCTCCACAGATGCCCAATACCTGGGCAGCTACAGTGGCAAAGTGGAACTGAGAGGTACTGGGCACTGGGATGGGATGGGCCATATCCACCCTCAGGTTTTGCATTTGAGGAACTTGAGGACCAAAGTATGACCTCAGAGTCACCCAATGAGTCATTGGCTGTTGTGGGACCAAACGTAGATCTCTTTTTTCGCAGTCCGTTGCTTTTCTTCTATCAGACTACTTTTTGGGAGAAGAGTAAGTGTCCTTCACTATCTAGTCCCACTCTTGGATTGGATGGGGAAGTGTGATGGATTGAATACTCTATTCCTAGAGAGTCCAGGACCCAGATGTGGGGAGGGAAAAGTATAGATGGGTAGGAATTATGCCATGGGATATTCTTACGCTCTTAAGTTTGTCCTCTGAGAAGGAAAACAGGGCTAGTTTTCCAAGTATTTCAAATAGGTGCCAGTCTTTAACACAACAGGGAGAGGCAATGGGCTGATTCTGGGAAATTCGACAAGTATTTATTGAGCGCCTTGGTGTGCCCAGCACTGTGTTTGGCACCACTGAGTTACAAAAGAAATAATATAACATGCAATCTTTGCCTTTTGGAGCTCAGGCAGTTCAGGGGATGGATTGTACACAGGAAATAGTAACAAGCCAGCTCCCAGCCTTCCCTCATGCCAGCTGTCCTCTCCAGTTCTTCCAGATATGCTGCAGGTGTCTGCTGCTCCCCCAGGGCCACGAGGCCGTCAAGCCCCGACCTCACCACCACGCCTGTCGGTGCACGAGGGGCAGGAGCTGGCCCTGGGCTGCCTGGCACGGACAAACACAGAGAAGCACACACACTTGGCTGTGTCCTTTGGACGAGCTGTACCTGAGGCTCCAGTGGGTCGAGCCACTCTGCAGGAAGTGGTGGGACTCCGGTCTAACTTGGCTGTGGAGGCTGGACCCCCCTATGCTGAGCGGCTAGCTGCAGGGGAATTGCGGCTTGGCAAGGAAGGGGCTGATCGGTACCGCATGGTGGTCGGGGGCGCCCAGGCCGGAGATGCAGGCACCTATCACTGTACTGCTGCTGAGTGGATTCAGGATCCTGATGGCAGTTGGGCACAGATTGCAGAGAAAAGGGCTGTCCTGGCCCATGTGGATGTGCAGACACTATGTGAGTGCCACACGTCTTGCCACAGAAGGGGGTGTCTCAGTGGGGTCCCAGAGTTAGTAGATTATCGTTGCCTGACTCCAGGGAACTCATCTTGCATAGATGAGTTCTTTGTCTTGCATAGGGTGAGCCCCACTGTTGGCACTGCTCTCCTCTCTACCCATGACAGATTTTCTTTACTTGGAAATTGGGCATGGAGATAGAAGGGCCATGGGTGAAAGGCAGGATTCAGGCCTCTGGGCAGGGGAGATGGTCACACCAAGTGAAGGGCGGACAGGAGGCCTGCAAATTGTTGCTATCCAGGAAAGAATTACAGGTAGGGAATCAGGTGCCTTTGGGTCCCCACCTCTGAGACGCCCTTCTTCCTCACATGTTTCAGCTAGCCAGTTGGCAGTGACAGTGGGGCCTGGTGAACGTCGGATTGGCCCAGGGGAACCTTTGGAACTGCTGTGCAATGTGTCAGGGGCACTGCCCCCACCAGGCCCTCATGCTGCATACTCTGTGGGCTGGGAGATGGCCCCTGCAGGGGCACCCGGGCCTGGCCGCCTGGTAGCCCAGCTGGACACAGAAGGCGTGGGCAGCTTGGGCCCTGGCTATGAGGGCCGGCACATTGCCATGGAGAAGGTGGCATCTAGAACCTACCGTCTACGGCTAGAGGCTGCCAGGCCTGGGGATGCTGGTACCTATCGCTGTCTTGCCAAAGCCTACGTTCGAGGGTCTGGGACGCGGCTTCGAGAAGCAGCCAGTGCCCGCTCCCGGCCTCTTCCTGTGCATGTACGGGAGGAAGGTGAGATGGGGTTGTGTTCTCAGCAGGGTTTGGGGCTTCTAGGACCCTTTCCTTCTATTTCTGTGCCCCTATCCCAGTTCATTAGCTGTTGCCATTCTTCAGTCTCACTCTTCCATCAGGATTGTGGGAATAACCTGAGTTTTCTGGATACTTGCTTCAACACTAACCCTGACACCATAAATCCTGACTCTTCGCTCTCTGATCCCAGGTCCTTCATTTTGCAGGAGTGGCACTGGAGGCTGTGGCATGGCTAGCAGGGGGCACGGTGTACCGTGGGGAGACTGCATCCCTGTTGTGCAACATCTCTGTGCGTGGCGGCCCCCCAGGGCTGCGGCTGGCTGCCAGCTGGTGGGTGGAGCGACTAGAGGAGGGGGAGCTGAGCTCTGGCCCTGCCCAGCTGGTAGGCGGTGTGGACCAGGATGGTGTGGCAGAGCTGGGGGTCCGGCCAGGTGGAGGCCCTGTCAGCGTGGAGCTGGTGGGTCCCCGAAGCCATCGACTGAGGCTGCACAGCTTGGGGCCTGAGGACGAAGGTGTGTACCACTGCGCCCCCAGCGCCTGGGTGCAGCATGCTGACTACAGCTGGTACCAGGCAGGCAGTGCCCGCTCGGGGCCCGTCACAGTCTACCCCTACATGCATGGTGAGTGACTCCCCTCCCTCCACCTGCCATACCTCTGCTTCCTCCCAGCCCTTGTCCTGTTCTTCCCTTTCCATCTTCCCGACCTCCTGCTGCTATCACTTCGCATGAAGAGCCCCTGTGTGCCCATCTGTGCCATGGCAGAGGGCAGGCAGGGAGCAGGGAGGGCTCTCTGTGCATGTAGGGGGTGAGTTCAGAGAACCTGAAGGCGAGAGTGTGACGGAGGGTGGGGAACAATGGCACTCCCCCTGAACACAGCCATCCTCTCTCACCCAGCTCTGGACACCCTATTTGTGCCCCTTTTGGTGGGTACAGGAGTGGCCCTAGTCACTGGCGCCACCATTCTTGCCACCATCACCTGCTGCTTCATGAAGAGGCTCCGAAAACGGTGATTCCTTGCTCCACAGGTGAGGGGAAGAAACCTTAGCCCTGTCTTCTTTAGGCTTCCCCAAACTGATGAGTGGCTTCCTCCTGGGCCCCACCTGGAGGAGGAGCAACCAGCATGGTTCTGTAGGATCCTGTTAGTGGGGCGAGGGCCGAGAGGGAGCTGCACTTAGGGCTTGTCCTCAGTCCACGCTGCATTCTCTCTCCAGTTCTTGCAGGTGTCAACTGTCTTCCAGCCAGCTCCAAGTCCTGCTCTGGTTGCCCGGATACCCTCTCCCTCTGGCCACCCTTCCTTTAATTTATTTGACCTACCCCCATGCAAAGTGGGAGACATGGCCCCATGCCCCACACTTTCCTGCCCCGGCTCCTCCCTCCGGCCTCTGTTCTTGGTCTTATAAAAAGGCTATTCCATGTCCTTGAACTAGTTTTTCTAAAATGTGAATAAATTTGTTTTATAAAATCCAGGCCTAGCTGTGTCTTCTCCTGCCACGAAGCTGTAAAAGGCTGGGGTATGCAGTAGGGAGGTTGTTGGGGGCTGATAACCTGGACAAAACCACGCCTCTCTTCCCACCATAAACACCATCTGGCCTCCATGGGCCTTGTCACCCACCCCAGGAAGAGACACCTGGGTCCCATCTGCTGCCTGAATTGTCAGTGCTGAACCAACTCCTAAGGGGGCTCCTGTTTGGGGAGGGGACCCTTCTCCCACATTATGGGCAGGGACTTCCAGGTGCAGCGCCTTTCTGAGCTCCCCTGACTTGGCCACAGCCCTCTGCCTGTCTTCATTTTCCTAGTCGAGCTAGTTTCAAACTTGTCTCCTCCTTCTAAGCCCTGGGGCCTCAGTCTTTTTCCTCCTGACCTTAATTATGCTTTCTGACACAGCAGAATAGGCTTCCTAGAACAGGGACAACAGCATTCAGGGGACGCCTCCACTGACTTTGTCCACCAAGCTGCTACCCCTACATACCCCACCCTGCTGGCTTCCCCACCCTGCCTACTTTCACCCTTTGCCTAAGGATCCTGTGATCTTAAACTTCTGGCCTGTTCTGCCCCTATAGAGGCATCCAGTCTACCTCTTTTAATTTAATTATTTAACATTTATTGAGCATAGCTGGTTTGCTAAGTGTCGTTTTTCACAGATGAGGAAACTGAGGCCCAGAGAAGTGATGAAACTTGATGAGCATCACTTCTCTGGGATGTGAACAAGTCATAGAGCGAGTCAGTGACGGTGTCGGCACTAAAACCCAGGTCTCCTGACTCTTTGCACTGTACAGTGGTATCCTGAGTGGTGACAGTGGTGAGGACAGGTGTGGCCACAACTTTTCCAGGGGAAGGAGGGATCTGTTTTAGCCTCAGTTTCTCTTTCTGTTCAATTACAGTGGTTTCAGTGCTGTGTGTGTGTGTGTGTGTGTGTGTGGACCAAGAAGACCCCCACTATAGACTTCACCTGTTCCACTGAATTAAACCCAGATTGCTCCCCATCCCCTACCCCAATATCTATTCTTGGGAGAATAGCTGTCATCAGCATTATAGGACCTTGTCTTTGACTGAGGGTGACCCAGGTGGCCCTGGGACCCGAGGCAGACACCCATGCCTAGACTGAAGGGAAGGGATGAGGCTTAGGTCTTCCTTCTTGCCTCTGGAAGGTGCAGTGCCACTAGGATCCTGGCTTCCCAGCCTGGAATGAGCAGACTAGGGTGCCTGCCTTCCCCCAAGGGGCTGTGACTTGTTATTCAGAGACGTGACTGGGGCGCAGTCAGGGTGGGAGATGAAGGTCCTGGTAGGTCCCTTCAGGGCGCGCTCGCCTGGGCCATACTTTTCTCCAGGAAGCCAACCTCAGGTTCTCTCAACCAACCTTCTGCCTTTTTTCAACTTTTCATTGCTCTCCCCTTGCCATCCTGGGATGACTGGGGTGAGACTGTGCATCTCCAGGGATTCCTGTTCCGGGGGGGGGGGGGGCCTGACAGCAGGCAGTCAACACACCCAGATGTTTGGACTCTCATTTCCTCCCATGTTCACTTCTGCCTTTTCAATTCTACAGGGGATTTGGTCCTTTGCCTTTGAAGCCCTTTCTGCTTCAGTTCCCCATTACCTCTTTAGGAGTCTCCAAAAGGCCTTCCTTCCAACTACTTTGTCCTATGTGTCTTGCCCACTTGTCTTACCAAACACCACCTCAGTTTGTCATTGACCAGTTCCCACTGAATCCCTAGTCCCAAAATTAAACTCGTTAGCCTGGGCTTGGGTCTCTTTTCCCACACACAAAACTCTACCTCTCACATTTCTCGGCTCCCCCAGGAGTCTCAGTTTCTTTTCAGCTACTCCCCAGGTTATTTGACCCCTTAAAGTGTGGTTCCCAGTCCAGCAGCGTCAGCATGACTCGGAAACTTGTTAGACATGCACATTTTTGGTTTCCACCCCAGACCTATTGAGTCAGAAATCTGGGAGTGGGGCCCATCACTGTGCGTTTTAACAAGCCCGCCAGGTGATTCTAATGCCCAGAAAAGTTGTACAACTTTGGCCTTTCATCATTCTCTCTGCCTGACTCAATTCCTACTATCTGATCACCAAATGCCGCCCACTCCCTGCTCCAAGAGACAGCATAGGTTCTCAGTGCCAGCGGTACCTCGTTCAGTTGCCATAGCTGTATGTGTGCTCGTTCCATGTGTCCTGTGTTCTGGCAATAAGAATGAGATCTTTGAAGGTCTACCACACCTAGCACTCAATCAGTGATTTGGACAATCTCCCTAACTCTGCCTCAAGGACAAACTCTGCTTCCCCAAGAACCACCATCTCTCTCCAGGACAGCACTTTCTAGATCTCTCCCCTGGCCCTTTGCTTCTGAATCTCTCCCATCCTATCTCTGCAGTAGTACCCGCAAAATCTTATCTCTTGTCAGAAAATAGCCATCCCTGGATCCCCCCTCCTAGGACTTGCTCCAGAGCCCCAGCTCCAGCATCTGTCCTCACTGCCTGTTGCCCTACACCTGAGTACCAAGGCCACTGAGACTTGCTGAGCTCTCACAGCAAGTTACCTCCTCCTGAGTCTGTCCAGCGGGAGGGTGGAGCTGGGGGGTGGTCCCCATCTGTGCCTACACCTGTCTGGCTTTCTCTCCTCTGGTTCGGCTTGGGCTACTCTATTCATTTGAGATAGGTGTGTCACACACAGAGAGGATGCCGAGGAGGTGAGTGGGGACTGCATTCCATCTCACACTGTTCCTCAAGCCAAGCATCCTGGTTTGGGGCTGCATGTGTCTGGAGGAAAAAGATGCCTTTTTAGAATTTGCACAAAGGTGTGCTATGGTAGCTACAGCCCTGAGTGCACCAGCTGTCCAGATAAATGGTACCAACTGATTGGTCCATTTACCTATCCATCAGTTGCCTTTTTGTCACCATCTTCCCATCTAACCCCCATAATACCATCCTTCTGCCCATCTATCCACCCATGAACAGATGGCGAAAGTCAAACACAGAGAGATGGTGTGTTTGCCCATCCCCATCTTCCATTCTCCTCAAATCAGGGAACTTCCCTTCCCTTGTATTCTGGACTCAAGGTTCTCAAGGAACCTCTCTAACTTTAGCACCTTCTCTGGGACCTCACCTGGCTCCTCTTCTACCTCCAGCATCCAGCTCCTCTTCCACCTCCAACATCCAGCTCCCCATGTACCTGTGTCTGGCCCCTGGTCTGCTACAGGGGTTTGGAGGAAACTGGTCACACCTTGGACTCACTCTCTGGGGGTGGAAGGCAGCCATTCTGTTCCTTGTCAGCCTCAGCTTCCCCACCTGCCCCTTCCGCTGCCCCCTCCTCCTCCACCTTCTCATCCAGCCGACTGGGGATAGACCAGTAGAGATGGGCGTCAAGGCGGGCTGCAGCCTCTGCCAGCTCCCGGGCACTGCATGAGGGCGTGGGCACTTCAAAAGTCTGGTGGAAGCTGGCATAGTCCACCTCGTAGAAGCCATCCTCCAGGGTCAGCACTGATGTGAAGCGGTGGCCCCATAACACCTCATCCACCAGGTAGGAGCTCCGAGCTTGGCATGTCATTCCTGGGGAAAAGGAGCATAGGTCAGGGGATCCCAGCCCCAGGCTTCTCTCTCCTGTCTCTACCCCACAGTCCCATTCCTAGCACCCTCCCTGCCATCTCTCCCCCAGGCCCCCACCTCACTTTGGTCTAGCCTATTTTCTTCCCCGTTCCAATTCCTGTTCTTGTCTATCCACATTTCATTTCCTGCTCATGCTTCCCCCTCCTTAGCCTTGAAACTCATCTTAAGGATTGTCTATTCCAATTTCCCACTCCGCATTGGGTTCTCAACAATGGGCATCTACTTGATTACCTCCCAGGATTGATGGCCTACCATCTCAGAAGAAGCCCATTTCTTTGTGTGATTGCTCTAATACTTGGGTTGTTTTTCTTTAAACTAAAATCTTTCTCCTGGGATTTCTACCCCTTGGTCTCATTCTCTTCCTATTTGACACCCCTTTGAGTATATAAAAACAGGATTCAGGTTCCCTTTTGTTTTCTTCCAACTAAGTATCCCAAACCTGACCTGTTGGCGAAAAATTTTACTTTCTTGATTGCAAACCAGTAAGGCCAAAGAGGACTCTTGAAGTGTCCCTTTGAGTGCGATAAATTCTCCAGTTGTGGCCTGAATTATGCATAAAAGAAGGCTCACTATCTCTTGCTTCTGGCCAGGATGCTGCAGCTAATAGGGCCTGTGATTACATTACATAAATGCTTCTGGAAGCTGCATCACATTGCTACATAAGCCTGTGGCCAACTAAAACCCCCACTTTTTTTTTTTTCACCAGAGCTCCATGCTGTGCTTACATAAGTGATTTTTTTTTTAAGCCTAAATGTAGAATTTTATATTTATTCCTTTAAAATGTCATCTTGTTGGGTTTTGGCTCATTATTCTTGTTTTTCAAAAGCACTTTAAATCCTAAAATATTACCATCCTTCCCAGATTTATTGCTCTAGAAAAATCAGACAAGCTCCCATCCCTATCATCTCTACCTCACCCTCCCCAATTCTCCCTGTTGGGCTATTGCACGCCCAGGGCCAGTCTCCTCCTACACCAGGGTCTCTCCCCAATTCATCTCCAAACAAGGGGGAAACAGAAAGTGACTATTATTAACTAACCAGAGACTGGTTCTAACGTTGAAAGTCTGGCCCTGAGACATCTTGGGGGAAGGCTAGAATAGGAAGAATCCCTTTGGGGAGGAGAAAAGGCACAAGAGTCACTGCAGAAATGGGGGCTGATAGGAAGAAAGGCAGGGGCTGAGGTTCAAAGGGAAAAGAGAGCAGAACAGGAGGTTCCCAGGGTCCTTCCTGAGATACTGGCTAAAAAGGAGTGACAGCTGGAGAGGTAAGGGAGGGGGAATAGGGTGAGTGGGGAAGGGAGAGAGCTGAGTGAGCCCAGTCTGAGTGAAGGTGGAATGAGAACATTGAGAGGGGAGTTAGTAAGGGTGGGGTGGGGCTGAAGCCTCCTCTCAGTTTGAAGGGGCCAAGGAAAGGGTCTGAAAGCACCAGCTTGTCATAAGATGATAGCAGGGAGCTACAGCCCTGGCCCTAGTAGCAGGAGCTGCAGCGCCCCCTAGGGCCTTTATTCCTCACCTGTATTTTCCTTATTCTCATCCAACTTCTAGATCTCAAGTCCTAAGGAAATGTACTGCTCCTATATTATTTTATTCATACCTGCTCCCAAACACTTCACTGTGTAGGCCCAAGCTGAAGATATTGACATCACATGTGAGTCTCCAGTTCCTTCTGGGAAGGGGCCAGAATCGGTACCATAATCTATTTCCTTGTCAGTAGAAGTTGAGGGTCTTGGTGAATTGATGGGATACCAAGACAGAAGTGAAACTAGGTATCAGCCTCTCCTTAAGGTCCTCTTCCAGGAATAACTCGGGCCAGGGAAAACCTTCACCATCCCATTCCAGGAGCCCAGACCTCTTGGCAACAAGAAAAATTTTGAACTTAAACTTTCATTCCAACTAGGGATCACTAAGCACTGAAGCTAGATCTCATATGTCCAATCCAGGCACAGCTACTTATTGGCTTATGACGGTGGAATGCGTACTTAAACTCTTTTTGGGGCTATCTCATCTCTGAAAAATGAACACAATAAGTTACCTTCAGAGGGTTCTTGCTATAATTAAATGAACAGAAAGGTATTAAGGGCTTTGAAGACTGGGGATGTCCCTTGGTGCTAGAGTGCTTGCCTGGCATGAGTGAGGCCCTGGGTTCTCTCCCCAGTGCCACACACACACACACACACAAAGGTATGTGTGTGTGTGTGTGTGGGGGGGGAATGGTGCATCACACAGAGCAAGTATTACCAGTGTTATGGATTATTATTACTCTTCTTACTTCATGTGACACATTGCTCCAGTAGGGGTCCCCCGGCCTCCCTCTTTTCATACTTCTAGCTTCCACCTCGGTGCCAGGCTGCACTATCTAACCTCGATATCTGACCTCACCATCTTTTGGTCCATCCTTCTGCAACTTCCCAGGCCCTCCCTTTCGCGACCTCCCTCCCCTCCTGGAGCTCGCCCGCACCCGTTGCTTCCACCATGCCCTCTAGGATGACCACGATCTCGAAGTCGTCTCTCTCCATAGCACGTCGCGACGCCTCCCAGAAGGGGCTGGCAGCATCGATCTCATGGCTGATGACAAGAGGGGAGACCAGGAAGAGGCGATCGTCACCGGTATCGAAGCCCACGCTGAGATCGGTCTGGTGCAGCGGGATGAACTCGCCTTCGAGCGTCTGGCGCGAGCGGATGAGCTTGGCGCGGATGGACGCCTCCACAATGTGCGAGGAGCGCAGGTCGCCCACGCGGAACATGAGGCAGAGGCGCCCGTCGCGCAGTGACACCACCGCGTGAGAGGAGAAGACGAGCGTGGCGGCGCGCTTGTTGGGCTGTGAGATCTTGACGAACATGCAGCCCACCATGAAGGCGTTCACCATGGAGCCGAGGATGGCCTGCAGCAGCAGCAGCACGATGCCCTCGGGGCACTGGTCGGTGATGACGCGGTGCCCGTAGCCGATGGTGGTCTCGGTCTCAATGGAGAAGAGGAAGGCGGCCACAAAACCATTGAGGTTGTTGACGCACGGCGTCCACGCCGTGTCCTCCAGGTGCTCCAGGTCCCCGCGTCCGTAGGCGATCAGCCACCAGATGGCGCCGAAGAACAGCCAGGTGAGCGCGTAGGCGAGCACGAAGAAGAGGAGGCTGAGGCGCCACTGCAGGTCCACGAGCGTGGTGAACAGGTCGGTCAGGTAGCGGTACGTCTCGCGGACGTTGCCCTGCTGGACATTGCACCGGCCGTCCTTCTCCACGTAGCGCTGGCGGCCGCGACGCCGCGGTGGCTCCTCCGGCCCCGGTGAGAAGGCCGCATTTTCTTGTGCCATGACAGCGCTGGGCGACAGGCGACCGGCGACAGGCTGCGGGCGTCGTCCTCAGTGCAGGCACAGAGCGAGCCTGGAGACCGCCGGGGGCCCCTCGGTGGCGTCGGGGGTCCTGGAGGGGCTTAATAAAAGTTTACCGAGTTAATGGACTTTCCCGGGATGGGGGAAACTCGAGATGTCCCGGCCAGCACCGAGTGGAGTAGCCCTGAGGGACTCCCTTTGTGTTTCTTTGCCTCAGTTTTCCTATCAGTACAAGGGGAATAATGCACATAACGCTATCTGCCCCTAAGCTCAAAAAGTTGTGTTGATTAAATGGTAAATGCACACGAACTGGATATAGTTCATAGTAATGCAAGTTCAACGATTATTTTTCAGGAAAAGGAGGTACTCCAGGACCTAAACCTTGGGTCAACACCTCTAGCTGGAGTGTTCAGCACCTCACAGGAAAGTCCCTAGACAAACACTCAGGCCATGAGGGAATTTCTGAAATCATTAGACGTGGGCTCCTAGGGGGCAGGCAGTTGATTGGCCTCTCTTCTTGATCTAAGGACTTCTGCCGCCCTTCCCCTGGCTTGGTCAGTGTAACCACCCACTGAATTCTCTACGGTTCAACCTGAAGGCTCTTTTGAAGTTCAACGCAAGATGGATGCACAAAAAGCCTTTCCCATTCTTCCCTCCCTGGACCTCACTCTATCCACTCCTCCCTATATTTTTTTCCCCCACAACAGACTTACCAAGGAGAAAGAAATGTAAGCTGTAGCAAGCAAGGATTGAATATTTTCACAGTAGGACATTCCCATTGGAAATGCCCCTGGAGGCCTAACTATGATCATTGCTGCTCTAGTGTCATGCCATTTTCCCTGGGTGCTCTCCCCTTGGAGACAGCCTGAAAGTAGAGGATGAAACCCACTGAGCTCATCCAGAGTTATGCCCTTGACACACTATTCCTCATGAGAGATGAAATCAGACCAAGTGAAGCACTGAGCACCTTATCTATTTCTCTGCCTGCTCTAGTTCTTTTCTCACAGCCTCCTACTTCCCATTCACTATCCTAAGCCAACCCCACTCCCACCTGCCATATGCCCCAAAGCCTACATTCCAAGCGAAGCCCACCTGATTTTGCTTCAAATTCTTCCTCTGAGGAGCTCTCTGAGCTGCAATCTGCCCTGAGAGACAGAGGTCTGAAGTCCTTTCTTAGTCACCCAGGGACTCCTAAGCAGTATGAACCACAAAAGGAAAAGTCTAGAATAAGGAGTTAGGAACAGTCAACCTTCCCTCCTCTTTCCTGGGAACTGTCCTCTACTCCCAATTCCTGGGCTGGCTGTGGGGGAGGGAAGCAGGAGTGTGGCAAAAAAGATCACAGATGGCCTGGATGTTTGACCAGTTCCTGGGGAGAAACTGGCTGGACATATAACTGCAAATCCAACACCCCGGATTTTAAACTCTGGAGCCAAGTGCTTTGCACCCAGACCTTTGGAGAGAGTATGTATGTGTTGGGGTAGAGGACAGAAGGAGAAATGAAAAAGAGATGACTTGGAACTTAGAGGCACTCCTACATTTATTTTCCATGGAGTCATGGGACAACTAACTCCATGGAGGATCCGGGGGCACCTTGGCAATAGCAGATTAGGAACTTTCCCCCTCCCCCAACAACAGGCTTCTTCTCCCTTCCCTGTAGCTCAGGATGTCCTAGAAGTGATCTGGCTCGGAGACCCCAGGTCATGCAGTAAAGTAGCCAGGTAGGATGCATCCTAGCTTTAACCCAAAGTGGCTTCCAGACATTCTCTCAGGGTTTGGGTAATCTGACCTCCATCTCTATGCCCAGGCTTGAGCAAGGGACCCCAATGTCTGATGACCCCCAGAACTCTCTTGCTCTCCATTGTCCTAGGGATATAGTGCGCCTTCTTTTGAATGTGTCCCATGTCCCGTTTTCCTGAGTGAGGAGGGGCTGTATTTCTGTCATGGGGAAGGAAAGGTGTGTAATTGTTGCCTCTGTCTCAAGATCAAGGACTTGACTTTTGCATCTTCCCTCCAATAATTCTAGTTCCTCCAAATCTACTCCTACTTCCTGGGCATGCTATGACCCCTTTCTAGAATATCCCAGCACCACATTTTCCTGGACTCTTTTTCCTTCCCCTCCAGGGTGCTGGGCAGCAAGGGGACTCATGTTTTGGAAGGAGATCTGGTAAAATCTCCCTCAGAAACCAGTTCCTCCCAAACCCCCACTTGCCTTGCATACAGGGGCCCAAACCCCAAGTCCCCCACAACTCAACTCACAGCTCGTGGAGAAGAGAGTAGCCAGCAGCAGAGACCCTGGGGGGGTGCCGTCCATGCCCCTGACACCGCCCCCACCCCGATGGGCCCCCTTGGAGAATGGGAGCCGCAGACACTGCTGTTTCTCCTAAAGGTAGCGGCAGCTCCGACTAGGACTTGCTATCTGTGTCATCCTCACTTCCCAGGCTCCCCTGCTCCTTTCTCGTTTCCATGGCAACCAGTCTGGCGACAGCTCCAGAGCATCCCCCTCCTTCCCCCGGTCTTGGGTACCACTAGGGGCTGATCTACGCGCCACAGCTATTTTTAGTCAAAGTCCCTCCTCTTGGACAACTCAGAGCTTGCCTCCTCACCCCCTCAAAGGAGAGAGACAGAGAGAGAGAGAAGAAAAGAAAAACAAATGCTTGCATGCTGGTCTTTTCCTAGTGAGTTCCTTACTCTGGGAAACTATGGGCTTTGAGGTATTTGGGAATAAAATGTTTGGTTTCCTGGAATTTCAAAGGGCCATCTGGGAGCTCACCACTGCCAACAGGGTCCTCTGTTTGCAGGTACTGCTTTGGGGTCAGGCCACCATCACAGCCTCTATTTTTGGAGAGGCCTCTGATCCAGAAAGAGGCTGCTAGAGGGAAAAGATATCCACTGGAGGCAGGGAAGGGAGGCAGGGTCAGGATTCTAATCCTTGTCACTGATTTGTGATGTGACCCATAGGAGTCTCTTTACTTCTCTGAGACACAGTCGTTTTATCTATCCCAGAATATGTGCATGCGCAAACAGCCTCTTTCTACCTACTTCACACAGTGTGCAGGTCAAGTCAGGCAATATAAATAGAAGGGCTTTGAAATATATTTTGTTAATATCAAAAAGTTGAGAAACAACCCAGATATACAACAGAGAGAAAAGTTTAGGTTAGTATTAGTGATAACTATTTATCCTTCAGCTTTTAAAATTTTTTTTCTTTTTCTTTTTTTGGTGGTACTGGGGATCAAACCCAGGGGCACTCAACTACTGAGCTACATTCCCAGCCCTCTTTAGTTTATTTTGAGACAGGGTCTCATGAAGTTGCTGAAGCTGGACTTGAACTTTTGATACTCCTGCCTCAGCCTCCCAAATAGCTGGGATTATAGGTGTGCAACATCATATCTTGCTAAGACATTGTGTGTGTGTGTGTGTGTGTGTGTGTGTGTGTGTGTTGAGAATCAAACTGAGGGCCTCTTGCATGCTAGGCAAACACTTTACCACTGAGCTATACCCGTAGACTAAGATTTTATTTCTTTAGGGCAGTTTTAGGTTCACAGCAAAAGTCAAGAGAAAGGTACAGAGATTTCCCATGTGTCCTCTGCCCCTGCACTGCATAACCTCCCCCATTTTCAACACCTCCTGCAAGAGTGGTACTTCAGTTACAATTGATGAATCTACATTGACACAACATAATCACCCAAAGTCCATAGGTGATTTACATGATGATTTACCCTTGGTGTTGTACATTCTGTGGCTTTCGATAAATATTTAACGACATGTATTCACCATTACAGTATCATGCCAAGTAGTTTCACTGCCCTAAAAATCCTCTGTGCTTTGCCTAGTCATCCCTTCCTCCTACTAATCACTAGCAACCTCTGATTTCTTTTACTGTCTCCATAGTTCTGTCTTTTCCAGAATGTCATATAGTTGGATTTCATATAATATGTAGCTTCCCAGATTGGTTTCTTTCACTTATACATTTTTTTGATGGGAGGGGTGGTGTTGGGAATTGAACCCAGGGCCTTACACATGCTAGGCAAGTGCTCCACCACTGAGCTATCCCCCCAGCCCTAACTTGTGCATTTAAGGTTGCTCCATGTCTTTCTTTTTTAAAGTATATTAATTTTGCTGTTTTGTTTGTTTATTTTTATGTGGTGCTGAGGATCGAACCCAATGCCTCACACGTGCAAGGCAAGTGCTCTACCGCTAAGCCATAACCCCAGCCCCTGCTCCATGTCTTTTTATGGCCTGATAGCTCATTTATTTTTGGTGCTGAATAATAATATTCCCTTGTCTGGATGTGCCACAGTTTATTTATTTATTCACCTCCTGAAGGACATCCTGCTTGCTTCTGAGTTTTGGAAATTACGAATAAAGCTGCTATAAACATCTGCGTGCAGGGTTTTGTGTAGAAACAAGTTTCCAACTCCTTTGAGTAAATAATCAAGGAGCACGAATGCTGGATCCTGTGGTGAGAATATGTTTAATTTTGTAAGAAACCACCACATTGTCTTCCAAAGTGGCTCTGCCATTTCGCATGCCCACCAGCATTGAATTCCTGTTCCTGTGGCTCCACATCCTTGCCAGCATTTGATATTGTCAACTCCATGCTTTTTCTGCAGTAATGTAATAACCGTGGCATATAATATAATAGGTTAGTATGTTGGAAATCAAAGTAACAGTCATGTTTATGTATGTGAATGTGTGTATAGATAGAATGTTATGTAAAAAAGCACATCACTAAATGTTCTTATAAGTTGATTGTGTTTATATGGGAATAGCTGAAGGGAGCACTGAAAAAAATCAGGAAAAAAAATCTTGGGGAAAATGGAATACTTCAAGGTCCATTTTCCCTCAGAGAAGTTAAAAAAATTTTTTTTTCAGTTTAGGGATTGAACCAGGGTCTTGTACCTGATAGGCAAGTGCCCTACCACTGAGCTACAACCCCAGCCCCAGTTCCAGGGAAATAATTAAAAGCAGAGTTGTATACAGATATAAGGTGTTATTGTTGTTATCTCTATTGTTATATCCAAGATATAGATCTATTCTTTTATAGATCTTTTAAAGTTGGAAGAAAATATGAATTGGAGGAGCAGAAAGATGTAAAAAATGAACACTGGCAGGCTAGATGTTTCTGGAATGAATTTGCAAGTTGGGAGGCAGTGGGGGATGCTGAATAATATAAACTTACGGGGCAACGACGTGGGTTAAAAATCTCAACTCTGTCCTCTGATACCTGGGTGACTTTGAGAAAATTTTACTTTGCCTCTCTAGACCTCTACATATTTTTCATCTAAAAAATGAGAGGGGCTGGGGTTGTGGCTCAGCAGTAGAGTGCTTGCCTAGCACGTGTGAGGCACTGGGCTCGATCCTCAGCACCACATAAAAATAAACAAATAAAATAAAGGCATTGTGTCCATCTACAACTCCAAGGGATTTTTTTAAAATGAGAATAACTATGTTATCCATTTCTTGAGGGTTGTCACAAAGATGACATAAAGCAATGCCCAATATGTAAGTACCACATAGATGCTAGCTTCTATTTTCCTCTCTCTCTTCCTCCTCCTCCTTCTTTTACCATCATAGCCAGTAGCCTCATACCATCATCCTAGGGACCTTTTGATAGTCTCATCCATTTTGTGCCACCTTCCTCTGCTTGGCACCACCCAGTGAGACCTGCAGGGGGCACTCCTGGTGCACTGCCCTCTGCCCAACCCTTCTGCCTGTGTTTCTTGCTGTTTCAAGTGGAAATATTGAGTTTTCAGCCTGAGATTGGCATCAAGACTGCTGTTAAAGCCCCAGTCAACATCCCTGTCTCCTGGGCCTCGCCTTGTCACCTGAGCCTTGAGACTGCTAGTCTGCCCTTCTCTGTCCTGCCAAGTGGCTGCTCACGTTGGTTCTACTGTGCCAGGAGCTCAGAGAGAAGAAACCAAACTCCTGGGCAAAACGAATTTGCATACAGCTGGCCCCATTTGCTGAAGGGGGAATCACAGGGCTGGCAGTGCCCGTCAGAGGGTGTTTCAGTCAGCCCCCTGCCTCAGTCCTGGCTGCCCTGAACCTAGCCTCTCTGACAAGGAGCCCATGCTACTCTCACCTGATTGATTTACTGATCTGCAGGTTTTAGACTTTACCTGTTATCTAGCCTCAATTCCTTGTTTATCACTGAGCTTGAAGTGAGGTAGGAGAAAAATAAAACTTTTCCTAGGCACCAGGATAACAGAAAAATAGGCAATAATACTTGTAGGTACTGAGAGAATGAAGCAGCTTTGCAAGGAATCAATCCAAATATGTCAGTTATGGTGATGAGAGATTGCAACTGAAATATATTGAGGACAGGAAGGGCACAGTTGAGGCCACTCTGCTGGTCTACACAGAAACTTGGTGCAAAATAGAAAAAGCAGCCCACTGGGTAATGCCATCCTTGTGGTATGTGGCTTGGAGAAGAGGTGGGATTTTTTTGGGAAAATAAGTTCCCTTCCTCCACCAAACCCAGCTCTGGGTTCTGGTGGGAGGACTGGCAGGTTGGTGGGGGTCCGCCCTTTTCTTGTGCCATTAGCTGTTGTTTTTGTGGCAAGCCCTGGGGTCAGTCCATCTGGGAAGATTTGCTTGGGCAAGATCTTGGGCCTTCTTGGGCAAAAGCTTGGAGATTGGAGGGAAAGCATGAAAGGTTAAGGAAATAAGCTTGGTGGAGCAGGGAGGCCAATCTAGTAGATTATATCAATGTCTATGAATTCAAAAGAGATGTAGCCCTAGAAAACTCTGGACAGAGGAAGGATATGGCCAAAGAACCACAGCTGGAGACTCCAGTGAAATGTAGAGCAGCACAGCACAGCTCCAGGACCAACAGTCTTGGCTGGGCTCCTGAGGCTGCGGTGCTTCCTGCCTTTCTGGTATTTTCAGCACAGCAAGAGGACCAGAAGCCTTCCCACACATGGTTCTGGGTTGCTCTATAGGATTGGGAAGAGATAGACTGGGATTTAAACATTGACATTTAGAGCTGGTCCAGGAGTTGCCTCATTTACAGGTAATAAATGAGTATCTAACTCCAGGTGTGTGGTCACTTCTTTCTTTCTCTTCTCCCCCCTCCCCGCCCCCATCTTTTTTCTTTTTTTCCTGTGACCAGGGTGCTCTACCACCAAGCTGTTATCCCAAGCCCTTTAAATTTTGAGACAGGGTCTCATTAAGTCACTGAGGCCTATCTCAAACTTGCAATCCTCCTGCCTCAGCCTCCTGAGTCACTGAGATTACAGGTGTGCACCACCACACCTGGCTTCTGGTTATTCCTCCCTCCTCCAACCTTCCTTCCTCCCTCCCTCCCTCCCTTCCTTTCTTCCTTCCTTCTGGTACTGGGCTACATCACTAGCCCTTTTTATTTTGAAACAGGGTCTTACTGAGTTGCTGAGGTTGGCCTTGAACAGTAGAGAGCTTATCTAGCACGTGTGAGGCACTGGGTCACTGGGATTACAGGTGTGCATGACCACACTGGTCGTTTCTTAATTCCCTGTTGTTCCAATCTCTCACCACAGGGTACTGGGTATTAATGAAATGTCTATCAATGAACCCAGTTGGAAAGTCAGTAATAGAACCACATCATTAAAGACATTTTCTTTCTCTTTGAAGGGAAGAATTCTTTTGCAATGTAATTAGGCATCCCCTAGTATATGTCTTATAAAATGTGTGTTTGTGTGTATGACATTTACTTAAAGGAAGTGGTCTACCTAAATAGCAATCTATTAGTGACTGCAGGGTGTAGCTCAGTCCCTCTCTTGGATCACTCCTCCTGACCATAGACATCCTGCTTCTAGGTGCCCTAATGGGATTTGTTTAGCGTTGTGGGCCCTCAGCACCAACGTGTCAGATGGAATCCAGAAATAAGCCCTATCACTTCCTCTGTTCTTTCCAGCTAACTCCTCTGACTTGTTAACTGTTCCCTGTTCTGAGCCTCTGCCAGGCCTCCCAACACAAAGCTTCCCTCCACTCTTGCTTCTCCCAGCAAAAGCCCCTCAAACTGCTGCACATCTGTGGACTCTCCTCCAATAGTCTGCTCACCCCTGCACTCTTCCTGAGGGGGGCCCTACCCCCATTATGAATGAGGTGAAAGAAGGGAGGAGGCCAAAGTTTGGAGGAATAAATCTGAAAGGGGCAACAAACAAGATCAGGAAGATATAAGTTGCCAAAGGAGAGAAGAGAGAGAGATCCTCAAGGACAGCGTTCCTTTGTCCTTTTGTATGGTGGACACTAGACGTCATGACCCAGGGAAGTTTTTTATATTATGTATCACCACGGGTCATAGCCTCTAGTTGAAAAATAAGACTGTGCTTAAACCATACAAATTCTCTCTAGTATTACCCTAAGACAACTCTGGAGTCAAACATACATGGACTCAAATCACCAATCTAATGCTTTCTAGCTATGCTACCAGGCAAGCCACCCAAACTCTCTCAATCTTGATTTTCCTATCTCAAGATTGATCATGCATAGGAAACACTCACAAATACTAATTTCCTAAGCCCCTATCACTGATTCCCTATTGGGTTCCTAGTGACTAATCTACATATTCTTTTTTATAAAAGAAGTAAAAAATTTAAACTGACACTTCATATGAATGAAGGAATATTAATGATGGATATAACGGAAGAATGAAAACTCAATTTCATTCATTAATTTAAAATTGGAATATTATAAGCCAAGTGTGGTGGTACATGCCTGTAACCCCAGCTGCATGGGAGGCTGAGGCAGGAAGATGGCAAATTTGAGGCTAGTAACTTGGAGAGACCTGTCTCAAAATAACATTTGAAAGGGGCGGGGGATTCGGAATTGAATTAGTTCAATGGTACCAGGTTCAATCCCCAGTACTCCCCCACAACAAGAACTTTATAGTATTTTAAAGCTGTCTGTGTGCTTTTCCACAGCCTTGCACCCCAGTTGTTCTAGAATATCTAAACTCTCTCTAACTGGACAGTCCCTTCCTCTACCACCCTGAGTTTTCCCAGATGACTCTTCTGCTCTGCAAAGAAGATATAGACTATCTGAAATGAATTTTTTTCAGAGATATCTTCAAGGTTTCTCTTTCTGCTACTGCCCTTTGGTCCTTTCTTCTTTCCCCTCACAGAGGAGTCTCCTGAAGTGCCCAACAAAGGAGTTCAGACTGTGAGATGTAAAAAGGGGCACTGTTTGGGCACCTATTTGATTCCATGGCCCAGGGACTGATATAATGAAAACAGGCTGCCTCTTCCCTTGAGACTGGAGAGAAAGGTGAAGGGCAGAAGGGCCAGAACCTGGGCTGGTAGAGATGTTCCTGATCCTGGCAGAAGTCATGAAAATGAAAAAGGATATCCTAGAGAGATGTAACTAAAGGAGACTTAACAAAACTCTGGTGGCTTAATTGGTATGCCATGAGATGGAGCATAGGGCAAGGGTAAAGATTCAAGACTATTTTTAGACTTTTAGTCTGCTTGACCAGGAGTAACACAGAAACGAGGAAGTCACGAGCACTCCCACCCAGGAGAGGACAAGCTTGGTTTGGGGCCTGTCAAGTGGACATGGAAATCCCCTGTGACTAGAATCATGGAAGTGTATGTAGCTCCAAAGAGAGTGCAGGGGTAAAGAGAGAGATTTGGGCATTGCTCAGAGACACTGTAAGTCACAGAGGCTCCAGGAGCAGGATATAAAAAGACTGATCCATGGGTTTTGGAGGTATAGGTAGGGTCAGTAGAAGAAGATGAGGGTGGAATGGTGCCATGTCCAGGTTAAAACGGGCCTTCTGTCGCATGCTAAGGAACTTGCATTTTACTTATAGACTGTTGGCAATTATTGAAGGTTTTTGAACTGAGAAGTGACACAGTCAGATTTGTGTTTCAGAGAGATATGTGTTATTGGTGTTAATGATCTCTACATAAAAGAATTCATGATCTAAAGGATTATTAGAGTGGAGAAAGACTGAAAGTAAAAAGACCAATTAGAAGCTGCTACAGTAATCCTGTGAGATGGTGTCCCAGGTTATTGCAAAATAGTAGGATAGAGAGGAAAGGAGCAATATTTAGGTGATTTAGGAAGCAGATAACTTTAGCTGGACTGGTAGCACACATCTCTAATTCCTGCTACTTTAGAGGCTGAGGCAAGAGGATTGCAAGTTCAAGGTCAGCCTGGGCAACTTAGCAAGACCCTGTCTCAAAATAAAAATATAAAAAGTGTAGCTGAATGGTAAAGCAACCCTGGGTTCAATCCCTAATAGAAGGGGGAAAAAGAGAGAGAGAGTAAATGTATTGATTAGATAAGGAACAGGAAGTAAGGAAAAATGAAGAGTCTGCTTAGCAGGCTGCTGTGTTTCTGGTTAGGTTATATAGTATATTCACTGTGGAAGGAAACAAATGAAGAGGAACATTCATGTGAGCAAGATGACAAGTTCTACTTTTAAAGTGCTGAATTGGAAAAGAATATCCAAGTGGGTTGGAGGTACTGACACATGGATGATAACTGAAGCCAAATGCTTGGATAACATTTTTGGGAAAATATAAATACAAAATGAATGTCTATTAATGATTCTATAAATCATTATAGTTCTTTGGTTTCTTTTCTCTGGTGTTGTTTATTTTATTTTGTAGTTTTACCAAAGCCCCCAAATTTTCTCTATCTCTGAATGTCAAGACTGTGGGCTCTTTAGAGATATTTTAGATATTCGGTTCCTACTGCCTTCAAGATCTTAGAGCAGCCCTGCAGAGTGGCGTTTAGAACACCTTAACACAGCCCCTCATTTCTATTTGCAGGAATAGAGGGTATGGGGAGTTTGAAGAAAGCCTAGAAGACAGTTTCTAGTACATTGTCCTTATGCCTACTGTATTTCTCTCCTTTGGAGTAAAGTTCTCTGAAGGGTGACTTGTACTTGCCAACATTTTCTCACTTTCTAATGATAACCCCTTGTAATCTAGTTCCCACCTTGATCACTCTTCTGAAACTGCTTTCAAATGTCACTAGTGGCTTTCTCATTGCCAAATATTTTCACCTGCCGACACTGTTACAACCTTCTCTTGAGCAGTTTCTCTTTCTTTGACTCTTTCTTTGACTCCTGTCTGCCTGTCTGGTGGATTCTCTGGTACTCTTTGGGGATCCTTCTCAGTTTCCCAGTGTGAGAATTCCTCACTCTCTGTGTCAGGCTGTCTTTCCACTGTTCAGTCTTTGTTGCAAGCTACCTCGCTGTCATGGTTTCAGCCCACCCTGCCTTGGCAGCAACTTTCTCCGTCTCTCTCTGGCTCCAACCCTTCTCCACGACTCCCAGTTCTGACCTCATGGTCTCTTCTTCCCCATCTCAGTCCTTTCACCAGATTGGCTCCTCCCCTAGCTTCTTTACGTCCATTAAGGATCTCATAATTTTCCTGATTGCTCAATTTCAGATTTTAGGATGATCCCTGAAGCCTCCCCTTTTGCTTGTCAAGTTGATTCTTAAGTTTTTGTTTTCTTTTTTTATTTTTGGGGTACCGTGGATTGAACCCAGGGACGGTGTACCACAGAGTCATGTCATCACCCCCGCCCCTTTCCTTCTTTTTTTAAAAATATTTTTATTAGTTGTTGATGGACCTTTATTTTATTTATTTATTTACATGCAGTGCTGAGGATTGAACCCAGTGCCTCACACATGCTAGGCAAGTGCTGTACTACTGAGCCACAACCCCAGCCCACATCCTCAGTCCTTTTGTTTCATTCTGAGACAGAGTCTTGCCATTCCTGAGGGTGGCTTAGAACTTGTGATCCCCCTGCTTCAGCCTCCAGAATTGCTGAAAGTACAAGCATGTGCCACTGTGTCTGGCTTTTTGTCTTCTTTTGACTTTTCTGAACCCCAATATGTTTTATCCATTCCACCTTTCATTGTTACCACTTTGATTAGGCTCGCATATCTTCATGCCTGAATTACAACAATTATTTTCTATTTAGTCTACTTGCTAACTGTTTCCCCTTGATTCAAACCTGCTTGCCCTCACCTCAATACAAATGGTGCCTTAACTTTAGCCCAGTCCTTCCTTCTTCCCCAATGAAGGCTTTTTGAAAGGTACACTTACCCATATATGGCTTTAATTTCTAGTCTTTTTGTCTCTGGATTTGTACCAACTGAATATGGTAACACTGCTTGTTGATGAGAAGTTAAATGTCCATACTGAATGAAAATGGGAAACAACTATGCTCTTCTTTAATACATGCCAAGAGTGGAAATTATGGATTAAAAAAAAAACTCTAAAAACACGGATCCAGGTAATGAAAGAAATCTTGATGATGAAGTGAAGTCCTGCGCATGTTGATAATGCTGAGAACCACTTCTCTATACCCTAATCCAATGGAACAATCTCATGCTGTTTTCCCCCCTCCCAAAATGGACTTTATTTTCATTTCCCTTCAAAACTTTGCTTAGGTTGTTCCTCTGCCTTAAGTGTCTTCCCCACCATTTCCTATCTCCTAAATCCTCTGCATCTTTTGGGACCCTCAGCAGATGCCTGTCTTTTTCCCTCCACATCTGGGAGCCCCTTAAGTACGGTGGCCTTTCCCTTTCTGCAGCCTTCAAAATCTCCCACACTTTGCTCCTGTTCCGGCCTTAGCTTCCTTTCCAGGAGAAGCCGCTGCAACTGGGGATGATGTTCTCATTTCGCACCCAGCACGGCAAGGATTATTTAGGAAATGGTGAACAACAAAAGTTGAGCTGAATAATACAGCCCCGTAGCCCGGGAGCCCAGGCCAAGCTTGCTCAATCTCACTCCCAGGCGCAGCCCGCCCGGCCAGTGGACCAGTCCTGAATTCATTTCCACCTCATTAACTCGGCCCCAGTCCCGCCCCCGCGGCTCGCGTTCTGGTTCCTCGTCTTTGACAGGGCCGCCTCCCTTTTCTTCCTTCTCTCTTCCCCTGTCATCTTGCCAGGTCGGCTTCTATCGCTTCGCATATCGTCCCTTCATCTCTCTTTCTCCCTGACTCTGTCTGGGTCTCAGTCTTTGGGTGTTCCTGAGCCTCCATCTGTCTGGGTCTCCGCTTCCTTGCCCTCTACGCCCCGCCTCCTGGCCAAGCCCTTCCAATCCCCACCGCTCGGGCCTGGCGCTCCACTCTCCCATTGGTCGGTTCAGGGCCCCTCCGCCCCCGCCCGCCCGGCCCCCCTCCCGGCCCCTCCATTCACACAAAGTTTGGCTCCTGTGCTGCGGAGGGAGGGGGCGGCCCGGCCCGGCCCAGCTCTGCCCCCGGCCGGCCCGACCCCGGCCCCGGCCCCCGGACAAGCCCTTATCTGATCCCAGCTCCCGGTTTAAGAGTCCTGGCCCAGCCCGTCGCACGGCTCCGCTCTTCACTCCTGCCCTCCCCGTGTTGGTCCATCTGTCCCGCTGCCCCGCAGCCCATCCGAGGGACCACTCCACTTTCGACCCAAGGTAAGACCCTGGCCCTGATGAAGGAGTGCTGCCGCCCTGGCCGGGGTCCTGCTTATTTAACTCTTCAGAGACACTGACTTGATTCCTACCCTGGCTGGCCTCAGCAATACATCCAGTTCCCCCTCCTTCCACCTTGGGTAGTCCCAAATAGACCCTCCTGGGAAGGGCTCCTCATACAGGGTACTTTACCCAGGTTGGTCACCTCAGTCCTTTCTTCTAAGGAAGGACCTTTCCTCATGTCCCTCCCCTGGCAGACCTGCAGCTCTTCCAGTTCTTACAGCAACAACCACACATAACCATGCACCGCCCCACACTCGCAAACAGACTGTGCCCCCTCCTCTCAATATGGAAAGGTTACTCTTATGTTCCCCCATACAGTGACACACTCATAGTGACACCCACTGAAAACCAGTTCACACAGGGGAGAAAAAAACACAGGTTAGAGGGAGACAGCCGCCTGGTGTGCTTGCCCGCCCCTTGCCTTCCACTCCAACTTGGCTCTCACCTGAAGACCGCTCCCTATTGCCCCCCACCCACACCCAGCTATCTCAAGCCAAGAGTTCCAGGAAAAAAGGAGCAGAGCAACTCCTTCTAGAGTAAGAGAGGAGACTGGGATCTATAAATTCATCCTCCCAAGGGAGATGCCCCTTCCCATCCTATCCCTCCCCACACCAGGAACTAACCAAGGGCGCTTGTATTAGGAAAGACATGAAAGTTGGAACTTCCTGATTTGGTGAAGGAGAGCTGAACCCTAGGATAGGTAGAAGGACAAAACTAGAAAAAAGTGGGGGTAGGGCCTCTGGTATCTTGAGATTTATTCCAGTAAATGGCAGGCAGTGGCAGATGGAGAAATGGGGGTGGTGAAGAAGCCAGTTTAAATTTGGACCCCCAAAGAATCCAAAGCCTAAAGCCCAATAAGCTTGTATATCAATACAAATTCCGGCTACAGATTTCTGGCCAGTTTGCTCTTGCTGTGGCGCTTGAATTATTTTTCTCCCCACTGGGACTCCCCTCAGGTAGTCTGAGAGAGAGGTGATAGTGAAAAATTTGGTGCCCACCTTTTTAGGGGTGCTGAGGAGGGTGTGGAGTGGGTAGTAGGAAGCCAGCCCCAGAATGGGCCACTAGCCATCAGTGAGTTTAGTTTAGTTTTATCCTGAAACTCTCTCTCCCTGATCTCCAAGGGTTTTTGAACATGTTCCTGGCATGATGATGGGCGCCCTTCTGGGCCAAGGGGTAGGACTCATTAATTCCTCAGGGTGTAGACAGAGATCGGGGGACCAAGTCTAGAAGGAACCAGGTGTCCGGGCTCCTAGCTGGTTCTTCAGAAAGGAGAGTAGGGGGAGGAGACGGAGGGAAGGCATCAAGCCAGGGAGAGGGTCCAGGGCAGGACTGTGGAGGCAATAGGCATGGCCCGGCAGTGCCAACTCCCCCCTGCCCCGAGAGTCCTTTGGTGGTGTGGTGAGGGAGGGAGGGAAGGGGGGGGAGTTGGGGGTGATCTGGGCCAGTCCAGCCTCCCAAAGCTCTTGCCAACCTGGGCCTTGAAAGGAGCTGCTGTTTTCTGAGCCATCCCCCCACCCCCCACCCAGAGCCCAGAGCAGCCAAGTTGTCTCAGTGGATATCAAATGGCAATGACTCTACTGACTGGGGGGTGGGGGGTGGGAGTGGCAAGGGGGGCAGGGTTATGGTCCCATTTCTTCTACAGCTCTAATGCAGAATCTCACTGCTGCCCCCTACCCCAAAAGGGAAAAATCTGTCTCCCCAACATTGCCCCACATCCAGTGTATGGGTGCATATGCTTGTCGGGGAATCACCTATCTCTGCTGGCATTCCCCCACCTCCTCTGTGTGGCCCAACTGTACCACTCTGCATGAAGCTCATTTACAGCTCCAGCTTTGCTGGCTTGGGCTAGAAGGGAAGAGACTGGCAGAGGACCCAGGGACCTTTCTTTCCTTGTTCTCACTAGGGACCTGGGAGGCTGGGACACTCAGATCTTGGTGGGTTCAGATGAAGTTCTCTGGAGTTATCTTGGGATTGCTTGGATAAGGTGTTTAGGGTTCTTGGGGGTAAGACCTATTTCCTCAAAGGACATTCTTGGGCCTCCTAGCAAAAGATTTGGTTTCTGTGCATAAGATGGAAAAATAGGTTGAGACCTCTAACACTGGTGGAGAGTGAAGGAGACATTAGGTGATGAAGCCCCTAAAATTTTCTGCCAAAAGTTATTTAGGACGGAAGAAAAAACTTCCATTCTTCCTTCTCTCTCCCGGCCTAGATTCTTCTCTTGCCTGACTGGTCAGTGCTACTGTCCAGGCTGAAGCCAAGCTGTCCAGGACAGTACTGAGGCCCTGGAAGGGGCAGAGAGAAGTCCTAACACAAGAGAAGTCCTAACAGAGAGAAGGGGCGGAGAGAAGTCCTAACATAAGAAGTCCTAACAAGGGACAACAGTGAGATGAAACTGCAGAAAGATTGGACAGAGGTTTGGAATCCAAATGTTGTAGCACCCAGTGAAAAGCGGTTGACTGGGGCAGCTCCGGAGAATGACAGCTTCTTGAATTTACTGTGTTATCTCGGTCTCTTTCTCAGGTTGAAGTTAAATGCTCTTTTTTCTTCATCTGTGTTTGGTCGCTGCCACTTTTTCATGGAGTGCATCCTGAGTGGTTCTTCTTTGCCCCCTCCCCCATCAGAACCTTGAAAGGGCAAAGAGAATGGGATTGTGGGAGAAACCCTCCCGTGGGTGTCTGCCAGCCTGGAGCCTGGATTTGAGGTGGTAGGGGAAGGGGAGGGGCTGGCTCTGGAATGTGGAAGAGAAGTCAGAACTGAACTGTGTGGCCTTCAGGTCTCTAATGTAGGAAGGGAGTATATGGCCCTTTTGCAGCTCTTCTAGTAGGTTAGATTTTGGGAAGCACATCCCATAAGAAGAAAGACATTTGAAATGAAGATTAGGAAAGAAAGAAAGAGAAACTTCTGGGGGGAACTAAATAAATAAAAATTTAAAATAAGAGCAAAAAATAACCCCTAAACATAAAAACTCATCATGGAAAGAGCTCATCTGAGAGGTGCTCTGAAGTTCACAGGTGTAGAGATTATTCTGACAACAGTCAAGGGGCCTCTTATGGATGGCTGGACTACATTGCTGTCCCAGACCTCCTTTTGGGTTAAGATCACAGCCTTGAAGTCAGACTTCCTGGGTTTAAATCACCTCATCCATACAATGGGGTTAATAATAGTTTTGAGGATTAAAAGAGTCAATATTTGTAAAGGGCTTAGAAGGTAGTTAGCATGTTAAAAACTGCTCTTGTTGGCTGTTAGGGTTCTCCCAGCTCTCTCTTTCTACTCTGTCGTCTCTCCTGGCTTCTGGGCCTTGTCCCAGCCTGGCATGGTTGTTTTTCTTAGACTCTGTCCTAGGTCTCTATCTTCCACTCCTTTGGAGTTTGGGAAGATGGAAGAATGATCAAGTAGTTTAAGATGAGTTTCCTATTTTATTCCAGCAGGCTGGTTGTCACCTGAGTCTGGGTCTCCACACTCATAGTCATTCTTCCTATGAATTTTTACTAAACAGATGTCCTGTCTTCAATTCAGATTTGGTAAATGTGAACTGAGCTGTTGAGCATCCCCAAAATAGTTTCCTCTCCCATTCATTCCCAGTAACTTCTGGCTTCTACCAGCTTCTCTCTATCCCCACATCTCCCGCCTGCACTCCCCACATAACTTTGTCTCTTTTTTTTCCTCTTCATCCTGTCTGTCCTCTTCCTGCTCTGAGTTTGCCCCAACTTGTTTCAGGTTTTAGTGTCTTCTTCTTCTGTCCTCTGATTAGCCTGTCCATCCCTTCAGCCTGCTTGCCTATGGCAACCTTCTTGATGACCTTCCTGAAAACTCCAGACTCTTTCCTTGATTCCTTCCCTTTGCTCCACCATGGAATTAACACTAGAACTGTCCTCATGAAGTATCAGTTTTTGCCCTTTCCATTGGCATCAGATAAAAGTTTCCCAATCAAGGTTTCCAAGATTGCCTTTCCCTCTTCCCTGCAGCACCCATATCTCTTGGGACTGTGTTCTTCAGCTGTTCTAGGGGACCATATTCAAGGGCAGTCTCTGGGCCACACTCTTCCCCAATTCAGGACCCTCACACAGGCCATTCTAAGTCCCACCCCTCCTGCAAACCACCTTCTTTCTGTTTCCCTCTCTGCTCTGCCATCTTGCTTTTCCCTTACAATATGACTTTGCCCAGGATGCCCTATGCATGATGATGTTGGAAGAGACATCTTGTCTTCCTCATCTGATTTGGGGGTTCCTCTAGAGTAGAGCCTATGCCCCTTTAGGGGACTCCCTGAAGCAAGGCATCTCTTCTCTCCCCAGACTCCTTGGCACCCAGCAAAATGCCTGGCTCCGAGAACGCAGAGTGGCTACTGTCCAGCTTGACTCTAGCCAGGAAACCTTTCTGTTTGCTTATTCTGGGGGAGGACCCTGGCTTTAAAAGCTTCTTTGGGCATTCTATCGTAGGGCATATGTAAGACCCCACTTTCCAACTCTCTGGTGATCCTCAAGAGAGACTTCTTTCCTACCACTTCCCCATCCTGAAGAGATGGCTTCACCCTAAGATTGCAAACAGTAGCCCCTGGAACATCCAATTTCCTGTCCTCCAAGCATTGTTGGCTCAAATACACACAAAAAGCATGTGGGTGTCCAGGCCCCACAGAGTCTTTCTCTAGGGAGGTCTGACTCCAGTCTGATGCTGGGCTTGTCAGCCAGTGTCTGGAGTGGAAACAGGGGTTAGAGATCAGAGTCTGACTTGGGATGGTTCCATTGTCTTGTACATACCTCTGAGCAGGGGCTTGCAAGGTAGGAGATGTGGGGATACCTCCGGGTATAGGCCTTGCCTTTTAGTGTTACATTGTCTCTAGACTGGCCTCCTTAGCTCCACCCGCGGTCCCAGTCCCCTTTCTAGACCCAGGCACACACCTTCTTACCATGTCTAAATATTTCTGGATGACCCTATTATTAAACAAAAAAAAAGACACCGGCAGCTGGTGTGAGGAGAGAGCTTCTGAGGTTAGCTAGAGCAGTGTAGTGCCTCTCAAACTTGTTGATCTCAGGACCCTTTCACACTTCAAAGTTACTGAAGATTTTCAAAAAATTTGTATGAATCACATCAATACTTACCATGTTAGAAATGAACATTGGGGAGATTTAAAATCATTATTAATTCATGGAAAATATAACAGCAATAACTCTACTTCCTGTTAACACAAATGACACATCTTAATGAAAAATACCTAAATTTTCTAAAACAACAGGTTTAGTAAGAGTGACGTTGTCTTACATTTTCTCATCTGTTTAATGGATAGCTTAATTTTAAAAAGTTGGTTTCTCCTATCTGTTGCTATATTCAATACACTGTAATGTATGTCATACAGCTTCTAGAAAATTCCACCTAACACTCTTGAAATTATGAAAGTGAAAAGAGCAAATAATGTAATATAACATTATTATGAAGATAGGTTTGACCTCATAAAACCTCTGAAAATGTTTCAGGAAACCTCAAGGGTGCCTAGGCTTTACTCATTTTCTTTTCTTTCTTCTTGTCGTCGTTGTCATCGTTGTCTTCTTCTTCTTTAAGACAGAAGTCTGCTAAGTTGCTGAGGCTGACCTTGAACTTGTGATCTTCCTGTGCCTCCCAAGTTGCTTGGATTACAGGCATGTGCTACCATGCCTGGCTTCTGCAAACATTTTCAAGGACCCTGGGCCAATCTAAATTTCCTGGCTGATTTCCCTCAGCCAGGTCTTTTGAATGTTTTCACTAGGGAGATTGTATGGGAGTAATGGTTAATCATGTGGGTACTGGGGGCAAACTACCTAAGTGAGTTTGAATATTAGTTCTGCCACATACTAGCTATGTGATGTTGGGCAAAGCATTAGCATCTTTGTGCTTTGGTTTTGTCATCTGTACAATGGGACTTTAACAAAGTGCTGGCTTTTTAGAGTTTCTGATAATGAAATGATACGACATTAGAAAAGTGCACAGTAATGTGAACTCTTACTAAATTCCTGAACCTTGTCCCTGAATCCATTGCTCATCAGACCAGAGTAGAAAGACACAGAGGTGATCTTTCCATATTACACAGGGGGCCTCTTGACTCAGATAGGGCAAGTGACTAGTGCAAGGTCCCAGGGAAAGTTAACAGGGTTGTGGAACTCTGAACCAGGAGTCTGACTGTGCTCTCTCAACTGGACTCTATGAGGGAGAGTTTCCAGAGAGTGAAGGAAGCCCATATATCCTATCCCCCAGCAGTCCCAGCTGACCCCACAGGACCCATAGAATATAGCAGAAAGCCTTGAGGATAGATGGCAGGGAAGACTTCCTGACCTCAATAACATCTGAAAAGAATAGAAAGAAATCTAGGAAGGCATTTCTAAACCTAGGAGATTCTTCTGTCTTGCCTTGGAAGAGCAACCCTGTACAGTGCTCTAGTTGTCTCTTCTGGCCCCAGGGAGAAGAAGTCTGTGACTGGGCAATACTATAGCTCAGGTAGTGTCCATCTTCTGCAGCCCATTGCAATCATTGCCCTCTTCTCAGATCTTCTGCCACCTGACCCTGAGCCCTTTCATCCTTTCTCTGCCCTTTGTGCTGTGACACTGGACAGAACATGGCACCTTGGGAAAGACAGCTGGTGTGCTGGGGGAATCCCTGGGGGGGAGCAGACAGTGGGAAGGGAGGAGGTAGATGGGGAGATAGACACACACACCAAGGAAGGGCTCGTCATAGCTTATGGCCCTTGAGCAGAATCCCCCTGAGCTGTTCCCCCTTTTCAGGTCTGCACGCCTTGGCAGAGGTGTAGGGGCTGTTGTCCCTAGTCACCATGCCGGATTCCTCCTAGTGCTTTCTTCATTCTCCCATCACAGCTTTGGAGGTCTTATAAGAGGGTGGCACCCCCAAGGAAGCAGAAGCCCCAAGATCCCCAAACCCTGACAACATATTCTTTCTGGGTTTTGGGGGCTGGGATCCCTCCCCTACTCCCCAAAACCTGACCAGTCTGAGACACAGCCTCTGTCCCCGTGGTGGCTCTGGGGTTTGGTTTGAGATCTTGCTGTTTAGCGCTCTGCATTTGCTCTTCTACCCACACGTGCCCTGGACTAGATGGAAAACTAAGGTAAGAATAGGTGGATTCCTATGGCCCACCCACTTCTACAGATCAGCCAGGGACTAAGGGGCCTGGTCTCCTACAGCCCCTTCCCACCTCTCCTGTCCCCGTGGCTGTCTCCGTTTAGAGAGTCCTCTCCTGGAAGTGGCAGGTTTGGGGGCCCTCATCAAGTCTCCCTCTCCTGACTCCTGGGCAGTGCCCCCAGGGGAGCCCCTGTGGGTAAAGGTCTCCTCAGTCTCAGTCCTGCCCCACCCCCTTCTTTCTAGTTGCCAGCAGCCCCCCAGCTCCCGCCCCTGGGCTGTGGGACAGCGAGAGGGCTGAGGGGCTGGCTCTGCATACTAATGTCCTGCCCATTGTCAAAGCCCCTTTGTGCCAGAGAGCTCCATTGAGGCGGCTCTGGGGCGGGCACAATGGGGGCTCTGTCCCTGAGTTCCCCCAAACAGTCACCTGCTTTCAGAGCCTCCCCCCACCACCCCCCAACCGCCCCAGTGTCCGGAGGGCCCAAAGAGCACGGGGGAGTGGGCCCAGGGCCAGGGGGAATGGGCAGGGTGACCCCCCCACTCCCTGGGCAGGCTGGTGAGATGGGCATTTGACAGGGCAGCAGACTGCGGAGGGCACAGGAGGGGATAGGCCCTGCTAGCAGCGGTGGGGGCAGTCTGTGGATGGAGTTGGAATGCAGGTTCTTTGAGACCGGGCAGGGGCACTCGCAGCCTGCCCACACCTCCTTCTATATGCCCAGCCTGGGCCTGTGGCTGCCCAACCCCCTACTCCTCCCACCACAGGGACACCCTTAGGCTCATATATGCAGAGACACACAGGCACGCACTCATCTATGCGGCCCCATACACAGCTCCCCCAACACGCCCAAGTAGATGTGCCTAGATGCAACGTGCCATGCCGGGCACACAGACTGGCACGTCAACACTCCCTGCCTGCCAACACATGCATCTGCACACTTTTTCTGCCCACCTCACCCAGGCATCTCAGCACCATCCCCCCCACCCCCCACCCCCCCACCACTCCGCCCCGCCCCCGTGGTGCCCCAGCTGCCCTCTGCTGCTCCAACACAGGTTATAACAAGTTTGCACTTGTTGTGACCTCAAGAATGTAGCCCTGGGGCGAAGAATGTCCTGCTGCCCCAGACCACACCTGCTTATACGTTAACCACAGACATTAACCACAGACACAGCCTCTGCTGAACTCTTGAGCATGGCTCCCTCCACCCATGGAGAGAATCTAGCAGGCCAGGACCCCCACTCCAGTGCTGAGTCAAACACACTGGATGGAAGGACATGTGAATACTAATCCCATCCTGACCCAGTACAGGCCCAGGGTGACCAGCCTTTGCATTTGCCCAGCGCACTCTGGCATATTCCGTTCTCTCACTGCTCTATGAGGTAGGTGAGACAGTCAGTATTTTCCCAGAAAGGCTCTGAGAGGTGAGACAATGAGTCCAGACAGTTGGTGGCAAGGCTGGGACAGACTGGTCTCTTGCCCTAGGGTTTGTGTGTATGCATGTGCTAGTTATCTCTTGGCTCCACTCAGATGACCCTGTACCACTGTAGAATATTAACAGAACTATATTTTACTTACCTTTGTGAAAAAATGGGGACATGGTTGCAGTTGGGAGTAGGGAGAAGAACATCAGGATCTTAAATTGGTTTCTGAGTCTAGAAAGAACCTTAAAAGTTCACTTTGACCCTTCCACATGGTGCAGGCAGAGTGAGCCTACCTCCTTCCAATTCCTACCTTCCCACCATCCCCACTCCTGCTCTGACTCTGGATCACTGAAGGGAATAACTTTATAGCCTTCTTCTGTGAGTAAGTACTTCAAGATGCCCAGGTCTGAACTTCCCAGGGACTATCCTATGTCTGTACAAGAAGCTGTGAGGAGTGTGTCTGACTCTCCTACTCTTCTAGTTTGGGAATCTTCTAGCAGCCTGGAGCAAATGATGTAAAAGAAGAGAAGAAGGCCCATTGGAATCCCAAGGACTTGAGGACTGACTCCACTATGGAGACCTGGGAGTGTGGATAGGTCACAGCTAACTTGATAGTAGTTTGCTCCTCTGTCAAAGTTATTGAGCACCTATCTCCATGATGTTTCCCTTACATGAAAATTACACAAAAGGGCTGCAGCATTTTTCTATTCTTTCTCTCCATTTGCATTTTTTTTTATACTGGAGGAACCCAGGGGTGCTACCACTGCACCACATCCCCTGTGCTTTTAAAATTTTTTTCTATTTTGAGACAGGGTCTTGCTAAGTTGCTTAGGGTCTTGTTAAATTGCCTAGGCCAGCCTCGAACTTGCAATCCTCTTGCTTCAGCCTCCTGAGTCACTGGGATTACAGGCGTGTTCCACTGCACCTGGCTTTCCCTGTTCCTTATCTAGATGTCCCCCACCCCCTGTTCCTGGATTCTGCTTGCACTGTATCATCCATCTATCCTCGTTTCTCTCCCAGCTTTGCTGTGGTTTTTCTGCCTCCAAATGTCCTTTTAAATGTCCCCTGATGGAGAAAGAGGACTGCTCAAAAATAAAACTTCAACTCCCTTGCTGTATTGGGGCAGTTAGTTATTTTGGGAGAGAGGAAAGCGAGACAGTCACTTCTGAATCTAGTTCAGTATCTGGTCAGTGTCTGTATGCCACTCCTGCCCCTATCCTTCTCCTAAGTGAGGAATGTGGACAAAAAATAAATGGAAAGCTAGGAACGGGTGATGGTGGACCCTCTTGGACTTCTCTGTGAGAGGGTCAGAGGTTGGTCTCTACATACTAGACAGTAGCTCTAAAGAAGAAAGGGAATTAAGAGGACACCTGTCAGTGAAGGTGGCTTGAGTATGAATTATAGGTCCAGAGTACCTATGGATCTCCCTCTCCATCAAGGATGCAAATAAAAGTAAATTGCTTAGGCGGCCACAGATAACATTTGGCTGAACAGGAAACATTTCCTGGGTTTAAAATATTTCTGGATATAGGGGAGGGACAGGAAGAGATGAGGAGAGGTCCATTTTTTGCTTCATATTGAACAAAGTTTGGGTGGCCTGGGAGATAGTTTCAGTGACTCTCAGAGCCCCCGTGAACCATGGGATTTCCAACTGTTTCCGAGGTACTACTCCTTTGACCATTTCCATGGTCCCCAATGAGAACATCAGTGAATGTGTCCCCTCCACTTCCCAGGGATCTCACTATTTGCCGTTTATTCTAATTTGTTGGCTTATTTCTGGACCAGTTGCTGCAGGGGGATGAAGGACACCCATGAGATCTTTTGGATGGGAGGGTCAGATGGATCACATCCCACTGTGACTATGTATGTACAGGGGAAAAGCTCCGTGGAGTCCAAGGTTGGCTCCACATCAACTGGCACTTTGGGACCCCAGGGTCAGATCTTGGAGGAAGAAGGAAGTTGGGATGAAGAAGGCCAGTGTTATTACTCTGATTCTGATATAAAATAACATGCCCTACTAGTTAGCTTGGGAAAGTTCCTCACCATTTTTAGCCCTTGGCTTCCACTTTTGTGAAATGACGGGCTGAATGGGTATCCATGGAGGGCCTCTGAGCACCGATATTCTATGACACAGCGCTGAGCAGCAAGATGGCAAGCACATTTTGGTTTAAGTGGCCCTGGGTCCAACTTGCAGTGCCACCTCTTCTTTACTAGCAGTCCCCCTGGGAAGGTCAGCTAGTCTAAGTCTAGTTTCCATACTTTATGTGAGAGCAATGCTATAAGCGACCTCCCTGAGGGGACAGGATGATGCACTGTGTGGACCACTTAGCACAATCCTGGAACTCCGAAGGGACTGAGACAGGTGAAGTTCATGGTTACTCTAGAAACATAGAGAAGGGTGCAGCTCACATGGTCGCTGGATTCATCTTTTAAGGTTTTCCAGAGAATGTAGTATCTAAGCTGAGGACTAAAGGAGAAATTAACCAGGGAAAGTGGAATGGAAAAGGGTCCAGGGAAGAGGCTCCATTATTTGCAATGTACTCTTGGGAGGAAAAAGCATACTGAGTTCCAGGTCAAGAGAAATTTGGTGTGGCTGGGGGATGGAGTATGCATGTGAGGGGGTGGATGGATGGAGGATAGAGAATTATCAGTGCTGGGGAGGTCTGCAGAAACCATGTTGACGATGCACCTGTCCTACCTGTCCTTCTAGAACTTTGCAGGTGGAGTCCCTCTGCTTCTCTTCTGCCCTTCTTTCCCAACTTTTCTCTTTCTCTTTTTCCTAAGACTCATCCTTCTTGTCTTGGTCAGATAGGCACTGGAGGCTTTGAGGCCCCTAGGAGGATCTATTGGTCCAAAGCAAAGCTTCAGCTTCAGTGCTGTCTGACTCTGCACTCTGTAGCTGTTTGGGCCCAGGACTGACATTTTCTGTCTCTCTCCTTTCCCATCATGAAAGATGTGTCTCCTCTGATGAAGACTCTGTATGTCTGGCACTGGGGCACCTCTGCTAATCACAGTGTGCTGACTGTGAGCCTGTTTCCCCATATGGCCATCCTCACTATGACAGTAGTGATGGTGTGGTTGAAGTGGGGCTGAGGATAGTATGGAGTAAGAACTGAGAGAAACCAGAGAGAAGACAGCTCCCCAGTTTAGATTAGAGGCTGATGGGGGGGAATTGAGCCCGTATCTCCCAGTGCTATAAGTTCAATGGGAAACTTGGAGGAAGGACTTCCCAAGGACAAAGCATCATACTCAGTTGGAAAGAGGACCTAAAGAAAGACAAATAATGGAGAATATCAATCTCCCAGGCTCTTTTAAGTTTCAGAAATATAGCTAGGTGGTGGCACACACTTGTAATCCTAGAAACATGGAAGGTCGAGGCAGGAGGATTGCAAGCTTGAAGCCAATTGGGCAACTAAGTGAGGCCCTATTTCAAAAAGAAATAAAAGGGGCTGGAGACATAGTTGAGTGGTAGAGCACCCTGGGTTCAATCCCCACAATAAATAAATAAGTAAACACATAAATAAATAATAAAAAATAAAAAGTAGTGAAGAAGGAGCTCAGTGATAGAGCATTCCTGGGTTCAGTCCTTGCAATTAAAAAATAATAAATAAATAAATAAATAAATAAATAAAAACACTAGGGACATAATTTAGTGATAGAACACCCTTGAGTTCAATTACCAGTAACCTTTAAAAAAAATCCAGAAATACCAGGCACTGAGGAGGACACAAAAATGAACAAGATACAGTTAAGGATCAGTTCAGGAAATATTCTCTTTGGGAAGACAGAATGGTCTTTCCTGGAAGGAGGAGGCAGATGCCTATGGCAGCTGCCCCAGGAATGTTTGCATTCTGGGGAGTAGCTCTGCCTCCCTAAGCATCCTATATTACCTCTTGGGCATCTACCAACTAGGTTCAAGCCCTCCCTTGTCACTATCCAAGATGGCAAATGAGAAAGTGTCCAGAGAAGGGCCTTCAGCTGGGAACTTGTCAGTATCCTCCTCTCTCTAAGGTGGGGATCTCCATCATGACCCTGGAACCTCCAAGGAAAAAAGTCCAGGCTGTAGCCTCTTCCCTCTCTAGTTTCCCAGACTCTTGTGACAGATCAGGCAATAGAACCTTATCTTCTAGGGCCTGGCCATGCTGGGCCTCAAGAATCCTACCAGCTTCCTGGAGTCCCTGAGTTTGGGGGCAGGTGAGATGACAGGGGCCAGAGGATAGTAACTAAGGGACTTTGCTCTATTTGGGATCCTCACCACATGTCTTTCTCACCTGCTGACAGGTCAATAAGGAAGCCTCATCCTGGGAATGATAGGGAAGTGGAAAAGAGAGAAGGAGTCCGAAGCCTTCTCACATTCTGTGACTGTAGTAAATCCTATTCCACGAATCACTGTTACCCTGGAGAAAACAGAAATAAGGCAGGGGGTTAGCTTGAGCATCGTTAAGCCCACCGGGGTCTAGAGAAGCAATGTAAACAAAAATTAATGGGACTTGGAGACAGAGTCCCATTAATTTTAATTTAATTGCTATTAAATATATGTTGACAAGTTACCTTACCTCTGTGAGTCTTAGTTTCCTTACTTCCATAGGATTTTCTCTTCATCTCCAAAGTAGGATAATAATAATATCCTTATTTGCAAAAGGCCTTACAGATTTCACACACTTTATTTCTCTCAAGTAATCCTGTACAACATGAAGTTTTATAGTCTCCTTAGATGAAGAAATCTAGAAAGATTAAGAGATTTTGTGTGTGTGTGTGTGTGTGTGTATCTCAATATCACATTTTCTTTATCCATTCATCTGTTGAAGGGCACCTAGAATGAAGTTCCCTTAGCTGGCACATGAAATAGACTGGGATGACAAATAGTGGCAAAGAAAAATAGGTAGGGACTTTTGGCTGTGACCCAGTCATGGCAGGATAAAAAATACTTTTTATTTCTTAGGTTTACTCCGTTTGATTGGAAATGGTTTTGCTGTGTTAAGAAAGATTCTGAGGCTCAGTCAGGAAAAGGCACTGTAATGAACTAGTTGGATCAGCTGAGGGGTGGGGAATGAGTAGTGATTCATGTGCTATATAGTTACCATCCCTAGCCTAGGATCACCAGGAGATTTCATGTTTAAGTCTTTTTTCTATTCTAAACAATTAATTTAAATTCAAAAGAATCAGTTAAAACTCAAAGGTAATCTCTGCCTTCAAAAAGTTCACAATCTCTTGGGAAGGATAAAGGATGCTCTAGCAAAACGTTCCAGGAATACAGAGATAGACTAAATATTTCTATCTCAGAGCCATGGGAAGGCTTCACAGCAGAGGAGACTTTGAAACAGACCCTTGAAGGATAAAAGGGATTTTAGATAGAAGAAAGGGGGCCTGGAGGAGTTGGGAGGACAGCGAGAGGCATTCTAGGTGGGAGGGGGATACAGGAGCAAAGGCATGGACAGGCAAGGAGAGTGTGCAGCATGTTCTCTTTGGCTAGAATTTGGAGAAGGAGCAAAAGGAGAGGCTGTGAAAAGTGAGGTGGAGTCAGATGGTGAAGGATTCTGAATACTATGTCAAGCCATTTGGGTCTCATCACAAAAACCATGGGAGCCCAATCCTCTAATGGACAAGTCAGAGTGGAGTGATGGGATCAGAGTGTGTTGTACAAAGGTATTGTGGCAGCCAAGGGGCTGGGAGTGAGGAAGGTGAGCCTGGGGCAGTTGGACCATGAGGTCATTGCAACAGTTCAGGTGAAAGAGAATACAAAGCTGATCTAGGACAGCCTCAAAGACATGGAGAGATACCTGCAAAGGCAGAATTAATAAGATCTAGTGATCAACTGGACAAGGGGCAGAAGGGAAATCAGGCGAGACTCTAAGGTTTTTTTGTTTTTTGTTTTTGTTTTTTTTTTTTTTTGAGGTACTGGGGATTGAACCCAGAGCCTTGTGCATGTGAGGCAAGCACTCTACCAACAGAGCTGTATCCCCAGCCCATCTCTAAGATTTTGAGCTTGGGCGCTAAATGGGCACTAATTCTGTGAACAAAAAGGGCAACATGAAAGAGACTGTTGAGGAGAGAGGACATGGGACCGAGCATGTTAAAATTGGAAGATCCTAGAAAGAGGGAGCCTGGACATACAGGGCAGAAGTAGGTGGAATCCATGGGAGTGGTTGAAACATTTGAAGAAGGGAGGATAGAGGGGTTAGGGCAGATACCTGAGAAAAACCAACATTGATGGGGCAGGGGGGGGAACCACAGCAAAACAGACCCATCAAAAGTCAACAGAGGCCAATCAATCATTCCAAGGACTCTCTACATACTTAGTGCTTCCTGACTCATAAAGAGTTCTTCTGTGCATGATCTCATTTAATTTTCCCAACACCTCTGTATTATTAGAACATTTTGTAGATGAAGAAATGGAAATTAAGAGATTTAACTGATTTTCCCCAAATCACAAAGCTAGATTAGCCTTAGTGGCTAATTGAGGTCTACAAAATCAGTGAATTCCTACCTCACTGCAATAGAAGCCAAATGACAGCAAGTCAGGAATGGACAGGCTGATCTTGGTCACTTAGGAGGCTGAGGCAGGAAGACTGCAAGCTCAAGATGTTGTCTCAAAATAAAAAATAAAAAGGCTAGGGGTGTAGCTCAGTGGTTAAGCACCCATGGTTCAATCACCAGCAACAAGAAGAAGAAGGATGGCGTGACTGGTCATTGGTCTCAAATGCTGCTGTGGATGGATTTAATGATTAGAAGGTCAGCTGTGACCTTGAAGTGAGCTTCCTGTTGCTTTACTTGCCACCCAGTATGTCTGTGTGAATCAAATGCAATTATTCTGAATTTGTACAAGTGCTTTGTAGGCTGCAAAGCCCTAGATTCTGAAGGTGGGAGTTACTATTATTTTCATTGTTAGTATTATTTGAATTATTTGATATTACCAATTATGACTTTTTTTTTTTGAATGGGGATTAAACCAGGGACTCATACATGCTAGGCAAGCACTCTACCACTGAGCTACATCCCCAGCCCCTAGACCCATTTATTGTTAACTGGCAATTTCATATGATTCCGCCTAATAGTAAAGGGAGTGGGCTTGGGTGTTGATACGGGCAGTGATGAGCCTTTGTGGAAGAGGGCAGGCTGCTCAGGCAAAGGCACTCTGAGGGATTGGGGAGCCCTGCCCCCTTGTGGTAGGGAGGTAACTCTTCAGCTCAAGGAGGAGAGTGGCAGGTAGCTCTGAAGTTTTGAGATTTGTAGGTACTCATACAAATCTCACCACCCCTGCCCTCCATCTGTAGTCCTGACAGTCCCCCTGCTGGAAACTCAGCTGAGACAGGGGTGGAGGTGAACTGTCCTGAGGTGCCTTTGTTTGGAAGGGTGTTTTTAATATCTAAATTAATTGATTCCTCAATCAATATCTTTGGAGAGAAGTTGAACCTAGAGACCTCTTATAGAGAACCCCAGGACCTAGACCAGGCCATGATTGATTGCAGAGCCAGGGTAGAGGTGACAAATGAAGGAGAGATCCTAAACAGACATATTCATTCAATTCTTCTCTAACCCAGCCCGACCCTCAGATTTTCCCCAATTTCCTGGGAACCTTTTCAATATCTCATGTCTTAACTGATAACAATAGGTTAACAACAACAATAGGAATTATTCCTAAATATGCCACTCCTTCTAGCTGAATCTTAGCACTAATAAATGATTTTCCTGGCTCTTCAAAGTGAGGAGGATTGGGTTAACATCTCCAAGTAGATGTTCTTCTGAGTGGAAGACCCAGATGGGGCCAGGCTAGCAGGCTCCCAGGATCAGTGGAGCTGGGGCTGAGGATGAAGTGGTACAGCATCTGTCCTCAATTGAACTGTACACAGTGCCAAGCTCCTCACAAAGGACCAACTCCCCGCAGAGCCCAGGATGTGCAGCCTTCCTGTCCCAGACGATGTTTAGGAGCAGACACCATGACTTGTGGTCACTTAGGGAGGAAGTATGCTGGGGATGCTGGGGATGGTTGGGAGAGCAGGTGCACAAAGAGGCAGTATGCCACGGAAGTCATCCTCCCACCCATTAGGAGAAAAGGGGGTCCCTAACACGTCACCCTCTGGGCAGTTTTCTGCAAGAACACTTCTCCCCAGAAGGGGACAGAAGGCACTGCCTGGGGATTGGGATGGAGGAAGGGGAACTGGTCCCAATCAGCTTACAATAACAGGCAGGGGTGGTGCCTAAACAGAGGAGAACATCTGACATGGCCCCATCTCTTTGTCCCTCCTTCTCTTGGAATAGAAAACACACAGGGGGGTCAGAAGGGCCAGGCAGAGGTCACAGACTCCCAGGAAATGCTTTGAAGGCTTTTATCCTTTCTTTTGATCAAACTATGAGAACTTTCCAAACGTTGACACAAGGGAAGAAAAGCCTATTCTTTCCTGGTCCAGAGTCTTGGTGTCAGGCTGGGGCCAGAGGATGGGAGGGCCAAGGGGAAGGAGACTCGAGGGTGGGAGACAGAGGCAGCAGTGACCCAGCTGGAAAGTCAGGCCTCTGGACACACACACTGCCCTCTTTTTCCCCACCTCAAGATTTGTGTGCATCTGGCTCCATTTCCATTTGTTTATTTTCCTTGGGGCAGGACAGGAGGGAGATTGATGAATAAAGACATTAAGTTTGAAAAGAACCCCAAACCCAACCCCATTCTTCTTGTAACCTTGAGAGCTTACATAATCCTGTGAGCTTTTCTTATTGCCCTTCCTCTTATACCCGTCTCCTTCCTCTTCACTTCCCCCTTCTCTCATTAAGAACATTTGGAAGGAGATGGAGATAGAGCTCAGGGTAGAGCTCCTGCCTAGCATGCATGAGGCCCACAGGGTTTAATCCAGTACCACCACCACCAATTAAAAAAAAACAACAACAACAACACACACATTTGGAAACCTGGAAATGCATCTTTTCAGTTCCCAGTGCAGCTGATCTCTTTCTGGAGGGTTCAAAAGTCACTATTCAAGTGGGCCTTGGTATCCAAAAAAGATAATACAGTTGATGGAAGGTAGATGAGTACTTGTTTCCTCCCTCCACTGAGGCCAGTGGGAAGAATGAGATTGGACCATAGTAGGAAGAAGTTACCTTAGTCATCTTCTAACATAGCACCTCCAAACTGACCCAGCAATGTTTTTTTGGATGAAAGAGGAGAAGGAGCTTGTGTTCTGAAGCTACAGAGACCAGCTGCAGGTGCCATGCATTAGATGCCCTTGAGATTTGTTTTGGTCTTAAGTAATATAAATGTCTCATTCTACTCTGTTGTGCATTCCTTGTTTATATGTATGTGTTTTATTTATTTATTTACTTACTTATTTCAGTACTGGGGATGGAACTCAGGGGCACTCTGCCACCACACTATATCCCCAGTCCTTTTGATTTTTTTTTTTAATTTTAAGATAGGGGCTTGCTAAGTTGCCCAGACTGGACTTGAACTTGTGATCCTCCTGCTTCAGCTTGCCGAGTAGCTGGGATTACAGGTGTGAGTTACTGTGCCTGGCACTTGTATAATATTAAAATATTGTTTTCCCTCAAGATTTTTAACATTGATATCTGAGGAAAATAGGCTAGAGTGAATCCTGTGACTCTAGTGCCTCTTGTGCAAGGGTGTGTGCTCCAGTTGGAGGGGGAACTGATACAACCTTCTTCCACAGTGAAAACCATGAAGCTGAGAGAAGTAGGGACTTGCCCAAGTTCACAGTGAGTCAGTGGCAGAGTTGAGACTGGCATCTGAGTCTTTTGGTTCCCAGTGCAGTGCACTTTCTTCCTGGCAATGCTTGCTGCCCCTTTTTGCTGGGCCTGGTCTTATCCATCCTTGTGCCTGATTGTCTCATTTGTCTCCAGAATGCTATGCATGGACACATACCTGGCTCAACTGTGAGATAAGTGTGGGTTTGGAGACAGCCTAGCCTCCAGTTCTGAGGCTCAAAACCCTTCTGCCTGTGAATAGGACTCTCTAAATACCTAGCACCTGGGTATGGTGACTGATTCTGGGACAGAGAGTGAGCTGGTGCTATCTATATATTTTTTTCTCCCTCCCTCCCTCCCTCCCTCCCTCCCTCCCTCCCTCCCTTCCTTCCTTCCTTCCCTCTTCTACCTCTTTCCCCTCTTGTGCTAGGAATTGAACCCAAGGGTGTTCTGCAACAGAGCTACATCCCCAGCCCTTTTTATTTTTAGACAGGTTCTCACTAGTTGCCCAGGCTAGGCTTGAACTTGTAATCCTCCTGCCTTAGCCTCCCACAACACCTGGCATAATTCCCTATTTCTATCTACCCAACAGTGACTGATTCAGAAACACCTTCCAATCTAAAAAAGTTGGATGAGTTAATTACCATAGTGGGCATTACCCCTATTTTCTTGGAAACTGCCTTCTTTTCTGATCCCACTCCCAAATCCTTAAATCTAGAGACCCTTTTCCAGAAAAAAATAGGGATAATGCTCAAGAGGATCCAGCACTTAGAGTATCTCTATTAATGTGGACAAGTAGGTCTTGGGAAATAAGAGAATAGTAGGATAAAGAATTTCAAAATAAGGGTTGAGATTAGCCAGGTGTGGTGACACATGCCTGTAATCCAAGTGACTTGGGAGGCTATGGCAAGATTGCAAGTTTGAGGCCAGTCTGGGCAATTAAGTTAGGCCTTATTTCAAAATAAAAAGAGCTGGTGGTATAGCTCAGTGTCAGAGCATCCCTGGGTTTGCTCTCTAGTACCCAAAGTAAGTAAGTAAACAAATAAATAAAAGAGAGAGTTGAGATTAGATGGATAGAATAGCATTATTCCTCCATATCACCATCTTTAAAAAATCAGACCTCTAGGATGGAGGATGGAGAAATTATAAGAAGAAGGATGATCCAGAAAGATGTGTAGAGAGTAGCAAGACAACATGGAGGGTGAAAAGGAGAGCAGAAGGGGGCAAACATTTTAGTAACAGCCAAAATGAAATTAAGATGGGGCAAGTGGGGTAGCACTTTTCTTCAGGTTTGGAAGAAAAATCTCAGCATATGATTTTACTCACTAAATATATTTCTTGGTCTGAATGGGGACAATAAAATTCTTAAAGGATTCTTTGGGAGAATTATAAGAGTTAACACTAACAGAGACGGAGATGGGGAAAGAGGATATAGACATGAACTGCCGGGAAAAGCAGCCACAAAGAAAGATTTTTGCTTCTAATCACCAGATGTATCATGCTGGGAATCTTTGCTAGGGTTCTTTTTTTTTTTTCTTTCTTTCTTTCTTTCCTCAGTACTGGGGATTGAACCCAGGGAATCTCTACCACTGAGCTATATCCCTAGCCCTTTTCCTTTTTTGTTTCAGTACACAGTCTCGCTAAATTGCTAAGGCTGTCCTCCAACTTGGGATCTTCCTGCCTCAGTCTCCCAAGTAGCTGGGATTACAGGCAAGCACCACCACACCCAGCTACCACTGCTAGTGACTCTTTTTTCTCACCAGTTAGGCTCCTGCCAACCACTTAAGGTCCTCTTCTCCAATTTTGGAATGTTGGATTTGATCATTGAAGGAAAATTCCCTGTAATATTAATCTGAATCTACAGTGGGAAAGACTTTGAAATATGATCAGAACCAGGTACAAATCCCAGCCCTGCTACTTAGAAGCTGTGCCCTCTGGCTTTCTGAACCTCAATTTCCTCATCAGTATTTTAAGGTTAGTAAGGTATGCTTTAGGGAATATTGCAAAGATGAAATGTGAAGTGTTAGTGTAAAGTAGGCCTTCAGTAAATGGCATTGACCCTCATTCCTTCCATATCCCCCAAATAAACATTTGAAAGAGGAAGTACTCCATGGTCAAAAATGAAAGTCACCTAGTGTTTCTGTGAGAGGATGCCCAGCAGCCTTGATTGAGTTCTACAGGGAAAGGGACAAGGGAGCTGTGGTTCCACACCCATGCTGTGGCTGCTGCCCAACCTTAAAAGCATGAAGCAGGCTACAAAGCAGGAGGCTGTTGTGGGATCAGATCACATCATTGTTTTTCCAGCTTGTCTTATTGAGGTCTTTCCTGTGCTGTCCCATACGTCAATCAAATGCCTTCTTATTCCCTGAGTAGTCCTGGATTTCCTCAATGTTATATCTTTTCCTCTATGCTGTTTTCATTGTAAGGTCCTTCTCTTTGATCCTCCCCTACAAACCTCAATCTTCAAATCTTGCCTATCCTGTAGGCCCAGTCCCAATGTTACCTCTCTTCATGGTCTTCCCTGAGTGTGGCTGTTAGGTTTGGAAGAAAAATCTCAGCATATGATTTTACTCACTAAATATATTTCTTGGTCTGAATGGGGACAATAAAATTCTTAAAGGATTCTTTGGGAGAATTATAAGAGTTAACACTAAAAGAGAAAACCAATTGAGTCCAGTGCCTAGGTGCTCAGCTAAGACATATTAGTTACCTCTCCAACCCTGATTCCTTAAGCTCGATGTCACTTTTCTCTTCATGAACTCCCCTTGCTCTTCACTGACACCTCTTCTGTGGCACTCATGACTTCCTTCTTGTTTTATAATCACTTCCTTGATCAGCTTGGAAGGTGTTTAAGGACCAAATCTTATCTGATCCACATCAATAATTTCAGTGCTTTGTTTAGAATCTGGTACTCAGTAGATGCTAAATAATATTTATTGTAACGAATGCATGAAAACACAACTCCAACTGTGCATGGTGGGCAACATCATCACACAAGAAAACATTTGGTTTGTTTGCATATCTATTAGTGTTTCTAATTAGTTATCTGGGATTTCCATGTGTACATGAAAAAAGAGAAAACATTATAAGAAAAGTCAAGAGAAGATACAAACAGGAAGGGGGAATGAAAAGCTCCAAAGGCTGTAGGACAAAGTGAAGTTTCATCCTTTCTGTCTAGGACAAGAGTTTGCAAGTGTCCTCAGTCCTACTATGAGGTCAGAGTCCCTTCTAGTTCTCCTCTGTTGACCCCTATGTTGGAGGGGTTTGGAGCCCCTTCTTCTCATTCATTCACTCATAAAGTACTTCTTGAGCACTTACTATGTGCTGTACATTGTGCTAATTGTTAGGACAACCAGGATATATTATTCCTAGAGTCTTCTTTCAATAGGCTTATTTGAAGTAGAAGTCAAATGATGTGACATGCACCAAGAGATGTGCCTTAAAGGGTATTGATGTGTATAAGTGTTGCATATGTGGAAATCCACAAAGTAGAGCTATAACTTAAAGCTGTGGATATAAGAGAAGGCTTCGTGGAAGAGGGATCATTTGAACTGGGCTCAGAGGCCAAGAAGATGGAAGAGCATAAACAATCATATGAAGGCAGGAAAGAAGGGAATGGGGAGTTGTTTGTTTCCTCTGATTTGTGCTAAAGGTAAGGAGTGATAGGAAATAAGGCTGGAAAGGAGGTTTCAGATCAGATCACGGAAGGCCCTAGATGCTAGCTTGAGTTTGACCTCTCTTTGGTAGCTAATGAGACATTAAAGTTTTGTTGAGCTAGAGAAAGAACTGAGACCATTATATTGTAAAGAAAAACGGAAGAGTTGGAGAGCCAGAGGACCTAAGCATAAGTCCAGCTCCACCATGCACCCATTCACATCACCTCACTGAGCCTTAGTTTTTCCATTCCTAAAATAGGAACTATGAGCTTAATATCTTCTAGGATAGTCATGAGAATAAAATGCAAAAGTGTTTTGTAAAGTACTGGATAAATGTTCACTGATTTATGATCAGAGGTGTAATGAGGAAGAGTAATCCAGTGGCAAAGTAGGATGGATTTGAGGAGAGAAAGAATGGATATGAGGTAAGTAGGAGGCTAGAAAGAAAGACCAAAAGGAAGTCAACGAAATGAAGGGAAGAGGCACAAGGAATACATCCACAGGATGGAGGAGAGTATGAGATGATCCCAAGACTTTGTAGCTAGCGGAGAGGATAAGGGCATCTTTAATGATTTAGGGAATCAAAAGAGGAGAACAGATAGGAGAAGAGGATTTGTTCACTTTTGGAAATGATGCATTTAGTATTTGTCTCCCAAGTCTCTTTTCAGTCGAGTTGCTCTTGTAACAGAGAAAACAAATACTACTCTTTCCTTGGGGTCCCTTCTTCCAACCTGACAGGTTTGGGGAGAAGGTGCACAGCTTTTTCCTTCCTTTCTGCTCACTACTCCTGGGAGGGGCTTGATGCATCTTCTCTAGTCACATAATTTAGCATAGTCAACTCCAGCACTCTGCTGCAAAAGGCCACTGACCAGATGAGGGCTGGCACTGATATCTAGGGGCTTTCTTTCTCCCCCTTTTCAAAAAAGAATTTGTAAGCCTCTGCAGCATTAGTGAAGCCTGTGTAAAGTTGGGTCCCCTCCCACAGAGCCACAGCCACTAGTTATCTCCTGAGAGGTGGACTGAGGCTGCAACCCTACTCACTCTGGACAAGCCAAGACTTTTATTCATCCCTCCATTCTGCCTTTCTTAATAAACTACACTTGGTTCTGGGGAAACAGATGCAAGGCAGTCTGTGGCCTTGAATTAAGAGACCACGGAGGGTAAACAAACATTTCAAAGCACTATGGTGTTGTAAAATGGTAATATGCACAAGAGCATGCTTCGTGAACCTATGTCGGGGTGGGTTGGGAGGAAGCCCAGAGAAGATAAATCTATTTCTCTGAGGGCGGGGAAGGCTTCCAAGAGCATCACTAACACTTCAGTTGGGTTTTAAAAGGTAAGCAGATGGTCATCAGGTAGGCACAGAGCTGGGCAGTATGAAAGTAGGTTCAAAGGTAGAAAGGATCATGAGGTTCTTTATAGAACTAGAGTGTAGGCATGTGTGCAAGATTACCAAGAGTAAGGAAGACAGAGGACAAATCATTAAGGGCCTTGAATGCTGTGCTAAGAGGCATGAAGTTTACCCTGAAGCAATGGGGATGGGGAGGAGGTTTGGCCAATTTAGTTAGAAAAGTCACAAGAGCCATGTCCTAGATGGACACTGTGTCTCATACCTGTAATCCCAGCAATTTGGGAGGTTGAGGTAGGAGGATTACAGACTTGAAGCAAGCCTGGGCAACTTATTGAGATCTGTCTCAAAATAAAAAATAAAAAAGGCTGGAGATAGGGTTCAGTGCCCATGGGTTCAACCCCAGTAGTTAAATAATAATAATAATAATAATAACAACAACAACAACAACAAAAAAGAACTCAAGATCAGTCCTGCATCCAAGAAAGTCTTTGATAAATTCATTCATTCTGGAGAATAAGTGACTTCCAATTAAAATAAATGAGCTTGCAGGTAATAAAACACAGCTCTAGGGAGCTTACAGCACCGAGCAGTATGTGGAACTGGTATTTGTTGAAGGAGTATGCTGGACATTCTTGTAGGTGTGACTGGCTTTTGTATTAGGGAAAGAATCATTCCTTTAGTTCTTAGAGGAGGGAGACAGCGGATGAACCTGTTTCTGTCTCTTTCACTGCTCACAGGCTGGTCTTGTCTTGATAATGGGGTCTCTGGTATTTGACTGAGCCTGTTTGGGGGGAAATAGCACCCTCTAGAGGAAGGATGTGTAATTTGGGTGGGGCAGCGGCAGAATTTTGGCCTGCTTCCTTCCCCAGGGGCCTTGGCCAGTTTGGGGGTGGAGTGTACTGATTGTTTATCTGCTCTGACTGGGGCCACCCTGGAGAACAAAGCAGCCTGGCTGTGGGAGGTGTCACAGCAGCTGGGAGCAGCAGATCACAGCCGGAGGTGGCAGAAATAAAGGCTGGCAACAGTAGGCATAACATCTGGAGGCGGCAAACACAACAGCCGGGGGCAACAAAGAGACTAGCCAGTAGCCAAAATCTCTAGTGCCAATTAGCTGATGACCTTAACGCTGGGATCCAGGAGCTCCAGGTTCTGTCTTCTCTGTCTCAACTGTGGTCCTTGGTACAGGGTTACACAGGTACCTTCTGAGAGCATGAGATCTATAAAATGAACCTGGGGTCCACAGAAGCAGTTACTACAATTTCAAGGTTCTGAACCAGGAGACAGAAGACTTGGGTTCAGGTCCGAACTCCATCACTCATCTATTTTGAGGCAAATCTCTCTGAGCCTTAGTTTCTAATGATGTCTTTCCTAACTACTTGGTGTTGTGAGATCAAATTACATATTTTAAAGTAATAAGTAATCATAGGCTATTATTTTAAGAATGATAAACAAGCCTTTCCTTGATCCCTAAGATCTTCCAATCTCCCCAATATGCAGAATCTTCCCTCAATCCCTGAATGTCACCACAGAAAGTGCAGGGGTAGCCAGATGTGATGGTGCATATCTGTAATCCCAGGAGCATGATAAACTCAGGCTAGCTTTGGCAATTTAGTGAGACCCTACCTCAAAATTAAAAAAAAAATAAAAAGGGCTGGGGATGTAGCTCAGTAGTAAAGTGCCCCTGTTTCAGAATCAGGGAGGAGACAGGCATCCTGATCCTCCATGAGTGAAGTCAAAATTAGAGACAATCTTTCAACCCCCATCTTAAACTTTAATCTTCTACATAGGATCTCTGTAAAGTGCCAGTCCAAACTATCTTTGCATGCTGTCAGGGTCACGATACCATCCACCTTTCAAGGGACTCTTTACACATTTGGATTGTCCTGATCCTTACAGTGTCCTTTATAATATAAGATTAGAAGTTTTCTCCCTGTAGTTTGAACTCAGTGATCTGGTTGTTCCTCTTGGAGCCCAAAAAACTAGACCAAACTTACATTCACATGATAGTCCTTCAAGCCAAATAATGGCACACATCTGTTACATCCTTACCTTGTCTCTTCTCCTGATTGAATTCCCTTTTTCCTTCAACCATTTGCCATGTGATCTGGCTCTGAATCTTTTCAAATCCTGATTACTCCTTGAGACTCTATTCTGTAGACGTGGGATGAAGGGAGTAGAGTAGAACCAACTACTTTCTTATTCTAGGGACTTTAAAGTAGCTTAAGATTGTATTGCTTTTTTTTCTCTTTTGGCAAAAGGGAACTTCTGCTAGATTATTTTCTGCTAAAATATTTCTTTTTTTTTTTCATGGTACTGCTAGCCAGGTTACATTCATCTTCCTTGTCTTGAACTTGTTCAGGTAATTTTTGAACCCAAGTAAATAATCCAGTGTTAATCCTTTTTGTTACTTTGGCTCACTCATCTGGCTCCTTTGAGATCCTAATTCTGCCCAGCTCTTGTATTTGTAATCCATCCCAGCTTTATGTCATCCACATAATTGATAGCCATGGTGTTCTCTGGTTTTGAATGAAATTAGTCTTTAGAACATGAATAGGCCAAGACAAAAGATAAAGCACTCTGGTACATTAATAGAAAGCTAATTCTAGGCCATGATGGTCCACTCACCAGTACAACTAATTTTCTACTTTTAAGTCACCTAATGGGATTATCCTTCTTTCATTTATCTCTCTCTCATCCTTCAGGATAAGACATATGATAGATCTGGTGAAAAAATCTTGCTGAAGCTTAAGTACGCTTAATTGAATTTCTCTGATTTGTCAATTTAACAACCTTATCATTGAAGGAAATTAAGTTATTTTGATGCAACTTGTTTTCTGTAGACTTACACTGAGTCTTATTGATAACTTTCTTTCTCCCATCCTGCTTAGAATCTTAAAATTTTATTCAAGAATCTTGCCTAGGATCATTATCTTACCTATTTGTCTATGGTTGGCAAAGCATACCTCATTTTTCTTTTTGAAAATTAAAATCATGGACTGGGGTTGTGACTTAGCGGTTCAGCACTTGCCTAGTATGTACAAGGCCCTGGGTTCGATCCTCAGCACCATATAAAAATAAATAATATAAAGGTATTATGTCCAACTACAACTAAAAAATAAATATTAAAAAAAAGAAAATTAAAATCATGTTAACCCATCTCTAACTCTCTGGAAATTCCTCTGTTCTCCAGTATTCCTCAGAGTCTCTTATGGAGGTTTTAAAACTTCTTTTCAAGAGTTCAAGGATCAATCAAATAAGATTTACGTTGAACTCTAAAATGGAACCTATGCATAGGCATTGTGGTGGGGTTTATTATTGTTACCACCACTGAGTACTAAATAGGTACTAAATAGGGTCTTTGGGCCCTAAATGGGAATTCTCCAAACTTCAGAGTTGTAGAGTTTTTTGTTTGTTTGGTTGGTGTTGTTTTGTTTTTTGCTTCAAAGTAGCCAAAGACATTGGGCAGTAAATAGCATTTAAGTCTGGTTGAGTAGTATTCTTAGGTAAATAAAATTCCAAATGGACTGTGGACTGGTAAACGGGCATCCTAGCTGCCTCTGAACATTCACAATATTCTCATCCATTGGTGATCTCCATTTCAAGTGTTTACCTGGATGGGAATATGAATGGACCAAACTAATTTAGAATTTTCCAGGGACAGGGGAGGGGAGAAATGTGAAGAATGATAAAATGCAACAGCTCAGGCTTTTGAAATGAAGAATGATGACCCTCTATGATCTCCAGAAAGGGTCAAACTCCCTAGAGATCACTCTACTCCTTCCCAGAAGATCCGGTTCATCAAATCCAGAGTCCATGGGCTTAGTGATTGAATTTTTGTCTGATGGAAAAGTACAAGTTATTCCTTGGGCAGGGATGCCAGGGACCTTGTGAAATAAATTGTCTCCTATTTCAGATCTTTGTTTCACTTTCTATTATCAGGGAAAATAGCAATCCTGAATTTGATCCTGTGCAGACATAGCCACTAATATGCCCTTGTAACTCTCCTGCTTCACTCAGTCAAGACAATTTTGCTACCTACGTTCTGGCCTTCCTACCAATTTTTGGGGTAATGTTCCAAGGATACCAAGAAGCTTCAATATGTTATTTCTCTTCTATCACTGCTTTTTGCTCAAGTCCTGTCTGTGCTCTTCCTGAGACAACTGAGACCTAACAACTGAGACCCTAACCCAGACCTGATTTCCCCAGATGATGCAAACATATGATGATAATAATAAATGAAATGGGCTGGATACTTGAAGAGCATCTTGGAGGGCAGAAGAATGGCAGTTTCTGCTATTTCCTTACTCAGATGAGTATCTTAGTATCATAAATGGTTATTAACTTGGAACTGGGAGAGAGAATGGAGAAACTAAGGGCATATGTGTATGTTATGAGGGATTGGCCTAGAAAGATTTCCGTGGAATAGCATTTCTTGCCTTATAATAGATATTTGTGAGGATGGGTTAGGATCCTATTTCAAAATTATATACTTGCTTATAACTGGTTTTGTGATGAATGGAGATTAGTAGAGCCTTCATTAGTCTTTCCCTACTTTCAAGGAACCATGAACTTACTACTCTTTATTTTCTACCTCTTATTTAAAAATTTCAAATATCAGATTGTATTGCAATTATTTGCTTACTAAACTTGTATCTTCCTCTCTAGACTTCAAATTCTTAGAGAGCAAGGGTGATTCTATTTACACCTTTGGTCATCAGCACCTTGCACAATGGCTGCAATATACCAAGTGCTTAATAAATATTTGCTAATAAAAGAACAAATAAGTAGGGCCAAAATGAATGTTAATGCCTCATTCTTATTATGTGATATCTAGGAGTTGGCTGGATTTCTACAATAACCTTTCTGCTGTCTTGTCCCCTCCAGATGACATCAGTTGCCAAGGTGTATTACAGCCAGACCACTCAGACAGAAAGCCGGCCCCTAGTGGGCCCACCGATACGACGGCGGAGAGTCCTCACGAAAGATGGCCGCAGCAATGTGAGAATGGAACACATTGCTGACAAGCGCTTCCTCTACCTCAAGGACTTATGGACAACCTTTATCGACATGCAGTGGCGCTACAAGCTCCTGCTCTTCTCTGCAACCTTTGCAGGCACCTGGTTCCTCTTTGGTGTTGTGTGGTATCTGGTGGCTGTGGCCCATGGGGACCTGCTGGAACTGGGCCCCCCTGCCAACCACACCCCTTGTGTGGTACAGGTGCACACACTCACTGGAGCCTTCCTCTTCTCCCTTGAATCCCAGACCACTATTGGCTATGGCTTCCGCTACATCAGTGAGGAGTGCCCACTGGCCATCGTGCTTCTTATTGCCCAGCTGGTGCTTACCACCATCTTGGAAATCTTTATTACAGGTACTTTCCTGGCAAAGATTGCCCGGCCTAAGAAGCGTGCGGAGACCATCCGTTTCAGCCAGCATGCAGTTGTAGCCTCGCACAATGGGAAGCCTTGCCTTATGATCCGGGTTGCCAATATGCGTAAGAGCCTTCTCATTGGCTGCCAGGTGACAGGAAAACTGCTTCAGACTCATCAAACGAAGGAGGGTGAGAACATTCGGCTCAATCAAGTCAATGTTACTTTCCAAGTAGACACAGCCTCGGATAGTCCCTTCCTCATTCTGCCCCTTACCTTCTACCATGTGGTAGATGAGACCAGTCCCTTGAAAGATCTCCCCCTTCGCAGTGGTGAAGGTGACTTTGAGCTGGTGCTGATCCTTAGTGGTACAGTGGAGTCCACAAGTGCCACCTGCCAGGTGCGCACTTCCTACCTGCCGGAGGAGATCCTTTGGGGCTATGAATTCACACCTGCCATCTCACTGTCGGCCAGTGGCAAATACATAGCTGACTTCAGCCTTTTTGACCAGGTTGTGAAAGTGGCCTCTCCTAGTGGCCTCCGTGACAGCACTGTACGCTATGGAGATCCTGAAAAGCTCAAGTTGGAGGAGTCATTAAGGGAGCAAGCTGAGAAGGAGGGCAGTGCCCTAAGTGTGCGCATCAGCAATGTCTGAGGGCCTGTTTCCACCTTCCCAGCCCTCTGGCCTCTTTTCCTTTCTTTTGAAGCCCTGGGCAAGGGATACTACCTGGGGTCACTGGAGAGTTCCAGAAGCATCCATCCTCCATTCTCCCTTCTTTAACCCAGAGGCCTTTGGAAGTCTGAATCAACTGGAGTTCAAGTTTTCCTCCCTTTGTCTCCCCCACCTCCCCCTGCTTCTACCCCAATGCACACAACTCCCTTATGCCAGGATGGGTGAAGGAGAGGGAAGATTCGGCTGGAGTGGCTTAAAAGGCCTCAGCCATGCTTGGAGACTTACTTTAGAAGGGACATGTGGTTGGATGGATAGACTGTGCCTTCCTTCTGCCACCACAAGTGTTTGGTGACTTGAGGTTGGAGCCCTCTCCATCTCCATTTCTATGTAGCCAGTTCCTTAAGGAAAGGTTTTCTCTAATGGCCATCTTGTAGTCTGTGCTCAGAAATACAGGAACCTGAAATCAGTATATCTTGGGGATTCTACCAACCCTTGTTGAAAGCAACTAAAATTTGTCATGATGTATCTAATTTTTGTTGGTAACTTCTGGTCATAACCTGGGTCCTTGGATACTACCATTTCCCCCTTTCTATTCTCAAGTGGACATTCTCAGGATAACCAGTTCTCTCATAGCTTCTGTCCCCCAGAGAATCAGGATTAACTGGAGAAACATATAGTCATGACCAACATACTTTGCACCCATTCTGGATTCTAAATATTCAGTTTTGGAGCTGTTGTCCAAAACTTTGAACACATCCTCCAGGCAGCCCTGGGAAAATTTGTTTCCCTGTGTTCTCTGAATGGGAGGATCCTCGCCAGTATGTTCCCTCAAATAAGTCCAGTGCCCAAGCCTCATGAAAAGGTCTGAAAATGATACTTCAGATTGCACTGTACCTGGCTTCTCTTCTTCCTTTCCTATTTAGCCCAGACCCCTCTTCCTTTAACCCCAACCCTTTAGAGAAAGGAAGAGAAATGTGAGGACTTCCTTCTTTTAACACAGATGCTCAACTAAAAGTAGATCCACAGGGTATAGATTCCCCAGGAAAGTTAAGCCAACCACATGGGATGGGCAACTTCTCAGATTTCTAAACTGCTCTACAGAGCCTCTGGGTATTGGTGATGCTTTTGTTAAGGTTTGTGCAGAAGCAGAATTCTCTGGCTAGCAACCACTATTTTGTTACACCTCCTGGTATCTTTCTGAAAAATGACAGTTATTTCACCAGGCAGTACTGGGAAGGGAGGAAATTATACCTCCAGATCAAATACCCATGATCTCCTTTAGCTACTCTGAGATTTGGTATAAAATCATGAAAATCAGTATAATTTCTACTCTCCTCTACCATGGGGCCAGTTTCAGGCAAGTTAAAAAGCCTCTTTAGGAGATGATTCAGGCAATCCCTTGTTCCCTAGTGGGGAGTATGGCAAAGGTCCTGGAAGGGCATATAGATACCAGAAATTTCTGTAATGTCCCAAATCCTATGAGTGTTTTCTGGTTTCATTTATGTATGAAGGAACCCCTTCAAAGTTGTTTGGCATAGAATCCCTGTATGAATCAAGTGGCAGTTTATTTAAGATGAACTTGACCAATTGTTATAAGCTACACACTTATACCGAGTGTATACATGCTTCTCTGTGCAGAACCTTGCAGAAAATCTCACTCAGTTTCAAGGCTGGACCTATTCAACTGGCATATTCCTCTCATATTGATCTCTCCTTGAACTCAACTAACTTTATCTTGAAAATGAAGACCCTTGAGTCTCCACTTACTGTAAACCACACCATTACTCTCCAGCCCTCATATAAATAAGAACCAGAAAAACTTGAAAATCTGAAACAAAGAACAGAAGGCAAGGAGCCAGCTTCTGTGCTCTCAACATTAAACTTATCTGATTTCTTTCAACATATAAGGACAAAATGTACTGCAGTGTGTGTGTGTGTGTGTGTGTGTGTGTGTGTGTGTGTGTTCTTATCTATTTGTTCCCCATCTGGTTTCTTCTGTGCACTGCTGCTTTCCTTCTGAAGGAAGTATTCTCTTCCTGTTCCCCTGCTGTCTTATTCTAAGCCCCACTCTGGCTCTCAGATTCCTGGATAACAAGGTGCAAAGAGAACATTTTCTGATTTAATCTTTTTTGAACCTCCTCTGCTATCCCAGGCTTTGCTTTAAGTTGCACTTTAAATCATACTGTCCTATTAGTGCAATCTGGCATCTTCTCCAATAAGCCCGTTCTTCCCCAACAGTTTATCCCACCCTCAGCCCTAAATGGTTCTTTAGACTTCAGCCTGTCTCCTCTGTCCTGGAATCCTCTTTCAAGGCTTTAGGATAATCTTTGGAAGTAGCTGGGTGTGGTGAGAAATGGGCCCCATCTACATCAGCCATAGACTTGGAATGTCAGCATAATAGCCATAAATGTTAAGGGGGAGATTTCAGAAGGTGGGTAAAAAACAACTGATGAGAAAGGATACGCAGGGTGTGAAGATAAGAAAGAATGGGGCTGAAGGACTTGGTGAAATCAATGAAACCCTTGAGACTTTCTTGGGCTGGCAAACAAGGGATGGGTAGAGTCTTGGGGAATTAGGATATGATACATATGAAAGGTTTATCTAAGGAGAAAAAAAGAGATAATATATACAGAGAGATATGTATAAAGATGTATATATGCCCAAATATACAGAATGTACAGAAACTAAGTATTCAGAGAACTTAGAAAAGGGGGCAGATATTTTGCCTTGATTGTGGAGTATGACACCCAAAATTTGAACCCTGGTTTCAACATGGAAATGAGATGGTTGATGGATTTCAGATTTGGTGCTGGGAAACAGAGAGATGAAACCTTCTTTTCAGAAATAAGGAGGCATCCATTGATGGTTTTGATGAGCTCCTGCCACTGATAGGACCAGGAAGAGGGGGGATAGGAGGAAATGGGTGGGGGAGATACTCTATCCATGCGAATCTAGGAAGATCTACTACTTAAACTATGTACCCCCATCCCTAGCAGAATTCTGCTATTGTAGCACCTTTTTAAATAATGAATAAATAAATACATAACGCACACAGGCTTCTTTTCTATTTTCCTCTCTCAAAGTAAGCTTTATTTTCCCTTCTTGCACAGGGATGGGAACAACTGCAGCTCCAGTCCCCAGAATTAAGCTAAGCTGAAAACCTTTGTATCTGGGAGGGACTAAAGGGAAGCCTCAACCCTAGAATCCAAATGCCAGGACTAAAGAGCTGATGGGCCCAAGATCCTCCCAAGGCAGAGACCCAGCCCTCTATATGGCTGCAAATCGCCTAAAGAGAGTGCCATCCACGCCAGAAGCATCCTAGTCCTGGCACTTGTATGGATGGGGATATTTTGGCTTTTGAAGCTCCTGTATGAAACTGGGGGGGGGGTGGGGCTATCATCTTGCTCTAGGGGATGGTACAGTTCCATGAGAGGTTTCTGGAATCTCTACACTATGTTTCACCTCATTTACTCACCCCAGTCCCTGGACTCCGGTCAGCTAATAAGACCATCCAGGGTTTTCCCTATGAGGTCTGAGCAGAGGAAGGAAGCCAGTCATACTATTGGCACAAGCCAGGGACACTGTACCCTCCCCAAGGCTAGTACCTTGATTCTTTACCCCTCCTAGGTAACCTAGTTTATTTGAAAAATAACATACTGCTTGTGCTGCAGTGAGTTGGGCCTCCAGACTTGGTCCATGGCCACTCTACCGAAGAAAAAGTATCTAGGGATGGTTTCTCCCATTTATTGTGTTAAAGACTAAGCAAGGTTGAATTTACATAGGGAAAAAAAGATGTACGAGAGAGTTTTGGTTTATTTATGACTGTTCAAAACAAGTTACTAAATAAAATGGATAAATCTTTGGTCTTAACTCTAGCTTATTTTAGAAATCTAAACCCATACTGTTATGAAAGCCTCGAAGAGGAGGAATGAATTAGATGTGATAGAATTTCTGACCATGTAGCCAGTCCTCTTCTGTTGAATTTCTCTGATTAGTGACATCATTTCTTCCACTCCTTCTATGCACACTCCCTTATTAACTTTAGGATCCTTTAGCAAATACCTTTTAAATTTGGTTTTAAAGGAAGAGATTTAGCTGAAGATGTTGCTCAATGGTAGAATTTGTGAGGCCCTGGGTTCAAAACATACAAACAAAAAGCATAAAGGATAAGATTAAAAAAAAAAAAAGTAAGATCCAGAAATCTGAACATTGGCTCAGCTTAATCCAGGAAGTCAAGTTGCTCTGAATCCCTTCCAGCAGTGACCATGAGTCCAATTTTCCTTCCATGTTACTATGTCGACTTGTTGGCTGGTTTTCCTTATATATCCTCAAGGCTCTATAAGGCAATTCCTTAATCATCAGGCATTTCTTCCCCCAAATCTCAAAGAAATGGATTTCTCTTCTACTTATCTATCACTAGCTTGAGAAAGGCTCGGTTGTCATTATCCAGCCCTGAATTTTCTCTGATGAGAAGCAACAGAGTCTATAGTCACTGACTCTTGTTCCTTTTGGAGGGATAGAAGTGAGAAAGGAGGGACAAATTAGATTTCTTATTATCCTTAAAAAATCCACAGCATTTAGAAAACACCAGGGGATTAAGACCTATGAAATGTATAAGATATATATAAAATACAGTTCCTAAAAGTCTATAGTTCCTACAAACTTGAGGAAAGAGAAAGAAAATAATGAGTAGTATAAAACAAATATAAATAACAAGGTCAATAACAAATAGCATATGCTAATGCTAGGTATAGAATTAACATCTAAAAAGAATAAGATTTCTGTGGAAAACATTGACAGGGACAGACTCTAGGCAAGAACTGATATCAGTCTAAGAGGTCTGATTTTCCTTTTTGCTTCTCTGCCCTGATGTTACACACCAGAGGGCCCACATCAGGGGGCCCTCACCAGAGGCCAAATACTTAGGCTTCCTGATCTTGGACTTTCAGCCTCTAATACTATGAGGTAAATAGACCTCTTTCTTAAAGGAAAAAGAAAAAAGAAAAATATACCAATATGTATTTTAGCCATTTATTTCTTTAATATTAATATCAAACACTTGTTAAATAAGTGGCTAAAACATTTGAAGCACATTTAAAAGACTGTCTATGGTGAGAGGACTTCTGTAAATGTGTTCGTTCATCAGTGCTACTCAACATGTAAAGAAGCTGTGTGAACAAAATAAAGTTTAATAAAGCTAACAAGTTTTGAAGCACAAAAAAAAAAAAGAAGAAGAAGAAGTCTGGTTAGGACACATTTGACATAAGATTCAAGAAAAGTCAGCAAATACAGAGTTTCTAATGTGTGGACAGTACCATCTGACTAACAAAGAAGTATAAAACATGATTCATGCCATCAAGAGGTAGAGGGTGGGTCATGGTAGCACATGCCTGTAATCCCAATGGCTTGGGAGGCTAAGGCAGGAGGATTTCGAGTTCAAAGCCAGCCTCAGCAATTTAGCAAGACCCTAAGCAACTCAGTGAGATCCTGTCTCCAAATAAAATATTAAAAAAGGGGCCGGGGGCCGGTGGTGCAAGCCTATAATCACAGCAGCTGAGACAGCAGGATTGCAAGTTCAAAGCCAGCCTCAGCAAAAGCGAGGTGCTAAGCAACTCAGTGAGACCCTGTCTCTAAATAAAAAGGTTCAATCCCTAGTACAAAAAAAAAAAAAAGAAAAGAAAAACCAAACAGGAGATGTGCAGACCTATAGCTTTCCATCTGCTATTTCCTCTTGGGAACTCTCCATACTTCCTGCCAACTTCTGGACTTCTTCACTCTGGCAATGTCCATCTTATATCAAATGAATCTCACGAAAAGCTCCAGTACTAATGACAGCTGCCATTTTACATCACTTGTGGATTTATTCAGTCTATCTTATTCATTAGACTTTAAGTGACACATGGATGGGATTCCTGTCAAGTGTTTGTGGTCACCAGTATAGCTCAGAACCTTGCACAGTGCCTGGCATGAAAGACACTCATTAAATATAGCAAGAAGGAATGAAAGAAAAGAGGACAAAGAACTTGCCTAAAATTCACATGGCTAGTACCCAGTGGAGTTGGTATGTCTTGTTAAAAAACCATAAAAGATTAAGATAACACATTTCACAAAGCATAGCATCATTAACTGTTAAAAAATAGAAAAGACAATACACTGTTTGGGGGAGAAAGAGCCTATTTCTACTGGTTAAGGTTTAGGAAGAGTTTACAGAGGAGTAGAGGTTGTGTTTGGCACTGAAGGATCAACAGCATTTAGGTAAGTGAACTGAAATAAGTTTCTCAGCAGACAGTATAGCACGAGCAGGAGGAAAACACCAGGCATGTTTAGGAGACAGTAAATTCAGAATACAGGGCTTTATAGGTGAATAAGTTGAAAAGTAAGATAAGCCTGATAATGGAGGGATTAAATGTCAAGTTGAAGCATTTATTATTTTTCCTCTGGACAGTTGGGAGCCACTGAAGAAGTCTGAGGGAAAAAAAATCTAGTTGAAATGCTTTTATGAATGTTAATCTGGCAGTAAAATTGAGACAGGACTCCATCCCTTTTTCATTTCCACAACTATTATCTATATCTCCCACCTTTGACTTCAGTGACACGCTTTCTTTTGATTAAATGTGTTTCCATATCTGCCCAATTATGGTACCTCTTACCTTCTCTACTAAGTTAGCCACATGGGCAAAGACTGGCTGAGGCCTTTCTGTCAAACTACCTAAGCTAACCCAGCCAGAAGACCCCTAATTTAGTTAATCCTCAGACATCTCTCTCTATATTCTTCACCTTCTGGGACTCAGCCTCACTTATCTATAATTCATAGAAGAGAAGAATAAATCAAAGAAAGAGTCATAGTGACAGAGAATATCAGGATAATTCAAACAAGAGCTTAATGAGAGGAAATAGAGAAGGAAATTGGGATTGTAATCAACATTGCAAGTCAGTCACACAGTGATAAAGATATTCTGGGTCAGATAGAACTGGTTGGAGTTCCAGCTCTGCTACTAGCAGCTGTCTGTATGACTTAGGAAAATTACTTATCCTTCATAAGCCTTTATTTTCCTCATTTGTAAAGGTAGGAATATCTACCTTACATGAAAAGTATTTACACAGGGGATGGGGATGTGGCTCAAGTGGTAGTGTGCTGGCCTGGCATGCACTGGGCACTGGGTTCCATCCTCAGCACCACATAAAAATAAATAAAGATATTGTGTCCACCTAAAATAACAACAACAAAAAATAAAATTTAAAAAAATTTTTTTAAAAAGAAAAGTATTTACACAATGCCTGGTACATTGCAAAAAAGCCTTCAACAAATCCAGCTATTACAAATCATCATCATAATTATAATTATCTGAATGGTGATGTGCTGCCACTGAATATGTGGCTAATGTACTGCAAGAAAAAAATGCATAGAAGTAATTATTGATCTAAGGCATACAATTGTACCCAAGGCACATTAAAGGACACAAAGATAGCAGAATGTGAATACAGAACATAAAACATTAGCAAGGTTCATTCAAAGAGTAAATGTTAACTCTCAAATGGATGAGAGAAGTAGTCCCAAGAGCTCCATGTTCAAAACAGATGGAGTCACCTCCTTTCTTTTAACTAGACTGGAAGACTTCCTCTAGGAAGCAGGCGCCATCTGTAAAATCAAGTCAGTTGGAATTTATTAAACACTGTGTGTGCATATGTGTGTGTGTGCATATGTGTGGTACTGGGGATAGAACCCAGGGCTTCACATGGCTAGGTAAACATTGTATTGCTAAGCTACATCCCCAGCCTTTATTTTATTTTGAAACAGGATTCGGATTGAGTTGCCCAGGCTAGCCCAAATTTGTGATTGTCCTGCCTCAGCCTCCCAAGTAGCTGGTGTATACCACATCAGACCAGACTTTTCTGAACATTTACCATGTGTCTAAGACTGCAATGAATTATCCTAATATTATCTGTCACTATGACTCTATCTTTGATTTATTCTTTTCCTCTATGAATTATAGATAAGTGAGGAACTAAAATAAATTAAGGATAAGATAATGATTTCTACTCCAAAGACCCCTCTGATCTCACTGAAAGGTTTATAAATACAATCTAAAAGTATCAAATTCTGCAATGCAGACTACAATAGTGTAATATGTGACTGCAGAAGGGAAAAGGCTAATGGGCTGGAGTCCTTGGTGAGTCCTGGACATCAGGTTTGAGTTGGGTGGGTGAAGGGCAGACATTGACAAAGGTAAAAGATATTTGAAGGGGAAAAGAGAGCTGAGAGCACTCCAGGAATGCCACTCTAGTAGTCTTCTAGTAGGAGGAATATCTAAATCAATTAACTGTTACTGAAATGACTAATTTGAAGTCAGGTGCTATGTTAGATGTTGAGGTACAGAAAAAAATCGTATAATTTCTGTTCTCAAGCAAATCAGAGTCCTGATGAAATCCAGAAGGAAACAGAATTACTAAGTAACAAGACAAATGCTGTAATAATAAAATAAACAGGGAGTTTCGGAGCACTGGAATGACAGATACTGGGCAGGATTTTTATCTATAGGGCAGTGCCTTCTCTGTGAATGAATTTTTTGGCGCTTAGAGGGCCTCTGTCCCAGTCCTTCTACTCTCAGACAGATCAAAGGATTGAGAGGACTGGTATCAAAATCATTCTAAGTGATGAGGAAGTGGACTGAGGGCTAGGATACCCCTCTAGGAGTGGATAACTGAGATGAAGCATAAAGGTTTGGAGAGGGTGTTTGCCAGAGTGACTGGGGAGAAGAAGGCAACCTTGGTGGAAGGAATAGCAAACACAAAGGTACTGAGACACGAGGGTCTGACAGTTTAGAAATCTCGGAGACTTCCCGGCCTCCTTTCCTATCCCCTGCACCTAGGGTTGCTTGATGAAATATGGACTGCTTACTGAAATCGGAACTTCAGATAGACAGCTAACAATTTTTAAATATTAAGTATTCCCCCAATACTGCATGGGTCATACCCATTCAGGTCTCATTCAACTCATCCTGGCCCGCTCTATGGGCCCACAGACCCCTAATGGATACCGGAGAGCTGGGGAGGCACGGCACGAGAAACTAGCTTAGGTTTATTGTCCTTTCATTCCTACATTTTCACTCCTGGGGCTCCAGCCAGGCCTGAAGGACGAAGCTTGCGGCTGGCTTGGCGTCAGAGGCCGACCCTCTGCCGACTGGAGTTGAGCGTGAAGGAGAGCGGTCACTCACAAACATAACTCGGCTCCGGCCAGCACAGCTCTCCCGGCAAGCAGAAGTCGCGCTATCCTACGACCGGAAATCCCGCCTCCGCCGGAGGAAGAAGCGCCAGCAAGACAGCCAATCCAGAGGAAGGCTGGGGCGACGGAGAGCCCGGAGCGGGGCGGAAGACCGGAAGTAGTGCGGGGGCGGAGCTTCGCGCCGGAAGTATCCCGCTGTTGTTTCTGGTGGCGCCCTCGCTCGTGGGAGATGCGCCGGCCACCTTAGGCAAGGAATCTAAGCCAGGTTTGGAGAGATACGAACGCAGTTTGGAGCTGGGGCGCCGAGCGGCTGTCTCGGAAAGATCATGGGCTCCACTAAACCTTGGGGAGAATGGTTCCTGAACCTGAGGGTGCCGCCCGCCGGAGTGTTTGGCGTGGCCTTCCTCGCCCGGGTCGCCCTGGTTTTCTATGGGGTCTTCCAGGACCGGACCTTGCTCTTGAGGTATACGGACGTAGACTACCACGTGTTCACCGATGCCGCGCGTTTCGTCACCCAAGGGCGCTCCCCTTATCTGAGGGCGACCTATCGATACACCCCGTTGCTGGGTTGGTTCCTCACTCCCAACATCTACCTCAGCGAACTCTTTGGAAAGTTTCTCTTCATCAGCTGTGACCTCCTCACCGCTTTCCTCTTATACCGCCTTCTGCTTCTGAAGGGGCTGGGGCGCCGGCAGGCTTGTGGCTACTGTGTCTTTTGGCTTCTTAACCCCCTGCCTATGGCAGTGTCCAGCCGAGGCAATGCGGACTCCATTGTCGCCTCCCTGGTACTTATGGTCCTGTATCTAATAGAGAGAAGACTCATCGCAGGTGCTGCTGTGTTCTATGGTTTCGCGGTGCATATGAAGATGTATCCAGTGACCTATATCCTGCCCATAGTTCTCCACTTACTGCCAGAACGCAACAACGATGAAGGCCATCGTGAATCCCGGTGTTCTTTCCGCTGTCGTTTGTACGAATTCTCGAAGAGGCTGTGTAATCGGGCAGTGTTGCTCTTTGTAGCCGTAGCTGGACTCACATTTTTTGCGCTGAGCTTCGGTTTCTACTATAAATATGGTTGGGAATTTTTGGAGCATACCTACCTTTACCACCTGACTAGGCGGGATATCCGTCATAACTTTTCTCCATACTTCTACATGCTGTATTTGACTGCAGAGAGCAAGTGGAGTTTTACCTTGGGAATTGCTGCATTCTTGCCACAGTTCATCTTGCTTTCAGCAGTGTCTTTCGCCTATTACAGAGACCTTGCCTTTTGTTGTTTTCTTCATACATCCATTTTTGTGACTTTTAACAAAGTCTGCACCTCCCAGTACTTTCTTTGGTATCTCTGTCTTCTGCCCCTTGTGATGCCACTTGTGAGGATACCCTGGAAAAGAGCTGTCCTCCTCCTAATGTTATGGTTTATAGGGCAAGCCTTATGGCTGGCTCCTGCCTATGTCCTTGAGTTTCAAGGAAAGAACACCTTTCTGTTTATTTGGTTAGCTGGCTTGTTCTTCCTTCTCATCAACTGTTGTATCCTGATTCAGATTATTTCCCATTACAAAGAGGAAAACTTGAGAGAGAGAATCAAATATGACTAATGTATTTTCTATATCTTCTGCCACTTAGGTTACATTGACTTTTCTGTATGGACTAGAAGAGAGCTTTGGAAACTTTTTTTGAACATTCTAAGCGCTCTAGTGAAAGTTGCCTTGTTCCAACAGAAATTAAAACCAATGTTTGCCTTATATATAAAGAGGACTCAATAATTGAGGTCCACCCTGTAAAAAAATCTTAGGACTTTTTACTTGGGACACAATGGGAAGTAAAGGTTCCTTGTTTGAACATGCAAAGGCTAATGAAACTATCAGATGCTTAAAGTTCTTGTCATTAAGAGACATAAGGTCTAAGCCAGTATTTGTTTCAAGTGTACTGTGCCACTGTCTTAAGCTGTGTCTTATCTTCAACACCCCACTTTTTCTTTATGAAGCTTTTCTGACTGCTGTGAAAACTAAAAAGTATTCCTAAAGTGCAGGGTTTTTGTTGTTGTTGTTTTTAAGATGTGAGGCATTAAATAGTACTACAGTGCTTAGTTGGGAAAGTTTTAAAGTTTCATGTTAATTGTGGGGATTTAAAAGATAAGTAACCCAACAAATTTTGTAATCATGTTTCATGTATTTGTTTTATATCTTAGATTACTGTTTGGTTTTATACAAAAAGAATTAAATTTAAATCCATCCACCTTTAGACTTGAGTGATTACAGTTTTTAAAAAACATCCTCTTGCTTTTGATGTTTAAGCTCTTAAACACACAAACTATTAGGATATTTTAGTGTACTAAAATTACTTTAACTAATTTTAACTTTTTGATTGCTAAAAAGACTTCACCCAGATTTTAAGTTAAACAAGTGTTGGCTGTATTGTAAAAAAAAAAAAAAAAAAAAAAAAAATATATATATATATATATATATATATATATATTTATGCTGAGGATTGAACCCAGGGCTTTGTGCATGCAAGCCAAGCACTCTACCAATTGAGCTGTATCCCCAGCCCAGTTAAATTGTTAATAAGGCATTCCTCAGCTTGAAAACACCCCACTTACAAAGTGTCCTTATGCAAATGGAGAACTTTGAGGGAGACTCCTGCAGAGCCTAAGCCGCATCCCAAGAAACATCCTAGACCAGTAAGATCTGGAAAACAAGGCTTTGGAGGGCGGAGATGTCTCCCTTAACACTATTTTTGATGGAAAATGCTTTCTGAATTGTTGGAACAAGCATCCTAAATTTTTTTTTCTAAAAAAAAGCCCATCTATGTTTGGGGCTTCCTAACATTCTAAAATGTTAGGAATATGAGTATGATTTAGTGATTGTGGTTTTAAAATATATGAGTATGACTTAGTGATTGTGGTTTTAAAATCACATCTTCAATGTGGTTTAAAAGATTTTTTTTATGTCAAAAATAAAAAAAAAACCTGTAAACAAACAAAATGCTCCAGAGAAGTAGAATTTTTATGTCAATTTGGACATTAAGAAGTCTTTGAGAATAAAATGTCTATGAACTAGTCGTCATTAAGAATTCTATTACCATCAGCATTTCTTTGGTGGATATCTTTTGGGACCTGGCATTAGAAAGAAGGAAAAATTAGCTGTTCATGGCCTGCTGTATGGATGAAAATAGTAGTCAATTGTTGAGGACAGTGACTTTTCTTATAATACCTAGTCCCATAACACATATTAGGTCTTATCTTGAGGGCTCTTTGTATATATGTCTCTTTAACCAGTGGCCTTCCAACTATGGCTTTCTTGCCTATTTAAATTATTATTTTATACTAATAATTTTTAAAATTATTACTTTGTAATTAAATTTTTTTTGGATAGAATTGGAAGGGAAGAAATGGGAAATAGAATTCCCTGTCTCTTGCCTTTATTTGTATCCCTGGCTATTTTTTCTTTTTCTTTTTCGTGGTAGCAGGGATTGAATCCAGAGGTGCTTAAGTGTTGAGCCATATCCCTAGCCCTTTTTATGTTTTATTTTGAGCCAGGGTCTCACTAAGTTGCTTAGGGCCTTGCAAAACTGCTGAGGCTGGCTTTGAACTTGTGATCCTCCTGTCTCAGCCTTCCGAGTTGCTGGGATTATTGGCATGTGCCACTGTGTCCTGCTCCCTGGCTATTTTTTAAAAGTTTACTTACTTATTATTATTTGCTTTTCATATTTAGCATTGAAATTGCTAAATGATATTCTATCACATGAATGTTCACATTATAAATATGTCATTCTTCAACTGTTAGACCTTTGAGATTACATCCAACTTTTAATATTCTAAAAAGAACTTTAAACATTTTTCATGTTTTAGATCATTCTCTTAGGATATTGTTAGAAGACCCCAAATTTCTGCCAGAAATTGTTTATCAAAGAAGTGCAGGTGTTCTTAAGAGATTCAGAGGGTATTTTACATTTTATGTGCTGCACAACAGTAAGTTAATTTGTAAAGTGTTTTAATTTTATCTTTTGGGGGATTTAGCTTTTTCATTTAATTTTGCTTTCCAGTTTTGTAAATCTCTTTTTGGCTTTTTACTTTCAACCCCCCCCCCCCCACCTTTTTAAAAGCAACTTATATGTTTAAATTGTTGCATGTTGATTATACAGGATTGGGTTGGAGCTTTCATTGTGGCATTTTGTATATACATAAAAACATAATTATAGTAATCTTACTCCCCACTCCCTCACTTTCCCTCTTCCTGCCATTTGCAATTCTTTTGGTTTCCTTATTTATTTATTAAGGTGGACACAATATTTTTATTTAATTTTTATGTGGTGCTGAGGATCGAACCCAGTTGTCTCATGGGTGCAAGGCAAGCGCTCTACCTCTGAGCCACAACCTCAGCCCTGGTTTCCTTATTAATCATTCAGTAATACCTTAAACTTACATAGCAATTTACCTTATTTCTTATATAATTATTTTTGTTCTTATTGCCCCCTCCAATCTAATGGATATAGGAAGGAACTTGGATTTATGCAAAATAATTTTCTTAACTACCTGTTACTATAAACTTTATTTATGATTATGATTATGATTATTATTGTTATTATCTTGTAGTGCTGGAGATTGAACCCAGGTGGCAAGCACTCTGCCACTGAGCTATACCCCTAGCCCCAATTCTTTCTAATCTTGATCTGGTTCTTTGAAAAGATAATATATGTGAAGATTTACAGGCAGATTTCTGGTTCAGATAACTGGTTCAGGCTTGACATTTTTTGTGCTTGGGTATTCTTGTCACATGTTAGCTGACTTTAAGGGGTGGAGGTTTGGCTTATATCCCTAAGCTCCCCAGCACTTAAATTCTTCATTGTGTTGAGGGGTCATTCAAAGTTTATAGTGTTCTGTAGATGGAAGCACATGTCTTCTGCCTAGGTCAGAAATATCACAATCACACAAGCATTTATTCAGCACTCTAAGAAGCATTCATTTAGTCAAAACATTTGTATTCATTATCCCAAACAAAAACCAAATTAAATAGGACCATTTCTAGATGCTCAGACATTCTGCTAATTGGTATGTATGCTATATAAAATGAAACGACACAGTGACTATTTAAAAGTAATTTGGAGGATGAATATTTGAAGTTCAGTTCATGTAACAAAGGAAAATTTTAACCTCCTTTGCTCTCCATTCTTTTGGCAATTATTTATAGATGCTGGTCATGTGTCAAGTCCTGTAATAGACAAATCATAAGTTGGGGATGTAACTCAGTGGTAGCACTTGCCTAACATGTGCAAGACTCTGGGTTCAATCCCCAATACTTAGGGGGGAAAAAAGATGAAGTCCATATTGTTGACGATTTAGCAGTAAAATCAAACATTCCACTGATAAATTATTATATGAGACCCCATGAGTATACTGATTCGTAAAATGGGGATGAGTAGAAGATGCTACTATTCTTATTTAACAGATAAGATTGAGCTTAGAAACAAGTGACTTAAGTTGAAAAATTGGTTAATAGAAGACCAATGCAGGACCCCAGGGCTTTTGATTCCAATTCTTCTTGATTTTGCAAGTCATGTCATTCTCCCCGACTCCCACAACCAGGGATTGAATCTAGGGGCACTTTACCACTGAACTACTTTCCCACTCCTTTTTAAAAATTTTTGTTTTGTGACAGGTTCTCACTGAATTGCTGAGGCTGGCCTTGAATTTGCAATCCTCCTATCTCAACTTCCCCAGTTGCTGGGATTATAGGTGTGTGCTACCATACCTAGCTGCAAGCTCTTTTTTTTTTTTTTTGTACCAGGAATTGAAGCCATTGTTTAGCCACATCCCTTGCCTTTTTCTTTTCTTTTTCTATATTATGATGGCTGATTACATAGGAATACTTCATTCATCCAGCAAATGTTATTAATTTACCAGACTACTAAACACAAGGCTCTGAGCATCTTCTCTGTGTCAGGCATTATTCTAGGCAAAGTAGATGTAGCTGTGAGTGAGACAGAGCATCTGCAATACAGGATTCTGATGATTGTCACAAAGAAATGGCAGAAACAGGGTGATGACAAGTGAGGGGAGTGAGTGCTATTTAAGATGAAGTGGTTTGGAGGATGTGTTACGTTTTCTATCACTACAAGCAAATATTAGAACTAGGACCAAAACTCTAATATGGAGCCAAATTTATTATTCCTTTCTCTTCACTGCCCTTAACATTAAGCTATAGGTAGCCAAAGATGACACACTGGGCTCTAGAAGGTAGGGAAGGCAGGAAAAAGTCATTAATTTGTCTGGTAGGAGCCTACTTTGGGCCAGGTAGGCTAGGGATATAAAGATGTTTAATACAACAGTCCTACCTCCAAGGAACTTCCAGTCTAATAGAGGAGGTTGATGCTAAGGTGATACTAACTCAAGTTATTAGAGGAAAATGGACATAAAGTACTTCATTAACCCATCAACCAGACAAAGTTGCACAACCTGAAATTGCACAGGATAAGTACTGGAGGCTTTGAAACTTCCCTCCTTGAAATTGCTCAGTGATTAATCATACCTTTGATAATTCTTAATTTAGACCAGGAGACCTTTTATCTTCTGGCTCTTCCTCTATTTCATATTCCTTCCAGGAATACCAAATTATACTATCTCTCTCTCTCTCTCTCTTTTTTTTTTTTCCTTGTAGTGCTGGGGATTGAACCCAGGGCCTTGTGCATGGGAGGCAGGCACTCTACCAACTGAGCTATATCCCCAGCCCTATCTCTTTGTGTTTTTGTGTCTGCTGTTCCTTTGGCTGTAATATCCTTCTCCCCTTGTTTGCTTCACCAGCTCCTGTTTAGTTTAAGGATGACCTTTGTGAAACATTCTCGGATATATCAGTATCTCCATTATATGGTGCAGGTCACTTTGCACTGTAGTTCTCATGGGTGTGTCTATGCCATCTAGGTTGTGAGCTCCTCGGGAATAGGGGTTATTTCTTATTCATTGGTATTATTTTCCAGGGTTTTCACAGATCCAAGTAAAGACAGGCAGGAGTCACTGTATCATTGAGCTGCTTGGGCATGCCACAGTACTCTCCAAGATCTGTGGAATTGAGTTGTACAAGAGTCTGTCAAGTGGGAGCTGGGAATAGTGGGCTCTCTACACAGTGTCCATGGTGGAAGCTGGGAAAAAGAAAAGACAGTCGCTCACTGCCTGTCATTTCTAAATAACATCGGTATCCACCTAATTTTCTAAGCTAGAAGTTTATAAATCACTTCTTGTTCCTTCTTCTCCACTTGGCTACTCTCCCCCAATCTAATCAGTCACTAAATCCTGTCAGTTCTACTTTTTAATGTCCCTGGAGCCTGCTGGCACCTTGCCATTGTCATTGCCAATTCTGTAGTGCAGGCCCTCATTATCTCTCATCTGGAATCGATAGCTCCTGACTGGTCTTGCTCTCCATTCCTCTCGCCCTTTATTCCACCTCTCTATCCTCCACACTGCTGCCACAATGTGCTTTCAAAAGCAAATCTGATCGTGGCACCATCCTGATGAAAGCATCCTAGGGTACTCCATGACCTGAAAGAAGTCCAAATTCCTTAGCATCCTCCCTCTCGCATCAATTTCTTGCATCTCATCCTCACTCTAGCCCATTAGACAATACAGTTTCCTAAAATTACTATGCTGCAAAGCCCTGGCCAATGCTATTTCGCTGCCTCGTCTGCTTGCTTCTCTCCGGGTCGTCAGATGAACTGCCACCACTTTTCAAGACCCAACTTTATTAAGGGGAGTACATGGCAAGTTTATGGAAAAAGAGAGTTACCATTACGAAAAAAAGAAAAAGAGGGCCAGACTTGGAGGAGTTGGCAAATAATCTCTAAAATTGTGCTTGCTGTTTTAAATTGTGCATTTGCCTTTTCCCTCTTAGTGCATTAGCTCCTGGAAGACAAGAAGTGTTTTGTGTTTATGTCTTTACCATACAGCACAAGTATGTGAAAATGTTTGTTAAATAAATGTCATGGGGGGCTGGGATTGAGGCTCAGCAGTAGAGTGATCCATCGCCTAGCACATGCAAGGCCCTGGGTTTGATCCTAAGCACCATATAAAAATATATAAATAAAGGTATTGTGTCCAACTATAATTAAAAAATAAATATTAAAAAATCCAAATAAATAAATGTAATGGGCATGGGGGAAAGCCAACATTTGTTGGGTACTTATAATAAGCCTGTATGCTTTTTAGACATCATCTCATTTTATTTATTCATTCATTCATTCATTCACTCATTCACTCATTTATTCATTCATTCATATTGGAGAGTGAACCCCGGGGTGTTCTTCTGCTAAGCTATATTCCCAGCCCCTTTTATTCCTTGAGACAGGGTCTCACTAAATTGCCTTGAACTTGCAATCCCCTACTGCCTACTCATCCTCCCGAGTTGAAATTACAGGCGTGTGCCACTCTGCCTGGCTCCATCTCATTTCCTTTAATCCTCAGGTTTTAAGGTAAGTACTATTTGTTGACAAGAAAACAGGCTCAGGGGTGAAGTACTGCTCCCAACGTTATGGACTTGTTAGGGTTGGAGCTAGAGTTGGAACCTAGGTCTGTCTTCTCTTGAGCGATTCTTCAGACTGAGCCAATTTCCCCTCCTCCCTGGGCACACTTGGCAGTGTCTGGAGATGTTTTGGTTGGCACAACTGGGCTGTGTTGCTGACGTATAGTGACTTACAGTCAGGTATGCTGCTGAATATTCTACAGTGCACAGAGAAGCCCCGTAGCAAAGAATTATCTTGCCCAAATAGTGCCAAGATTGAGTGTTTTAATCTGTCAGGGTGCTATAACAAAATAGACATGGTGGCATATAAACAGCAGAAATTTATTTCTCACAGTTCTGGAGACTGGGAAGTCTGAGATGAAACTTCTGGAAGATTTGGTGTCTGGTAAGGGCCAGTTTCCTGGTTTGGGAATGGCCATCTTTTCACTGTGTCCTCACATAGCAGAAGGGGTGAGGGAAGTCTCCAGAATCACTTTTATAAGGACACTCATCTTCATGAGGGGTCTTCTCTCATGACCTACCTAATCACTTCCCAATACCCCTACTTCCTATCACCACACATGGGGGTTAGGTTTCAACGTATGATTTTAGGAAGGAAACAAACATTTAGTCTATTGCTTTGGAATTCTGCTCTAAACCATGTTGACTCTAATGCAAAGCAAGTAATCAAACAAAATAAATGCATCCCTGAGCCCTCAGGGAGTCAGACTGAGCTGGATATGTCCTGTGAGCCACTGGCATTGGTAGGGGAAAAAATGGACTATTCTGTCCAGTTGTTGACCTGTCTTCAATTTTATGCCTTTTTTTTTTTTTTTTAAATCCTACCTACTGAGTCTTCTTTCCATATTTCTTCTTTTTCCTCTTTCTCTTCCCCTGTAGACTCTAATTTAGCTTGGGGAAGGCAAGCCAGAAAGCTCCAACATTTTCAAACCTCTTTTCTAATTAGAAGGTAGAGATAGTACACAGGAAACTGCTGGTTTCCAATCGACATCTGTAGAATCTGGGAACAAGGCCAAAAATGTCACCCTCTGAAATTGACAACAAAAAGGAGATGAGATTAATCACTATGATAATCTTCCCACCTGAGAAATTCTTGGGACAGGTGCTGCTGATAGGCCCAGCTGTTTCTTCATCTCAGCCGGGAGTCCAAGAATGCCTCCTCATAAAGGAGAACAATTCGAACTTATCCTGTGCAAGGTAAGCTAATCTAGGAAATTAGGAAGTGTTTGTCCTGGGGAAGTGTCCTAATAGGGGAAGTGTCCTAATAGGGGAAGTGTTTAATGACTCCTACTTGTAACTGCCTCTAATTGTTGGGGATGCTTTTTGTTTTTCTTTCTCTCAGCAAAATGAACCCTAGGAGGGAGGAATGAGGTTCATTTTATCAATGTCTCTGAGCAGAGGCTTGGAGGAGTTATTGCCAGAAAAGGGTGAGAATTAATGGTGGTGTCTGCATGGGAGGGCGAGTGGTCACAGAAGTGCTATGGTTTGGATGTTGTTTGTCCTCCACCCCCAAAGGTTCATGTCATGGAGGCTTGGTCCTCAGTGTAGTGATGAGAGGTGGTGGGCCCTTAGGAACTGGAGCCTAGTGAAGGGTTCTTAGATCACTGGGAGCTTGTCTTTGGGAGGGTCTGTGGCATCCACAGCTCCTCTGGCTTTTCTGTCATCTCCCTCTCTCAGTACCAAAAGGGTCCTCACCAGACTGAGGCAAGGCTAACACATTGCTCTTTTCTTTATAAAGTTAGCCTGCCTCTGTTATTTTGTTATAATAATGAAAAACAGGCTAATACACTCAGTTCAATGATTCTTAATCAGAAGCTCAAGAACCCTGGTTTTATGCAAAATTGTGTGTGTGTGTGTGTGTGTACTTCTTTTTCCTATGGGAAATGCCTGTAGCCTTCATCAAAGGGATCTTTGACCTCTAAAATTGTTGCTCTTGCCCTGATGAGTACATACAGCTACCTAGGATAATGAAATAGAAGAAAACTCAAGAAAGACAACAGAAGTAAGCTCCTTCTAGGTGAAAGAGGATTCCTTTTCAGAGCTCAGATTTATTGATGGTGCATGTACAGGACCCCTTCGTGTATGCAGATATAATTCACTATTTTCTCATAAAAATTGGGAGCCTGGTATATTGGTGGAAACATGTACTGTGAGAAAACATCAAGGTAGAACAGAAATCCAGCCTGAAGGACACTGGAGAAAAGTACAAGAGACTTAGAATGCGGCGGGGGCGGGGGGAGAAGTGTGTTTGTGCATGCGCTTAGATGCACATGTGCATATGTGCCTATTAAATTGCCCCATGTATACCAACATCAATGTTGAATTGAGATCCACAGATACCCCGGAATAGTCAACAGACCTCAGTGAGAGTCCATGGGTCTGAATTCTAGGAGGACAATGAGGTAATTAAGATGGACCTCTTTTTAATTTTTTTTTTCAGTCACAAGTTACAGAAACCAATTTTAGCTAAAGAACTAATTTAAAGAATATTGGACAGTTCATAAACTCCAAAAAAGGAGCTGACTGGGGAATCTGGCGAGGCAAGAAATCAGGCAGTTTGAGGAATTCCACAGCAGGTGACTTCTGGTCTCTGACTTTTAAATTTCCAAGAGGAAGTTAACTGTTGAAACTAGTCCCAAAGAAGAGGAACTCATGAGCCATAGAATCACTTCAGTTGACTTTGACCACAGTCATTATCATTATTGGTTTAGCACATGTGTCCTATTTTGAAAATAGTGGGAGATAAGTACCCGGCCCTCAAGTCTTCAGTTGCTTGTTACACGCTGCATGCTCTCAATGTGTTTTCTTAATTTCTTACTATTTTTAAAACCAATTAATGGAGTTGAGATAGGAGAATAGCCAGGAACCTTTCAGACATAGGAAACAAAGTGCAGCAGATCTCAGAGAGGATGAACTTGGCATCCCAGAAATAAAAAAAAAGACCCTTGCTGCTAGAGAGCAATTTGTAAGGAGTGAGGAGTAGTTTTGTTGTTATTGTTTTTCTATGTGCAATAGAAAGTCACTGGAAAGAGAAAATACGCTTTTAAAAAATTGCACATAGATTATCCTTTTAAAAAATACTCTGGGGCTGGGGATTTAGTTCAGTTGGTAGAGTGCTTGCCTTGCATGCACAAGGACATGGGTTAGATCCCCAGCACCACCAAAAAAAAAAAAAAAAAAAAGGTATAAAAAATACTCTGGAAACTCAGTACGTGGTTTAAATCTGAGTAATAGTAGTAGAGATGGTGATAAGTGAGTGAATTCAGCAATACATTTTTGTATTTTGGAGCGAGAACTGACTAGACTTGCTGATGGATTTGGTGTGAGGCAGAAGAAAAAGAAAATCCAAAATGAATCCTAGGCTTTTGGCTCAGGCAACTAGATGGGTAATAATGTCCATTACTGCACTTTGAGGACTGATAGAAGGAGTAGATTAGTGGAGGAATATAGAGTTTGGAATTGATCCTGTCAAGCTTGAGATGTTAGCTATCTTAGTACACATCTTGGAGTCACCAAATTATAGATGTCACTCAAAAGCAAGGGCCTGGCTGAGATTGCTTTGGATGATACCTAAGTCTGAGCTCTGGACAATCCAACATTAGGAAGTCTATCTGGGAAGTAAAGGACAAATTTGTAATTTCTCATTTTAATGTGAGATGTATAATTTCTATATGTTATACTTAGCTTATTTTGAACATTTGCATTCTTGTTTATGAATGTACTCTCAGCTTCATGTAGTAAATGCCACACCTTTTGCAGATCTAGACTTCCTTGCTTACATCATTGGCAAAATCTTTTTGGCTTCTCTTTCTGTGTATTTGAGGGGTTGGCAGGAATTCACTGTTAACTGAGCCTGGAGGGAAGGCCAAGTCTGCCAATAAATCTCTTTGGGCCTGTAAATATTTGTATAAGATCAGTTAAGTATATTAAGTGGCCATGGATAAAACCAGGTTCTTAGAGCCTACTCTAATAAACCCCATGCAGAGAATCCACCTTGTGGATTATTTGCCATAAAAATTTAATTTTGAGTAGTGTTAAACTAAAGCCTGCTTCAGCTCTCTTATGGCATTTTGCATATTTCTGGAGTGGTTCTCTTCATGAGCATTTAACATATGAATTCATTTTAAAAGCAGTCTGAGCAAAAAGTAGAAAGGGAGGCCTGCTAATTGCATACCGTGTACGAATTTCCCTAGGAATTCTACCTAGTTCCATCTAATAAGGCTACATAACTATAGTAATCAATTAGTCCTTGAGGACTTTATTTTTCAAGTAAAAATAAAAATTTCCCTTTTGTTATCAAAACAATAAGTCCATTATAAAAAAAAGAAAAATTTTAAAAAGGAAATTTGAAGCATGTTAACTCTAAATCCACAATCCAGAGACACTGTCACCATACCTCAGAGTATAGCTTTCCAGACTCATACAGACACATAAAGATCACATACACTGTAGAGTTTGGAGTCATTCACTTTAATTTAAAGTAAACTTTTTAAAAAAAACCTTAGCAATATATTGTGAATATTTTTCAATAAGTCTTCAAGATTTTCTTCAGACTTTAAATGACTGCCAAGAATTTCACAGTATGAATGTACTAATCTGGCTAATTATCTCTCAGTATTTGCCTTGTTTCCAGTTTTTTGTTTTTGTTTTTGTTTTTATGTTCTGCTGGTATATCAATAACATCGTGGCAACTGAATTTTTGTATATATTTTTATTTCCTTAGACTAAACCTTTAGAAATAGAAATGCTGAATCAAAGAGTTCTGTCAAACATTGGCAAATTGTTCTGTAGATTGTGTTATACTCTTACCATCAAGAAATTCATGTGTGGCCAGCTTGGTGGCTCATGTCTGTAATCCCGGTGACTCAGGAGGCCGAGGCAGGAGGATTGCCAGTTCAAAGCCAGCCTTAGCAATTCAGCAAGGCGCTAAGCAACTCAGTGAGACCCTGTCTCTAATAAAATACAAAATAGGGTTGAGAATATAGCTCAGTGGTTGAGTGCTCCTGAGTTCAATTTCTGGTAGAAAGAAAGAAAGAAAGAGAGAGGGAGGGAGGGAGGGAGGGAGGGAGGGAGAGAGAGAGAGAGAGAGAGAGAGAGAGAGAGAGAGAGAGAGAGAGAGAGAGAGAAAGAAATGCATTTGTTTTGTTAACGTAGGACCTGAAAAATAATCCTAAAACAAAATCTTCGTCAAGTTAATAGGGAAAATTTTGATTGGATTTCTTTCTTTAGCTGTGAGGTTGAAGAGTATAATCATTGGTGGTTGGCATTTCTTATTTTGTGACTGGCTTTGCTACCTCCTGTACTCAATACTCACTGAGGATGATTTTATTGATTTTTAAGATCATTTTCTGGATATAAGAGACATTAACCCTAGTTGTTTTAAATATTTAATGTAAATATTTTTCCTAGCCTGCCGTTAGGCTTTTATATTTTGACTTCAAAGGGCTAAAAAATGTATAATTAAGATCAGTTTTTCCTTTTATGATTTCTGTATTTTTGGGGTGGTGGTGGCAGGGGAGACTGAGGATTGAACTCAGGGGCAGTTGACCACTGAGCCACACTCCCAACCCTATTTTGTATTTTATTTAGAGACAGGGTCTCACTGAGTTGCTTAGTGCCTCATTTTTGCTGAGGCTGGCTTTGAACTCTCCATCCTCCCACCTCAGCCTCCCAAGCCTCTGGGATTACAGGTGTTTGCCACTGCCACCGCGCCTGGCCTCTTGTCATTTTTAAACAGCATTTCCTAACCCAAGATTATATAAATATTTACAGATACATATGTATTTTTTTCTAAAGCTTGTTTAATTTCATTTCTTACATTTAAATCTTGATCTGTGGACTTTACTTGATATGATACAAGTAGGAATTTAGTTTTATTTCTTTCAAACAACCCACTATTCAAAAGTTAACTAATTTTGCTTCATTTTACATTTCTCTGCATTATATTTGCAGAGTAGCTATATAGTAAAGTACATGTAATGAAGTACTGATCAAAAGCTATACCCTGGAGGCCCATGGCCGTTTCTAGCCTATGAATATATTTGATTCAAGTAATTTTTGAATTGGTCGATTATACAAATCAGGAAATTTTATACAAAAAATCTAGTTTTAGAGGTTCTTTTGAAAAATCAGGCTACCCGGCAACTGGGTCACAATCCTAGTTGATAAAAATGTGCAGGAGTTGGGAACCGGTTGTTTCCAATAGTCCAGGGAATGCCCCCACCCATGTACTTCATGCATTTTGATTGTCTGCCTGTACCCCCCCCCTCCCTGCTCCCCAGGCTTTTAAGGTCAAAACCATTGCTATTATGTTTTATGTACTCATATTGCAGATGGACACATTATGAGATTTCTCTAATTAATAATGACTGTTTTGGCATTAGTTTTCCTGAGTTTTCTTAATCATCGTATTATTATTTTTGATGGGGTTCTTCTTCTTTTTTTTTTTTAATTCTTTCCTTTTTTGGAACTGGGGATCAAACCCAGGACTTTGTGAATATGAGGCAAATGCTTTGCTGCTGATTCACATCTCAGCCCTTTCCTGAGTTTTCAAGTAACTGTATCACCATGCAAAAATTATAAACCTGTCCTCTCTTTTTCAATTTGTACACTTCCTCATTCTTTTTTTCTTGTCTTATTCCACTTGGCTAAAGTGTAATAATCACTTTGAATAATGGTCACGCTAGTAGACACCTTGATATTGTACCTGATTTTAATAGAAATCCCCTTGTGTTTGGCTTTTGAGTATGAAATAAGCATTTTTCATTGTGTCAAAAACTTATGCTTGTTATAGTTCACTGATATTTTTTGAAATTAATATCAGTAATATATTGAGTTTGATCAGATCAAATGACTTCAATATAATGATACTATAATTTTTCTTTAAATTTCAAACTTTATTTTCTTATATTTTATTTGTTCTTTTTAGATATACATGACCGTAGAGTATATTTTGACATACACACATGGACTATAACTTATTCCAATTAGGATCCATTTTTGTGGTTGTACATGATGTGGATCAAACTTTATAATAAGAGATTTTCTAATGCTAAGCTACATGTATATTTTTATTATAAATCCTAATAATGCCTACTCTACTTAATCTAGAGTATTAATCTAATTTTCTTTTAAAAATAGGAAATTTGCATCTCTTTCTGTAGGTGAGGTGTGTTTATTGAAATTTCCCCCCTACCTATTGTGTTTTGCCATTTTTTTCTTGAATATACTTCATCTAAAATTCTTGCTTAATTTATGTTTAATTTTTTAACTGTATTAGCTGGTACATTCTTTAAAAAGTTAATTTATACATATAATATTTTGTATGTATAATATTATAATCCTCATGATATATATTATATAATGTATGTATGTTGTAATTCTCATTATTTCCAGAAGATGAGTATTTGAATCAATAGACTAAGATCCTCCTTTCAATGTGGCAGGTATTGTCCAATTTATTGAGGATCTGAATGGGAAAAAAAAGTGGAGACAGGGTAAATCCGTTTTCTTTCATGAGCTGGGTGTCTCACCCTTAAAGAAAAAGGGAAAAGTGGGCTGAGGCTGGGACTCAGCGGTAGTGCACTTGCCTGGCCTGTGTGAGGCACTGGGTTCAATTCTCAGCAGCGCATGAATAAATAAAAATAAAGGTCTATCAACAACTTAAAAAAAAAAAAAAGAAAGAAAGCAGGGGAAGTAAAACCCCATGTCTCTGAATGCTTCCTTTCCTTTCCATTCCCCAAAGCTGAGCCAGATCAAAGGAACAATGAGAGCAAGCCTGGGCTGCAAAGTCCAGATATGTATTGTCTTGGAGGACACTGGCTTTCTCCTATGCATACTGGAAACTAGGGCAAGTTAGTGTTACCTGTAGAAAGCTACTTTCTTGCATGTGTACTGGGATAGTTGCTCCTTGGGATGCTGGTCACACAAGCAAGCTATGCCAGCTAATGCTGATGATGTCACTATTGCTATAGCCTAATGTATAAAACCCCTCTCAGTGGTGACTGGAGCAGAACTGAGGGCACTGTGGGAAGGACATGTGTCACTTATTCAGTTAGCACCCACTGGGAAAAATGACATGAAAGAGAGGAGGAGGCACTGCTTGGCCAAGCACATTGAGGGACAGAAGTGCTATCTGCTCAGCCTATTGCCACTGGACTTTTTCCATAAGCATTTCTCAAAAAGGCCTTTTCCCTCATAGGCAATCTCTGGGTATTTTCTTTATTCTCTTGGAAGCCTCACCCACTGCCCTGGCACAACTGAGCTGTGGACCTGATGCTGGAGCACCTGTGTTCTCCTTCCCTTCCACATCAACGCTCTTGGTTCTCTGACATTTTGACTCAGACTGAGACTTGTGCCATTGGCTCTTCTAGTTCTCAGGCCTTTAAGCTTGGACTAGAAGTACATCAGTGGCTTTCCTGGGCCTCCAGCTTGCAGAAGGCAGGTTGTAGAATTTCTCCAACTCCATAATTGTGTGAACCAATTCCTCATAATAAATCTCTTTTTGTATATCTATATCTATATCCTCTTGGCTCTGAGTCTCTGGAGAACTCTAATATATATTATTTATTTTCTACTTGAATTTAAAAACAATTTTAATATGAAACATTATGTTTATAAAATAGCTTATGATATTGAAGCCAGATTTAAAGATAGGTAGTTAGTGTAGTTAGGTAAATCAGGTCTAATATCGAGTACGATAAAGAAGATGGAGTCCATATGGAAAATGGAGTCCATGAAGAAGATGAAGTCGGATCCCAACGGAGAAAACAGAACAGCAATTGGGGAAATTGAAATGTTAATGTCCCCAAGGCCCCCAGGCCCATCCTAAAGAACTGTTAATGCAGTAACTCCCAGCAGAACAGGGAAGTGCTAATCAAACCACCCCAGGCCCTTCCTGCCCAGATCACTCCTCCTGCCGCATCACCTGTCTCCCACCTTTTGGCCTTCCCACCTGCATCCCCTAGCACTGCAGTATAGAGGGAAATGACAGGAATGTGAGAGGACAAAAGAAGACCTTAGATATAAAAAAGGTGAGACCTCCACTTTCCATGGATTCCGCCTTTCAGGTCCCCTTCTTCCTGGGGAGGGGAGTCTTTTCTGCTGTCCTTTAATAAAGCCATCCACTTTCCACTCTATCCTTGCCTGGGGTGCTTCTCTGTTGTTATACTTCAGCATTCTGGGAAGCAAGGACTCAACACCGGTAAACAGCGGTAACAATGTGCACTTATGTAGTTTAAAGGTCAGGTAACAGCCCCATGCAGTTACCTGCCAAATCAAAACAGAACATCACCAATACCTAAACGTTGTTTCCAATTGCATCCCTGTCCTTACCCAAGAAAAAACACTGTACTGAATTTTCAGTTAGTATAATCTCACTGTTTGTGGTTTTAGCTCTTTAGATTTGTATCCCTTAACAATAATGGTGTTTTGATTTTTACATATAAAGAATCTGACATAACTTTCTGTAGGGGGCCGCCCTGAATAGGAGTTGAGCTCTGGGGGTGTGGAACTGGCATCTGTACGAGGCAGATGGACCTCACCTTCGTTGGGCAAGGAAGTGCAGCTCTGGGACTGGGGCGTCACCCAATGGGACTGGGCTGTCACCCAATGGGACTGGGCTACAACCCCTGTTTGTTGTAACACAATCCCTTGACTTATTTGGATGGAATTTTCTATCGAATGTCTATCCTCTAAATAAAAACAGGGGTTCGGGTTGCGCTTGCTCTCTTGCCTCTTGACTCCCTCGCTACCCTTCCTGTCCAGCATGGGAGCTGACATCTGAGGTCTCAGAGCCATCCCTGACCCCTTAAAAAGGTATTGCTGTGTTTATGTGGACCTTTTGTTCCAGCCCAGTTCACAGGGAGTGACCCTGAATCCATCGACTAGTGGGCGATAACTTTCCTATGTACACATATGAATGAATGTACCACAGTGAATCCTACCATCGTGTACATCTGCAAGATTAGGGCCCTAATTGGAATAAGATATATTCCATGCATGTATAATTTTATCAAAATGAACTCTACTATCATATATAACTAAAAAGAACCAATAAAAAAGGATCACACTATATATATATATATATATATATATATATATATATATATATATATATACATTTATGTGTAAGGGTCCAGCGAAGCGTCGGAGAAGGAGACCACCAAGTGACCACTCATGCAATTGGCAGAAGGGGATTTATTGAACCAGCATGCTGGGGCTCCGTGCCCACTCGAGAAGGGAAAGCAGCCCAGAGCCCCGAGTAGGGGCTGAGCACTGCTTAAGTACACTTTTTTTGGGAGGGCGGGGATTTTACATACATCACAGTCTCCTTTAACAAATCATCATATACCGAGGGAAAATCAAACAATAATTCTGAGACATGATTAGTTCATTCATTGGCGGGAACAGGTCAGGCGGGGATGATAGGTCATTCCTAAGGAAGGGGTTACATTCAAACTGATTGGTCCAGGCCCTGCAATGCCTACGTGCAAGATCATACAGAGCCCTGAGTTATTAGACAACCAAACGGTTAGGGGGAATATTTACTGGGCGGTTCCAAGCATTGTCTTAACAGCTACAGGAATTTCAGGTTTTGCATGTAGCATAGAAACCTAACAATACCTAATCCTTTACATTTTAACTCAGGCCTTGCAGCCCAGAAACTTTACAATGCCCGGTCTTTTACCCTTTAACTTTTACACTTTAACTTCAATTTCTTTTACCCTTACATATGTTATTTGTTTTTGTGAGGCTGGGGAAATAGCTCAGTTGGTAGAGTACTTGCCTAGCATGCACAAAGCCCTGGGTTCAATCCCCAGCACCGCCAAAAAAAAAAAAAAAAAAAAAAAAAAGAATGTTTTTGTGGTACTGGGAATTGAACTCGGGGTCTCAAGCATGCTAAGGCAATGTTGAAGTTTGAACATTAGAGAAGCACACCAAGGCAAGCAGGGTTTATTTAAAAAGGGGTAACAGACTTCTCCCAGGAAGGAGAAGGGGGCCATAGTTGGTATCCTAAGAGGTGAGATGTTCTGCCCTTTTTACTTGTCCTAGGTTTCCTTGGTTCTCCTGCCCTCTTCCCCTATCTTTCTCCTCCCTGCATAGGTGACTAGGCCCAGGAATGCTTGGTGGGGTGGCTGAAAGGTGGGCAACAGGTGGGCTGAAGGGGGAAGGGCAGGATGGTGCAGCAGTGGACACATTAATTAACAACTTTATAGCTCCCTGCAGGGAGGGGCAATCCTGGGAATGATTACCTTAGCAACAGGTTGGAGCTGGGGCTGGTTCTCATAAGGGTGGAGGAAGGGCTCCGAAGGAATTAACATTTCAATCCCTCAGGGGACAGTCTCCAACTTAGTCTGACTCAAAATTGGCCTGACTTGTCTGACCTGACTCGATTTACTTGTTTATACTGACTGCCCGTCTAATTCTGGCTTCACAAGTACTTCACCACTGAGCTACAGCCCCAACCTGTATATGTGTTTTTATGAAATTTCTTTTGCCGATATCTATGCATACTATTCATGCTGATGCACGCAACTCAGTCACACTCATTTTCACTGCTGTAACATTTTCCATTACATAGATTTGTCATCTGTTTGACATTTAAGGTTGCAGAAGAGAACCCTACCATTTCTCAGTGTAAACAGTTTATTTTGTTTTGTTTTCCACCTGAATGGCTCTAGGCCATTGTTGAAAAAGATCTTTGCCATTCAATGTTTTCTAGAGTAAATTCAGATGAATTGGTCTGGGGATATAGCTCAGTTGGTAGATTGCTTTTCTCGAATGCACAAAGCCCTGGGTTTAATTCAAAGCACCACACTCACACACACACACATACACACACACACACACAAAATTCAGATGAATCTTACTAAGTTTGTTAGACACTCTCACATCATCCCCTTTATTTCTTGATCTGGTCATTTTCTCATCCTTAACAATGGAAAGTCGGTACTTGTCCAACACAGGAATGGATAGGGATTCTCTTAGAGATTATGTATAGCTGTGGAAATCTTTTAATCTTTTAATCTTGGAAACAAGTTTTCTATTTTCTTCACTGTAATTAGAAGTGTTGGGTAGGTGGCCTCACCTCTGGTCGCAGGGCTCCCTTCGTGGCTGTCATAGCTGCCCACCAAGCAGCAGTCCCCCTCTGGGGGCCATGACAGCTCTTGCCAAGAACACACCTCATGAGTTTCTCTGCTCACTCTCCATGCTTAGACCACCTGGTCCTCCTTGAGAACTCCAGCACCTGTCACCTACCTGATCAAGACAACATTAGGGTTTGAACTTGGCCCCACCCTCTGCAAAATGAGGGTCACCTCCTTGTGACCCACACTCATCTCTCGTCCCTGTCACACTGCAGCATGGAGAGTTTGTCCTCTACTATCTCATAGGTCATGTTAGCTGGGAATCATGAAAGGAAAGTGTTAAATGCATTGACTCAGATTGACACTTTGGGCTGAAAATATGATCTATTTAAATTACTTTGACTCTCAAATTGGAGAGTGGGTCTTGTGTGCATTCATTCTGTCTCTCAGAGTCTGGTGAGGAAGGAAGAAATAGAAATAGATGGGCAGCTTCTGTTTCCCAGTTCATATCTTGAGAAAATCCCAGACTACTCGGTTGGTTGCAAGGGAAATTACCTGAATGCTACCTGGGATTTATAATCCTCTGGGGGACAAGCACTTATTTCTGATGTCAAATAAGACAATCTTTTCCTCTTACCCTCTGGACAACAGAAAGGGAGGCTGGCCATTTTCCAAGTATGTTGTCGAAGGGAAAATACATCAGATGGGCGGTTGAACAATGTCCTTAATGTCCTCTCTTTCTAGAAATCCTGAGACTGGTGTTTTCTTTCGCTGCTAAGGAGAGTATATCTCTCTAATCCTGGAGTCCTGAAATATGTGCCATTTGTTCAATGTCACCTAAAGCTTTTTAGTCAGTGTTTCAAGGATGGGACTGTCTTAGGATCATAAGACAATTTTTTATTGTCTTAAGGGCCTGACAAATCAGGAATGTCTTTCATTTTGGGAAATCTCTAGTTAAATTCCCCCTTAATGGACCTGAAGTCTCCTTAAATACAAAGGATGCCAAGTTAAGATTTTTTCCTTTCTCCTGGGAAACAAAAGAGATTAGCAGATTGCAACTTTGCTTATTGTCCTTAAGTAAATTGCATTTGTATGTACCTTTCCAAGAGAAGATAAATTATACATATTACAGGAAGGGAAGAAAAGACATAGTGATTTTGAAATTCCTCTGAGGAAGACTCTTTGTTCTTTGCTTGCCACGTGATGTATCTTTCAAGAGCAGACTTGTCTTTGCAGTAGGTCTAAGATGGCCAGTGAATTATGATTGAGAGTTTCAAGCTCATCATCCTTATTATTGGAAGGAGATTTGAAAGGTCTAGACACTTTTCCTTTGAGAGTTAATCAATCATGCCCTTGGGACTTGACTGTGGTCTGAGGTGGCTTCTGTCTTAGGGACAGAAGGGGGTAGGGTAGGGTAGGTATGTTGGTCTTACAATAATCAAATATTTGAAAAGAAAGTTCTGTCTTCAGTCAGATCTGAAAACTGTTCACATTATAATCAAGTGTTTCTTGGACTTTTTTAGATGGAGAAAAAAGGGAATAGTAAAAGAACTCTTTGATTCTTTTAAGCCTGCTGGAGTCTTGAAACTCCCATCACTTTGCCAATACACCACCCAATCTGAGCTCAATCTGAGCAGAAGGACACCTCTGATTTAATAACGTTTTAAATATTGGGTATTGAAGCTTTTGGTTGCAATAAGACAGATTGTGCAGGATGCTAAGAAACAGAGATAGGTGGAAAGGACTCGGCTCTATTTCCTTTTCTTTATTACATACAGTGCTAGACAATATTTAGGTACTGCCCACACTACTTCTGGCTCTGTATAGAAGGTGGGGTTCTTCAATTGCCAAAATAGTACCTTGAGGGTAAAAGATAGACTTTGGAGCTATTAGGTACTGTGTGTGTGTGTGTGTGTGTGTGTGTGTTATTACTGGAGACTGAACTCGGGTGCTGTACCACTGAGTTACATCCCCAGCTAACTTGCCTGGATTGGCCTCAAATTTGTGGTCCTCCAGCTTCAGTCTCTCAAACCACTGGGATTACACGCGTGTTCCACTAAGCCAGGCTTTGATTCTCTCTTGTATCTTCTCCAAGGACAGAAAGTTTGAATCTGCTAACTTGGTCAATCTTAACTTCCTTAATTATTTAGTAACCCCTGTGCCTCATTTTCCTCCTCTGTAAAATGTTGATAAAAATAGAACACACTTGCCAGGAATGTTGTGAGGATTAAATAAGCTGTTAGAATAGTTTCAGGGCCAGAGAAAGTGCTTAATCAATACTAATAATTCACGAAATTATTATTATTACCTTACTCAGATCATTGAGGAGCATATTTTCCCTTATTTTTAAAAGATCAGATAACCTGATATCTTCCTTCCTTCTTTTTCCACAAAAAGTGGCACTGGGGATTGAACCCAGGGACACACTCTTATCACTGAGCTACATCCACACCCCCCCAGCCCCCCTTTTAAGTTTGGAGACAATCTTATTAAGTTACCCAGGCTGCCCTTGAACTTGCAATTGTTTTCCCTTATCCTCCCACATTGCTGACATTATAGGCACGTGCCTCCACGGCCAGCTCAGGCAACTTGATTTCTAAGTGGAGATGAACTTTTAATGGGAAATTTGTAGCTATCTTACATGTCTTCCAGGTTGGAGATGTGTAACATATTTTCTGGGCTAGGACACCAGAGCCTTATGTACTTTGTTTAAGTGCAACAGATGATACTCAAAAGAGTCTCTTAATCTCATTCAATTCCTATGAGGAGCGACACTGTTACAGTGATGACAGTAGATCTCTGCTCCATCATGACTTCTTCCCAAGAGACTCCTGAAACACTAGTTTTATAGCAAAGATGCCTTCAGTAAGATTGACTATAAAAAGAATTTTCTTTCCCACTGGCTTGTGTTATAAAATTGGAGATGTGTTCTCATTAAAAAAAAAAAAAAACACCTCACAATTGATTGGACAAAAATGCTTAGTTAAGAAATGAGTAGATGAGGGGGCTGAGGATATAGCGCAGTTGGCAAAGTGCTTGCCTTGCATACACAAAGCCCTGGGTTCAATCCCCAGCACCACACACACACACACACACACACAAAAAAAAAAAAGAGAGAGAAAAGAAAGATATGGCTGGTCATATCTGTACACTAGATATAGAGTATTTTTTTTTTTTTTTTTGGTACTATGCTGTGGAATTCTTTTTGAAAACAGAATATTATTCAAAAAATTTGTTCAGGAAAAGAGACAAAGAGATGCAGTGAATGTGGGGGTGTGAAGAGGAACCACACCCTATAGCCCAGACTCTCTTGCAGAACTCTGCAGGTGGCCTTAGTGCTTTCAGGGACACAACTGTAAAGCCTCTGAGATTGCATGATCCTGTGTGAGGTAAGATGAGGCTCCTGAGACTGAATGACTTACCCAAGTCTAGACAGCTAATTATGGTAAAGTCAGGATTAGGAATGAGACTTCAAACTGTACTGGGAGATTCCAAGATCTCCCTTTTGCTTTCTCTGTCTGAAAACATTTTTTTTTCTCATTTTTACTTATACCAGAGACTACTAGTAGAATTCGGCACCGAACAGCTTTTTATTTCCTACCAAAGGATGTTTGTTGCAATATCACATTTTACCAGTAGATGTCACTGTATGCCATATTATTGTGCATACGATCTAGTCGGCAAATTTTACTTTAATTTTTAAATTTGGGGTCTACAGATTCTTGGAAAACTCTGGATCTGTTTGGTAGATCCAAGGTAACAATGAGACTTTTTAAAAAATTGTGTTATACTCTTGATTTAAAAAATTGAAAAAAATTATTTGACCATTCAAAAAGGCAAGTTTCTGTTGATTTTTTTTTTTTTTTTTTGTACTTGGGAATGAACCCAGAGGCGTTTTACCACTGAGTCACATTCCTAGCCATTTTTATATTTAATTTTGATACAGGGCCTCAGCCTTCGGAGTTGCTGGGACCATAGGATTGTACCATTGTGCCTGGCTAAAATTCATTTTTTTTTTTTTTTTTAAATATTTATTTATTTATTTTTTAGTTTTCGGCAGACACAACATCTTTGGTTTTTGTATGTGGTGCTGAGGATCGAACCCGGGCCACACGCATGCCAGGTGAGCGCGCCACCGCTTGAGCCACATCCCCAGCCCCATAAAATTCATTTTTTAAAATATTTATTTATGTATCTTTAGTTTCAGGTGGACACATTATTTTGTTTTTATGTGGTCCTGAGGATCCAACCCAGTGCCTCATGCATGCTAGGTGAACAGTCTACCACGAAGCTAAAACCCCAGCTGAAATTCATTTTTAATTAGAAAAAAAATTGTACATTTTCCAAACTGAGCTCCTTGGATGAGAAGTGGATTTGAGGCTCTCGGGAGCACCCACCTTTTCAGTCAGCAAAATTTCCTTCTCTGAGAAGCAGAGAGGACTTTGCAGATTGAAGAACGTAAGAGTTGAAGTTCAATAGAACTGAGTTTGAATTCGGTTCACTCTTTATCTTGGGTGGTTTTGGGTCTGTTATTTAGCTTCCTCTTCCCTTGATGAAACTGTGACATAAGGACACTAATCATGCAGTGTTGTGAAAATGAAATGGTATGTAAAAATACAAAGATTAACTGTTATCATTTACTAAGATTGTTTCACTCGATAAAAGTATTTTTATAGCTAAAAATGACCAAGTCCAAGCTTTCATTTTAAAAAACGTGGGAACTGGGACTTAAGAGGCCAACTGGTTTGATTCTCTGATTAAGTTTCACAATTTCAAAAACAATACAATTATTTATGTAAAACAAGACATGCTTGTTCTAATCTTTTGCAGGTGTATCCCTCCCCACTGGAGGAAACTTGATATGTTTCTATTTGAGTTTATCAAACTAAGGAAGTACAAAACAATCCTTCTCTTTATAATTTAACAGACCAAATAGTTCATTTATTTTTCAATTTAAAATTTATCTGTTCTATTTACTAAAGTAAGCCAGAACAAATTTGTAAAATTTCAATGGATGTGCTTAAGTGACGATTATATTAGTGCACTTGAAACATAATTTAATTAGTAAATATAGATGTTTTCATAAATTTTCAGCCATAGAGTTAATGCTTTATTTAATCTTTATTTAATAGATCTGTTGATTAGGCAAATATTTTGGTTGGAAACATTTACCTTTGCTGAATAGCTGTGTAGGCTTCAATGAAATGAGAATCCACTGATATGTGGCCTTATAATGTTGATTGCTTTGATAAATTATTAGCTGAAAGAATAATTCAAGGTGTTGCGGGCCCACGCTTATTTAGTTTTACCTTTATGCTGAAATCCCACCTGTGTGCAAATTATAACTTCTATTTCCCTGAATTCCTGAGATTTCCAGATTGTTATTTTTAGGAAATGAAATTTGATGAAGATTGCAACTACACGTACTCAAATATCCGGGTCCCGAGAAAAACCTTTGGATCCTGGAACCAACAATTCGAGGATGATGGATTAGACCCAGGGTGTTCTGCTTATTTTGAAGGTTGTCCATGGTCGTCTGGGCAAATAAGAAGCTATCAAAATCTCTCCTTGTCTTTTTTTAAATAACCCAGGCTTTACCCAGATGGTACCTGGGGTATCTGTTGCTGCTGCCGCCGGCAGAGGGCGCAGGCTTTAGTACCAGCATGAAATAGGTTTGCTGGGGTCCTAAGCCCTGCGGTGGGTGCTCGGTGAGTCACACCTGGGCCACACATCTTAGCACAGGAAGCACTGAGGGACAGGATGCTTTTGGGGGCCCATGAAAATGTTTTAAGTTCTTTTTGTGTTAAAAACACACACAAAACTGAGAATAATGAGAATGTATTCATGAACCCAGCCTGTATTACATTTGTCTATATACTGGCAGCTGTAAAATAGAAGATTTTTTTTTCTTTTTAAGTAAAGGAATGAGTTCTTGAAGGCCAAAGTGTCTCAGGCCCATGAACATCAGAATGAAACCCCCAGGGAAGGAGGCTGGATTGGGGGGGAATGGTGTGACGATTCTGACCACCAGGTGGCACTAGGTGGTAGACCAGCAGCCCTTCCCATTCAGTGATAGATCCCTGTGAGACTTGTGGGGTACCGCGGGGAGGTAGGGCTAGGAGGCTCTGCCTCAAGGTCTTTGGTGCCAAGTTGTCACCTGACCCCAGAGAGAGGAACCCCAGAGGAGCAGTAGGTTGAGTGGGCATAAGGCTAAGCATCATCCCTGACAGTTGGGGGCAACCATGAGCCTGGGCCTAGGAACACACTGTGGAGTAGAAGTGGAAGTAGGTGGCAGATGTGTCTATCCACCAAGACAGTAATGAGAAGGAGCATGTGTCAACCCACTTCTTGGAGAACAGACTTCATCCATTATGTTAAATTAAGCTCCTGGGATTAAAGCTTTGGTTATTTAACTGCTGGGTGCCCCGAGCCCTGGGGACAGCAAGGCGGTCCTTATCCTCTGGCCTGTGGGTCAGTCCCTTCACCAGGCTGACTCTAGTAGGCTGCAAGGACAGGTGTTATTACGACATCATTCTGTGTTCATTTATGGTTTCCTCTTTCAGTCTGTGTGGAGACAGGCCTGGGGACCATATATTTATGGTCTCCACCTTCAAGGAACTCAAAGTCTGGTAGGAGAGACGGAAAGCAAACAGACCAGTGGCACACAGTGACAAATGCTGGGCTAGAGGTATGCGGCAGCAGCTGGACTGGTATGTGCAGGGGCTGGGCAGGCCTTGAGCAGAAGGTGAGTCTTGCAGGGCACGCAGGAGTTAGCCAAGGAGAGGTCAGGAAAGGACGCATACAACACACAGTGCTCAGGACTATGGGTGGGAACTCAAGGGACAGAATGAGGAATGAGAAAAATAAGAATGGAGAGGTGGGGTGGGAAGTAGCTCAGTGGCAAAAGTGCTTGCCTCATATTTGCAAAACCCGGGGTTTGATCCTCAGTTCCAAAAAAAAAAAAAAAAAAAAATGGAGAGGGCTGGAGGTACTGCTTAGTGGTGGAATGCTTGCCTATCATATGCAAGGCCCTACGTTCAATCCCCAGAATCAAAACCAAAACAACAGCAACCCCAAAACCAAACCAAACCAAAAAAAAAAAAAAACAGAGAGAAGCAGGCTGCAGGTTAGGCCCAAGGGTCAGACTTCCTCCACTAAAAACCTGAGGAATTATTGCAAGATTTCCTTAAAGGAGGCTGGTAGAGGCTTACACACATGCATGCATGTGCGCATGCATACACACACAATAAGATCTGAACTATACAAAGACTGAGTCTAGGAGAACTGGGGAGACGGGAGACAGAGGCAAGGAGATCTGTGAGAAGGTAGTTGCCAGCCGGACTGGGTGCAGTGATGCAATCCTGTAATCCCAGTTACGGGGGAGGCTGAGACAGGAGCATCCCAAGTTTGAAACCAGTCTCAGCAATTTAGCGAGGTCCTAAGCAAATTAGCGAGACCCTGCCTTGAAACAAAAATATTTTTAAAATATTTTTTTAGTTGTCAATGGACCTTTATTTAATGAATTTATTTATATGTGGTGCTGAGAATCGAACCCAATGCCTCACATAAGCTAGGTGAGCACTTTACTACTGAGCCACAACCCCCAGCCCCAAAACAAAAGTATTTTTAAAAGGCGTGAGGATATGGCTTATGGTTAAATCCCACTGAGTTCAATCCTGGGTACCAAAAAGAAAAAAAAAAAATAAAAAAGGCAGTTACTAGTGGGTAGTGATAAGACCTAAGTTGGTCGATGTTGAAGCCTTTCAGCTTCTCACCTACCTCTTGGGCTGACAGTCTGTGCTGTTTATAGTCTTGGAACTTCCAGGTGTCCAGGGGGCTTAAGAATGGAGGGGCTTACCAATTCCTTTTGCTCTTCCAGCCTCAAGTGGGGGAGTGAGCTGGATGGTACCCCTAGATTGAGGACATTCAAGGGGTGGGGACGGAGCAGAGGAAGCCTAAAGTAGGGCCGAAAATCTGGGGTGATAAAGGAATGGGAATGACATTACAGCAACTTAGGACAGAAGACAGGAAGAGAGGTTGACTCAAGTGCTTCCCCAACTGGGGATCTCCTAGAGAATAGAACTGGAAGGCCCTGCTTACCCAGGCCTGGAAGTGACCTAAAGCTCTTCCTGTGGTCTCAACACCAACCAATGGAAGGGATGAGGAAATCACTGATTTCATCTTGTTTACTGAAGGACCCAGCTCTCAGGAAATCAAGCTCTGTAGGGGAGAGAGAAGAAGATCAGCCACTTTTCTCCTGGAAATGCTGTTGGGGTCTGCAAGTTCTCCATGGGTCTGGATTGGTATCCGCTACGCTGCTGCTGTGCAACCAGAAAGAGCAGGCTCTTATGGGGCCCACTGAGGCTGTAGGAGGCCACCAAAGGCCACAGCTTGATCCTGTGAACACTGAAGATGTGGGTACCACACAGCCCTGATTTCCATGTGACCTCTTGCACCTCCCAGGGCCATATCGCCCTGGTTGAGTGGGGGCCAGAAGCCTGGCTGCTCCAGATCCTTTTCACGTCCCTGTGGCTCTGGGCATCCTAAAGAGATGGTCACCATAGCACTATTTTCCTTTAAAGGTCTGTGTCCTTCAATTCTGTAAGATTTTACCTGGGCCCCTGCTGACCATCTGGACTGGTATTATGAAGAAATCCTAGGGACCCCATCAGCCTATTTGTCAGGGACAAAAGAGGATATGAGGAGCTCCCAGAGGCTAAGAAGAGAAGATTAAGGAGTCATATCCTGGTCACAGCTCTGAAAGCCCCACGGGAGCTGATTCCTAATACTTTGCAGGAAAAATGTCTTCCCTTTCCACTTTTCTATGGACTCAGCTTAAACCAGTGACTTCCCTGCAGATATTGTCTCAATTAAATGAAGAAGAAGAAAAAAAAAAGTCAATTCCATGTGGTCCCTGCAAGGCTTGTGCCACATTTTTTAAAAGCAATTTTTAGAGGTGTATTCCTGTTAGTCTTCACCTGGGACCTAGGGGTGGGGGCTAGGTTGAAAACCAGGAGGGGCAAGGAGGGGATGGGATGAGGCCTCTGGCCCTGGGGCAGCAGAATAGTTCTGTCTGGGAGAGGCTTCCCATGGTTTGACTAGGGTTATGCCCCATGAATCTGTACATATTGCAAGAGCAGAGTTCAGAAATTATCTCTTGCAGAGCTGGGAACATGGAGATCAGCTGGTTAGTACAGGTAGCCTGGGATGGATGAGCACTCTTCTGCGAGGTAGACACCTCTCTAGTCCTGGCCCTGCTACTTCCCAGCAGTGTAACCTTGAGGAAGAGACTTGACTCTTCTGGATTTTCTTTTTGTGAAATGGAGTTATGACCCATGTGTGGTTGTGGGATCTTGCTCCAAAATCACACACCAACGGGTGGCTGGTTGTGAAAAGTCACTGAGATAAACCAAGTGTGGTGGTGCATGCCTATAATCCCAGCTGCTTGGGAGACTGAGGCAGGAGGATCACAAGGTCAAGGCCAGCCTGGGCAATTTAGTGAGACTGTCTCAGAAATAAATAAAGAACAAATAAATAAATAAATGAATAGATAGGGCTGGGGATGTCACTCAGTGGTCCTCAGTATCATAAATAAACAAAACAAAAAGTCACTGAGATAATAAATGGAAAGTATCAAGCACAGAATCTGGGTTATGGTAGATGCTTAAGAAATGTTAATTCCTTCCCATGTCACTTAAATTTCAAACCCAACTCCCCTCAATTTCCTCCACATGCCCCAGTATGACCTCAAAATTGTTTCTTCTCCTGTCTCCTTTTCAGCAGTGAATGGTACCTAGAAGCTGCCCAGCCCAGCATTCTGCCCCACATTCTCTCAGTGCTTTAGAAATAGCATGATGCTATTAAAATCGATGATAAAAACAAAGTGATAGTGTTATCATTGCTATCATACTTCATTTTCCTCTGTGTGTGTGTGTGTGTGTTTCCTGGTTAGTAAATGTTCTTTTCAACCTCTTGGATTATACTATTAGTTAAATTGTGTGGTTACACACAGTGTCATTTCACAAATGTTCTGCCTACCTGACAGAGAAATTCTCCCCTAGACTGATAATAATCCACAAAGGCAGTCATCCACATGATCAAGTGGAATTAATTGGGAATTGATTGGAATCATCCTTAGTCAGGTAGCTTCACTGAATTGGTCAATCTGGTGTAAACCTCTCCTTGGGCTGAGAGTTTTCTCAACAAATCTAGGCACATTGACTGCCTGCTTCTGAGGCCACCAGTGTCTGCCTCTCTCAAGGTGGAGAAGATTTTGCATTATAATCATTTATGAACTGAATACTTTCCATGCAGACTGTATTGAATATGAAAACAGCTCTAGCTCTGAGTTATTTGCAATTTTTCTTCAGAGACAGACAAGGCTGGGGTTGGGATGTATGGTTCAGATTCATGCACCCGTGGCTTCATATTTCAAGTTGACACTCACTATGGTCTTGTTCTAGTTGGACCGGAAGTGGCGAGTTCAATGTTCAGACCATTCAAACATCTGCACACCTCTCCCTTCACTGACACCCCCCAGACTACTTCCTGGTGCGTGGGATTCTTCTTAGACACCCATCAATTCTGATTTCAGAGGCCTCTGTCTTTTCCATCCAGTGGGGAAGAGCTGCTGAGGCTATGCAGTTGGCCTCTCTTGCTCTCCTCTTTAAAGGAATGTCGTACTGAATGAGTTAAATGACTCCCAGACCTAGGCTTAAGTGATCATTTCTCCAATTCAGTTACACTAACAAAAATGTAACTGTCTCCTTTTTTCTCTCTTGGCTTGTCCCCCAACAGCTTCCCAAAGCCTTGTCTCAATAAGGAGGAGCACTCCAAAAAGAACTTCATCTTCTATGCGTTCTTAATATAGTCTCTCCTGCCAATTAACCACTCATTCTGCTATATCTTGGGCAGATTCTCTCTAAATTCACAATAAATAGAGAACTTAGCCAATGTCATCTGCGAAGACGTTATTTTCAAATTAGGGCACATTCTGAGGTTCCTTCTTGACAAGAGTTTTGGAGGATCACCATTCAACCTACCTACATTCTTCCGCCAGAGTGTGTACATCTCCTACATATTTGATCTCAATCTAAGAGTCTGTGGTCCTTTTTCATATTTTATGTAGATAAATGGCTGACATAAATATTCTTGGAAAACTAAACATAGAGATTGATAGGTTTTATCAAATTTTATCTCTAGTTAAAATTCATGGGCTATGAATCTGGCCAAATGTCTAACAGTTTGATTGAACACCACTGAAAAACTATCCATGGTATAAATCCAGGAAATACATGGTGTAAATCCAAGATAGACTTCATCCACATTTGGAACCTAAGTCTCAGTGTTGCACATTAGTAAAGAGTTGCTTTTTTATTTCATTCTTTTCCCATTGACATCTTTGACATACTACTTAAGATTTTAATGGTAGCTGTTTATAAACCTGCTTTTTCTTCTAAGTTTATCAATGAGAACTGGAGTGAAAGAGACTGATAAAGTGAAAGATATTTACATTTGACTAGCAAAATTTTGTAGCAAAGAATGATTTTGTTGTTGTTGTTGTTGTTACACCTCCTAGCTTCAAAAACAGTTTTCCATAAATGTAAAATTAAAATATGTACTTATTTTGAAAGACTTGGAGAAAAACCATATCAGCACAAAGAAATCCAATCAGAATAAACTGTTGTTAATATTTTGGAGCCCTTTTTTTCTAATCATATGCATATGTAAATAGGAAGTATAAAGGAAAAGAGATCTATATTTTCTCCCCTCCCCGCCCCCCGCCCCTCAGGATTGTATCTGCTTTTGCCTTTCAGAGGACATTAGAATTTAGAAACATTCCTAGTGGTCCTCAGAAAGTATGAATGGTGGATACCTCTTGCTCCTACCCCTTTCCAGGACATGGAAAGAGGAGGCAAAACTAAAATAGTAATGAAATACTCCTCACAGAAGCAGGGGGGAAACTATAGGTTAATTGCTGGCTGCTCAAAAGATGGGGGCAGATGAGGGCCAGGAGGCAGGGAGTGAGACGTGAGAAGGTGAGAGGGGAAGAATTTCCGGGACACGGAAAAGGGCCGAGTCCCTGGAGGAGCACAACAGGAGGGAGCTGTGGTGGCAGGGGATGTCTGATGTTAAGTGCGAGGTGGTTTCCTGCCCTGTGCTGTAATTACACTCCACCCCTCAGCCCTTCCACAATAGAGTTTGCTATTAACGACATCCTTGGGTTACTGTTGGACTGGCTGAAAGAAAGTTTGGAATGAAGTAGAGTTGGGAGCAGCAGAATATGCCATGGACATATAACTGAGTAGTGAATGTTTTCATTTAGCAAAATAATATCAGTGGCATGTCCCCATGTCACAAGATGTTCCTGCACAGCAGCATGGTACTCAGCCTTTTAGCACTTTTTCAAATACTGAAAGTGTCAGTAGGGCAGCTGAAGGATTAAGACTCAAGACAGCATTAAATAAATCAGCAATAATTAAGGGGCCATAGCTAGTGGTAAAATAGTGTCTATGGCTTCTCTGCCTCCTGAGTAGGGACTCTGGTGGCAGAGACGAGGGGGCTGCTCCCAGGTTATACATAAGCACTGCAATAAAGACCCTTGTACATGTGATGCTCATATATCTAACTGTCTCCTTTAAAATCCTACAAATGGGACTATAAAGGACAGTGACACATTTAGAACATTTCTCCAGCATTATCAATTGTCTTTCCCCAAAGTGATAGCAATTTCACATCAACCAGCCAAATGTCTTTCTAAGACTGGATAATTTAAACATTTCATAGCTTTCAGTTTACAGTTTAAAAAATAGAATTCGATTATTTTATTTTAATTTCTGAGTCCTGACTTGTGAGGTTGAACACTGACCCCACCCTTTTTTTAGGAACTGGGGATTGAATCCAGGGTCTTTCTACTACTGGGCTAGATCTTTAGCCTGTTTTTATGATTATTTTTTTAAAATTTTGAGACAGGCTTTCACTAAGTTTCTGAGACTATCCTTGAACTTGTGATCCTCTTGTCTCAGCCCCCCAAATTGCTGGGATTTCAGGTATACACAATGCCCAGCTAGTCTAAGTGTTCTTTTTTAGTGTCATAATTTAAAATAGATTTCCAAACCCAAGATTTTATATTTTTGACTAGTTCATTTATTATTACTTTTTAATTCAACTCTTTAATCTTCTGGTTTTTTTTTTTTTTTTTTTTTTTGGTGGTGGTGGTCCTGTGGGTTGGAACCCAGGACCCTCAGGCATACTAGGCAAGCATTCTATCATCAAAAAATGGCTTAAAGCAGGCTGAGGATATAGCTCAGTTGGTAGAGTGCTTGCCTTGCATGCACAAGGCCCTGAGTTCAATCCCCAGCACTTCAAATGACTTGAGGCTATTCTGATGACAGAAATCTGGGTTACAACTCTATTGCATTACTTTATTTTGTAATTGTTTTTATTTCTGGTTATATTAAGAGACTGAATATACTAATAGGCAATGCCAGACTGCCGCAGTCTGGCTGGGCACAATCAGGAGCCACTTGTGGCAGCTGGAAGTTTGCTGGGGCCCCTCAGGCTGTGGCTCTCAACATCTCCCCCTCTCTGTTTAAACAACAAGCATGTGGCTTAGGGACCGTGCCTGTTAGGCAGTCCAATTCAACATATGGTCCTTACCCGTCATCGGATGAACTGACCTCTAGGCGTCAGCCTCCTGTCTTAGGTTGGTACCACTGCAATTGGATCATACCCGTCACTGACTACCGGTCCAGCATACAGCCATACTTGTGGATAGGCCTTTGCACCAGTGGGGGGGTGAGGTTCTTTGCCTCACCTCTGTTGGCCCCCAAATTTTAGACCATCACTAGTAGAGGAGGATGCAAAATGCCATGACATTAAGCCAATTGAGGGCTCCTTTGAAAAATTGTACCACCGGTGACATCATCAGCAAAAATACCCCAACACTACCACAAGTCGCTGCACCAACAGATAGTTCACAATGCATACAGGTGAGCTCACAATGTGTCCAGGCAAGTTCTGCAAGCAGTTCAGTGATGGCTATTGTAGAAGCTGTAGATTGGTTTTATCTTTGACTTCACCAGCACTGGGATGAAGATAGGAATTCTGGCAATAATGGCTAAAGAAAAAATTATGTAACATTACAGAAGGCACTAAAAGAAAACAATTTTCTTAACAATTTACATTGTCTTCACCGGCACTGGGATGAAGATAGGAATTCTGGCAATAATGGCTAAAGAAAAAATTATGTAACATTACAGAAGGCACTAAAAGAAAACAATTTTCTTAACAATTTACATTATCTTTAAGAGAATTATTAAATATAATGAAAAGGAAAGGTGAAAGTAAACAAACAGATCTGTTAACCTTCTTTTTTGTTTACATATTAAAACAATCCTCAACAGTTATTTACCCAATTTAAATTAAACCATATAAATCACGTGAAAAAAAAAATTTGGATCCATTTTATCATGAGCGCTCATCATATATGATATATGGACATACGTATATTCAAACATATAACACAAAACACAAGTGTGCACACATAGTATAATACATAGAACATATAACATTATAGTAAAGGCCTTATAACTTTTTACAGGTGAAATCTCCATTGCAATGTTTAAAAACTCTATAGTCAAAAAATAGAACTGATCAGCAAAACATTAACCTAGGTCTGTATGAGCTCAAAAAACAAAATAGAACTTCATGATATGGCAAAGGGCAATAATAAAATAGATATTGAAAAAAGCATCCTGGTTCTGTTGCAGATGTAAGAATAGCCAAACTGGAGTTTTGGATATCAGTTGTTATGGATTTGAGCCAAATCATCTTCTTTTTGGTCTGTAGAAATCGCTTTAGTTAATCTTTCTGGAATCCAAATCGGCTGCTGTTCTCCCTGTGGAAACACATAAACAGACCCCCGACTCCAGACAATCACTGGGTCAGGACCTTGGTTAATCTCTCTGGAATCCAAATCGGCTGCTGTTCTCCCTGTGGAAACACACAAACAGACCCCCGACTCCAGACAATTACTGGGTCAGGACCTTTCCATTGTCCTGTTAGAATATCCTTCCAAAGTACCTTGGGCTTATGTACATTTTTTGGACACATATGCCTTTCCGCAGCACTAAGTCCTGATGAATCCAAATTTAAAAAGTTTAGAGTAAAAAGGGTTATTTTAAGTTTATCTTTGGGGAATATATACCCCTTCCCAATTCCTTCTTTTTGCTTTAATAAGTACATTTTAATAGTTTGATGAGCTCTTTCAACTATGCCTTGTCCCTGTGGATTGTATGGGATTCCTGTTATATGAGTAATGCCAAATGTTGAGCAAAATTGTTTAAAAGAGGTAGAAGTATAACCAGGGGTATTATCTGTTTTTAACTGTTTTGGAACACCCACAGTGGCAAAATTTTGTAAGCAATGAGCTATAACATCTTTAGTTTTTTCTCCGGCATGAAGGGAGCCCATCAAAAATCCAGAAGAAGTATCAACTGTAACATGCAAATATTTTAATTTTCCAAATTCTGGCAAGTGTGTGACGTCCATCTGCCAAATATGGTTAGGTATCAATCCTCTAGGATTGACTCCAAGATTAACTTGTGGTAAAAAGGTCACACAATTTTGACATTGTTTTATTATTTGTCTAGCTTGTTCCTTAGTTATTTTAAAACGCTTTTGTAAAGTATTAGCATTGACATGGAACTTTTTATGAAAATTTATAGCTTCTTCTAGTGTAGAAAAAATATGTATGTCATGTGTAGTTTTATCTGCTAAATCATTGCCCAAACTAAGGGCTCCAGGCAATCCTGTATGTGCCCTGATATGTCCTATAAAGAATGGATCTTTTCTGTCCCAGATTAGACTTTGTATAGTGGAAAGCAAAGAGAAAACAGTAGAAGAAGGGGAAATCCTACCAGCATCTTCAAGAGATACTATAGCATTAACTACATACTGACTATCAGAAAATAAATTAAATACAGAATCTTTAAACATCACAAAAGCTTGTAAACTGCATTAAGCTCTACCTTTTGAGCTGATTGTTTGGGTACTAAAAATGTAAAAGTTTGATCAGGGGTAACTACTGCTGCTGTACCATTATTTGACCCATCAGTGAATATATTTGGAGCATTCATGATAGGTGTTTTTCTTGTCATTTTTGGAAAAATTACAGGATGCAATGACCAAAAAGACAATAAAGGATTAGATGGTAAGTGGTTATCAAATGAAACATTAGATTTGCCATGATTATTGCCCAAGTATTTAACTCATTAGCTAACTCATCAATTTGATTCATAGTATATGGAGTAATAATTTTATTGGGAGAAATTCCAAACACTCCCTTTGCTGCTCTTATTCCTTTGAGTATTAATTGTCCTACAGCCTCAGGATACCTAGTAAGAATAGTGTTAGGAGAATAAGATAAATGTATCCATAATAATGGGCCTTCTTGCCAAAATACTCCTGTAGGAATATTTTTTGTTGGTAGTACAATAAATAATAAAGGCAAACTTATATCAATTCTATCCAAATGCATATTTTCCATATATGTTTCAATGATTTTTAATGCCTTTCTTGCTTCAGGCGTTAACATTCGGGGTGAATTTGGATCTGATGGACCTTTTAGGATATCAAATAAAGGTCTCAACTCTCCTGTTGGTATACCTAAATAAGGCCTTATCCAATTTATGTCTCCTAATAACTTTTGAAAGTCATTAAGTGATTTGAGTTGATCTACTCGTATTTGAATTTTTGGTGGACGGACCATGGTTGAGGATAATAGAACTCCTAAATAATTAATTGGAAAATTTAATTGTACTTTATCTATTGCTATCTCTAGATTATAATTTTTTAATAATTTTGTAAGTGAGGCATAACAGTCTAGCAATGTGTTTTTATCTTTGTGTGCTAATAATACATCATCCATATAGTGAAATATTTGTAGTTCAGGATTTTGATTTCTAAGTGGCTGGATTACTTTGTTAACATAAATTTGACACATAGTTGGGCTGTTAGCCATCCCTTGAGGGAGGACTTTCCATTCATATCTCTGATCAGGACCTTCATGATTCAGTGCAGGGATAGTAAATGCAAAACGTGGACTATCCTCAGGATGAATTGGAATTGAAAAAAAACAATCTTTAATATCTATAACTAAAACATACCAGGTTTTTGGCAAAGCAGACAACTGAGGAATCCCTGATTGAGCAGTTCCCATAATAACCATCTCATTATTAATGGCTCTTAAATCTTGCAATAATCTCCATTTACCAGATTTCTTTTTGATGACAAAAATGGGAGTATTATGGGGAGATACAGAAGGTTGTATATGTCCTTCCGCTAATTGTTGTTTGACCAGGTCATGGGCTGCTTGTATCTTTTCTTTAGTCAGGGGCCACTGAGGAACCCATACTGGTCTTTCTGATTTCCAAGTAATTTTTATTGTCTCAGTGGCCCTTTCTGAAAATCCAACCCATGTCTTTCTGTTCCTTGATCTATTTGTATTGGTGCTGCTATACCTTGTTCTTGTTTTTCTAATCTTTTTCCTTTCCTAAAACCTTGTCTAGTCATAATAGTGGGTGCATTTTGGTTGATGTTATTTGTTAATGTCAAACCTAATTGATCTAGGACATCTCGTCCCCATAAATTTACGGGAAGATGATCCAATACATATGGCTGTATAGTTCCTTCACATCCTTCAGGATCCTTCCAATCTAATACCATTGCACTTCTATGGGGATTAGTTGCCACTCCTAGGCCTCGAAGCGTTTGAGTGGCTTGTTGTAATGGCCAATGTTTTGGCCATTCTTGACGAGAGATGATGCTAAGGTCTGCACCTGTATCCAGTAGCCCATTAAATTCATGTCCTTGAATATTTAGTTTTAGCATGGGGCGAGAATCTAAATTTAAAGAAAGCATAGCCCAATCTACACCTGTGGAGCCTAATCCCTTGGAACCTCTTTCTACAGTACGACTGGAAAATTTATCATGTAGGCTGGGTATTATTAGTAACTGTGCTATTCTATCTCCTGGTGAAATTACTGATATACCCTTTGGAGAACTGGCTATAATTTTTATTTCACCTTCATAATCGGGATCAATTACCCCAGGACTTATCATAAGTCCTTTTAGAGTAGAAGAGCTGCGTCCCAATAATAAGCCTACTGTTCCTTTGGGAAGAGGTCCTTTCACCCCTGTGGGAATGATTTGAACTCCCATCTCTGGAGTTAGTACTGCTCTGGCGGAGGCGCAGATGTCCAACCCTGCGCTCCCTCTGGTTTGTCTGATGAGGGATCTGATGGACAATGTGTCCTGGGCACTACCCTGATGGGGTTGCTGGGTTCCTCCAGTGCTCCGTATATTTGTGGTTTTGGGCCCCGGAGCATTGGGCCCCCCTGTCCATTTTTTGGCAATGGAGCCCGATGCCTTTCTCCACGATATCGTGGATAAACACCTGGTCCTTGTTCGTTTTTTGATAATGGAGTACCCTCTATGGTGGTTTGAGAACGGCATTCATTAGCCCAATGTCTCCCTCTACGGCATCGTGGGCAAATACCTGGTATTCTACTCCTTTGATACCTAGTTTTGTTAAACCCTCCTCCAATGGGGCAATTCCTTTTAAAATGTCCTGTTTGTTCACAATTGTAGCATGTTCTTGGCCTGGCATCTAAAGCCTGTTTTACTGCAGCTGCCACAATTTGCCCTTGTTCATTAATGTCTCTGGCATCTAAAGCCTGTTTTACTGCAGCTGCCACGACTTGCTCTTGTTCATTAATGTCTCTACATAATTTAATATATGTGTTTAAATCTTCATGTTTCCATGGTCTAATGATATCTCTGCACCAACGATTCGCTTGCTCATAAGCCAGGTGTTTTAGTAATGGCATTGCTTGTTCTGTATTCCCAAAAACTCTGGTAGCTGTTTGAATAAGCCTATCTACAAATTCAGCATAAGGTTCATTAGCTCCTTGTATTACCTTAGATAATTGACCTTGTAAACCTCCATGTCCTTGTAAAGTCTTCCATGCCTTAATTGCATCTACAGCAATTTGTGCATATACGCCAGGATCATATGCAATTTGTTGCTGCTGATCCTCATAAGGTCCCTTTCCTAACAACATATCTAGATTTCTCTGAGGATAACCAGCTGCTGCATTTCGCCTAGCCGTCTCCTTGCAAAATTCCTCATTGGCAACCTTCCATAACAGGTATTGTCCTCCATTTAGCACAGCTTTACACATATTAGCCCAATCTGCTGGCGTCATGTTCAAGTTGTTAATGGATTCAACCATGCTTACAGTGAAGGGTGCTTGAGGACCATAGGTTGTTACAGCCTCTTTTAGCTGTTTCACTGTTTTGAAATTTAAAACTTGGTAAAATCGCTGCCCTCCTGCCTCAAATACAGGGCATGTTAATATTTGAGATCTTGTCTCAGGATCCCAACTATCAACTGCGGGGGTTGGGGACCTCCCAGCATATGGAGGTGGCCTTGTTAGTTGGACACTTATGTCCTCTGGTGATAGAAAGGTGTTAGTAGCAGTCTCCTGTTGTAACTTTCCCCCTGATGGCTTTTTCTGTTTTACACTTTCTTTCTCTGTCTGACTAGCTTGAGAGGCCTTCTCTTTTACTTGAATCTTTTCCTCTGTCTGACTAACTTGAGAGACCTTCTCTTTTACTTGAATCATTATGTCTTCTTCTTCCTCTACCATTGTCTGAACTGAAGGCTTTGGACTAAGCAAACAAGATATGAATGTCCACAATGGCAATGTGCCAACTGGCAGAGTCCCTGGGCTTTTCTTTTCTATTCTTTTTAAATCTTCACCATGATGGTTCCATTGTGATATATTTAACAACTCCTCCTTAAAAAGCCATGGGCTACATTTTTGTATTGTATCAACGTATGCCCTGATTGTTCTTGATTTTACTGAGATGCCTCCTTCCTCTAACAATTTACTTAACACTCTTTCAGTTTGTTTTTTACTAATTTCTGATCCCGTATTTCTACTATAATACAACCCAACAAGATGACGCCAAACAAAACTGAAACAGAGTGAAACAAAATTGGAACAACACAAAATCATTATAATAGCCTCCTGAAATGTCCATCAGTCCTTTCTCCCTATCTGTTCCTCAGATGTGAGCGGTTTTTCTTCCATCTTACACATCTCCAGGGACAGGCAACTTAAAACAAAAGTGAAACAAAATAACAAAAGAAGAATCTTAAAATGGCTACCCATCCTCTCGCCCTGCCCTCAGGGGCGAGCAGTTCACTTACCCTCAGTCGCTCCCCGTGCGAGCCACCAAATGCCGCAGTCTGGCTGGGCACAATCAGGAGCCACTTGTCAAAAGAAACTAACTTTATTTTTAGAACCACACACACCAAACAAAACAGCCTCTCAGGAAAAACCCTCAGAGCCTCAACTGCCACCACCGGCTTTCCACAAGCCTCTCTCTCCCACACCCTTCTTTCCCCCTCCCACAATCCTCCTGCTCTTGAGGCTGATTGGCTGGGTCACGTGGGCGGAGCCAAAAAAGTCCCCCAATGAGCAGCTCCGTGGTCTGAAAGGGCAGGGAAACAGTCCAATGAGCATCACCGCAGAGCAGCCAATCAGCTAGATGTTGCTGGGGCCGAGGAGCCAATCAGCTAGATGTTGCTGGGGCCCCTTCGGCTGTGGCTCTCAACACCGGACCATACATGACAATAGGGCTACCACCAGCAAGCTTTGTGGCAAACATCCCAGGAAATCAAACCAGTACTTCTGCGGTAACTAGCCCAGAAAAGTCAGGACTTTGTTAATGATGGCCAGGTTCCCAATTTTTGCCCCTGCTTCCAATTCAGGACCAACCAGAGAAAGCCAGATGTGTTTCCCAAATCAATCACATAGGATACTTCTAGTTAGCCCATCTCCAGCTACCCCATGACAGCAATCTATCAGAGTGTTTTTGTTCAGGGGTTTTAACAAAGTACCATACTAGGTGGCTCACAATTAAAAGAAATTTATTTCTCATCCAGAGATAGGAGGTCTGAGATCAGGATGCCATCACAGTTGGGCTCTGTCTGGTTTTGGACTGCTGACTTCTCCTATCCTCACTTGGCAGAAGGAGGGTGAGGGAGGTCTTGGGCCTCACATAAGAGCACCAGTATCATTCACAAGGGCTCCATCCTCATAATCTAATTACTTCCCAAAGGCTCCACTTCAAATACCATCACACTGAGATTAGGGTCTCAACCTATGAAATTGGGAGAGAGGGGGTACAAACATTCAGTATATTGCAGAGAGCACACGTAAAATCTTTCCCACCCTAACACCCCACTATAAATCTTCCCTACTCACTGTCTGCCTCACGCTGCCAAATGCAAGTGATGATGGCGGATCCCCTGCTACTAGCAAGCTCAGACTGGATGTTCTGTTTTCCTTTACTTTGGTCTTTGTTTATTTTTACAATATTCTTGGATTTTAAAGATAGGCAATTGTGTCAACTGCAATTAATACTTTTTTTCCTGATAGCTTTACATTTATCCTGATAGGAGTACATCATCTGTATTTCTATTATATTCTTAGCTATACATTTCTGTCTTATTGTTGAGCACTAAAACAATTGTGACAATATTATATAACAGTGGTAGTAGTGACCATTTGTATCTTACTCCTTCCTTTACTGCAAATATCTCTAAAGTTTTCCTTTAAATACAAATGGTTGCCTATATTGCCTATTGGTTTGAGGTGGGTGTTCCTTCTCATATAAGTAAGTATATTTTCATCTCCCGATTATTTAGGTTTTTCTTTCTTAAAACATTGTTAGTGTCTCTTAAGTTATTCTTTTTCTTCTTGTGGGTAATATCATATTAATAGAAATTCTAATTTTGGTTCTTACTTGTGTTCTTATAAAAATAAACCTACTTGATCACAGTGCATTATTCTTTTATCACACTGCTGCATTTAATTGGCTAATATTTTATTCAGGATTTTTGCATCTATATTCATAAGTCAGGTTGGTCTGTAATTTTCTTTTTTTGGTGCTATTTTAGTCAGATTTATGACTTGGAAATCTATTTTCATCTACTATTAATACTAGAGAATCTCCTTTTTTTGTTAGCTTTAACAACTGGCTGTTGGTTTGAAAAAAAATTACATATATATGAAATCTTTGGAGAATGCAATTTTTTGTCAATGGATTCCAATTTATCCCAAACCTTCTACATTTTCTTGAATCAATTTTGATATTTGTGTTTTCTTATATATTTACATTTTATTAAGATTTTTCCTATAAGTTGGTATAAAATTTTCTTTTTAATTTTTTTGTTGTTGTTGTAGATGGACACAATACCTTTATTTTTATTTGTTTATTTTTATGTGGTGCTGAGGATCAACCCAATGTTTCACACATGCCAGGCGAGTGCTCTACCGCTGAGCCACAACCCCAGCCCCATAAAGTTTTATTTATATTTTAAAAATTTAATCTTTATACATGCAGTTTTAGTCCCCTGAGATAAGGATTTGAGTTCCAGTGGTTAATTTGGTTGGTGCAGGAGGAACACAGGGAGGTTATCTAAGGGTTGGAAGACAGCTTCCACTGTGGGACTGGGACGGGACCCTGGAAGCTACTGGGGAATAAAGCATGGCTTAGAGTGGTCTCCCACAGGGGATGAGAAGTGGGTAATTATACACCACTCCTGCCTGACACCACAGGTTGGCAGTTACGGAGCAAGGAGGTAAATGGAGTTCAGAGCATCAGGGTGTTCATTCCCTGGCACTTAAAACCTGTGGTAGGCACAGGCAGAAGGGACTCCCACAGCCTGAGAAAAAGCAATTGTACAAAAAAGAAACAAAAAAATTGCATATTGACACTAGAATTCTTTTGGAAGATGACAAAATGGTGAAGGATTACACAGCTTCTGCCACATTACATCCTCTGGGGTTTATCAGTTTTCTTTTGATGGAGTTCAATTGGTTTTATCTTTTTAACTTTATAAATGTGTTTCTTCTCCTTTTGAAGCTTTAATTTAATGATGCTCTTTTTAACTTTTTCAGTTAAAGGCTTACTTTATAATATTTGCATGGCTTTTAATTTGATAATAATAAGTAAAGCAGTTCAGGTGGGTTATGGAGACTGAGAAACTACTTATAAAAATGCTCGCACTGTGTCTGAAACACTGTGAGTGCTCAACAAATGTTAATTACTATTTTGATTGAACACTTCGAGGTTGCTTCTGATTATAGATTCCACTGGCTTCTTGTGATGTTGATATGTGGTATTTTCATTATTATTGTTGTCCTAGCCTTCTGCAAATTGCAGTTTTGGATTCCTTTTTGATTCATGGATTATTTTGAAAAGTGTTTTCAAACCAAGTAGTTGGACACATTTCATGTGTGTGTGTGTGTGTGTGTGTTTGTGTGTGTTTATACATATATTCATTTATGGACTTACTGCATTATGGTATACAGTGTAGTCATGTGTAATTTCTGGATTTAAAATATATTTAAGGTTTTTAATGGTTTAATATTTGATTTTTTCTTTTTTCTTTTTTTGGGGGGACATGGGGGGAATACTGGGGATGGAACCCAGAATGCTTTATCACTGAGATACATCCTCAGACCATTTTTATTTTTTTATTTTGAGACAGGGTCTCATTAAATTGCCTAGGCTGGCCTTGAATTTGCAATCCTCCTGCCTCAGTCTCCTGATCCACTGAGATTACATGCACGCACCACATGCCTGGTATTAATTTTGTTCAATGGTTTAGGATTTTAATTCTTGCCCGATTAATATGCTTTTAAATTTAATTTAATTTTTGGTGCTTGGGATCAAACTCAGGTTCTTGCACATGCTAAGTACATGTTCTACCATTGAGCTACACCCTAGCCTCATCTTTTTATTATTAATATTTTTTTTTTTTTACTTTTTGGTGGCCCTGTGGTCTCATACATGCTAAATAAGAGCTCTGCCATTAAGCTAAATCCCCAACCATTAAAAGCTGTTTTTATTTCATTTTGAGGCAGGGTCTTGCTAGGTTGCCCTTGAACTTGTGATCTTCTTGAACTTGGAACTCTCCCAAGTAGCATTAAATGCATGTGCTATCTATCACACAGGGCCATTTAAAAAAAATTTTAAACATACTGAGTCACTTTGTTTTAGATATGCCTCTTATGGAAACTATAGTTGGATCAAATTTGAAACTGTCATTTAATACAGGAATATAACATTTAGATATATTAACACAGCGATTACATTTGACTTTCTGATGAATCTGTCTGGATCTCTTGGTGTGGTATAATGAAAAAAAACTTTTTTGTCTTTGTACCCAGTTCTTGTACAAAGTTCCTAAAACACATGGGCTTTTTTGAGTGATGGGAACAACTTTTGTTCTTTTGGTCATATCTGTATTTATGCTAAAGGCGGTGACTTTTGGCAGGAACCCCTAGATTGTTTCCGTATAGTGGCTGGTCACCAGAAAGACCAAGCCTTGAATAAAAGTCTGGAACTGTCAGTTCCAGTTCCCACCACCAACCTCCAGGGAGGAAAGAGGGGCTGAAGATTTAGGTTCATCACCAATAGCCAATGATTTCATCCATCATGCCTATATAATGAAACCTACTTTAAAAATCCTTATATAATGGGGTTGAAGAGCTTTCAAGTTGGTGAACACATTCATGAGCCAGGAGGGTGATACATCAGAACTCCATGGGGACAGAAGTGCCTGTGTTCAGGACCTTTCTGGACTTTATCTTATAGACCTCTTCATTTGCTTGTTCATTTGTATCTTCATAATGAATGGGTAACCGTTAAGTAACATGCACCTTGAATTCTGCTCGCCATTCTGGCAAACTATTGAACCTGAAGTAGGAGAGTTGAGGAAACTCTAATTTTGTAGACAACTCACACAAAAGTGTGTATAATCTGGGCACCTAATACTTATGATGGTGTCTGAAGGGAGGGCAGTCTTGTGGGACTGAACCCTTAACCCTGGGGAATCCGACACCAACTCTGGCTAGTTCATGCCAGAACTGAATTACAGAATACCAAGCTGGAATAGGAGAATTGGAGATGTGGGTGAAAACCCTTATACTTAGAAAAGACGGAAATTTGCTTTTAGTATGTTTGCAAATACTTGAAAAAAATTATTTGCTATTTAGCCCATAGGGATTGGACCAGACCAGTTCCAACCCAACCTCGTTGATGGTGGTGCCATATAGAAATTAAAGATGAGTCATGTTGTGTTGGAACAAGATCCTTTATTGTCACTGCTACCTTGGGTCAGTACATGCTCCTGCCGTGGGCCTTTTCTGCCCAGTTTCTCATGAAGCTTGCTATGCTGCTGTGTTGAAAAAGTTTCCATCTGGACCCTTTCCACACTGCCCTAAGGCCTGCCTTTGCCACCAGAGGCAAATTGGGGATGTCTCAGACTCTGTCTTCTACGGTTGTCATTGCAGAGCTAGGGGAAGATGGGAAGTCAAGCTTCTTCAAGGACGAGAGATGAAAATCACACTGGAGTTTATTCATTAGTCTAGTCCCAGCTGAATGTCACCTAGCCAAAGACACGGAAGTTTCCGGCATGTGGCTGGCACTCTGCTTTGGACATTGGCTAAAACATAATTTTCAAAAAAGGTAAAAGTATGACTCTCATGCAAATACAAAATAAACCATATCTAAAGTTTTATTCAATAACTCATTCATTAGTATGGGAACTTGTAAGATGCTAAAATTGGCTCAAAGAGCACTTGAAAAATGGAATATATAAGAAATAGGTATATGCAATTTAATAAATAAATGTTAATTTAAGATTGCTGGGTTAGCAGCGAACAGAGGTGCACACCAGTAACCCCAGGAACTTGGGAAGCATGGCAGGTGGGAGGATTGAAAGTTCAAGGCCAGGCTGTGCAACTTGGTGAGATCTGGTTGAAGTGTTACGGGTGTTATGGGTGATAGACTGCAGACTATAACCTTTGAGGTTATCTGTTCCATTGGGCAGACATTATTTATATCTTTATTGAACAAAAAGCTACAAGTTTAAAAGATACTTGTGTTTCTACACTATTGTAAAACAACCTGGACCGTAAAAATCACGCCCAGCATTTCATTGAAAAAACACATGATAGCTGGATCTGGTGGTGCAGACCTGTAATCTCAGCTGCTGGGGAGGCTGAGGCAGGAGAATCACAACTTTGAGGTCAGCCTGGGCAACTTTTGGACGGACCCTGTTTCAAAAAACAAACAAACAAAAACAACAACAACAACAACAACAAAAAAAGCCGAAAAAGGGTTTGGGTTGTTGCTAATTGGTTACAGCACCCCTGGGTCCAATCCCCAGTACCACAGAGGGAAAAAATGTGTAGAAATCTCTTGCCTAGTTCCAACTCTCAAATCATTTTTTCGTGACACATCTATGCTGATCTCACTTAGTACGCATTATTGTTCTTTTTGTGGACCAGAGGTAGAGAATCTGTCCCCAATCCTTTTGTTGCCATCTTTTAAACAGAGACCAAAAGAAGTATTTACGCTCTGTTGCAGCTAACTTGGAGATAGGAACTTGGGGCTGGAGAAAAGGAAAAAAATGGAATTTCAAGAGAAGTGCCCCCCCCCCAAAACCGTTGAAATGCGCAGGAAATGCCCAAGTTACCTCTTCTGATCAACACCCCCTCCCCAACCTCGGCCAACACCTTTGCCTGCAGAAATTAAGGCGAGGGCCAATCACTCTTGCAGGGAAATAGGGTAACTCCGTCCTGGCTCCACCTCTAAGCTCGCCCCTAGCAACCCTCCCTCTGTAAATATTAACCCCACCCCATCCCACCCCACCCCTGCTAACGCCTTGCTGTCTCTCCCTCTGGAGATGCCTCCCATTCGTCCTTGAAATGCCTCTGCTTTTCTGTGTCATTGTGCTGAAATGATTTTCCATCTCCTTAAAGCCAAAAACTCACTGTGTCCTGAATCAAGAACCCCATTTGTCCTGAGTCAAGGTCCCCTCTCTGGGAGCTCCTCGGACCTCCAATGGCAACTGCTGAGAGAATTTTTCGTTTCTCTTATCGATGAACTTAATATATATATTCTTGGCTGAACTATACACACATGTTGTTTTCCTTTTTTGTACTGAGTACTTGACCACTGTACATGCCCAGTCCTTTTGTGGTCGTTTTCAAATTTTGAGACAGGGTCTTGCTAAATTGCTTAAGGCAAGCCTCAGACTTTCAATCCTCCTGCTTCATTGTCCCAAGTCACTGAGATTACAGGTGAGTGCCATGTGTCTGGCTTAAACTAGATATATTAAAGAAGAAGCTTCCTCAACATTTATTACAAATGTCTTATTAATTTAAAAATGCAAACACAAAAACTCAAATACCTATTTGTTCGACTTAAGTAAACCCAATTATATGCTTAACAAGAGAATATTTTAAATAGTAAGGGATTTCCCTCCTGTCATTCTTTTCAATGAGTATATATTACAGAATGTGGGTGAGACGGAGACATAAATCTGCTTTCATCTTCAGAAATCTCAGTTTTCTTGTGTGATATCTTGATATGCTGAGTGTGAGTCTAATGTTTAAAAACACATGTAGTTTTGAACCACATGGTCCCTAAATGAAAGCCACCTACTTCAACTGGTACCATACGCTCTAATCTAGAAGAAAGAGCCCAGCTGTGTTGGACTGTCAATGTCAGCTTCCCTGGGAATTTCATGGGTAATTTTAACATTATGTTTAATTTGCCTCGTACCATGCCTTGCCTTTTAGATGTTGTATTAGTTTTCCACCACTGCATAACAACTTACCACTCATCGAGCAGTTTACAACAAAACACACACTTAACTTGCAGCTTCACAGGGTCAGGAGTCTGGGAGAGGCTTGGTGACTTCTCTGCTTAGGTTTCTGCAGGGCTTCATTTACATCAGGAGGCTTCCACTGGGGGAAACTGTGTTTCCCAGCTCATTCAAATTGTTGGCCAGATTCATTTCCTTGTGGGTGTGTGACTGAGAGCTCCACTGCTTTGCCTGATGTCAGCTGAAGGCTGTTCCCAGGTCTTTGAGGACATGCTCAGTTCTTTTGCCCTGGGGCCTCCTCAAAAGGGCTGCCACTTCCTCAAGCCAGCAAGGAGAATCTCTTGGACATCAGAGAGAGCCTGCTTCTCCTTTATGAATTTTCACCTGATTATGTCAGGCTTTGTCCCAGATAATTTTCCATTTTATAAACTCAAAGTCAACTAACTGCTTTGGGACCTTCGTTATGTCTGCAAAGTCCCTTCCTCTTTGCCACATTTTGTGTGTTGGAATCAGGTCACAGGTCCTGCCTCCACTCAAATTGAGGGAACTCTAAGGGGCAGGGACACCAAGGGACAGGAATTATGAGGGTCACCCTGAGTGTCTGTGCATCACAGACTTTAACCTCTCATAGTAGTCAGGGCCTGGCCAGGAAAACAGCAACCACACTAGGTATCTCAACAGAAAATGTTTTATGTAGGAAACTAATTATTGGACCAAAAAACACAAAACAAAAACAAAAACAAAAAACCCCCCTGACTTAGGTCCCTTTAGTCCCTTTAGGAGGGGCTCCACAGAACTCAGGTCTCTGAGGAGGGGGCTACCTGGCTGGTGTGTGTACATCCCAGATGTAGCTCATTCTGCCAGAGCTGACAGAAGCTGGTGATGGAAACCAATCTTCCTCAGGGATGAAGGGCCACGTCCCCACCTATCTGCCAGGAGAAGCAGGTTTGAAGACTCTTCTCCCTCCTCCACCTCGCCTTTCTCTAGCATCTCTCTTGGCAGAATTCAACCACGACCAGGCTGGCAATGGAGAATCATGCTTTGCAGAGTCTTTGTTTTGGGAGGGCACTCGACCACTGAGCCACATCCCCAGCCCTATTTATTTTATTTAGAGACAAGGTCTCACTGAATTGCTTAGCACCTTGCTTTTGCTGAGGCTGGCTTTGAACTCACCATCCTCCTGTCTCAGCCTCCTGAGCCACTGGGATTACAGGCATGCACCACAACATACAGCTTGCAGAGTCTTAAAGACAGCCTTCTAAAACAGAATAAAAGGGTAGAGTTGGATCCTGGGGAGATCAGCTTAACCAGCTCTTCACAGCTATCTTTATTAGATAAAGCTGCTAAAACCTGGGTCCAGCAGTAAACCCTGGACATGAACTTCCTGTCTGATAATGGTAATGCTGAGATACTTTAGGGCATCAATGAAGCACGTCTTTCTTCCCTGCTTGAATTCTAAACTAACCAAGCGAGAGTCTCAAAAGTTAGAAGACGGCTGTAAAAATATCAGCTTTCTTACTGTTTTAGTTAGCTTTTTTTGTTGCTGTGAACAGAATACCTGAATTAGAGGAGGGAAAGTTTATTTGAGGTTCATGATTTCAGAGGTCTCAGTCCATAAGTGAATGGCTCCATTGCTCTGTGCACAGGTGAGACAGCATATCAGGGGGGAAGGGCCCAGGGAAGGAAAGCTGCTCAGCTCATGGGAGGAGAGAGAGAGAGAGAGAGAGAGAGAGAGAGAGAGAGAGAGAGAGAGAGAGAGAGAGAGAGGGGGAAGGGGCACCTTTTCAGGGCATGTCCACTGACCCATCTCCTCCACCCACCCCTCAACTGCCTGCAGTAACCACCAAGTCAGTTCATTCAAACTAGGATGGACTGATTAGGTCAGGTATCGTGGGATGGCCAGTACATCGCCAAGGAATTCTTGCCTGCTTGGAGGGATAAGCCTCCTGGGAAATGAAAGTCTAGAATAATTAGTGAAGAACAAAAGACAAAGTCAGAAAGATAGTTTCAAAAAGGTGGAGCCCTGAGAGATCCAGTCCGCACAGAAGCTGGGGCTAGACAATTAGAAAATGGCTCCTGTGGTTTATTTCAGGGGCTACATCAAAGGCAGGGGTAAGGTTTCAAGGGTGGAGTGTTGCTTCCTGATGTCTTGCAGTCAGCAGGTTGATTGGCATCTTGGCTGGTCACACCCATCTCAGAGGGGCTGTGAGGCTGCAGCAGGTCCCCCCATCTCGGCTGCTGAATGGGACATGGAAGACCTTGGATAGGGCTCACAATGTCTCTGGGCAGTCAACCAGAGGAAATGTCCACTGGAAGTTCCCAGACACCAGATTTCCCTATTCAGTTAGGCTGCGATGCATGACAGTCCACACACAACCCACGGATTGCTTGAGGCAGGCCTCTCATAATCCAATCATTTCACCTCTGAACATTCCTGCATTAATACAGGAGTCTTTGGGGTATTCCTCATATCCAAACCATAACACTTACTAACAGCGTCTCTGGTGTCAGGTGTGTAGCCCAATGTGCTCACCTTGCTGACATCCCTTGGTCTAAACTTCTTGCCCCAAGGTGCAGACGTTCTCTGTGGGTGATGGGTGGCAGCAGACCACCATGGCCCAGAGACCAAGTGAAAATACATCTCTCAGGCTGCCCCAGGTTCTAAGGAGAGGCAAGGAGATAGCTGAATAAAGCCCATGTCAGGGAAGAAATGCCCACAGGAGCTGAGAGAAGCCAGGAGGGTCTCCCTAGTGGAGGTGAGGAGTGGGGGATGAGTTTTCTCCAACTAGCAGTCTTAAAAACATATTTGGTCTCAACCTGGCTCTGGTTGGAAATATTATAAAGCATGAATTTTCTTTTTTAATTGGAGGTCCTTTTGTGAAAAAAAGATTGTGATAAAATACACATCATGAAATTGACCCTTTCAGCCATTTTTAAGTGTATATTTTAGCAGCCCTGACCACATCCACAGAGTGATCGGCCATCACCACTCCCACATCCAGAACTCTTTTCATTTGCCCATTAAATTTTGTGCCCATTAAACAATAAGTCACCCTCCCTCTTTGCTACCCCCTGGCAACCTCTGAACTACTTTGTGTCTCTAAAAATTTGACTACTCGAGGTACTTCATCAAAGAGAAGTTATATAGTATTTTTTCTTTTGTGCTGGGCTTTGTCATTTCACATAATGTCTTTGAGGTCCTGTAGCATGTGTTAGAATTTCCTTCCCTTTTAAAGAAATATATTCCACTGTGTATATACACCACATTTTATTTCCATGGCCATTTGGGTTGCAACACCTTTTGGCTATTTTGAATAAGGCCGTATAAACATGGGTGTACAAATATCCAAGTTCCTAATTTCAATTCTTTTGGGTGCACATCCGGAAGTGAAATTGCTGGATTAGAAGGTAAATCTATTTATAATTAGAAACACAGATTTTCATGGGCATTATGGGGAATATCCAGAGGTAGATACTGAGAACTTTATTCCGACTGGAAGCCTCTTAGGTAACTGTTATAGTTTTGATTTTGAGCTCCTGTGTTAACGCAGGATTGGATTGTGAGAGCTGTAACCCAGTCACTCCATCCTAGTTTGAATGGACTGACGGGGAGGTGACTGTGGACAGATGGGGAGTGGCTAGAGGAGGTGGGTAACAGGGGCCGTGACCCACATCCCCAGGGCCCTAGAAGTATTCATTTTTCCTGCAGCCGCTTCCCCCTACCATTTCTCTTTGTGCTTCCTGACTCCACCATGAGCTGTGCAGCTTTCTTCCACTGGGTCCTTCTCTCATGGTTTGATGCATCACCTTAGGCCCAGAACAATGGAGTCGGTCATCTATGGATGACCTCTGAAACCATGAGCCCCAAATAAACTTTTCCTTCTTTAAATGGTTCTTGTCAGGTGTTTTAGTTGCAGTGAGGTTTTAATTAAAGAAAAAAGTTAATTAAAACAGGTACTAATTGCCCCGAGGACCCTCAGGATGGCACCTATTCTTCTGCTCCTCCTGCCTCTTGAGGCCAACAAAGTGAGGAATGGGCTTCTCAGAAAAAGGGCCTATGTTACGCTTCACTGTGAGGCACAGGGTGGTGAGCTCCACCCTCAAAATAAAGGCAGTAGAAATGGGCATGGTGTGCACCCGTGTAATCCCAGCGGCTCGGGAGACTGAGGCAGGAGGATCTCGAGTTCCAATCCAGCCTTAGCAATTTAGGAAGGCCCTAAGCAACTCGTGAGACCCTGTTTCTAAATAAAATATAAATAGGGTCCAATGACCCTGAGTTCAACCCCCGGTACCCACCCCGCCCCCCCCCCCCAAAAAAAAAATGAATAAAGGCAGTGGTACAGGTTCATGTCTGTCTCCCTAGGCCAGAGCTTGTCATCATGAAATCTGGGCACTATTCTGGAACTCTCAAAGTTTGCCCAGCCTTGTCACTTCTGCTGTCCTTTGAATCAGTTTCAGTAGAATCTTTTGTAAAGACTGTGCCTGTGTGTGTCTTCAGGGATAATTAGGGGAGAGGAGCTGAGAGGCTTTTTTATGGCCCAAGGCCACTCTTGCAAAGAGACTAGACGGGCAGGGCCAAAGAAGAAATTAAATCAGGCTGAGTTCCTGATGCTCCTGATGCCCAACACCCAGCCTGTGCACAGCTTCCAGACAAAATTAAATGTTCAAAGTGTCACAAAAATAGTGGATGACTCTTGAGCACTGTGGCAGATTGTTGGGCAATCATTTTGGGGGCAGATGGCAGGGATTAAAAGAATGAATTGTCTATGGCATAGAAGGCCCAGGTGCCTGATGAGTCTGGATGCAGGAGTTTGGTACACTGAACCCTCTGGATACTTAAAAGAGAAGGAAAGCGATTACTTCCTTCTGGTTGGTGCAGGGACTGTACTGTGATTAAGGTAACTGAATTTATTCTCTTGGTTTAGTTGTATCTGTCAGTGAGTAATTCAGGGTGCTTCCAGAAATGGTCCTTGGACAACATCATAGAAACACCTGGAAGAGGAGCCGGTGAGTGCCAGGGCCCTGAGCAAAGAAGTTAGTGTGTGAGGCCAAATCAAAAAACAACAGACAGACAAACAAAATAATCCCAAAGACGAAAATAGAGTGCGACGAGAGAATCTACAGAATGGTAAAAAGAAATCTATGCTAGCTTCTATTGACAGAGGATTAATACCCAGAATACAAAAAGAACTAAATAAACAAACAAAACCCACAAAACTAAAAAAAAAAAAAAACCCAACCAAAACCAAAAAGCCCAATCAATAAGTGGACTAATGAATTAAACAGGAAGAAATAAAAATGGCCAACAAATATATGAAAAAATGTTCAACATTTTTAGCACTTAAGAAAATGCTAATTAAAACTACACTGAGTTTTATTTTGCTCCAGTTAAAATGACAGCCCTCAAGAATAGAAATGGTGGAGAGGGAATGGGGGGAAAGAAACATTCTTCCATTCCTGATGTGATTGTAAATTAGTACAACCACTATGTAAATCAATATGGACTTTCCTCAAAAGACTAGGAATGAGACCACCATGTGACATAGCTATCCCATTCCTCAATATTTATTAAATTATAGGATTTGTAGTTATATATTTATACAGGCACACACTATAACAATATAACTTGATTTATGTCAAATTAAAGTCAGCATACTATATATAGTGACAAAAGCAGACCCATGTTTATTATAGCAGCTCAGTTCACAATAGCCTAATTATGGAACCAGCCTAGGTGTCCGTCAACAGATAAATGGATAAAGAAAATGTGGTATGTATGCACAATGGAATTTTATTCAGCCATAAAGAAGAATAAAATTAAGTCATTTGCAGGAAAACGGATGGAACTTGAGAGCATTATTTTAAACAAAATAGGCCAAATTCAGGAAATCAAGGGTCATATATTTTCCCTCATAAGCTGAAGCTAGAGAGGCAAAAGGAAAAAAGGTGTGTATGTGGGATCTCATGAAAATAGAGGTGAAATCGGTGGAGTAGAGGAAGGGGACCAGGTAGAGGGAGGAAGGGAGGGAAACAGAGGTACTGAGGAAGGAAATTGGCCAAATCACACTGTGTGCATATACAAATGTGTAACAATGAATCTCATTATTATATATAATTATAGAACACCAACAAAAATCGAAACAAGAAGTCAGTGTGTTATGCCGCTCTTGGAACACATACCCACTTGTCTCCATTCTGCTTGCTTCATTCAGCAAGTAGTCAGAGACCCAAGGAGCTCCGTCTAATACAAAATGATGTGGGTCACATACATAATTTTAACTTTTTTAGTAGCCACATTTAATAAAAGGAAACAGGTTTAATTTAATTTTAAAAATATACTCTATTTAATCAGATACATCTAAAATATCATTTCAACTTGTAATCAATATTAAAGTTACTGAACTATTTCACTTTTTTTTTTGGCCAAGGGCATTAGGAATCTATAAAGAAGTTGAACCAATCAGTGTGGTTGGAAACCACCTTTGGTTTGGTGCAGATTTGGTGCAGACTGATTCATGAATCACTGTTTGTTCAAATAAACTCTTAAAAATTAAAAAAAAAAGAAGTTGAACCAATAGAATGTGTATATAATTATAAGAGGGATTAACCAGATTGGATTACAGGTTGATCAGAGACTGGACAGTCCCACAGTGACTGGTGGCCCACTTGAGAGGTGGGGAGAACCAGTTGCTGCTCAGTCCAAGAAATTGGAACCTCAGTTCAAGAGGAACCAATGATGCCACCGAAGGCCTGGAAACCCCCCAGAGAATAGCTGATGCATGCACACATTCAAGGGCTAAATAATCTGGAGATTGGAGAACTCTGGTGTGGCATTAGCAAAAGCCGCACCCACTAGAATAATAGAGCACGTGCAGGAGTCCAGGCTCCCTCCCACTTTTTGTCCCATTCAGGTCCCCAGCCCACTGGCTGGTGAGGCCCACATTCCAGGCGAGTAACTCCTGTTCAGATTGCTGAGCCACATGCCAATCTGCTCTGGAAACACCCTCACGAACACACCCGGAAGTGTGATTTACCAAATTTCTACATGTCTTTCAATCCAGTCAAGTTGACAACTGATATTAACCATCATAGTCAACCTTCAAAATGTGATGTGGATTTTATACTGGCAGCGTATCTCAAGTCAGAAGAATCGCATCTCAACCATTTAATAGTCATATTGAACGGTGCCCTTCTAAGAGATGCAAGGATAATAGTGAACATTTATTGCATGATTACGATCACACCATATTACATCATTCAATCCTCCCAGCAATACTCTATGCCAGCTGTTATCTGCTGAAGAGTGTAAGTATATTCCACGGTTTATGACTACCATCCTTTATCTTTAAGAAGCATCTTCTGTCCCTGGCTCTGCTGTCATCATGTGGCTGCATTCAAATTGCCTCTCATAGGGCTTTTGTGATTACATCGGGCCCACCCCAATAATCCAGCATCATCTCCCCATCTCAAAATCCTTAAAGAATCACATGCAAAAGTTTCTTTTGCCTCATAACATAACATTCACAGCTAGTGGGAATTAGGAGGTGGACGTCTTGGAGAGCCGTTGTTCAGACTGCACAGAAGATGACTTTGTTTTCACAACAATAAGGAAAACTCTGAATAGAGACTGCAGCTCTTTTGCTTCCTTTTTGAAACTTTTGTGCAGTGCAGCTTGCTCCACTCCTAGGGAAGAACATCTCCTTTTTCTATCCCATCTGTAGCGCCGGAGGCTGCTTAAGAGGTGTGAGTGGCCTTTCTGCTCCTGGTCTCACTTTTCCTTCCCCAGTCCCTGTTCCTGGCTGCCAGGCATGACGGTGTGGAGAACAACGTGTGTCTCTTTCCCTCGGGAGCTAGACATTTTCAAGGAACTCTTCTTCCTGATTTTTGTTTCTCATTTGGAGAAGAGAGAAGGGAAAGCCAGAACTACGAACAAGAAGAGGCAACTCTGTCCTCATAGAAGGAACCTGAAAGTTCAGCTAGTCCCCCCACCCATCCCTGCCTGGATCAACTGTGTTCTACTGGCCAACACTGACCTTTAACCTAAGCTTGATCTCTCAAGCAAGTCGTTTCCATCTCAACAGTTTCAAGTTAACTCATTAAGCTCTTTTAGTTATTTACTGATAATGATGGAAGCCAACAAGAATTAACTAAAGAAAAAGATCCAAGAGTGGGCAGGAGACTTTTCCTTATGGGAGACCTGATTTTTTTTTTTCCTTTTCTTAGTGACTATATGATTCCTTCCCTAGTGTCCCCCTTGGACACCCAACACATAGTCAATGACTCCAGTCCAGGGCTTCTCAGATACCAGTCCTATGTGCCTGACTCCATCCACTCAAGAGATGAAGAGTCACAGACTGGTCATAAGACCATGGAGAAAGATTCTGGACCTTAGGGTGGAGTGATACGGGAGAAGCCCCGTCAGGGAGTTCACAACTGACTAAGATATTGGCATACAAGCTAGAAAAACTTTAATGTTGTTACATTTCACACACGTGCATGTGTACATATGTATACATAAGTGCACACAGAGATAAAATCACACAAAGTTGGAGCACCTAGTAGGCACCATGTACTCAGCTAGGGTTGAGAATACAGATGACTTCATTTCTACCCTAAAGTTTTTCCTAAGAGACAAAGAATTGCTGGGAAGTTTGATAAATGTCATAAGAGAGGTTAGTACAAAAATAGCACAAAGGAAGACATGATTTCCTCAACTTGGATGTGTGTCTGCTTGGGTGCCTTAGAGTGTGACTGTATTCAGATACAAACATTCTAAGAGGTAGTATGTTAGTCAGCTTTGTCACTGTGGCAAAATACCTGATAAGACCAACTGAGAGGAGAAAAATTTTATTTGGCTCATGTTTTCAGAGGCTCAGTCTATGGTTGGTTAGCTCCAAGGCAGAAACAGCATGGTGGAAGGTCATAGTGGAGAAAAGTTTCTCAGCTCATGGTAACTGGGAAGGAGGGGGCGAGGAGGAAGGGGCCAGAGAGAAGTAAACCCTTGCAGAGCACCCCCTAAGTAACCCACTTCCTCCAACTAGGTCTCACTTCCCAGTAGTCCATTCAGTTACTGATGGATTAACTTATCAAGTGGATTAATTCACTGATGAGCTCAGACTCCTCATGATTCCATCAAAGCCCCACCTCTGGACCCTACAGTATTGGGGACCATGCTTCCAACAAATGAGCTTTGGAGGGACACTTCATCCAAACCATAACAGATACAGTTACAATGGGGCCATTCGGGTGGACCTGAATCTGATCTAATTGGTATCCTAAAGGAGGAAATTTGGACACAAGGAGACATTGAGACACACGCACAGAGTAAAGACCAGGAGAGCACTCAGGGAGAAGATAACCATCTATAAGCCAAGGAGAGAGGACTCAGAAGAGACCAACCCTATTGATACCTCGATCTTGGACTTCCAGCCTCCAAAACTGTGAAAAATAAAATTCCATTGTTTATGCCAGGTGTGGTGGAGCACATCTGTAATCCTAGTGGTTTGGAAGGCTGAGGCAGGAGGATCGCAAGTTCGAGGCCAGCCTGAGCAACTTAATAAAGTCTTAAGCAACTTAGTGAGACCTTGTCCTAAAATAAAAAATAAAAAGGACTGGGAGTGTAGTTCAGTGGTAAAGCACCTCTGGGTTCGATCCCCAGTACCCACTTAAAAAGTTTCCTAGTTCGTGCTATTTGTTGCAACTCATTCATCTATGAAGCCTGTAGTAAGTATGTACAAGAAGAATGGAAGAGGATATCCTGCCCCAGGAAATTTTTATAAAGATGGGAACATTTAAAGTAGATCTCGGTAGATCTCAGCAGGAATTCAAAGATCACTACAAGTGTGTGTGTGTGTGTGTGTGTGTTTGTGTGAGTGTGTGTGTAAAGGGTGCTGGGGAATGGGAGATTTCCATGAAGAAGGAGTTTTCTGGCCAAAGGCCTTTATGTGAAATAGCACTGGAATTTGAAAAAGTGCAGAGTTCCCTATGGTGATCAGGAGGGGGCGAGCTTGGTGTGGGGCATATAAGAGCAGACCGTGGAGCACAGACTAAATGTGGACTTTGACCAGACATCCTGGAAAGAGCGAAAGCAGAGTGCGACAAGATCAAATATGAATTCAAGAAGGAGAATTTTAACCTTGGGGAGGAGGGATTGGATGAAGGGAGACTGAGGAAGCCAGATCACTTAAGAGAAGCAGAGACCAAGATAAAACTAGACGTGCGTGAGCTTCCCTGGGGGGAAGTACCACACCTGTGAGGAACAGATGATCACACAAGACTAGATGAGGAGAGCCTTCGGGCCACAGTGCAGCTGTGACACCCGTGGAAGGAGAAGGAGCAGCAAGGAGAGCTGCTGGGAACCTCAGACTGCAGTACACCCCCGAGAAAGCCTGGGTAGGCCCAAGGGGTGTTCCAGAACAGAGAGCGCCTGTCACCAAAGCCCCTTGCTAGGCAGCAATGGCATTTCCCGAGCACCCAGCTGTGCTCCATTGTTGGTTGGGAGCCACCTGAGTGGTACTGCCTCAGTGGGATCGCCAGACACGTCCAACCTTGGCGTCCCTTATCCCCCGTCTGTTACCTCATGGCTACCTCTATTCTCTCTCAAATGTGACTAGGGTTGCCAAGGTTGGCGAAGGAGGCTGGGGGACACAGCCAAGGGGAAGAGTGATCACAGGGGAAAGAGTGCTGAGCCGGATAAGAAGGCAAGTCGTCCTGATTTGAGTAGATCCAAGGATTCAGCTCATTATAGAGGTGTCCATGGCCCGGGAGCCCATCCTGGGAGTGCACCTGAGAATCACTTTTCTTTCACGTGTCGAGGAATCAGAGCTCAGCAGTGGAAATAATGGAAAAGGGAGGGAGACCCTTGTGGCGGGTTGGTCCTAAACTCGATTTGTTTTGATCTTACTCTGAGGGTCCCAATCTTCTCTCCCACCCTCGTCTTCCACCAATTCCCTAATCCTATCCTTTGCTCCACCCAGATTTGAGGGTTCCTAAGACATCTTAGGGTTTCCCACCTCTGTGCCCTTGTTCATGCCAGTCTCTTCCTGTGCAATTCATATTCTCACAGCTGTCTCTGAATCCCCTCTCCAACTAGATGGACCACATTCTTTCCTTGATCCTGACACTTTTTGTCTCCATGTGTGTTTTGTCCTGCATGGCTTGGCTGTTTGGGGACAAGAACTATTTTGTGCAACTTTGTGTCCCCAATTTTACCCAGCACAGTCCCTTACATGCAGCAGAATTCGATAAATCTAGCTGGGCGTGGTGGCATATGCCTGTAATCCCAATAACTCCAGAGACTATGGGGGAAGGATCACAAATTTGAGGCCAGCCTCAGCAACTTAGTGAGACCCTGTCTCAAAATAAAGCAAAGACCTTGTCTCAAAATAAAGGAAAAAAGGTTGGGATGTAGGTCTGCCGCAGTCTGGCTGGGCACAATCAGGAGCCACTTGTCAAAAGAAACTAACTTTATTTTTAGAACCACACACGCCAAACAAAACAGCCTCTCAGGAAAAACCCTCAGAGCCTCAACTGCCACCACCGGCTTTCCACAAGCCTCTCTCTCCCACACAAGCTTCTCTTCACCTCCCACAATCCTCCTGCTCTTGATGCGGATTGACCGGGTCACGTGGGCGGAGCCAAAAAAGTCCCCCAATGAGCAGCTCCGTGGTCTGAAAGGGCAGGGAAACAGCCCAATGAGCATCACCGCAGAGGAGCCAATCAGCTAGATGTTGCTGGGGCCGCTGTGAGCCAATCATCAGCCGGCAGCTGGAAGGTTGATGGCAGCTGGAAGTTTGCTGGGGCCCCTTTGGCTGTGGCTCTCAACATAGCTCAATGGTAGAGTAACCCTGGGGGTCAATTTTCTATACCAAAAAAAAAAAACAAATCAGATAAATCTTTATTGAGTAGGAATGAAGATTTCCTATGCTATTTTCTCTGGGTCATTCATGGTAAAAAGTGCCTTAAAGAGGTTTCTTTCAGTTAAGAAAATATTTTTTGACTACCATACTTTGACTCTTAACTCCTGCCTTTTGAGCTCAGTTTGATTTAAACCTCTTTGCTTTAAATGCTTAAGTCTGCACATTTACCAAAATGAGCTCATTGCCTCATCAAAGCCTCCTTCATAAGGAGATTTACATTTTCCTGAACATTTATGAACATCTTAGAACAGTTTCTAAACACAGCCACGAGGCTGTTTCCTCTTATCTTCCTTGCAGTATTTGCATATTAAAAGAAGAACTTGGGAAGGTAGAGCCGACCAAAATGAGATCAATGGAATTTTATGTAGGGGCTGGGTGGGTCCTAGAGAGATGTGATTCTGAGGGGCTTTTCTAGAACAATGAACTGTGACACCTAGGGAGCCCTCTACTCTTCCTGTTTTGTAGCCGGTACTGCAACTTCTTCCTACCTATACCAATTTAGCAATTTTCTGCACATAGCGGTGCTAAGTGAACCATAAACCTGGAAAAATGAACATAACCAAAATGAAATTAAATGAAAGAATACCGACAACATTGATGAGACATATTTAGTTTCATGTAAGGCCAATGATGTGCCTCATGATAAATGAACATAAATGGACTCCCCCCTCAACCAAAACAAAATCTGTATTTTCACACGTTCAAACTAAATATTTCTAGGGTCAATGTTTATGGGTCACTGTGACCAAAATACCCAATAAGAACAACTTAGAGGAGGAAAAGTTTGGGGCTATGGTTTCAGAGGTCTCAGTTCATTGATGGCTGGCTCTATTGCTTTGGGCCCAAGGTGAGGCCACATCATGGTGGAAGGATCCAGCAGAGAAAAGTTATTCATCTCACGGCAAGGTCAGGAAGCAGAAAGAGAAAAGGGGGAAGAGGCCGTAAGGAAGATGAATCCTTTCAGGGCATGGCCCCAGTGACTCACTTAATCCAGCCACGTCCAACCTACAGTTACCACTCTATCAGTCCATTCCAACTAGGATGGACCGATCAGGTTACAGCTTTCATAATCTAATCATTTTACCTCTGAGTAGTCCTGCATTAACATGAGCTTTCGGGAACACCTCATGTCCAAACCATAATATTTGGCTTGGGGGAAAAATGATATGGAGAGGGAGAAGCCCTGCTTCCTGCAATAGAGTGCCGGTTACTGTTCAGTCTGTATTGTATATAGGACCCTGTACTGCAACTATTGTATAGTTGCTCCTCAGTATCTATGGGGATACTGGATAACAAAATCTGCAGATGTTCAAGTTCCTCATATAAAACGGCATAGTTTTTGCATATAACACTCGTGCATCATCCCACAGAGTTTAAATAATATATATGTTACTTATACTTAAAATGATGTAAATACCATGTAAATACTCACTGTACTATTTTGTTTAGGAAATAACAACAATGAAAAAGTCAGTACATGTTCAGTACAGTGGAAACATCTTTTCAAATATTTTTCATCTGCAGTTGGTTGGGTCCACAGATGCGGACACTGTGGACATAGGTGGTCAATGACACGGCCCTTTTTCCTAGTAACAAAACTAAAGTTGGGCCTTAACAAGGACCTGCTGGTGGAGTGGGGTGCCTGGACCACACAGATCTGAGGTTCTCTTTGTTTTTGAGGTTTGCCTTCCCTTGAGTCTCTGCATTAGCATTGCTGATGCCTACCATACTGGACTTTGGGGAGCTCTGCTTCCTTCCCCTTGGACCCACAGGTGAGAGGCTGGAACATTTAGACCAGTCTTCACTAGAGACTAAGGAAAGCAAGAGCAAAGCAAGCAAATAAAAAGGACACCAGGAGTCTGTCTCACAAAATGTTGTCTGTGCATCTTTATCTGCCTGTTTCTTACTTCTTGCTCTGTGTGGATTCCATCCTAGCCCTGTCACCCAGGGGACTCTAATTGTTCATCTGCCTCCTTTGAGTTGGACCCAGGCCCCTCAGAGATTAGGAATTCTTCCTGCCTTCCTGGGATCACCTCATCAGATCTAGGGTCCTATTTACAGACCCACTTTCCCCCAATAATTGACACAAAGATCAAGTTGTCCTTTATGGAAGTCCCCCACTCTCCCTCTGCCCCCACCTCTGGGTCTTTTCCTGCCTGCTTCTTAGAGGACGAGGTGGTTTTTACTTAAGTGCCATTTGGCCCCCTTTCTTTGTTCCTTCTGAAACAAGGGGGAAGGGAAGTGGGGAGAGTCATGCCATGGGCTGGCTCCATGGAGACCCCAAAGCCAGGGTGGCCAGATGCCATGTAGAACTGTTCCCATAGGGCCTGTCAGCAACTGTGACTAGGTGGAGCAGTGGAGGAGGGGGGCCTGGTGATCTCCAATCAGTGTAGGAAGAAGAATTAGGGGAGATGCAGATCCTCCTGTAGGCACCATTTCCGTGTTTAACCACTCCTTCCACCAGGAAACCTCAATGATGTAATCTGATCCTCTCCCTTTTCTCCATTATTGGTTCCCCTGAAGGGAAGTTTGACGAGCTCTTAATTTCATACTCCTCAGTGTCTCTGCATATACGCCTGTATTCGTGTCCCATTCTGACCACTCAGGCTGTTTGGAAATATCTGAAGGAACAGCTGTCTGCAGGAGGGCCTACAACATTTGACTATATCAGTCAATAAGGCTGTCACCATATTATTACAATTATTGTTATTATTCTCTGCACTGGGGAGTGAATCCAGGGTCTCTCTACCACTGAGCCACATTGCCAGTCCTTTTTTATTTTAATTTGAGATAGGGTCTCACTAAGTTGCCTTGGTTGGCCTCGAATTTGTGCTCTTCCTGCCTCGACCTCTCCGGTAGCTGGAATTACAGATGTGTGCAAACGAGCCCAGCGAGGAGGGCTTTATCCTATTAAGCTCAGGTTTTTGTGCCTGATTGCATTGTCTACTTTTTTATTTTAGAATTTTTATATGCATATGCAAATATATATATATGTGTGTGTGTGAATATGTGTATGTATTTCTTTTTATAGTGCACAAATGGGGATGCACTATACACACAATTCCACCTGCTGTTTTAAATGTTTTCATTAACCCTTTATTTTGGGGGCTCATTTCATATTTATGGATCTGCCTCTTTCTCATGGCTACCTCATATTTTATTACATAGCTGAACCACGATTTAATTGATTAATTAATATTATTTTACTTTGAGATAGGCTCTGTTTCTATTATAAACCACACAGACATATAACAGATATTGTTTATATATATATATATATATTTTAAAAAGGGAAGCTGGGGTTGTAGCTCAGTGATAGATCTCTTGCCTAGCATGCATGAGGCACTGGGTTCCATCCTCAGTATCACATAAAAATAAATAAATAAAATAAAGGTATTGTGTTCATCTACAACTAAAATATATATTTTTTAAAAAAGAGATGGATGTGGTGAGGCATGTTCATAATCCCAGGGATTTGGGAGATTGAGGCAGGAAGATCACAAGTTTAACATTAGCCTCAGCAATTTAACTTGTCTCAAAATAAAAATAAAAAGGTCTGGGGATGGCTTTAGTGGCAGAGTGTTTAGGCATTCAGTCCCCAGGAGTGGGTGAAAAAAAAAAAAAAGCAAAAGATTAAAGACACACACACACACACACACACACACACACCACTCTATGCTCCCTTCTTGAGTTCCAGAGTGCTATCCCACACATTTGGCGTCAAACACTACCAGAAGTTAATAACTCACAAACCTATGTCTCCAATCCAGAATAGATACTTAAGTTACATACAGACTCTATAAACTGATGGAAATCTCCGGGTGGCCATGCCCCAAACACCTCATCTTAAGATGGGCACATTTTAATTCTTCACATTTTCCCACAAATCACCTCCTTACTTACTTTCCTACCATCCTCAGCCCCTCACTCTCCTTTATCCCCCGCTCCCATCAGATCGTCCAGTCATTATCATTAAGTCTCACCTACACGACTCTTGGTAACGCTCACACCCATCCCCTCCTTTCCGCCTCATTGACATTGTCTCAGTGGATACCCTCCTGTCTCGCCTTGGCAATTGCAATGATCTTACTGTCTTTTCAATTTTATTTCTTGCCCCCCTCTGATCCATTCTCACACAGAAGCCATGGGATCTCGAATGCAAATGTAATTATTTTACTCCCCAAACGCACATTCTTCCTGTTCTTTCCCATTGTTTTGGCATAATTTCAATTTCTGGTTGCTACCTCTCCAGCCTTCCACGTCGGCACCACCCTTCTTATAGCCTACCTGTCCAGTCTTACTGTACTCTATCAGTTCCAAGAATTCTCTTGGCTGTGCCCTTGCATGTGAGGCCACATCTACTTCTTCCAATAATACATTTTTCAAGATAAGATCAAGATACCTCACCTGTTTGGATCTTGGATCTCTTCCCAAGGTAGAACAGGCCAAATCTCTGTATCCTCACTTGTAAAACTTTCTCTCTCTCTCTCTTTATCTATCTCTTTTTGTCTACTAGATCATTAATAAGCATGTGCCTTAGCTGGGCGTGGTGGCATACACCTATAATCCCACCTATTCTGGAGACTGAGGCAGGAGGATCATAAGTTTGAGACCAACATGAGCAACTTAGCAAGACCCTGTCTCAAAATAAAAAAATAAAAAGGGCTGGGGATGTAGCTCATGGTAGAGTTCTGCTGAGTTCAATCCCCAATACCAGAAAAAATATCTATGTGTATATACACATACACATATCTGAGTGTTTGGCATGTAGAAGGTGCTCAATTAATATTTGAGGGATGAATAAGTAAATGGATTCATTAATGATAAATATAAGTGAATCAATTAATGATAAATAAATTGTATCTCTGCCTCCTATTGCATTGGTCCTTTTGTCAAAAAGGAGAATCTGAGACATACATATGGGTACTCAGATTTCCAGGGACTTATTTATGTAACTTCTTGGGAAGAAAGTTCAAACCATTGCTTGGGAAAGTGTTCTGTGGCTAGTGCTGAAAGAGGGACCAGGTTTGAGAACCTGGGTTTGCGCTTAGTGACCCTGTGGGCCTCATCTATTCTAACAGTGATGTCAGGTATGCTATGGTCCAGAAAGAGGCTGATTACACTTGTATTCATCTTTCTTAGAGATGAGATGAGACCCTTCTATGAATCAATCCTGTTTCTACAATTATTCATGAAGGTCCTCAGGTCCAATTCCCAAACATAGGCTTTGCCTCTTGAGGCTACCTGGGACCTGTGGGTCTTGATATGTGGGAGATTTAAAGCCAAGGGAGAGACCCTTCTGTCCTGTGCATCAGGTCAAAAGACTCAGGTTCGGAATGGGAACAACAGCTGCCTGACTGGAACGGAGAGAGAATCCCTGGTGGCGATGGGCATTGGTGTGGGGACATGGATGGAGTCTGGGCCTAGGCCTGGGAGAGCATCCGATGAGGGACAAGAGGGAGCCAGATCAGGCCCCCTGTCCTGGGATTCTTAGGGGGTCTGACCTGATACCAGAGGTGGGGGCTGTTGTGTCCCTGGACTTGGGACACGAGAAGTATGAACAAATGTGAATCTTTGCAGGATTCAGCTACCTGATTGGAATGATTCCAGGAGTAACCAAACATGTTAGTGAGGAGTTACCCGGTATGTGGTACGGTCAGAGAGAGAGGAAATGGGAAAAGGTGAGAGAAGAACAGAAAAGAAAGAGGAAGGAGGAGAAGGAAAAGGAGGAGGTGAGCTAAAGGGAAGCAGAGGTCCTGCTCTGTCCAGGGGAGGACCAAAGACGAAGCTGTGAGGGGTTCTCCAGGAGTCTCCATCCCCAGTGGGGGGTCTTATGCTGGGGACAGAGGGAGAACTGAACGGATGGGACCTGCAGCTTTGCGGCTGGTCCTAGTCCTCTGTCTCACGGCTTGGTTGCACCTCGAATTCCTGCCAACCCTGTGTTTGAAGGAGATGCCCTTACCCTGACATGCCAGGGATGGAGGCCCACGGCACTGTCCCGGGTGCAGTTCTACACACGTGGATAATTCTTTCCTTATTCTAAAGTGGAAAGCGGTGGTCAGTACAGCTGCACTGGGCAGACGATGTTTATTGAATCCTGGTTCACAAACACCTGCAGCTACCAAGGTCAGATCCGAGGTGAGTTACCACCTTAGAGGGGCTGATGGGGCCACTCTGGGATCCAGTCTCTAGAGATCAGTAGCTCTCTGGGCAGGAGTCCTCCATCCAGAGAGAGTTGGATGGCCCTGATGTTAGGCCAGTGCATAGGGTCCCTAGCGTCCATGATGCTGGATCAGTATTTCCTCCCAACCCACATGGGGCATGTTTGGAGCCAGGGGAAGGAGGAGGTATGGGGAAGAGCCCTGAGTCAGCCTCGTCACTCCCCCTTCTTCTCTGTGGACCAGATGACTGCTAAGGGACCTTCTGGCTCTGACTCCTGGGATTCCAGAGGGTCTTGGCTATGTGGGAGTTGAGTGGGTGAGGACAAAGGGATAGGTCTTGGGGATGAAACTGTCTCCCGTGTGGGTCAAGGTGCTGCAGCCTGGGCTGTACTGAAGCTCAGTCCTTGGCCTCCAGGGCTTCATTGTCCAGGACTCCCCTCCTGAGCCCTGGGCCTGTGTCTTCCCAGAGCTGTCCCTGCCTCCTGTGCTGAGTGCCATCCCCTCTCCTGAACCTGTGAGGACAGCCCATTGACCCTGAGATGTCAGACAAAGCCGCATCCCCAGCTCCTCTTCCTTCATAAGAATGGCCACACCTTTTGAAGGACAGGAGCCAGCACCCAGAGCTCTGCATCCCAGGGGTCAAAGAGAGAGACTCTGGGCTTTGCTGGTGTGAAGTGGCCTTTGAGGGTTGCTGGGTCCAGAAACAGAGCCCTTGGCTGGAGACCAGGGTGCAAGGTAAATGAGCAAGGAGGGGGAGGCACTCCCCAGGGTTCTAGGCATCAGGCAATAGCACCCCCTGGTAGTGGGAGAGGGGTCTCCTAGGGTGGAGGGACCCTGGAACCTGGAGAATCGGGCTGACTCTTCCACCATATGTGCTGTCCCAGCTCCTGTGTCCCATCTTCTTCTCACTCTGCCGCACAGGGCTGCTGGCTCTGCGGTGGGGGACATGGTGGAGCCCCTCTGTGAGGCTCAGAGGTGCTCCCCTCTGACCCTGCACTTATTCTATCTTGACAAAGAGATCCCGGGGACACATCCAGTTCCCTATGGCAGGGCGGCTGTCCTCCTCTTCCGAGTGAAGTCAGAGCAGGATGCTGGGAACTGCTACTTCAAGACCAAGAACCATGTCTCCAGGGAGCAACTCTCCGTGGATGGTGCATCCTATCCTGCATCCAAATGATGATGTGGACCTGAGCCACAGGGGCTGGGAAACAACTGATCATCCTGGCATCCTCCCCAGCCTGGCAGAAGACAGGGAGTCTGGACAGATAGACAGGTGGAATGAGAGGAATCTCAATCTCATGCAAATATGACTAAGGGCATCAGGACCTAAGCTGTGAGATGGACCCCCTTCTTATAACCCCAGAAGTTGTGATTCCTTCCGGAGAACTTATTTCCTGAGATCTCACCAACTCTAAGCCATCTAGATCTTGAACTAAGACATAGGGAACTTCTCTCTTACAGCTGGGCTGGGTGGAGGATGGAGGGGTGGTGCAGGAGGAGGGAGATAGTCAGAGGCACTCTCAACACATGGGCAGAGAGAGGCAGAGGAGCAGGTCCTGGGTGCAGGTGGGCTTGGGAGATCTGCAGAAGCCTTGCAGCCTCAGCTGAACCTTCATTACCAAGGTCACAGATGCCTTCTCCTCGGTGCTGGCCACATTTCCCACTTCCTTTGTTTGTTGGGTGGGGCACCAACATGTCTTTTTGCAGAGGGGACCCTGTGGCCTCACATATACAAGAATGTGTGTGTGTGTGTGTGTGTGTGTGTGTGTGTGTTGGGAACCACTGGATGCTGAGGGTTTTTTCCTAAGAGCTACAGAAGATTCATGAGCATAGCTCTGAGGCCTTGAAGTCTTGGTATCAACTATGACTTTGACACAGTGTCCTTCCCAAATGGTCCTACAAACCTGTCAGAACTCTCAACTTCTACTGCACATGCGTCCATCCTAACCTAATAAGTGAGATGATAGAATGAGCCAGATTCCTGTCTCAACCTATGTCTGCATCTCTGGGCTTTCCTGGATCCTAGAGGGCACTGTGAAGTGTCTCTTCAGTCAAGAAGAATCAAGCAGCACCCTGTCCCCTTCCCCAACCTATGGTACCATGAGCAGTACAACGGCTCACAGAGGGACTCAATAACTGTGGACAGAGTTCCAGCTGTAGTCCCTCCCTTGATTTCTGCCCCAGAGTCCTTGAAGTGTCACTGTCAATGAAGAGCAGTGGTCTTATACAGGTGTATGCGCAGATGTATGATTGGGTTTGATGGTCTGCTCCTTCCTTCTTGTCATCTTGTCCTAAAGATGAATTTTACATGTTGTGTAATGAAGACAAGTCTAGCCTTTGTCCTCAGCTACCAGGGGGTGATTTCTAGGTCCTTGCTGTGTCATGTCTAGGAGGAGTGTCTGTTTGCCTAGGGGCCTTGGCCAGCAGACAACCCGATATGATTTATGATGGAGACTTTGAGTCAAGCTGTGTTATTTCTACCTTTAGAGAAACTGGAGACCAAGGATATCAGCCCAACCTTTGGAAGGGCTGGGAGCTCAAGGTTAGCCACGTGGGCAGCATGTGTTCTAGCCCCAGTGAAAATTCCAAGGCTCTGGTGAACTTTTATAGTTGGCAATTCCAATGTGTATTGTCACATGCTGACGCCGGGAGAGTGGCACTGTCCTAACTCCATGTGAATTGATGTGCTGAGTACTTCTCTGGACTTCTATGCACTCTTCCTTAGGCTAATTTTTAATCTGTATATTTCCCCTGTAATAAACCATAACCATGAACATTACAGCTTATAATGTGTTCTGTGAGTCCTTCTAGCAAATGATGGAAATGGGGTGGTTTGCAGTTGGTGTCAGAAGTGGGGGCAGTCTCCTGTGGACTGTTTTCTCTAACTTTACACTTGCCTAGACTCTCCCATGTGTCCTACAAATTGTCATACAATGCAGCAAGATAAAGTGCCAATCAACTAGGAAAAGGAGGTTTGAAGAAAGTAGAGTAGGAAAATAAGTTGCAGCAAGGAACAAGGTCAATATCTAAAATGTATTCCTTAGTGTTCTATACCTGGCCACGGGAATGCTACAAATGTGGCTGTGCTTTCTAGTAGCAACTGCTAAGGGGTCATGAAGTCTTCTATAAAGATCAAAGGGGAAGCAGGGCATAGTGATGCACAACTGTAATTCCAACAAATCTGGAGGCTGAGGCAAGAGGATTGCAAGTTTAAGGCCAGCCTCAGCAATTTAGCCAGATCCTGTATCAAAATAAAAATTAAAAGCAGTGGTAGAGCGCCTCTGAGTTTGATCTTTGATGATTTGGGCAGGGATAGGGGTAGGGGTAGGGAAAATCAAAGGACTGCTCAAGGAAATCCTGTTCCTGCCACTGGGAGGCATTTTTCTTAAGAGGAAACTGTGTGATGATAATGAACGGTATCTTTAGTCCCATCTTTTCCATAGCACCCTCGAGTTTTTCTAACACCCTGTATACAAGCTCTGGTATTTCAGTAGGGCAAGTCTGTATGCCTCCCGCTTGATGTGGCTTGGATTTAATCTTTCTTATCACTTATTTTATCCCAGATGAATGGTTTACAGTAGGGGCATCCTTGCAACTTTGAAGAGTCTTGGCCAGACCAAGCCATGACCATATATAGGAATATATGGCCTTCTTCTCTGGTTTTAAGGCCATAAAAACGGTGCTAATCACAATTAGATTTTGAGTGTAGTAGGGGGGAGTGTGTTTAAGGGAAGTTCCTTCCAACACACAGGAAATATTTTCAAAAGCCCAATATGTAAATAGGTAAAGTTTCCAGGTTTTTTGGTTGAAATGGAGGTGGAAATTCTGGAATTCCAAGTGCTAATGCTGCCCATCTGCAACCCCTGAGCAGAGGGGCTCCATAGGATCCTTTGGGCTCCAAAGAGTTACCCTGGGATTTCACTGAAGTGCTGAGAAGAGTTATACCCTTCAGCTTCCACTGGAAAAGTCCAATTTGTGTTTCTTATAATATTTCCATTGAAGAAAAATTGCATGGATAATTTTTTTTGTTGTTGTTGTTTACCAGGGATTGAACTCAGGGGCACTCAACCACTGAGCCACAACCCCAGCCCTATTTTGTATTTTATTTAGATACAAGGTCTCACCGAGTTGCTTAGGGCCTTGTTTTTGCTGAGGCTGGCTTTGAACTCGCGATCCTCCTGCCTCAGTCCAGAGCCACTGGGATTATAGGCATGTGCTACTGTGCTGGGCTGCATGGAAAATTTTTAAAGTTCAGCAACCAGTGTTGTAGAGGAAGGACTGGGCTGTATTGTCTTTAGATAACACTTCATCAGATAAGCTTTTGAAAAGTAGAGAGTTAGGGACTAGACCCTTCTCCCCTTCCTCCACTTTCCAATGCAATCATTGCAAGTTGGCTATCCCTAGTGCCAAGAAACATCAATTCTAGGAAAATTCTGCCCTCTACCTCCTCTCCATCCCGGTTGGAATTGCTGCCCCCTAAATCTTCCACTCCTCCTCTGTCCCTCTATTTCCTCTTCTAGTAGTTTGTTGGGGGAATCCCCAAGGCCTTCCCTACTTCTTAACTATTTCTGCAGATTTGGAGAAAAAGTCTCCATTGTTGGTGTACCATTAGCTAGTTGGCTCTCCCCTTGGAGAAAGGGAACCCCTCAGATCCAGAAAAATCTTGTCTTACAATGTTCTGTCCTAAACTCCAAGCCACCTTCATTGGTCCAAAGTCAGGCTCCCAGACAGCCCTTTTCACCCCTGAAAGAAGGATTTGATCCAGAGGGTAGAGGGAAATGGTATATCAGGAAGCTATTGTATGTGATAGTTCTTTGGGGAACTTGATAGGGAAGACAGGGCATTTTGTACATATTAATGGAGGAGCAGCAGCCTTTATCAAGAAAGTATTAATGGAGTTATGGGGAAAGAGAAGGAAAACCTTGGAAAAGGAGAAAATAAAGCTGCCTTCTGAACCCGGAAGCATAGAATCCATACTCAGTGGATCAGAGATGAGACATGCAAATTGACCCTCAAGAAACAAAAGACAAATTGAAGGGACATTGTTAGAAAAACGAGATGGGAAGATGTGAACAAATTGCCAAAGGAGAGTCACAGAAGTGGATACTCTAATTGTGCCCATCCAAGTTCTGTCTGGGGCCAGACCACAGTATCTGGGAACTTGACAGGAGAAACCACACAATAGAAATGAACATGATAGATTGTCATTGAATTGTTGAATCTTAGATCATCTCCTTCCCTCTAGCTAGCACCATGCTCCCTTCTGATGGTAACTCCTCCTGTTAACGGTAGAAATGTCGGGGCAATGGAGCACAACCAATGTTGTGACTTGAACACTGAACCAAAGGATATTTCTTGCCCCCATTCCTGTTTATTCCTTTATTCTGTTTGTTTTTGTCCTCATAGGACTTTATCACTCGATGTTTTACATTTGTTGCATATGGCTCACCTCCCCCCAGCCTGGTCCTCAGTGATAACATAAGCTCCATCTTTTCCCTTCACATCTGTATTTTGCATTAGGACAGTACCTTGCATTTGATTGAAGCTTAATAAATATTTGTGAGAGATATAGCTAATTGTACGTCTGTTAACGACAGCTCTGATAAAATGAGACAGCATCCCAGATTCGGATCAACTCCGGGACATTGATGAGTTAGCTTACTGTGGACACTTGAACTGTGCTGAATTAACTGAAGTTGAAAACTACTGTCACGTGCAGACCTGTCTGGGTGGCCAGCGGGCTTTCCCCCAGCCACTTGCCTGTGCTTCTCTCCTGCTTGCTTTGCCAGCTCCCAGTCTCAAGCACAAGTCAATGACAAACGACACCAACAATAACAATGACATTTACTAAGGGCTTTCCATGTGCCAGAACTTCACCAGATAGTAGTTGTATTAAATCTCAAGTTCATCAAGTAAAATTCCACCAACAAGATACCAGAAGACCAGAGTTTTGGACCCAGCTTTGACATTAACTTTGACACAGAACTTTAAGAAATTCTTCCACTTTCTGCGACTCTGGGGGTTTTTATTTTACTTTTACGTTTGTTTGTTTTTAATTTATAAAATAAGGGGTTGGGAAAGCTCGGTAGATTCTAATTTTTTTTTTCTTTTACCAACAGCACCTTATTTTCAAACAAATACTTCTTCAGGGGTCACATACGTAAGAAGGTAAAAGCTGTGTCAGGGTGACACCTGTGGCTTTGCACCTGTCTCTCCCCAGCAATCTAGGAGACAGCTCTTCAGAGAGCTCAGGAAAACTGATTAGAAGCCTGTGGAGCCCCTCTCCTTTTCTTCAAAGCCTGGTCCAAGAAGAAAACATAACTTCATGGCTTTGCTCAGGGGAAAAAACAACCTTTTGTAACTGGAGACAAAAGACATCACTGGCTGGGGAACTTCCTCCCTGCTCCAACAGAACAGAAGAGCAGGCAAAGTGTGCAACTCCTCAACTCAGCTTACAGTGGAATCATCTGGGACTTTGCTTGATGAGCAGGGGGGTTCCTAAACCCCATCCTCCACTCCTCTTCCCATTCTGACTCAGTGGGTTCAGAGCCAAAGGCATCAACATTTTAACTATCCCTCCTTAGGGTTCTAACGCAGGTGTACACATCCTGTTTGACAGCAATCATAAGGGAATCAAAGGATACATAACCCAGAGGAACATACCAGTTCATTTTGGAAAGAAGAACAGACAAGTTAAAATATGGACAGGTGATACCTGGGAGGCAAGCAATGAATTGTTGAGGAGTTTGGTTGAAGGGGATCAGCCTAGCATGTCACACCTCTGCATACCTAAGAGCTGGTCTAGTGAACAGGAAGCTGACATGAAAAACACTGAGCCGGGCTGTGCACCCTGGCATCAGTATCCTCTGTCTCCTCAAACCAGGCTGATTTCCGCTGCTGGCTGAGGTTCTCGAATAAACCCATTCACATGTTAGAGACTTTCTGCATATTCTCTTCAATAACCACAGACCCTGGCCTTTTACCAGGGGGCTCCAAGCTTTCATGATGCCAAAGCCCATGAACTTCAAACTCAGCTAACTTGCAGTAATTAATAACCCCAACTCATATTCATTAGGTTCCACAATGTGCCAAGCTCTGCATTAAGTGTCATCTTATAAAGTAGGTCTTGAGACTCCATTATGCAAATAATGGAAGCAAAGCAGTTTGCTTTCAAATACTTTCTATTATCTACTGTTTCCCTCCAGACCTTCAGGGCATTGGTTGCCCAAGTTAGGGGTGGCTTTTTACTCTTACAAGTTCAGCCACCTGTGTTAGTTTTTTTTTTTTAATTGCTGTGCAAAATACCTGCTAGGAACAACTTTGAGGAGGAAAAGTTTATGTGGAGTTCACAGTTTGAGAGGTTCCGTCCATGGTCAGCTGACTCCATTGCTCTGGGTTTGAGGTAAGCCATGGGACAGAGAGGGTGTTATCCCCTCTGTCTTACTTCCTCAAACTACACACCTGCTTATAATTACTACCCAGTAATACATTCAAATTATTTACTGATGAAGCTATGGCCCTCGCCATTATCTATTTTTTTGGTGCTGGGGATTGAACCCAGGGCCTTGTGCTTGCGAGACAAGGCACTCTACCAACTGAGCTACACCCCTAGCCCTGCTCTTGCCATTATCTAAAAGGTCCACTTCTGAACATTTCTGCATTGGGGATCATGCTTTCAAAAGATGAACATGGGGGGGGGTGCATTTCTAAGTCCAAACCATAATACTACCTCACTATGATTCCTTTAATAAAATTTTGCACTTGTTCTAGGATAACCAAATAATTTACCCTCCAAATCAGGACACTTTCTGTGAGTAAAAGAAGGTAGTATTAACCATTAGGCAAGAACATCATGCCTAAACTGGGACTATCCCAAGAAACCTCAAAATACAATTTTCTCATCTGTTACAAACTGTTTCTGCTCTCTGGAAATACCTGCATTTCATTTAAACCTTTGGCTTCAGCAGACAATTTTGTCTGCTATGCAGGGAAAATTTAAATCACTAGACAGCATTCTCCAGAACTTTTTTGTTTTTTGGTACTGAAGATTTAACCCAAGCGTACTTTACCACTGAGCCATATCCCCAGACCCTTTTATTTTTTAATTTTGAAACAGGATCTCACTAATTTGCTTAGAGCCTTGCTAAGTTGCTGTGGCTGGTGTTGAACTTGTGATCCTCCTATCTCAGCCTCCTGAGCGGCTGGGTTAACAGATGTGTGCCACAATGCCTGGCTTCTCTGAACAACTTCCTCCTCCTCCTCTTCCTCCTTCTTCTTTCTCTTCTCCTTCTTCTTTCTCTTCTTATTTTAAACATTTTTATTAGTTGTTGATGAACCTTTATTTTATTTATTTATATGTGGTGCTCAGAATTGAACCCAGTGCCTCACATGTGCCAGGCTGGTGCTCTACCACTGAGCCACAACTCCAGCCCCTCCCTTGAACTTCTTGACACATACAAATCTACCTGTACCTTTGCCCATATTTTCTGATTATAGTGGGAGACCATCTTGTAATCTAAAACTAGCTCCTCTTTCTGGACTCTGAATCCCAGCTCCCTCACACCTCCTGGGGGTGAGAGATGGGTGGAGGAGATGACTTGTCTGCATCTTCAAACCTCTTCCCTACTGGCTCCTCTATTCAGCATTTAAATACGTTCATATCTTTCCTATCTTAAGATCATCTGCGCTGGGCGCTATGGCCCATGTCTGTAATCCTAGCGGCTCGGGAGGCTGAGGCAGGAAGATTGCAAGTTTGAGACCAATCTCAGCAATATGGCAAGATCCTAAGGATTTAGCAAGGCCCTATCTCAAAACAAAACATAAAAGAAGGGCTGGGGATGTGGTTCAGGGGTTAAGTGACCCTGGGTTCAATCCCGGACACCAAAAAAACCTTTCCCTCTACCATATGTTTTCCTTTTTTTTTTTTTTGGCGGGGGTGGGGGGGTACCAGGGATTGAACTCAGGGGCACTCAACTACTGAGCCACATCCCCAGTCCTATTTAGTATTTTATTTAGAGATGGGAGTCTCACTGAGTTGCTTAATGCCTTGTTTTGCTGAGGCTGGCTTTGAACTCATGATCCTCCTGCCTCCGCCTCCCAAGCTGCTGGGATTACAGGTGTGTGCCGCTGCACCTGGCCTATGTTTTCCCTTTTCTCTCTCATCATGTATTTTCCTTCTCCTTCAAAAACAATTTTTTTTGAAAGAATATGACTTATATGCTCTTGAAGAGGTCTACAAGGCCTGGTAAGCTGTCTCCTGTCCATCTTTCTATCCTCATGTCAAATCTTCTCCATTTCCCTCTCCCGGTTTCCCTCTTGGTAGATGCCCTCTGTGCCTCAGCACACACCGCAAGGCTTTGCCCGAGCTGGCCCCACTGCGAAGAGCAGTCTTTTCTCCTCCGTTTCATAAAGAGTCCTTTGGGTGCAGTTCAATAATTTGCAGACCATTTCATTTCTCTCCAGCCACCTTCATGGTTCAATTGAACAATTACCCTTTTAGCATGGAACCCTGGAAGAGGTAAAGGAAAAGGAAAAGCATGTATCAAGTGCACAGTCTTGCCCCAGACAGAGTACGCACATAAAACCTCAACGTGCTTTGACTGGGGAGGGGGATGTCATGTAGTTGGAACTCACTTACTGGCTCCTCCAGAACTGTGGCTCTGCTCTATGGGTCCCCATCTTTCCAGATCCAAAGAGAACCTGAAAAAAATTTTTTTGAGCAAAGGCTTGGACCCCTATTATCTTCCTTTATCCTCTCCATCAAAGCAGAATCAAATTTTCACCTCTCCCTCTTTTTCAAAGTTTTATATCAGAATTGGGGCAGGGAACTTTTTTTTTTTTAACTTTTAAAGATCCAGGCAGAAGAGAAGGAGGTCTACATTTTGCTGATGCAACCACTTTGTAGTATATAATGTTTTACTGTGCCCCACCCCAACACACCCTTAGAAAAGGGTGGAGGAAATCTCTCTGGGAGATGATCCAAGAAGGAGGAATGAGGAAAATGGATGGAGAAGGGAGAAAAGTTAATAAAAGATGTGCCAGCTGATTACTGCTGTGGACAATAGGAGCTCAGACCTTCTGAAGAACCATGAAGAACAGGCATCAGAATAGTTCAGAGAATATTTATCCACTAACTGGTCACTTCATTGGCTGGTGCACAAAGCTCCAGTTGCACCTGTGCTTAGGCTGGGTGGCCTCCTACATTTGCAAAAAAGGACAAGAAATGGAAAAACAGAACCCATCCAGAGTATAAACGTCAAGTAGGACTCAGTCATAAAACTGCCCATCACAGAGGTGAACAGGCTGTGCCACAGAGACCTTTAAGTGTGTGCTATAAGCAAGATGTTAGAATGGTTGTCTTCTTGCTTGATTATTTGGGGCTGACAGTGTGACAGGTGTCAGGAGATTAAAGGAAGTGTCAGGGATAGCTCCCCTTGCAGAATTTACAGGGGGGGAGGATTAAAGAGAAATGGTGTTGTTGTTCTTGGAGGCTCCTCACCTGTGGCTGGAAAATTGAAAAAGGATGACTGGGAAAGAGACTTCTTTGCAAATAGTTGTTACCTCTGGACATAAGCCAGGTGAGGGGGACTCAAGAAGAATAGAGAACTATGAGAAGTACGTCCTACCAGTGAGAGTCCTAGGGGACAGCAGCCCAGGAGATAAGCCCAGGAGAGTAAAAACTGTGAATTAAGATCTGACTCCCAAGGAGCCAGGACTGTGGAGCCATGTCCTAGATCCTGGAGGGAATCTGTTATGGCAGGAATGTTTATGATGGATAACCGAGGGCACCCTTAACAGACAGTCTGCTTGGTTGGCCTGGGTGCTGCACAACAGGGGCATTTGGTGGGGTAAGAGAGGAGAATGGAGGTGTGTGGCCAGATGTCCAGGGACTGAGGAAGGAGTTGCAAGTGATCACCCAGAACAGAGGTGCATCCACTCCTGACCAAGGGTGGAAGAAAGGGAGCCATAATTGTCTCCCAAGAGAAAATAGTTCCTCTTCATCATTTGCCAGAAATGCAAAGCCACTCAGCCAGGTAAGAACTCCCAATCCTTCCCCATCTTTCTATGAGAGGGAAACACAGATGGGGGAGACAGTTGAGAGAGTATATCAGTCAGGGATGCAGCGGGGAGAGGTAAGCTGGGAGTGAGAAGAGAGCTTTTTCCTGCTCTTTCCCATCTCAGGCTCGTATTCCAAACAAATCCAAGCCAGGAAAAGCAGGGATTATTTGATTATAATTTAGGTTCGGAGTTTTCTACATGACATGGGACAGGAAGTTTCCCTCTCTTTCGATTTCTCTCTCTGTCCTGTACTGGGGTGCTCTACCACTGAACTACATCCCCAGTTTTTAAATTTTGAGACAGAATATTGCTAAATTGCCAATGCTGCCCTGGAACTGTGGTTTCCCCCGCCTTGGACTTCCTGGTAGATGAGATGACAGGTGTGTGCCATCGCACCCAGCTGGAGACTCTCATTCTGAACTGAAACCAGAAACCAAGCCCACGTTCTCAGGGCAGGGGAACACTACCCCAGTGAGTAAGAGTGAAGAAACAGTGGGAGACAGAACTGAAGTTGCATGTGGATCACAATCCCTGAGATAGAACGGGAATCGGACTGGAGAATCCGCTCTGAGAAGCCACTTTCTCTACATTCAACTGGGAGGGCTCAGGGAAGACCTGGAGGTAGAAATCATTTTCTTCTCCCTGATAGGCTTAATGGATTGTTTATGATTATTTAGGGAGACAGGTTTAATAAACCTGAGTACAGTTACCTTCTGGCTATCAGCATACTCGCTGTAGCAGCCAGGAAGGTGCCCCTCACTCTCCCTTCAAGAGAAAACTTATCTTCAGCTGCAAGGAGTACCGTGAACTGACAGCCTCTGGCTGTAGCACTGTCAGGATCCTGGGCAGCCCGGCCAATAGCTACACACCGTACTGGCACTTGGACATTCTTGCACGGTGAGTGTACCTGGACACTCCTGCCCAACACAGGTTCCCTTTACTGTGCAACCTTTGTTCCAGACCTCACTGTTGAGCCAGCAGAGATTGTGAGAACTGCTTCATGGCCTGAAGATCTCCCTACTCCATCTGCTCCTTCCCCCTTTGATCTTTTCCAGGCAGTAACCCCCACTAAGCTTCTTTTACTCCTAATTCCAGCATCTGCTTCTCAAAGAACCTAACAGATATACTCACTGAACTTTAAACTCTGAACATTATGCACCATGACCTGTTTTTTTTTGTTTTGTTTCTTGCTTTAATCTTATTTGAAAGATTTTTTCATTTTGTGTTTTTAGTTGACAAAAATTTGTGTATACACTTGACATGTACACCATGCTGCCACGTGACATTGTAAAATGGCTAGATCTAGCTATAATACATGGATTACTTCACATACTTGGTTTTTGTGATGTGTACATTTAAAATCTACTCTCTTATCAATTTCCAAGGATACTATGATTGTTATAAATCTTTTTTTTTTTTTTTTATTTTTTTTTTTTTAATATTTATTTATTTATTTTTTTTTTTTTAAGTTTTCAGCAGACACAACATCTTTGTTTGTATGTGGTGCTGAGGATCGAACCCGGGCCGCACGCATGCCAGGTGAGCGTGCTACCGCTTGAGCCACATCCCCAGCCCTGTTATAAATCTTAGTAACCATTTTGTGCAATAGATCTCTTGAACTTGTATTTCCTGTCCAACTGAAATTATGTATCCTATGACCAACATCTCTCTACCTACCCACCCACCCCTAACCCCTGGACACTACCATTCTACTCTTTATTTATGTGAGTTTAGCTTTTTAAGATCCTATGTATAAGTGAGATCATGTGGTATTTGTCTTTCTGTACCAGACTTCTCTCACCTTAACACAATGTCCTCTGGTTCATCTATGTTGTTACAAATGACATAATTTCTTTCTTTTTAAAAGCTGAGTAGTATTTCATTGTGGTATTGCCCACATTCCCTTAACCATCCATCCTTTGATGGACACTTAGGTTGTTTCCATATCCTGGTTATAGTAAATATGGCAATAGCAAACATGGGAGTGCCAATCTCTCTTCAGTATACTGATTCATTTTTCTTTGGATACAGGTCAAATATTGAAATTGCTCTATATTATTTTATCTTTTAAATAAGTGGGAAGACTAATAAAACAAAGTTTCATACTCAAGCCCAAATCAGATCTACCTTTATTTTTAAAAATCCTGTCCCCTGAGGCTTGGTGCTCATAAACTTTAAGAACTAACCATTTCTCTTCTTCACTTAGCAGATTCTATTCATCCTTGAGATCTTAGCCCAAATATCATTTCTCCTCCACAGCTTTTTCTCAATCCTCTTGACTCCAACTTTCCTAAGTGATCTTATTATAGGTTCTTCTAGTTTATTTATTTATTTATTTATTTATTTATTTTGGTACTGGGGATTGAACTCAGGGGCACTCTACCACTAACTCTACCACTAAGCCACACCCTCATCACTATTTTGTATTTTATTTAGATACAGGGTCTCATTGAGTTGCTTTACACCTCACCTTATTGAGTTGCTTGGCACCATGCCATTGCTAAAGCTGGCTTTGAACTTTCAAACCTCCTGCCTCAGCCTCTGAAGCCTCTGGGATTACAGGTGTGTGCCACCTTACCCGGCAGATTCTTCCAGTTTTTGCTTTGGCAGGATATGTCAAATTTGTAGTTACTTGTCCAAGATCAGTTGTGAGCCTAGGGGTCCCATTGTCACAAATCTGAACTATTGGTCATTGCTAATTGCCCAGCACTGAGGACAGTGTGTGGATCATAGAAGCTGCTCAATAAACATTTGATTAAGGGTTGAATTTACTGAACTAGAGATGTGAAATGTTGGTACAGGACTAGAATTGAATATATGTACGCCTTCATTGTGTCTTTGGACTTGAGACACCATTTTTGCTTCCTCATTACAGCACAAATTCATAGACTTGAGCGTTTTTTAGAAGAAACTTAAAGATTATTCAATCTGAGGATCCATCTGATGTCAGAGATACTGCAGAACATTCAAGCACATGGTGGTCCAGTCTTAGCTTGAATACTGGGGACAGAAACTACCTCTCAAGGCCACCCACCCGTTGCCTCCTGGACAGCCCCAACTCTCAGAAAGTCTGTTCTTACCCCGATGTTCTGATAATCTATTCCTGAATCTGGGTATAATCTTCCTATAGCTTTGATCAACAATGTGTTCATACAGAGTAATTTTAAAGTCTTTATATAACAATATCAATAACCTAGATCAACTTTGGTCCAAACTGCTTTTGAGAAAAGGAGCAAATTTCCCCCTCTGAATAGTATCTCAAGTAGGAACAAAACTGGCTTTAAATAGAAAGAGTTCCTTCACGTGTCCATTCTGAAGATAGCAATTGAGTGCTAATGTGTGACTCGGGGTGGGGGTGGGGGTGCGGGCAGCAATGCTAAGACATACAGAGGGAACACAAGATGGAGTCCTTCTAGGGGAGATCATGATATTTATAAGATCACATGACCACAGCTACATAGGAACTACTGATAGCTGGGTCAAATGACAGGCTCGGGAGAGTTTGGGGCATGTGGTATCTATGGGGGTCTGGGCACACAGAGGGTAAGAAGTCTAGAAAGTATTCTTTGGGAAGTAGGATTTGAGCTGAGTTTAGTGAATGGACATGAGTTAGTGGACAAACCATCTGACGATCAGGCCCAGAGACAGAAGTCTTTCTGTGAGGGCTAGGGAGGGGCTCAGTGAGAATGGAGGAAGTTAGAGTAAGGATTATTTCCCTTTCCTCAGGACTGCCAACCAGTCTTGTCCACAGCTTGTCTTGTCCACAGCCTGGGGGCCGGACCAAGTCACTTCTGACATGGGCGCTCTTCCTTGGCTGCTTCTTTTCCTGCTACTCCAGGGAGGTGAGTGACAGTCCCTCCTACACCGGACGGTCTTCTCCACTCAGTTCTCCTGTTCTGCTAGTGAGACCCTTTTTGGGAGTTGTCTGTGTCAGGTTTTTCTGGGAGTACAAGGAGCAGGGTGTGGCTTCAAGGCAGGATCTAAAGAGAAGGACATCTGGGAACACAGAAGGGGGAGAAGTCCCAGGGAGGCAAAAGAGAAGTTAAATTTGAAGAGTGAAAAGTCAGAGGGAAGCCCACCCTGGTGGGTTCTACTCAGGAGCAATGGAGCCTACAGCCAGAAAAGGTCGGATTGAGAAGTTTCTCGATTGTGTTGGAGCCACAGCTCCTGAGGCCAAGCTCCGCGGCCCAGAGAAACCAGCCCTTTTCTTCCTACTTCTACAGCCAAAGGGAACTCTGGAGATGATGCTGACACCGAGGAAGTAGTTGCAGTCCTTCAGGAGTCCATCAGCCTCCCCCTGGAAATCCCACCGGATGAAGAGGTTGAGAACATCATCTGGTCCTCTCAGAGAAGGCTTGCTACGGTGATGCCAGGGAAAGAGGGACAGCCAGCGACCATCACCGTGATTGACCCTCACTACCAGGGTCGAGTGAGCTTCCTGGAGCCCAGCTACTCTCTGTACATCAGCAATGTGAGCTGGAAGGACGCAGGGTGTTACGAAGCTGAAGTCAACATGAGGACTGCTCAGCTGTCAATCACCCAACTGTACCATCTACGCGTCTACCGTGAGTTTAGACTGGGGACCGACTGGGGACCGCAAAAGTGTCGCTGACTTATGCCCTCCTGAGCGTCCCAGGCTATAGAGTTAGGGGTCTCAGGACTCAGGGTTTGGGTCTGAGGGGACAGGATGAGAGGGCAAACCCCTTCCAGGGTGCCCAGCTCCAGTATCTGAGCTGCAGCAACAGGTGGGTGAGCTAGAGAATAAAGGATGGGGCACTAAAGGGTGTCCCCACACAGGGATGAGGGGCTTTGGGTACACACCCTCTCAGGGTCTTTTCTCTCCCAGTGAGATTGTGTGTCCTAGTGATGAACACCACTTCCATTCTTGAGCACTAATAATCCCCACTGTGCAATTTGAGGGGACTTACCAATGTCTTCCATTTACTTGAACCCAAATTTCTTTTTTTTGTGCTGGTCACACTGAATCTACTTAAATCTTGGAGAGACAATGGTTAAAATACAAGTGCCATTGGGAGAGGTGATAATATTTTGTAAAATCAAAGAAGTAGAAGAGGGTTTGGAGGAAGGTGGGATATAAAAGTTAAAAAGAAGAACGAGGCATGGTGGCACATGCCTATAATCCCAGTGATTCTGGAGACTGAGGCAGGAGGATGACAAGTTCAAAGTCAGCCTGGGAAACTTAGCAAGATCTTTTCTTACAAAAAAAAAAAAATATATATATATATATATATATAATTTATTTATTTATTATATGTGGTGCTGAGGATCGAACACAGGGCCTCGCACGTGCAAGGCGAGTGCTCTATCTCTGAGCCACAACCCCAGCCCCTTAGCAAGACCTTTTCTCAAAGTAAAAAATTAAAAGGGTTGGGGATGTGACTCAGTGGTAGAACACCCTTGGGTTTAAAAATCTTTAATCCCAGCTGGGTTCCGTGGCACCACGCCTGTAATTCCAGTGGATGGGGAGGCTGAGGCAGGAGGATCGTGAGTTCAAAGCTAGCCTCAGCAAAAGCGAGGTACTCAGCAACTCAGTGAGACCCTGTATCTAAATAAAATACAAAACAGGGCTGGGGATGTGGCTCAGTGATTGCATGTTCCTGAGTTTAATCCCTGGTACACCTCTACCCCCAAAAATCTTTAATCCCAGTATCAAAAAAAAAAAAAAAAGAAAAAGAAAAAGAAAAAGAAAAAAGTAAAATAGAAGGCATAAAGAGGAGGTAGAAGATAGAAGACACCAACGTCAGCTCAGTCTATCTTAGCAGTTGCCTGGGGACCCTGGAACCATAAGTGTTCTGGAGGTTTTTTGTTTTTTTTTTTTTGATGTTGATGGACCTTTATTTTATTTGTTTATTTATATGTGGTGCTGAGAATCGAACCCAGTGCCTCACACATGCCAGGCAAGTGCTCTACCACTGAGCCATGACCCCATCCCTGAAGGTTATTTTCTGTTTGGTTTTGTTTATTTGTTATTTAGGTGAACGGGCTCTCGAAGCAGCATCCATACCCCAAGGATGAGGAGCTTCAAAAATAGATTCAATTCTGATTGTTCAGTGAGTCTTTGTGTTTTTTTTTTTTTTTTTTCTCTTCTAGAACGGCTGTTGAAGCCCAGAATCACTGTGAACTTTGAGATCTCTGGGGAAGGTTCCTGTAATATATCCCTGACATGCTTTGTGGAGAAGGGAGGCATGGATGTGACCTACAGCTGGCTCTCCTGGGGGGACAGTGCTGGCTCAGCCCACGAAGGCCCCATCCTCAGAGCATCCTGGAGGCCTGGGGACAGTGCTCTTTCCTATACCTGCAGGGTCAGCAACCCCATCAGCAACATCAGCTCCCATCCTATCCCTGCTGGGTCTTTCTGTGCAGGTATAAGGACCCCAGAGACAATCCCTAAGCTCATGCAAGACCCATGCCTCCAGGCCCCATCTCTCCCCATCCTGATTCTTCTTAAGAGCACACAGATTCCAGAATCTACACCCCTCCTATTAGCAGCTTGATACCGGAACTGGGGAGTACGATGCTCCCAACTTCCAAAGATCTCTTCTCCACTTGAATTGAGATTGCTCCCCAGAGCTCAGTTCCTGAGCTTCTGTGCATGGAATATATATTTCCAGAGCTACTTGCAAAGAGACATAAACCGATTGTAAACCTGAGACCCGTTCTTGTGGAGCTTGGGGAGGCTGCCTCCTAATCTTGCTCTTCTCGCTGATGAGCCCCTTTCCCTCCCTTCTATCCATCCCAGATCCTGGCTATCCTGAGAAGTCTTCCACAGTCTTCTGCCTCCTGGCTAAGGGCTTGCTGCTCCTCTTGCTCTTGGTAATTCTAGTGGTGAGCCTCTGGGTCATCCGAGTCTACAAAATGCCAAGGATGAGGTATCTCAAGAGAAACAGAATGAGACTGAGGAAAAGGGGGAAGGCTGGCCCCAGCCCAGCCTGACCTGGGTCTTGACTCTGGCTTTTCTTTCCAGCCTTGGGGATCTTCCGGCCAGGTGGGCAGAGGGGAAGCGGGGGTTCTCAGGGGTGGATACTCAAAGGACCATATTTTCCAAGAGAAGACCACCTGGCAATAAAATCAAATTAAGTACCCACTACTTCTGGGGAGCCTTGTTTGGTCCTTTTGTCCTCATTGGTTGCTCTAGCAAAAACCACTTTCTCTTTTTCTTTGCATCCTAGATCCTTCACCAAGCCCACATGCTTTTCCCCTGCCCTTGGGGACTGAGTTGAATGACCCACTCATCATGAGGTGTTGTTTGCTTTTACTTTGCCTTCCTCATAGGGTGACCGTTCTGTTGGACTAAGAGCCGAGTTCTTGGACCACTGACTTCTATTTGTGGTTGGCACCACTGTCTGTCTGTTCCTTCCTTATAGATCTCCATATGTCTTCTCTATGGAGTCTTGCTTTGGGTTATTGCCTACTTTCCACCCCCTGGCAAAGAGCCTTAAGCTTATGTTCCTGCTCTTTCCCTAATTCAGTTTGAATTCTTCCCCTAAGCTTGAGTGCCACTCTTTGTCTCCATCATTCCTCAGATCAGATCTTGTGGATCCTGTCTGTGCAACTGCCAGACTTTGGTAGGAGTTGGTGAAGTTGAAAAACCAGTCCCCAAAGAGCTCCTAACATTTGTAAACAGATCCACTCTGCTGTCCAAGGGCAAGAACCCTTGTCCTTCTGGAAGACAGTCTTTGGTCTGAGGCCAGTCTTCTGTGCCTCCCTTAGGTCCTGAGCATGCTTGATTCCCCAAAGCTCTGCACCCCCAAATACTTCTGGCTCCTTTCTTATCTATCCTAGCAGATGCCATTATAGGGTTGGAGACTACCTGGAAAAAAATCACCTGGAGTCCATCAGGCACACAGAGAGCCAGCCCAATTCTCATGTATATCAGAATCTGGCACACAGAAAGTCAATAAAGGAATGAATGGTCCCTGGATGGGCTGGCCCAGGGATCTCCCTGGAGTTAGTAAAGTCTGTTCTTCTCACATCTAGTCTCTGAATGGAGAGGGATGAGACCCTCAAACTTCCCAGAACACCTGGAAAAGGAACACAGAGACATAAAAAAGATTGAATATAAGCTCAGAGAGGTCCAGGCCTCTTCCTTTGCTAGAAGCTTGGATAATTATCACTTGATATCACTTTTTAGTTTGCAAATCTTCCTCACCATTTGAAATAGGTGAGAGAAAACTTGGGAAAGGGAGTATCTAAGCACCTCCTAAGTGTCAGGGACTTGAGTTAGCATTGGTGAGACATAATAGACTCTGTTTGCCCACAAAGAACTTGTGTAAAGATATGAGAGGTGCCAAGGGACCTGGTGAAGATGCAGAATGGTGGGAGGAGCCACCATTCTGGAGGTTAACAGGTCAACAGAATTTTTGACTTGTGATTAGCAGTGAGTCCGGGGAAGGGAGAAAAAGGTCATTTTAGCTAGAGAGAAGTGCTAAAACACTGACACATGAAAGAAGAGCACAGTGACTCTGTTGACTGCGAGGCTGCACACTCTGATAAAGGAGTAGGTGACAAACCAGGCTGGAGAGTCAGCAGGGGCTCTTTTAATAGACTCTGGGTACTTCTGGAGCTTAGAGTCTCAATGGATCAGGAGACACACATATACAAAGTTAATGACAAGTATGGGAAACCTTCTTTTCTAGTACGGTGAGAGGACCGGTGCTCATGGGCATGTGATTAACAGCATCCCATTTTTTCATATTCTTGTAAGCAAATTGAAAATATGTGGGTTGGTTGATGCTAAGATCAGGTGGAATCCTAGTAGGCTGAATAAACTTTCCCTGAGAATTATGACAATGAATCAAGCACAAGCTAGAGGAAAAACTTTATTTTTTAACTTAAGGGACTGTTTTTTAAAATTTATCTTTAATTTTAATTTTTTATCCACTTTCACTTCTAGGGTGGTGAGGGAACAGGGAACAAGTTATAGGGATAGGTTCCTTTTCTTACTAAAAAACTCTACAATATACATTACAATCAAATGAAAATGATGATAATAAAACTCACAAAATAAGCTCCCAGAAAAACATGAGCATCTCATAACCTTTTTAAATAATTCAAAATGTTACTTTAAAAAGTCAAGTACTGATTACTGATTTTAATGTCCAAATGAGACGAATTTATCCTCCAAAAACTACTGGAAATAGCAGAAATGAAACTCTGGGACCAGAGAAGCTGATTTAGTGTGGGGGAGCAAGATGGTTCTTGCTAGTTGGTGAGGAGCCAAGAAGGCAAAAAGCCTTCCAGTGACCATCTTTTTAACACATTTTCGTTATAGTCTTACAAAATGGTAGGGAAGTCCATTACAATGTAAAGTAATGTTGCAAAGCTGCCACTTTAGGAGTCTTTGCAGAAAGGATGGAAGAGACCATGCCCAGTCTTCTTCGCCCCCAAGTACACTTCCATCTCTGTGGCAAAAAGCACCCAGACAGTTACACTTGGAAGAATGTTCCAGCAGTCAGAGCTCACTGAAGATAGAATGCATACCACAGCAATGTTGAACTTCCTGGCCCGGGATGTGAACAGATTGGGGTTGGCTGGCCACCACGAGGGATGACTGGTAAGGATTCTGTTGCAAAACAGCCTTAACAGGTCAACAGTCCAAAACAGTCCATCCTACTGGGTCTCTACTGGTCTTCCAGACATAGTTCTATGAATCAGCTATCTCAGTTTCAGTCTAGTATTTCAGACTGGGGTGAGATAAGTGTGTGTCTGAGGGTGAAGTCTCCAAAGGGGTGGGTTTAACGAAGTCCAGGTTGGGTCTGAACACAACTCTGCCTGTGCTTAGGTAAGAAGCATTTTTCTGGTTGAGTCTGTTTTCTCCTTAGTCAAGTGCTTCTATACTTACTTCACAGGGTTTCTGTGCAGATTACGTGAGTTATAAAGTATCTAGTCCCAGGGTCTGGCACCCTACAAGGGTTCAGTAGGAGAGCCTTTATTTCATTCCTCCCTTTTCAATCTCTATTGTCAGAATGCCTGTCATTTCTTCCCCCTGGGCCTGATTCTTTGGGTCACTGGTGTTGGAAGCTGCTTGCAGAGCTGACTTGGCAACCCCAAGCTCTGAGCGCAGCCTCTCCCAGCTGCACACATGGGAGGCGCCCGGGCAACATCTGGGAGCTCGCCAGTGCAGACAGGTATTTCCAGTCTGGCAAGAGAGGAAATAGGTGGAGGTGGGGATGGGAATGGGGGAGGAAATCGGATGAGCCCGGGACTTGGGTGGATCCCCTGGGAGAAGGGCGGGCAGTCGTTCTCCCCGCCTGGTGCTCCCGCCCCCAGGCTCAGATTTCCACTTTGTTGCCTCTGTGGCTCGCGGGTTCGGAGTCGGGAGAGGGTAGAAGGTAGGTTACAAAGGAAGCTGGGCGTGCAGGGAGCCTGCAAAGGCTCAGTCTCCCCAGGGGCACCGGCCTATCCTGATTGCCCCTCTGGTTCTCTGAGGCAAGCGGCTACCCGCCTTCCCACTCTTGGTGGTAGAGAGCTCCACGAGGGGGCGACCTGAGCCCACGTGCCATTGAGTCCTTCTCTCCAGAAACTACAACTCCCAGGCGGCTCAGGGGTCCCGCCCGCCTAGCCTGGCCTCTGTTGGCTCCAATTGGCCACCGCGGGAGGGGGGGGATTGGCGGTCTCCAGGGCGACGGGAGGCGCTCCGGGCATCCGAGGCGGGGAGGCGGGTCCGCCCCCTATTGTGTGGCTGCGAGAGCGGAGCCGAGCGGTGCAGAGCAGGTGAGGGCGGGGGTGTCCTGGGGGATAGAAGTGGGGTGCCGGCGGGGGCACGGGGAACGGTGCAGAGTTAGGGGGAAGCGGGGGAGCTCTGGAGAGAAGTGGAATTCTTTGGGGGAGGAGAACTAGGGGAGTTCTGGGGAGTAAAGTGGAATTCTTGGTGCATGGGTAGGGGTTCCCCGGAACTGGAGGAGTTCTGGAGATAATGTGGGGGAGTGCTGGGTGGGTTCCAAAAGAAAAGAAGAGTTCTAGGGGGCCGGAGAATGTGAGGGATAAGGGAATTATTGAGCACGGAGTATCAGAAGTGTGTTGTGGGCTGAAGCAGGAGATTTCCAGGGAGGGGAATTCCTAGGAAAAGATAAGTGGGTGGCTGAATGGGGATTCTGGAGACCATCAGGGAGTATTTTGAATCGCAGAAGACCTCCTGCAATTGGAGATCAGGTGTGAGAAACTGGAATTTCGAGGGGACTGTGAGAAGTAGGAATGATTGGGATGGGAGTTCCTGGGAGAATGAGGGAGTACCAGGTAGAGAGACCCAGAAGGAGAGGAAATGGGGGCCAGTGGAGTTGGAAAGGTCCCAGGAAAAATGAGGAATTCTGGGGATGCCTGGGTTACAAGGTTCTTGGCAAACTGTACCAGGAGAGAGCTGGGGGTTGCCATACTATACCCTTGGAAAAAAGCCTTTTCAGGGAAGTGTGGGAGAGCAGGCTAAGGGCGGTGGGAGACAGGGTAAGTGGTGTGGTGAACTGCCAGGAGCTAGACGCACATGGGCATTATGAAGACGTAAGGATGAGACTGCCATAGGAAACATTTTTTTTTAGAACCAGCATGGAACTGTGAGGCCAAGAGTGGGGTGGAGGCCCTGGAGCAGAGTCCACTTGGATTTGTCAGGCCTCCAGCAGGGCCCCTGGCTCACTGTGGCTGTCCTAAGATGGTCAAGAGTTCCTACTCATTTTGTGTATCCTAGGGACTAAGGCTTTTTTGGCTTCTTGTGGATCATGCCCCCAAGAGTTTGGGAAGGGAGTACCTGGCAAACCCTGGCACCCTGAGGATACTGGAGAGGTGTGAGTGGGAGGAATCGGGGTGAGGCACTTGAAGAAGGGCTGCTTGGCAGCATCATGAAGAGCAAGTGGTGCCAGCTTCAAGCCCTGGGACCTGCCCAGACCTGGAGGATTCTGCCTGGGCCCCTAATACCAGCGGCGGGGTGGGGGGAGGCAGCTCCTCCTCTCCCTGTGCCTGATTTACTGTCAAAGCCGTGGCTGAGTGGATAAAGATGCCATGGGGTTCCCCAGCCTCTGTGGCTCTTCGTAGAGGCTGGGAAAGGGGGACCCAGGGAGCAAGGGATTATATGGGGGTATCCTGCAGAGCACTTTCTTAGAAGGTAAGTGGCCTGGATTCTAATTTAGGATTTGTCCCGCACCAGCTATCTTGCTCCTGATCACAGATCCTTGGGGTCCTTATTTGTCACAGTTGGGTGTGGGGGCATTAATACTGTTTCTGGTTTGCTATCTGCTACCTTGTAAGCATCAAGATTGGGGAAAGAGAAGGGAGGTGAGTCTCCCATATTTCCCTGAAAACTTTTTCCCCAGGGTAATAGAAACTCCCAGTTCTCTCCTGGCTCAGTTTGCTGAGAACATTGTAAACCAGATAGTCCCAGAATTCCTCTGCTTTTCTTAATATCTTTCCAACTGTGCTTACCCCTGACACTTCCGTCACCTGTGTCATCTCATTGCCCAGCACACCGTCATCTTCCTTGAATTCCCACTGCAGCTAATTCCCAGGGCTTCAAGATCTCTGGTCTCGGAGCTTGGGATGTAGTTTCAGTGGTACGATGCTTGCCTAGCATGCATGCGGCCTTGGGTTTGATCCCCAGTGTGGGGGAGGGGGGAGGACAAATTAGGCTGGGTCCAGACATGGTAGTGCACACCTGTAATGCCAACTACTTAAGAGGCTGAGGTAGAAGGATCACAAATTCAAGGACAGCCTGGGCAATGTAGCAAGACCTTGTCTCAAAATAAAAAGGGATAGAGATATAGCTCAGTGGTAAAGTACTTGCTTAGAATATGTGAGGCTCTGGGTTTGATCCCCGGACAGCAAAAAAGAAAAAAAAAAAAATCTATCTCTTTGGTCTGTTCCCAGGTACCTACCATTCACCGCTTATCTGTTCTCCTCTCTCCTTTCCTTCTTAAGTGCCTTTCTCTGACTGTGGGTTTCTTCTGGGCTCCACTACTGACCAAACTCTGCATGTTACCTTGCATTTTGCTTTTTAGATCGGGTGGTTCTCCAGAGAACAGCTTCCTTAGGTGTTACCTGAGCTAAGCCCTAACTTCAGAAGAGAGCTGAAACCTGTTACCTGAGGCTGATCAGAAGGATTGACCCCGGGTGGTGGACCTCCCTCGGCCCCTCCATCTGGGCTCCTGTGGCTAGGAGGGGCCGGGTGAGCAGGCCAGCTGGGCTATGGTTTGGTGCCTCAGTCTGGCCATCCTCAGCCTGATCATCAGCCAGGGGGCTGACGGTGAGCTGGACCCCTGGAACTCAAGATCTCTCTGTTAGTCGTGGGGTCTGGGGTGTGGGGGTGGCTCCCAAGGGGTTCTTTGAGCATGTGAGGGCAGGGGAAGGGTAGGTCTGGTTCTGAAGAAGTTGGGAGTTCCTCCAGTCACCCAAAGTCCAGAGAAACCTACAGAGATACTGACGGAACCTCCCTTCCCAGCTCTCACTCTGGTCGCCTGCTGTGTCCTCATGCCACCCACCATGTAGGTCGCAGGAAGCCTGAGGTGGTCTCTGTGGTGGGCCAGGCTGGGGAGAGTGCAGTGCTGGGCTGTGACCTGCTGCCCCCAGCTGGCCGACCCCCTCTGCATGTCATCGAGTGGCTGCGATTTGGATTTCTGCTTCCCATCTTCATCCAGTTTGGCCTCTACTCTCCCCGAATTGACCCTGATTACGTGGGTAAGCACTCACCTCAGATGGGAGGGAGGGACAGATGACCAATAAAGATGGACTGGGGGTGGGCAAGGCCTCTTATTAACTGCTCTGTCCCTGCCCAGTCTCATTTCCAGCTCCACTGCCTTCATTCGACTTAACAAGATAGCTCTGCTCCCAAGCACTGTTAATTCATTGAAGGATTCATTCACACACACACACACACACACACACACACACACACACACGGTGCACATACTCTACAGTTATGCTATTGAGCATTCCACATGGTCTGTTCCAAAGGTTCATTCTTCTCTAATCACTATTCCTAGATTTCATGATGAAACCTAGACTCGGGCTGGGGATGTACATCAGTGGTAGAATGCTTGCCTAGCATGAGTGAGGCCCTGGTTTTCATCTCCAGCAACACACACACACACACAAAAAAAAAAAAAAAAAGAAAAAAAGAAAGAAAGAAAAGAAAAAAAAGAAAGAAACCCCCAGACTCCACTCTGACCTTCTGTGGTGTCCCGCCTTAGCCTTATCCTAGTCCCTGTCTCTACTGTCTGCTAGCTCCCTTCCCCCTCCCTCACTATCCAAAATACTAATTTGAGGATTGCAGGTTTCTAGGGAGTCATGGGCCCGCAGGGTGGGTGGGGCTATGACCTCTCTGCTTCTGTAGTGTGGGCTTGGCCTGATTCTCTGTAGAGAAGAGCATGTTGGGGTTGGGGAGGTCCTTTGTTCCCCAAAGTCAGTGAATGGATGGGGCTGACTGGGTTGCTGCTTCTGGTGGCTCCCGTATAGAATAGTGTGTGGGCCTCTCTGGAGCCTTCTGCTCTCTCCCAGCTGACTCCCCAAAATGACTTGTACCTAATCCTGGATGGAGCTTAAATCGGAACAGTTGAGTGGGCATATGGGGAGGTCTTAAGGGTCTGGGCTGTCGGGTAAGAGAGGGCTATTATGTCTGCGGAGCATTCATGTGAAATAGACCAGGAAAGGCTACCTGGGAGCAGGTTGATGGGGAGACCCCACCTTTTCCCTCTTTGGTTTGAATCCTGAGGGAAGCCCAGGGATTGGCTGGGCTCTTGCCACAGGGCGGGCTGAGCAGAGTGGGGAGGCAGGGCAGGCAGGTGCCGCACGCACACAGAAGGGAAGAGTTTATTTTCAAACTGGGGGCAGTTATTGGCAAACAGCCTGGTGGGAGTGTATGTGTCTACCAAGCCCTATGGGACTTGATGAAAGGGGCCCCCAATTAGCACAAGTGGAGGAAAAAAGGCTGTGCTCACCAGCCCTCCCTCCCTGTCTCTGCCTGCCAGGGGCCTGGGGTTGGGGGATTGGGGCTGTCTGGCTGAGAATGTTGTCTGACTAAGGGCAAAGCAAGGGGGAGGTGGAGGAGAGGTGGGAGAAGGGCTTTCCCTGGGACTCCACCAGGTAGACGTGAAATGCTTCTCCTTCTTGCCAGCTTCTGTCCTTTCTGGGGGTACCAGGCAGATAAGGCACTGGATGGCTAGCAACCCTGTCTACCTGTGGGGGTTCCTTCTGTCCCCCTGCTGCTCCTTGAGCTGCAAGGGCCATAGGCAGTGACTTTGGGGACTTTCCTCCCTTTGTTCCTACCCCTGCCTGTGACCAGTCTGGAGCTCCCAGTCAGCCAGAGCTGGTCCCTGGGAGTCAGGACCCCAGAGGGAGGCCCCTGAGCCCATTAACCCTTTTACTGCCTCACAGTGTGGAAGGGGCCTCTCTCGGCCTTTGTGTAGGGGACTTGGAACTGCAGTTGCTAAGCAACAGGAGGTGGAGGTTGCTAAGAACAATGCTGTTCTGTCATAAACCCTCTGGACAAGCAGAGAGGAGATGGGCCTGGGGTGCATGAGGTTGTTGGCCTAGAATGTGTGAGGAACCATGGGAGACCAGAGCTTCAGGGATCATGCTGAAGGGAGAGCTTCTGATCCTTGGGGGTTCTAGGCGCCATTTAGCAGAGGAAACCAGATTTATAAACTAGTACAAAAGTAGTAAAAAAAGCAGTATGAAACAAGCAAGGATTAATAGTAGGATTAAATTGGTTATCATGTCTGCGGAGCATTCATGTGAAATAGACCAGCACCAGGGCAAAGGCAGGCTGGGCTTCTTGGGCTTGGTCTACACCAGCTTTCCCAGGATGGATCTTAGATCAACTTTTCCAACTTGTGGGATGGGCTTTTGACTCTTGACTTTTGTGTTTTTCTTTCTTTCTTTTTTTTTGTGTGGGGGGAGTTTCAAGAAATTTCACAGCAGAGGGGATTTGGGTTTTCTTACTATTGAGTTTTTTTTGATAAAAATCAGAAATTTTGTCAGGTGCAGTGGTACAGATCTATAACCACTGAAGCCTGGGAAACTGAAGCAAGAGGATTGCAAATTCAAAGCGAATCCCAGCAATTTAGTGAGGTCCTAAGCAATATAGTGAGACCCAGTCTCAAAATAAAAAATGAAAAGGACAGGGGACGTGGCTCAGTGGTTGGTCGCTCCTGGGTTCAATCCCGGATACCAACATACATGCATACATAAATAAATAAATAAATAAAATTAAATTTTAAATACAAAAAATAAAAAATAAATAAAAAGGGTTGGGGGTGTGGCTCAGAGATTAAGCGCCCCTGGATTCAATTACCAGTATGTAAAAAAAAAAAAAATTAAAATCACAACTTAGACTCAGTCTCAAAACAAAAATACCCCGCAAATAGCCAAGTTCAGTGGCTCAGGAGGGCGAGGCAGGAGGATCAAGAGTTCAAAGGTAGCCTCAGCAGTTTAGCAAGGTCCTAAGCAACTGAAAGAGACTCTGTCTCTAAGTAAAATACAAAATGGGCTTGGATGTGGCTCAGTGGTTGAGAACCCCTGGGTTCAATCCCTGGTGATAAATAAATAAATAGATAAATAAATAAATAAAAAGGGTTGGAGATGTGGCTCAGTGGTTAAGGGCCCCTGAATTCAGTCCTGGTACTGAAAAGATAAAAAAGGTATTTCATTCTCCAGTTAGAACTCCTGTCCCCTTTAGTCCTTCCCTTTACTACCTTTTTATCAAAACCCTCCGCTATATTCCATCTTCCTTACTCCTCTTGCTTCCTAGCTCAATGGCTGAGCAGAGTTGAGGCATTCTGTGGATTTCTGTATGCGTGGACATGCACCTGCCCATGTTCATGAGGTGGGTTTCTTGCCTTCTGAGAGCCCGAGAGAACAAAGACTGTGCCCCTGTCTCCTTCACACCCCTGTGTATGGGGGAATCTGGAGTCCATCAGGTTTGGCCCTGTGCGTGGACAGCAGACCTCAGGGGGGTGGGCCCAGGACTCGGGAGTTCCAGGATTGCTTCCCCTGGCCATCTTCCTGCCCCTGTGCATCTCTGCAGGGTCTGCAGTCCCATCTCCCAGGAAAGTTAGGACCTATATATGCTGCATGGATATTCTGGTTAACAGAGATTTGGGGCTGTAGGCTATTGGATCTTAACATTTCCCAAGTGAGAACATATAGATTATGCAACACGATCCTAACACCAGTGGGAAGCACACTGGAGACAGAGGATTGGCTTTGTCCCTTACTAGCCGTGAGGTTTTGGAAAGAAACTTAACATGGGTTCCTTCAACTACATTGGAATTCTCAGGAGGATTAAATATGGTGACAGTGCCATTGTTACATCGTCCATATTCAACACTCAGTCCTTTCCCCTCTTCTTCAGGAGCTCAGAGATTGCCATAATGAAGAGCTTCCATCACTTGGGGCAAAGGGGCCCCAGGGTGCTGGTCCATAGGGCTTAGTGACCAGGCAGATGAGGGGTACTGAGGAATCTGCTGGTGGGTGGAAGGGTATGATTATGTTAAATATTTACCTGCTAGGCTTTGTCTTGTCTCCTGGGTGGAGATTTAAATACCCAGCCCTTTAAGCGGGTCCACCCTTCCTGGAGGATCCACACCCCAGGAACCCATTCTTGGAAGAAAAAAGACCATGGCCTAAGATCACAAGCCAGCCTCAACTTGAAGTTTCTTCCTGTGGCATCAAGGGCACTATAGGTGGAGCTTCTGTTTTAGTCTGGTCACTCTAGAAGTGGAATGGAAGCAGACTGGAGGGGGTGGGTGCACTAATAGCTTCAGGGTTTCCATTAAGAAGGCTAGGATGGTGCAATTCTTGTCTTGGAGCTGCATTTACATACCCCAGGAAATTTACAAAATTTGGGCTAGGGTTCAGCTTAGTGATAGAATGCTTGTCTAGCATGTACAAGGCCCTGGTGTTTGAACCCCAGCGTTGCAAAACGAACAAAAAACATTTCTCCACATCGGAGGTGAAGGTGGGCAGCTGGGGAGTGAGTGTAGGGGAGTAGCCTGGAGGACCCAGGAGAGAGATACTGCAGACCTTCAGATGATGATGACAGAGAAGGAAATGAAGTAGTAGGATTTGGAGAATTTAACGATCAAGCGCATGTTAGGGGTGATAGAAGAATCTAGGTTAGTCTGGATTTCTGGTAGGGTGACTTGGCACACCGTGGCACAGTTCAGTGATGTGGGAGAGAAAAATGAGATGATGCCTTATCAGGTAAGGGATAGGGCCAGGACTGAGGGCAGGGTTCCGATTTCAAATCTGGAGCTTGTTCATTTGTTAAACACCCTTTATTTGAGCAACAGGTACTATGCTGGCTGCCTTCCTTTCAGAGGATTGGCTTTTCCTTCCATCCACCCCATTTTTTTTTTTTTTTACTTTGTCATTTTTACATATGAGGAAATTGAAATTGGCGGAGGTTAAGCGACTTGCCCAAAGGAGTATGCAGCACTGGGCTTGTGTCTAGCTCTCTCTGGCTCCCAAGCATGTGCCTGTCACCCTGGGCTACACTGCAGGGCCTCATGAATCTGTCTGGAGTGCAGGCGTCCATCAGGAGAGGGTGCTGAAGGACTGGGTGGGCACTGAGCCATGGATGTTTACTCGGGGTGGGAATGAAGTATCGGTTTGTGCTGTGGTGTGTGGCTTTATGGAACTACATGTGGTCAGTCAGCCAGGGTTGCAGTGCCCTGGGGCATGGACATGATGGGGTGAGGGGGCTGCTGACTTTGCTGCCTGGCTGGGCTGGACTCTGGCCACCCTAAGGCGCTTAGGCAGCTGATAATAGCCCTGAGGGATTAGGGGCTTTAGCAGGCAAGGCCTGGGTCCATGCTAGGGCCCCAGATACCACTGGGGTTTTCAGGGACAGAGTCCTCTGAAAGGAAGAGTACCCTTGGGAGCCCAGGCCTTCCCCCTTCAAAAAGTGCTCAGGGATGGGACCATCCTATAGAAATCCAGAGCAGACCAAGTGCTGCCTCTTCAAACCCCATTTCCCAACAGTCCTGGGAGCTGGGTCTAGTTCAGTGGAACATTCTGTCCACCAGCCACCCCTCTGGCTTTCACTTTGTCTGGACTGGGTACCAGCTATTGACAGACAGGAGTAGTCAGAAGTTGAACAAAGGGACCTGCCCTCATGACCCTAATCCCATCTGTGCCTCTGCAGACCCTGCTCTCTCAGAGTGACAAAGAGACAGACTGTTCTTGACCTCTGAAAATGGCCAGTGTGACTAGGGTTTGGGGGCTCCTGTCGGGTCTCTTCAACAACTTGATTCAGGGCTTTTCTCCAGGACGAGTCCGACTGCAGACAGGAGCATCTCTCCAGATCGAGGGGCTCCGAGTGGAGGACCAGGGCTGGTACGAGTGCCGCGTGCTCTTCCTGGATCAGCACAGCCCTGAAGAGGATTTTGCTAACGGCTCCTGGGTGCACCTGACAGTCAATTGTATGAAGCTGGGGAGCAGGTGGTGGAGATGGGAGGGGAGGAGAATGATGGGGACCCTGGATGATGTTAGAAGGGGAAGAGGGACATGCGTGCTTGCAGCTCCAGTGCCCCACCCTGTCTGGCACTCCTTGTTTGTTCACTTAATGGTTGCATCTTATCCCCCTCCTCATTCCTGCCCTTTCAGTTCTTCAAATCTAAATCCAATCAGCTTCTTAGGCTCAACATCAGGAACTTCCACTTCCTCTTCCTTCCTTATGCATTTCTGGCCAGGATAGTGGATGGGGGAGAGGGCAGTATTAGGCCCTGAGTTTAACAGCTCACTTACATATAGCATTTGATGTTTTCCAAAACCTCATTACACCTGGGGCCTCATTAATTCTCCTTCACCCCTAAAAAGGAAGAGCTTAGGATCATTTCTGTTTCATAGGTGAGACTTGGACCAAGAAATGGGTGATTGCCACTGGTTATTATCTGAGCTGAGTCTAGGACCCAAGGCTGACTCCCAGAACATTTAGCTCTCCCCCTGGCCCTGGGCATTCAGTCTGTGCTCAGCCCAGGCCAATGTGGGGATGGCCTGGTACAATCCTTACCTGGTCCCCGGTGCAGCAGATAGGGTGACCTGGAGCTGGGATTCCCATGGATGGGAATGAGGGCTGCTGTCCTGAGTAGTCTTGTTTCCCTTGACGTAGACACTGCTCTTTGGGCTAATAACCCCTCTGGCAGCTCCTGATGCCTTTCTTCCCCGCAGCACCCCCTCAATTCCAGGAGACACCTCCTCCAGTGCTGGAAGTGCAGGAATTGGAGCCAGTTACCCTGCGCTGTGTGGCCCGGGGAAGCCCCCAACCTCAAGTGTCTTGGAAGCTTCGAGGACAGGACCTTGGTCAGGGCCGAGGTCAGGTGCAAGTGAGTACCTGGGCTGGCAGAGTGGGCCAGCTGGAGTGTGAGGGGAAGGTGGGAGCAGAACTGGAGGACAGAGGGGGCCAAAGTTGGGCTGGAAGATGGGGTCCCAGAAGGGTTTGGTAAATTGGCTTCACTGAGCCTGAAGCTCTGCCTCCCTCTGCTGGCCAGCCTGGGAAGTGCAGGTTCTGAAGCTGGCCCAGCAGGAAGGGAACTTTCTCCCCCCTCCCTAGGTGCACAACGGAACACTGTGGATCCAGAGGGTAGAGCGGGGCAGCTCTGGAGTTTACACCTGCGAAGCTTCCAGCACTGAGGGCAGCATCACCCGCTCCACCCAGCTGCTGGTGCTAGGTGCTCTGATGGGAGGGCTGGGGACCAGGGACACCTAGGTGACCTATGGCTAGGAAGGCACATAGCAAGATGAGAGGAGGATTCTGCCTGGGGGAGGATCTGTGCAGGGTGAGAGTGCTCCAAATATAGGTTGTTACTCTAAAACAAGCATCTTAATTTTAACTGGATCAGTGAATGGACAAATAAATACTTAGTGTTCATCAATGTGTTATATAGTAGAAAGGACCTGGGTGCCGGTGTCAAACTGTGAACCAGGTGACCCTCCTGAGCCTCAGTTTTCTCATCTCAATAAGGCACAATGATACACACTTGTGATCCAGCTACTCAGAAGGTTGAGGCAGGAGGATTGCAAGTACAAGGCCAGCCTCTGCAAATTGGCCGGACCCTTTTTCAAAATAAAAATAAAAAGGGCTCAGTGGTAGTTCATATTGACTGCTCAGGACTGTGACAAGAATTCAATTAGGTTCAGCAGAGAACACAATAAATCCTGGCCAAGACCTTCCCTTTAGAAGGAAAGCTGGGAAATGTGAAGTCTGGAGTCTACCTTCAGAGTGACTTTTATCTACATGGGGAAATAATACCAACCTGTGGGACTGTGGGAGTGTTGCTTTCCATGGTGCCACGAGAAAGGCAGTGCCGGGTAAAAGTTTAAGGGCATAGTCTCTGGCTTCAGAAAATCCCAAATATCAATCTTGACTCCCTTGGGACCTGGGGCAAGTCACTTCACAATCTCTTTGCCTCTGAACCTTTATTTTTTCCAGCTACAAAAGGGAAACAGGGGCACACACTTATAATCCCAGTTCTTTGGGATGCTGAGGCAGGAGGATTGCAAATTTGAGGCCAGCCTGGACAACTCAGTGAGACCCTGTCTCATAAGAAAAAAGAAAAAGGGCTGTGGATGGTAGCTCAGTGGTAGCGTGTCCCCAGGTTCAATCCTCAGTATCAAATAATATTATAATAATGATAAAAGTTATGCTAAAAAGGGGGGACAGTAAGTTCTACTGCAAAGGTTCTTGTGAGAGTTCAGTAAGATGAACAGGCAAAGTGCTAGGCACTTAGTGCTGGCCTGTAGCAGGTGCTCTATATGCATGGACTGCTATCGTTACCTCTTGTTACTGTCTGTCTACGCAGTGGGGCCAAGGAAGGGGAGAGGGCAGCAGGCCGCAGCAGTCAGAGACAGTTCTGTAAGAGGTATACAAATGAACCAGGCCCTAGGAGTTCAGAGAGCAGAGGCGGATGGGAGTGAGCCTGGTGAGGTGTCAGCTTGACCTGATGATGTGTGTTAGGGCTGATGTATGAAAAGGTGGGTGGCCAGGTTGGGAGTGCTTAGATCATGGGACCCACAGGACTAGGTCAAGAAAGGTGAGCTCAATGTGGTAGCGGTCAGGAGCTGCTATGGGTTCTGGAGCAGAAGCCTTCTGTGGCTGAAGGGGAACTTTCTGTATGAGTGACCATTAGCGTGGCAATGATGGGAGAACCTGGAGTCAGGTGGCTGCGGCATCTTGGGGTGAGCTATGGGGTATCTGGACTAGGGTAGGAGACATGGATGTGACTTAAGATGTGATGGGTAGGGAAAGAAAGGGTAAATTAACAGTTCAGATGGACTCTCCCCACACCCTGACACGCAGGTGGATGAAGTTACCCCTGGGGGAAGAGGGAGAATTTGGGAAGAGGAACAGGGCTCAGGGAGAGGATGAGCTTTTGTTATGCACAGGGGAAGTTTCCCTTTCAAATCCCCAGAGCCCTCTGTTTCAGAGGATGGAGTCAAGGAAGAGTAATAGAACGAGAGTCTGGGAAGACTGTGGACCGAGAGCACCTCTCTCCTCTTGTGCCCCCTGCAGGACCCCCTGTCATTGTGCTGCCCCCCAAGAACAGCACAGTCAATGCCTCTCAGGATGTTTCCTTGGCCTGCCAGGCTGAGGCGTACCCCGCCAACCTCACCTACAGCTGGTTCCTGGATGGCGTTAATGTCTTTCACATTAGGTGAGCTGACCCACCTTTGGAGCAGTGGAGGTGGGGAGCTGGCGAGCAGTCTTTGAGGGGCCCCTTGGCTGGGCGAGGCCTAGGCCCTTCCTCACACGTGTCACCTTGCAGCCACCTGCAATCCCGAGTGCGGATCCTGGTGGATGGGAGCCTGCGACTGCAGGCTGCCCAGCCCGATGATGCTGGTCGCTACACCTGTGTGCCCAGCAATGGCCTCCCGCATCCGCCCTCGGCCTCTGCCTACCTCACTGTGCTCTGTAAGCCTGACCTCCACTTCCTTCCCAAGCCTGCTCCCCTCCCCTGGGCCAGGCCAAAGCCCTTTCTCAACTTGTCACTGCTTCCCCCAGACCCAGCCCAGGTGACAATGATGCCTCCAGAGACACCCCTGCCCATAGGCATGCGGGGGGTGATCCGGTGCCCGGTTCGTGCCAACCCCCCACTGCTCTTTGTCAGCTGGTCAAAGGATGGGCAAGCCCTGCAACTGGACAAGGTACAGGCTTGGGATGGGGAAGACTTGGTGTGATCCTGGTCAGAAGGCCAAATGGAATGGAGTCAGCTCAGTTTAATTCAGTCCCGTGAACCTAAACTTCTTACTGGGTGCTGTGCAGGTGTTGGGTGGGGAACAGCAGCAAATCCTGAAGGAAGGCACTGTCTTGGGGGAAGTGGGACAGCAATAGGGCCAGGGATGGAGTTAAATACCTTCCCCTTAGGCCTGGTTGAGGATAGATCAGCCAGGGATTCTGGGACTTCAGTGATGGGCCTTGGAGACGGGATGGTCATTCCATGTAGAAACCAAAGACTTGATGGTATAGTGCATTTATGAAATAATGAATTGGGCAGTTTGGTGGTGGCTGCAATACCTGTAGGGACATGCATGGTGCAGAGAAACCTGGAAAGACAGGTTGGGGCCAAAAGGAAAAACTGTGCATGCCCTTTATATTACCTCATCCCAGGGTGATTGGATCTTTTGTTTGTCTGCAGAGACTGTAAATTCCTTGCATCTTTTAATCACTACGTCAGGGTTTTTACAATAGTACTACTCAATACATTGTTGTTGTTTTTTTTAATCTTAAGGTAGTGGGAACCAGTGAAGTTTTTTTTTTTTCAGTAAAAATGGGAGATAGCATTAGAGCCAAGATTAGGAGTTGAGTTTGTCTGAAGGAGTGGAAGGGAGAGGGGTTGTGAGGCTGTAGAAATGGTTCAGGTAAGGGATTACGGAGTTGGAGCTGGAGGACAGGAAGATGGATGGGCCCTCATGCTCACACAAAAGGATAACAGTTAATTTTGGGGATAGGGGGACTGCGGGAAAGTGAGGGATCACATTTTACTGAGGAGGATGGCAGTGGGGTGCTTTATGCTGAAGTTAGTGGTGGAGCATAGGGAGGACAGGGAGGTGAGATTATAGCAGGCAGGGAGCGCGGGGTAACTCACCTCCGGGCGTTCATTCTCATTGTTTTCTGTGGCATCCCTGTGCAGTCACAGCCTCATATCCATTGGCAGGGGTCCTTCTGTGGCAGAGAAATGGAGGTTTGGAATTCAGAGAGAAGCTGGGGCTACACTTAGAGTTGTGGAGTCCCTCTCCAGTGCATTACCTCACCATCCCCACCTTGCCTGTGCTGAATTTCTTTCTGAAATTGTCATCTCTTCTTCCCTCCAGTTCCCTGGCTGGTCCCAGGGCACAGAAGGTTCACTGATCATTGCGCTTGGGAATGAGGACGCCCTGGGAGAATACTCCTGTACCCCCTACAACAGCCTTGGTACTGCTGGGCCCTCCCCTGTGACCCGTGTGCTGCTCAAGGTGAGGCCCAGGGTAGGTCCAGAGCCTGCAGCAGGAGTGGCTCAGGTAGCTGAAGATGTGAGCGAAGGCCAGGCTGATGGGATGGGGGGTAGGGCAGATATGTGGGAAGGGGCTTTCAAGTCTCTGTTTCCCGGGTGGCCATAGCAGCAGTGGTCAGATGCAACCCACGGGTTTTTGCAAAATGGTGCTGGGAAGTGGTCCATCAACTTTGCACCACATTCACAAAATGAGATATCTGTCTGCTCCACCTTTCACCCATCTTAACCAGGCTGCCTCCCTTTCCGGAGCTGCAGGGCCCTCCCTGCAGGGGTTTGTACATCTCCAGAGAGTCTTGCCTGGCCACCAGTCCTTATCTATCACACCATTTCCCCTCAACCCTACCTGCTGGGGAACACAGAGAGAGTGAGAGAGAGAGAGAGAGAGAGAGAGAGAGAGAGAGAGAGAGAGAGAGAGTGTGTGTGTGTGTGCTAGACAGAAATTGAGAGGTGGAGAAGGAATGAGATGGGCGTGGCAGGGAACCTGGAGGCAGGGAGTACCAACCTCAGACCAATGGAAGAGAAATCCCTCCTAATATAGATCTGGCCTGCAGGCTCCCCCAGCTTTTATAGAACGCCCCAAGGAAGAATATTTCCAAGAAGTAGGGCGGGAGCTTCTCATTCCCTGCTCTGCTAGAGGAGACCCTCCTCCTACTGTCTCTTGGGTCAAGGTAAGGCTCCTGACGCTTGCTTTTCCTGGATTCCCCTGCCTCTGTGCCCCTGGACATTTTGTGGGAGGGAGCTGGCTGTCAGAGGCAGGGTGGGCAGGACACAAGCAGCCTAGAGAGATGAGTGGCCCCTTTGGCTGCGTGTGTCCTCAGGGCTGACCAGTGGTTCTGTAGGTGGGCCGGGGACTACGGGGCCAGGCCCAGGTGGACCGCAATAGCAGCCTCATTCTTCGACCACTGACCAAGGAGGCCCACGGGCGCTGGGAATGTAGTGCCAGCAATTCTGTAGCACGAGTGGCTGCTACCACCAATGTCTACGTGCTGGGTTAGTGGTTGAATGGGCTGGAGCTGGGGGGAAACTATGTGGAAGGGGAGACAGGGGAGTCATTTTTTTGAGGCTCAGATGGGGGATTGTGGGTGGGGGAACCTTGGGATGATGGGTGGGGAGTCAAACGAGCCTCCCCCAAGCTTTTCACCCTCCTTGAAGATCCTGACCATCCTCTCTCTCCAGGCACCAGCCCCCACGTTGTCACCAATGTTTCTGTGGTGCCTTTGCCCAAGGGTGCCAATGTCTCCTGGGAGCCTGGTTTTGATGGTGGCTATCTGCAGAGATTCAGTGTCTGGTATACCCCATTGTAAGTGAACTACAATGGCCTACACCCTACCTCTGTTTGCTTTTTCTCCCATTCTTCTGTCCCTAGTTATGAACTAGCTCTGCTGACCCCCGTTTCCAGTGACTCTTAGGTGTTTGGGGCCCAAGTCCTCAGACCTTGGACAGTTGAGGGGGGAGGGGGGAGGTCAGATCTCTGGACCCCAAACCTTCCTGGACTTCCTAGTTCATGAGATGCTCCCCATTTCCCCTTGTGCCCCAGGGCCAAGCGTCCTGACCGAGCCCATCATGACTGGTTGTCCCTGGCAGTCCCTGTGGGGGATGCCCACCTCCTCGTGCCTGGCCTGCAGCCCTACACCCAGTACCAGTTCAGCGTCCTAGCTCAGAACAAGCTGGGGAGTGGGCCTTTCAGTGAGATCGTCCTGTCTGCTCCAGAAGGTGAGAGAGCTCATGTTCCAGAGTAGCAGAGACTACGGTGGAGAGGGGCTGGTAGGGAAATCCAAGACATGGAAGGGACCTGGGGATGGGGAGGCGGCAAAGGTGGTGTTGGGAAGTTTGGGGTCTGGAGTGGGGTGTGGCAGGGCTCAGGCAGAATGATTGGGTATCTTAAGGCTGTGGAAGGCCAGGGCAGGGGCAGGATGAGGGATGCTGGGAATCCTATCCCTGAACTGCCTATCTGCCCCAATCAGGGCTTCCTACCACACCGGCTGCCCCCAGGCTGCCCCCAACAGAGACGCTGCCTCCCCTGTCCCCTCCCCGAAGTCTGGTGGCAGTGAGAACACCCCGGGGGGTACTCCTGCATTGGGACCCCCCAGAACTGGTCCCTAAGAGACTGGATGGTTATGTCCTGGAAGGACGGCAAGGCTCCCAGGGCTGGGAGGTGCTGGACCCAGCTGTGGCAGGCACGGAGATGCAGCTGCTGGTACCAGGCCTCATCAAGGTATGTGCTGGATGGTACAGTGAGGGTCCTCCCAGGGGCTGGCCAGTGTCCTGCTCAATCCCCCAACCTCTTATCTTACCTTATATGACCATCTTCACCTCTCCTTCTCACCTCATCCTTATCCCCCAACTGCAAAGTCTTTACCAATGGGGCTGAAGTGGGAGTCCGGGGCCTAATCCGCTTCCTGGCACTCCATCCCCACCCCCAGGATGTTCTCTATGAGTTCCGCCTCGTGGCCTTTGCCGGTAGCTATGTCAGTGATCCCAGCAACACTGCCAACGTCTCCACTTCAGGTGAGAACCTGCCGGGGGGAGAAGGGTGCTGGGGGGTTGCAGGAACTCGGAGCTCACTGACCCTGCCTCTTGGCTCTTCACCCAGGCCTGGAGGTATACCCATCTCGCACGCAACTGCCAGGCCTGCTGCCCCAACCTGTGCTGGCGGGCGTGGTGGGTGGGGTCTGCTTCCTGGGCGTGGCCGTCCTGGTGAGCATCCTGGCTGCCTGCCTCATGAACCGGCGCAGGGCTGCCCGCCGCAGACGCAAACGCCTGCGTCAGGGTAGGTACCCTCCGCTCTCAGTCTTGTGGGTGCAGAGCACTTGGCCATTTGAAGTTCAGCCCACCTGAAGGGCCTGCCCCTCTGGAAGTCCTTCCCACCAGGAGGACAACCCCTCCCCATGCATTCCCATAACCCTGCACCCCGTCTTGCCTGCCCTTTTCCAGCTAGATGGGGTTGGGTTGGGCGACTGGTGTGGGGTGAGAGGGTCAGCACCTGGGGCCCCGGAGGGGCTTGTGTTTTGCCTGTATCACCTCCTGTTCTCACACCCTTACAGATCCACCTCTTCTCTTCTCTCCGCCCAGAAAGTCAGCCCCACAGTAAGTTCCTCCACTCATTGACTTCCTTTTGTCTTCTCCTTGTACTGGACAGTATCCTCTGCTTCCTCTTTTGTATCTTTGGGAGAGATGGGAGGACCCGGAGCAGAAGTTGGAGGGAGGTGACAACAGGAATTGCAGAAGCCCCAGCCTGGAGGCGGGGTTCAGTGTTGCCTGGGCCTTCCCTCCACCCCTCCACCATGTTGGTCCTTTCCTCACTGGCTGTCCCTAGCTCTGCTTTGTTGTGCACCAAACCTCTCAAGACCAGACCCTGATCTCCTGTCCTTCCCCAGCTCTGCTCCAGGCTCCAGCAGCCCTGACAGCGTGGCCAAGCTGAAGCTCCAGGGCTCCCCTCTCCCTAGCCTGCGCCAGAGTCTGCTCTGGGGAGAGCCTGCCCGGCCCCCCAGCCCCCATCCGGATCCTCCACCCAACCGGGGACCCTTACCCTTGGAACCCATTTGCCGGGGCCCAGATGGGCGTTTTGTGATGGGACCCACTGTGGGGGCCCCCCAAGAAAGGTCAGACCTGGAGCGGGCAGAACCTAGGACCTCAGCCCAGCGTCTGGCTCGGTCCTTTGACTGTAGTAGCAGCAGCCCCAGTGGGGCACCCCAGCCCCTCTGTATTGCAGACATCAGCCCCGTGGGGTCTCCTCCAGCAGCTCCCCCAAGTCCCCTGCCAGGTCCTGGACCCCTTCTCCAGTACCTGAGCCTGCCCTTCTTCCGGGAGATGAATGTGGATGGGGACTGGCCCCCTCTTGAGGAGCCTGTCCCTGTGCCACCCCCAGATTACGTGGATACCCGGCCCTGCCACACCTCGTCTTTCCTTCGCACTCCGGACTCCCCTACTGTATCCTCCAGGGCAGCACTTCCCGGGGCTCTGGTAGGAGTTGGGGCCACTTCAGAGTCCCCTTACACAACTGACTGGACACTGAGAGAACGGTTACTTCCAGGCCTTTTCCCTGCTGCCCCTCGGGGCAGCTTGACCAGCCAGAGCAGTGGGCGGGGCAGTGCTTCCTTCCTCCGGCCTCCCTCCACAGCCCCCTCTGCAGGGGGCAGCTACCTCAGCCCAGCTCCAGGAGACACCAGCAGCTGGGCCAGTGGACCTGAGAGGTGGCCCCGAAGGGAGCATGTGGTGACCGTCAGCAAGAGGTGAGGGAAGTTCCTGCCCATCCTTGCCTTGACCGCAGTCCTGTCCTCTTGTCCCACATTTCCCCCCACCCAATACCCTATACCTTCCCTGCTCCACTCCACTCTGGGACCAGGAGAACCTGTCTCCTTTCAGAACCTCTTTCTGAGGTCCAGGGATTTGCAGAGAAAACCTATGGCCCAACCTGAGTTTGGGGACCCTGGGTTTAGACATTTTTGGATACCCACTGTTACTCCACCATACCACATGTTTGTCCCTTTTAACAGGAGGAACACATCTGTGGATGAGAACTATGAATGGGACTCAGAGTACCCTGGAGATGTGGAATTGCTGGAGACTTTGCACCTTGGGCTGGCCAGCTCCCGGCCACAACCTGAAGCTGAGCCAGAGCTTGGTGTGTGAATCTCCAGAAAGATAGGCCTTCTGCACTGTCCCACATGGCCCCTGCCGCCTTAGGACTCGTCTGCACAGACAGGCCCTGTATCCCAGGCTCCTCTGCCACAGACTGTGTCTTTGCTTCCTTGACTCATCTGCACCAAAAGGCCCTTTAGAGCTTCACATCTGGCCCTTCCTCCACTGAACCACAGGCCTCTTCTTTCATTGTCCTGCCCTTATCTTCTCTTGCAGGTGGAAAGACTCCAGAGGAGGGCTGCCTCCTGAACACTGCCCAAGTTCCTGGCCCTGAAGCCCGCTGTGCTGCCCTGCGGGAGGAATTCCTAGCCTTCCGCCGCCGCAGAGATGCCACTAGGGCCCGGCTACCAGCCTTTCGACAGCCAGTCTCCCACCCTGAACAGGCCACTCTGTTGTGAACACCTCTAATGTGAGGCTGGAAAAAAGCCTATGAACCTGCAAAGGAGGCCCCCAATGAGACCTAACTCCAAACATGGGCACCTTCCCTGCCCCTTTGGTGCTTGGGCACTGACCCTGATGGTGGGCTTGGGGGAGCTTTGTATGAGATGTATGTGCTAACCCCCCTAGGTGAATCTGGGGATTGAAGCAGGGATCTTAGTCTGCCCCCATGTGTGTGTGTGTGTGTGTGTGTGTGTGTGTGTTTTATTTGTGGTGTGAATGAAGTTTTTTACAGATGAATAAAGAAAATCCGAAAAATGTTTTGATGTTATTTCACGTTCAATTTAAGAGGTGGGGAAATTCCTGAACCCTCAAAGAAAAAGGGACTCTCTGAATGAATGGGGTACATTCAGCTACTAAGGTTAGCCACTAAAGACTAGCCATTAAGTTAGAAGCTGTGAGAAAATACAAAGTTTCCTGAAGAGGAGGCTTTGCCCTTGGGGAGTTCTTTCCACCCAGGGAGGCAAACAAGTAAAGAAATAGTTACAGTATGATGTGATAAGTTCTGTGATAAAACTATGTGTTGCTTATTATGTAGAACAAAGAAATGAGTTCAGTTGGAGTTGACATTTAGAGAAAGCTTACAGTGTGTTCCGGGACAAATGCTACATATGGGGGAGTTTGGGGATCCTTGCAGAAGGTGGTAATAGTGATAATAGCATTCACTGTGTGCTGGGCACCGCTCTAAGCTTTTCACAAGTACTGCTTAATCCTTTACAGCTCTGTGAGTCAGGTAGCACAGTTAGCTTGTTTCCCAGATAGGGAACAGAAGCATAGAGTGCTTTAGTAATTTTCCCAAAAGTCACACAGCAGGTAAGGGGCCAGAGCAGGTGAGATGACAATCGAGGAAGGAAAAGCATCCCAGGCAGAGGCATAGCCTTTGTAAAGGCACAAGGAATGAAAACTCTCCCACTCCATGAATCTGGGCAGAACAGGGAGGGGATAGAGAACAGAAAGGTCGAGGGGATGTCTTTGGTGTCTTTGTAGATGTCTTTGAATTCCAGGCTTAACAGGGGACAGTGAAGAATTCCACTGTGCCGGAAGTGTGTTGCTTGCCTATCATCTGCAAGGGCCTGTTTTTCCATCCCCAGCATTGCAAAAACAAAATCCAAAAAATACTCTACTGGTGATTGTAAGTAGGAAAGTGCACCCAGGGGTACTTAGCTCAACAGGATCCTGAAAGAGTGGGAGGTAATCTTTGGATCCCTAAACCATGCCAGCCTAAGAGACAGAGGAGCCCTCTGCCAACCTCCTCCACTGAGCCCTCTCCTAGTTTCTTCAGGATTTAGGAAGAGATACAAAAAACAATCATAGAGGAGGAGCTGAAAGGGTGAGAGAGATGAGGTCCGAATCCAGGTCTCAGTTCGGACCACACCCTTTGGGCCCCAGGCAAGGAGTGACCTCACTGTTAGTTTCTGCCCAGGCTTGAAGCAGGTGGCAAGCAAGACCACGTGCGGATGCTGTCCTAGCCTGCAAGCCTGTCTTGTCACACCCTAGTCAGTTGGGAGCTGTGTGGGGGTCTTGTGCCTCCATTTACCTTGCCAAGTCTCTTTAAAACAGGAGGCTTCTTTCCCCCATAAAGACGCCGGCAGTCTTAAACTAATAAGGGCAGGTTTCCCACTGGGACCCAAGTCTATAGGTTCCTGGGTGGAAATGCAGTGTTTCATGGGTGGAGACCACGACAGCTACATCCTAGACTCTCCAGATCCTTTAACTCTCCATCAAGCCCACCGCTGGTCTCTTTCTCAAGCATTTCTCTTGGCTAGTTCGCTGCGGCGCCTTTAAACCCTCTTGGCCCTTGCCCCGCCCCCGGTCCGCCCCGTCTGAGGCGGGACCCTCCAGAAAAACCTCTGGCCAGCCAGCCCTGGCGCACCACTCGCCGCTGCAGCCCCTGCCGTGCGTGTGTCGTTATCCCGCCCTCTTGGACGGTGAGCAGGACCCGGGGACAAGGCGGGGGGCACTAGATACGTGGTATCTAGAAAGCAACAAGCCAGAACTTCCAACTTGCTCCAGGGATCTTGGGGATCTCGGGTTGGAGCCCAGGCAGGGTCCGAAGATTGCTCTGCCCCGCCCCACGCTGTCAGGTCCCCGCGTCCTGACCGGGCATTGCTGGGCGATGAGGTCAGGCGAGATATGCTAGTGCTTAGACGGGGCGTCCGTCTGGAGCAGGGGCTCAGGCACCAAGCCCCACCCTCTGGCTCCCGCGCCGCATCCCGGTTGGGAGGATGAAACGAGGGCGTCGGATGTTAGCTGGCTGGCCGCGACTGGCGGAGCGTCCAGGCTCTGTTGCTCACCTCGCTCTAGCTCAGCGCTCCCGGGTCTTCACGCGTGACCCTTCACTTCCTGGTTCCTGGAGCACGTGTGGCCACTGCCTGCCCACGGCGACCTCAGGCCATCTTTCCTGTACCTGCTGCTAACTCGCTTTCCTGGGCACTCGCTTTGCTTGGGGCCGGGGGTCTCGGCGCATGGGTCCCAGTGGCCTCGCCATCTGTGAAGCTCCAGTCGTCTCCAGGAGACTTCTTCGACCTCAGGCAATTTGGGGGGTGCTACCCTGATTGCAGTGCCCTGACTTTTGGGGGGGGGGGGGCGGTATGGGAGAATGGCTGCTTTCCAGGCCCTCCGAGCCTTGCCTGAGTCCAACCGCTACCCCCTCCTATGCCCCCTGCTGCTGGGAAAGCCGGTGGTAGCCGCGGGCTGCGGGCGGGCTTCCCAGACCACTGCGTCACCCCAGTGGCGGGCCGGGCGGTGGGTGACTCATCCTCAGTAACGGCCCAGGGTGTGGCTGTGGGGGTGGGGGCGGCGGCTGCAAGGAGCTGGACCTATAGGACCGGAAGTGGCATGCTACCTTCCCCAACTCCGCAGGCCTCCAGGAGACTGTACCCGGAGGTTCTGGGGGATCGCGGCATCAGTGGGGCAAAAAGAAACGGGGATCGAATGTGGAGATGCGGTGCTGGAGGAGACCTTTGGTGCGGATGGGTTCCCCCCTGTTCTGCCTGTGACTCAGAGCCCCAGTCAGGGACATCTCCCCATCTCCAACCTCCAATCCCCCTCCCAATTTCTCATTACTTAACCCGCAAACCTCAAACTGCTGAAGAGGCCAAAGGTAGGGCGGGGCCAGCAGAACGCTACCATTTCAGAACCAACAAATAGTCTTTGTCCATGCGCCCCACCACCACCATGGCCTCTGCCCCCTTGGGGATTGGCCTCTAATCCTTTCTTCATTCCATTCCTTTGCATTCCAGGATTTTCAACTATGGGGGCTATCTCAGAACACACCTTGCCTCCCCTGTATGGTTCTTCTGAATTACCTTGAACCTGCTTCTCTATCCCAAACTGGTGACTTGCCATCTCCAAATGCTCTCTACACCCTCTGCAGCCACCTTCTTGAGGAGTCCCTGGCATCTAACTGTCCCCAAGAACTGCTGTGAAGATCCCATTTTGTGCCCCTGTGCTCAAGAGTCTCTTCACCATGAAGTCTGTGGAGTGGGTGTTCCTGGTGCCCCCACCCTGCCTCCAGTGTTTGGTACACAGAAACCATAGCAACGGCCTAGCCTCTACCTCCTCCCCTCCTCTGGAGCAAGCCTGTGGCTTCCTGTTTGTATAACTTCAGCTTTCTCTTCTGCTTAGGACTCTAGGTGGTGAGGGGGCTGCCCCTTGGGTTGGGGGTTGCCCTAAAGCTGCCCTTTAACCACAGTCCTCCCACTGTCTTTCTGTGGCATCTCTCTTTCAGAATAGTCCCAACCCCAAATCTGAGCTGGGAAGTTCCTTTGTATTCCATCTGTGTAGTCAAGGAGAGTCCCTCTGTCTTCCCAATTTAACGCCCCAGTCAAGAACTCTGAAATCCCCCCCCACCCCAGACCAGGAAGGTGTTCCCCTTTCCTTCAGCCTTGGCCTTCAGTAGGGTGAGGTGAGCTTCAAGCCCCGGGTTCTGGCTGGGGCTGGGGCTGGGGTTGGCTTGCCTTTGGTGGCCCTTTCTCAGTTTCCCCACTGTTGTAACATTGTGGGTGGGTGGGGGGAGAGTTGTTGCCACCACTGCAGTCAGTTCTATAGGGACTCAGCTGCCGCCTGTCTTAAGTAGGGTGGGGAAGAGGAACAGCTGCTGGCCTGGCTGGGCCTAGCTGGGACTTCTCCTTCCCAAAACTCTACCCTGTGGCTCTGGCCACAGGGCTATAGGGCAATGGACCCAGAGTGGAGCAGAGACACTACAGCTGGAGCCCGGGACCCTGCCAGCTGTGTCCAGGCGCCAGAATTAGGGAGGGGCCCTAAACATTCACCCTTCACCCTGAGGTAGGTCTGGGTGGCTATGTCTGTCTTACCCTGGTTGTGGGGGACACCGGAAGGTTTGGGGTCCTTCTCTTCTCTCTTAACTCTGGTGTCCGGGTTAATGATTCTCCTGCCCTTTATGTACCTGTGCTATAGTGCTCTCTGAACCTCAGGCTGATTGGCTCTCTAGAAACAGCCCTGAGACCCAGGTGACCTAGAGAAACTGCCCCCCCAAAAAAGAGGTCTGGAAGTTGGACTGGGAAAAGGGGGTTTGCTAATGATAGTAACCCTTAGCCCCCTCCTCTCCCTACAGTCTTCCAGCTACTCCTCTGTGGACACAAGTTACAGGCTTTTATAGACCCAGTGGTGGCTGAGCAGCTGGGCTGGGCTGGGCTGGGTGGTGGGAATCTTGTCTCTCTTCCTCTTGAGACCCAGCCATGCCACCCGCCTGCCTTCCCTCAGCTGATTGTGTGTAGGGCTCCGGTGGTGTGGGTTAAGACCCAGACTGACATTTATCTGGCCCAGCTTTCAGGCAGGGGGAAGTGGGGGCTGGGTCACTCTTAATGAGGTTTAAAAATAACTGATTTATGGGGAGGATTTCTGCCGGAAATGTGCAGCTCGATAAGCTGGAGTAGAAGGGAGCAGCCATATTGTTATGTGGGGGAAGGGTCCGTCCTGAGACACACAACCTCTGGGGCTGAGGGGTATGAAGCTATCTGAGGCAGCCTGGCTCCTTGTTCTTCATCAGAGCTCCGAGGCCCTTTGAGGGGGTGGCAGGATTATTTAACCTGGGGTGCTTCAGAGAGGGAGCCAGGATGACTTCATTCCTTCAGTCTGACCTGGCCTGGAGCCAAATGTGGGAAGAAGGGGTGGCTCCCTTTCCTGTTCTTGAGCACAGGTACCTACTTGTCCTGGGGATCCCCTTTTGTGAGCAACCAACCAGCTCCATTTCAGAGAAAAGTAGATCCCCTCTGGGAAGGTGCTGGGGCAGGAAATGGGGGGGGTCTGTGTCTATTTTCTATTTCTGTTTCCCCTTGGCATCAGCAGCACCACCAGGATTTGCTCAGCAAGCCCCTGGGTGAAGGACCTCAGCAGGGAAGTGGTGGTAGAAGGCAGGCTGCCCACTGCAAGGTGCTTCCACCTCAGGCCAGTGGTCAGAAACCACCTCGTACTTGCTAACCAAGGTCCTCAAAGTTCAAGAAACCCTTCTTTGTGCTTCCCCATTTTTCCCTCTCTTTTCATGTTTTCCGGAAAATACCACCCAAGGTTCCTGCAGTACTGTCCTGTCGCTACTGTAACAAACTACTACAAACTTAGTGACAAACATGTGGTATCTTTAGAAACCCCAACAGGGATCTTACTAAGATCCAGGGGTAGCAAGGCTGCATTCTTTCTGAGGGGATGAGGGTAGATTCAATTTCCTTACCTTTTCTGGCTTCTAGCCACCACCTGCATTGCATATTCACTTACTAAAGTGAATATGCCTCTTTCACTTACTAAAGATCCTTGTTTATGACATTGGGTTCACTTGGATGATGTAGGATAATCTCCCCATCCCAAGATCCACAAGTATTGAGAATTAGGACATGGGCACCCTTTGGGAGTCATTATTCTGCCCACCACAGCTCCTGGAAGGGAAAGGAGAATTTGTTTTGATTGCCTGGTTTCTCAGGATGATCCATTTGCCTGCTAAAATCTGCCTCCCTCTTTCAGCAAGCTCTCCCAGACTGCTTCTGCCCATCATCTTCTGTTAATTCTTACTACATGTGATCTGAATTGTGCAGTTTGCTTTTGCAAAAACTGACCATCCCAAATGAGGAGCTATACCTCCCAATCGTTTACCCCATATTCTATTCCAGTGGGTCTTATGCTTCATTCCAGTAAGAGAACCGTTTGTTCAAATGAAATTGAGTGGGAATGCTCAATATAATAGACAGACTGCTTATCGTGGTCTGGGGGGAATCCAGAGATTGTGCATAAGGCCCCACATTTCCCAGAGTTCTGAGAAGTTCTACTCTAGCCCACATCTACGTCTAGGGGTCAAGGTGAAGCTTCCTTTATAAGGCAGCAGTTCTACTTCTCAACCATGGGCTCCCCCTGGAGACTAGGGTGTCTGTCTCCTCAGGCAGAATCCTCCACTGTGTGTGTGTACACAGTATTGACCACGGGCCTGCTTTTGTCCTTTTACTAGCTTCCTGTAGCCACCACAGCTGTTCAGAATGGCCAACAGGGGACCTACATATGGCCTGAGCCGGGAGGTGCAGCAGAAGATAGAGAAACAGTACGACGCTGACCTGGAGCAGATCCTGATCCAGTGGATCACCAGCCAGTGCCGCAAGGACGTGGGTCGACCCCAGCCTGGACGTGAAAACTTCCAGATCTGGCTCAAGGATGGCACGGTGAGAGCTGTGCCCTCCTGGATTGGAGATGCAGGGAGAGCAGGACGGGGTCTGGGGGGATTTAGGATTAAGGAACCGAAGAAGGAAAGAATGAGGGCATGCAGGCCCAAGGTCTTCCTTGGCCTGAATATGTTTTATCAAGGATGAGAGGACCCACGCTTTCTTCCCTCTACACAGAGGGAAGATAACAGTGTATGTGCCTCCTCCACCCTGAAGAAGGCTGTAGGTGACATCAAGGAAGAATAGCGCTGAGAAAGAACTGTGGGAGGGTAGGCGCTAGGCAGTGATACTGGCGTAACAAGGAAAGACTAAACACTAGCCGTACACTCTGGGCTGCGGGGCAGTGTGCTGGCCAAGAGGGACCCTGAGGCTTGCTCCAGGTGAAGGAACCTCTCTGGCTCACTGTCTCTAGTGCTGAGGGTTGTACCTGCTGATCTGAAGTTGGCATATCCTCACTTCTGGATACCTGCTGTCTCCACTCAGGTGCTGTGTGAGCTTATTAATGGACTATACCCGGAAGGGCAGGCCCCCGTGAAGAAGATCCAGGCCTCCACCATGGCCTTCAAGCAGATGGAGCAGATCTCTCAGTTCCTGCAGGCAGCCGAGCGCTATGGAATTAACACCACTGACATCTTCCAAACGGTGGATCTCTGGGAAGGTGGGCGAGGGCCTGGGGGCTGTCCTCCAGGACACCACAGATTGGGCTGGTCCATTTCAACCAGAGAGAAGGAACAAATTTTGAGCTTTTTGAAGACAAAGAAGGGTGTGCGTGTGTGTGTGGGTGCGCGCGCACGCGTGTTAGTGTGTGTATGTGTTTCATGGAGGAGTTGGGCCATGTTGGGGCTTGGAATGGGAACAAAGAGTAAAACGAGTTTGGAAGCCAGGCCTGGCTTAGTGAGCGAGGAGGAACTCTGTCATCCAGGACCTGAGCCCTGCTGAGCCAATATATTCATCTTTCCAGGAAAGAACATGGCGTGTGTGCAACGGACGCTGATGAACCTGGGTGGGCTGGCGGTAGCCCGGGATGATGGGCTCTTTGCTGGGGATCCCAATTGGTTTCCTAAGTAAGTATTGCTAGGGGAGCCAAAGAGCCCTGCCCATTCCTTTTCCTAGGAAATATTTGATGGCTCTGTGGCAGCAAGATTGCAAGTTGGAGGCTAGCTTCTGCCACTTTGAGACCCTGCCTCAAAATAAAAAAAAATCAAGAGGGCTGCTGGCTCAGTGATGGAGCGCCCCTGGATTCAATCCCTAGTCTCAGTACCTCAAAAAGTAGCCACAAAACCAAAACAACAAAGCACTTTCCTATCTTACTCCATCCTTACAGCTCCCTGGGGTGGTAAGTGACTGTCCCTTTGGAGAGGTGAGGAGGTGGCTTCAGACAGCTCAAGGACCTCAAGGGCAGAGTCAGTGCCAGCCCTTGAGCCCACTACGGAGCCTGTGCTCTGTTCAGGGAAGAGCTGTACTGGGGCAGCCTCTGGCTTCCTTCCAACCAGCATTCCCTTCCCATCCAGGAAATCCAAGGAGAACCCTCGGAACTTCTCGGACAACCAGCTGCAAGAGGGCAAGAACGTGATTGGGTTACAGATGGGTACCAACCGTGGGGCGTCTCAGGCAGGCATGACCGGCTATGGAATGCCACGCCAGATCCTCTGATCCCACCCTGCTCCTGTCCTCCTGTGAACGGTTAATATATATGTATTTGTATATTTTAGCAATGACATTCCTTGAGAGCCCCTGGAGACCTTCAGCTCCTCTCTGCCAGGGTGGGGATCCAACCTGTCTTGTTGGCAGCCTCTCTTCCTGTGCTTACTAATACATTCCTTCCCCACCCCCATCAAAACTGGATCGACTTCTCCCTGGGACCAAATTCTGGGGGCAGGGGTAAATCTCCCTCTCCCTGCTTGGCCTCTCCTCTTTGCCTCTGACCGCTCCTGACCCTGAGTTCTGCCCTCTCAGTCCGTTTCTTGGCTGGAAGTCAGGGATGCTGCCCTCTGGCCCGACGCTGGACTGGCCATCCTTCCACAAGTATGCTTCTCCCACAGCTGTGGCTGCGGGGACTTAATTTATAGGGAGGGGCCTGCGGCCACTGCCACCCCAGCCACAGCTGGGCTGTACTCACTGCACATCTGGGGCAGCCTTCTTTAGCAGAGGTCCTCTTGGCTTTTTATTTTCCACTCCCCTCTATGTGGCTGAGGGGTGGGGTGGAAGGGACAGAGGAGGGAGGGCTGCCCACCATGGTGTGGGGCTTGAGAAATATGAGTTTGCTGATTTAAATAAAGAATCCCAGTGTTTTTTGGATGGACTCTGGCTGTGTCTAGGGCCATTGTGCCCACTGTGGGGAAGGGAGGAATACCGGGCAAAGTGCAGAGAACGGTACAGGGGAGAGGGCAGAGATAAAAGACTGCTGTGCCGAGCTCTATCTTCAGGTGCCTCCCCCATCCTCTTTTGTTCTTGGTTAGGGACAGGCGGGCTGGGATTGGGAAGGGATAGGACCTCACAGCTGTCCTTGGGCTGAGAGCCATAATGCAGAACACGTGGGCAGTATTCACAGGAAGGTGAGGCCCGCCCTACCTAATGAACTGGGCAGTCCTTCCTGGTGCCTCCAGCTGGGCCCACCCCTGCAGCCCGATCAGCTTCTGAGCCCCTGCAGGAAGGGGTAGGGGGTTGGCACAGCCCTTGAGTCCTGGCAAGTGCAGCTGTCTCCAGGTGGGAGGCCCCTCAGGCAGCCTCGGGGTTCAGGTGGCCTGGGTTGGAGGAGGTCACCGCCAGGTTGGAGGCTAAGGTGGGGCTGCAGCCATGAAGGGGAAGTGGAGCTGGGAAATGAACAAGAATGAATTGGTGGTGGTGGCTAATGGGAAGAGACCTTGATCTATCCCAGGCAGCCACCTGTGAGCTACATTCTGGGAGAAGCCTAGCCAGGTGGCCTGGGACCAAGATAACCAACTTTGGGTCAAACTTGTCTCCAGTCCCCAGTTCCACCTGGGCAAGAATGTTGCACACACAGTTTCAATCCCCAAGTGTTACCTTACCCCCGAGCTCTGCTGATCAGACCTGCTATCTTCCCAGGGAGAACTTGAGGAACCCTGGATTGGGCTCTTGTATTAGGGCCCACCCCTATCAGCCAGCCTCAGGGACCTGCCCACCCTCATCCTTTTCCCCTGCCCTGTTTTGGGTATTTCTCTCTCCTTGTAGGAGAAAGACACAACATGGTGCCTGAGCATGAGAGATTTTGCAGGGTTCATAAGCAGAGAACTTGTATTTTCCACCCCACCCACACACTCCCCTGCCTCACTGTGGCTACCTCTTCTGAGTAGCACCCACTATGTGCCACCATACCACGGTCCATGGATCTCAGCCTTCTCCTGACACCACACTGTGGGAAAGTTGGTATTTGCTTGCTTGCTGCGCTCCCATGGGCTGTGGCACAGATAAGATAGACGGCAGCCTGTGTGCAAATTCCCAGGGGATTAGCTATCACTCCACCCCTTTATCTCCCATTTAGGAAGGCCTTGGGGAATGCCAGTGGGAGAGAGGGATGTCATTGCAGAGAAAACACTGAATTCACTGATATTTATCCCCCCTCCCCAAGTTTCAACTTTCTCTGATTTAACTGTTTATAGCTATACATTATTGGTCACACACTTAACAGTTTTCTGAGACGTGGTATGTCCCAGTGCTGACCCTTAGCCATCTCTTAGCAGATTCTCACAAAAGTGTGAGGTGGATGTTACCATATTATTATTGCCCCGATTTTATCCCCAGATGAAGACACTGGGTCTCAGAGAGGACAAGAAACTTGCCAAAGACCACACCGCGATTAACCAGAGAATCAGGAATTTATCCCAGGGCCACCTGACTGAAGGTCCAGCTGAGCCTGTGCAATTTCAGGCTTAGCCAGGAGTGGAGCTTTGGAGGGACTGGGGAATGAAAGGTGTTGGAGTGGGGTTCATCTGTAAACTAAAGGAAATAATTCCTCATAAACCTGCCGTGAAAATCACATGCAATCCGTGTGGCCAGCACTTTGAATAGTGAATGCTAGCACATAATAAGTGCTCAAGAAACACGGGGGAATAAAGGTGGGGTTTGTGTGGACAGTCAGCTGGGAGAGAGCTGATGCCAGGACCTATCTCTACTGAATGGGGTCAAAGATGCTTTGAGTAGCCCTAGCTGCACTCCAACAATAACATTTTCAAGGCAAACTGGATTTCAGAGGTACTTATCCCTTCTGGCTGCAACCGCTATCTACCTGCCAAGTTTTGCGAAGAATCTTCATGACTCCTCTTGATCCGGTGGGTTCTGTAACTTTCTTTTGGAACTGACTTTCATTTGGCCTCTCCAAGTTTTTGTGTTGTTTTCTGTTTACTTTTTAGCAAAAGAACTGTGAAACCTGAGGTCACAGCTTCATCCATGATTTGACCTCCTTACTTCTTGAGCTACTCCTTCAGGCCCTGGAGCCCAGACTGGGTCCCGGCAGTGTGAACAGGAGAAAGAGCTCTCTGTATAGCATCCCCTCTTCTCGCCATTTCCTAGCACCCCATTCTCCTTGGCTTTCCACACTGGCGTTTGATAATACTGCACTTGTTGGCCTGTCCCAGCTAACTAGAACAGTCTCCTCCAGGCCTCACCATGGCTCACTCCTTTATCTCCTTCAAATGTCCTAATCACCCTATTTAAAATTGCATACTCCACCCTTAGCCTGTATCCTATCCTCTTCCCCTGATTTCATTTATTACCTGACACCAAATATGTTTTATTTATTTTCTGTCTCCACCCATAGAATGTACACTGCTCAGAAGCAGATTTTTGTTGGTTTTGTTCTTGTAGTGATTGGCATGTTGAAGGTGCTGAATAAATATTTGTTGAATGAATGGATGAATGTCACAGCACCCTCCTGTTTGTGATTCCCCTGGACTAGTAACACTGTGCCCAATCAATCCAGAGTCCCAGCCACCCAGCTTGTCACTGGATCTGAGCTGAAACTCAACTCATTTCTCAGGTCCCATGCTTCCCTATCACTCAGTTCCAAACAATAAAATCCCAAGAAGCCTCACTCTCTACAGCCAGGGGAGTGGAGTCTGAGAAGGGAACAGAGGGTGGTGTGTGTGCTCTGGGCAAATGGAAGGCACATTGAGGAATTGGGGGGGGTGGGAGACCAGGGAAGGAGAAAGAGGTAGAAGCCAACTTGGGTTCATGTACTGTTTGCCTCCAGCCTTGAAATGGAAAATCACCGTGGGGGTGGAGAGAAAGTAGGATTGGCTCACGGTGGCCAATGGGAAGGAGAGTTGGGGAAGGGAGCTAGGGAGGAGGAGGAGGAAGAGGGCTTCTGACGCTCCGCCCAGTTTGGCTCACCTGTAGGTAAAAAGCATAGAGCTGTACAGTCTATTCGTATGCAAGTGAGTGTTCACCCAGGTGTATGGGAATTCAGTGCACTAGGGCTTCAGGTGGCAGGAGCTGAGTCTGTGGCTTGTGAAGAGGCTTCCTATGCGTATGTGTTTAGTCAGGATTGAGGATTATGCACAGAGGTGTTGGTCCTTTGTGCGTAGGCATCCGTGTTTGTACATGATTTCATAGAGAACAAAATGTCCCATCCCTACTTCTACAGCTGAAGGATCCCTTTGAGAACTTGGCAGAAGGCCCAAGGAGCAGTGAAACAAGGCAAGGTCTGGACAATAGGACCCCAGAGAGGGAACAATAAGGGGCCTGGGATTAAAATTTTTTGAAGGAAAGGCTAAAAGAGTGAATTTGTAACTGTCTCCTTGCAAAGAAATGGGTTTTAGTCCCAGTGGTCAGGGAGGTAGATTAGAAGAAAATGCCCTGAAATTGCATCTAGATAAATGTAGGTTAGACAAGGAAAAATGATCCTCTTGACTCTGAAGTTTATTAGCTTCTGGAATCTCTGAAGGGTCAGGGGGAATGTCTTCAATAATAGGTAAAAATCTCATCTCCTACGGGAGGAACATGGGCAGTTCTGCCTGGGAATGCTCCTTTTTTTTTTCCATTCATATATGCATTCAACAATCACTGAGATTCTACTCTGAGTCAGACCTTATGGGGTATGGGTTACTGATACATGATCTCTGCCTGAAGTGTGCGTGGTCCTGTAGGGAGATAAAACATGGACAGGGGCGTGATGATTCAACAAGCCAGTGACCTGTGCCTTTGGAGGAATGCAGGTAGGGCTCTCTGGGAGGCTTTCTTGCTAACACTCCCACCCAGGCTCTGGAATTCCCAAAAGCCTTGGGGGATCTTAGGGATTCTCTCTCCTGATCTGCCCAGGGGAATGGGAGAGCTTGCTGGGATTGCTTCTCCAGAAAAAGGAGCGGTCACTGGCTCTGTGCTTAGAGGTCAAGTTTCAGTGTGGGGCTATGGAGAGGGGCTTTCCTTTCCTGCCTGTGATTGGGGTAGTCAAAGAGACCTGAGTCGGGGTGCGAAGGGATTGTTAGGGAAGGACAAATCACTATCACTGGGGTTGGGATGGGTGTGAAGGATCAAACACCCCCCCAGCCACATACACTGGGGCTGTTATACCACTTACCCCACTGTTGACAGGACATTGGGGTTCTAGGAGAGGAATATGGGTCCCTGTGGGACTGAAGCATTTTGAAGAGGAGGATGTCCACTAACTTTTCTTTCTTTCTTTTTTTTGTGAGTGTGATACTGGGAATTGAACCCAGGGATGCTCTACCACTGAGCTCCATCCCCAGTCCTTTTTATTTTTTATTTTGAAACTGGGTCTCTCTAAGTTATCCAGGCTGGTTTTGATTGCAATCCTCCTGCCTCAGCCTTCTGAGTCTCGGGGATTACAGGCGTGTGCCACCATGCCTGGCTAATATTGGGCGTTTCATTGAGGGGAAGGGAAGCCCCGGAAGGATTTTAAGCATGAGAATGAAGAGTTGCCTATTGTGTTTTATTCAGAGAGTTCTGTGAGGCTCCCGGGTAGAGAACGGCCTAGGATTGGGGAGATCTGTGACAGGCAGGCTTAGTAAGTTATTGTAGTAGTCTGGGCCGAAAGGACAGTGCTCTGGGTTAAGGGCAGGATAGTGGAGATGGCAAGAAGAAAATGAAGCTCAAGTTATTTGGTGCTCTCTCTCTGTAAAGGAGAGGGAGAGGGGTCAAAACATCCTTTGGTTTCAGCAATGCAACAGGATAGGAAATTCAGGAGAAGTGGGTACTATCACAAAATATCAAACCAATAGTCCCAGGTTTCAATTTTGTGAATATTTCAATGAAATTAGCACAGGTGCATTAAAATAGGTTGGAAATCATAATCTAGAGCTTATATATATTATTAATTGATATTTTAATTACTATATTACAGTATAATTATTATATCAATAATATAATAATATAAATATAACAATGAATATCATATTACAATAATATAATAACATATTATTGCTATAATATAGTTCTCTTTATATCATATAATTATATATTAAAGGGTTTTTTGGATACTGAATATTGAGCCCAGGGGTGTTTTACCACATCCCCAGTCCTTTTTATTTTTTGAGATCCTCTTGCCTCAGTCTCTAGATTACAGGTGTACGCTACCACAGCTGGCTGGATTTAAGTTTTTCTAGGTGTTCCACATCTATGGGAGAAAATGAGTTAATTTCTTCCATTTTACAGATGAACACACTGAGGCTGGAGTAGAGTAACTCTCTGAGCTCAGCTAGTGGACAAAACGTTGAGACTTAACGTTTTAGGAACAGAAGTTCAAGCTATTGCTCACCCTCTCCTGGTGCTCGCCTGTGAGATGGCTGACCCAGGGGAAGGGTTCAGTCTGTGGCTGGTTTGAGCTGCGGTTTTCCTGTGAGTGGAGACGGGGCACTGGGGGAAGGGAGAGGTCATGCTTGGCAAGGAGTACCGGAAGTTCAGCTTTGCCTCAGACACCTCTGCAGTCCAAGGAGATGTGGCTGCTTTAGGTGGGAACTAGAGAGAGTGCCTGCGGCTTAGGCCCTGGATCTTGCTGCCTGGGTTTCTATTCTCAAGGATCCTTGACCTTCTTAGCCCTCCATTAGACAACCTCACTTTTACCTCCAGCAAGAAAAACTACCACCAGGACAATACCCCAGAGTGGATCATTCAAGGCACTTGCATATCTGTTACCTCCTGGTAATGCTTTAGTATTTCCACGCTCTTTGTTTTGTTTTGGGTTTTTTTTTTTTTTTTTGGAGTGATAGGGATTGAACCCAGGGCCTTGCGCATGTGAGGCAAGCACTCTACCAACCGTATATCCCCAGCCCCAAGAAATGAGGGAGGCACCGCTGCGTGTTGATGGACCTTTATTTTATTCATTTATTTATATATGATGCTGAGAATCAAACCCAGTGCCTCAAACATGTGAGACCAGCGCTCTACCACTGAGCCAGATCCTCGCCCTCCATGCTCTTTGCAGAGAAGAGAAAAACTGCAGCCTAGCAACTGTAGGGTTCCTGGTCACCCACTTGATGTTGAAAATACCCAAAGCTGGCCGAGCGTGGTGGTGAACACCTGTGATCCAAGTACCTGAGAGGCTGAGGCAAGAGGGATTATAAATTCAAGGCCAGCCTGGGCAGTTGAGTGAGACCCTGTCTCAAAATAAAAAATAAAAAGGTCTGGGGATGTAGCTCAGTAGTAGAGGGCTCCTGGGTTTCATCTCTCTCTCTCTCTCTCTCTCTCTCTCTCTCACACACACACACACACACACACACACACACAAGAAAGGGAAAAAAAAGAAAAATATCCAGAGTCAAGCAGTCCTGGAGATGGGGTTGCTACAGACCCCAGGAGACATAGGATGATGGGGGTTATCCAGGCCCCACCTTGTATTTTCTCCTAAATCGTCACGGGGAGTCCCAGCTTCTTGAACCACACCCTGTTCTCTGAGTGAAGTCCTAGGACCTGCCAGTGTCAGAATCATCGGGAATGCTAGTCAGAAAGGCAGATTCCAGTTAGACCTATTTACAGACACAGAACCTGGGGTGAAGCTGGGAGGGGTTGGTGTCTTGGATTTGCTTTTTAAACAGGCGCCCTCCACCATCCTTAGGCTGCACAGTCCTAGGAGATGGGAGAGAAGTTTCTGCAACCAGAAAATTGAGGTCTGAGAGGGCTCTCGTCCAAGCTATGAACTGGGAGTTGTCCTTCCCCCTCCTCCTCACCGACCCTGCACTGTTTGGTGACTGTGGTGGGGTTGCCAGGGGAACCAGGCTTTGTAACTTCCTGACTTTGGCGGTTTTCCCCTCCTTGGCCTTATCTCAGCATCCGCCACCCAGTCCACGGCCCATGCTGGTCACGTAGGAGGGAAGGTTGGTGCCAGGCATGTGGAGGCGTGTCCAGGGCACCGGGGTAACGCCAGTCCAAGGACCTGGGCAGGCAGGAGGGTGGAGATGTTCAAGAAGGGAGAGAGGCTGCTGATTTGTTGATGTCTTTCACTTTGGCCTGGGAGGGTGTGTGCCTCGGGGAATGTGAGGAAGAGTATTGGTGACCAGGAGGGGCTCTCTCTGTCTTTACCCTGGTGTATCACTTCCTCTGTACGTATAGGGCGATGGGGGCAGGTCCAGAGGGAAGGAGGGGGGCCCTATCCTGGGCAACTCTCTGTATGACTTGACCCCTCCTGGAAAGGTACCAATATCACTGTGTCCTTTGCCCTGTGCCCTCCTGACCTCCTTTCCCTCTCCCTTCTCTAGACTTAGGGCCTCCAGCCCCAAACACCTTCCAGCAGTCCTCACTTCCACCCCGCCTCCTGCCCCAGCCCCTACTCTTTCTCCCTCATTTCAAATTTCTTCCTGCTTTTCAGATCCTCCTGTCCCTCTGCCCCAGATAGTCTCCTGAGCTGCAGCAGGAAAGCCTACTGGTCTTTAAGAACAGGGAAGAGAAAGGGAATTTTAAAGAAGGGAAAGCAAGAAACAGAATAAAATAATTCGTGCATTTGAGTATTTATTTATGTTTTGAGACTTACTTTCATTTAGAAAGAATGTAGGGCAGTTTGGAGAGTTCAAGTGTTCCCGGAAGAAGGGGGACAGTAAAACAGCCTCTCCAGTATCCATGCAGAGATTTATGATCTGTTTCCTGATGACGGGTGGTGTTTATGCTGCACTGAAGACAAAGACACCCCCCCACCACCACCACCATATTGCTGTGCACAGGGGAGAGAAAGGGGGAAGAAAACTGCAGGGTGCTGTGCAAAGCAACTTTCCTTCAAGCCTGGCCTTATCTTCGTAGTATCTCTCTTTGGGGCTATTACCCCATCTCATGGATGAGGAAACCAGGTTCAGGCCAGGGTTCAAACTTTGCTGATCTGACTCTCACTGCATTCCCCCCAGGGAACACAGTATGGGGGGACTTCCTCCAAGAGATCCTAGATGATATTATGACTAGGTAGAAGAAACAGTGTGCTACTGAGGACCAAATGGGCACTCTTACAATGGGAACAGAGGTTGTGTAGGGCAATGGGGAAGGTCCAGAGGGAAGGAGGGAGGGCCCTATCCTGGGCAACTCTCAGGACTTAGCAAAGAAGTTTTGAGAAAATGTGAGGGGGGGAAACCCCCCCAAAAACATTACCACTAATCAAAACCCACATGTGCATAACACGTACTCTACTCCACACAGGAACGTGGAGACCCCATCTCCTTCTAAATCAATGGCCTGGCCACCCCTGGTCCAACTTCCTGACCTTCTGTATTCTCATCCTGCTTCAACATCTAGAATCCTAGTGTTGGGAAGTGCAGGTTCCTAAATGTATTTCACTGGGTGGGGGATGCAGAGGGGACAGAGAGCTAGAAGCAAGGTGCCAGGCTCCCTTCTCATTGCTCTTAGACAGGCAGGACACATGCTTAAGTGAGAAGCCAGACTTCTCATTTCAGCCAACTGCCTCTGCTGGACCTTGTTTCCCAGGCTCCTCCCATTTCAATATGCTTATTCATCACAGAATTGAACTTCCTACGTCTCCTGCACGGGCCAGTGTAGGGAGCATCTGGGGTGTGTGGGGGGCGGGGTGTAGCAGGGTGGGAGTCAGTGCACCCAGCAAGGCTCCAAGGCGCAGTAGGAGGTGGGGAGTCAATGCCAGGGCCAAGTCCAGCAGGAGACTGCTGGGCTCTGATCAGGCTCCTCTGCTGGTGGCTCCTCAGGACTCAGCTTCTCTCCTGGCTCCTGGCTCCGGCCTGCCGGCTGGCATTCAAACTTTATTTTGACACTTCTCCAGGAGTGCTGGCTCGGTCCGTAGGAGGGGCAGGCAGCCAGGGGTGGAGTCAGGGTTGAGCCGAGAACCTGGACCTGCCCTTTTCCTCTGGCATCTTTAACCTCTTAACCTTCCCCACTGTTCTCACCCCCTTGGCTTGCTGGGCAGGGAGAATAGGATGAACAGGGGACAGGGGACAGGAGGAGAATGAAATGAAAGCTTGGGGACCCAAGTAGACGGAAAAGGATTCCAGAGATAAAAGTAGAAATGAGATGAGAAAAAGGAGGGAAAAGAGGGGAAAGAAATAGTGAAGGGAGGAGTGGGCAGAATTGGCTGGGGGTGGGAGGGGAGAGCAAGGGCACTTACCCCAGACCCACCGGAGCCAAGTTTTCCAGAGAAGGGAACAGTAGCCTCCCTGCTTATCATGGCTGGAATCTGGTTTTATAGGGTCTGGAGTTTTGGAAACGCAATGCCAAATTATTGATTATTATTTAGAATAATAAAAGAAATCGCAACAAATTATAAACTTAAAGCCTAACAAATACTATAAACATTATAACATGTAGAAGAGCAACCTAAGATTTATATGAATTAACTACCTAAAGCAACTCAAAAAAGCTCTTTTTAAATCCCTGTCTTTTTGATTGCATATTCTTTGTCTCTTCGTCTGGCAATGATTTTATCGTATTAATTTTAATAGAGAGAATAGAAAGGTAATTCATTCTTTCCCCTGACGCGGATTGATCAACACTTTTATTATTATTAATAGATTAGAAATTTTCATTTCACAATTTGTTGTGGGTAAAATCATGTCGATTTTTATGATGGTTGTCAAATTTGGGAAAATCTGCCCTAAATTTTTTTTTATGTGAGTTGTAGGATTTCAGAGCATTGTTCAGTAATTAATCTTAACTGTTCTTTGAATTGATGGCACTCATTAATCAGTTTGTCTCATTCTAGTGTACCAATATGAGTTTCACGTACTTTCCATCCACGCCAATGCTTTCTGTTAAATCAACGAGAAATTTCATATTTTCCCAATTGTTCAAGTGATTTTCTTCTCCTTGTTAACTGGATTACAAAGCCATCTAAGTGCTTACTTACTCTATTCAAAATTTGTCTATTCCTCTTATTGAATTACCTTTTTGGAATGATCTGAAATTTATGTGATAATTTGCTTTTGAATTTCAAAATAATTTCTACTGATTTCATGGCTTGTCTTTATCACTTTTGTTTTCATGAATCATTGATTTAAAGTCAATTTCATGTTCTTCTTTTTTTTTTTTTTTTTTGTAGTGCTGGGGATTGAACCCAGGGCCTTGTACCTGCGAGGCAAGCACTCTACCATCTGAGCTATATCCCCAGCCCTCATGTTCTTTAATATATAAATTCAAATATAGGTGACAAAGGCAAAAAATATACTGTTGCTATACATCCAACTCAGAAATCTGTTAATTTTTACTTGTATTATTGAAATCTTCAAAGAGACTTCCCCAAATGCAGTTTCAAATGGCAGATTCAAGTTGTATCAACTTTTTAAATAAATGGCTTACATTTTGTTTCTCTTTCAAGTCTTTGAAAATACAGAGTCCTTAAAATATCCTTTTATATTGCAAGGTGTGATGGACAGGATGAGGTATTCCCCTGCCACCCCAATTCCAGCACCCAAACTTCCACCCCTTAATCCCTAGTATTAGTGAATATTTACCTTATATGGCAAAAAGGACTTTGCAGATAAGATAAAGTTAAGGAGCCTGAGATGGGGAGATTATCTTTGATTTTCCAGGTAGGCAGAACCTAATCTTCTGAGTCCTTAAAATCAGAGCACAGAGACATGACTACTACAGAAAGGTCAGAGAAAGGCATAGATCCTGGCTTTGCAGATGGAGGAAGGGGGCTATCAGCCAAGGAATACAGGAAGCCTTAGGATGTACTAGAGTCTTCAGAAGGAAGGCAGCCCTGTTGATAGCTTGATTTTAGCCTGGTGAGACTGGGGTCAAACTCTAGAGCTGTAATAAATGCATGTTGTAATTTTAAGTTACTAAATTTGTAGTCATTTGTTACAGCAGCAGCATAAAACTAATACACAAGACACGAATAGTTTTAAAACAGAAAGACCATCTCATTATATTTAGAAAAGTTCAAGTAGGTATGTGTGTTTAAAACACTCTATTTAAGAGAGGAATACAAAAAGAAAACATCAAGTGCCGGAAAAACAATAGTCAACTAGTTTATCAGCTTTTTCTCTGATGAGATACATAATGTATAATTATATATGCTGTATGACCCTGTCTCTTCTTGGCCCGAGGAGGCATTGATAAGAACACAATTTTAAATTAAAATTTTACTTAAAATTTTACTCCACTGATGGTTAGAATGATTTTTTTTTTCACAGACTGGCTTCTGAATTTGTACATTTTAAACCTGTTTCTCTTTCACTTTGCTGATGCTTTTTGTGTCAGACTTCATAGCACATAGTCATATGAAGAATATGGCCAGTACATGGCTGTCCGGACATCCAGTGAAAGGCTCTTCCAGGAAGCCTTTCCCACACCAGGACAGCAGATAGTAACTTAACTATAATGCAAGTGATGGAATCCATGCAAACATTTTTTCACCAAATCCAAAATACATGTATCCCTAAGTTGATTACTTTCGCAAAGTTACAGAAATACATGACTAAAGTGACATAGCTTAGGGCCCTGCTGTGAGTTTTAGTGAGTCTTCCTATGAACAGGAAGTCTAGAGTTTGTTTGCTTTGAGGTCAATTCAAATTATCACCTCTGAAGGTGATTTCCTTAAGGTGTACTCTGCCATCTCCTCCTGCCTGCCTCAACTTTATACCTTTGCTTCAAAAGAGCCAGGCTGCTAGGTGGTGGCACATGCCTGTACTCTTAGGATTGTAGTGAAGACCAGACCCTGTCTCAAAAGAAAGTAAAAAACTGGGCTGGAGATGTAGCTCAGAGGTAGAGCACATCTGTGTTAAATACCTAGTAACTAACACACACACACACACACACACACACACAGTCAGTCTGGGTGGAGAAAAGAACACAATCTTTGTTTGGACGGTTATCTCTCTTGGCCTCAGTGGTTACGGGGACAATTTCTACCTCTTTGGTTATGGAGACAATTACTACCTCAGAGGAATGTGGCAGAAAATTGAGTAAAAAACCTTCTGGAAGCATCTGATCCCCAGTGAGGGTGACTTGTTCTCCTGGGCTGCAGGAAAGGGGGTTCTAATACCAAGGCAGGGCGAGAGTGTGGCTAGAAACAGAAGAGTTCCTTCCTTCCCTCCCAAGCCACTCAAGGACTGTTTTCCCCTCCCCTCTTGGATCTAACACTCCGTGGGGCTTCCGGGAGAAAGGAGTGCAATTTTATATTCTTGAGGATCCCATAGGAGATAAGGGCTAGGAAATCTAGGGAAGGAATGTGAAGCTTGCTGGAATAAGTTCTTTAGAAGCTGCAGCAGGTGGCCCTGTCTCGCTTCCTCCATTCCCCAAGGGGCTCTCCATGCTTAAGTTGGAGTAAGGTTCAGAAAGACTGCTGCTAGGGTTTGGAGAGGTTTGGGAGTGAGGCAGGGGTCGAAGAAGTGCAGAGTTACTTCCTCAGCTAATCAACACCTGAAGAAGGAAAAACATCGTGGCTGGTGGGAAGGCTTTGTGAGGCTTGGAGCATGTAGGCTGGACTCTGCCCCTGAAGGTTGGGAGGTAAAAGGGAAAAATCAAATTGAGAATATTATTAAATTCCTCAAAACATACAAATGAAAAAGTGTAAAGAGCAGGTTCCCAACCTGTTGTATGGGGTATGCTTAATGAGACCCTGTCTCAAAAGAAAAAAATAATTAAAAAGGGCTGAGGATGAAGCTCAATAATAGAGCATCCCTGGGCTATCTTTTCAGTAGGGGGGGGGGGAGAAGCTCCCCAAAGCCAGTTTCATAGATTTTTTTATTCCCCCATCCCTCCAGTACTGGGGCTTGAACCCTGTGGTGCACTACCACTGAGCTGCATTCCCAGCCCTTTTTGAGACAGGGTCTCACTTAGTTGCCCAGGCTGGCCTCGAACTTGCGAACCTCCTGTCTCAACCCCGAGTCTCTGGGGTTACAGGCGTGTGCCAGAGCGCCCAGCTTTTACTTTTATTTTTAATAAGCTCTCCCAGACTTTGGAGAGGGAAGTCTGAGGCACGCCTTTGAAGAAACTGCTCCTGAGATGGCAAGCACAGATCCAAAGCCGGAAGTTTTTTCTTTGGTCTAATGGACTCCCCTTCCTATTGTGAAATTTGTTTGGTCTAAGGCTGCTGGCTTCACAGGAGGTGGATCAAACTCAGGAGGATCAGGTTTGGCTAGGCGCCTCCCGCGCACTGGGGCAACGGTAACCATGGTAACCCCGGGGGAGGAGGGGGTCTGGGGAAAAACTTGACCCCGGCTAGGTCTAGCTCTTGGGGCAGCTAGCTGGCAGTGAGTCGCCCCAGGGTCTTTACGGCTCGAGTCCGGTCTAAGACAATTGTATAATGCCACTCCTTTCAGCCAAAGGAGGGCGCAGCCCGTCGGCTCAACCCTTTACAGCCACTGTTGCGGCTCTGGAGCCGGGAGGGGAAGGTCGGAGGGAGGAGCTCTGGTCTTCCTAAACTAGCCGCACGCTGGGACCTCCCTCCGGAGCTGGGAGGGGCGGGGCCTGGGGCGGGGCCAGGCCGGGGAGCGCGGGCTTCTGGTTGCCATGGGAACGCGTCAACATCAAGTGCCCTGAGGCAGTGCGGGCTGCGGAGGAGGCCGCAGAGATGGTGAGGCTCTGGGCCGCCGTAGCTCAGGTGTCCTGAACTGGGTTAGGGGGTAAAGTGGGGCCTGGCAAGGGCAGAAGTTGGGTCTGGGTCTGAAGGCCAGGAAGGTCTGAGAGTGGGTAGAGCAACCTTGGAAAAAGCAAAGGAAGACCAGGGAGGTGTTCAAAAGAGGAATTAGGGGCGGGGTTGGTAGGGATTGTCAACGTGCAATGGGGCTAAGTGGAAGAATTGGGGAGAAAGGGAGGTTCTGACCCTCTTCCCCACCCTATCAAGCTGATGTCGCCAAGGATGGGGATTGTGGGATGTTCTGTGGAGAAAAATACTGGTGAGGAAGCCAAATAATGGGTTTTAGTACCTGTTATGCCATTAACAAGCAATAGGGTGATTTTGGGTAGGTCACCTCATGTTCCTGAGTCTCATTTTCTCTTCTGTTAGCAGGGCTTTGGATCATTCATTGGGCGTCAATAGACATTCATTCATTTATAATGAACAGGAATGGTCCCCTTTCGCCAGGCCCTGAAGAGAGATTGGGATAGGTCTGGCATGCTTGAAATTTGCATAGGGTCCTGAACATAGAAAAGGACAACAAGGGAGGAGCTATGAGGAGGACACTTGTGCTTGAGTGTATTGGCTCTGGAAGGGTTGAGGGAGGCGCACTGACTCATTTCAATAATTATTGAAACTCACTGTAGAATGTCTGGCATACCAGTGCTAAAGGTGGCTACTTGGGTGTAATTTTGAAGACATTTCAGGCTTAGAGGCTGTGTTGCTCTTCTGGGACTTAATGTGTTTTAGAAGAACTTTGTTAATTGTGAAATAAAAATGTCTTCAATAAAGAGCAATTCCCAACTTTTGAGGACTCTCTGAAATGAAGTCCCCTTTCAGTTATGCATTTTATTTGATTCAGTGTCTCCCCTTCCCTTGGCACAGGGTATATATTATGTATGTGAGGCTCTAGCATCACACCTGGCATGTCCTTAAATGTCTGTTTGTTCTTGCATACAGTAATGGAACTCTCATTTTCTCCTGTTTAAAAGTTTTCTATTTCCAAGCCCTCATGAATTAGTAAGTTACAACTGGACAAGACTTGTGGATCACAGGCTCAGGGATTCCCTACCCTAGGGCCACTCAGGGAAGGTGTTTGGCCAGCTGAGTGAGCTCTTCTAAAATCCCTCAGACAAGATGGGCATATGGACATCTTGGAGAAGCAGTGAGTCAAAGTGATTGCTGGCAGACAGTGTGTGTATGTGTGTGTGTGTGTACGTGTATGCACGTGTGGTGCTACTCTCTAGCTTTTTAAAAATTTTTGACAGTACTTGGGATCAAACCCAGGGATGCTCTACCACTGAGCTACATCCCCAATCCTTTATATTTTTTATTTTGAGACAGGGTCTTGCTAGGCTGGCCTTGAACTTGTGATCATATGGCCTTAGCCTCTTGAGTTGCTGGGCTTACTTAGATGTTTCACCATGCTTTGTTTCTCACTAGCTTGTTTTATTTATTTATTTTAAATTTGGGGGTACTGGGGATTGAATTCAGGGGCATTCAACTACTGAGCCACATCCCCAGCCCTAGTTTGTATTTTTTTTTTAATTTATAGACAAGGACTCACTGAAGTGCTTAGCACCTCACTGTTGCTGAGGCTGGCTTTGAACTTGTGATCCTCCTGCCTCAGCCTCTCGAGCTGCTAGATTGACAGGTGTGTGCTATTATGCCCAGCCTATTCACTAGCTTTTGAGAGGGTGAGGAGGAGTGAAAAGAGGTGGCAGGGTGGGGAGGTTTAGGGTTGGACAGACCCACAGGACTCTTACAAAGGTTATGATTAATAATATCCTCCGAAAGGAGGGTCAGGGACCTCAGTACAGATAGGCAACCTGATCCATTTGAAGAAAGAGGGTAACTGACTGGATCATTCAGAATAAAAGGCAAGGGTCCTTGGGTGTGAGCATACCCAGCAGCTTCTTGGTAACCAAAATCTACACAAAGGGAAGTGAGACCAAGCTAAGAGTCTAAAGTCTGAATTTGCCAGCCTGTGGTAATTCTATATACAAAAGAGGAACAAGATCCCAGGGTGCAGAGGACATCTAGGAAAGGACATGCCTTTGTCTTTTTTCAGTTGACAGGTGTTGCAATGACGTCAGGGAAACTCCACACTGACTCATTCCAGTCCTGCTCCAGCTTTGTCTTGTTAAATTTGCATTAAACATCCTGGATCCCAGCATGTGCAGTGCTGTGCTTTATATGGGCTCCATACTCTTGCCATCAGAGTCAGGGCTCCAAGCCCACTGTTACACTTTATTTTCAACTAAAAAGAGTTTTATTATTTTTCCTGGTCATAAAAAATAGTTACCTACTTCGGGGAAAAAACTATTTAATACAAGAAATGTCTTATGACAGTAAAGCTTATTTGAAATAACTGTTAAGCGTTTTTGTGAAGATGCTTTAGTGACACATTTTGTGTGTATATCCTCCATACAAACATTTTTGCAGTAATACCTATATATTTCTCAGAATGCGTTTTCTTTAAAACTAACTATGTTTTGAACTGGGTGTGGTGGCACACCCCTGTAATCCCAGCTACTCAGCAGGTGGAGGCAGGAGGATCATCAGTTTGAGGCCAGCCTAGGCAATTTAGTGAGACCCTGTCTCAAAATAAAAAGGGCTGGGAACGTAGCTCAGTAGTAGAGCAACCTGGGTTCAATCCCCAGTACCTGCCCCCGCAAATATATGTGTTATGAAGAACACCCTATATCAATAAGTATAAATCAATATCCATTTAACAGCTAATCTTCCTGCATCTGTCTCAAAGAGCCCCTAGCTCTGGTCACATTTTTATTTATTTATTTTTGGTATTGGAGATTGAACCCAGGGCACTTCATCATAGAGCTTTTAATTTTATCCCCAGTCCTTTTCATTTTTTATTTTGAGACAGGGTCTTGCTAAGTTGCTGAGGGTCTCCATAAGTTGCTGAGGCTGGCCTTGAACTTGGTATCCTCCTCCACTTATCTAACTGGGTTCGCATGCTCCTGGGAGGATATGGTGTATGGAGAGTTAGCTGAGTCACTAAGATGAACATATCCAAGCAGGGGTGGCATCTTTATCTGTCCTCATCTTTCCCAATCCCCCCTTGCCTCCTTAGCTATCGGGAGCTGGGGAGCGCTACGTTCCCTTCAAGAACTGTCTCCCCTCACTCCAAGCAGGACTAGTTGGGCTTCTCTCTGGCCACTGCTCAGCTTCTTGGAGATATTTATTTTGTCATGCAAGATGTAAAATCAGCACTTCACCTCCTAAAAGAACCTCTTGGCTATTGCTTCCAGCCCAGAGGGATCCAACTTTCCATTTCTGCTTGGTTTTTCATTTTTTTTCTAGTACTTTTACGTAGTGACCTCCTGAATCCTTCTTGTTACTCTTGGCAAAACTGATTATTCTAACCCTGGGGTAAGGCTTGTGGCTTCAAACTCAGCAGTTCTCAAATGAGGTTTTCTCAGACACCCAATCCTAGAGCTCAGAGCTTCCCTTTGTCCTGCCCAGTGGCCACTTTTCTGTGGTCATCTGTTCTCCTTCCTCTGCTCTGACTTTTAAACGCGGGCAATCAATTATTTCCTGTGGTTACTGCCCTGGACCATGGCACTAAGAACACAGGAAGGAGAAGATGCAGCTTGAGCCCTCGAGGGAACCTAGAGCCCGGTAGACCCGACACACAAAGAGAAAACCTGTAGGAGCCCTTGAAAAGAAACAGGAAAACAAATGCAAAACAATAATAATACTTTCCATCTGTACTCCAAAGCCCTTTCACATACATTATTATCCACAATGCAGACCACATACGTGATCTGGAAAACGTGGATTGGTGGAGTGACTTGGAGCAGGGCAGATGTGTTTCCCCAAAGCACCCATCTCTGTGTGGTCTGCATGCCTTGAGAGTCATCTTGCTCAGCCTCATTCACTGCTCTTCATCAAATGCATATTGGGTTCCCACGGTGTGTCAGGCACATTCTTAATTATGTACAGAACTCTAGACCATCCCTCATGATCCAAAGCCTCTTCCATCTTTTCCAGTTATTCCCAATGTTCGGTCTCAATCCCACCTACTGCAGTTTCTGTTCATTTCCTCTTATTCTATTTTTGGTGGAAAGAGGAGCAGTTGCTCACCACCCACCATATAATAACCCTTCAGAGGCTGTTATTAGGCATCCTCAGGGCTGCTATATTTACCTTTTAATAAATCCAAGCTTTTCTGCTCTGCTGTATTGGGGCTGCCTGAGGATGTAAAGGGAGGTTCCCTCTTAAGCTTTTTGCTGGCTGTGCCAGGCGGCAAGGGAAAGGCACACACAGCAGTGCTCATTGTTCGGAACAGAGCCAGCTGGAGAATAATTGCCCAATTTAGTGTGAAAACCTTGATACAGGTGGAACAGGTGCTTGGGGGGGGGTCTGGTTGGTAATGGCAGATCAGAGAGCTTTCAAAACACTGTCCGGTGTTCAGTGACCTGGAATGCATGGTTTATTTCTGTTTACCCTGTCCCCTTGATGGCTGCTGATTCCCAGGCTTGGAGGGACCCAATATGTCTAGCCCATTCCCTCAAGGTAGCCCAGCTTATAGAGCTGTGTTGTGTGTGTTTGTGTGTGTGCGTGCGTTTCGGGGTAGGTGGGCATGTGGGCTTCTCCAAAGACAGATTTGAATCAGTTTTAGATTAAGCCTGGAGTTGGGTGTGGTGGTACATCCTTGTAACCCCAGGGACTTGGGCAGGAGATGGGATAGGCTGAGGCAGGAGGACTACAGGTTTGAGGCTAGTCTTGGCAACTTAGTGGAAATGTTGCTCAGTGGTAGAGTGTCCCTGGGTTCAATTCCCAGTATAGGGGAAAAAAATTCCTTGTACAAACTGCCTCCTAGAGATTGGATTGATCAATCCTCCTGCAGTTGGATTGACCTTGTGGAATGAAGGGTGTTGAATTGGAATTCTCGATTATAAGTAACATAGCAAGACTCTAAAGTAGAAGGGAATGTGTTGAGAGGATTTTGGAGAGCTCACTGATTTGACACCCAAGTCGGGAAACTAGGCTTAGAAAATAGGAACAAACAGATGGCTGGAACCAAGGCCCAAATCAAAAGTAGAAAGGATCTCATAAGACCCTTTGGTACACCATTGTCCCCTAACACTGTCAGCTTGGATTGCAGGATGCTGCTACCTGTGTCCTTACCAGTGTTACCCCTGACTCTGGGTATGGCTGGCCATGCTGCCTCTATCAGAAAGACTTTCTTGATTCTGCTTCTTGCATTAGTAATTTCCCTAGGCATTGTCAGCTTGGGGTGATTTCAATTGGCTAAGCCTAGCTTCCTTGCCCAAGTAGGAAGACAAACACCTGGTGTTTTCTGTTTCCGTCGTCGATGAGCCCTGATTCCCACAATGATTACAATGGAAAGTCTGCAAACACAAGAAGATCCTGGGGCTTAAATGACTAATGTACACTAAAGGAGTTCTGGGAGAGAAAAGCCACATAGTGGATATTAGGAACTGGTTAACTGGTTTGCCTTACTGGTGATCATTCATCTTTCATCTATAGCCTAAAGTGTATTAAAGTGTTGACCACATGCTCAGTAGTGGGGGAAGTGCTTTTCCATCCTTTCTGTCCTCGGATCCCTGCCATGACCTTGTGAGATTGCAAGGCATGGAGGAGAGGTCAATTAATACATCATTTGTGAGGGGGGCCTGGAGCTGAAGCTGAGAAGACTGGAGGCAAAGAAAACCCTTTATATTTCTGGGGCGTAGATTGAATTGCCTCATGAGAGGTTGTTCATACGGGACACTGGAAGCACATGAGTAATGAGTTGAAATGTCACTCCTTTCCTGCCACCTCTGTCTCCTTTATCCTTTCTTCCATACTGCATGACCAATTTGGTCTTCTTCAGCCGCAGGGGCTACCGAAATGCTCCTTCTCATGGAGCCAGTGTGCCTTGTCTCTGCCAAGGGACTCTCCTGCCTCTGTGAGGATGCGGTCTACCTATTGCTATTTGTCCCCCATGTTTCAGGGCTCACACAAGTGCTCTCCTTAACTTTCCCCACATGCCTACCCTCTGTTCCCAACATGGGCTGACAGGGTTTTCTGCCCAGAGTCTGAATGCCACTCAGTTATGATGACCCCAATTTTTTTTTTCTTTTTCCAGCCGTTAAGCACAACTGGCATCTTGAGCTCCTCTTCTTCAGCTTCCAACAGGTCACGAAATAGGACTCGCTATCGGACCAAAGCTATGAACTCTGAAGTAGACGAGAGCCTCTTTGGAGGTGTCAAGGTAACCCTCAGAACTGGGTGCAGTGGTGCATGCCTATCATCCCAGTGATTTGGGAGGCTGGAGCAGGAGGATTGCAAGTTTGAGGGCAGCCTGGGAAGTCTGACTTAGACTCTGTTTCAAAATAAAAACTAAAAAGGGCTAGGGATGTAGCTCAGTGGTATAGCACTCTTGAATTCAATATCCAGTACCAGAAAAAAAAACAAAAAAGTAGCCCTCAGCAAGTCCCTCCATGTATCTGTCACCTGGGCAGTGACCCAGACCAGTGCCGCACAGGTCAAAGTCATCACACTTTGTTAGATAAATCTCAGACAAGGAACAGAGGGGAATCCCGAGACCAGTACTGTTGATCTCTGATCTCTAGTGTGGCCTCTAGCATGGCCTGTGTAAACGGGGCTGCCTGGCTTCTTCCCTCTCAGCATTTAAGATCTGGTGAGATGTCAAAGGGAGGCTCAGCCACAGAGAGCTCCGCCGTTGCTCAACAAAAGCCACAGCTTGAAGACGTAAAGGAACTTCTTCCCTTTCCACCAAAGAAGAGCATCAGAGTACAACACAAATGACCTCCTTTCTCACTTGCTCAACTGAAACAATTACTTAGATTTGGGAAATGGGAAGGTTTTTATTTGCAAACCTCGTCCAGACTACAAGGTTGACCATCCCTTTAGTCAAGAAAGGGAGAGGTAGAGAATTCCTCTGAAACAGTTCCATAGGCGAGAAGGAAGGAGAAATAGAGAATGAGACATGGAGAGTGGGATTGTGAAAGATTCAGAGAAAGAGAAGAGAGAGAAGAACGAGCTGTGAGCTGGATGTGGTGGCACATGCACGTAATCCCAGTGAATCAAGAAACTGAGGCAGGAAGATTGCAAATTTGAAGACTGCCTGGGAAACTTAGTGAGATCATGTCTCAAAAATTAAAAGGGCTGAGGATGAGGCTCAGTGGTAGAGTGCTCCTGGGTTCAATCCCCAGTTCCAAGGGCGGGCGGTGGGGGAAGATTGTAGGTGGTGTGAATACCTGTGGCAGCTGAGGAGGTTGTGGAGAGGAGCAGACTTTCCAAAGGCTTCAAGATGGGCATTTTTTTTTTCCATTTAGAAGACTCCCACTTTGCCACAATTTTCCTATTTTTAAGGGAAAGAATCAAAGAAATGCAATTTCACTTACATTTGGTTTTTGTTTATTTCGGGTCCATATGGAGTTTTCTAGTAATAGCAAAGAGAGGTGTGGAAGTGGCCAAGTGGTCCAGGAGCAGTTGTGCTGGCTAATCAAAAGGAAAAATTCTGATCCCATCCCAGTTTTTTTTGGCCTTAAGGGAGGGTGAGAGTCCAGGAAGTCTCTTAGTGGGCAGTAGGGGGCAGAAGTGGCCTGTGGCTTGACCGAGTGGTGCTCGCCTGGAAGCCGAGATGGGCACCAGGTGGCAGCAGGGCTCCGGACTGTGTGGAAAGTTCTTAGGATAGGCAAGGCCACACCCCGCCGCCCGTCAGGGTCCCACTTGATGCACTAATGACAAATGAATTCTCTCCTGTGTTTTGTCAATCCCAGAAATAAGCATTTTTCTTGTTATCTGACTCTGTCACAGTCAGAAGTTTAAAAAAAAATCATAATCTAATCTGTATTAATTTTTGCTAAATTCTAACTCCTTGATTTTTTTTCACCGTCTTGGATTTTAAGAGGGTGTCTCTGGCCAATTAGCTATGTGTAACTCCTTCAGTATGGCTTTTATTTATTTATTTATTTTTGGTTTGACACAAATTAATGATTAGAAAGTGTTCAAAGGGATTCATTATTAGAAAGAAAAATTACTAATATCATAAACTGTATTAGTCTATAACAAATTACATTGCTTCAAAATTGCAATGTAATCCAGGAGAGATAAGAATTCCTGCTTTGATAGAGGAGAATCTTCTATGAAGAGAGGAGAACCTAGAGACCAAAAATCTATTTGTCATTCCTGATGATCTTAAAGTCGGGCTAGATACACACTAGCAACTCCTCTCCTCCCCTCTTCTTGCTACTGTCCCTGACCATGCTGTGCTGAGAACAGGAGGCCTGCTCTCAGAAGAGTCGGTCAGTACCGAGCGTCCAGCCACGTTCAAATAAAGAGCACAGTGCTGCTTTCCCAGTACTCATGGTGGTCCTGCAGTCTGGGCCCAGCAAGCCTCCCCTGCCCCTGGGTGGGGTGGAAAGCACAGGACAGGGGAAGGCTTCATGTGCAGTCAGGACTAAACAGCAGGAAGTGCGGTGACCAGCTTCTAAAGCTGTCTTTCTGACTTCACAGCCCCTGGCCCAGGGCCAGAGCGACAGCCCCCTCGTGCTGCTCCGAGATGAGCACACCATCCGGAGAACTCTCACGGCCCTGGGCCTGGATCACAAGCCAGAGACCATCCAGCTCATCACCCGGGACATGGTCCGAGAACTCATGTGAGCCCCCACGGTCTCCCTCACTCAGCCTGTACTACCCCTGAAGAATTTTGCGGGGAGACGGGGAAACTCACCAGGTTTCCTTCTGCGAGCCCCATCCCTGCTTCTTTCCTATTCCTTTCCCCCTTTAGTTTCATGGGTCTTTCTTCTTCATCCGGGCCTCTCTTCTTTGTCCCTTGCTGTGTTTACTCTTGCCCATCATTCCCAGCTGCTTTTCCTCTCTCTTCAGCTGGCTAAAGGATCTAAGGAACTGGGAGAGGGGAGGCGCTTAGTGGGTCCTCTCTAAGTCTCTATTAGCAAACCCGGTAAAGGGAAGTGATCCAGATGAGTCACTTCCTTTTGGCTGCATTAAGAATCTGAAGCGAAGGGAAACTGACCAGATGCCTAATTGGCCTTCCCAGACTCTGAGGCTATCTGAGGAGCTCCTTGGGTTCCTTTGGGATTAGCTCAGCCTTGCTTCCCGACTGGAGCGGCGCAGCCCTTGCATGGATCCCTCCTACGTCCGGGGTTCAAGCCAAGCTCAGAAAAAAAGCAACGGGCCAACATGATGCTCAGTGGTTTAGCTCTCGTATTAGTTAGTGCTTCACTCTCTGTAACTGTTCTTCCTACTCTGGCTCTACCCGCTGAAAACTTGAATTCCCGGAAAATGCTGACTGAGTCATAAGCTGGGGAAGAACAGCTGGTACATAGTGTAGGAGCTGGGCCTGACCACAGCCCCTTATTGAGCTTGGTCTGGCCAGCCCCAGCATCCAACAGCCAGATGTGGTCAGCATCCTGTGCAGCCAGGCCTGGGGCCCTGAGAAAGGGTTCCTTCTTTGGAGTGGTCTTGTGCTGAAGATGCACTGGGAATCAAGCACTGGTCCTTTTTCCATACTTAGATTCAGATCTGTCACTTAGATCTGTCACTCCAGGTCCAAGCTGGGCCATGTCACCTGGCTGAGTCCCACATACACTCACTCATTTGGTCTACCTCTTGAATACTCCCTCCCCCGACACACACACTGGTTTTATTAGATGAGATTTCACTTCCTGGTTTATACCGTCTGCGTCTTATGGCCTTGTACCTGTTAAATTGCCTCACCCAGAAGCAGCTTTAATTCCTACCCCCAGCCGTTTCCTCCCCCATCTTTAATGTCTGTCATTTGTTTGTAATCATTATAATTAGCTATAGATTTGTTGAATGCGTTGGGCAGCTACAAGGAGAGGTCTATAGACATGTCTCCAGCAGTTGTTGATCAGAGATTTTAATTAATATTTAGGGTTCAAAGCTTCTCTCTAAGCTGGATGGACAGGGATATTTACATTTCTCACCAGCATCTATTTCAACCTTGTCTGGCGTCCCCTTGCCCTTTATATGTCATCAGAAATAATCTATTTTTAAGGTTCAGTTCAACAGCTTGGTTTGGAGTGCTCACTCGGTACCAATCACTGTGCCAGAGACTAGGCCATCAGTATTGTTAGGACAGAGTCTGCACCCCTTTGGCCAGGATGTAGGCACGAAGAACAGGGTGTGGTGGGGGCTCAGAGGAGGAGGTGATCTATGGGGCCCGGTGGCAGGGTGGGTGTGGGTCGGGAGAGTCTTGGCCAGCTGAACAGAGAAGGTAGCCTATGAGCTGGACCTTAGAGAAAAAGAACTTAAAATGTGTCTTTTCAGTCTACACTGCTTACCTAAGGCCCTTAACTCCAATGACTGTGCAGTTGCAGTCTCCCCTGTGACTGACTGAGTCCGTGCTGGAGGGTTGGCATGGCGCAGGGAGGGCGAGAGAGTCTGGAGCAGGGTGCCCGGGGCTTTGGCTCTCTCTCCACTAACTCCATTCATTGCTGTGTCAGTGTCCCATCAAAGGATCCCTCTGGAGAATCCCTGATCATCAGCCCTGAGGAGTTTGAGCGAATCAAAGGGGCATCCCACGTCCCGACCACAGAAGAAATGGAGGCCAGGGAGCAGGCCTTCAAGAAGGAGAAGGAAGCCATTGTGGTAGCTTACTTCCCTAAACCTTGATCTCTGCAGATGGGTGGCAGAATAGAAGTGTTCGGGGGATCCGGGAAAGGTGGCACACACCTGTAATCCCAGCAAAACTCAGGAGGCCGAGGCCGGAGAGTCGAAAGTTCGTTGGCCAGCCTGGGCAGTTTAGCGAAACCCTGTCTCAAAATGAAAAACAGAAAGGGCTGGGGATTTGGCTTAGTGGTAAAGAACCCTGCCACTCTTGAGTTCCATCTCCAATACCACATAGAAAAGAAAAAAAGTTCTGGGGAGAGGATAGCGTCTCCAGATAGTGAGAACTGACCCTACTTTGAGGGTCCTGAAATGAGGGGTGGATGTGTACTTAGTTAGAAATGTTGCAGCCGGGCTGGGGTTACGGCTCAGTGGTACAGCGCTTGCCTAACACCCGCGAAACCCTGGGTTCGACCCTTAGCACCACATAAAGAATAAGTAAAATCAAGGTATTTTGTCCATCTCCAACTAAAAAAAAGAAAGAAAGAAAGAAAGAAAGAAATGTTGCAGAATGGCGATCAGAGAAATGCCTGGAAGGGAATGGGGGCTACTTGGGCCAAGGAGAGGGCAGAGAATAAAGCCAGGTTGTGCAAATGCCCAGTTCTGATGGTGTGATGGGCTAAGGCACAGAGCACAGGGGGACAACCCCTCCACCGATCCAGACTCACCTCCTTTAGGATGCAGTGGCGACTCGCAAGAAGATCATGAAACAGAAGGAAATGGTGTGGAGGAGCAACAGGAAGCTCAGTGAGCTGGAAGAGGTGGCCAAGGAGCGGGCCCAGAACCTCCTGCAGAGGGCCGACAAGCTGCGGATGGAGCAGGAGGAGGAGCTCAAGGACATGAGTAAGGTGGGTGCCTTATCTCACCGCCACCCTCTACTTCCTTGTGAATTCACGCACAGGGCAAGGTGAGGAAGCGGTGGGTGCGAGGCGGTGGGGGTGAGCTGGGGAGTGGGGGAAAGGTATACCTGTCAAGATAGTCCTTGTGATCAGAGAGGACCGACTCTGCTACCTGCTTGCTGTGTGACCTTGAGCAAGTCCTCTTGTCCTCTCTGAGCCTCACTTCCTTCATTTGTAAAATGAGGACGGTAACACTACTTGGCAGAATTATTGGCAGGATCAAATAAGCTAAGATGTAGGAGATCCTTTTTGAACCATGATTCATAAACAAATGGGAGGATATTGCTTTTTATTTTTATCCTGCTAGTTCAATTCTGGCCACAGAGGGTGGCTGAGGCAATGGGATTTGTTTTGAGTACTCAGAGCGCATCCTTTAGCGGAGAGCATAAAGACCAGGGACTCGTTTGAAATTCTATTTTGTGATTCCTTTTGCATGCGGTCCATTTCCTGACCAAATGAAAAATGCCGATTCCCCAACACCTTCATCTCTGATTTCTGTCTTCCAGGTCAATCTTTTTTACGTATCCCTCCTTTTATTTCCCAAGGCTTTTTTACATCTTGGTTTTTATGGATGGACCCAGGATTTTCATCCCTTTTTGTAACACATTGGGCTCTTCCAGCTTATTATACTTCTAGTGGCCTGATCTCATTAGACTGTTTTAACTTCACTGAGCTTAACTTGGGGCTCATGGGTCCCAAAGGACAATCCATTAACCCCCAAACACTATAACACTTTGAAAGAAGCTATTCTGGATCTGTCCTTGCACAGACCCTAGCATCTAGTAGGAACCCAGGAATTTATAAGAGGAAAACAAATACCAGAATGTTCTTGCTTCTCTGGATTTGTGATCAGCCATGCACAATGCCAGTACACTTCAAGATATTCTGCTTCCATTTCTCCCCCTTAAACTTCCTTGGACCCACAGGGCATCCCTTCCTGTCCTTGCCCCCAGGTCTAGTGCCTCACTTTGGTCTCCATTCCCTAGATTATCCTCAATGCCAAGTGCCATGCCATCCGGGATGCCCAAATCCTAGAGAAGCAGCAGATACAAAAAGAACTGGATGCAGAGGAGAAGCGGTTGAATCAGATGATGGAAGTAGAGCGACAGAAGTCCATTCAAAGGCAGGAGGAACTGGACAGGAAGAGGAGAGAAGAAAGAGTACGGTAAGGATGTGGCTTGGGCATTTCTGCGCTAAGTCATTTCCATACCTCTTGAGGTCCATGTCGCTTTGAAAAGAGGGAGGAGGTGAGGCCTGGTGGTCATCATCATCTATTACCCCTATGGAACGGGGCAGAGAATCCTAGAAGTTTTACAGCCTGTTTCCAAGATCATAACAGGTGCTTCTCAATCTGGCCACAATTCAGGCTTCTTGTCACAGGTTCACAATTTTTTATTTTTCAGTACTGGGGATTGAACCTGGGGGTGCTCTACCACTGAGCTACACCCTTAGCTCTTCTAATTTTTTTTTTTTTTTTTTTTTTTAAATTTTGAGACAGGGTCTCATTAAGTTGCCCAGGCTAACCTTGAACTTGTGAGCCTCCTGCCGCAGCCTCCTGGGTAGCTGGGATTACAGGCGTCTGCCATTACAAGTGGCTGCAATTTTCATGACTTTTGTTGTTCCCTCTTTTTTTTGACTGACTACCCTTCTTTTTCTTTTCCCTCCTGGAAAAGGAAAAATGGGAGAAGACAAGATCAGGATAAAAATCAAGGGAAGCAACATGAGACTCCCATTCTGATGGAGCACTTGAATGGCTTCACTCTTAAGATGAAATAAGCAGGAGCAGTGAGCGAAGGATCTACGTGGGGATCTTTTTCTTTCTGTAGAATGTGACTTTGCTGTCACCTCCCCTGATAACCCTCCCTCACTTCACCAGGCCGGCTTAGTGGCTTCCTTGTCTGTACCCTGCCTTTCTGTATTTATACTCTCAGGTGCCACTTCTTGTGCTGTGGCTCCCTGGTCCTCGCTAGACTGGGAGCTTATTGAGCACAGAGGTCCTGCCATTCATTTCTGAAGCTCCTGGGCCTTGCAGGGTGTTCAGCCTGGAATAGGTACTTCATTCACATTAGGATGAATAAATGCATTTTCCCTTTTTTCATTTTGCAGAAAAGGGAAAGTCCTAGGGTAGGTAGATTACAGAATCAGAGTGTCCTAGAGTTAGAATCCGAACCATATGATACACGAATTACTTCTAGGAGCAGTTTTCATGCCACGTGGGAGGGCAGTTTTATCTAAAGAGAATTGTGCTTTGTAAGCTCTTGAACCATTCATCTCTGTGCTTCTAGTCGCTACCCAGTAGACCATCTTAGTCTCCCAGTTAAAGTTATTTTAGTGGCTAAGTGGCTGTTTACCTTCTGCATAAATAGCTCCGATAAAGGGAAAACTTCTGCCTTATTAGGCAGAGCCAATGATTTGACCTGGTTGAGCCCAGTCCGGCTTCCATGAAGATCCTTCGCTCACTGCTCCTGCTTATTTCATCTGAAGTGTGAAGCCATTCAAGTGCTCCATCAGAATGGGAGTCTCATACTACTGCCCTTGATTTCTATCCTGATCTTGTCTTCTCCCATTCTCCCAGGCTTGACTTATGATGTGGGGTCTGCATGCTTCCAAGTTCATTGACATCCCAGTACACACCGGGATCCCTGGAAGTGCTGACTGTAGACCTACTCTCTCTGCTTCTTACTGTTGAGCTTGGGCTTTGCCCAGTGGAGAGACTTCGTCAGACTCAGCCCTGTCTACCAGCAGCCGACAGTCGCAAACGTGAGGGAGAATGTAAAAAAGACAGTTGTCACGCCAGGCGTGGAAGACAAGATAAACTGGGTGATAGCAGAAGCACTAGAGGAATTAGACTTTTAAATTCTGTGCAGTTCTGTGAGGTTAGCATACCATGCTAGCTTCGCATACTCTGAGAAGACTTGGGAAGAACAGGATTCTAGTAACTAGTTACATATTGAAAAAGAGAAGCTGTATTAAGCCGTCATGTGACTCCTGGGCAAACAGATTGGAGAGGAATCTCAGGAAGGATGGGTCCCCAGAACCAATAGCTGAGAAAAGAGGGACCGATCCCCCAGGACTTGCTGGGGAAGGACTTTGGTCTGGACCCATCAAGCATATCCAGGTTAAGGGGCATGTGTCAAATTGTCCCTGAAACTGCCTGTCTTGGGGATTATTTGGATGGAGGTTAGAGCAGAGAGACATGGACCCGTGGTTCCTGAGACACTATGGTGCTGTTCCCTCCTAGGGGAAGACGGCACATTGTGAAGCAGATGGAAAGGAACCAGGAAGAGCGATCTCTGCTTTCGGAGCAGCGGGAGCAGGAGAAGGAACAGATGCTGGAGTATTTGGAACAGCTCCAGGAGGAAGACCTTCGGGTAACAGGGCTAGACAGGTCATGCCAAGTTTCCTCCAGCAACCACAGCAAAGTACTCCAAGATTTGGGGATTCAGGGTGTGGACTGATTTCTGTTAGGCACATGCTCATTTTACAACATCGTCACCATCAACCTTTTAATGCCATGTTAAACATTTATTTGGCCATGGTGCCCTGCTGGGGGATGAGCAGTGATTTGGATAGATACTGTCCCTGTCTCCTGGGGACTTTGGGTCTCAGTGACATATCCATGTGAACAGACACATAAAGGAAATATGCTGGCTGCATGCTTTGCACAAATACACACAGGGACGTTTTACAGTCTTCCCTCAATTATCTAGGTCTATTATCTAGTTTGTATGAACAGTAGCAGTGTCTTAGTTCCAGGCTCCCCGCTGTTACCTCATTCAAAGTGCAAAGCATCCCATGGTCATTAATTGTGTTGTGGAGCCAACTCTTTTCTTCCTGTTAGCCCAAATAACATTAGTAGGAATATCTATTGCAAAACCAAACCAAACCAAACAAAAAACTGATGAAATACCTGCCCAAACTAAATAGACTTAAAAACTCCTCTTTTATTTGCCTTATCTGATCTGTTTCAGTAAACAAAAGCACAGTGAGAGGGGACACAGCAGGGATTTGGAGCATTGATTTGTTTTTTCCCTTTCAATTTTTTTTTTTATTCAAAAAATTTCACACAGAAAAGGTGAAAACACTGTATCACACCCATCAATTTTTCATTTAGATTTAACAATTGCTAACAATTTGTTTTAGTGGCTTGTTTTTTTCTTTCTTTTTCAGTGCTGGGCATTGAATCCGGAGAGCTGTACCCCAGCTACACTCCCAGCTTTTTTTTTTTTTTTTCATTTTTGTATTTTGAGACAGGGTCTCTCTAAGTTGCCCAGGCTGATCTCAAACCTGAGATCCTTCTGTCTCGACCTCCTGATTAGCTGGGATTACAGGTGTGGGCCACTTCTCCCAACCGTGGCTTGTTTCTTTCTAGGTGTATATACATATTTTGCTAATTGTTAATCTAGTTTAAGTTACAGACATCTTGACATATAGTCACCAATTGCATCAGCCTGCATTTCTGAAGAACCAGGTCACTCTGACATGCCAACAGTACCATTTATCACATCCTCCATCAAAAACTCTAATCCAATGATTCCCTCTTATCACCTAATACAAAATTCATATTCAGGTGTCCTCAGTTGTTCAAAAATGTACTTTCAACTCTTTTCTTCTTTTCAAAACAGGCTCCAATCAAGGTTTGTACATTACAGCTGGTTAAGTCTCTTTAGTACGTTTTGATTTAGAAGAGTTTCCTCATTTGCTGATTGATTCATTGTTTAAAATGTATTTTTAGTTTTAATCAACACAGTAATTGTGCATCTTTATGGAGCACATTGCATATCATATACATTGCATGTGTACAATGTATAATGGTCAGATCAGAGAAACTAGCCCATCCATCATTTTGGACACTTATTATTTCTTTGTGTTGGGAACATTGAAAATCTTCCTTACTAGCTGTTTTGAAATGTTCAATTAATTGTTGTCAGCTGTAATTATCCCTCCGTGCTACAGAACATAGAAATGATTCCTGCTATTCACTGTGTCCCTGTACCCTTTAACCGTCTTATCCCCCATCCCCCTCACCACACATTAATTTTGAAGCATACAGGTCATATGCCTTAGGCTAGCTTTTTTCTTTTTCTCTTCTGGTAGTTTTGGGGATTGGACCCAGGGTCTTGCCTAGGCTAGGCTAGTGTTCTACCACTGAGCCCTAGCCCCAGGCCGTGTGCCTTAAAAATGTCCTGCATTGGTTTGTCTGATTCTTTTTCTTCATGGTACCATTTAACTTGTGGAGTACTTTTTTTTTTTTGCCCCTCTTCCATGTTTACATTTGATAAACATCCACAAATGTCGACCAGTGCATTCCATAGTGGTGAGTGACTGGGGACTGTAAAGAGTCCTACAGTCGGGCAGACTTCAAATTATGAAGGTCCTGCAGAGTGAGGCCCCAGGGTGAAGGGTGGGAGGAAGATCACCTGGATAGCTGGAGAAGCCGAGGGCACATGGTTTGGTGAGGTGCTTGAGAAGGGGACTGAGGGGGTCAAGAAGACAGAAAGACCTGGCCAAGTTACTTCAGTTCCTGGTGAAGAGAGAGGGGGTCAGAGAGGGTCAGGAAGGAGAGGTGTGGGGCAAACACGCAGGGAAGGGAGAAACAAAACGGGAAAACCCAACTAGATGGTGGGGATCGGGACTTGGTGGCCACACTAGAAATTCCAGGAGTCAGTGAGTCAACACCATCACATTGACGTTGTGTCATTGTCCTTTGGATGTCCCTCCAATAGGCACTCCCCGAGTCTCCAGGAAGTATTATTAGGCAACTTCAGGGCAGATCCCTGTGCCTGCCCAGCTTTAGAGCTGCCCTGTCATCTCAGGGGGTGCAAGGGCAGCTTTCCCACCTGGCTAGCAAGATGGAGACAGAGTGCAGGGAGTTTCTCTGGGCTGCTTTGAAAGTCTTCAAAGATGAGAAACAGGGAAAGTCATTCTGTTCCTCGGAAATGAAATGAACCGACCAAACCAACAAACCAGAGAGTGCATAAATAGGTAAAGAAGTAAGCCAACAAATACCCGATTGCATGTGTGTTCTGGACCAGAGATCAGCAGCTTCCTTAGCCTTGAGTGTCAATGAGATTAAATAAGGCATGGGGTGGCAACAGGCTCGAAACTGGAAAAGGAGAAGAGTGGAACGAGCAGAGGAGGACAGAGAGAGTGGGGAAATGTACACGGTCGTGACTCAGGCACCACATGAGCTTGGAGGAGATGGTTGCTGTGCTTCCCTGGCTCAGAGGTTTCATGGAGGAGGGAGTCCCGAATTGGGCTGCGAGCCAAGCCCTGGAGGAGGACACACAGGCAGGGTTGCATGGCTTGAGTGTATCAGGGCAGAAGCGGAGCCGAGGAGGAGCTGGAAGGCCCCGGAAGGATTTAGTCTTTGAAGAAATGTAGGGAGCTGTAAATAGTATGGGAGGTGGGGTGAGCTGGTGGGTAGAAGAGTTTGAAGCAAGGAGGAGTCTGAGACTGATCAGAGGTGCTGGCTTGTGGGCCGCTGCACAAGATTGCAATGCCCTTTTGCTTTGTGACCTGAGAACGTGCCTGGGCTCAGAACGTTTGATCATTGAGAGATTTTGGAGGCTCAGGGCTGGAAAAGGCGGGGGTTCTTTCCTTAGAAAGGATTTTATCCCTCAGGGTCATGTTGGTACTCTGCTCTCCATTGCTCAGAAACACGTTTCTAAGACCCCCACCCCCCACCTCATGTGCCACTCTCTGTAGTTCTCATTTATCAAGAGTTTAAGTATTGCTTGAATTGAGCAAGATACTTTTGGTGAAGAAAGGGGATGTGACACAGGTCCCTGTCCTCTAGCTGGGACTCAGTGAGCACCTATGAAATGAACAGGACTCTACAAGGTTGTGTATGATCAACTCTCAAGAAATGTGGCATCACCTCAGTACAGAGGGAATTCATAAAGGGAGAGAGAATGGAAGATTGGAATAATCCAGGAGGATTTCTGTAGGAGGGTAAAACTTTAATTCAGACAGAGCAGGTTGCAAAATTCTGGCCGTAGGGTATATTAGCTGTGTGGTCTTGGGAATGTCAGTTATTGCTTTGTTCCGGTTTCTTCACCTACACAAGGCCTACTTTCCTCACTTTTGGGTAGATTTAGGTATTAAAGATAGCCCATACTGCCAGGCACAGTGGTGCACGCCTGTCATCCCAGCAGCTCAGAAGGCTGAGGCAGGAGGATGGCCCATTCAAAGCCAGCCTCAGCAAAAGCGAGGCACTAAGCAACTCAGTGAGACCCTGTCTCTAAATAAAATACCAAATATAGGGCTGGGGATGTGACTCAGTGGTCAAGTGCCCCTGAGTTTAATCCTTGGTACCAAAAAAAAAAAAAAAAGATAGCCTATATAAAGTGACCCAATGAATAGAAAGTACTCACTTAGGGGAACACACACACACACACACACACAAACACACACACACGTGGATACATTTTTATTTTTAATTATTTTTTTTTCAGGACTGGGGATTGAATCTACACCAAGCTACATCCCAAGACCGCTTTATTTTTATTGTTTTTTCCTGTCAGGGTCCTATTAACTTTGCCCAGGCTGGCCTTGAACTTGTGGTCCTTCTGCCTCTGCCTCCCCAGTGGCTGGGATCAGCTTTTTCAGGCAATATTTATTTTCTTAGTTATTACTGCTGAATGGAAATTGAAAGTTTGTGCTTATCAGTCAAAAATAAGTGAAAAAAAGAAAAAAAAAATCGAGTTTAAAAATAGAAGGAAATTGAAGGCAGGAGGACGGCACAGGAGAAAAGCCACACGACTAGGATTTATGGAATATGTGGGGGCCACAGAGTGGAAGTTTAAGAGCCTCCACTTCCTAAAAGCGTCTGGCGACCAGCAGCGACAGAGGCCATGACAAACTCAAGGTGGGTGAAGACGGTGAAGAGGCCACTGGTAGCAGTCACCGTCAGCCCTTGAAAGAACAGGTTTGGGCTGCAGGCAGCACATCTGTGTCCATTTGCATCTCCCGCCCCACCCCCGTCAGAGAGACAGGAGCTTTTTTTACTGTCGGGAAGACAGGAGCTTCTTCTTGCCTCTTTGAACTCCAAGGCTTTCTTGCTTGCACCGGCAGGACCTGGAACGAAGGCATCAGGAGAAAGTGCAGATGCAAGCTGAGATCAAGCGCATCAACGACGAGAACCAGAGAAAGAAAGCAGAGCTGCTGGCTCAGGAAAACTTGGCCGACCAGATGGTGATGGAGTTCACCAAGAAGAAGATGGTAAGGACCTGGTTTCAGATGACTGGGGCCTCTGAGCCGGAATGGCACGTCTGTAACCAGGACAGGGGATTCCTACAGAAGGTAGCCACGTCTGCACTTTAAAAATGTACATCCTTTGTTCAAGGACCTGGCCCCCCCTCCCTTCTCCTTGGCCTGACTTGTTCATTAACAGAATATCCTAGAAAGGACATCCAAATTAGTGCGTGATTATCCTCATTAACACCTTCGTTAGAAGTTGGTCTGTGGGTCATGTGCAGGAATGGAAGTAAATGAAAATGATTGGTGAAAGTGAAGTTTTTGTAGATTCCTCATGACTTGGTAACCCCGTAAATTCCTTGTGAAAGTGCCCGTGTTGAGCATCCTATATTGGGTGCTGGACTCGGAAAACAAAGACTTGTCCCTCCCCTTGCAAAGACAACCAGTGAAGCAAAGAGCCTTGTCTGCAGACGGTTACGGGTGGCTCTAGCTCACACATGTGTGGACTCTTTCTGGGGCAAAACGGAGTGATAAAACGATTGGCGTCTGTGGAAAGTACAAGGGAAGCCTTGTAAGCGTGATTTAGAATGAATGTGGTGTATGGGAAAAGAGGAAGAAGGAATCAAAGTGGCAGGAAAATTATTTCTTCGTGTGTCAGTTTTGTCTCCTCTGCAAATTTTCAAGTTTCATGACAACAGAAAACATTTCACTTTTCTATGCTCCTTCATGAAGAACAGGTAGAGGGGTTCTTCATGAAGGGTGGGGAGAGGGTGTGGTTATGATTTTCTTTTCTTGTGGTACGGGGGATTGAATCCAGCCCTGCTCTACCACTGAGCCATATCCCCAGACCTTTTTATTTTGAGACAGTGTCTCACTAAGTTTCTGAGACAGACCTTGAATCCGCGATTTTTCTATCTCAGCCTCCTAAGTAACTGGGATTATAAACGTGTACTACTTACTGTACCTGGCCTGTGGTTATAATTTGGAAAGGCATACTTGATATGCCCATTTATGCTGAATACAAAATCACAGAAAATGAAAGTCAAGAAAGCTCTGTTATTTTATTTTTTTTAATTTATTTTTTATTTGCTTTAATTATTTATACATGATAGTACATACATGTTACTTAGGTCATGTAATCATATATGCACATAGGGTAATAATGTCAGATTCATTCTACTATCATTCCTACCCCCATCCCCTCTCCCCTTCCTTCACTCCCCTCTGTTTAGTCCAAAATACCACTATCTCCCCAACCCCTATGTGAATTAGCATCCACATATCAGAGAAAATATTTGGCCTTTGATTCTTTGGGATTGGCTTATTTCACTTAGTGAAATATTCTCCAGTTCCGTCCATTTACTTGCAAATGTCATTTCATTCTTCTTTAAGGCTTTGTAATATTCCATTGTGAATGTATACCACTGATTTTTTTATCCATTCATCTGTTAAAGGGCACCTAGGTTGGTTCTGTAGTTTAGCTATTGTGAATTGAGCTGCTATAAACATTGATGTGGCTGCATCACTATAGTATGCTGATTTTAAGTTCTTTGGGTATAAACCTAGGAGTGGGATGACTGGGTCAAATGGTGGTTCCATTCCAAGTTTTCTTAGGAATCTCCATGCTGCTTTCAAAAGTGGTTGCACCATTTTGCAGTCCCACCAGCAGTGTTTGAGTATACCTTTTCCCCCACATCCTCGCCAACATTTATTGTTGCCTGTATTCTTGATGATTGCCATTCTGACTGGAGTGAGATGGACTCTCAGTGTAGTTTTGATTTGCATTTCTCTAATTGCTAGAGATGTTGAACATTTAGGAAAACTCATTTTTTTGGGCTTCAGTTTTCTTACTGGATTTTGGATATATGCAAGCAATGGAACAAGAATGCACAACTATGGAGGTGGTTTGTGCATAACAATGACTACATAATCACCATTTACTGAGCACTTAGACTGTGTGTTTAAGCTCTGTGCTAAGGGTTTTACATGTGTTATTATTATTATTTTTTGTGGTATTGGGGATCGAACTCTGGGTCTTGCATATGCTCTACCACTGAGCTACACCCCTAGCTCTGTTGTCTCATTTAATCTTGATAACAGCTATGGGAAGTAGCCATTGATTGATTCAGAATATACTGAATGCTTCAATGTGTGTCCAATATTAGACTCGGCTGAGAGAACCCAGAGTAATGCAGTGTATACTGAATGGAACCCAACAGTGGCTTCCTGGAATGGGTGATGTGGTGATAATGAGTTGATCATGTGCAGGAGCAGGTGAACAGAGTTGCTGACTGCAGCTGAGAGTCTGTGGTGGTCATGAAGAGGAAGGAGGGTGGTGAAATGATGCTGAAGAGCTGAGAACCATTGTTGGCAGGTGCCTTGGCCCTTGAAGGAAACTGGAGGGGTGGTATGATGAGGAACTGTACATCCCTGAGCAGGAGGGAAATATGTCTTGTATTCTTCCATGGAAAGGACATAGGCAGATGATGCTGGGAGAGGCTGGAGACTGGCAAAAGGATCAGATACTTGGGCACTTCTACAATCCACTTTAAGTGTCTAAGTGCAATCACACGTCACTTAATGATGGGATACATCCTGAGAAATGAGTCATTAGGTGATTTCATCATTGTTGAACATAACAGGTGTATGCCAACCAAGATGGCTCCAACACCACGGGTGACATTATCTTAGGGGACCGTCGTCATATACATGGCAGGCCATCCCTGTGCCCACATGGCTATATGTCACTAGCCCTTCCCCTCCCACTGGTGCCTTTCAGTGGTGTTGCAGCCAGAACTAACCCTTCAGAGCTAAAGGCAGAGACTGGCTGTGGAATCATCCCAAGTTCCCTGCCCTGCCATACAGGGCAAGGTAGAACAAAGGAACCAGCTGGCACAGTTTGTTGGGCAGGATGAACGAGGGATGACAGAGATTCTCTATAGGAAGATCACATTTCCATTCAACCTTTGTTGTTAGTCTTGAGAAATACTGGTCGCTCGAGAAACAGTGGTTGGTAGGTGGGCACAGTGGTACACGCTTGTAATCCCAGCGACTTGGAAGGCAGAGGCAGGATGATGGCAAGTTTGAGGCCAACCCGGCAACTTAACAAGACCCTCAGCAACTTAGCAAGACCCGTCTCAAAATAACAAAGAGCTGAGAATATAGCTCAGTGGGTAAAGCACCCCTGGGTCACTACTCAGTACAGGAGGAGGAGAAGAAGGAGGAGGAGGGGAGGGGAAATAATAACAGAAATAGTGGTTTGGAAGCTTTAGAGATAGGCCATTTCTTTCACAGAGGTGGTAAAGGGAACTGATTTTGATGGTTCATTCTTTAGGTATCTGTTAACCACTGTGGATTGCCTAAAGGATGGTTGGCCATTTGCCCAGGGACTAATGAGATAACCTTCACCTGCGCTGTGCTTTTACAAGACAGGCAGGGAGCCACATTTGTTACTTGGCCCAGTGGCCCTGCAACTTGAAGACTGTGATGTAATGGAAGGAGTATAAAACTGGGCTCAGGATGCTGTGTTCAAATCCTGTTTGGTAGTTTACTGACTGGGTGATCTTAGGTAGGATCCTCGATCTTCCTGAACATCAGTTTTCTCATCGATAGTATCCATCCCATAAGATCAGAATTGCCTAGGATAATGCAGGGGAAAGCCTTTTTTCCAACAATGAAACATTTTACAGATGCTAGCTCTTTTTTTTATGTTCATTCATTCTATGTTGTTTTATTTTTTATTCTTTTTTTTTAATGTACTGGGGGATTGAGTCTAGGAATATTCTACCTCTGAGCTAGAATATTTTTTTCCTTCTTATTTTGAGGGTCTCACTAAGTTACTGACGTTGGCCTTGAACTTGGAATCCTCCCACCTTTTGCCACTGAGTTGTGAAATTACAGATGTGTGCCGTATGCCTGGCCTCTTTTGCCTGTTTTAAAAGGAGTGGTAGGGGAGATGTTGGAAAATGTGTTGCAGGGACCCTGTTTGTCTGGGTAAGGCTGGGGCAATGAGAACTGTTCTATGAGGCCTTTGCTTCCTTGCAGGCTCGAGAAGCAGAGTTTGAGGCTGAGCAGAACAGAATCCGGAGGGAAAAAGAGAAGGAGTTCACGCGCCTGAGGGCCCTGCAGGAGAGGGCTCAGGATTACCAAGCGGAACAGGTACCTGTTTCTTCTCGGTCTTGACTTCCCTCTTTCTCTGCCACTCCAGCAGCTGTACCTTTGACGGCCTATAAACTAGCCTCAAGGATGGAGGTATAAAAGAGAGGACACAGGCTTTCTATAGTAGACTGAGGAGGATGGGGTGGTTCTGCCCCCCAGTGCCCATGGCAGTAAGGCTTGAGCAGAATCATGGCTTAAGATCCGAGAGAAAGTCTTTGGCTGCAACATAAAGAAATTTCCACCTTAAGTGACCAAAGAAATATGTCACCAGAGGAAACTATGGCCTCTCCACCATTAGCAGTTTGTAAAATTAGAAGCACTGAAGGGGACTGCCTGGAGGAGTTTGAGGAACAGGGAAAGAACTGGACTGAGCAGGGTGGAAGGCCAAGATAACCCCCTCAGGGGACCTTCTGACCCAAAGGTTTCTAGGCTAGGATTCCATTTATTCTTTCCTAAAATAATTTGCTGCCAGAGAAGCCCATGGTGCTTTAGAAAACAGCCCAAAGATACCTGGGCCTGGTCGGGACCTGAGGATTTCGGGGCTCTCACTGGCCCCCCACCTCCCCAGGATGCCTTGCGGGCCAAGCGCAACCAGGAGGCTGCGGACAGAGAATGGCGCAGAAAGGAGAAGGAAGATGCACAGAAGAAGATAGAAACGGAGGCTAAACTACGGAAGACAAGGATGGAACAGGTGGCTTTCAAGGAGCACAGGCTCGCCGTTCAGGTGCAACAGGACCGGGAAGAGTTCGAGAGGATTCTTCGGTAGGAGGGGCTCGGGAATCTTGGCTTCGTGTCTGCCCTGTAGTGGACCCAGCATGGGCTCTGCAGCAGGGAGGGGCCACAGTGCATGAAGGGGAGCCTTCTGGCAGTTTAACAGACAGATGCACATCCATGCAGTACTCCAGCTAGACTGGCGGTTGACATACTTCAGACACCCAGTAATCCAGGGGTGGTGTTGCAGGCCTCCCCCAGCTAGAGCCAGGAGGATGGAAAGTTCGAGGCCAGCCTTAGCAACTCAAGTTTCTCATCTACTGAGACTCTGTTGCAAAAAAAAAAAAAAAAAAAAGTCCTGGAAGTAGTGCAGTGATAGAGTGTCCCTAGGTTCTATCTCCAGTATGGAGTATGGCCCCAAACAAACAAACTCCCACAAAAACCAATGCAAAAACAATCCCAAACAAATAACAACAACGACAAAACACTCAAACCAAGTATTTCAGGATTAGAGAATTTGAAAATAGCATCTGGGAAGTGTTTAAGGAATTGAGGGTTATGGGGATAATTTATCTTGGAGAAGTAAAATGTAAATAAAGGTCTATCTAGTCCCTCTGACCACCCCCCACCCCGTCCCCATCTGTCTGCAGATTAGTGATGAAGCTTCAGGTAGGAGAAGGTAGGGGGGAGACAGAAGAACCTCAGTCATTAAGGGTCGTGTCACTGGAGCAGGACTTTAAAGTATATCTTTGCCACTGATTCGACAAAAATGTATTGAGCACATCCAGCCAGGCTCTGTGCTGGATGCCACGGAGAGCATTAGAAATTAATCAAAACCGCTTTTTCCTATTTTGTAGGAAGGATGTTAGAGGTTCATATTTTGACCTCACTTTTATTTATCCATCTTTCCTGCACAGTAGCTCTTTATCCTTTTATTTGTATACTTTTGGCTCAGTGGTAATTCCGACATATAAGTGGAAGCTAAGCGTTCATATCCATCATTGTTCTGACCCTCCCCCAAAGCAGTCAGTAATCACAGGTACCTTTGGCTTTCCTCTCTATTTCTTACCAGTTAAATCTGTTACCACCAGATCTGGCTTAACTGGGAACGGCTTCCTTTTTGTTCTGGTTCAGCCTCTGTGAGATCAGAATTTTTCAAAAGGAAAAAAAAAACAGACAAAATTGAAATTTGGGGAATCAGAAATTATGCTTAGATAAGTGGAGTTTGAACAGTGGGACCTCGTTTTCTTGGTCTCCATGCTATAGGACCTTTCTCTTTATCCTGTTTCAGTTAGTGGTGTCCTAGACCAGGCCATCTAGACTCCTAACGGAGGCAGAGCAGCTCTCCATAAAGCTCTGTCCTTGCCAGAACCAGATTCCTGGTCTTCTGCAGGATTGCAAGCTCTCTTTATTTATCCATCTTTCCTGCACAGTAGCAGGAAAAGTTGGACCAGCCTTTGGAGAAGTTCAGTTTTACCTAGTAACTGTGATGCCCTTCGGGACTCTAGCTTTCCCTGCCCTTGGGGTTGTGCCAGTGGTCACTGGACACTGGTAAAGAAGGCAGCTTCCTAAATGCTCCCAAAGATCCTGCCCTAGGGCTCCAGATTGCCTTCCAGATGTCTCCCCTCTCCTCTCTGGCCTTGTGCCCTTGGACATCTGTGTGCCTTTAGCAGGCACTAATACATATTAATGGAATGAAATTAAAGTTCTACATTTGCCACTGACCCATTTGTCTCTGCTTTGCTTTGTTTTCTTGAAGCATGTGCACTAGCCAGTTATTAAAGTTGGACCAGCCTTTGGAGAAGTTCAGTTTTACCTGCTGTCCTAGATTAGCATCTAGACCTAGTGTCTCCAGGCCATGTGACCTCCATGAGGGGTGCCTTTTCTCTTAAGAGTGCCTCTGCCACAGCTAGCAATCCAAATTTTCCTACTTCAAAAGTAGGCTGGGGATGTGGCTCAGTGGTAGAGTCCTTGCTTAGCGTGGGGGAAGCCCCCGGTTCCATTCCCAGTACCACCAAAAACCAAACAAAAAACAAACCCAAAGTATGGCCTCCCTAGAGACTACCTGTTTCTGGACAGAGGGATGCCTTTTGTTCTCAGCTTGTTGATTAAGCAGATATTGCCTAATCTATCCTACCAAGTGGTTCTTAGAAATGCCTGGGACCTTTAAAAAAAATACAGATAAGCTCTACCACAAATTGTGATTTAAATGGTGTGTGGTGCAGCCCAGATATCAGTATCTTTTGAAATCTTGCAGATGATTCTAATATGCATGCAGATTGTTAACGTTATTATTGTTAGGAAAGGAAGGAAGGGAGAAAGGGAAGAAGATAGGAAGGAAGATATATTAGAACAAGCTGGAGAGGAGTTATGCATTATTATGAGGGAAGAGTAGGAAAAAATAGCTCCCAGGGGGTGAAATCCTGGTTGTAGGACTAGCTACATAATTTGCAGAGCCCGATGAAAAATTAGACTATGGAGCTCCTTGTTAAAAAATTATTAAGAATTTCTCCACCGTGACAGCAGAGCATTACACCAGGCCTGGGGCCCTTTAAAGCATGCCCCTGACTTACAGTTGCATGATCCTGAGGCTGGTTCTGGCTGGTGGGAGGAGGCAGAACACTGCCTTCATGCTAATCCCTGAGTTGCAGAAGAAGTGGGCTGGGGCCTGAGGGCTGTGGTCTCCCTTAGAGGAGCCCCGCCTTCCCTTGGCAGGACCAGCTCAGCCTAGACCCTTCCACTCCTTGTGCCCCTCCCCCAGGGCTCAGAGAGAGCAGATTGAGAAGGAGAAGATGGAGGAGGAGAAAAAGGCCTCGGGGCGCTTACAGCATGCCAACGAGCTCCGTCGCCAGGTTCGAGAGAACCAGCAGAAGCAGGTGCAGAACCGGATCGCCACCTTCGAAGAGGGCCGGCGCCTTAAAGAGGAGGCCCAGAAGCGCCGTGAGCGCATTGATGATATCAAGAAGAAAAAACTCGAGGAGTTGAGGTGCACTGGGACCCTTTCTTCCCTGGCTCTTTTCACTTCCCCTAAGAGATGCTGGCACGGCAGTCCGGAAAGCGTAGATATGTTCAGGGAGGGACCCGTCTCCTGGCTCTAGGCTTACCCCTAAACTGGGCTCCAGCAGAAGGTCCTGGGACTGGGTCTTCCTGGCGCTCTGGGAACTCCTTGGCAGTATACTGGCTTGGGGGGTGGATTATGGGAGAAGGCTGGAGTACGGGTCCCCAGGTGTTGTAAACCTCACCCGGGGCCTGCTTTCTACTGCGTCCACTCTGGTCCAACCCTTCCTTACACCCTCCCTGCATTCTCTCCACAGAGCCACTGGCCTTCCTGAGAAATACTGCATTGAAGCTGAGCGCAAAGCTAACATCCTGCCCACCACCTCTGTGAACTGAGGGGGAGCCTCTGTGACCCTCAGGATGCCTTCAGGGGACAGATTCTGCCCAGTCTTTGGGTGTCCTTAATTGCTGCTAACCTAGACATTTCATAGTTACGGATTAAACCTATTCTACTTTTCTAAGGAACAGCTTTTTTTTTTTTTTTTTTTTTTAAATTGTTGTTGTTGTGGGGATATGGTTGCTCCAGGGGATTAAAGGTGGAGAAAAATAGGTTCGGGGAATCAGGTGTGATTGTAATCCCAGTGATTTGGGAGGGCTGAGGCTAGGAGGGTCACAAGTTTGAGGTCATCAGCCTGGGTACCTGAGACCCTGACTTAAAATTTAAAAGGGGAGGGAGTAATAGGAATGTAGCTCAGTGGTCGAGCACCCTGAGTTCAATCCCTAGTACCACAATACATAAATAAATAAAAAGGTTATGGGGACCCAAGTGTGGGAGGATGTCCTAGACCAGGGGGTCCCTTAGAGTTGGGTTCTGCTGGCTTTTTGCCATCTCCTGCAGTGTCCACTTGCCACTTCGGAGGCATTTCAAGGCTTGAGGCAGATGCTGGGTTGGGGAGGGCTGGTGTGAGGGCTGGGTGGGGTGAAGCTGGGGAGGGAGAGCTCTTCCGGGCTCACAGCCATGATTCAGACCACATCTGTGGAGGGGGCTGGTGTTGGAGCTTGGTCCATGTACTACTGCAACACAGACACCTGCCCCGCCCCGCCAGGGCACACCCAGGACCCAGCTCCTTACCCAAGCACAGCTTCCCTCCCACTCATGTGGCTGGGCTTTCCCTAGTCAACCTCACTCCCGTAAGTGGGGCTCCCCAAAACCATTTTTCTGTTTTGACTTTTCTCATTTTGCTCCAAACTCCTCCTTATTCACACATTCACATACTTAACAGAGTACCTGCTGTGAACCAGCCACCCTCTGAGCATTCAGCGACGACAATAGCCCTGGTGCCCCTTCCTGGAAGCCTCTTGTTTGGGCCAGTCTCCCGATTCTCTGCAGCCTTCCCCCAATTTTATGTACCTGTAGAATAATCTCAGCCTTTTTGGAATGACCCTGGGAGTTATTTGGAGTGGGAGAGCCACATTCCAATGATGGAGCACTTCCTGGTGTTGTGTGCCTCGGGGTAAAGGGCCTCCACCTAACTCCCCAAACTCTGGTGCCCCTCTGCTCCTCCCCACCCCCAGGGGTTTGCTTCTTTTCTCAGATCCAAAGCCTAGTCTTGTCTTCCTCCCTGCATCCTACACTAGAGGAGGCAGAGGACAGCTGCTGGGCGCGTCCTTGGTGTTTGCAACGCCAGGTTACAAGGGCCTGGGGCAAGAGTCCTCTTTTCATGGGGCCCAGGGAGAGTCAGCAAGCTGCTTCCTGTGCTTCCTCTTCCTCAGGACTGAGTGGCTGCCGTCTCTACTTTCCCCACTAGGGAAGACTGTCGCCTCACCCAACCAGGCCGGCAGCCCCCCAGCTGTTTGGGGAAAAGACTGTCTCATCTTCTCCACTCAGCACTCCTAACTGCAACCAGCTGATACCTGCCCGTCTCAGGGTCTTGGGAGGACATGGCACTGAGCCCAGTGTGAGAGAAAGACACAGCAGTGCCACCAAGAATTCTGGCACCCTGCTGACCTCATCTTGAGACCTTCAAGGTCCAAAGAATAAGCCCTTACCTATCTTGGAGAACCCTCTTCTCCAGTAAGGTCAGAAAGAGCCTTTCCTGGGTGCCTGGAGTTTGTCAGGTGCACACCTAGGTCATCCATCTCAGGGCTGGGAAAGAGTGGGCCCCTGTAGAATGCGGGCTCCGAGAAAGGGGTTCTTGTACTCACTGCCTACTTGGGAACCCATGTTGAGAAAAATGTTCACAGGTGGAAATCAAAGAGCTGCTGCTGGTGAAAAAGCAGGGCTGTGGTTCACGGCAGATCCCAAGGACCAAAGGTGACACTGTCTGGAGAGGGCCTGGACACAGAGCAGTTACAGGAGAAAGGAGAACACGGTCACCTCTGAACAAGTGAAGATGGCTTGGGAGAGACACTCACTGGGTTGCCCCCTCCAGTCTAAGAATTTCATATCTTTGGCTTGGTGTGGTGGCACATTCCTGTCATCCCAGCAATTTGGGAAGCTGGGTCAGGAGGATCACAAGTTCAAGGCCAGCCTGGGTAATTTAGGGAGACAGATGCTGTCTCAAAAAAGAAAAAAAAAAAAGGTACTAGGGATGTAGGGATGTAGTTCAGTTGTAGAATGTCCTTGGGTTCAATCTCCAGTATGGGGGGAAAAATCTGTCTTGGAATTGGCCCACAAAAGAGAGGTTCTGTTTCTTCTCTCAGGATTCTTGAGAAGCGCTACACAGGTGTCCTCGGCTCCAGGGCTGGCTTGGATTGCCAGCAGGAGCCTACTTCCTAGAAGTGGGAATCTTCTGAGAGTGGGGGACTAGTTGAGATCTTAGGCTACCCAGCTCCGTGAGGGTGTTTTTTTTTTTTTATAAACCCTCTACCCACTGGCTTGGGAACAGCCCTGGGAATAGTTACAGAGCAAGTCTCCTGGCTTGAGTGGTGATTGGTGGGTCAGGATTGTGACAGGAGTGGCAGAACCAGCAGGGGGCTGTGTGAGTCCAACTTGCAGAGTGGGGGTGGGACCTGGGGACAAGGGAAAGAGGGAGTGAGTGTGATGTTGAGGACTCTAATGGGCCCCCCAGGCTCAGGAATCACGAATAACCAGTCTCAGTCTTTCTGCTAGAGGTCAGACCTTTGGTGGGGCTGCTTTCTGCTGAAGACGATTCAGCTTTCCCCAGCTTATGCTCAGAGGTGGAAATGCGCTCTAATGCATCCCTCTAAACCACTGCATCAGTCTTGGGGTACCTGGGAGGCAGCTATTATTACTCTTACAAAGAGTGGGAGCCTGGAGGAAAATTGTAGAAAAGGGCATGGTTCCCTAAAGATCAACCAGAGTCCCTTTCCCATCCACGGCTGTTGCCTGCGGTGACCCACCTCTCCTTCCACACTGAGAGCGATGAGGAAGCAGAGTGATGTTGAGGAAGATCTGAAGATGTGTAGGAAGTGCCGCTGATGCACTGTCTTTGCTGAAGTAAATATTTTGTTTTTAAAGTGCCCAAGCTATTATTGACTTTGTGGTATGGGTATCTGATTTCTTTATATATTGCGTTTGCAGTATTTCATGTATAAAGGTACATACTGTGCTGGGTGCAGTGACACACACCTGTCATCCCAGCAATTTGAGAGGCTGGGTCAGGAGGATCACAAGTTCAAGGCCAGCCTGCACAATTTAGAGAGACCCTGTCTCAAAAATTTTGAAAAAAGGGTTGGGGATGTAGCTCAGTGGTAAGGCAACCCTGGGTTCAATCTCCGGTAAAAACAAAAGTAACAACAACAAAAACACAAACAGAAACCAAGGTGTGCACTAGCTTCCTGTCTCGTGCCCTTGGGCTCTTGCAGTCCTTACAGTGTCAGGATAGTCTGATTCAGCCGAAAAACTCCAGAGGTTGGATTTTCCAGCCACGGAGCACTGAGTCGGATCTGCAGGCAGCTGCCTGCAGGTATGCCTGTCTCCCTCAGCTTTTGGCTGGGCTCGCTGTCCTATCTGCCCTCACGTGCTTCTTCCTGGCACCACGCTCTGCTGTGGCTTGGGGGCGGTCTCAGAACCTTTGCACCTGCAGCAGAAGCAGCGCAAGGCTGCGTGATTCAGCAGCCTGTCCCAGTGGCCCATCCAGGCAGGCCCTGACTCAGTGGGGTGCTGGGATGTCCTCCAGTGCCCTTGAAGGCCTCAGCATCCCCATCTGTGACTTGGGTCACAGCTGGGCATTAATTGGTTTCAGTAAAAGCACTTTGATTAGACTTGGATGAAAGGGTCTGTGAGAGTTCAAAGCCAGGCAGGGCTTTTGGGGTGAGAAAGGGTGGCAGGTGTTCAGGTGATGGCAGAGGGGAGACGCAGGAGTCTCAGACAAAAAGTCTGGGTGCAGAAGTCATTCTCTATTATGCAAAGAGTGGGAGCCTGGGAGATGGCTCCCTAAAGGTCAACGAGAGGCCCTCTCCCATCCAAGGCTGCTTTCCGAGGTGACCCACCTCTCCTTCTGCACTCTGAGATTTATCAGGGAACTCACGCCAAGAGTTCCTGGAAGATCCTCATTTCCAACATCACATATCTTCCTTGATTGGATAGCCTAATAGCTCAAACCTTCCTTTTGTCTTAGCTCACACACACTGGCCTCTCCTAGCTTGGGATACGCCCCACGAGGTATAAGCTCCACATTTCTTTTTGCATCTCCACCCTCACTTTGGAAAGGGATGATCAGTTTTCTTAGTGTCCTTTGACAACTTGGAGGCTGGGACAGAAATAGCATTGAGGTTTTGGTGGCTTTCTTAAAAGACTCAGAGAAAGTGGAGCCAAAGCATTGGGTGGGAGTAGAGAGCAGAAGGTCCTGGGGCTTGGAAGAAATTGCTAGAGCTAGTGATTTTTTTCTGCATGATCCCTGGAGAAAGATTATCTCTGGGCTGGGGGGATGAGTGCCGAATTATAGAATGCCAAGGCCAAAAGGGACCTCAAAGACCTTCTGGTGTTTTAATCTCCCACAGCTGGGCATTCTGACAGACATGACACTCACTATCTGATAATGCAACCCAATCATCTTAGATCAGCCCTGGAGCTCAGAAAGTTCAGTGTCGAGTCAATATATGTCTTCCTGTGCATCAAATGCATAGACTTATTTCTGCTCTTTGGGATCACACAAAACAAGTCCAGGCTCTTTTTTCATAATTAAAACCCCTTCAGCTGTCTCCTACCGTAAGCTGTGCAGTTTGACCCTATATGGGGAGGTGCATGTAGTTCTGGAAACATAGGGCTCTCTAGCAATTCAGGTAAGAGGTTCTATAGGGAGGAAATTAGGGGAGGGAACTGGAGGGGAACTTTGGCTCTCTCTCCCTTGGGCTGGGCCTGTTGCTTTCCTGCCGATTAATACTTCCATCCCCGGCCAGCCCTGGCAGAGTGGTTGGTGTTCTCTCTGAGGCCCAATCCCTCTGGCGCCACCTTCCCTTCTCAGTCCCTTGTTCTGGTATCCAGGCAACAGGAAACAAACAGGGAAGGCAGAGTGAGGGCTGGTCAGGTCAGGCTTACAGGAGCGACTTCCCTCCGATGCCTGTTAGCTCCCACACCTTTTCCTGGGCAAGGCAGTCCCAGGGCCACCCTAACACTTGAAGCGGACCTCTGTTCTCCTCTGCAGATATGTAGCCACTGAATCTAGGTAGCAAAGCAAAGGTGAATTTTATTTCTACAAATTCAAAAGCCAAACTTTCCCTGGACATATGGACTAAGACATCACAAAGTCTCCTTCTCCGCACACAGACGTATGGATCAGGCCAATCGATCTTAGTTACCTAACTCAATCCGAGGGCCTGGCGCTGATCTCAGTGAGGTGCTCTGTGGGGGTTGGGCAGAAGGTTCCAAGAACTTCAGTTCTCAAGGATCTCCCCTCCACAGTCCAAAAATCATCATCAGTTGTTTCACCTCACTTCCTCACTTCATCTGGTGCCTGGCTTATTTCCCAAACACTGAAATATTTCTCTGGTCACCCTTGGTCTTCCTCCTGGTACATCAACGGACAATCTTTCAAATTTCGAGTTAAACATCATTTCCACTGAGTTGGACTTTGAGCACATTAGCATAGCTCATCACACTGTGGGTTAGGTGCCCCTTCACTTGTCTGTGTCCCCCATCAGTGTCTCTAGGGACTAACACAAAGCCCAGCCAGTTGTAGAGTGCATGAAGGTTCTGCAGCATGTGGTTGATCTCTCGGAGGTGAAGATACATTTTAATCATCAGGGTCTTTTATTCCTCTGGTCACTAGGATTTCACACACTCTTTAAAAGGGATTTCTTCTTGTCTCTGTTCATTTAATTGCTTGATAACAGTTCAGTGGATGGCCTTCAACCAACAACCCTTTGTTACTGTTCTTTACTGATGGAGGGTGGGTTAGGCCACTCCTTCAGAGGTGGTGACTATGATTGTTCTGCTTTCTTTTATGAATCTGGGACAGTTCTAAGATGCTGCTTGATGGGAGAGATTTGGGTATATCTAGGCTCCCTCTTAGTGTCCCTCTTCTTCTGTGATGCAAATCTGAGCAGGGGCTCAAGGACTCTTTGGTCACCGGTGTTTGAAGCTCTTACCTGCCAGCCCCGATTTGAGCCTCAGTCTCCAACCTGAACCCACATCCTCAAACTTAACCCCACACATAGATCTCATCCCTCTTTCTCCAGCTAACTCTAGCCTTTTCTTGTTGGATATCATCCGGCTTCTGTCATGTCACCTGTCCTATCTCTGAAACCCCTGCCCTTCTCATCCAACCATGGCCTTACCCGGCGGGGCAGTTCTCCCCCCACAAACCTTCACTGAAAGCTGGTGGAAAGACAATAGCTGCAGTGGCTTCTTGGAGACTCTGTGAGCACCTGCCTCCAAGGCTAACGAGACCCTGTCTCTCCACGATGGTGGATGGGATGGTCGTAACTTCTGTTCCTGGGCTCTTTCCTCAAAGGTTTTCTCTGGGAGGTGGCTCCTCCTCAGGTATTGTGGGAGTGAGCCTAGTTCTACATGGGGACTAGGGAGAGGAGGCTGTCGGACCTGCTGACAGAAATGGGGAGTCCTGGCCACAGCAGGGGAGATGGAGAGCTTGAGCCCATGCCTACAGAGCCTAGGGAGGGGGCCTGGGGCAGAGTCCAGGCAGGGGAGGGGAGGGCTTATAGGGTCATATGAGTTGCTGCAAAGAGAACTTCAGAGGAAGAGTAGGTAGACTGAGACCTCTGCCCGTCCTTCCCCAAAGGCTCTGGGATTGGGCTGCACCTCATTTCAGAGGATTGGCTTCAGGTCTTTAGGTCCCTATCCTGCCTATTTCCTCCTCGTCTGTGTCTCTGTTCACTCTTTTCTAGGTCTCTGTCTCAGACTTTCTATTTATGTCTTAGAATAGAAGCAAATGCCATTCAAACTGGAGCCCTTTGCCCCCGAAAAGCTAGAGATTTTGCAGGGTTCTAGGCTATGATCTGGAGTTTTCTGCCTCCTATGACTCTCTCTCTCATGCCACATGTATTTCTGATGGTCTCAGTCTCTGCCCCTTAACTAGTCATTATTTCCTCCAAGTTCCTCTCCTCCTCCTCCTCCTTTTTCTTACTCTTCCCACCGCCCCACCCCACCCCCAGAGAGAGAGAGAAATCCAATACTCTCAGATCTGCCTGGACTTTTATGGGACCTGAAAAAGAAGTGGGCAGGGAAATGGAATGTTTGGGGTGAGGACTGGATAGGGGGAAAGGAAAAGGAGGAGTTGGAGTAGGGTGCCTCCCAGGATTGGGGCCCATCCTACTGAGGATGTCCCAGAGAGAGAGAGGCATGGGCTGTAGGCTGGTCTCCCAGGGAGAGGACTGTGGGTTGGACCTATCCCCGGTACCCTCCCTCTATCACCACTCCCCCCAAACCCTGCAGGGCTCAAGACACAAGGCAAGAAGGCTGGCAGCTTCTTTTATAGGCTCCAAATTGCAAGGAGGAGGCAATTAGCCATCAGTAGGTCAAGGGGACCAATGATGATGCTCTGCCTTTTTAGGCTTTGAGAACCCCCTTTATAGTCTCCTGAAAAGTGGCTATTCTTCTGGAAGCACCTAGGTCCTTATTCTTCCCCAACCCCCATCTCCTGCTTCAAAACCAGAGCTCCCCTCTAGTAAGACTCCTTCCCATGGGCCTTGTCTTCTGGTTCAACTTGGTGTCTGAGCTCTCTCCATTACCAATAGCTTCTTGCATCCCCTTACCAGTGCCTTTATTGGAGTTTGACCAAACCATGCGCTTGGGTGGTGGAACAGGTCTTCAGAGGTTACATTTGTTATGGGATTAAGTTACTTCATACCCACAGATGGACTCATGAACATTGGAATTCCTCCCCCAAATCTTGGGATCCCAGTCAATATGTACCACTGGAATTCTCCCAGACTTATTCCAGCCAAACCTGAATTTAGCAGATGGAAGCTGATGTCTTTCTGTATCATAAATAAAATATCATTTTTGATTGCTGGGAATCCTCCATTCATATATCTTTAACGCACGTTTTAACCCCAACCACAGCCTATTCTAACTCAAATCCTAAACCCCGTTCTAACCCAGTTGTAACTAATCCTAGGTCAATCTCAACTGAGCCTTCAGGTTAGCCCTAGACGTATTCCTAAGCAGATCAGTAAATGAAACTAAAAATCCTATTCCTTATCATAACACAAATCCCAGCCACTAACCCTAGCCTCAGTTCCAACTATAATTTAACCCTAATGTCAAGTTAAGCTCCAATCCCAACCTCAAACCTGACCTCAACCTCATTTATAATTTCAACTGACCCCACACTTAATCCCACTTCCAGCTTTCACCCCAACTCCAACATCAGCTCAAATTCAGAACCCAATTAAACTCCCTCCCTTCACTCCTTTCCTTTCACTCTCTCATTTCCTCATCCCACCTTTTATCCCCTTCCCCTACCACTGACCTTCTACGCTTTCTTCTCACCCAGCCATTTATTTTGGACTACGCTGGGCCAAGAGTCAGGATGTCTGGCTGTCTCCTGCTTAGGCCCCAGCGGTATCAACTAAGCCAAATCCTCATGTTTCTCCAGGCCTCTGTTTCCCCATCTGTAAAATGGAAATAATGATCCCTGTTCTCCAGAGGGCACGAGACAATCCCACAAAACTAAAACTAAATAAGGAAATGAGGATATTCACTGTGTACATCTGGGAAGCCCCAGAGCACGCTGTTTTTGTTGGGGGTTCAGGTAGAGGGGTTTGGAACTTAGAGACGCATGGACTCCTTTGCTTCCTTAATTTTCCTGTTTTTCCCAGAGGGGTGGGTTCCAACAGCATCCCAGAGCCCCATAACTCTCCCCAAGACTCTTCCCCCTCTGTCCTTACTGAGACCCCTGTCAGGGCTAAGGGAGGGCTCCTGGCTCCTTGAAGGAAGTCAAGCAGTTGCATGGGGCCCCTCGTGACCTTCCTCCTGTGGAGCAGTCCTGGAGTCCAGGGGAGGCATGAGGGGATCAAAAGCAAGAGCCAGCTTTCTATTTTCTCGGGCTGGTTGAGCTCCTATCCACCCCAATTATTCCAGCCTTCCTAGGACTACGCCATCTTAGTCATCCTGATGACCAGTCAAGGTCACGGGGGTCCTTGGTCTCAAGGGCTCAGTTTATACCAGGTCTTCATTAACTCTTCAGGCCTGGTGGCTCTTCCTGGGCATAGGAGCCAGGCTACCAAGACATCCTTCACGGGAAGCACATAGAGAGGGGCCAGCCTCACTCAATGACACTGATACCCTGCCTCCCTCCCACCTGTACACCGCGTGAGGGTGCACATATTCACACAGTCCTCCCTCACCAGGGCCGCTCCTTCCCTTACCCCATCCCTGTACCTCCCTCCCTCCACATGCCCTGGTCCATCTTTATAATCCTCAGTTGAACATGAACCATTTTAGATTTGTGTGAGCGGTAGGGGCTGGGTCCTCCATGACACCTTTGGTTCCCAGGGGTCCCAATGCCCGTGGAGTCCTTGAGTCAGGCATGGGTGGGGGTGCAGTTGCAGGGGATGATTTGTCCCTTCACATACCCCTCCTCTCCCTCTTTCAGCTCAGGGGGCCCTACTCCCTTTGAAAGATCTGAGCCCTCTAGGGGAAGGCTGGACCCCTTTCATCTGCCAGGCCTTCCTTCCAGTCCTGGGTCCCAGCCTGGGGGAAGGGTCTCCTTCCCTGGAGAACCTTCTCACAGACCTCCTCCTAGAAGGGGTCCCTCCGGGAGGGTCAGGGATGCTTGGAGGGGGCGGGACTTGGACAGTTGGGCCTGCAGCTGGGAGGGTGTGTCAGAACACCCCGCCCCTCCCCTGTTAGTGTTAACTCTTCAAGGCTGGCCTGGCCTCTCTTTCCCCCCCAAGCCTGGCTTCTCCTTCCTCTTTCCCACTTCCCCTAGGGAAGGAGGCAGCAAATGAGTGGTGAGGGGAGCTCTGTGGACGCTGTCAAATGGGGCGACTGTTGTCACCCCGAGGACGTGGCCCGGAGGAAGTGGAGGTTTAACAGGTGCCTAATTACAAGTCCCGCTGGCCGCCTTGTGCCACTCTCAAGACAGGGAAGAGCTTGGGTGAGGGCTGGGTAATGCCTGGGTAGGCCATCCTGTCACCCCGCTAATTAGGGTTATTGGGGCTCCTCCCCAAGGCGGGGACCAGGCCCCCTCCCTCCCATAGAAATAACTCTGGCTGCTCCCCAGCTGGGCACTCACTGCACCTTCCTGCCACCCGGGGCAGTGTCTGGGCCCTCGGCTCCCCCTCCCTCCACCTGCGCCTTCCACCCACCACCACGGCCACGGGAACCCACCTCAGGCGGAGGAAAAATACCGAGCCTAGAGACATGGGAGTTCGAGGAGCTTTCCAACTTCTACTCCTGTGTCTGAGCCCAGGTATGGGGCTGGGCAGTGGGCAGGGATGCCCAGCATGAGGCCAGATGGGCCGGGAAAAGGGCAGCAAGTACTCCCAGAGGAGCCTCAAAGGTGGCCTGCAAGGTTCTGGTAGGGGACCACCCACCCTCACCCTGCTACCATCCTCGTTTGGATACTGTCAAGAGGGAGGCCTGTCCCCAGGAGAACCTGTACCTGAAGGTTTGGGGGCAGTGTCCGTGTGCAGAGGTCTCTGCGTGGCTCTTCATGGTGTCTGAGGCCTGTGGGGCTCACACATGTGCAGCTGCTCCACGTGCAGCGTTCCTGCTGTGAACTGGAGGATGGGGCTGGCTTGGAGTAACCTGCGGGAGCTGGAGGTGGGGTAGGAGTCAGGTGAGCAGCAGCTCTGGGTGGGGGTTGAGGAGGAGCCTGGGAAGGCTCAGTTTTCACCGGATATTCTGTAGTGGGAGGGCCTACTCTCCCTAGGCCAGAGCATGGGGCCGGGGAGTTGCTTCCCTCGAAAGGGCTAAATCTGGATGGATATGTTTCTTCCGTCGTGTGTTGTGAGAGTTTCAGGTCTGTGGCCTCTCCAAGATGAGAGTGGTGATAGATGGCTCTTTCCAGAGCCTCCTCACCATGCTGGGGTGCTGCTGGAGGGCAGGGATCAGGTGTGGATGTGGTGGCTGCCTGCCCAGGTTGGGCAAGTTCTAACAAGAGCCACTGAGCTGGGGTCTGGATTTATGACGAAGTAGGAAGGAGGGTGGGGTGGGGGGACCATTTCGGCCTCTGCGTGTGTATGTACGTGTGTGATTCTGGCATGTACGGCAGGATGTCTGTGACGTCCTCTGGGTCTGAAGAGGTTGGCAGAGCCCACTCGGGAAGCTCCGGCTGTGCTCTGGAGTGCTGGGACATCTCCATGTTTGCAGTGTGTGTCTGGAGGTGGGTGAGCACAGATGCCGTGTGTATTTATGCTCCAGTGCCTTCTTGTGGAGGTGACTTTTCTCTCCTCCCTCAGTTCCCCTCTCTCACTTTCCTGTCTGGAAACAGCTGGGAAATTCAGAAAGGCTTTACCAGCTGAGAGTAGTCACTAGGAATGAGGTGACACCTCCTAGAGGGTAGCCAGCCCCTGGCAATTTTGTGGGGGGACAATCACCACTGACTCCTTCAGGATCCTTTCTCTCCCCAAGTCTTCCCAACCAGATTTCTCACCCCCTCTGGCTTTCTTCCCTCTCCCCAGCCTCCCTTTTCTCTCACATTCCTTGGAAGTACTTCCTCAGTGTCACAGCAAGAGGAATCATGGTGAGACTCCAGGAACAACTTCCAAAGAAGAAGGAGGAGGTACAGAAAAGGCTGGAAGCTTTGGGAGGAGGCTGAGAAAGCTTCTAAGGAGATTGAGAAGCTGGGGTGAGGCTTCCTGGCCTGGGACAATTGAAGAAAGACACTCAGCTTAACACAGGGTGGAGACACTTTTCTTCCAGCCTATCCCTCCATCCCGAGCCCCTATTCCTGAATACTTACCCTCCTGCCTGACTGGACTCCATGTTGTGGGCGAAGAGAATCTTCCTTGTTGGGAGGGTTGCTTCCCGTGGCTCTTTCCCAGGGTGGAGTCTCTTCTTGCACCTGACTTCTGGCTCATCTCTAAATTGCCTTGGGCCACCCCAAGATCTGGCAGATGACATTAGGATCCTTATCTCAGGAATGAGCTGGTGTTCCCTTGGCCTGGGGCTGGAAGAGGCATCCTCCTGTCCCGTTAGAGCCCCAGCAGCCAGCCTGCCTGCTCTGGGTCACCCTGGAATCTAACTGCATTAGGGCATGGCTGATGGCCCAGCCGGGGTTCCCAGGACTCTCACTAGCCTCTCTGGCCTCACCTGGCAAGCATGGCTTCTCAGATACATCTGGTCTTGAATGAATGCAGATGAAATCGTATGAGCAGGCCTTGGGCGTGTCTTCTGGATTACTGTGTTTGCCTGCAAATATGCGCCCGTGTTTGTATAGACCTGACAGTGTCTGTGTGTGTGTAGGAATAGGGGATTGCATGGGTATGTGGCTGCATTTTGAAGGCTTGTAAGGATGGGTATGTGTCAATATGTAAGTAAACACTGACACTGTATAATTGTGTTTGTGATTCTAAGAGTGCAAGTGTCCTGAGCCAGGGAAGGACATGATTGCTGAGACTTGGGGCAGGAACTCCAGAGTATGTGCTGACTCAGAAAAAGCTGTAGATGGAGAGTGGACAAGCTGGATGAGGGGCCTGGGGAGGAGTGATGCTGGAGGCTGGGAGGCAGGGTGCTGAGTGCCCAGGGTGGGGCCCTGGGTCCAACCTCCCTCTTATCCCTCTATTGGTCTAACCGGTTGGGGCTAGTGCTTGCCTTGGGGCTTCAGAGAAGGGAGGGAGAGGAGCTCAGTTCTAAGCTTCCAGGTCCTGGCTCCTAACTCTGCCCACCTGCCTCTGACTCAGGGGCAGGAGGGGCCCCAGTGGGAGTGAGAATATGGGAGTGTCAGTCATACAGGGGAAGGACACATGAGCTATAACGCCATACATCGTCATGCAAGGCTCATCTCATGCTGCCTTAGTTCTAGGCAGATGCCATCACTTCCCATCAATATAAATGTAGCCGGGTCACTGTCTGACAGTGCCCAGTGTCACCCAAGGGTACACACTATCACTTAGAGTACTTACAGAGTCAGGCACACATTGTCACATACCATACAGAGGCATAGAGCTGCAGACACACACAGACATACCCATACATGTACACACATACTGACACACAGACACACTCAATCTGCCTCTCAGGCTAGAAAGGGACCCCAGAAGTCATTGTGTCCATCCTTGTGCTTTTGAGCAGGAGCACCTCATTTGACCCACCACATTTGACTTTTAAGGAGTCAGATTCTTCCATTGGAGCAAATAGCCACTCTTGGTGCTCCACATGCCTACACACACACACACACACACACACATACACAAACATCCACACTATCATGTAAATATGTAAGTGGATATCCTGCATGGTAGTGTGCATGAATATCTTTGCAGCTACAAATACTCATAAGCATACAATGTACATTTGTGTATATATTTATTCATAAATACACATATATACACAATAATGCATACACACAAGCATACATAATAGCTATGTATTTACAAATAGTATTCATATACAAACCTACATAATCATAGGGAAAAAAATATATATGGACCAACAAGCACCCATAGACACTGCTGCCTGAATAAATAAGTCACATAAGTATGCACAGATATGCCTCTTCCAGTTCATGTGCATGTGCATGTGCATGTGCGCGTGTGCACACACACACACCACACACACACGCACACGCACACACACACACACATACTCACTAGGGCAGAAGCACCCTAGCGAAGCCCCACTGAGCCCTGGGTGACAGGTGACAGGAAACGGTGGAAGGAGAGGCTGAAGCTGACTGCTCAAACTCTGGCTCTGCTTTCCTTCACCCCATCTGCTCTGCCCTTACCCTAGCACTGCTGTCTGCTGTGCGGATCAACGGGGATGGCCAGGAGGTCCTGTACCTTGCGGAAGGTGATAATGTGAGACTGGGCTGTCCCTATATCCTGGACCCTGAGGACTATGGTCCCAATGGGCTGGACATTGAGTGGATGCAAGTCAACTCAGACCCCTCTCATAGGGAGAATGTGGTGAGTGCCGGGTGCAGGGCTCTTCTTACTCTGTGCTTTGTGATGTCTACCTGTCGGGCAGCCAATATCCTGAGGGGAGAAGGAGAATAATTTAAGAAACCAAGACCCTGTACTTCTCCAAGAACCCCAAGGCTTCTCAGGGAATGGCTCATAAAAACTGTGCAGCTGGGAATCAAGCTCGCCAGGCATTCTCCCTCCTCCCACCCTATTCCAAAGGGAAGATGAGGTGTGGTCTCTGTCCTTAAGAAATTCCCAGCCTGACCTTATACTTCTTTGAGGGATCTCACCCATTCTGTTAAGAGGTCAGTGGGTCGGGCATCATCATTACCATTTTCAGCTGGGAAAACTGAGTCTCAGAGTTTAGTCAATTGCCCAGAGCAGTTGGCACGTCTGTGGCTCTGCCTGTCTCACCACCTTTATTTTCCTCTCTTCTTCCCAGTTCCTTAGTTACCAGGATAAAAGGATCAACCATGGCAACCTCCCCCATCTGCAGCAGAGGGTTCGCTTTGCAGCCTCAGACCCCAGCCAGTATGATGCCTCCATCAACCTCATGAACCTGCAAGTATCCGACACAGCCACTTACGAGTGCCGGGTGAAGAAGACCACCATGGCCACCCGGAAGGTCATTGTTACTGTCCAAGGTATGGCCAGATTCCCGTGGGGTCCCCTTCCCCAGGCTTTAGAGCTAAGGCAGCTTGGCCATTCTGTGCCTGCTGTGCCTCCAGCCCGGGTCCTGGCTCACAATTGCCTGCCTTCTTGCAGCTCGTCCTGCAGTACCCATGTGTTGGGCTGAAGGCCACATGTCAAAGGGCAATGATGTGGTGCTGAAGTGCTTTGCCAACGGGGGCTCCCAGCCCCTTTCCTACAGGTGGGCCAAGATCAGCGGGCACACTCACCCCTACCGAGCTGGGTCCTACCACTCCCAGCACAGCTTCCACTCTGAGCTGTCCTATCAGGAGTCATTCCACAGCTCCATAAATCCAGGTGAGCGGGCCTTGGAGAGGGCGGAGAGGGAAGGCATGCATGATCAGGGACTCTGGGACCGGCTGGGGCTTTCTCTGGCTCATCAGTGGCACCAAGTCAAACCTGGAATTATGTGGGAGACTGCTCCTCTAGGACTGTCTCATCAGCTGCTATTGAAGGAAAAAGAGAAGGCAAAAGTGGGGGAGTCAGTCAAAAGCAGTATGGGTAATTTGGAAGGAACATGGGCTTCCATGGAAGGAGCTGGGCTTGAATCCTGGCTGGGACACCGACTGGCTGATAGTCTCAAACAAATGGCTTAACCTCTCTGTGCCACATGGAAAGGGAATAGTAATATCTACCTTTCAGAGATCTATGAGGATTAAATGGGATGAGGTGTATAAAATTTCTGCATATAGAAAAGGTGAATAGTATCAATGATTAAAGAATAACAGAGTTAGAAAGGACCTTAGTGTTCCTTTGGCCTAATCCTGTCTGAATGTACAAACGAGGAGAGGGAGGGGATTTCCCCCAATGTCACAGAGTGAATTGATGGTGTTGCTGGGAGAGTGGTCCTTCCTTACCTCTGTCTGGGGTGGGGGGGGGGGGAAGGTGGCTCACCTGGAGAGTGGAGTGGATCTCTGTGTGTGGGTACTCCGGCATCCTTTTCAAAGAGGCATCTCATCCCCTACCCCACAGGGGCTGAGGATGCTGTGGGAACTTTAGTAAGATGCCAGATTCTCTGCCTTACTATCTCCCTCTGATGCTCCCCAATTTCAGGCCTGAACAATGGAGAGCTGGTGTTGAAAAGTGTTTCCAAAGAGGATGATGGACTGTATCAGTGCACAGTGGCCAACCATGTGGGCTACAGTGTTTGTGTGGTGGAGGTGAAGGTCTCAGGTAGGTGCATTGGCTCTAAGGATTCTTGGCTGGGAGAGTAGAACTGGAGGGAGGGAACTGGGCTTTATTTTCTGGGTGTGTGTCCCACCACCACCCTAGGCACAGGGGATGGAACCCAGGGCCTGGCACATGCTAGGCAAATACTCTACCACTGAGCTACATCCCCAGACCCTTGGCTCTATTTTGGAGTCTTAGCTGTCTTTCTACTGCTAGAGTAACTGGAAATTCTGGGATAAACATGCAGACATAAGGGGTTAACTTGTATCTCCCCATACCTTCCTCACTGGGTGTCCCAGGGCCTGGAAATTCCAGGGGCTCCAGTCGTCTTTCCCACAGATCCCTGCCCTGGCAACTCCTGGTTAGTTAGGCATGGGTCAGGCTGCCAGAAACCTGATCCCCCCCACCCCGCCCCTCCGTTTCTCTCCACAGACACGCGGCGTGTGGGAATGATCATCGGGGCCATACTGGGCACTTTGCTCATGCTGGCCTGCCTGGCGTTGGGCATCTGGGGGCTCGTCTGCTGCTGCTGCGGAGGCTCCGGGTCTGGTGGCGCCCGGGGTGCCTTCGGCTACGGCGGCGGGGTCGGCGGAGGGGCCTGCGGCGGCGACTTGGCTAGTGAGATCAGGTAAAACCTGATGCATGCTGCATGCTGCTGTGCCGCAGGGGACCGGCGCCTTGCCCTCTTCACCCCTGCCTGCCACCGGCCGGCTGGGAACCCCACCCCAAACCTGCCCGCCATCACCACCCATCACCACGGAGTGCTGGGACTGCAGCATGTCGACCTGCACCTCGTCGCATGGCTTTCTGTCTCCCCCCTTTCCCCTCCCAGTCTCCACCTCTGCTCCCCTGCCCTCCATTTCTCTCCAGCCTATGCACCCTTCTGTCTGTCTTGTCTAGACTGTAAGCTCCTGGAGGGCAGGGCCTACGGTTTTTCCCGTTTCCCTTGTGTGGCGCCGGTGAGAACTCTGACCTGCTTATGGAAGAAGAGTTAAGAATAGTGCTAATAACTTATATTAGAAGCAAACTAGAAATAAAACTAGAACCAGACTAGCAGTGCTAATGATTGCAATGCCTTGGGGATGGAGAGAAAGATGGAGAAGACTGATGGGTAAAGGAGGTGAGAAGAAAGTGCGCAAGGTCAGGGTTAGTTGAGAAGGTTAGGGGAGTGCAGCTCCCAGAACTGTAAGGCTCCCTCCCTATTAGACGTGATAGTTCTGCGAAACTTCACAAAGAGACGGAGGGCGCCTGGATGGGTTGTTCGAACACGTGTGGACAAGTCCTGTCTGGAAGATGGGACGGTGGCACCTGGGATCGCTTGCAGGGTCGCCGGCCCAGGAAGGTGCAGAAAGGAGAGTAGGTTGAGGCCAAGGGAAAGAGGCGAGGGGCAGGTGGAGGGAGGTGCGGGAGACGAGAGGTTGCCAAGAGCCCCCAGCTCTGCCCAGGCCGTGCCCACGCCGTGCCGCGGAGGAGCCTGCTCACCCGCCCGCCTGTTGTTTTCCACAGAGAGGACGCCGTAGCGCCAGGGTGCAAGGCCAGCGGGCGCGGCAACCGCGTCACCCACCTCCTGGGGTACCCGACGCAGAACGTCAGCCGCTCCCTGCGCCGCAAGTACGCGCCTCCACCCTGCGGCGGCCCCGAGGACGTGGCCCTAGCCCCCCGCACCGTCGCAGCTGCCTGCGAAGCAGGCCCTTCCCCGGTCTACGTCAAGGTCAAGAGCGCCGAGCAGGCCGAGTGCTCCGAGGGGCCGCAGCTGGGCAAGGACGGACTTTTAGTGTGAGCGCGCGCCCCGCGCCGGGTGGCTCCCCGGCCGGGAGGCGGGTGTGGGGCTCTCTGCCTGCTGCTGGGGACACGTTCGGGCCGGCGCAGACCTCGCTCCTCCCAGACCGCCTGGCGCTGGGGTGCTGAGGAATTTCCCTCCGGAAAAGAGTAGGACGACAGAGCCTCCTCCCCCAAAGTGGGAGGGGGCGGGAAGGTCAGAGGAACGCAGTCCAGAGCCCTCCTGCACCCCGGAGGCTCCAGAGCCGGGGTTCGTGGGTTGAGGGGTGAAAGAGCTGGCGGAGTCAGTATCCGAGAGCCGAAGAGGCGCAGGTTACCTGGGTGTTCCCAGCCAAAGCAGAGGGCCCCGGCCCGGGTGGGTGGGAGTCTGGACTGAGTTGTTTTTGTGTGAAATCCTAGCTCTGAGGCAACAGTGTTAGCACAATAAAGAAGCTTTAAGACTGCGGTGGCTGTCGGTGTCACACGGAGGGGCGGGCATGGGGTGGAGGGACCAGGGGGATGTGCTCTGCTGCCCTGCCCCATACCTGTACCGTCTTCTCTTCCCCTTCTTATAGGGGGAGTCATTTCTGGAAGGGGTCATCTAAACCTACGCCTTCACAATACTGTGGGGGAAGTGAGGTCCCTCAGAGTGGTGGACTTTAAAACTAGATCAGAAGTCAGGAGACAGGACTGTCAGAGATGACCTCCAGATTTTCCCCCGATCATTCTCAGCATCCTCCTGTCTTCTCCCCTCATTTACCTAACCCTGACTTCTTTCTCTCCCAGAGGTATGCTTTCCTTCTCAGCAGCCAGGAACAGGTTCAGAGTCTGTGAAGGTAGGAAGACCTCAAGGCCTGCTAGCCCAACCTTCAATTTATAGGAAGGAAATTAAATTTATTGAGCACCCAGTAAGTGCCAGGTGCTTTTAAATATTTTATCTTTATTCATCTTTTACTTTGAAGAAACTGAGGCTCAGGAGTATTAGCTATCTCAACCAAGGCAATAAATGTAGTAATTCAGAATTTGGTCTAGAAATATTTAACTCCAGAACATCAGGCTGTTCCTCTGAATCTGAATTCCTTCAGTGGCATCCCTGACAAAGGATATTCCAACTTCTTATGTCCCTCCTGTGGCAGCTTACTATCTCCCACAGCAGGCTATTTAATAGAACATTTCTTCTATTGAACCATATAGCCTTTATCTCTTGGTCCAAGTTCTACTCTCAGGGAGTCCAGAGCATCATATTTCCGATTCAGCTGCCTCTTGTGAACTAAGCGGTTGTCCTCCATACAGCCAAGTTCAAGAGACATAGAACTGGACACCTGTCTGGTCTAGAGGTAGGGGATTTTCAGAAGTGAATAGTACTTCAGGGACATTTAGTCTTTCCCCAGCCACCTGCTTGCTGAGAGCCTTGATACTTTTCTGTCTCTCTCTTTTTTTTTTTTTTGGAAAGAAGGCAGTCTTTTGAATTCTTTCTGATTCTACCCTAGGGCAACTTGAAATGGGATATGCGTGGGTTCTAGAGTAACTGGGTTTAGGGATCCCTAAACCCTGCCTGGTAATACATAAGCAGGAATTGCTGGAGATGGCTTGGGTATTTGCAAAGGGGCAATGCATTGCTGGATCTGCCTTGACAGAACTTGGGAGGAGAGATGAGACAGTGGGGAGACAAAGAGAACCAGAGACAACTGGCCTGGAAGCTTGGAGATGGGGTGATTAGGGAATGGGCAGGGGTTTACAGGAAGGGGAACTGCACAGATAGGGAGCAGAAAAATTCGGGAACCGTTTATCCTTTCACATACTTGGTCATACTTCTGAGCACGTATCAGATGTCTTGTTTACAGATAGATTTAGATCTTCAGCAGGGCACTGAACCTGGCACACTTTTGCCCTAAGACAGGGGGCTGATGAGGTTGACCTGGAAAGGGTGCTCCCAGCCTGGGGCTCCTTTAGCTCAGCTTCTTGCAAGATGCAGAGGGACGGAGGCAACCATTTGGCCATATGGACTGTGTTGAGTGATATTATCTGCCCTATTCTGGGAGCCAGGAAGCCATGCTTAGACTTAGCCTTCACCAGAGAGGTGGAAACAGTGAGGCTCTGGCAATGGCTCAGCCCATTCAAAAGCAGCTGAGATTTCAGAGAGAATCTGGAAACAACTTCTGATTAGGGTGGCTCAGGCAGGAAGCCAGGGGAGTACTTAAATCCAAAGCCAAAATTGTAGCCGGTACCCTGCTCAAAGTCCCAGGGTGAGAGGAAGGGAGCTTTCTGTTCCAAGGATTTTGCTGCAGGGACACTTTGTTCTTTTTTGTTCATTTCTCTTGTCTGAAACCTTGTTTAATGCTGGAGTAGGGCACTTGTGATAAATATTCACCAGTGGCTTTGGGCTTGGGGTGGGGAGGTGAGCAGGGATGCTCTGGTTGGTAGCATCGCTGAAGCTCTATGATGTAAATACTCCTACTGTGGCTCTTTTCAACTGTTAACCTGATATTAGTGGCATGGAAGTAGGAGAAAGGTTCAGTAGCAGACCGTTGTAGTATTTCCACAATTCAGATAGAATAAAAGTGAATAGCCTCAAGAGCTTAAATAATAGAGAACTGTAGTAAGATAATCAAATCAGGATGAGTTTTCAGTACTTTCCACCTTTGTTTTAATATAACTTATTTATTTTTTATTTTTTTAAATGTTTTTTTTAAGAGAGAGAGAGAGAGTTTTAATATTTATTTTTTAGTTCTCGGTGGACGCAACATCTTTGTACGTGGTGCTGAGGATCGAACCCGAGTCGCACGCATGCCAGGCAAGCGCGCTACCGCTTGAGCCACATCCACAGCCCAATATAACTTATTTAATTGTAAGCTTAAATACTTTACTTTTAATCAGTGACTGCACTTAACAATTGACTTGCAAAATTTAGGACCACGTCACCAGGTGTTAGTCAGCTTTGCATCACTGCAACAAAATCCCTGAGATAATTAACTTCAGAAGAGGAAAGAGTTTTGTTGGCTCGTGGTTTCAGAGGTTTCGGTTCATGGTTGCCTGGTCCAGTTGCCTTTGGGCCTGTGGCAGAGCAGCACATCATGGCTGTGAAGATGCTCACCTCATGGCAGGTAGGAAGCAGAGAGGAAAAAAGGAAGAGAAGGAGCCAAGGTCCCAACGTCCCCTTCTAGGGCACCTCTCGTGATCTAACTTCCTCCCTGTAGCTCTACTTTCTAAAGTTTTCACGTGCTGAGTACAGTGGCACCCACTTATAATCCCAGGGCCTTTGCAGTCCGAGGCAGGAGGACCTCAAGTTTGAAGCCACCCTCAGCAACTTTAGTGAGAACTTGTCTCAAAATAAAAAAAATATAAAGGGCTGTGGAATGTAGCTCCGTGGTAGAGCACCCTTGGGTTCAATTCCTAGTACCATAGAAAGGAAAGGAAAGGAAGGGGCGGGTGGGGGAGGGGGAAGAAAGAAGGAAGAAAGGAAGGAAAGAAGGAAAGTTTTCACCCTCTCCCAGTAGCACCGTAGGCTATTCACCACTTAGCCTTTGAGAGACACTTATCCAGACCCTAGCAACAGTCAAGTGGAAGACTAGGTATACAAGTGCTGCCTTAAGTGTGGGGATCTCAAGATAGTTCTGTTTTTGTCAGTATTTCCGGAGAGACACAAATAGCCTGAAGTGTCTTATCTCCATTCCTCTTCCTAGTTCTGCCTTTTGCATCTCTCCTCAGAATTGCCAGGGCTAATTATAATTCCTTTGGCCACTGACAAATTATGGAGGTAATTTACATCTCCTTGGGAACCAAGTCCACTCTTGGATAGTCATCAGAAACCTAATTTATCATCCGTAGAATTTCTATGAATTTCCTCCCAGAGTATCCATCTTTGGGAATTTCATTCTAGAGACTCTTCCCCCCCCCCACCCCATACTGGGAATTGAACCCAGGGGTGTTCCACTATTGAACTACATCCACAGCCCTTTTTAGTTTTTATTTTGACAGGGTCTCGCTAAGTTGCCCAGGCTTGCTTTGAACTTGAGATCCTCTTGCCTCAGCCTGCCAAGTCCCTGGGATTACAAGTGTGTGCCATCACTCTGGCTCCTGGAGACACTTCTGAGTCCTTGCTGCCTCAGTGCATTCTCTGATTCTCCACTCCAGATTTAGGAAGTCATCTTCTAGCCATCTTTTCTTAATCTCCAAATTCTCAAAGCCGTTGGAATTCCGGTGAATTGTCTAGGCAGTCCTTTTCGAGTAGTGCTTACATAGACATAGCTACATAGAGATAATAAATGTAATGATGTCCATTTCATTTCAGTTATTCCACAGCCCCAAACTGGGATGACTAGGGGAGGGAATTTAATTTTATCTTCAGACTCACTGGAACAAGAGATTTGGGGGTAATTACCTATTATCCTTCCAGAGTTAGAAAACTACTAACGTCGATGTGCACAGGCTGTGGGCTGCAGTAGGCAGGGGACTGGATCAAAACTTTAACCCTGGTTCCAAGCTTCCTCGAGGAGCCTTCTCCTGGATTGTCACTCTGATTTGGTGAGAGCCTAGGAAACCCTGCTCTGGAGTTCACATTCTTCATCTGTCCAGCCCATCTGGAATAATCATTTCGTTTATTCCTGGAGCATGGAAACAAACCTGATTGCATTCCGTTACTGCTGCTTGGGCCAGGAAGGGTATGCTGAAGGGAAGTGGGGAGGGGGAGGAGAGGCTGCTTTGGGAAATCTTGATGAGCTTAGGTGTGGTCACTGTGCCTGTTGCAGGAGAGTGAACAAGATGGCCATCGGCCACCCCTCTGTGACCATGGTCCTTGGTAACCATATGGATGCTCTGGAAAAGACAAATGGCATGGGACACCGTGCAGGAGGAAGGAGACTGGAGCCCTTGACAAAGGCCAGAAATTAGGCCGAGGAGGATGGGGGGGAACCCCTCTAAGTGAGATAGATGATGGTGGGTCCTGAATGGGGGATAGAAAAGAAGGAAGAAGAAAGGAAAATTGTAAGAAATATTTGCGGGTGAGCTATGTTCCCCTCCCCAGATGTGCAGAGGAGCCTCAGTTTTGGAGTCAGACAGACCTGAGTTCATAATTACTTAACTTCCAGAATCTCCATGTCTTCATCTGTGAAACGGAAGAGGATGGGGTTATTTTGTGTGATGTGCATATTACACAGCCTGGTGCATAGCGGGTACCCAGCAAATGGTTGGTCCACATCCCTAATCTATAATTTCATCTCCCATAAGAGGACAGGCCTGGAGGCACAGAGCTAGCCACTACAGAGGTGGGAGTTGGAGCAGTGGGAGGTCCAAAAGGAGGGGGTTGGAGCAGGAAGAATGAAGCCTTGGGATTGAGCATGGAGACTGCATCATGTGGATGAAGGAGCATGGGATGTAGGAAACAGCAGGTGTTGAAGTAGGAGAACTAGTATGCCGCCCTTCTGGCTCCTGGACACACTTCTGAGGAAGCCTGGAGTCACATGCAGGTATTAATATTGACAAGAATTCTCATTAGTAACAGTGATACTAATAATAACAGGGAGTGCCTGAAACACAAGCTTGGCAGGGTCCGGGATGAGCTTCCAGAGTCCTTGGGGCCACCTCCCTGGACCAGGGTGTGTCCTCCTGTGCCATTCCCCTTCGACCTGCTCTCAGTTCCTGGAACTCAGGAGATACCTGCTGCCCTCTGGGCCTAGTATCCACCTGGGGTGCCCTCTAAAGCATTGGTTGTGACACCAGGGAGGCCTGGTGGATCATTCCTAAAGTCTTAGTGTCTTCGCTTTGTCCAGGAATGTTCAATGGGTAGCTAAAAGCAGGATTAAAAGATTTGGTGTCTCTGCCTCTATTTGCATCTGTCTCCTTTGCTCTGAGTCACTTTGGATTCCAGGGACAATAAGTCTCATTGGCAAACATCCTGTGACAAGCCATACCTCTAGGTAATAGCAACTTTGTTATTCTGATAAGGGCCCACCTGGTCAACCCTAAAATAATGATGGACCAGACCTTAGCTGATCAAGATCAACTGCTTTGGCAGCTGTGCGAATCCTCCAACTAGGTAACCCCCAACTCTTACCTTCATATCCCTTTCTATAAGACCTCAAGCTCACTGTCAGACCCTCAAAGGGCTGAGGATGTGGGTCCACTTCTTTCCCCAGTATAACTAATTAAAGTTCCTTTCCTGCTTTTCATCATTTCCTTTTCTCTGTTTGTTTGTTTGTTTTTGTTTTTGGAGGGGGGGACGAGTGGCTGAACCTGATTTGTTGGACCCCAGAATCAGGCCTCTGGTCTAGGACTTTGGTAACATCCACACAACTTTCCCAAAGCTGAGGAGAGACCTTCCCCACAGGGTGCACATAGCTTTTCTTTAATTTCATGGAAATCAACTCGGCATTGAAAATGGGTTCCTCCAGCCCTCTGCAAACCTGTACCCTAACTGGGGACTCTCCTCCTGTCATCCTCTGGCCTGTCCCCGTCTTCTGCCTGTCTGCTTGCAGCATTTTGGCTTTTTATCTCCAAAGGCTGGGATTTGGGCTCCCAGTGCCTGCTCTAGCCTCAGCCCTCCCCTAGCCTCGCTCCCTGACCAAGTCAGTTTTCCTTGCAGAGAGAGCTCCCCTACCTCCCTTCTCCTCCGCTTTCCTGGCCCGCCTCCACAGGAAGCCGGCTTGGCCTTGCCCAGTCCCATTGTCTCAGTCTCTCCCTGCTTCCAGACAAGGGAAAGGGTGTGTCCTTTATTATCTATGTCCTTCCTTGGGAGTGTCCTGTCCTTCTCTCATCTCCCTCAGCCTGGACTTCCCCTGAGAGGAGGGCCCTGTCTCTTCCATTCTGAACATCGACTCCCTTTTGAGCTCAGAATTTCTTTCTGAGTGGGGTGTGGTGGAGCACACCTGTAATACCCGCTACGCAGAAGGCTAAGACAGGAGGATCAAAAGTTGGAGGCCAGCTTTGGCAATTTAGTGAAATACTGTCTCAAAAAAATCAAATAGAAAATACTGGGGATTCAGTTCAGTATAGAGTGTCCCTGTGTTCAATCCCCAGTGCTGAAACACCAACACCTATTTGAATTGGTAGATAAAAATTGGAGTGATGGATAGAATATGTACTAGAGCCTCTTATTTCATTATGGGGTGAATTAAAAAAAAAAATATATATATATATATATATCACTGCTTGAGATAGTATGGAACGAGCCAAACATATCCTCCCAAATCTCTCTCTCTCTCTCTCTCTCTCTCTCTCTCTCTCTCTTTTTTTGTACTGAGGATTGAATCAGAGGCACTTTGCCACTGAGCTACATCCCCAGAACTTTTTATTTTTTATTTTGAGACACAGTCTAGATTGTTCAGGCTTGGCCTCAGACTTGCAATCCTCCTGTCTCAGCCTCCAGAGTGACTGGGGTCATGGGAGTGCACCACCATGCCCAGCCCAAACTCATCTCAAAGGGGCGTGTGCAGCTTGCTTTCCAGGACAGTGGGCAGTCAGAGCCAGGAAGGCCTGTGAATCAGTCCCTAGTGCTCCGGCTCTTCAGGTGAGGGTAAGCTGCCATGTCTACGGGCTGGATCATGGTGTCCCTGTTCCTCTGACTAGTCGACTCTGTCAAAGCTCTTTCCTGTACAGAATACAGGTTTCTCACTAATGGTTTGTTAAGAACTTGAGGATATGCCATATTTCTGAGCAGTGCTATTAAAAAATTGAGCAACAGATCCTTGGTTAGGAGCCTCACCTGCTATTATAACATTGTTCCTGGGGAGAAATCTGATTCCTTCCTCTCAGTAAACATCAGCCTTTCCAGGAATGGAGCACTCAGCCTGAGACAGTGAGGGGCTAGGAGTCATATCCCACCCAGCTGCCCCATCTTCCTACTTAGCCACCTAAAATCTATGTGCCGATAACACCCATATTTAGGCACCCAAGCCAGGGCTCTCTCTTACATTTCATGCTTGTCTGCTTGGATATATATTGATTGATTGGTCCAAGGGATGGAAAACAGTGATACTCTATCTTTTTTTAAAAAAAAAAATATATTTTTTTAGTTGTACATACACACAATATCTTTATTTTATTTTTATGTGGTGCTGAGGATCGAACCCAGGGCTTCTCACGTGCTAGGCGAGCGCTCTACCACTGAGCCACAACCCGAGCCCCATACTCTATCTTTTGATTTACATCCCCAGCCTTTTTATTTTATTTTAAAGACGGGGGTCTTACTAAATTGCCTATGGTGACCTCAAACTTGGGATCCTCTTGTCTCAGCCTCCCAAGTCACTGGGATTATAGGCAATTGTCCAGCTCTGCTTACATATTTAACAGACAGCTGAAATTTAACACGTCCCCCAAACCACCTTGGATCAACCGTAAATTATTCCACTGTCTCCCCCCCTCTCAGATCATGGTGCCTCTGTCCTTTACCTCCTCTGACCACATGCAACCAGTCAGGAGGCCTTACTGACTCAGCCTTCAGAGCAGGGCCAGAATCCAACCTTCTCTCCCGTTACCTTGGAGCTCCCAGGCCATGGCCCCTGAGAAGGTAAGACATTAGTGAGAAGCAGCCCAATCTCTCATGGATGGTGAGAATTTCCTAAGATGTTTAGAGGGTAGTTGAAGTCCAGCCTATTGGTTATCCTGCCTGGAAAGGGGAGGTGTAGCCCTGGAATTGCCTAACCTGGGATTCCTAGCTTCCTCAATGGAGGGGATGTCTGAACAGTAGCCATGTATTGTCCACCTGCACATTCCTCACCCTCTGCATTCACTTAGTTAGAAGTATGTTTTGGTGATGTATTTACACCTGTGAGTGGTAGGACTGGGGTATTAAACCTGATCCTTCCAGAAGCAACCAGTCTCCCAAGAGATATCTTTAAATGCATTTGGAGAAATTTAAAAATGATACATACAATTGTTGACTCAGCTCCCTGGAAAGTGTACATGCTATGAGATCATTCGGGAGGAAGGCTTCTGCAAGTAGGAGTGCCTGGGGTTGTGCCTGTAATCATTTGCTTAGAAAGCAAGATAGATCAGTGAGTACATGCCGGGGCTGGGAGTTAGGGAGAAGATCCTGGATAAAGAGATAAAGTGCATGAGTAAGTCATGTTCAGGGGACAGACAGGAGCCCAGTCTGGAAAGCAGAGAGTGAGTGGGCACTGCTGATAGCTGCCACCTCCATCTTAAGGCCCCTGAGAGCTAGGGATGGAGTTAGGAGAGGAGTCAAGTGTGCCTGCCCACCAATATGCTCCCAGCAGGCCATCTGGCTCCTGACCAAAGGCCCTTACTTCTGCTGCTCACTGCCCACTGAAGCCTCATCCCTCCAACACTCCAGCTTTCTCTCCATCTTCCCCAGGATTCCCCAAAGCAGACATGCAAGAGAACTGCTCTTCTCTTCAGTGTACAGAGCATGGTTGATTTAGCCCTGCAGGAATGAGGCCACTCTGATGGTAGCATTGAGGGTGTGCTGGCCCCAGAGGTAAAGAGAAGTGGTAGTGATGGATGTTTGTGCATCCCTCAAACTGATGGTTGGACAATCTTCTCGGGGGCTGGGCAGTGAGGGGGGAGTACAATCACTGGGGACAATGATGGCCAGATGGACACAGCTTCTAGGAATAGGACATGACAGATCATAGAATCCTTCTCTGCAGTCCTAGGAACATTCCTGCCCCATGGCCCAGACTCTCTGCTTTCTCCTCCTTCATGGAACCCATTCACCCTGGGAAGGATACAGGACATCTGCAGCCCGGAGTGGCTGGATAGCCAGAAACATTGCCTGTTTCAGCCCTGCTCCAGCCCTGTGCTTGTTAGCCCCTTGCTAGCAGGTACTGGTCTATAATAAGAAGCACCCTCCTCACTGTCCAGCAATGGTGACTTTCTCCAGCCTCCTAACTCTGGGGCAGCTCCTCTCCACTTACCCCTGAGGAACAGTCATGGCATCTAGAAAAGCAGCTCCTTTTGCAATGAGTAATACACTGTGGCTTCTGTGTCTGACCGTACCCACCTGACCAAGTCACTGTCATTGCTTGGGAAAACCCCCCTTAAATAGCATCAGGGGCTCCACTTGGACACTCCATGTGGGACCCTGAATGTTGTAGGGGTAGGCTTGAGGTGGAATGGGTTCCGGGGGAGGGTTGGGATCAGGGACAGTTCCACATGGCTACTGAGGCAGCTCAAGCACTCCCCACCGTTATGAATCTTGGGTTCTGAATGTTCCAGAACTTTCTAAAAATTGGTATGCAGAATTCTGGCCAGATGACAAAGGAGTTGACCAGGACACCATGACCCTGGACCAGTTGGGGTTGAAGGTGCTGTGGGAGGTTCTGTTTACCCAAAGATATCTTCTCTGTCCTCAGGTTCATGTTGAAGGAACCTGGCAGATCTGCAGTGTGAAAACCTACCTGATTATAAGCATGTCCCCATTCATTGTCCTAGCTGGGAGTGGAGTCAGGGCACAGGAGGATTCTTTTTTTTCCCCCTACAAGTAAATGTCCATTGAAATGATTAGGTTGACGCATATAAAATTACCTATATGTGACTCATTTTTAAACTTGCAAGAATGACAATTTTCATGATTCATCCCAACATACTGTTAAGCCTCCAAATGTTTGCTCTTTTTCAAGCCCCTGTTCCATGATAATTAGGGATGAATGAGCTGGGCTTGGTGGCGCACGTCTGTAATTCCGGCAACCTGGGAGCCAGAGGCAGGAGGAGACTTGACAACTTAGTGAGACCCTGTTTCAACATAAAATTCAAAAAGAGGATATGGGGATGTGGCTCAGTGGTAGAGCACCCCTGAGTTCTATCCCCAGGACCATAAAAACAAATACATAAGTAATATAAATATAAATAAAACAATGAATGAACTCTCAACTTCACTCTTCTGTGGGTATATCCGGTTTATGTGCATGGCACCACCATCTGCCTGGATGCTCAGGTCAGACACCCTGTGTCATTCTTGACCTTCCTTGAACGGAGGCTACCGAGCCCTGCCTATTCTAGCTCCCATATATTTTTCCTGCACCCATCCACTTCTTTCTTCACCCTGTGTCCATCTTGATTTCAAGCTACTGTCATTTTCTGCTAGGTTGGCTGCAATTACTTCATCTTCCTGCTTCCCGTCTCCCTACTTTAATCTATTCTCCACACAGCACCAGAGTGATTTTTTTTTTCAGAAGTCTGATCACGTCTTTTCCCTTCTTAAAGCTCTTTAGTGGCCTCCTTTTACATTTATAATTAAAATTTAAATCCTACCATGTCCTTACCAGGCCCTCCTTGACCTCTGCTGTTGTCTCCTCCCGGGGTCCCTCCTGCTTATTACCCTCTGGCCATGGGGACTCCCCTCGTGCATTCACAGATGCCAAGGTCTTTCCAGAAGGGCTCCACACTGCTGGCTCCTCAGAGTGCAGGCACTTCAGACCCTTTGTTTTATTAATTCTTACTCTCCCTGCTGGATGCAGCTTGAATGTCCTTTCTACACTGAGCTATAGCCTCAGCCCTTTCGCTTTTTTATTTTGTGACAAGACCTTGCTAAGTTGGCCAGCTTGGCCTTGAACTTGCAAACCTCTTGCCTCAGCCTCCCGAGCAGCTGGGGGTACAGGTGTGCATCACCACCTGCAGTGCCCCTTGCTATTCTTGCTCAAGGATTTCAGTTATTTTCTTCTACAGAGCTTAGCACAATTTAAATCAAACATTTGTGCTTATTCACTCAGTGTCTGTCTCTCCCTACTTGATTGCAAGCTTCCTGCGTGCAGAGATGTTTGTCTAATTGACAGAAGCATTCCCAATGTCTCTGGCACCTAGTAGGTGCTCATTAAAGGTGGGCTGAGAGAATGAACTCTGAGGGACAGACAGTTCAGTCTTTCGGGAAATCAGGGTCTACTGTCCCAAGTTTGACTTCAGCCCTCTTGTGCTGTGCTGCTACTCCTGAGCGGCAGTGAGAACTGGGGGGTTGCTGTTAGTCATTGGTGGGGTTGGAGGGTTCTCAGATTTAGGAGATAGATGGGAATTATGATAGAAAAAAAGTTCATGATTAAGCTGGATATAGTGATGCACACCTGTAATCCCAGCTACTCTGAGGGCTGGGGCAGGAGGGATAGTCAGTTCAAGGCCAGTCTGGGGAACTTAGTGAGACTCTGTCTCTAAATAAAAGATAAAAAGGGCTAGGGTTGTGTCTCAGTGGTTAAACACTCCTGGGTTCAATCCCTGGCATCCAAAACAAAAACAAACAAACAAACAAATAAACAAACACTAAAAAGGGCTGGGAGTGTAGCTTGGTGGTAGAGTGTCCCTGGGTTCAATCCTCAGTATAAAAAAAAAAAAAAAGTCAGGGGAGGAGTTCTTATATTCAGGCCTGCCCTTAACATTTATAATTATAAATCAAGCTAACAAATTGTTACATAAAATTATTATTATTATTATTTTAAATAAACTGCAAGGTCAAGTTTAGATTCAGAAATCTTGGACTCTTTAGGGTTTCATACCAAAACTTGATGGTGTAGGAAAAACGAGTCCCTTGCTCCAGGCCCTAGGAGAGACCTCTTCTCTTTCCAGCCACATCTCCATCCCGCACCATGAAGGGCCTTGGGCCCACTCATGTGGCTGCTCTGGACTTCATCCAGGTCCCTCTTCAAAGCTATCCTCAGACTTTAGGGTAATAGGTGGTTTGGCCCGTCTTTGGCAGGATGAATCCAGGCAAGGAGTCCCCAAATTACCATTTGGAGAGAAAATCCTAGGATCCTGGATTCCTGGAGTGTGATCAGGTCGGGAGGGAGCACTGGGTGGGTGTCCCCTTGGTGTGCTGCCTGTGGAGCAAAGCCAGAGCAGGCCTCTGTAGCCCTAGCCAGAGCAGCCGCCTTCTTGCTTTGGTGTGAGGGTGATGCTCTCTGTCTTATGGCCTTCAGAGACAGATGCACAGGGCGAGGACTGACAGGCATCCTGCGGTGCTTGTCCTTTGGGGCACAGCCTCCCAGAGAAGAGGCTCTGCATTAACTGTTGTTTGGATTGGCCGAGGCTCTGGCTGCTAATTTTGGCCTTCAGTTTTGAATTCCCTCTCAGGCGAGTAATGGGTAGCTCCATTGTCTCCTGACTGTCCAAGCTTCAGGTCAGCAGGTGAGCTGAGAGCCTCAGTCCTCCCCTGTCTTTCTTGTCCTTTTTCCTGGAGTGGCCAGACCTGTGGTCAGTCCTTCCACCATCTGCATCTCTCATGTTCTCATTCAGAGACATGCTGCACATGGGTGTTCAGAGCTGGCAGAAATCAAGGCTCTGAGTATGTGTAGGGATTGTTAGGAATTTTCTGGAAAGGTTATGCTGTAGGGTTATTGTTATTGATGAGGGGCAAGGGAATCCCATGGTATTTCTGAGCAAGGAAGGAAGAAGGCCAGATTACCAGGGATTGTGGCTGGAAGGACTGGGGCAGGGGTGTTGGTTCTCAGACCTGGTCAGGAGAACCATGGTGAGAACCCTGGAGCTCTGAGCTCCTGCAGTGAAGCTGACCAAAGGTGGGCACCTGGTGAGTGGACTGACCAGTGGGCAGGTGGGGAGCAGCCGGTGGAGCTCAGAAAACCTCCTCATTTTCTGTCCAGCTAGGCAGAGTTTCAGTGACTTATCCAACCTTGGAAGACTCCCGAGGACCCTTCCCAGCCAGGGGGTGCAGATTGAAGGCCAACAGGAGGGTCTGGCAGGCAGGACTGAGCACACTAACGTGCATGCAGGCAGGCAGGCCAGACTTCACCCTGGGACCAGGCTCCAGCCCCAGCCCTTGTGAGCAGACCGCATCTTTCTATCGGGGATGCTGAAGACAACCTCTGATTAAAGAAATCTCTGCTGCTCTGGCAAGACCTGCCCCGGGAAACTACCAGGCCACACCTACGTTTTCAATTTCTGTCAATGAAACTTTTGTTCCTGATCCAAAGTTTCTGCCCTTTCACTATTTTCCCTGGGGACCCAGTTGGCTCTCCCTGGGGCAGACGTCTCCCAGGACAGTATATGCCTAAGAGCTCCTGCTGGGGGCTGATTGCTCATTGGCATCATTTGCTGATGTGACTGTGAGTCCTTTGAGGACAGGGACAGTGATGCTACTATTTAGTCATCTCTGAAACTGTATTGATGCTGATAATTAGCAGGTGCTTACCTAGTAAGCAAATGCTTACTGAATGAACAGACGGATGCCTTTCCTGTTCTACAGATTTCTGTTCAAACTTCTCTTTTTTAGATATTTCATTATTTTATTTTTGGAGGGTACTGGAATTAAATCCAGAGGGCCTCTACCACTATGCTACAATCCCCCAACCATTTTAAATTTTATTTTGAGACAGGGTCCCCCTAAGTTGCCCAGGCTGGCCTTGAACTTACAGTCCTCTGCTTCAGCCTCCCAAGTAGCTGGGATCACAGGCACACACCACCTGCTAGGCTTGGTATTTTATTTTATTGAACCAACGGCTGCCTCTGACAACATGTCCTATAATTCTACCTTATTCCCGCCACCCTCCCCCCCCCAAAAAAAAGAGTCCGTGGTCCCAGCTAGTCCAGTCGAGCTTCACTGTTGGCAACGGAATCTTCTCTGAGTAACCAGGGAACAGAAAACTGAAAAGAATACTTCCACTCAGGCCCCAGGGTCTGCATCCCCAAGGCCTCTGGCTTTGTCCTTTCTGTGACCTGATTGGTCAGCATTTTCTTTGGGTCTCTGAGCTACCCACAACTTTCTAATGAATTCTTTATTTACTTTAGTTAAGACTAGAGTTGATTTCTGTTAAAGAAGCTTGACTGATACAAATGTTTCCCCACTCTTATTCTCCTTCTCCTTCTTCTGGTACTGGGGGTTGGAACCAAGGGGCGCTTGACCACTGAGCTACATCTCCAACCGTTTTCATTATTCTATTTTGAAAGAGGATCTCCCTAAATTTCCCAGGCTGGCCTTGAACTTGTGATCCTCTTGCCTCTGTCTCCTGAGTGGCTGGGATTAAAGGTGTGTACCCGAGTGCCTGGCTGTTCATTTATTCTTTAATTTATAATTCATTCTTAATAATGGAAGGATCTTAAGAATTATCTGGGGCAGGAATGGCTAATAGCTTTCATCTCGGTTCCTAACTTTAATTGGTTGGTAGGGGTAACTTGAGGGTTACATCTGGGCTCAGTGGGAAAAGTGTGTCATAATTAATTAGTTGCATCTGACATAGCCCTGGAAAAGCCAAAGTCTGGATATATGTGCTGTGTATTTGTCATTCCTAATGCAACTTCGTACCTAATTTGAAAAGTCTCCAGTCTAGGATCTTGCTCTGAGATGGTTTTTCCTTAAGCATGTTTATGAAACAGCTGAATGAATTAGGTACATTTATTGAAATTGCATAACATTCATTGAAATTGTATATTTGGTTGACTTCATTTGCTAGAAAGTTCTTCTCTGGTAGTATGGTACAGTGTGAGAGGCTGGATTGATTGAGATAAACTAAAGCTAATTCTGACTTTTCCCACTGACTAATTATGTAATTTTAGGGGTGTGGCAATCTCTTTGGGCCTCAGTTTTCTACCTAAGAAATGAAAGCAAACAAACAAACAACTTAGCTTTTTTTTTTTTTTTGGTGGCACATACCTATAATTCCAGAGATTTGGGAGGTTGAGGCAGGAAGATCACAAGTTCAAGACCATTATATTGGGAAAGTTAGCAAGACCCTGTCTCAAAATAAAAAAAAAATAAATAAAAAGGGCTGGAGAAGTGGCTTAGTGGTGTAGCACCCTCAGTGCCAAATACTAAAAAAAAAAAAAAAAAGCCAAACCCCAAACCAAAAACAACAAAAAAACCCCACTTGAATTGAACAACCACAGATTCTTTCCAGTTTTCAGTTTTAATATCCTATTATTTATATGAGTCAATATCTGCTTCTTAGTGATATGCTCCATTGGACTCAGTTACACAGTCTGGGCTTATGTGATAGCTCTTCAAATATTTGAGCACGCATGCCCCTCTGAATTTTTTGCTCCAGGTTAAACATGACCAGTTTCTTCAATAATTTCTCATATGATAAAACTTCTGAATGTGTCACCATTACGATCACCCTGTAATGCACACTTAAGTTTTCCAGTGTTCCCTGAAAGGGTGATCCCCAGAGCAGGACCCAGGTTCGCTGTGCTTCCTGGATCTAGGGATAGTCATATTTGGTAGTTTTATAGGCTGTTCCTTCAGGCTGCAAGCAGAGCAGGTGCAGGGAGCCATGGAGTCAAATCTGGAAGTAAGTGGTGCTTCTCTGAGAGATCAGAAAGTAACCAAGAACCAATTGACAGAACAGGTATTTCTACTTCTTCATAAACACGGACGGAAGATTCCCCAGAGACGGCATTAATGTTTGCAGCTGTTGTCCTTCTCTCTCCCCACTCTCCTTTTTTAAAAAAGCACTGGGTGTTCATATCTTCATTAATGAAAAAAATGTTCTCGGCAACGCCTTTACCGTGGCCTTCCCCCTTCTCGCCACTACCAAGTCACATGACCCCTTTGCCCTATCAGCGCTTGTGTTTGTCCTTGGCACAGAAGAACAGGTGCAAAGGCGGACAACATAAAGTGAAATAAATATAAGAAGCCAGGCGCAGTTCACTGGCCTGTAATCCCAGAGATTTTCGAGGCTGAGCTAGGAGGATTGCAAGTTTGAGGCCAGACTGAACAATTTACCAAGAATCTGTTTGAAAATAAAAAGTGAAAGAGGCTGGGAATATAGCTTAGAGCCCCAAGGTCCAATCTCCAGTAATACATGCCCCCCACCCCCCCACACACACAGTGGAAAAGCAGGTTTGGAGAGGGTTCTGGTCTGATCATGAGCCTAGCTGAAACAAGGATTTTTTTTTTTTTTTTTTTGTAATGGGGATAAAACCCAGGAGTGCCTTACCACTGAGCTATTCCCTCAGCCAGTTTTATTGTTTGTGGTTTGTTTGTTTATTTATTTATTTTGAGACAGTTTCTCACTCAGGGGCCCATGCTGGCCTTGAATTTGTGGTCCTCCTGCCTCAGCCTCCTTCTGAGCGGCTGGGATTACAGGCCTGTGCCCCTGAACACAGCTCATGGAAATAAGGATGTAAGAGGTCATTCTGGGAGCAGCCTGATATCTGAACTGACGGGAGTGGGACTCTCTGCCACCCAAACCCGAAGGAAGGGGTGTTCTGAAGACCGCAAGGCCCCATGGGATGTGACCTCAGACTCTCTCTGGACCCTTTGCCTGTCCCTTCTCTTTGCTTTGTTTGAACCTAGCCACTCTGACCTTTCTTACTTAGGGCCTTTGCATTTTCTGTTGTGTCTGGAGCACTTTCTGCCCTCTCCTTCACTTCCCTGGCCTCTCTGTTCTGGTGTCACCTTTTCAGAAAGTGACACCTTATCTAAGACAGACCCTTTGTCCCCAGCATATCATTCCCTCGCCTTTTACTCTGCCTTATTCTTCTTCACAGAACAAGCCAACATCTAACACAGACTTGCTCATTTATTTATATGGTATAGAAAATAAACTCCTTGTAGGCAAAGGCTTTTCTTTGTTCCCAAGTGTGACTCCCCCCGGGTGCTCAAAGTGCACCCATCATGTGTGGAACCCTCAATTCCTATTTGTGATGCTGTCACTTTTAAAGCATCAATCTCAATGCTTATGAGCACAAAAATTGGTCTCATGGAAACCCTTTGTGTTTTTTTTTTTTCAATAGAAGGTTAATGAGTCTACTAGTTGACAAGTGAGTCACACTGGGGATGGGAACACTAGTTTATTCGAGCAGCGTGGATCTGTTCAAAGAGGCCCCGGTGCAGTTCACTGCAAAATCACTGTGTAGGCAAGGCTGCTAAGAGTCATTCTGTGAGGAAGAACCGTGGGCCCCACCCCATTTACAAGTGCTCTGATCTGAGTTGAGACTCTGCGGATGAAGGGAGGAAAGGTGGGGAGTGGTGTGTGTTTTTTGTCCATGGACCAACCTTGGCTCATTGCTAGATCTTGGGCTTTTTTTTTTTTTCTTACATCATTTTTAGGGGCAGGCCAGTTTTGCGTAATTCAGTGATCAGGCATGAGGGATGCCTCTGAGTGGCAAGCCAGGGCAGAACCAGGGGGCATGTACACTGTGCAGTGGGCTTAGGTGGAAGTAAGAGAGAAGTAGGTGCAGGAAATGGATGGGAATTAGGTAAATCCAGGTGAAAATCAGGGGAACTCTAAAAAGATCCACGAAGAGGAAATCCAGGAACAGCTGAGTGGAGGAGGGAGCCTGTTTTACTGATCATTTGTGCAAAGTCAAGTGCTTCCCAGGCATCAGGGAGAAGAGAGATGGTCCTAGGACAGGACTGACATCTTAGTGGAGAGATCAAAGCCACTCTGGGTAAATATTCAAAAATCTATGTCTATTCTTTCAACACCTCCTTCCTTTCTATTAGCAAGACTTGAGTGAGACTCAGAATAAAATCCAATGGCCACAATAACATCTTCTATCCCATATGTCAATGTGACCTTGACAGCCTCCCATTGAATGGTGGGATCTTTGTCTCTCTCCTTGAACTTGGGTAGCTTTTCTACACTTGCATCTGAAAAGGAAAATGGTAGAGTCTAAAATGCCTCAGCACCCCTCCGCTCCATAATTTTCCTTCTCTGTAGCTTTTCCTGGATCTTCCCTCCAAGTCTCAGGCAGAAAGACTTACCCTGAGCTCAGCTGCTTTTGTGGAAGTTGAGCAAGAACTTCCTATTGGTTGAGGCAAATTCAGTATATCTTTTCAGTATTTCAGTATATATTTTCAGTCACTGTGCTAGAGAGTGAGGAGAGAACCTTAATGATACACTCTGCCCCTCCTCCCCTAGATCCTGAAAGAGGGATGAGGGTCAATGGAGATGGTGAGGATGTCTCTTAATAAGATGTTACCAGTCAAATGGCTTTCATTCCAACCATATGGCATGCCAACCATTCTTGGTCAACCTTAACTGCAAAATATTTTTGAGGGGCCATGAACTCAGATGACCTAAAAGTTCTTCAGGCCAGAAAGAGAAATCCCTGTTCCCTACCTCTCACCTTCACTTATTTGAGAACCCGTTCTTTTAATAATAATAAGTATTGGAACCTCAAACCATGGGGGCTGGAGGCTAGACTGGAACTGGTAATGTGTGATTAATTTTCTCTGTTCAAATGCTGAATGTCTTTTTTTTAAAAAAAAACATTTATATATATATATTTTATACATTTATTTATTTGTGTGTGGTGCTGAAGATCGATCCCAGGGCCTTGCACGTGCGAGGCGAGCGCTCTACCACTGAGCCACAACCCCAGCCCCTGTTGAACGTCTTTTAGAGCCTAGGACCAGAGCTGGAGGCAGTTCTTTGGGGAATGGTGAGTGCCTTGAATAGTCCGTGTCCATGTGATCTTGGAGAACGTCTCGAGTAGTATTGGGTTTAAACCCAGGGGTGCTCTACCACGGAGCCACATCCTCAGCCTTTTTCATTGTCGTTCTTCTTGAGTCGGGGTCTTGCTAAGCTGCCCAGGCTGGCTTCACACTGGCAATCCTCCTGAGCCTCCAGAGTGGTTGGATTACAGGCCTGTGCCACCATTCCCGGCCTCCTGGTGTTCTTGAGGGAACATCCTGTTAGCCCCGTCTTGTCCAGCACTGAGAGCCAGGACATGAACAGTGAGGAGAAAGAAGGGAGCGGTGTCGAAGTTTATGCCAATACTTTCTGTCCTGCCAGTGTGACAGCTGCCCAGGCTGTTCCAGAAATGTCACAGGAGGTAGAAGGTCCCTGAAGGTTTCCAGGTACCAGCTGTGTCCCGGGAGCATCATGTGCTTAGACAGGGGGTTTCCTCATGACCCAGTGGTCAGATTTTATTGTCTCTCGTGGCACTTTCTACACAAGGGGGTTCTCTGTCTCTGCAGCCACTCGGTCAGTACAGGCGTCCCTCTTCTTTTTCCCTGGTGAGGAGATCAGAAAGAAAGTTACCCCTCTCATGTTTAGAATCTGGCATACTTGGTCTGGCCCCAGGGCTCCGAATTCTGTTTTCTGTCATAAGGTCACCTTGGGCAAAGGGACATCTCTCCTTAGCTTCCATAATCATGGAAAAGGAAACTCTTAAGGTACAGGACGTTCTTCTTAATGTCTGATCTTGATGTGCACCTGTGCCATGTATTTAGCTGTAGAAGCCATGGGAAGTTAGGGCTGTGATGGATGGACCTGGTTAAATGACCAGAGGCCACATGGTAGACTTAGGACCAGCCTCGGAACTCCCTGTGTGGAGTCTCTCCACTATCCCAGGTGGTTGGGTCCTCTTTATCCCTTCTCAATAGTCAAAGTTGCTCTTTTCTGAACCTTGAAAGATTAGGCTAAGTGAAGAAACCAGTCACAGAGGACCACACAATGTGATTCCATTTATATGAAATGTTCAGAATAGAAAAATACAGAGAAACAGAAAGTAAATTAGTGGTTGCTTGGGAAAGTGGGAGGAATGGAGGAATTGGGGTTATGGGTTTCTTTTTGGGGCAGTGGAAATGTTTTAAAATTGGTGTAGTGATAAATGTACAACTCTGTGGATAGACTAAAAGCCAGTGAGTTGTGCACTGTGTGAATTATATCTCAATAAAGCTGTTTTTTTAAAAAAACTGCTCTTGCGGGCTGGGATGTAGCTCAGTGGCAAAGCGTCTGCCTTGCATTCGCAAAGCCCTGGGTTCGACCCCCAGTTCCAAAAAAGACAAAAAAAAAAAGAACCCCACCAAAAAAAAAAAAATAAGATTAAAAAAAAAACAACAAAAAAACCTGCTTTTGCTAGGTGTGGTGGTATATGCCTGTAATCCCAGCAGCCCAGGAAGCTGAGGCAGGACGATTGCAAATTCAAGGCCTGTCTCAGCAACTTAGTGAGACTCTATTTCAAAGTAGAATTTCAAAGGGCCGGAGATGTAGCAGAGTGGTAGAGTGCTCCCCAGTTCAATACTCAGTATTGGGGGAGAGGGAGTTGCTCTTCTCTTGGTTTCAAACGTCTTTCCATAAATCCTTAGGCCTCTTGGGGGGCAAAGGGCCAGGGCTAGACCCTCCCCCTAGTAGACAGGGCCTGCAGGCAGAGTGCAGCCACAGCTGCTCCCCCTGCCTTTCCTGTCCCCAGGGGAAGGACAAGCAGGAATCAGTCACATACACTCGCTTCTGCTCTCAGTGCCTGGGCCGATACTCTGGCGCTCCAGAACACACCCACCATAATGAGGTCTCTGTGCTCCTTCTTTGCTGACCCTGTGACCAGGAAGCTCAGGCCACCTGGCATAGAAATGGCCAGGAAGCCAGGTCAGTCTTGCTAGTTCTTTCAAGGATAGGGCATCCTGGCCAGAGGCAGAGGCTAAGTTGGATATAGAGCCCAGAAACTGTTCTGATCTCAGAGTTTTCTATTTCTTCTTTTTCTGAAGAAGGTGGCCTTATCAGCTCCTGGCCAGGGAGAGTCTTCTTTCAGAAGGGGGTTGAGATTCATGTAGACTTTCCCTTGACAAATATTTACCAATACTGCTTGTGTTCTAGGAAGCACCGGACAGGCCTCATCGGTGACCCCAGCCTTTGCCTTTAAAGGGCTCAGAATTCAGTGTGTTGGGGGTACAAGTATAATTAGTTATGTAATTGGGGTAATCGCTGGAGATTAAAGAAAGACATTAGCCAACCTGATGGTGGGGCTGAAGGGTTGTGGTCAGGGAAGTCCTCCTGGACATCCTTACCTTGAAGACTGAGTGGGAATTAGTCAAATGGAGAAGGGGAGTGGCACATGTCTGTAATCCCAGCAGTTCGGGGAGGCTGAGGCCAGAGGGTTGCAAGTTCAATGCCAGCCTCAGCAACTTAGTAAGACCCTAAGCAAATGAGCCAGACCCTGTCTCAACACAGGAAATAAAAGGCTTGGGAATTGGCTCAGCAGTTGAGGACCCCTGGGTTCAATCCCTGGTACCAAAAACAAAATCAAGAAGACCGTTTGAGTGGCTCAGTGTGGTTGGAGACCAAAGTATGAAGTAGAGAAGACCAAGAAATAAGGCAGAAGAGGTGGGGGACAGGTCATCTGAAGCCTAAGTAGAGGGAGGTCCAGCCTTCACCCTCCTCCCCAGTAGGTCCACCTCCTCCACCATCTCCTGCACCAGCAGGACCCCTACCTGAGCAGAGGCCACAGTGCCACACAAAGAAGAGACCAACCAGGAACAGAAGCAGCGAGATGGGCACCACCACCAGTAACATATCCTTGTAGGAGGCGTTCCCTGGTGCTGGACACAGAGGGGTAGGGTCAGAGGTGGGCTCTATGCTTTATGATCCCTCCCCACTGACCAGAGGCCCATGACTTACCTGCTTCGTGATGGCAGCTCTCCCAGGGGGTGACTGTGGCCAAGTCCCAGCTCACAGGGTTGGAGACAATGCAGGAATAGGCCACGTCCTTGTCTCCTAGTCCCAGAGAAACACTTAGCACCTGTCCGTCTGTGAAGAGGCTCTGTGGCTCAACACCAAAGTCCACTGTCCCCTCCCGTCGCCAGCTATAGGTGATGTCACTGATGTTAGGGGCCCAGCAGGACAAGAAGGCCTGGCAGGTCTTGAGGGGCTCAGCATCCCCTGCTACAGCAATGAACACCTGAACCGTGGGCCTGGGTACCGCATCTGGGCAAGGACAGAAGAGCAGGTTACAGGGAGGCCGGGCGGGGCTCCAGGTCTGGGCTCCGGTGGGGTTGGGTGGCTCCTCTGGCTAGGCCTCTCTTGTTCTTGTTTGGCATTTCACTGCCCACAGAACAGAAGCTGATTCCTTAGTCACCAAAACTCTTCATGAAATGACTCATGTCACCCTTTTTGCTGTACCTCCTGCTGCCCCTCTCTGCCCACACTATTTAATTTGCAGTTCTCCCAAACAGGCCACATTGTCTTGTATCTTTCCTGCTTCCGCATGGATCATCTGTGCATATAGATGCTTTTTGTTCTTGTCCTCCCAGAAAACTCCTACACATCCTTCAAAGCCCAGCTTGGACGCATTGCTGAATGCCTTGACTGTGAAGCCACCCCTGATATTTTAGATTTGGTGCTAGGCATCTCCAAGCACATTGTATAACTCCCCCCCGCTTTTTTTTTTTTGGTAGCACCTGTCTTACAATGTGTCAGTCTGCCAACAGGAGATGATAAGCCTTTAAGTCAGGCAAGAAAGTGAGCCCATGCCTAGATCGTGGAGCTTGTAGTTTGGTGAGGAAGACAGTGTCTGACAAATGATTATGAATAACTAAGCAACTAATCACAAGGGTGCAAAATGCTGTGAAGGAGTTGCCCAGAGGCAGGGGCTCTGTCTTGTTATCTCGATAACCTTCTCTCTCCCGTGCTGTCAGATAGATGCTTGATACCTGGGCCATGGAACAAATCAGTGTCCCCATGTCCCAAGCTGCGGCTCTCCGTTCCTATATAGATTGACGCGTAAATCCCGAATCTCAGTGGCAGTGGGGTCAGTGGGAGAGCACTCTGGAAACAACAGGAGGGCTCAGTCTCTGACAGCATTCCAGAGTCAAGCAGAGTAAAACCTCATTAATGCCAACTCAATCTGGTGGGATTTGTGATATGAAAAAAGAAATGATTTGCTAGGCACACTAATAGTATAAACAAAGATTACAGGGGGGATATTTACACCACTTAAGAGGACAAGCTGCTTCCAAACACGATCAGGCACAGTAGAAACACCCATTGACATTTTCTAGTAACTGATCTGCTAATTCAAATCGTTCTTATCTATTGTCAAAGCAGAGCTCCCGAGGACGGTGGCTTGGCAGCTTCCTGCAATTAGTTCTAATCACGCTATGTATTTGGAAGCAATAAAACAGCAATTTCCTTAAAATCTGTAATTCAGATGCTGAGAACAAGGCAGTTGAGAGCTTAGTGGTGTGGGTGCTGCATGTATTATCGCACTCAATGTCCTCATTTCACATGTGTGGCAGCTGAGACTCGGAATGGGGGAGAGGTCCCAGGGAGGCCTGCGTGGTTGTCTAAGTTATTCACTGCATGAAGGCACTGGGCTAACAGGGTCACCAGGGTGCTGAAATACACCCAGTATTTTTCTTCTCAAGATGTGCGACCTGGTTCAGAACTTTGCGTATCCAGAAAATCACTCCAGTTTCGCATCAGCACCCCGAATGGGTCACCAGAGGATCACTCGACAGCCATCACTGCCGTTTGAGACACCTCCCCAATTTTCTTATGGCCTTTCCCTCTCTGTTTCTCTCTTCCCAGCTTCTATTCTTATTTTCGATTCTTAAATCTGATACCCCTCCCCCCATCCCAATTTCTTTTCTTTTTATTTTGTTTTTAGTCCTGGGGATTGAACCCAGGGACACTTAACCACTTAACCACTGAATCGTATCCCCAGCACATTTTTTATTTTTGATTTTGAGACACGGTCTTACTGAGTTGCTTAGGGACTCACTAACTGGCCGAGGCTAGTCTTGAACTTGCAATCCTCTTCCCTCAGCCTTTCAAGTCACTGCACCTCTTAATTTTTTTTTTTTTAATCTTGACATGGGGTCTTGCTCAGTTTACTCAGGCTGGCCTGGAACTTGTGAGTGTTTCTCCTCCTGCTTCAGTCTCTTGAGTGGCTGGGATTACAGGTGTGTATCCCAGTACCTGGCTAACCCTTAAATTTCGAAATAATTCGTTTTACAACAATTAAAAGACCTTTTTAAAGAAATGCAGCTGAGTGCAGTGGCACATGTCTGTAATCCCAGAAATTTGGGAGACTGAGGAAGGAGGATTACAAATTTAAGACCAGCCTCAGCAAGTTAGCAAGACCCTGTCTCAAAAGTAAAAAAAAAAAGGAAGAAAAGATAAGGTCTCTGGGAATGTGGTTCAGTGGTTAAGCACCTGTGGGTTCAATCCTCAGTACTGGGGAAAAAAGATACACTCACCATACACCTTGAGCTGCAGGGTCTGGGTCCAGGCCCGACCTCCTGTGTCCACCATCAGCACAGAGAAATTGCCACTGTCTCTAGACTGCAGGGGCCCGAGCTCCAGGCTGAGGTTGCTGTGCAGCTGGGCTCTGCCCAGGAAGCGGGAGTGGTACAGAGTCTCCAGGGAGCCCCGGAAAAACGTGGCCAGGAGCTCCTCCGAAGGCCAGAGAGATCTCCAGATGGCCTCGCGGACTTGGAAGCCTGGAGGATGCTCAGCCACCAGCAGCACGGAGTCCCCCACCTTGCTCAGCACTTGAGCACCAATAACTGCCATGGGAATAAGAGCTGGAGAAACAGAGACCCTGGTCAGTCTGCTGGCAAATCCTCTTCATCCCACTCCTGCACGCAGCTGTGCTGCTCTGGAGCCAATTAGGATCCCCCCACCCACATTCCCTTCTCTTCCACTGAGAGTGCACTCTGCAGGGATCCGGTATCCCCGAACAGGAAGAGAAGCTGAGCCCTGTGTTCCCGGAGCTCACAGAGAAGACAGACAAGCAAGTAATTAAAATAAATTGTGCTAAGTACCATGGTGGGAAGAATGGGCGTCCCAGGAAAACACTGGTAGGGTGATCGGGGACCCTCGCCCAGCCTTGAGGGGCTTAGAGAAGAAATAGGTAAACTGAGACCTGAAGGAGGAACCTGAACCAGCCAGGTCAAGAGGAGGGCTGTCTAGAAAGAAGGGGAAGTGCTATAGGAAGAGTGTGCTCATGGGGCTGGAGGGAGAGAACAAGTGTCCTGGGGAACTGAAAGTGGCTCTCTGCAGGGGAGCAGGAAATGACACAGCAGAGTTGTCAGGGCAGCCTGAGCAAGCTTCCTCCTGAAAGCAGCATTAGAATTGGGGCTTTATCTGTAGAGCAATGGGGGTGGGCAAGGAGCTCAGGTTCTAAGCAGCAGAGTGACATGGTTAGGAAGGTCACTCCAACACTGGCAGTGGGGTGAGACTGAGACTGTTGACATTCATTCAAGGTGGTGATGGAAACTTGAACTGAGAGATAGACCCATGGGGTTGGAGAGAAGTGGGACAAATTAAAGTTATTATTATTATTATTATTATTATTATTATTTCATCTTTGTGCTTGCAATGCCCTCCCTGTTTAGGACCAAATTCATTGTACTGAATTTACTGTAAACTGACCCGTACCTGGCACAGCAGTAGGATTCGATCCTGTCTCCTCTGGTTTATTTCTGTTCATTCTCGAAAGGTCCTTGCCTCTTCCAGCCTTCCCCGTACTTTACTGCAGGCTACTTGCCCTTTCGCACAGTGGTCAGGGATCAGCACTCTGACTAACCTTGTCCTTCTATTATTATTTTCTGTTTCTGATCAACATCGCCCACCAGACCATGGGTTCTCCAAGGGCAACAACATCTTTTTTGAAGTACTGGGGATTTAACCCAGGGGTACCCTACCATTGAGCTGCATACCTAGCCATTTTTATGTTATTTTATTTTGAGACAGCGTCTTGCTAAGTTGCCCAGGCTGGACTTGAACTTGTGACCCAGCTGCTTCAGCATCGCAAGCTGGTCTTAGAGGCATGCACCACTGGGCTGGGACAACATCATTTTTTTTCATCTTTGCACCTGAGACGCCCACCTGGTCCAGGTTATAGCAGAAGCTTGTTAAACTGTACTGAATTTGCTGAAGACTGATCTTGTATGTGGCACAGCTGTGGCCCCTGGGGTACAGAGCAGAATGTACCCAAGTGATGGGAATTGGGTTAAGGAGATGTATTATGGATGTTCACTTTGCTGGCCACAATAAATCTTGTCCTTCAACCATCTCACTGGCCTACTGGCCCCAAACACCTCTATCCCTACTGGAGATGGCTTTACATACAGATAGAATTTCACTGGATGTCAATCAAGATCTAGGTTCTATTCCGTCCTGCTCTGCCATAAATCAGCTGTTTGACCTGAGAACATCAACTTTCCTAAATGTTAGTGGTCTTGCCTATAAAACAAGGGGGCTGTACCAGATCATTTGGGTTGATCTCTTTTGTCACAGAGAGCCCTTTAAAAATTCATTTAAGGTCTGGGGATGTAGCTCAGTGGTAGAGCATCTGCTGAACATGTGCAAAAATAAACAAAAATTATTTTTAAAATATCCACATGTCCAAAGTCTAGGACAATGTCCTCACATGTTCATTGACTTGAAAATTTTGTGAATCCTTGAAAAGTTAGGCTCTTCTGAGGGTTAAGATATGATTTCCCCCATATACTTAGAAGTGTTGAAGGAATCTGCAGGGCCTTTGGAACCCTTGTGGCCAGGAACTTAGGTGGGGATACTGGACAAAACAATCTCAAAGTCCCTGAGTCTCTGATGTTAACAGTGAGACTTGATCTCTTCCACACCCCATGACTCCCATCCCTGGCCCTGCAGGATCTGACCAATGTCATGTTGGCTACCTGTTGACCAAGGAGGGGAACTTGGGCATCAGACTGATGGAGGGATTGCTCCCCGACGAGACCCATATCTCAGCCATTCCAATACCACACCACGGCTGGCCACCCTCAAGTTCACATGGACCATATTTAACTGACTCTTCTTGCCTTTCCTCCTACTCAGTATCCACCTCCCGTTGCCCAGGCCCTCAGGGACCCCAGTTTTCCCACATGGAGCTGGAAATACAGTTCTCAGTTTATAAGGAGCCCTGTTCTGCCGGGCCTTCATCTCTCTCCAGATGGTATATAGAATTCCCATGTGTTAACATTGCCAGAGCCTCAAGATTCCCACATTCAACTTTCTCTCCAAACCAGAAGTGCAACTGGCTCAGTTCTAACTGTCCTGGGCCACAAATAGCTCATATCTCCAGGATTCTGATGGTCCTAGTGCTGCCACCTCTTCCCACCCAGATCCCTTTGTCTCTGCCTAGCACTTGATGTCACTCAAGAACTTGCTTGCTCCTCTCTAGCTCTCCCCGGTTCCCAGGTTCACATTTGGCTTGGGGCCTGGACTGGCCAGCACAGCCGGGGAGGAGCCTTCAGCTCTCTGAGGACAAGCCATCCACCTGTCCCACTCACCTTCCCAGAGAAGCAGATTCCATAGGAAGCACGTGGCCATCCTTCTCCGGAGAAGCAGGCGAACTCCCTCGACAACCAAAATCCAGCACATCCCAGGCCAAGTGGATGCATGGAAGGAGCCGCGGTCCTTCTGGAAAGTCCCACATTCAGAAGGAGGAATCTTGACTCAGAACAAGATGCCCTGAAAGTGAAAACATCCCAAGTAAAGTGGAAGTTGGCTGCCGGCCTCGCTGGGTCTTCAGGAGCCGATTCTTGTAAACCAGGCTCTTTCCTGTGCACACGGTTGGCTAATGCGCGATGGCAAACACCCCTGCACAAGCTCATGTGTTCCTTGCTGTTACCAGAATTTCCTGCATCCAAACCTACCCACGGAGAGCCCTCAAAACTGCAATTTCTACCAAGTTGCTTCTCTTCTCTTTCCTAGACTTCTGCCACCCCCAGGATAAAGACTGAATTGTTGGCTTAGATGGAGAGGCTGTTTGTCTTCTCCAGTCTGGCCGCCCACATCCCCTCTGCTTTCTGGCCACCCCAGCTAGAACTACCTCTTTTCAGAACCACTCCTTTCACACTTCCATGTGTCTTATTTTTTCCTCTACCAAGAATGCTGTTCCACTTACCCTTGCAGGCTGCGCATGATTCTGAGACCAGCCACGCTCCAAGGCCAGGGAGAACCCCTTCTCCGTTGCCCTTATGTGTACCCCACTCTTCCCTTAGCATGTCGGTTGTATCAGTTTTCCGGTTTTCATGAGCAATTTGACCAGCAAGATCTTGGATTCACTTCTTTACTCCCCTCAGGGCTTGGCGCGTTATAGATGTTTAAGGTCTAATGAAGCTGGATGCAGTGGTGCATGCCTGTAATTCCAGGGTGCTTGGGAGACTGAGGCAGGAGGATCACAAGCACAAGGCAAGCCTGGGCAGCTTAGTGACATCCTGTCTTGAAATAAAAAATAAGAACAACTGGAGATGCAGCTCAGTGGTAGAGCACCCTGGGTTCTATCTCTAGTACTGGAAAGGGGAGGCTATAATCTGACCAATGGGCAAATGAATTCTAGACACAGGTCCTCATTTGGTTTTATGTAAGCCCTATAATTCACACAAAGGGCGTTCTGATAACCCTGGTCGAGGTGGGAATTTTTATTTTTATTTATTTTTTTGCTACTGGGGATTGAATCCAGTGGTACCTCACCATGGAGCTACATTTCCAGTCTTTTTTGTTTGTTTGTTTTGAGACAAGGTCTCACTAATTTGCCCAGGTCAGCCTGGAACTTGTGATCCTCATGCCTTGGCTTCTCGAGTTGCTGGCATTACAGGTGTGCACCACTACACCCAGCTCAAGGAAGGCTTTCCAAGTTGTTACCACTGGGGAAGGGTCCTGATTGTCCTGAATGAGGCTCCTTGGGTAGTCTGGTCCTGTCTAGTCTGTGACCTGTCACTCACATTGGCTGTGACCATACTTTGAAGTCAGCCAGAAACGAGGCCTACAGTGTGTGGGACAGAATTCCTGCCCTTCACATTCTCACAATCAAAATGTAGCAACAGAAATGCCAGGAAAGGCGAAGGCCTGCTGGCAGAGAGGCGCTGCTCTGTGCCAATGGGCCATTCACAAAGCCAGCGCAGCAGAAGGGAGCGGGAAGGGGTCTCCACTCATCAGCACAGGGTATGCTGCTTAAACAGGCAGAATTCGAACGACACCTTGAAAATGGGCATTATTTAGATAGAAAGAGAAAAAGGGGAAGGCCAAAGGTTGGGCGCCGGCCATGAGCATGGAGAGTAGAGTGTGCAAAGACGTGGCAGTGGGATTGTAGGCTCTAAGGACACCAAGGGACAGCAGGAGGAATACTTTAGAATGGTGTGAACTAGTGATTAGCAGTAGTGGGAAGGATGGAAAGGGAGGGGTTAAAGCGGCCTTGAATAGTGGGCTAAGTTATTCTGGAGGTCAGTGGTTCTCACTTTTGTTCAATACTTGGGGGTCTTAGGGATAATGGCTCAGTGGGTGGGGATGGGCCCAGGAACCTGTGGTTCTAACAAGCATTTTTCTCTAGGTGACAGTGCGGCCAGTGGACTGTGGGGATGCTCTGGGAAGCACTGATTAGAGGCAGGGGACTGTCTGTTTTGGGCTGGGGCAACTTCCCAGTGAGAGGACAGAGTACAGGCAGGCTGGGAGAGAAAGAAGAGACAGGGAAGCCTGCGGAACAGCTTGTCATGATGGCCCTGGTAAAGGAGAAGGGCCTGAAGTAGGAAGGAAATGTCTGCAGTGGAAAGAAAGCTGGGTTCGAGGCAGAGGGAGAGTCCTGGCAGAATTGGAAGCTGCCTGGCTGTAGGATAGAGGCCAAAGGAGGGGAATCATCTATGACTCTATTGTCAATTCTATCATTCATTCATCTGGCATTTATTGAGCATCTACTTAGGTGCCAGGTGCTGGGGACACAGAGATGAAAGGCTTAGTCCCTGCCCTTAAGGAGTTCAGAGTTTAGAGGAGGAGATGGAATATGTAACCCGATAATTACAATCAATGTGGCAAGAATAATGCTAGAAGTGTGCACGGGATGCTCTGGGAGCCAGAGGGCACAGGCCTGCCCCAGCCTGGGTGGGAGGCTTAGTGGAGGGGCTGGTGTCCCAGGTGTCTTAAGAGTACAAATGGATGAGGGAGGGTGGGAGTAATAGCTTAAGCTCTAGGTTTAGACTTGGGATCAAACCTTGGCTCTAAAATCATGCACAAAGTAACCTCTTGGCTTCCAGGTGCTCATCTGCTGAATGGAGGCTGATCATAGCATGTGCTGCCAGTGAACACCTGTAAGGGTTTCTAATGCTTCTTGCATATACACAGTGAGCACTCAAACATTGTCATTGCTACAAAATGGCTAGAGATGGGAGAGGTGAAAACCGTCCAGATGGGATAAAGGTGTGTTTGAGGCTGGGTAGCACCCTGCTCTGAATCTCTGCTTCCAGACTGGGAGCTCCATGAAGGCAGGACTGAGTTACTTTATTTCTGCAGCCTGTCTATTTCCAAGGACAGGCTTTCCAAGAGGGGATGCCTTCCAAGCATCTGTCAAACTGGATGGAATTATTCTGGAGAGACTGGGAGGGATGCAAGAGTGGGGCAAGCTTGGAGCGAGATCCTGAATTCCTTCCAAGGAGACGGCAGGCAATCATTGTCCCTCTTAGCAGAATTGTTTGTCCATTGTGGTCCCCTAACCTGTCCCCTCCCTTCTCCCCTCACCCAGAGCCCCTTTCCTTAACAGGTGTTTTGTAGAAACGGAGGGGAAGGAGGATGAGTGAGGTCTCTAAAATATCCCATCCAAAGGGAAAACCTGAGCCAACAGTGCCACAGCTGGAGAGAGGCGATGCTTCTGCCCAGATGCAGGGAAGGGTTAAGTCTGCGGCAGGCTGGTTCTCCCACTACTGCTAATCACTAGTTCACACTACATTAATTACCCAGCCACATGGGGGAGTGCGCTGGAGCAAATTAGCTAGTAAGTTCAAAGGGGCCACTCCCCGCATTCCTTAATTAAGAGAGCAGCTGGCAGTCAGAGCTGCTACTCCACCTCCCTGGGGCCTTTCTGGGAAGCCAGTCAGGTGGAGTCTGCGCTTGCAGAGGCCAGAGGAATAGCTCCATCTGCCTTGTGGAGGAGCCTGCACCCCACCAGTAGTAGCCCACCTCCACTGCTGGCTGCGAAAAGGCAGGGGATGGGGTGGGAAGGAGCAAGTGTTAACCATGACCAAACAACTGTGCAGTGCCTGAACTTGACCATTAACCTGGAGCCACTTGGTGCAGAGATTCAGGCCTGTAGAATTTGGAGGAGAGTGCACCAAGCTGCACATATTCCATCCTCTGTCTCTGAGGGCAGGATGGGGCCATGCTTCTCCCCCATGGGGGAGGTAGAGAAGGAAAAAGAAGAAGGGGTGCTAACGGAGTTGAGAGAAAGAGGAGGAAGGCTGGAAAGGAGTCAGAACAGTTGTTGAAGAAGGAGAGACATCCAGCAGGCTGCGGGGGAGCTAAGAGTCAGGGAGGAGGTTGAGCATCTACTTAGGTGCTGGGTGCTGGGGACACAGAGCGAAGGACACAGGGCTTTATGGGGAGTGGGTGCAGTTTTGAGGAACTGGGTGGGCTGAGGACTGAGGGAACAGGTAAAACGCCACTGCTGGGTGGATCCTAAAGGAAGTCAGTGTTTTGGACTGAACTCCAGCATCAGGCCCAACGGACCACCCAAACCAGAATGGAGGCCCTCACGCCAGGTGCCGTGTAATCACACTGGACTTTAAATAGGCGACTTTTCAAAATCCAAGAAATTCACAGCGGCCGATCAGGAGGGGACCAGTTTACTTGCATCTAAGGAAGTCGCCTCAGTTTTAGCCCTATCAGGAGAGGAACTTTGAGATGACCGATTCTCCATCTTGTTCCCTGTTTCTGTTTTCTTCCGCCCTTTCTTTCTGCCTGTAAAGCCCAGCTCCCCTACTCAGCTCCTCAGAGTGCGTTTAGATAGATTGCTGCCCCAATTTGTGAATTGCTAATCACAGCCAATTAGGTCATTTAACCTCATTTGTTGAAGTGTTTTGTTTTTATTTTTGTGGTACTGGGGATTGAACCCAGTGGCTACATTTCCAACCCTCTCTGTTTTTTTTTTTTTGTTGTTTGTTTTGTTTTGTTTTTTGAGACAGGGTCTCACTAAATTGTCTAGGCTGTCCTCAAACTTGGATTCCTTCTGCCCCAGCCTCCCAAGTATCTGGGATTACAGGCATGCACCCACCTTGCCCAGCATGAAGTATTGTTTTTTAATACCACCTAAGCCCACCTGCATGATCTGTATTCAAACATGCTACCAGAGCCTTGCACCCTCTCCCAGATGGCCAGTTTAGGCAGCTGTGGGGAGAAAGCTAGGTTTGGGGAAGAACACCCTGGAAGGAGCCGTGCCTCTGCCTTTTCTTAGGAAGACTTACTGTTGCTGAATTTCTGCAGATGTGCAATGGATGTGCCTTGGCTCCTGAGAGACAGGGCTGGTGTGGCTCTGAATCTCTGTTCTTCCTTCATTTTTTTTTTGCCTAAAATATACCTTTTCTGCTTCACTCCAATTCTTTCTCTCCTGAAATTAGGCAGAATTAATGGATCTTTAATGAACTAGGGGCATATTGTACACAGCTGGAGTGGGAGAAACCTAAGAGAGAGGAGAAAGAGTGAGTGGGACGAAATACTGCAGGATGGAGGTATGAGGGCCCTGCAGCTTTAGGTCTGCTCTGCTTTTGAGGCAATGATGCAGAGATGCAAGGGGAGGCTGATTAAGATGAAATAAAGCCACAATCGTGCTTTATTGAGGTAGAGAGGGGAAACTGGAGGCTCATTCATGCATTCGCTCCTTCACCAAACACTTGTTTGATTCCCATCTTGTGCAGGCTAACGCATCAAACATTTATAGAGCATCGAGCTTGTGTAAGCCCCATGAGGTCAGGAACTCATGCTGATGATGACAGCGAGCATGTACCAACGAAAAAAGAAGCCATCTCTGTTGATCTGTGCCCTGCGTGGGAAGGAATTCCAGAAACAAGTAGAACATAAGGTTGTTCTTTCAGGGACTGAGAGAAGAATTCCTCTGAGTATAGGCACGGGGACCAATGCCTGCTGTAGGAGCCCGGGTCTGGGCAGCTGCAGGTATTCCAGAATATGTGGCAGCACATAAAATACTCCCACACTGGATTCTTTCCATGCTGTACAGTCTGTCAGTAGTCAACATTGCCAAAGTTAATACAAAGAGGAAAGACTCAGAACTGTTACGTGGATGCTCATTTAAATAAAAAACGTGGACCTTAGTTCCTAGCCAGATCTAAACTAACAAACCTGGAATTGAAGAAATTCAAATGCATGTGCCACTCTTGGTTTAGGAGGCCGTTTTCAGCTTGTATCTAATAATGAAGTTGTCCAAGGAGTGGGTCAGACCTGGGTGGACCCTGGTGTGTAAGTCCCTGACTACCAGAGAGGGCCAGTAGAGGGCGATACGAGGCTCCCAGCTGTGGGTTTGTCTTTCTCTTAAGGAGCATGTCCAGGGTGCCTCTCCACCCTCAAGCAGCCACTGAGTTCTGCTTTCCTTTCTCTTGTCCATTAGGTAAGGTGACCTCAGATATCCCAGATCTCTAGAAAAGTCACAGCCAACTCACTCAGAAAAGTGTTTGCATTTAGCTCTGACTTGGTGAGAAAAAAAGAATATGTCACAGCCTGAAGAAGGCAGGGAGGAGGATGGACAGTTTCCTGACCATTGTGGTCTGGAGCCTGCTGCAGGCAGTGCTTTCCAGTTTCCTCTTTGCCCTTCCTCAGTATCAGCAGGGTCCAGTCCCTAGAGAACTGTGGATGTCCCATTCCCCCGGGGCCCTTCTGGCCTGCTCCCCAGCATCCTCCAGGATCAGAAGCAGGTTCCTATTCCCACAGCTGAGGCTGGGAACGGGGCTTGGGTGGGGGGGGGGCTGGTGTGCTGATAACCCACAAGCCAGCAAGAGTCTGGGCTGAAAAGCGTGCGTCTCTGAGAACTCTACTTTCTCTGTGTTCTTTTTTCCCCCCTTCAGTGTTCTTTGTAATGGTTCATTTTGGAAAATTCCATTTCATTCTTTTTTAAACTAAGGGAAAATGATGTTGTCAGCTGTGCAAGTAGAGCTGGAGGTGGGGAGAGATTCTAGGGAGAGAGCAAGTGCCTGGGCAGCCAGGTCAGGGGAGTGTGTGTGCGAGAGAATAAGAGATGTGTGAGTGGGTGTGTAGATAGGGCTTCTGACCCATCTGCGCTGAAGAACCCGTTTTTCTTTTATATTTCCAATCCATTGTGGACCTATACTTTTTGTAGAATACAATAAAAGCAAATTACTAGAAAAATGAAATAAAAAAAAGACATGCATACAAAAGACGAGCCCTAATTTTTTATGATTGTGTTAAACAAACATAAAATTACTCTGTCAGATTGCTATAAAAGTTTCTAAATTCTTGCTGTAATTTTTCTGCTTATCTTGTCCTGGACTAGTAAAAAAGCAATTTACAGACTGGTACCAGTTTGGGGGTCACATATTGTGTAGTGCTACTGTTTGGGGGCAGGGTGGGGAAAGGAAAGACACCTCGGGATGGAGGTGGTCTGTGGTCTATGGGTCAACTGGAAGGGCTGGTTCCTTCCTGCTCCCCATCATCAGTGTCTCCCTTCATGACCTGACATGTGCTCCTTTTGGGCTTTTTATAAGGGGTTGATTCTTCCATAGAGGGTGTGGCAAAGGCTTGGGGTTCTGTGGGTGCATTCCAGCTGACCCACGAAGACCCTGTGCTTCTAGATTATCTGGCTTGTGCTCCTCTGTCCTCCCAGCAGGATCTCTGATTGTTCAAAAAGGGGAGTGTGTTCTGGACAGGCAACGAGAGAGAGATAGGGAGGAGGATGAGGAAGAGAAAGATGAAGATGTTGAGAGGATGGAGTGGGAGGAGGGAGGGAGGAAAGGAGATAGAAGTAAAAAAAAAATGGGTTGTCTTACTAGCTCTAAGTCTCTCTGTCTTCATTTGGAATAGAACCACAGGTAATTTAGCACCCAAAGATGAGTGAGTGGATGTACTTCCAGAATCTATCTTGTTAATCTGCATGCACATCACCTAGAGATCTTGTTGCAATGCAGATTCCCATTCAGGAGATCTGGGTGGCTGCCTTCCTAATTAGCTCCCAGGTGATGTCAATGCTGATTGTCCCAGGGACACGGAGTTAGTAGCTCAGATGTAAGAGCCCAGAGCTCTCTGATAAAGTTGATGCCTCCTTCACAGGCAGTGAAGGTGGGGGTCTGGTGTAGTCTCCATCTGTAAGATGAACTTTGCTTTCTGCAATTCCAACAGCAGGAGCCTATGAAGCCAGGCCAGGGCCTTGCAGGAACAAGTGTAACTAACCCTTGACCACTCTCAGGAATCAAGAAGTGCGAACTCCTTGAACAAACCAAACCACACTGTCAGGCATTGCAAACGACGGATAATGATGAACAATACAAAATGAATTGATATATTTCTATTAACAGAATGGATTTTACAACCACGTATCTCTTTAAACCAGTAAGGGGCTCACACAGGGGCTCTGGGCCAGCCTCAGTTCTGTCTTTGGTGAACTGGAAGGGCTAGGAACAGAAATGGGGCTGCAGGTAAAGGCAGAGTCCTTGGTACCTGGAGGGCTCTGGGCCCCGTTGTCAAGAATTCTATGATGTATCTGGGCCAGAAACTTTCCTGGCTGACCTTGGTCTTGCTGAACCTCGGAGAGGCTCCTTAGCTTTGTGGTCACTCATGGTTCTTGGCAGCAGCTTAAAATTCATTACAGAGCTGCCTGCCCCAGGACCAGTCTTCTGGGATGTGGAGATTGATGCTTTTTCCTTTCAGGGTCAAGACGAATTCATGCTCGAGCATTCTCTCTCTCTCTCTCTCTCTCTCTCTCTCTCTCTCTCTCTCTCTCTGTATATAATATTTCTCTCTTTCAGGAAACTTTTTCACTTGTGTGGAAATAAGACATCTGTGGCTGTGTCCAGTGTCACTTCTGCAACCTAAATGTGTGTACTGGAGGGGATGTCCCTTCCCACACCATTGATGGCCTTCTGTTGAGAGGGGAGCCCACAGTTCAGGAGTTTCTGACCAGTATTAGGGCCCAGGGACTCTTTCATTGCTGGACTCAGGAACTAGAGGACCTACTACAGACCACTGACCGCGCGGGGAGCACTGGAGGCTGTGTATGGGTATAGGCTGGGGGGAGGGGATGCCATCACTGGTAGAGAACATCCTTGCAGTCACCGAAGAGATCTTGGTGTGTCTTGCTTCTTGGATTCAATACTTTGCAGGACGTTTATTGGACTGAGAGTGTGTCATCTCTGGGTAGATAGAATTGTCCTGTGGGAGTGCTGGATCAGGATGAGGAAGCAGATGTAAGACAGAGGGCAGGGAAAGAGCAGGGATCCATCTGCCTCACCTCTGTGAGGTGAACTTTTCCACAGGCCTGGCTGTGGGGGACAGAGGAACTCAGGTCAGGGCACCCATGCTCAGAAACGCATCTCCTCCCCACCTCCTCCATGCCATCTCTCTTCCTCCAGACAGCATAAACCCAGCCCAGGAGATCACATTTTTAACTTATACTCAATATGACAACAGACAGAACTAGGTAGGGATTGGGAGACGTGGGTTCTAGTCCTAATCTGACCCTCACCAATTGTGTGGCCCCAGGCCAACACCACCACCACCAACAACAAAAGTTAATAATAACTTCCTCAGGATGGCCAGTGGTTATAATGAGACTCAAAAGAGATGAAAGTTTAAAAATGCCTTTAAAATAACCACCATGTTAGACTCCTACTGTATAACTGGCAACCTTTGAAGTATGAAGATCATATTTATTATATGGAACCTCACGTTAATCTTGCAAAGTAGGGATTATGAATTCATTTTCATATTAGGATGAGAAATCTGTCACTTTTGGTTGAATTAGGAACTGTAGGTACAGAGTGAGTCTTTACAAACTACAAAGATCCTCTCATTGATAAGAGATCCTGTGGCATATTTCCTAATCATCCTGGAATATTGCTGGGAGCCATTAGCCAAGTAAGTATGACAATTTCCTTGCCAGCGTACCCCATGTTGCAGTGACATTGAATGTACTTAACCTTGCTCAAGGACCAAGGCAGATTAGGGTGTTCCCGGTTTTAAGATAATCTTGTTTAGGGCGTTCCCAGTTTAGGTTCCAGGTTTAAGGTTTAAGATTATTCCTGCTGGGAATAGGGCGTATCCTGCTGCCTGAGTTCCCCTTGAGTTCTCACGGGATTCAGACAGTATATTTTGGAGATAGAAGCCCAGTGGAGGTGAATTTGGGAGAGAAGGTGGATTTGGGAAGAGAACGTGGATTTCCCCAGAACGTGATTGTAGACGGCTGGTGTGAGTTCGGGAATAAAGAGTTGCTGTTTGAATCTACAAGCTGTGTGGTGGCTCGTGATTGTGTGCCCAGCCAGACTGCGGCATTTGTGCCCAGCCAGACTGTGGCAGAATATAATATCCTCTCCTTATTTTAAGTTTCAAATCCCACACATCAAGGAAGCCTATCTAGGGGAGGCATGAATTGGAAGCCGATCATCAACCCCACCTTAGCCCTCAAATCATGCCTTTACCCTTTGTTTTCCTATTAGGGTTAAAAGTGGTCCGATTTTCCTTAATTTGCCAATGAAAACCATATATTTGGGGGGTTCCTTTTTCTTTCTTATGTTTAGGTCCTTATTGTAACTCTTTTTTTTGGTACTGAGGATTGAACCCAGGGTACTGGACCACTGAGCCACATCCCCAGCCCTTTTTTATATTTTACTTACAGACAGGGTCTTGCTGAGTTGATAAGTGCCTCGCTAAGTTGCTGAGGCTGGCTTTGAACTTGCAATCTTTCTGCCTCAGCCTCCTGAGCTGCTGGGATTACAGGCATACACCACCATGCCTGGCTCATTGTAACTCTTATCAGGAAAGAACTGGGTCTGTGTTTGCTTCTCATGCTCTGGCAATGCTTTGGGCAGTAACCAGCCAGGTTCTGGAGAATTATCCCTGAGTTGAGACACCTTGGCTGTCCATTCCCCGCAGTCTCCTTCATGGGAAGGAGAGGCTGAGTCCAACCATTTTTATAGACCAGGAATCGAAATATTAGAACAGGTGAGCAATTAACAACAACAACAACAACAACAAACAATTTCCTGGCTTTGAACATCTGTTACATGCCAGTTTTTAAGATTGACTTCTACAACCCAGGTTCTATTCCTAACAACTTCTAGTAGTCTTTAGACATTGTCCTCATTTTATAGATTAGACTCGGAGAGTTTACGTGACTTATTAGAGTGGTGGTTTGTAGGGGATGATTGTAGTGAAGGAGTTTGTGGTGGTTGTGATGGTGATGAAGATGGTCGTGATGGTGATGAAAGTGACGCTGGTGGTAGTGAGGGAGGGATTGATGGTAGTCCTGATGGAAAGTGGTAGTGATGGCGATAGTGAAGGACAGGCTGGTGGTGGTTATGGTAATATTGATGATGGTAGCAAAACTGGTGGTGATGATGATTGTGCTGGTGGTCATGGTGATGGTGGTAATGAATAAGGGGATGGTGGTGGTTAGTGAGGTGGTGTTGGTAACAGTAGTACTGGTGGTGGTAATGGGAATAATTACACACTTGCATCCTAGTCCCAGGACTTCCAAGCTTGGCCACAGTACACTCACCTTCTTTCCTCTTTGTATGCGCCAGAGAGTAGGTAACATTTTCACCTTTGTCTTTCTGGTAATGTACTGGAAGAAGGAAGGAAGTTTCAACGGGATTTATTTGACTCTCCCACCTCCAGCCGTGAGTGTCTTGAAGACACTTACAGAGGGAATCCAGTCAGGGGCTTTGTCCTGGTGATAACTAGCTGTGGAGATCTATTAGTAATGTGGGGGTATTCATCCTGTCAGGTGCCTGCCCGCCTCAACAGACTTTAGCAGTTTTCCTAGCCTGTTTAAACCAAAGGTTGACAAACATTTATATGAAAAAACAGTAAATGTTTTAGGCTTTGTGGGTTGTATCTTTTCTTTCTTTCTTTTTTTAAATATCTTTTATTTATTTATTTATTTTTATGTGGTGCTGAGGATTGAACCCAACGCCTCATGCATGCGAGGCAAGCGCTCAACCACTGAGCTACAAGCCCAGCCTAGGTTGTATCTTTTCTATTGCAATTATTCAACTTTATAGTGTGATAGTAGCTTTATAAAATATGTAAGAAAAAATGAATGTGGCTGTGTTCTAATAAAACTTTATATTTACAAAAACAGGCAGCAGGCCAGGTTTGGTCCATGGGCTGTGGTTTGCTGACCTTTGGTCTAAACCCTCCTTGCCTTCTTCCCTGGAGTCCTGGCTCCCTTTCTGCCTCCCTCTCCCATCACCAGCTCCACATCACTCGTTCCTCAAACTCTCCCTTGAAGCTGTCATCTTCCTTTCCCAGATGACTCCGATTCTGGAAAATTCTGGGCTCAGGGAGACCTCCTACATCAACAAGAGGGCCTTCTCCACTTGGTGGACAGATGGTGGTCCTGCTAGACGTCCTTACCATTTGCATACAGCGGGCACTGCTCTCCTCCTGGAGCTGAGGGTAGATTCCGGGATCGAAGGGTCCCTAGGAGACACACAGGCACAATTTCCTGAGCCTCCCTCACAGAGCAGGTGCAAGAGTGGGGACAGAAAGTCTGTGAGAAGGATGGTGGTGGAGCTGCCCGAGGCCTGCGGCTGGCTTGTTTATGAGGCTTAATTCACAGGTCTGGACATGATTGATTTTTATGGGATGTTTCTTTTGAAAAATACCCTAGAGGGTAGGATGGCTCCATGGGAATCACCAACTGGAGGAAGTAGGGTCAGAAAGAATGGGTCACACCCTTGTACAGAAAGGGCCCAGACCCACAAGCTAGGCTGATTTTGGGAAGGAGGAAAAGCTAATAACGTTGACCACATACTATGTGCCAGACCCTGGACTGGGAATGTCATGTAAAATGTCTCCTTCATACTAAAGCACTTCACCCAGTGACCAGCACATAGTTGGACTTCCAAAAGTCTCCCTTACTAATTCTTTGATGCTTGGTATTGTTTATAATCATCTCACAAAGGTGGATACTGTTATCTCCATTTGATAGATGAGGTGACTGAGGCTGACACAGGTGACTTCTTCAAGGTCACAGTCATTGGGGAAATCAGAAGCTAGGTCTGTATGCTTTTTTCTCCCCTGGCATTCTGCCTTTAGAGAGTAGATGTTTCCAGAATGGAAAATTAACTGCTAGGGCAGGAACTGTGTCACCTGTGGATTCCAGAACACTTGGTTTATGCCTAGCGCCCGAGACGTGCTCATTAGCTCTAACATCAAGAAGGCACCACAGTCACCAGGTAGGACCTGTGGAAAAGGTCCCTCCTGTAAAACCAAGAGGGCATTTATGGCGACTCAGACGGGGCCCTGGTTATTAAACTTCCCTTAATGCTCATTTGCCAGGGCTGTGATTCTGAGTCTCCCTCCAATGAAGAGTTCCATGAAGTGTATGGAACTCTGTTTTATGGGAGGTGTGACAAGTAGTAAAATGAACACTTTTAAACAAACACCCCAAACTTGAACATGTGGGTGAATGCTGCTTTGAAGTGTACTCGTACGTGACAATGACACCATCATCGGTCAATATGTTTTGGAAAAACTGCCTTCAGTCCTTTGGATGTTTTGTTTGTGGCTTTTGTTGTTGAGCAATGGATATGCTATCTGGAAATAGCTGAGAGTCTTGTAGAGGAGGGTATGAAGAATAAAGCTGTTAAAATGACTGTTTTTTTTTTTTTCTTGTGTGGCTGTGGAGTTGGGGCTGAAAGTGGCTTTTGGAGTAATGTTCTAAAGTGTATTTTGTGTTCCTGAGAATCTGAGATATCAGGAGCACCACCAGGAGTCCTTTTGCATGAGGGATGGGTCCCTTTGTAAAATGGAGCGTGTCTGCTCCCCCACTGTCTTGTCTGGGGCTGGGGAGGGAGGTGGCTGTATATGTTACCTGCCTTTAGTACTCTGCTCCAGAGATAAGTGGACAGAAATGCCTGTGTTACTGAGGCCAGGCTGGGCTGTTGGGGAGGCTTTCTTACAGAGGCAGGGATGGTGGGACTCACAGATCTTTAGTTTGTGGTCCCTTGGTCCAGCAGTCTCCCCACCCAGTTCTGGGTCTGTCTCCACCTTCTCCTACCTTATAGAGATACCTGAAAGCAAATCTAGCCTGCAGACTTAAGACTAGTGGGAAGGAGTGCCCTTTCTCCTGCTGTTGGGTGGGTAAAAACTGTGAACTGATGAGAACATTAAAAAGGAGAGAGGAAATTGAAGGATAGCTCAAACCCTAACTGCTAAGGCGAGAGACTGGGGCTGGGGAGAGCACCTTGCAGATAACTTGGTTGACGGTCAAGGACAGCTTTGGATTAATGACTGGGTGCTATTCCTTGATCACCTTGGGTGGCTCTGCTCTGAGACAACTTCTCACTCATATCTTAACAGTGGGAGCTGAACGCTTGAATAAGTAAATCTAGCTTTGGAGGTCTATGAGAGCTTTCGCTTTGCCCTAGACAAGTAGAAAATAGGAACATTGCCCCAGTGGAGGAGGAAGTAGAGTTGATTTGAACCCCTGTAGGCAGAGGTAAAGCCCTAGGAACACACTGGCACCGAACATCTCTGGCACTGATACCTATTCCTTTAAATGTGACCTGAAGTGAACGTGGACGAGTTGGGATAAACATGTAGTCATCCAAAGTGACTCTTCTGAAAGCCAATGCTCGTCACAGGCTTCATTATCATCACCAGGACAGGAAGAAGAGGAATCTGGGATACCAAAATTAATAGGTGACCTCTGAATTCCACGTCTCTGATTATTTTCACTCCTTCTCTATAGAATCCCCAGTGTCAGAATTTTAACAAAGCCTTTGATTTTTAGTGAATTGGATTAGAGGAACTAGAAAACGAACAGCAGGAGAAAGGCAGCCTGTGGAACCTGCTGGGGTCCACTGCTCGGACTGGAACGAGAACTTGCTGAGCACCCGCTACCTGCCAATCAAACACGTTAGGCAGGAGATGCACCTTGTCTCATTAACTTACATCTTTACAACATCCCTGAGAGGAAGACGGTTTAGTGAGTCTTAGAATGAACTGGCCTAAGGCTACGGAACTAGTAAACAGCCGTGTTGGGACCAGGCCTTCGCTCGGTCCTCTCTGTCATGTTTCATTTTAGATGAGTCAATATTCATGAACAACACTATTCAAGGTGTGTGTGTGTGTGTGTGTGTGTGTGTGTGAGAGAGAGAGAGAGAGAGAGAGCACATATGCACTGTAGATCTCATTTTTCATTCTGCTCTATTAGCTCACCAGAGCTCTGCTGAGTTTAATGAGAGAGTTGGAGGCCTTGGTTTCTTTTCAGTCATATTTATGACCACAAATATATATTTTTTTAATGCGAAGGACAGGGATATACATCACATTTGGCTTGGAAGAATCCCTTCATCTGTGCTTCTGTTCATGCTAATGTGCAACCGTGTGTATGGTGCCTCTCTGTATGCCTGTGGGCATGTGAGATAGAGTGTGTGTGTGTGTGTGTGCGTATGTTCTGGATGCTGTATGTGTCCCTCCATGTGCTCTTTTGTATGACATGGGAAGAGAAATCCCTCCTCCCACCCAACACTCAAGACAAGAGAGTGTCTGATCTTGTCAAGTGCTGGCTCCTCAAAGGCTGGGCAGTGCCTGGCCTAGGGATTCAGCCATGCAGAAAACCCAAGGAGTTACTAACCAGCTTTCCTCCAAGGTCTGAAACAAGCTAGAAGTCCAGCAGCAATGACCATCAGGCCAAGCACACATGCAAGGAGCCAGGCAACCAGCTGGTTGCTGCTGATAAAGGTAGACATGTCTTGAGAACCTGGGGGAGGAGGGAGGAGAGGTGACCGCGAGCATTGAGGATGAATTTCAGAAATGCAATCCAGACTGGCACAGAAAGAGGCAGAATGATTGACTTTAGGGGAAACATATGGTCCCGGGGAGCCTTGGGAGGGGAATGAAGGATGGCTCAGAGGATACCTGTATAATCAGGTAGTGTCATGGGTGACCATATAACCTCCCCCACCCCCTGCCAAACAAGGTCCCCCACTCCCTGCCAGGTTCAGTGGACAGTTCCTTCTGTTGGGGCTCATCTCAGTCATGCAGAGCCTGCCCTGAGCCCATCATTGTGTTGGGTGTGATCGGAAGTGCACAGAAGAGTGTGATCAGACTCTTGCCAGGTTTCTGGGGCTCAGAGCCTGGTTTGGGGACAAAACGTACCATTCATAGAGAGCTTTACAGGCCTACTGCTGGCTCTGGAGATAATGTTCTCAGCCTCACAGGTGTAGTTCCCAGCGTCCTGCTCTGACTTCAATAGGAAGCGAAGGGGGGCGGCTTCCCCGTGAAGAGCTGAGTAGTTCCCCAGGATCTCCCCATTGAGATAGAACGAGTACAGGATGGGAGGGGAGCCCCTTTCAGCCTTACAGAGGAGCTCCACCACGTCCCCCACAGCAAGGCCAGCAGCCCTGGGTTGCAGAGTGAGCAGAGGACGAGACACAGGAGCTGGGACAGCACATGGGGTAGAAAAGTCAGCCTGACAGATTTCAGGGCCCCTCCTCCCGTGGGACCCTCCCCCACTCCCAAGGGGTCCTGTTGCCTGACGCCTGGAACCCTGGGGACTGTCGCCCCTTCCCTCACCCATTTACCCTGCACCTTGATCTCCAGCGGAGGACTCTGTTTCTGGACCCTGTGACCCTCAAGGGCCACCTTACACCAGTAAAGCCCAGAGTCTCTCTCCTTGACTTCTGGGACGGAGAGCTCTGGGTGGAGACTCCTTTCCTGCAAGATGTGGCCATTCTTATGGAAGGAGAAGAAGAGCTGCCAGGTGGACTTCTGGGGATGCGGCTTTGTCTGACATCTCAGGGTCAATGGGCTGTCCTCACCAAGTTCAGGAGAGGGGATGGCACTCAGCACAGGAGGCAGGAACAGCTCTGGGAAGACACAGGCCCAGGGCTCAGGAGGGGAGTCCTGGACAATGAGGCTTAGGAGGCCAAGGACTGAGCTCAGGCTGCAGCACCTTGACCCACAAGGGAGACAGTTCCATCCCCAGGACCTGTCTTCTTGTCCCCACCCACAAGCTCTGGAACAACTCCCACATAGCCAAGCAAGCCCTCTGGAGTCCCAGGAGTCAGAGCCAGAAGGCCCCTTAGCAGTCATCTGGTCCACAGAGAAAAAGAACGAGGGACTAAGCGGGGCCAGGCCTCTTTCCAATTCACCCTCCTTCCCCTGGCTCCAGACATGGCCCGTGGGGGTGAGGAGGACATTTAGACACCATCATGAACCCTTGGGACCCCAAGCATTGGCCCCACATCAGGGGGTGTCAGAGAGAGGAGTCCTGCCCAGAGGGCTACTGACCTCTAGAGACTGGATCCCTGAGCAGCATCCTACTGCCCCGCCAACCCCTCTGAGGTGGTGACTCACCTTGGACTTGAACCCTGATGGCCTCTGAGGTGTACGTGAGCCAGCGTGTGGTATACGTCTTCTGTCCTTTGCAGCTATACTGGCCGCTGTTTTTCACTGTTGCTGTCTCTATGAAGCAAACTTGGTGGTTCTTAGAGCAATTGAGGGGTTTTCCATCTTTGTAGAACGTCACCTGGGACAGCTGTGTGTGCATCCATCCCTGGCATTTCAGAGTCAAGACCTCGCCTTCAAATACAGGGTCCGGCAGGAACTGAAGGTCCAGCCAGACTGGGAGACACAGGCACAGGGTCATCCCTGGGGCTGCAGTCCGTCAGCCCATTTTCCCCCCCTTCATCCCCAGCTAAGACCTCCCTGCCCTTGCTAGCTCTCGGTTCTCCAGTCCGGCCAGAGCAGACCCGGCAGGACCTTGACGTCTTTTTCTTCTTCTCTCCTTCCTCTTGCCTTTCTTTATTCTTCTCCTTTCTCCCTCCCCTTTCTCCTCTCTCTGGTTTTCTTCCTTCCCACACTCTTTCTCTCCTTGCGTGTTGCATTCTCCTCTACCACCTTGAAAAGTTTGGCTCAGTCACCCATTGTCTTGCCTCAGAACTTCTGTCTCAATCTCGACTTCCTTTGATTGGCTTTTTAGTCCCCAGCTGCCCCAATGTGACACTTTCTGCAGCCTTCACGGCTGGTAAGAGCTGCATCCCTGCCCACCAGAGAGGAGCTGGTGGCGTGGGGTGCTAGAGGTGCTATGGCCTGGGTTTTCTCCCTCCTGCTTTCCTGGTCAGGCTTCCCCAGGCCCATCCTCAGGAGGGGGCTTCATCTTCCAGCAGTCATGGAAGAGATTTATTCTCTCTGCTTTTCTTATTAGAATACATTCTGTGGCCTGACACGGACAAGAGAAGATGAGGGATCAGGCATCATCTGCAGTACATACTAGGCTGGGCCTGTCCGCAGGCTGTCCCTCTTTATCAGGCCAGATACCCACTAGTCCCAGACGGTCTTAGGAACCAGGACTAATGGCCTGAGAGTAATGATGAGTGATCAAACAGGGGGTCCTGAGGTGAGCCCCAGCACATCTTGCTTTGGCCTGGATTTCCCTGGATGCTTAGGACCCCTTGTTCCCACCCCAGGAGCAAAGTAGGGATGTTCACAGCGTTCCTAAAGGATGGGCCCTGCTTCCCCACTACTCCTCTTTCTATCAGCTCCAAGTATCAGTTTGAAGTCTCTCCCCTGAACCACAGAACATGCCCTTGTAGGTCAAGATGTTCATGGGTCATTTTTTTTTCCTGTTTGACATAAAATGCCATGGAGGCCCTTGGGACAGGATGGGCTGGAGGGCAGGGAAGATGGATGGATGGACGTAAGTGCCCACTTCTCTTAATATAAAAAGGAGAGAAGGGAGTCATGTCTTGTTGAGTAGAGAATACAGGAGTTTCAGAGTCACACTGAGAGGAGAGAGAGAGAGAGAGAGAGAGGCCAGAGCCACTTTTAAGGGACTAGGAAGGAGATTCAGAGCCCTCTGTTGAGATTCAAGTTGCCATAGGGCTTCCCTTAACATTGGCCCATGGAGTCAGGTTTCTTCTCACTCTGAACACTATCCAAGAATCCCGAAGAAGGGACCTAATGTGGTGCTGCTCTGCGTTGCTGCTGGGGGACCTAATTGCACCATCTTCATTCATTAAGTGTTGGGTCAGAGACATATGTGGGGTCAGAAAAGACGTGGGTAAGACTTACCATTATTTCCAACACAGGAAACTGCTAGAGGGAAAAATGATAAAATTTGATTAAATATCAGAGTTTTCATACTGGGAGGCCTCTACTTCATTGGTTGCTTATGTCCATAGTCAATCAACCACCCAACTAACTACTGAACCACCCAACCACTAAGCCATCCAGCTATCTAGCTACCCAGACACCCAGCCATCAAGCCACCTAGGCACACAGCCACCAGATCACCCAGTCACTAAGCCAACAAGCCACCCTAACACCTCGTCATGCTGCCACCCAACTACTCAGACACCCAACAACTAAGCCACCCAATCACTTACCGCCCAGTCACCCAGACACCCAGTCACCCAGCTAGCCACCCAACCACTCACCCACCCAAGACATTTAACCAATCACTGTTTATGATGAGTCCACTCCCTGAATTTCTCTGCCCTATCTCAGTTCAAATGTTGCCTGTTCAGACAGGTCTTCCCTGGGACCACAGTCAAAATCGTTCTCCCCGGTCACTGTGATGATGTGCCATTGTACTGTCGTCAGAGTGCTTATCAGTATTTGAATTGGTTTTCTTGGTTAAGTTGCCAGCATGTTATCACCTATCTTCCTCTGTCTAGAATGTGAGAAGGGACTTTGCTTATCTTCATGTTCCTCATGCCCAGGACCTTTTTTTGGAACATCATCTGTATTCTGTAAGCATTTGTCAAATAAATGCATGAATTCTCTCCTTTGTGACCAGTTGTGTGGGATAGGGATCAAAAAAGTAGAACATATAGCACTAGACTCTTGCACTAAGGGGCAGAAGGGCCTATGCATATAGAACTAGAACCCATATGCCAAGGCCAGATCCCATTTCCCCAATAAGTCCACAGAGCTCTGGGAAAGAGTGTGGAAGCGATCAGATTGAGGAGGAAGGTTCTCTGAAGGAGCAATCATTAAAGATGTGGGACATGGTCAGGCAGCTCAGATAAATGAGAGAACTACAAATGACCTAGATGTATCTCAGACCATGCTTGTACCTTGAACACTGTATTAGTGTTTCAAATGCCTAATTTTGTGTGTGTGTGTGTGTGTGCACGTGCACGTGCGCTGTGGGTACTGGGTATCTAGGGGTGCTTTACCATTGAGCCATAATGCCAGTCCTCTTTATTTTATTTTTTTTTTAAACTTTGAGACAGGGTCTTACTAAGTTGCTGAGGACTTTTCTAAGTTGCTAAGGTTGGTCTTGAACTTGTGATCTTCCTGCCTCAGCCATCTGAGTCACTGGGACTACAGGTATGCTCCACCATGCCTGTCCTAAAGGCCTGCGTGTTTGAGGAGAATAGATGATCTGGGAAGAGAGGCTAAGTTATAAGAGGACAGATTACAGTAAGATGGGTATGAATAACTCAAGGGATGGAGGACCCCAAATTGAGGGACATAGTTGGAAAGAAAGCCAGACTTTGGGACAAGGGATGAAACAATGAATAATTGTGGGGCTAAGTGAAGTCTATTTGTGTCTTTCATTGCTGACATGTCTTAGGTTCTCCAAGGCCCTAGGACACTGAGAAATGCAAGAATGGTCTTGGAAGGGGTATCTTAAACCCACTATCACTATGCTACCACTCATGCTGTCCACACTATTTTGAATACAGATGGAGCCCTTTAACTTGATTTTTTAATTCAGTTTAGTGTCAGTTCCTATATAGAACTGGATGTCTCTTTTTTCTTGTTGTAGTAGAAATCATGCATTTGGAAGCAGATGACATAGGCTGAACTCATGAATCTGCCTCTTTTTGTGCGACCTTGGACAAATTGTCTAAATTCTGCTGGGCTTAATGATGCATGCCTGTAATCTCAGGAACTTGGAAGGCTAAGGCAGGAAGACTGCAAATTTGAGGACAGCTTAGGCAACTTAGAGAGACTCTATCTCAAAAAAAAAAAAAAAGAGGTGGGGGTGTAGCTCAGTGGTGAAGCACCCCTTGGGCTCAGTTCCCAGAACCACTAAACAAACAAACAGGGCTGGGGATGTAGCTCAGTAATAAAGTACCCCTAGGTTCAATCCCCAGCACCCACTTCCTCCCCCACCAACAAGTTTAAATTCCAAGAGCCTCCCATTCCTGGTCTGTCAAATCATATGTAATGGGAATGATAATTCTTTTTTCTTATAGGACGGTTGTGAAGGTTGCCGTGACCCACTGCCTGTGAAAATGGTTGTAACATTATTGAAAAGCAGAAAGGAGGCTGAACTCAGAGTGACTGAGGACTTATTCTGTAGTTATGACTCCCCCATTTTCCCTTCCTCTTCGGAAAACAATTTTGCAGCTGCAAAGTGCTGCAAAAACAGGGTTGAGGTTACCAAAGCCTATAACAAGAAAGAAGGTAACCAGAGAGCATAGAGCCACTTCAGATGAGCTCGTTTGAATCCTGATGACTTGCTGCCTCATGGTACTGCAGGACCTTGGAGTTGTGATGGCAGCATTGCTTTCTGTAATCAAGCCAGCAGCCAACTAGGAACATAGAGAGTGGATGGTGTGTGCTGCTGTGATTTGGATCTGGAATGTCCCCTGAGATGCTCATGCTTTGGAAACATGATCTCCAGTTCCGCAATGTTCAGAGGTGGGGCTTTCAGATGATGAGGATTCTGACCTCATCAGTGGATAAATCCATTCGCTGGATTAATTCATTAACAGTTGAATGATCGACTGGGGAGTAACTATAGGCAGGTGAAGCATAACTGGAGGAAGTAAGTCCCTGGGGGTGTGCCCTTGGATGTGTTGTCCCTGGCTCCTCACTTTCTGTTTCCCGGCTGTCATGAGCTGAGTGGCACCTTTGCCCTGTCCTTCCGCCATGATGTTCTGACTCACTTCAGACCAAGAACAATGGTGTCGGCTGGTCATGGACTGAGACCACTCTAAGTAATTCTTGTCAGGTATTTTGGCCAGAACAAAAGCTGACTAACATATCTGCTCATAGTAGTTCCTATGAAGAAGGTGTGGGAATCTAAGCTAATGACTGATAGGTAAGGTGACAGTGTGATAAAGTGGTCAAGAGCTATTGTTGCATTTCAGAGTCTCAAACGGTGGAGGCAGTAGCCTCCTAAGCTCTGCATTATTAGTCCACTATGGGAGGGAGAAGAAAGTCCAGCTCCTGCACACTGAGAAAGCATGTCAAGACAAGGCAGGATGAGGAAAGGGGTCTAGGAATTGTTACTTGTTAGGAGTTGCTGAGGGGCTGGGAGATACTAATCTGGAGAAGATGTAATAGAGTAGGGACACAATAGTGGTCTTTATTCATTTGGTGAGCCAAGTTTATTTCTGAGTTACTTCATAGGACAGAAATGAGGCTAACAGAAATTAGAGGGATCAGGGCAGCAGATTTTAGCTTCACGTGAAGAACTATTTAATGATTGAGTTCTGCCATGGTGGAACATGCTTTTTATTTTTTTGCTAGGTGACTTCCATGTTGCTGCAAGGATTGTGTGGAGGCCCCATGACCCCTGCCATGGATTCTCTGTGAGTACATGGGAGGTGGGCTCCGGTAGGGGAGGAAAGCTGTCTCATGCTTGGCTCAGAAGAAAATAAGGCCCATCTCCCAAAGTTTATAGATTTAATGTTTGGCCATGAACCAGCATGTTCCATGTCAGGGCCCCAAGCCTCCTGGATTCCTGATAGCCAAGAACAGTAATAACCATCAATTATTGTGACCACACCCTGCCAGGTGGATTAAATGAATTAGTATTTTCTCATTTTTTCTGATTAGAATCCAACTACTTCTAGGCCACAGGTAGAGTAATTGGTGGAATGGAGAAAGTATGGGGTTTGAGATCAGATGCACTTGGGGACTGTTTTGTTCTTGTTTGCCGGGTAATTATTAAGCATTTTGGACCTCAGTTTCCTTCACTGTTTAATAGGTTAAAAATAACTGCCCTACGAAGTTCTGAAGGTTAGATGAAATGCATGCACTACAAAGTAGACATTTTTTTTTCCTTTTTTTCCCTTTCTATCCACATCCGAGAGGAAATAGCGGCTTTGCAGTTACAGCAACGGTTCCTAACAGGTCCAGCCTTGTGTTACATAACTTAGACTGTTTTTTGGGGGTCTCTGGGCATCAAGTGTGAACAGATTGTGCTTGGTTCTCCATTACAGTGTGAGCTAGTCAGCTGGTCATTCTTGGACTTTATCTAGATAAGTCCAAAAAAGGTTTTTTATTCTTTTATCTAGATAAATTCAAAAACTGTTTTCTATTCTTTTACTTGGTGTGTTTGTGTGTTTCTGGGGATTGAACCCAGGACCTTGTGCATGCTAGGCAAGTGATCTACCTCTGAGCTATAACTCCAGCCCAAGGGCTGTTCCTTTTACAAGGTCATGCAACTTGCCCTTGGAAACCTTCCATTGGATTGTACCCAGGTACTGGGCTATCCTGTAGCTGCCTGAGCGTTAGCCATTTTCATGCATCCAAATAGCCATTCATAGAATGCGGAGAGCAGCACAGTGATGTTGAAGAGGCAGAGAGGGAAGAACAGTGGGCGGAATAGGCATTTTCCTCTCAGGCTTAAATTCTCAGAAACTCTGTCAGGAAGAGCTCATATTTAGGAATAGCTTTGCACTTCTGGATCCATGTAAACACAGCAAATAAACAAGCAAACCATTGGAACCAAGTTTTTAAAAAGCAGGCCAATTCAGAAACTATCAATGGAAAAAAAAAAAATAAATGAACAATTTGTCTTTTATGTGTAGTGTGATGATCTGGCTGCAGTTGGGGGAGACCAGAGACCCTCCCCACTGTAGTCCTTCACTCCTAGACCAGCTTCTCTAGTCACCTGCATGACTGACTGGCACAGGGAGAAGTGGAAAGAAGAGACAGACATGGATCTGAGAGAATGGATTTGATTCTTCAAACTGGGCCCAAGAACAAGTCAGACCCGCACCCTCCAACCCTCTGCCACCAACACAGAGAAAGGACATAAGCAGAAAGGGAAGGGTCAATTGGAAAAGGGCATTGGATACTTGGCCCACAAGCCCTTTTTTTTTGGTACCAGGGATTGAACTCATGGGCACTTGACCACTGAGTCCCATCCCCAGTGCTTTTATGTATTTTCTTTAGAAAGAGGGTCTCACTGAGTTGCTTAGTGCCTCACTTTGGCTGAGGCTGGCTTTGAAATCGTGATCCTTCTGCCTCAGCCTCCTGAGCTGCTGGGATCACAGGCATGTGCCACCATGCCTGGCTGGCACACCAACTTTTTGACCAAGTTAGAAGTCTGGCCATTGCTAAATGGGACTAAATAAAGCAGAGACATTTATGTTACCCTGTAAAATCTCATCTCCCATTGTTGAACAAAATGCATGGAACTTATTTCACCATTTCTCTGATCTCTCCACCAATGCCTCCCACCCCATCCCGCAACTTCCTTTCCTTTCTTACTTCTCCTGCCTTTTGACATAACCCTGATGAATATTTTAACCTGATTTTACCGGATAAAAACCAGGTGAAACAAGTGGACCTCAGAATGTGATTTTCTGCCTCCTTAATTCATCTCTGCCAAGGATCCATGAAGATGGGACAGGAAACACCTAGGAGTCCCCAGGGCCTAGGCCCATCTACCCCAAGCAACCTGGCACGTATGCACCTTTTTTTCAAGTTTCTACTGCAAACTCATTTGAATCGAGAAATGAAAGATCGAGAACTTTGTGTCTTAGGAATGACTTTCAGTCCTCAGTGCCCAGGAGGGGATGCCCACGTACAGTGACTTACCCAAGAACAGCGCAGTGGTCCAGAGCAGCATGGTTGCCTGTCTTGTTGCGGAGCAGGAAGTGCAGGTCAGACGGCAGGGGATGGGGGGTGGTGTGAGAAAATGGGTGGAGAGCACTTAGCTCTCAGGCCCAGGGTGAGTGGGTGGCCCTTCTAACCTGGGTGGTATCGCAGCTTGATAGTCTTAATAGAGGAAGTGGGGAAGAAATTTGAAAAGCTCACAGTGGTATTTTCTTTGGTTGAAGTGTATGACATAAACTGATTTTCTTGAACACAAGGCATGCAGGAGTCAGGTAAATAACTAATAAGTGCTTCCCTACACTTTCCTGACTTCAGAAACCTCATATCAGGGAACCAGATGAGATGTGACAGGGGGATGTCCCTGTTGGAAAGATCCCGAGACTGCTGGAATTTGGTCTTAGCCACTCTTGGCTTGGGAGACAGCACAGTACTGGAAACTCTGAAATAGCCTACTCTCTTCTGTCAAGAATCCTCTAGCTTTCTGAGGTCCCGCTTTACGATACTTGGATCTGGAATACCCCAAAGGCCCAAGGATTAAAGGCTTGGTCTGCAGCCTGTGGTGCTACGGGGAGGTAGTGGAACCTTTAGTGGGGGGCCTAGTGGGAAGTCATTGATCATTGCGGGGGATGCCCTTAAAGGGGATTGTGGGATGCTCTTCTCTGTTTTCCAGCCATCCCTGGTACAAAAAAAAAAAAAAAAAAAAAAAAAAAAAGAAGCTGTGTGTGCCTAGTATCCAAAGCCCTCTTCAAATTGACCCTTTTCTGCTTACATTGTTTCTTTGTGTTGGTGGCAGAAGGTTGGGGGGAAGGAGGGTCTGACTTTGTTCTTGGGCCCAGTCTGAAGAATCAAATCCATTCTCTCAGATCCATGTCTGTCTCTTCTTTCCACTTCTCCCTGTGCCAGTCAGTCATGCAGGTGACCAGAGGAGCTGGTCTAGCAGTGAAGGACTACCGTGAGCACCTTTCCCCACCACGCACTCCCCGTCATCATAGACCCCCAAATCGTCACAGTCACTTTGGAAAATGGCCTAAACATCTGGATACCTGATGACCCAGCATTTTCCTGACCATAAATGGAGCAGAAATGCATTAATGTGGGAATCAAAAGACACGCACCAGGACTGGAGATTTAGTTCAGTAGTAGAGTACTTGCCTGGCATTTGCAAGGCCCTGGGTTCAGTCCCCACTACTGTACCTCCCAATAAAAAAAAAAAAAAAAAAAAAGACATGCACAGAGTGTTCAGAGCAGCATTGTTGATAATAGATAAAAAATATAAACTACTCAATGGCTCAATGGTTCCTTACCGAGAAGGAGGTCATACATCTCCATCTTCTTTGAGGATAGAAGATAGAACATTTTGAGTTTAAGGTGAAATAGAGGAGTCTGGTTAGTACCAGGGAGAACTTTATGATGGTAAAGTTTTTCCTGGAAAAAACCTTTAAGTGGGAAGTTCCATATATTTAGGAAACAATTATAGACATGCTTATTGCTGAAGGCAGGAATAGTGGGGGCAAATTCTCTGTTTTCTTGCCCTAGATTCTGAACTCGATGGGTGTGGGAAACATTCTTTAGGGATTCAGATGCTCAGGAGAGAGGTAAAGCAGTAAGGAACGGGATAGGAATCCCATCCTCTTACCTAGAGATGGCAGCATCGATTTCTTTTCTTCTGTCAGTCTCTTGCCAACAGATCTCTTAGATTTGAGTGATAACTTTGTTCTGCTTCAGGCCCAGTGGGTGAAGTGGAGGCCCTACAGGGTAGCAACTGTGGCAGAAGACGGGGTGGGGGAGTGGGGTGTGTGTGTGTGTGACCATGAAAGGTCTAGCTTGCAAACACCAAACACCAGCGGTGGTTTGCACACAGATTCGCAGACATTCCTTCCCAGTTTGCTTCTATAGTCACTGGGTTCTGCAGCTGAGCGTGTGAACTGCAGCCTGGCTTTTACTCTACCCCTTGTGAAGTGAGACGCTGCTGCACATTCAGAGGTGACTGCATTCACCCTTGGGGATGACAATGACCCTGGGAAGTAGCAGCGGGGACTGCTGCCCAGGTTAGGAATCTTCCAGAACCCAGGCTGACATTGAATCAAGAATTAGGGGGGTGGGGGGAAACCCAAGCAATAATGCTGATATTCTAAGGGAGCTGAGGGGGCTATTTAAGGAGGTGGGAGGACCATAGCACAAGGTCTCAACCAGCAGAGGCTTGAAGCTCTGCGCCCTCATTATTCAGGGTGAGAGTCAGGGCAGTGACTGTGAGGAACAATGGCTGTTGGGCAATGAGAGAAGTCATCCCAATTCTCAGGAGGTAAGGGGAGCACACAAGATTTGGGGTTGGGGCAGCTCTGGGCATAGAAGCCACATGGTGGGCATTGAGCCAACCACTTGAGCTTGAATCCTTGTTCTGGATACTAATCGGCTTAGAGACCTTGGCTAAGTTTATTTTTTAAAGCTTTCTGGGCCTCAGGGTCCTTATCTCTAGAGTGGATAAATAAACATACTGCATTGTTGTAAGGAAGGTAAAATGGGCTAAGAATGTGAGAAGCACTTTGTGCTCTCTGGTAGAACTCTCTGATGATGAAGATGCTCTCTGGGCTGTCCATTTCAGTAGCTCTTGGCTTCAGGTAGCTATTGAGCCCTTGAACTTGGCTACCAAGACCAAGGAAATTTTTATTATTTTTTTTTGACAGTGTCAAAGATGGGAACCAGGGCCTTGTACACGTTAGGCAAGTGTTTTACCACTGAGGTACGCTCCAGCTCCACGAGGAACTGAATTTTTTTTGTTTAATTTAATTTGAATTTATCATTTTCATGTGGCTAGTGGTTACATTCTTAGCTACCACAGTCTTAGAGCAATGGCAGGCAAATAGGAAGTGCTTGAGGAAGGTTCGCTATCCTCCTAAGGAAGAGGGAGTCAGGAAGTCACACACCACCAGACCCTCCCTCCCAACCTGAGCTTGTATTGGTGAGGCCCAGAAAGATGAGGTAATTTGTGGGAGGGCACTCCGCTGTTCAGCCTGCTGGGATTGGAGCCACATTGCTCACCCACAGTCCAGGTCCTAAGAAAGACCTTGGACTATTTCTGAGATAGGCTGGAAAGAGAACAAATTGGAGAAATCTACCCAAAGCCTAGAACTTAGCTCAGGAGCTTGAAAGATGAGGGGGTAGGGTGAAAAACAAAACTCTGGGCTTGGTCTGCAGGAGCAGGAATCTGAAGCCTGTGGTCACCACCCTCATTCCCTCTGTCCCCACCCTTCCTTCTAACCTGGTGTCAATGGGAAAACTTTGTGTCAGGTCTATAGCGCCCTCTTGTGGCTACATGGACAACAGTTGCCCCAAGGAGGGAATCAATTAATACTGAAAGTTCTTTCCCTATTCACACAATCATCCATTCAACCATCCATCCAACCTTTCTTCCATCCAATTAACTTTAAAAAAAAAAAAAACAATCTCTTCTCTATGCCCATCCATCCCTGCCTCCACGAGTTGAGGAAACGACGTGCACATTATAGTCTTTGTGCTCCTTAAAGCATTCCCCCATGTCTCCATTATTCTATTTATCACACTGCATGGTATTTGTTTTATTGTCTTTCTCTACTTCTAGTCTGTGGTCTTTTCAAAGTCAAGGACCAAGTGTAATCCATCTTTGTGTCCCCACGGTGAGCACAATATGAGGTTCGAGATACATCAAAGTAATAATTGATAGGAATTTTCTGATAGAATCAGAAAAAATGTGGATTGCAGTCCTTTTTATGCTGCTTGCCGAGTGGGGTACCTGGGGCAGTGACTGAATCTCACTAAACTTCAGATTTTAAATTTGTTAACATGACAATAAATGACACCCACTTTAGTATTGTGGAGAGGATTACGTTTTTGCAAACACAGTGCCTTTTACGTCCATTGCTCCACCTGAAATTGAATTCTTTAATACTTTTTTAAAAAAACTTGGTACAAGGGATTGAACCCAGGGGTGCTTAACCACTGAACTACATTCCCTGCACCTTTTTATTTATTTATTTTTTGGTACTGGGGATTGAACTCAGGGGCAGTTGACCACTGAGCCACATCCTCAGTGCTTTTATGTGTTTTATTTAGAGACAGGATCTCACTGAGTTGCTTAGCTGCTTAGTGCCTCGCCATTGCTGAGGCTGGTTTCTGAACTCACAATCCTCCTGCCTCAGCCTCCCAAGCCGCTGGGATTACAGGAGTGTGCCACCATGCCTGGTGGATTCTATTGCACCTTCTAATAAGCTTTATACTCCCAATACTATTCTACCATTTTCTCTCCCATGAATTCAATCACTCCATTTCAACTGGATCTTTTTCATAGCGGCTTCTGAAAGATGTCAAGTCTTTTTCATTTTAGAATCAATCAAACCAAGCCAGCAACTCTTCCCTTGATTCCACAGCCACAGTGAGCCCCCATTCCGAGCCAATCTGCATTTCTGTGCCATAGATGGTTACAGGTGTTATAAGATTATTGATCTGCTCAGTTCTCAGAGCAGCTAGGTGGGGCCACACTTCAAGCCTCGCCCAGTTCCATCCAATTAAAGCACAAAGCAACTCTTCTCTCACTTACCTCAACCAGTTCCGATTCGTCTTTCCTTCGTGTTCCAGCGTGCCAATGTACTTTTTTACTTCTATGTGGTGCCAGGGATCGAACCCAGTGCCTCACGCATGCCAGGTAAGTGCTCTACCACTGAGCCGCAGCCCTGGCCCCTTTTCCTTCCTTTCTTGGTAATTCTTTTCACGTTCCTCTGCAGGCTCAACCTCCCTCCTCTAGGGACTTTGGAGGAGTGCTGCAGACCCTGGTCCCAGGCCCTTTCTCTTTCTACTCTGTTCTCTCGCTAAGCATTTTCATCTGTACCACCTCAAATCCCATGAATCCCAGCTGGGTGCAGTGGCTGAGGCAGGAGGATCATAAGTTCGAAGCCAGCCTCAGTAACTTAGTGAGGTCCTAAACAACTTAGTGAGAGCCTGTTTCAAAATAAAAAAATAAAAAGGGCTGGGGATATGGCTCAGTGGCAGAGTGCCCCTAAGTTCAATCCTATCAATTAATAAATGGATTTAAGTGTGAGATTTATGTACCTAAAGGTGGTTGATTGACACTTGGGTTAGCCTAGTAACCAAATAACTCAGTGCCTTTACATTTTCCTTAGTGACAGGGAGAGATCATCCATTTCTTTGGAGGGAATTCAACTTAATTCATGCTGTTTTTCTTGTATCACAGCTCCATGCTCCACCTCTATGTCCTCGCTTTTAATTTTATACTTACCCATTACATATTTTCCTAGTGGCATGTTAAAAATTTTTCAGTGTGTTTCAGAGAGGACACCCTTGACTAGAGCCTGTGGTTACCAACAGCAGCCTTAGAAACCAGAGAATGGCTCACAGACGGGGCTGGAAACTGCTGGAGGCTCATTTTCCCCTGGAGATTGAGGAAGAAAAGCATACATAATTAAAGTGATAAATTGGATTTTTTTTGGGTTCTCTGTTTACCACTGTCAAACATAATCTATTTCATGCATTTATACAGAATGCATAAAATAGGTCAGAATTAATTTTCTTCAGTTTGCTTATTTTCCCCTCCAGTTCCCTGGGTAGATGTGGAACCCAGATGGGAATGGGAAGACTGTAAGACTTGTGTATTTAGAGGAGATGGTGGTAAAGGATTTAGTGCACTGGACCCTGGGAGCTGAACACCCACGAGCCAGCAAACAATGGAAAGGAGTAATGAGTGTCTGGGAAAGAGCACGGAGTCAGGCAGAGCAGAACGGAGATCCTGGCTTAGCCAAATGAGCTTGTGCGGCTTCCATTCCATTCTCCATTCTCGTTTCAAACTCTTTCTCCCTGTATTCCTCCCATCATCCTTCCCACCGCCAGTTTCTCTCTCTACTAGATGATCTGCCTTTGCATTTGGACCTGCACAGATATCATCCAGTGCCAACCTCGCCTTCGCCTTCCTCATCCCTTTTTGCATCCATTCTGTTTCTGTCCTCCCTTCAGAGCCAAGTTTCTCAAAAGGCTCGTCCATAGTTGCTGTCTCCTCTTCTGTAATTCCTGTTCCTCGATTCCCAGCTGTGGACCACCTGGCCTCGGCCCCTGCAGACCCCCACTCACTCAACTGCTTTGGATGCGGTCACAGAAACTTCAGTTCACATTGGGTGTGTGTGGGGTGGTGGTGACAATTCTCTGTCCCCCCTGCCCCCTGCCATTTGGCTGCATAGAAGCATCCTCAACAGTGGAACCCTCCCTCTCAGTTGAGACACTTGTCTCTTTGATGTCCACACATGCTCCCTCCTGATTCTCCCATATCTCCCCTTGTCGGCTTGCTGGCTTTTTAATTTTTTTTTGACACTAAGTGACTAGGTGTAGGGATGCTCAGAGCTGGGTCATGGCCTTCTTCCCTCATCTATTTACACTGTGTCCTATATGCTGGTGACACCCAAATTTATACCTCCTGACCTGAACTGGCCTCTTCAGAGGGCTCCGGACCTGATGTCCACTTGCCAGCTGTCTCCTTCACTTGGGTAGCTCACCAACATTTCGAACTTAACATGTACAAATTACAACTCCTCACCCCTCTCCTCTTTGCTGGGGACCAACCAACCCACCAACCCTACTTCTCACTGCCCCTGTCTCCCTCCCCATGAGTTTTCTCATCTCATTAAAGAGATCCCCGCACCCAGTTGCTCAAATAGAAAACTCAGAACCATGCCTCACAACCAAGTTCTATTGATTACTCTCCAAAATTTATTTCAAACCTACCTTATTACTGTGGCTTTCCTCACGCCACAATAGTGGAGCCCCTAGTCTTTACATGTCACTGTAAATGTCTCTTAGTTTTTTCCTTTGTCTCTGCTCTTGCCCTCCTTTTCCATTTTACACACAGAATACAAAAGTGAACTACTCACTGTCTAAACATCAACGTAAACACTCCTGTATCATCCCTAAAAGGGGCGAGAGGGTATGATAGCAAAGCATCATGTCCCTGAATGTCCCCTTTCATCCAAACACACCTGGGTTTGGATGTCCAGATACATAGTACGCTGAAGGACCCTGGTTTTCTCTCATGTGTGATGGGAACTAGGGCAAGTTTTAGTGTTCTGTATATAAGCTGTGTGTGTGTGTGTGTGTGTGTGTGTGTGTGTACTGGGGGTTGATCCTAGGAGCACTCTACCACTGAACTACATCCCCAGCCCTTTTTATTTTTTGAGATTGGGTCTTGCTAAATTGCTGAGACTGGCCTTGAACTTGCCATCCTCCTGCCTTAGCCTCCCAAGTAGCTGAGATTACAGGCATGTGCCACTGTGTCTGCCCTAGAAAGCAGGCTTGGTATGTACACCAGGGCAGTTGCTCCTTGGGATACTGATCATACGAGCAAACTAAGCAAGCTAATGCTGTAGCTTAGTATATAATACCCCTCTCTCAGTGGCGACTGTGGAAGGAGACATGTCACTTGTCCAGCCAGCTGCCACTGGACAGAGTGCTATGAGGAAGAGCAGGTACTGGTTGATGAAGTACCCTGAGGGACGGAGGTGCCATCTGTTCTGCCTATTGTCACTGTACCTTCCCTGTAAGCATTTCTCAATAAAGTCTTCTGTCTCATCTGCCATCTCTGGGTATTTTCTCTGGTCTCTTAGCAACCGTCTCACTGCCCTGGCACAACTGTGCTTTGCACTTGACAGTTCCTCTGCTTAAAATCCCAAGGTCACTCCATTGCCCTGCCTTTCCTTAAAGCAAGGCCTCATTTGTGGTGTCCTGCATGCCTGGGCCCTGCCTGTCTCTGGCCTGGTCTGAGGCCACGCACCTCTCCTACCAAGCTCCTGCTGATCTTTCATCTCTGCTAATATAGGAAGCACCTTTCTTTCCTGGGTCTTTATTGACTCTTCCTGTGCCTCAGAGGCTCTTCCCCATCTATCATCCCCCTTTATCTTTTCTGAAAGAAAGGATAAGGAATCAAAACCGGATACCAGACAACATAAGGGACATCTGGGTATCTGCCACCTAGCATTAGCACTAGTCTAAATTTTTGTCAGATTTGCTTGAGGTCTTTGTTTCCCTTGAATAAATAAGATACTCACAAGCAACATGTATGCTTTCTCCTCAATTCTATTCTCCTCCCCCTCTTCCTAGAAGTTATCCTTTGTTAGTTACCCTTCTCATATCTGTCTTCATACACATTGTGTATGTGCCCACCAACAATGCCTCGTATTGTTTGGCATTCCCACAATTTCCTGTAAATGGTATCTTAGGAGAGGAGCACTCAGAACTCCCCCTTGCACTTGTGGCTCGTGAGGTGGCTCCAAACACACACACGTGGCGTCACATTCTCACTGTGGCATAGTTTTCCACTGACTACAAATGTCTGACTCTATTCATTTTCTTCTCCTAATGATGGATGATGATGTCAGTTTTGATTTTTGGCCATTGTGAATAATGTTGCAAAGAACATTTGTATGCATTTCCTTGGGCGTGTGTTTGAGTTTCTCTAGGGTAAAAACCTCAAAAAACAGAATTTCTGAATAATAGAGTATGTGTCTCTTCAACTTTACTAGACAGCGCCAGATTTCTCTTTAAAGTGGTTGAACAAATTCCCTCCAGCTCTTGAGCGTGGGCGAGTTTCCCTGGCTCCACATTCTCTCCCTCCGAGTGGCAGAGCTGTTCGGGCGCCAGGGGGCGCGAGCAGCTTGCTGGCACTTGGGACAGCAGCCTGGACTCTGCTCGTGTCTTCCTCCTAGTGGTCGCGTTCACTGGCCAGGTAGGTGGAGATCGGGATCCCAGAGACCCTACAGGGCAGGCTGCAGCCTCTGGATGCTGGCAAGAGTGGGGCCTAGTCCTCCCCATGCCCAGCTGTTTGCTGAAATCTGAGAGCAATTCAAAACAGAAACTTCCCCATCAGGAACTAAAACTGAAAAGGACCTGTATTGCTAAAATAAACATTTGAATGCTTAACATGCAAAATACACAGGGCCAACGTCTTCACACATCTATTTGTTGTGATGTTTTCTTTAAGAAATAAAGCAATCCTTTCCAGTCTGTCTCCCCTTTTAGGAAGCAGCTGAAATCCTGAGATTGGTGGGTGTCCAAACTACTTATTTTTATCACAAATGTCGGCCTCCCAAATCAATTTATAGTATGTATTCTTTTTAAATTCTGGGTTATGGTTTGGGTGTGAGGTGTTCCCCAAAAGCTCATGTGTGAGACAAAGCTGGAATGTTCAGAGGTGTCATGATTAGATGGGTAACCTAATCTATGGATTAATCCACCTGATGCATTAATAACTTGAAAGGATTACTGCGCTGGGTGGTGACTGTAGGCAGGCAGGTTGTGGCTGGAAGAAGTAGGTAGGTCACTGCTGTTTGCCTTTGGGGATTCCATCTTGTCCCTGGACCCTCTGTTTCTCTCTCTGCTTCTTGACTGCCTGTGGTTGGCAGTTTCCCTCTGCCATGCCCTTTCTCATCATGTTCTGCCTCAGCTCATGCCCACACTAATGCAGAAACTGACCATGGACTGAATTTCTGAAACGTGTGCCCCACATAAACTTTTCTAAGAGGTTCTTGTTGGGTATTTTACCCACAGTGACAAAAAGCTGGCTAATACATTCTATATCTACTATTCTGCATGTTTCTTTCCTACCTATCCAACCTCGTTTCTAAAACACATTCATGTTGATGCTGAATGTGTTTTAGAAACGTAGTGTTTTTAGAGTCTCCTAAAAATGTCTTTTTAGACTGTTTTCAGTTTTGGGCTATTTAAACAATGGTGAATATATACTCCTAGAGGGTAGAGATTTTTGTCTTTTGCTTATGCTCAATTTTCAACCTCTGGAATTGTGTCTGGCACCTACTAGATGCTCAATGAATACATGAATAGTCTCAAATGTGTCTCTAAGTTACTCAAATGCAGAATTTGTCCAAAAACATCCATATGCATGTGAAGTGACTGGATTTGGGGGCAAACTCCTTCTCCAAGGGCAGTTTGAGAGCTCCAGTTTCCCTTTGGCCTTGCTGATATTAGTATTTTGAGTTTGTAGTGCACAGCACTGCTGTATGTCAAATCATATGTCATTATTGTTTTAATTTGTAATTCCCTGATTCATTTCTGATTTTTCCTCACCTGGGATTCTCCTTGACATCCTTGTGGCTCCCAGATTATTAAATGAACAGAAGTAGGTTGGGGTGGGATGAAGATCAGTCCAAAGGTGCAGCCGACTCTTACAGGGGCCTGGAGCTCTCCGTGCATCCCCCAGCCTGTTTCTCCCTGGAGGGATTTGAGCACATATACCAAGGAAAATCTGGGATCCTCAGGGTGGAAGAACACACTGTGGAGAGCCAGAGTTGTCCTCTCTGCCCAATTCCTCCCTGAGCTGTGAAGGCCTCTGTGGCGGTCTATCGGGGGCTCCCTGGGTGCCCGGGCTGTTCTGTTATTCTCTAGGTCTCCAGTTGAAGAGTGCCAGATGGGAGGTCCCCAGGCAAGGTGCTGTGGCGTTTGCAGCCTCCATTTGGCTCCTTCATTCTGACAGAAACCCTGTGCATTCCTCTGGAGGAAGCAGTCTCTGTGGAGTCTCCAGCAGGCCCCTCCTTGGTTACATAACACCCTCCACTAACAGGAAACGATCTACTTGGTCTGTTTGGCTTCTCTGCCATCCACAAAAGGACTACTGTTTGGAGAAGAGAAAAATGGTTTGGAGGCAAGGGGCTAGAGGCGGGGGAGAAGTGCAACTAAGGGAGAAGGTTTGAAATCTGGGCACAACAAGGAGGAATACTAAAACACTGGACTGAATGTGGCCCCCGGGGTTGCCACCTCCATGATGTCTGAACCTGATGAACTGGCATATGGCAACAGCCTGATTGACAGCGCGACACCAGTGAATCAGACAGAGCAGTGGGTGCGCAGAAGCCAGTGCCAAGTGCCATCTGAAAGACATATTTCTAGCACGTAGAGATGACACTCACTTGAGATCCTTTCCCATTTGAAAAGCATTAAAAAATCATAACCTGCAAGCCCAGAGGGTGAGCACTCTGACTTAACAACCCTTTTACTTTCTTTTGCAAAGCATTAAAGTCATTAACTTCAAGCAAGAGGGAAAAGCAAGGTTCTTACTTAACTCTTATCATCTGAAAAGTCTTAAAAACCAGCAGCAGTGAGACCTCGTCTCTCTTCGACAATGTTAAGTCATAAAGCACCATACTGCAGCCAAGTAATGGGGCCATTCTGTCAGAATGGGACTAAAGAAAAATTCCATCTAGTGACATGTCCTCACTCAGAAAACTGTGGTGACCTCACACTGTTGAACAGATATGGTCCTTCCCCTTTGGCAGGAGTTTCTACTGCCCTTTACCTTACTGTGTTCTCTGCTACCCACTGGATGAGGTCATTTCATTTATACCGATTGACTCCCCATACATTTTCTCCCCTCACCGACACCCATTCATCCTGCTCTAAGCTCCCTGTATGGATTCTGTACCTATCACATCACACTGGTATTTTTAACAGCACCCAACATCTGTATACCTCTTTAGGTTATCCAACTACACCCTCCATAGCTCCTTGAAAAATTCAACTTTTAAAACCATATGAGGCTCACTCTTATCTCTTTCATCACTATGGCATTTTGCTTAAATATTTATGCATTGCATATTTTCCCATTGTACATGCTCATTTTTGCATTTATACTTTAGAGTAATGTGTATCATGTATTCCTCCACTGGATTTTCTATCTCCTGGATTAATTTTTTGTTCCCATTTATTATGTGAAAATAAACAGGTTAATTGGTTAGTATATGTTTATTAAGCACCCATGTGGCAGGCATTGTGCTAGAGTTAGGGACACAGTCTTAAGACTCTAGCAGGAGAGAGAGATGTTAAATGACTGAAGGAGTCATTATAGGTGAACGAAGACAGGTGTTTTGGGAATACGTGGGGGCTGTTGGAAACCTTTCCCTGAGAAAGTGTAAACTGAGACTATTAGGAGTAAATAGAAGCTGGGTATTAGGCAAAAATCAGCGGAACATGCCAGACAAAGGGAGTAGCAGGTGCTCAGATTGTCACATGCACAGAATGCAAAGTATCTGGCAGTGTAGAGTCAAGGTTAATCCAGCAGTCCTGTGTTGCCCAAACCCTACACATTCCATGAACTCTTGGACTATCCTGCCTGATTAGAATATCTGCATATACCTGGGATCTTGGGCTGGCCAGATGGTTCAGGTTAGCAATGCGATTTATGGGGAACACCTGTTTCTATTTGCCTAGGCTGCTTTGGGCCATGTTGTTACAGTTTGATCTCTGTTGGGGTTGGAGACTGAGTGGCTAAGGTCAATCATTCACATGCTGCATGCTTATGTGATTGACCCCCAATAAAAACTCTGGATAGTAAGGTTCAAGGGAACATTCTTGGTTGGCAATATTTTGGATGTGTTGGTCACATGCTGTTGCTGGGAGAATGAAGTCCTGTCCATGTGACTCCACTGGGAGAGGACAACGGAAAGCTTGTATTGGGTTTCTTCTGGAATCTGTTCTGTGTTCCTTTGACCTGTTCCAGATTTTACTCTGCATTCTTCCACTGCAGTAAACCACAAGCAAGAGCAAAATGGCTTTTCTGTGTTCTGGGTCCTAGTGAATCACTTAACACGAGAGTGGTCGAGTAGAAAGAACCAAGGCTGTGAGAGAGGGGAGCATCTGGGGCGAGAGAGGAAAGAACTGGACTCTTTAGATCCTTATGGATCATGGTAAAGAAAGGCATGGTTCCACTCGTGGGCTTGATCCCAGTGTGGCTACCTCACTGAATTCTATTCTGCAGCTCTGTCGCGTCCTGCCCCAGCTCGATCTCATTCAGAATACCTACAGAAAACATGCAAATAAACACATTTTCTTTGGGTGGGGAGTGGGGCACATAAAACCTACTGAAGGAGATGAACAGTGTTACTCATGGGATGATTGCATTGATTGTTATTTTCCATAGAGCCACTGGATTTGGAGCAGAGCCAACTATGTAATGTATATTAGTAAAGAGGAGACGGTGTGGTTATTATAAAAGGTGCGGGGAAAATTCCAGAACTGTTTGCCATACCGAAGGGCCACAATGGGAAAATTCAGAGGTGATGTCACTAATTTGTTTCGTGATCCCATATCCACGGTGACAGAATAAGTCAAGGGAAAAATAGGGTGAGACAGTGGTTGAAGCCATTTTAGCAATTTATTGGCACAAAGGACTCAGTTATCAAGGTTGCAAATAAGTCATCAACTTCAGGCATGGACGTGCACCAAATTGTTTCTCAAATTTTTGCTTGCTTGGACAAGCATGCTTTCTCAGGAGTATGCCTTGAATCCATAATAGCTGGAGAAAAGCTGGGAGGTAATGGAAGATGTGCTTATGTAACTCATTTCTAAATCAACGGGGGACTATATTTTTGATGGTGTTAGAGGCTTGAGGCAGAAGCCTGTTTGGGATGGTGACAGTCACAGTGACGGGCAAACTCCCAAGTCAGAGCTGTGCTGATGAATAATAGCTGGGCAGCAGTCCGGGAAGCCGTGCCATCAGAGGGCTCCACGGACAGTCCCCTGAGCCCAAATGCCTCCATTCTGGGGGACACTAGATGCTACTACATATTTTCTAATTACAACTCGGTGTCTCCGCTCTGCTCTCAAGAGGGAAGGAGGTTTATTGTTAGCTCCAACTATGAATCTTGTTCTCCTCTGTGACTTTGAGTTCAGTTACTTAAACTCGCTAGGTCTCAGTTTACTTCTCTGTGCATTGGTTGTCGTAACAGTTCTTTGTTCAGAGGGTTAAAAGTTTTATTTTCTGAGGAGTGAATGAGGTAATGCCTATAAAGCAGTTGGCACAGTGCCTCACCTGCATTAACGGGTCAGATGACAACAACGAAACCAGAACAGGTATTAGGGTTTTTAATAAATCATCAGATATAAGAAGACATTTTCAGGGCTGCATGCCAGTCAACACATGCCTCAAGACTGTCATGCTGGGTGAGGACATCTGCATGCTCTGAATTAGGTGATAGTGGATGTGACAGGACTACCCCACGAAAATGTCACTATTTTGGCCTTCAGGGCTCAGGATGCATTCAATGCAAGTGTGGGTTTTGGCATGTCATTCATCTCCCTAAATCTGTCACCTCATCTATAAAAATGAGAAAACACCTGGCTTGCAGTATTGTTGCAAGGATCAAATAATATAAAGCAACGTATGTAGACCACCAGCTCCATGGTAAGTGCTTCGTAAGCGATGGTGATTATGATCATATAAGCAAACAAATATGGTCATGACAAAGTGTGAAATGCATTAGTGGAAACGGCCATTGTTTTGTGACACAATGATCCTGTGAGACCAGGAAGAATTATACTTTAGAGTAATGTGTATCATTACAGGATACAGGTAGCGGAATTTTTGACTTGAAGCTTTGCAAATGGGTGCAAATCATTCTGAGAAACAGTTTATGATTTGTCCCAGGTTCATCACTGCCCTGGGGAGACATGATTTTGGGGAGAATGGGTGGGTAGAGGCGAGGGTGTGCACAAGAAGCAGATCTCCTCAACCAGGGGGAGAGCAGTGATGTGGAGAGGATTCCTGCATGTTATGAATAGCTGTAAGGGTCAAGCTGACCAGGTCCCAGGGAGGCAAGCACCTGCACGTATGATTGGGCCTATGTTCCCACTCTAGTCCTCTGTGGTGTAGAACATCTGCATGCTCTAAATTAGGTAATAGTGGATGTGACAGAACTGCCCCACAGCAGTTTCACTATTTGGCCTTTGGTGCTCGGGCTGTGCATTGGGACACACGGGCTGTGGGGCAGTCATAGAACTAAGAACCCAGAAGCACAAGGGCATCCTGCCCAGATGGGGCATCCTGTGGGGGAAGTACAGGTGGGAGAACCAGCTCGGGTGGAATCCTCAAGGGTGTGGCTGGTTCTCCTCCCATCCTGACACCAGTTGTTTCTGTACATAAACAGCTTTCTGGGAAAGGAACCTTAGAAATGATTTAGGATGGAGCCCATTGTTCCTACAAGGAACAATGATTTCTGGACAGAAAAACTTCCATTTAGCACAGAACCTTGAATGATCATGTACCAGATGATAAATATGAATGGAACTTTAGAAAATAGGGGTGGGTGTTGTTGTCTTAGTGATGCTCACTAGCAGTTTATTGAGACTAGAACCCTCCTGAATATAGAAAGTTAGTCGTGTCTATCACCATGTTGGAAATGTGGCCTGGGCAAGGCTGAGGGACTGCGGATGACTGCCAGAAGTGGTTGGAGAGGGAATGGTGTTTGAGTCGACCCTTTCTCCCCTCCTAAGACGTGTGCATCCACAGAGAGATGCCCGAGTCTGCTCCCTCTTCTACTCCCATAGGAAAGGACAGCGGATGACAGCACCGGCTGCTGATTGGTCTGATGCAGTGGTTCTCACTGGGGCAGATGTTATTCAACCAGAAAACATTTGGCCATGTCTATCTAGAGACATCTTTGGTTGTCATGACTGGTGGGTTACTGGCCAGGAATGCTGCTAGGCATCCTTCAGTGCACAGCTTCCCACAATAGAGAATTTCTAGCCCCAATTATCAGTGGTGCTGAGACTGGGGAACTCAGGTCTGATGCGATACAAGTGGGCTTTTTAGATGGCGGAGGGTTGGTTCTGATGCCCATCATCTCAGCGCCGGATTAAATGGGGATGGGTCATGGCTAATCTGTCATCCCTCACTGGTGGACCAACACCGAAGAGGAGGTGTGAGAAGGTAAGGAAATCTGGGGGAGGAATGGGTGCAAATGGAGCATCAGGCCAACCTCTCCAGGGCAGAGTTTTTCATCGCGAGTCAACTCTTACTTATTTAAAAAGCGATTTCCTTAAGCACATAATTATATGTTTATTTCCCTAAGGAACTCTTGAGGCAGAGGAGACCTGCTTAAATTATGGGGAGGGAGGCTGCACACAGGGCTTTAATGGGGTTAGAAAAATTTTCTGTCTCCTTCAAAGGCAGTTTGGGAGGAAGGGAAGGGCAGATTCCTCTCCAGTGCAGATGATGCAGGGAGGATGGAGCCAGAGAGGAAGGGAGGGCAGAGACGACGAGGATTATCTCAGATTGGATCAAAGGGGTCCAGCAAGAGGACCAGTCATGACGTTTTCTGCTCTGCCAACTTCACAGGAAAGCAAGCCTGTGAGCACCCACACCCACCCATACTCACCCCTTTAGAGGAGGCTTTGGTTTGCATCAAGACTCACGATGCAGCATGCTGTCGGGGCAGGAGAGGGTGGGAGCCAGTGCCGTTTCTCCTTCCTCCCTTACACCCTGAATGCATGGGACTGTGGGTTTCTCCTCTTTGGGTGGGTATCCTCACCTGGGTGGGCAAGGTGGAGACTAAGAAAATAAAGTGGAGGAATTAAACCCTTGGATTTAACACACAGAAGAAAACTGGCGTGTGCGTGTGTGCATCTTATAGTTTTTCTCTTGGTGAGATTTCAGCCGATATACCTTCTGTGCAAGGGTGTGTTGGATAATGTTGAGTTGTGTGTGTGGTATTGAGAAGGAGAAATAGTGAGGAGAGGTGGCTTAGTCCTGCTCTAGTCTAGGCTACAAGGGATAGGGTCTGGGGGAAGGGGACCTTGATTACTCTCTCCCCTATGTCTCACAGACTTGGAAATAATAGGCATGGTTTCTAGTATCTAGAAACTGCTTTGATTGGGCTCTATCTGTGCCCATCTTCTCAGGAGCTGAGAGCTTCTGAGAGCAGGACTCATGCCTCATTCTGCTGGGAGCCTCCACATCTAACAGGGCCTGGTACCTGCAGATACTCCATATGTACTTCATGATGAATTTTACCTTATTCAGTCCAGCCTGCCACAGTAGAAGAGAGAATAGGGTAGAAGAGAGAATAGGGGTTCAAGCAGATATTATAGTAAAAAGTGTCCATTTGGTTAATGTATACTGCTCATCCCATCTCTTAGAAGTCAAGTGTGGCACTGATAGCAGGATGGGGTCCAAAAGAGGAGAAATGAAGATAACATCTGAGAAACATGATCAAGATTCATAGCCCCAGAGCTCTTTATTTATCAAATATCCACTGTGCATATTCACCCAAACTGCTTGTTCTAGCATTCACTGACCTGAGGTTGGGGCACCATGATGGGCTATAAGTCCCATAGTAGCTGAGCAACACCCGAGGCTGGCAGAAAACGCCAACTCCAGGGGGGATGGAGATAGTGACCATCCATAAATAGGACATCCAGGCCTGCTTTGCTCTGAGAAGAGCCAAGCTGACATATGGGGGGCAGGCTGGCCTAGACCGAGAGGTTACATCAACAGGGCGCTTGCCTGCGAGTGACAGAGACCTGGGGATACTGGGAAGCTGGGCTGCCAGGAATTTGCATCCTTTCATTGACCAGTTCCCTGGAAACCATAGCCAATATCACAGGGAATGGACATACAGCATTTCAGCATCTTTAAGAAGATGTGTGTTGCAGTCCTGGCCCATCCTTCTACTTTCTAGAAGTGTGACCTTGGGCCTGAGCTTTAGCTACCTCATCCAAAGAACAGGGGGGATCTTTGCCTTTCTTACCCTGCAGGGCTAGCATGAAGTTCAAATAAGTTGATTTGTGAGAGCGCTTGGTCAAGTGCTATGCAGGGTGAGCTGGTTCTGATAAGTTATTTATTCAAGGAAGCAGCACACTTCTTCCCCTTTCAATGGGGCCCCAGCCACCCTGTCAATCAGGACCTGCCTCGAGGAAGGGAGATTTCAGTTCAGTGGGAGCCAAAGGAAGCCGGAGGGCTCAATACTTAGACCACTTCCCTTTGTCTCTGACCCCATTTTCCACACAGGGCCTGGCAGAAGAGTGCTGAGACCCCTTATTTAGTTCTCTGGTAGAACTGGAAGACTGCTTTCTCTTGCTCGTAGGTCTCGATGGAGCCAGGTCGCAGGCGCCGGACTTCCGCGATGGCATCTCCTGCAGCCAAGCCTCGCTCCTTCACCAGGTAACAGGCCAGCATGGTGCCAGTGCGCCCAAATCCCAGGGCACAGTGCACTGCCACAGCCTGTGAAGAGCGAGCTCTATGGGGTGGTGCTTGATGTCTTCCCCAATACTTTCCTGCCCCCACTGAGTAGGACCCTTCTCCCTCTAAGTCTCAGACCCTCTGTGAGCAAGAAGAGACATCAAAGTTATTATGGAAGGGTGTCCTTGTACCTGGGTGGCTCTGAAGTGGCTGGTTCCAGAGATGGGCTCCTTACCTGCTTCTCTATACCCCTCTGCCTATGTTGTCCAACACAGAAGCCACCAGCCACCGGTGGCTACTGAATACTTGAAATGTGGCCAGTCCAAATTGAGATGGGATATAAAACATATATCAGGGTTTAAAGATGCAGCAGGAAAAATAATGGAAATATTATGAATTTTTTTATATCGATTATATTTTGAGATATTTTTGACTTACTGGTCAATGTTAACAAAATTAATATCACCTGCTTTATTTTGCTTTTATTTTTATTTTTTTGGCAGTATTGGGGATTGAACCCAGGGGTGCTCTATCCCGGAGTTATATCCCCAGCCCTTCAAATATTTATATTGAGGCAGCGTCTCACTAAGTTGCCAAGGCTGGTCTCAAACTTGAGATCCTCCTGCCTTAGGCCTCCTGAGTAGCTGGAAACATTTTTTTTTGCAACTTAGATCCGATCTCAAAAAAAAAAAAAAAAAAAAAAATATATATATATATATATATATATATATATATATATATAAAGTATTGGAGATGTAGCTCAGTGGTAGAATGTATCTGGGTTCAATCTGCAGCACTGCAAAATAAATGAATAAATATATAAATAAATAAATAGCAGATGAAATTAATTTTGGTAATATTAACCCAGTAAATAAAAATATATTTTAATAATGTGGATGCTAAACATTTAAAATTACAGATGTGTCTTCATTATATTTGGACAGCACTGTTCTAAAAAAGGGCAAACGGTGCTAGCTTCAACCCCCACGTATCCCAAGGAGGCTCATCAGTCTCCTTCTCCCCTCCCCAGAGTGATTGGTTCCTGGTGACTTCTCTGTCCTCAAGGGCAGTTCACACCGATTGGCTCTCTTTACTCCTCCCATTTAGGCCCTGCCCCTCTCAGCCTGGCTTTTTGTCTGATTGCGCCGGGAGTCTCCTGGCCCCGGGGTCTTATCTCTAGCTCCGCCCTCGTCCCCAGCAGACCGCTTCCCTCCCCGCGCTGACCCTGCCCCCACTGACCTCTCCCCGGCCGTTGGCCTCGTCCACGATCTTCACGAAGCGGTCGATTTGGTCGGGGGCCGGCGGGCAGAAGTCTGGGATGCGAAATCGGTGCAGCGTGAGGTCCGGACAGCTGTCGCTGTGGGGAGGCCCGCGCTCCGTTAGGGACACCAAGTGCCGCACGCCCGAGTCCAACAGGAACTGGTAGTGGGCGGGGAGCCGCGGCAGCGCCAGCCCCGCCAGCCGGCCCGGGAGCACCCAGGAAAAGTTGGGGGGCTGCACGCCCATCGCTGGGGAAGGGCACAGGGCAGCGGGCCACCAGGGGCTACGCCGGCCCTTCTGGCTCCGCCCTCTGGTCGCGAGCCCTCCAGGGACCCAGTAATCCGCCACCTGCCGGGAACTAGCGCCAGGAGGGGCCACGTGGTCCGCGGGGCACCGCCCCCCGGTGACGTTCCCCTCTGCGGAGGAGGATTGGCCCAGTCGCGGGGGCGGGGGCTGGACTGCTAACCCCGCTCCTCCCGTCCGCGCAGCGGCCCAGAAGGAGCAGAGCATTGACCGGTTGGGTGTTCGGCAACGGCGGGCTGGCTGCAGCCGTGCGCAACTCGGACGATCAGGGAGAAAATCAGGGGGCTGGGGTGGGGGCTCAGTGGTGGAGCGCTTGCCTGGGGTGAGGTCCTGGGTTCGATCCTCGGCACCACAAATAAATAAATAACTAAAAAATCCATTGACAACTACGTGCATATAAAAAGAAGAAAACCTAGAACAAATTAATTGCTTTCTGTAAATGAAGCAACCCGGGGTCAGGCTCTGCTGCTCCCTGGTGGTGCTTTGGGGTTACTGCACCGCTGGCTACCTGCCCCTGCCTCCTTAAGGACACGACCTCGACTTACTTTCCCTTTTATTATGATTATTTTTCTTTTATTAGTGCATCATAGTTCTATATAATAGTTGGGCTCATTTTGACAAAATCGTACATGTTCGGAATTTAATATACTCCGTTCAGTCCCCGTACCCTCCCCGCTTTCCTTCTCCTCCCTCTCCCTATTTTCCTTCATGATTGGTGCTTTATAGATGCACATGGAGGTGGAATTTACTGTGGTTTATTTGTACATGCACATAGCGTAATTTCGTCAAATTCATTCTGCATTTTCTCCCTTTTCCCATCCCTCCTCCCTCTCTCTCAATCTCCTTTTACTCCACTGATCTTCCCTATATCTTTATTATATCCGAACCCCCTTCCCCTTTTCTCTCTCTAGCTTCTGCATATGAGAAAACGTTCAAATTTTGATTTTCTGGGTCTGGTTTATTTCACTTAGCATGATATGCTCCAGTTCCATCCATGGGACTTAGTTTCTTTACAGCACATGCTCAAGGGTTTAAGAGATGACACATCTACTTCTGGTCTGGGGAGGACTCACTGCTCCAATGACTGATGAGTCATAGTCAGAGACTTCTTGGAACTCTCCCAGTAAAAGGGAATTAACTCAAGGGTGGCTGGGCTGCCAAGTGACACTCTGACATCTTACCCAGGGCAATATAGTAATAATAACACCAGCCAGGAACATAAGAATTAACATTTATTGAGGATTTACTATGTGACAAGTACTCTCCTCAGCTTTAGGTATCTTAACTCATTTAGTTGCCACAATTTTAAGTGATCTAATCAGCCCAATTTTACAGATGAGAAAACAAAGTCACTGTGAGATTAAGGAAGATGACCAGTATAGAATATTTAAAAACATAATACTGCTTTCTAAAACGAAGCAGAAAATATGTCCTTTTCATATAATCCATCCAAACACACCTCCAAACATTATCTGGTTTAAATACCTGTGGGTTTTCTTAAGTTTTATTCGGAATCCATATTTCTTCATATTTTAAGGTTTCCAGGTACCCTGGGCAAACCAAAGATTATCAGTGTTGTTCTTATGGGGTGGTGACCTAGATCTGAACATGGTATCTCAGCTAGCATTTGAACAGTTTATATTTTCATTTGAATGATGGGCTTCTAATGATGCAGACTACCCATAAATATGAAAAAGTCAATCCACTTTTAATTTGCTCACGAACCAGGTCCTGTGCCAGTTGCTTTCTGGAAGAAGCACACAGGGACGGTATTTGTACATATTCTTTGTGTATGAATAACTTGAGACTTAGAGACGTTGGTTAACTTGGCCAAGGACATGTTGATCCAAGCCCAGGGTACTTGGCCATGGAAATGTACTTCCCGCCCTCTGCCCCACCTATTCTTGACACACACATTTGACCAGTTAGTCCTCTGGCTCTGGCAAAATGAAGTCTCCTTCCCCAAAGTTCAAAGTTTGCTGTGACTCAGTGGAAAATACACTTCACCATTTATCCGGACAACCACTCTCTCAGATTCCAGGAGCTGCCAGATCTCCCCTTTTTCTCTCCTTCCATACAATCAGGGCCTAATTAAGCCCTTCCTGTTTGCACTCCCATTTCCTACAAAACTCCCTACCAATCTTTCTAGCCTGCCCAATTCATTCATTTTCCTCCTTCCCCCTGTGGCCTGTGCTCCTGTGCCCCTCCTTGCCCCCTTGATATCCAGCTCAAAGTCTGTCTTCTCCAGAGGAAAGCCATTTTTTGGGGGGGAGGAGGGAGATGGAGGGACAGAGATTCTCTTTTTCCCTGTCCTGCAAACAATTACCTTCCATCTTATGTGACTCTTTGTGGTGCTAGAAACACCGCCACCCAGCTGCCAGTGCCTCCCTACAGAAAGGCCAGTTAGCGCCCAGTTTAGGAATTCTTTCCTCCTCCTTCCAATACACCCAGGGGTATATCCCAGAGTCCCTGTCGGAACTATGTCCCATGGTCAGGTTCCCATTAACTTTTTCCTTCGCCCTGGGGAGTCTTAAACTTGAAGGAAAACGCTCTTTGATCATTTAATGGCCAGGACCTCTGCAGCTAACAATGTATTATAAATGTCACACCCATATATAATACAACCTTCTTACCCTCTCTCCTCTGCGTAGGGTCACCTGATCCTCAGGAAGGTTTAGACTCTCTATCCCACCTTGTCTTGTATAAAGGTCGTCCCAGGATGGTAAGTATTATTTCACTGGTGGTGGGGGCCGGTTACCTGCTTGCACAGGAGACAAAACTTCCACACACATCTTTTAGTTCCCCCATAAAGTGTGGAGCCTGATACATAGTGCTCAAAAATGTTAAATAACAAATGAGAATAAATAAGTAAGTAGAATGCATTGGCAAGACTGTGAATGTACATTTCTGAGTGTGAATGTGCGTCTCGAGCACAACGTGGTTCCTTTTGATTGCATGAGTTCAAGGACTGTGTTAAGTATCGGGCAGCACCTCTTTGAGGTGTGCATTTTAACATGTCAGTATGATCCTGGCTGAGACCAGTTACTTTGTAAAAAGGGATAAATAAGCCTTCTTGATTTAATTTAATTTATTTTAAATCAAGCGTTGGTCCATGGTGTGTATGTGTGGGACGGCCTGTGGTCTCTGTGTGTATGTGAATGTGTTGGGGGACATATTCCTGGAGAACAATTTGTTGACACTGATGATGGGTTTAGTAATAAGCTTAAGTGATTTCTCTGACTTCAAGGAATTTACAACATACTTGGAGGGAGGGGATTTAGACTCAGATATAATTATTCCCGGAACATGTAATAAGGACTAACTTGCTCATCAAAGCAATTGTCACTATCTGGAAATCAGATAATATATATTAAAAAGCTAATTGTGCAGTAAAAATAACAAGCATGACAAGAAGTCAGTAGGGGGAAAGATAAGCTTGGGTTGGAAAGATCAGAAGTCTTCTGAAGATGGGATCTTCATTTCCCATTTTGTTCTCTGTCCTTTGAAAAGCTCAATGGAACAGTTTTGGGGCTTTCTTAGCTTCCCCTTCACCAGCTGATAAGAATGTTTTGACCTAGTCCTGGTTCATGTTGAGGCCCCAGATTTCTAACAGGTTTGAGATGAAGTTAGACGCAGAGGCCGCCTTTCTCCAGATAGGACCCCGTGTCCAAGGTGGAGGATTGCTTCAATCTGGGTTCCTGTGGACCTTGGACTAGAGTCAGAATTCTGTGTTCTGCATGATCTGATTTTTCTGTGTCTAAACACATTTCCCTGGGGCCCAAATGATCTGGAAATTAGACCTAAGGAGAAGAAATGGAGCCTCAAAGGTGGCTCCCAATGAGCATCTCATGTGTTTCCCACATGGATAGGGCCAGATTCTGTAACCAGTAGGGTATCATGGATATAATAGCATATGACTTCCTAGGTTGGGTCATAAAAGACTTTGGTTTTTATATCTTGTTCTCTCTTGGGAAGAGCTGCCTTAGGAAACTCTTGGGAGGAAGCCACCTTCCATGTTGTGCAGACGTGGAGATATCTCTGCAGCGAGGAGCTGAACAAAGCTTCTTTCCAACAGTCAATGGTGAGTTAACTATTTTAGCAGTGGATCCTTTAGCCCCATCAAGATTTTTAGATGATGGGCGCAACATCTTGTTTACAATTATAATGTCATGGATTCCCAGAGTCAGAACCACTCAGCTAAGCTTTTCCTGAGTTCCTTTCTCCCAGAAATGGTGAGATAACACATACTTATTGTTTTAAGCAATCAATTTTTGGGGTAATTTGTTATTAGCAATAGGTATCTAATGCAGATAAAAATATCCAGTTTGAAGGAAAGAAGAGAAATAAATCTCAATACACTCAAGAAGTGAAATAAAACACAGACAAGTTTAATTTAACCCAAAGGAGTTACACTATAAGCAAATTATGGTCATAGTGTGGGCGTGTGTGCGCCTGTGTGATGTTTGTGTGTGTTTGTGTGGAGTGTTGTGATGGGTCAATGCAAATTTTCCACATCTGGAAAACCTCGATATGTAGAGGAACCAACCAGTGTAATTTCAGTATGAGTTTTCTTTCTTCTTTTCTTTTTTTTTTGTGTGTGTATGGTGTTGGAGGTAAAGATCTATATGGTATTCCATATGGTTAGCAAAGATACACAGATTATTTAATAACTGGTCATGGAATAGGAAGAGAACAATTAGAACACAGGCTTTACCTATCAGAACGGTATCTATAAAGGAATAATGGAGCTCCCTCGTCTGTTGGATGCACGTTGGCCTTGGGTGTAGAGGTTCTGAAATGGGATGGGTGTGGCCAGATCACCTTGGGCATTTTAATATAGGTCTTTCCACAAGATGGCACTGATAGCTTTTTGTTGTTTCCCTCTCTCTTTTTCTATCTTGTTGAATAATGTGTGATTTGTCTATGGTTACAGAACGTTCCATAACTGAGGTCTCACAATTACTAGTTGATTTTTTTTTTTTTTGTACTTTTCACAATTTCACCGTGAGGGCACTTACAGTCATTCCAGGAGTGCACTGAAACTGTAAGCTCGGATGTCAGGTGCTGCTCCTTTCCACCAGATGTTATCATTATGAGAGCTGAAGATGGGGAAGGAGTTGGAGATCAGATTTTGATTTCTGAAAAGCCATTCAACAAAGGCAGGGGAGAGCAGAATGGGGGGTGGCACTCAGGTGAGAGCCACTTTTGCCCTGAAGACCGTTTCAGTGGACTCTCCTACTTCTCTTCGTGCTATCCTGAGCTCAGATGAGTCTCAGCCCAACTGGCACTTTGATTTCAGACCCCAAGCAGAGGATCCAGTGAACCTGTAACTGAACTTCTTACCCACAAGACTGTGACATAATAAATGGATATTTCTTTAGCCACTGTTTGTGGCAATTTGTTATGCATCAATAGAAAACTTTTCCAGATGCCCTTATATACTGACTTTATTTTCTTATCTTTAATATGCTGGTTACAATAGTAAATAGCCCTAAATCGCCATATTATTTCCCATCTCTTTGCTTTGTCTTAAGTTTTCTAATCCCTAAAACAATAGAATACATAGGTTTGTTTTCCAGTGCAGGTGAAAAACAAAAACAAAAACAGAATCAATGAAGCTCAGAGATTGTCAGTTTCTTTTAGCCAACTTCCCAGACTCCTAGCTGTTCCCCCAATCGTGTTTTGGAGGTATGATCTACAATTGGCATCACGTGGGAACATGTGAGAAATGCAAAATCTCAGAGCCCATCCCAGACCCGTGTGTTCCCCAGGTGGTTTGTATGCACACCAACATCTGAGAAGTTCTCCGGTAAGACTGGGAACCCCACAGCTCTTTTTCCTCTTCTTCTTGATGGTCATTGATAGTACCCCAAACATGGCCTGGTCACAGAGCTGATGACCTGGAGATCCCCAGGTGTCTTCTCTCTGGTGCTGAGATGCTTTGGCTGAGCGGGACTGTGGCAGAAGAGCCCATCAGTAGAGGGAGAGGTCTGAAAACCACCTAATTGGCCTGGATGGAAGCCCAAGGACAATTAGAAACACCTGACCGTCCCTGATTAGAACAATCTATTGGCTCTACCTACTGGTTAGAGAGATGTCCAAGAAAAACACGCGTAAATGTACATGTGCCTTTCCTGTTTTTGTTCCAAGGAAGGGCTTGGTTCCTCGGTTTCCTTTCTGGAGGAATGCTCGAAATATCACTCCCTACTCTTTCCACCTTTTCCAGGCATAGCAGAAACTGCCCTGGTCATTGTCCTCCATTGTAAGTGCCTCCATCTTCCCTGCAGTTTGGGGGAAAGAGGAAGGAGCCGCAGACGGCCTCCTGCCACACCATCTTCTCCTCTCTGCTCCGTAGCTGACCTTCTCACCCAGTTGCCATCCTTCCAGAATTTCTCCAGGACTGCTCACCTCTGTGGATCTCTGGTCTGGTCCCCTCCATTCCGGCCTCTACCCATTTCTCTTCTGTGCAGCCTGCGGACTTCATAGAGCACAGATCTTAATTTTCCAATTCTTTTGTACTCCTTATTGTCTTTAAGAGAAAACCCTTATGGGTTTGTGTTTATGGGCTGGCATACAAAGCCCTCTGGGTTGACGTCTTACTTTTCTCGTAAGCCTCATCTCTTTCCTCTGCAACAATACATGTCCCCATCACACTGAGCAATATCAGGGTTGTCTGATAAACAGAGCTGTATCACATACCTTTGCCCATGCAGTGCCCTTCACCTGCCCTATGCTTATCTTTTTAAAAAAATATTTATTTTTTAGTTGTAGGTAGAGACACAATATCTTTATTTCATTTTTTTTTTTAACGTGGTGCTGAGGATTGAACCCAGTGCCTCATGCGTGCTAGGCAAGCTTTCTACCACTGAACCACAACCCCAGCCCCCTGTGCTTATCTTTACCTTCCAGAAATATCTCACCTTCCTCAAGGTACACTGTGGGACCAAAACACTTTTCTAGGAAGACTTCTCTGCTCTCTAACATATATGTTTTGTGATTCTGTTTTTGTATTGCTATTGGAACATGTATTCTATCACATATCTAAAACATTTAAAGCTCTTATTTCTGTATTATACAAATAATGTATGTTTGTTGCAAAAGCATGAAGATACATTTACATAAAAAAAATTGGCATCACGTGGAAACATGTGAGAAATGCCAAATCTCAGAGCCCATCCCAGACCCGAGGGATCTCTAGGTGGTTTGTATGCACGCCAACATCTGAGAAATTCTCGGGTAAGACTGGGAACCCCTCAGTTCTTTTTCCTCTTCTTCTTGATGGTCATTGGTAGCACCCCAAACATGGCCTGGTCACAGGCCATGACATTGAATTAGGAAAAAAGAAGTGCTCTGTGTTTTTCAGGTATGGAGGAAAGCAGGATAGAAACACGAGGTCCACCTGTTGGATGTGCTGCTTAGCAAAATCCTAGGTGATATGTGGGAGACCAACCTTGCATGTGACTGAATCATACTCCCCAGCTGGGTGCTGAGGTGCTTAGTCACAGAAAAGTGGCAGAGCTTTCCCTACCCTTCTTGGGTTCGAGGGTCGGTGTCTGGTGCATGGGTGTGTCTTGCTACAGCCCCATGGGTGAAGCTACGCTCACCTGTTCCTTTGTAATATGACACCCTGCCCTGTTTAGGATAGAATTTTCCATGGAAGTGCCTTGTGTGTGTCCCCTTCTCTTACTGTGCCCTTGGGTGTGGCCTACCCAGGTGTCAGTCAATCTGCTGACAGTGGACATCATGAAGATAGACTCAGCCCCCTGAAACCTGACCCCTTGCCTCATTTGAATAGCTTCTCCTCAATAAAAGGGGTCAGTGCGTGCTCTTGCGCTCTCTCTCTCTTTCTGCAGACCCTTAAGGTCAGAGGAGCCATCACAGCGACCCCAGAGAAAAAGGTATTTATGTCTCTTGTGGGGTTATTTTGCACAGCCCAGTTAGCACAGTTCAACTGGAGTGACCCCCTGAGCCTTTTAGTTGTGAGAACAGAAACCCGGCAGTGATCTTAGCCTGCAATGCTTAAATGATGAGCTCTGAAAGGCCTTATCTGGGAGCTAGTCTACTGTAAATCTCAAGAACTTCTGGAGACTTCTCACCAATGATCTCAGTCTGCATCACTAATGGGAGGAGTTCTCAAGAAATTCACCTGGATGCTGTTTTGACCTTCTTCTCTGAGATCTCCCATGAGTGTCTCTTATGGGCACTCAAAATAAACGGTGAAGGGGATTTTTGGAATTATTGCACTGAGCATCTTCTCTGTGGTGCAGAGAACTTAGAGATTAATGGCCCTGATGGTAAATTTACGGGGGAGACCATTCACCTAAAGATAACCACGTTTTGGTACACCACCTTTCAATGTATCTGTGTGTATGTGTGCATATATATATATCTATATATATATATGAATAATGTACATATAAAACTCCCTTTAATGTGCTCTCTCTGTCTATATAGCTATATACATCTCTCCCCTCTGGATCCTGGAAGGTTTAATGAACTTGCTTTTCAACTTTTGAGAGCAAGGATTCCTAGCACTCACTTGATGACACCCTGGAGTGTCTTCATTTATCTCAGGGGGTGCCTTGAAATTCACAAAACAAGATTAATTTAAATTCATTTTCATTTAAAAAAGTAAACAGACATTATATAGTAATTACAGGTACAAGTGTGTGTGTTGAAATCAAACTAATAAATGCTTGCCTTAGAGAGAAATCAAGAGGGTGGGGGTGGGGTTGGAAGGGACTATAAAGGTGGGTTAGTCTGAATCTTTTCTAAAACATCCCTGCTCTCCCCTGACTTCCAGGTTGGTGTTTCCCCCAAACCGATCATGTCTCTCGAACTGGGAGTCAGGAATGTTGTAAATGAAAGCTTCCACTCCGCAGATCTGTCTTCTCTACCTCCCACAGTGCCTGGCGTATGGCAGACCCTCAGGAAACGTGTTTTGATTGGTTCTGTGTTGGGGCAGGATGTAGTGGTGGTGACTGGGAAAGGTGCCGACACAGGAGAGTCCCAGCTTTGCAAGACTGGGCGACATGACATATCTGCAGAGATAGTGGTGCAGGTAGTCATCTAGTTGAGTTACAGGAGAATATAGAGTCCAAGGGGAGACAACCAAGAGGAGAAGGTCAGGGGCTGAGAGGTTGCTGGCCATAGGTGTCTGGCCAGAGGCATCTGAAGTTGCCTTCCTATCAACAATTCATGTGAATCCCCAAAAAGTTTGATAACTAATATCAAGATGTATGAGCATCTGTGACTTAACTGTTGAGGGTGCAGTCCCAAGACTGTAAATGCTGTGAGGAATTCTGAGGTTTGCATGAGACCAGTTATCTTTGAAGCAAAAGAGCTGGTGGTGGGTTCAAATCCTGACACTGTCATTTAAAACTACATTACCCGGAACACATTGCTTTATACCTTAATGCCTCTCTCTTGAAAGTGGAGATAATCCTAGTGCCAACCTCATAGAGTTGTGAGGATTAAATGAGTTAATCCACACAAAGTGCTTTGAACAGTGCTTGGCAGAATGAGGGATCAATAAGCACTGGCTATTGTTACCGTCATCATCAGGATCATCATCACAGAAGGATCTATACATTTGGAAGGGCTGATTAGTAACTGTTTCTCTTAAAGAGTGTACTAATGGCTCTTTCTGATCCCAGGGAATAGATTTGGAACTCCTCCTGCTGTCCTCTAGGTTGGGGTAGGAACATCGTTTGCTAGAACTGGAAAGTCAGGCAGAGGGTTAATTATATAGCAAGAAAGCAAACAGAACAGAACCAAAAGCCACCACATGCAAATTGAGTTCTCAGCGAATCCCCTTGTTGCCCTTTATTGGATATTCTGCTGCATGGGGGAAAATAGTGCAAACAAACCTGGATTATTAGAACCACACTGGTAGCAAGGGAAGAATGTGTCTTTTGGCACAGAGTTTTATGGCCTATGAGTCCTTGAAGGCAAGATATCATGAATCAAATGCATTCATCATTATCCACGACTATTGATGAAAAACCCCAACCTCTTCAGGAGAAAATGACTGATCGGAAGAGAGCCTCTGAGACCATTAAAACACATTCCTGATTCTCTTTATTTTAGTGAAAAACTAAATTTACCTATATCCTCAAATGGGAAAGACAAATCAAGTCTAACATTTGATCTTAGCAAAATTCAAATACTGGGTTTGAAATGCCAGTAATTCTGTTTAATTCTTTTTTCTCTTGTGCAAATATGGGAGAATCTTCATTGTATGATCATTCAGATGTTCAAACAGTTATTTAGGATGGAAAAGTTTGCAAATTCCTACAGAATTTATTTCTTGAATTGCTATGACCATAACAGATACAAGGTTGATGAATCGGAGTCATTTATTTGAAATTCATGATTCTCTAAAGACCTTTGGTCAGAAAAGACATTTATTTCACAGGAACATAGAAAGATGGTGAGAGAAAAACTCGTGTTTTATGTGGTATTGGGGATTGACTCCAGGGGAATACTATCACTGAGCTACATCCCCAGTTTTTTTATTTTTTATTTTTTATTTTGAGACAACGTCTCACTAAGTTGCTGAAGCTGGTTTCGAACTTGTCATCCCCCTGCTTCAGCCTCTGGAGTTGTTGAGATTGCAGGCATGTGCCACTGTTCCTGGAAAAAACATTTTTTTTTAATGGTTAGTTTTGTTTTATAGTGTTTTTCATTTCAAGACTGAAGTAGTCTTAGTTTTTCTGGTCTTTGTGTTTTTTTTAAAACTCTACACACCCTCAATCCAATTAACAAATATATTCCAAATTTGCCTGGATGAACAAAATACTGCATTACATATACTTGATTTGGAATACAGAAAAAAGCCTGAAAGTTACATTTTGGCACTGTAGGAGATTATTAAAGCAATGATCCTAATGGATCATACCTCCTAGTATTCACATCCTAATATATTCCCCTACCATTGGGCTCAGGGCATATTACTCTGGCTAATATGACATAAAATAAAGTTGATGAAAACAGAGGCTTGATAAGCACTTGCACATTGGGGCTTGTCATACTGGAACCCAGAAACCACAACAGTGTGAAGAATCCTGGAATTAAATACCATGTGGCTGGAAGGGACAGCTGAGCCCAATCCCTAAGGATGTCCCAGATATATGCAGGTGCATAAATGATCCTAGGCATGACCATCAGATGAATGATAATGATAATGATAATTCAGAGAGTTGCAAGAAATAAATTTTGTTAAGATATTGTTTAATCTCAGGAATGAAAGCTGACATAAAATTGATACCCAGCACGGTATGCTGCTATAACAAAAATCTCAACTCTGTGACATTGACTTTAGGTCAGAAAGGCTGGCAGAGGGTGTAGGGGCAGCAACTAGAGTGTTAGCAGAGCCTGGTGACTTGAAAGGAAACTAGAGGCTGATAAAGGGCAAGTCACATTTTATAGTACAACTATTGGCAATACTGTCACCTCAGAAGCTGGGAAAATAGAAAGTGAGCTTAATGAATGTTCCTGAGGATTTGGCTTAAGGAAATATCCATTTAGAACACTGAAGAGGTCAAATAGTTTTTAAAAACTTTTATATAGTAGGATATAAGAAGACATAGATAAACCAAAGATCTATTCAATTTTAAGCAGAATTTAAAGTAAGTATGGAGGATTCAGGATGTGATAAATTGGGAAATAAAACGTTTTTCACATTTCCAGACTCTCCGACTGGCAAAAGATTTTTTCAGGTGAGAAATGTCCTCGGGGACCAGGAATGACCTGTAATCCCAATGACTCAAGAGGCTGAGGCAGGAGGATCACATGTTTGAGGCCAGCCTCAGCAAAATAGGGAGACTGTATCTCAAAATAAAAATAAAAAGGGTTGGGGAAGTAACTCAGTGGTGGAGTGCCCTGGGTTCAATTCAATCCCCAGTACTGTAACAGATTATTAAAGCAATGACCCTAATGGATCATACCAGTACTGGGGCGGGGAGAAGAAATATTTTCAGGGTACAAATCACATCACTGCTCTGGCAAAAAGACTCTGTTACTACTCCAGAAGGACTTAAACTGATATCCACTAGTCTCCCCTTGATACACAAAAGGGCTTCTAAGAATTTAAAGAGTATTTTTTGCATAGCACCTTGACATGCTGACGAAGCAGAGGCTTGTCTTAGAAATGATTGTGGGTATAGCTTTTGTTTAATGTAGTGGGCTATAACCTGGTATGTAGAAAACCCACCAAGTTTATAAGGTAATTGGATCGGTTTAGACTAAATGGTGCACAGGGAGATTCAAAATTCAAAGAGGAAGTAAGCTGAGAAAATGACCTAGCTGCAAATACAATCTGTTTTTATTATTTATTTTAAAAGGGAAATTTTTTTAAAATACCTTCATTTTATTTTTTATGTGGTGCTAAGGATCAAACTGAGGGCCGCACACATGCAAAGCGAGTGCTCTACCGCTCAGCCACAACCCAACCCCATTATTTTTTATTTATTTATTTTTGGGATTGAACAGAGGGGCTGAATCTAGGTTTGGTTGTGAGACTTGCTGTAGTCAGTGACTGCACATGTGAGAGAAGCCAAAGACTGAAAAATGCTTGTACTTGGGGCTTGTCCTCTTGCAAGTGGCCTTGAGATCACCTAATATGAAAAGCCTGTTAGGAAAGACCACATGGAGAGAGAGACTCTGTTGCTTCAAGCTGTTCCTGTTTAACCTTGTCATGAGCTACACATAGCTTTGTGTATGGGCTCATGCAAGATCAAGGGAAAGATGGCCCAAATGACCCAAAGCATCATGAGACAATAAAATGTTGTTTTAGCTGGGTGCAGCGGAGCTTGCCTATAATCCCAGCAGCTCTGGAGGCTGAGGCAGGGGGAAAATAGGATTGCAAGTTCAAAGCCAGCCTCAGCAACTTAGTGAAGCTATTCAGCAAGAGCCCATCTCTTAAAAAAAAAAAAAAAAAAAAGAGCTGGGGATGTGGCTCAGTGCTTCAGTGCCCCTGTGTTCAATCCCTAATATATATAAAAAAAATTGTTTTAAGCCATTAGTTTTGGGGTAGTTTATTATGCAACAGATTTAGCTGTCCACTGTCAAGCATCTATTTATATCTAATAAATGGGAGAATAGGGGCTGCTGTACACTTGGGTATCTGGATGACTGAAATTCCCTGTCTTTTAACAGCTTTGTGTAAATGATGAATAATTGATAGAGGAGTAAAGAATGTGTTAGAGGGTCCTAGAGCTAAATAATGGAAAAATCTCCGATGAATGTGTGGTAGAATAGAATGAGATCAGACTAGGAAACAGGAGACATGGGGCAAGTTCTCATTCTACAAGTCAATTTTGAGCAAGTCACCTAACTTCTCAAGTCCTTGTTTTTCTAATTGCGAAATGGGGCTTACATTGTCTATTTTTATGGGGTTACTATTAGGATTAACTGACAGAATGTGTAAAAACACGCTGTGCAATCCCTGGTACACAGTCATTGTTCTCCGTGTATTGATCTCTTTCTACTTGAGTTTGCTCGGTTCACCAAGCAACATTTCATGGAAGAGTCCATCGGGACATTGGTCTTGAGGCTCCATGGAACAGCAAGTTCAGGATCAGTTGAAAACTGGGCCCATGATCACAGGGTTAGGGACCAGTAAACCAAATCCAGAGAGAGGGCAAAAATTCTGCCTTGATTTGTCTTTGGGCCTCTCACCTCTGTGTGTGTGTGTGTGTGTGTGTGTGTGTTTTGTCTTATAAATACATTGTATCCTGTTTCAGTCTTTGGAATACTTGCCCAAAGAATTCGTCCTCAGTCTCATTTCCTCATAGTCCTACTGAAGAATCTTGTTTTATAAATTTTTTGTTAAAATATGAATTCTATCCAGAAGTAGCATCAGTGACATGTCCCTGGCTGTTATGATGTGGATCTGGAATGTCCACCAAAAGCCAATGTGTTAATGGTTTGGTCCCCAATATAGCCATGTTCAGAGGCAGGGATTTTGGGAAGTGATTGGATCATGAGGGCTCTGACCTCATCAGTGGGGTGTGTTCTGAGGGACTAAATCTTGTCCCTGCTCCCTCCCTCTCTCCTTCCTGGCTGCGATGAACTGGAAAGCTTTCCTCCAGCATACCTTCTGCCATGATGTTCTGCCCCACAGCAGGCCCAAAGTAAGGAGCCAGCAGACCACCAACTGAAAGCTCTGAAACTGTAAGCCATCATACATCTTCCCTCCTTTGCTTTGTTCTTCTCAGGATCTTGGGTTGCAGAGATGCAAAGCTGACTACCACGTTGGCATAACCCAAGCCATAGAAAGGAAGATGTCACTTTGGTGAGGAAATGGTGATCTTAACTTCCCGTCTCTGACGTGGCCGAGTGGGCAAAGGCAATGTTTTTCACTCAGGTGGGGCAATCTCAAAAGAGGAAGCAGAGGACCCAGTTGGGCACTGCACTAAGGAAATTTCCAGAACTGGGTGCAAGAGGAGCTTGTGGCCAGCCGGAAGGCATCATGGGTGCCAGTGAGGTGCCTGTTTTAGTCTGTGCCCATTTGAATAGCGCCGACCTCCCAGCTAGTTTGTAATAGCCAGAAATGATCACTCTGGTGCATTGGGAGAAGTGTTAATTAGCCCTGAAACATAAAATGCTCGGAGAAGAAGAAAAGTTGGAGATATTCCAGGACAGAGAATAAGAAATTTCCCTTAGGTGACTATTCCTTTCAGAAGGGAATTGAGAAGTGAATCCATCCATTATTAACACTCTCAAAGTGTGGACGACCAATGGGACTCTGGAGGGGCCCTTTATCAATGTACTCTTTGCCCCTGATGTCCTCGCTGATTTTCTGGTGGTCTAGGATGGAAGTCTTTGGTTTCCTCCGGTTGGGTTTCCTGTTTGAACTTCCATTTGTTAGTGATTTTGATGAATCTGTCACTGGGCTAGGTATTTTATACGTATTTATTTATTTAAATCCTCACAACTGCCTTACATTGGAAATATTATTTCTTCCACTTTATAAATGGTTTTTGACTTAGAGATTCGGAAGCAGGTCTGCTTGACTTCAAGGATTTCATTCATTTCCTGCAACATGGCGGTAGGCGGAAGGGCTGCTTCAGGGCCTTTAACTCAAGAACAGCCACATCAGTCTTTGGGATAACAAGACTGTTTGCTGAGGGGGTCCTGATGTTACTTCCTCATGTAGTACTACTGATCAAAAAGCACCTAGTAAAGACTTCTTACAGCCAGGACTGCTTAAGTTCTGAACTAATCGGTGGTTAATTTGTTTATTCTTAATTTTGCCAGGGATGGAAACCAGGAACTTGCACATGCCAAGCAAGCGCTCAGCTACACTTCCAGGCCCTGGCTCTTGCTTTTTCTAAAGGGCAGTATTGCTCTATCAAATCATAGAGTCATCATTTTGGTGGACTTTTCATTTCAATGCTTCTATAAACAATAGTTCTACATCTTTTTTTGACTAATATTTTCTATGAGGTACAGGCTGGATTTAGGTACACAATTATTTTCTTGATTATGTTCGACTCTATGCTGTGTTGGAAAAATCAGGAAATCTGAGACTGTGTATAAATTTAACAGATCTTTCTTTGGTCTTTGTGCATGGTAACAAGTAATGAACTGGTGTGTCATCAGAGCTTGTCAGGAAATAGTTCATACAAACAGAATAGCTTAATCAAAGGAATAATATACAAAGGTATAGGTAGGGTGGGAAAAAAAGTAGTACTTTGGGCCAACCATAGCAGGAAGACACTGCAAACCTACCAGCCCCAAGTGATCAAAGGAAGTGAAGGATTCCTGGAATCCAGAGAGTGTAACTCTAGGAGGAATGCTGTCAGACTTGAGCTATGCCCTTTGGTTAAAGAGTGCAGCTAAACATGGTAGCCTGGCAGGGAGAGAGCTGGAGGGACAGGGACTTTAACCTTCTACTTCCCATCCTCTAATCTTGCATTGGTGCCTCCCATAGGCTGAATTCCTCTAGAAAGGAGAGGGCAAGGGATCTTATTGATGTATCTCCTGTAAGTCAGCCTCCTGAGACTCAGAGCAAGCTGAAGAATGCCAGAAATTGAACTGGGAGGGTAAAGCTGAGTATTAATGCAGCCTGGATACAAGATTGGGTAACTAATGCTTATGCACTCTCTGAACTTAAGACCCCAAGGAGCATTCCTGGGAATGGTCTGACAATGGATCAGATAATAATTCTAGTCTTTACAAAGCTGAACCGTGTTCTGTCTCTGCTTCTTCCAGTTCTTTTAAAATTGTATCTTAATGATTTAAAACAATTTGTTCATGAGCTAGCTACATGCACCCCTATTCTAAGAAGTACAAAAATAACTATTCTCTATGCTGGTGATATGATTTTATTGTCACTAACCAAAAATGTCCTCTTTATGTTACTAGAAAATAGAGTGGCTTGAATTCAAACTTTCTAAATCCCCAATCGTCAGTTTTGGCAGATAATATTTGCAATTAAATTGGCTTATATGTAATGATTATATATAGCCAGATAACTCTTTCAGCTGCTTAGGGGTACATTTTGCAACAATTTTTCTTTGATAGTTTCACAGAAAAGGATGACACTTAAAAATAGGCATTTCTTGCCAAGTGTGGTAGCACATACCTGTAAATCCAGCTACTCAGGAGGCTGATGCAGGAGGATTGCAAGTTTGAGGCCAGTTTGGGCAACTTCATGAGACCCTGTCTCAAAATAAACAGCAACAACAACAATAAAATGTCTGGGGATGTAGCTCAGTGGTAAACTGCCCCTGAGTTCACAATCTATTATCCAAAAGAAAAAACAAACAAACAAAAAAAACCGGGACATTTCTTGAGTGCACTGGGAAGTGATTAAGTGATTTAGGATGCACATTCCTGACTAGACTTTGCTTTTTATAATCCAGCATCTGTTTGGTCTATGAGAACCATAGCATCCATAATTGTAAAATCCAAAGTGCAGGATTTTATACCATTAGTGCAGCATCCTAGCATCCTATTGAATCTTGAATGAGAATCATAACTGTACTGTGGATATATTTTCATCACAACCACCTGTGTGCATGGCTTGGGAGCAAAAAGGCAACAGGAGAGCAAATTGCAATGATTCTTGGATGGCTACTCAGAAACTACAGGGGCTGAGTTTCCATTTTGGAGTGAATATACCACTCAGGCTGATTTATTCAATATCAGACAATAAAAGAAGACTCTCATGAACTCACCAGCTAGATGTTTTTTTTTTAAGTTTTGTTTTGATCTTATTTTATTTGTGATCTCTGCAACGAGGCAACTCAACTTATCAAGAATCAGAAACCCTTTCTTGGCAGGATAAAGGCAAATGAGCAAGGCATTTTTTTTTATAAACCCCTTGTAGAACTGCATTCACCTTTAGGAGAACTTGGATTCAGCAAGCTTTGAGAGCATAGGTATAGTGTCTTATCTAGGAGAAACATGAGTGGTATACCCATGCAGTTTTCCCGTAGTGTCAGCCCCCAAACCTACTCAGAATAGCTTGTGACTTCTTAGAGGTGCTGGAATACAATTTCACAAATGCTCTTTGTCAGGGGGATTAGTAAAATCTATTCAAAAAAAATTTTTTTTAAATTCGGATCAAAACATACAGCATTTGTACTTTGTTAGTAAGTGTTGACTTAATGAAAGCATGACGGATGAACTTTGTAGCTTTGATTCAGTTTTTCCTCACAGCTCTTTGGAGGGCAGAGTTTTCAGGCAGCTGTCTGAAGGGAAGCCTTGGTCTTGCTGGCAGACCTTCTGTTGAAGACCTCCACCTGGAGGAGGGAGACCAGCTATTTGGGTCTTGGTTAGAAGCCTTCATTTTCTTTAGAGGAGGCAAACCTACTCCTGATGGGCTGGTTTTTAATTTGTATTAACTATCCTTCCTTAGCAACATGGATGTCATGCAGTTTGTACTCTTTGTCAAATATTAACATTTGAACATGTCGAAATATTAACATTTGAACATGTCGGCCGCCCAATACCTATTAAAATCTTTTTTTTTTTTCAAATTTGTGATACTGGAGATTAAATTTAAGTGTGCTCTACTACTGAGCTACATCCCTACCCTTTTTAATTTTTTTTTATTTTGAGACAGGGTCTAAGTTGCCCAGGCTGGCCTTGAACTTGGAATCCTATGTCTTAGCTTCCTGAAGCGCTGAGATGTCACGGGTATGCCACCATATCTAGATGCCTAAAATCTTAGAGGGGGAAGCCATTCTGATTGATACCTAAGGGAAATATTGTTCTTTTGTTATTCTAGGGCAGCATTGTCCAATAGAATTTTCTGTGATGGTGGAAATGTTCTGTAATTGTGTTAACCAAAAGAGTAGTCACTGGCTATGTATGGCTATAGGGCATATGAAATGTGGCTATTAGAACAATATTTAAATTATTTCTTTATTTGAAAATTTTTAATTATTTTAAAATTAAATTCTATTTAATTAATTCTAACTAATTAATTGACGTTTAAATAGCCTTTTATAGTAGTGGAGACCATTTTTGACAGCAAAACTTTACATATTCTAAGTTTTATCCCTGGATCCAGTTAGACAATCCCTTCTTTGGTTTTCAAAAGAATGGTGCTGCCAGTTGCGTGGGTGAGTGCCTGTAATCTCAGTGACTCTGGAGGTTGAGGCAGAAGGATCACAACTTCAAGGCTAGCTCGGGCAACTTAGCAAGACCCTGCCTCAAAATAAAAAAAATAAAAGGACTGGTGATGTTGCTCAATGCCCCTGGATTTCATACTCAATACCCAAACAAACAAACAAGCAAACGAATAAAAACAAGGAATAGTGCTTATTCCTAGTGAATTGCAGGTTTCTCTTTTTATCATTAATGGTGGTTTTAAAACACATTCTCACATTCTTGGACACTCCTCCATGAAAAAATGGAGACTAGTTGCACTTCCTTTGAATATAGGTACGTCTTCGAGGCTGTTTCTAGTAAATAGAATGTGGCAGAAGTGATGCTGTGTGACTTTTGAGGCTAGCTCATAAAAAGTGATAAAGCCTGCCCGGCTCTCTCCCTCTCAGCCTGAGCAGCCATGTACAACCTCTGCAGCTCTATGCTACCAGGCTAGAGGCACGTGGAGTGGCCACTGGAGATAGCAGGAGAGGACCAGTTGTTCCAGCTCCAGCTGTTTGAGGCTTCCAGGCTTGGGTTCCATATTATTCCAGACCCAGTTACCATCTGACTGCAGCACTGTAAGAAACCCTAGGGGAGAACTGCTTAGCTGAGTAGGGTCAATTCCCATTGAGATAACAATGAATAATTGTTATCATTTCAAGCCGCTATTTTGAGGTTTCTGTGCAGCTATAGATAACTGGAACCCTTCTGTGTGAAAGGGTGCTGCGGGAAATAGTTCCCTGGCATAATCATCGTTGGGGGGTTTGAGCACCAAGTCTTCTACATCAGTTTCTGTTGGATTTTAATATCAGGAAGAGCTGTATTTTCTTGATCAACCAATAAGCTTTTGCTTTGATAGTTTTTGCTTTGGTTTCTAGGAACCTCAAAGCTGAATTTACCCTACCTTTGAAAGTAAACAGGAGCACAGGAAACTTATTTCTGTGTTGAGTCTTCCCTTGGCTTTATCTTACTCTTCCTGACCTTTTTTTCTTCTAAAAAAAAATATCTCACAGCTCAGAGGTAGAGCGCTTGCCTAGCACGTGTGAGGCACTGGGTTCGTTTCTGAGCACCACATATGAATAAATGAATAAAATAAAGGTCCATCAATAAATAAAAGAATTTTAAAACAAACAAACCAATCTCACTGTAGTATACATATTATCAGACCACTTCAGAAAATAAATGCAAGTAATGTTGGACCCTTGCTGAATCAATGTGGTACTTAACAATGATTGCCAGGTTAGTTCTGGTATTTTATGATTCTCCAATGGCTTTAATTTATAAGAGGAGATCTGAGAAGTGAAGTTCAACTATCTAAGTGAACAGAGATAGCAAAGAGCAAGAGCTCAGCCTGGGTGAAGCTCTGTCTTACCATTCATCCACTGGTAGGATACCCACTGGTCAGATGGCCTGTCTGCCTCTCCCCTACCCCCTCCTTTCTTCTCTTCTCCCTTTTTCTCTGTTGTAACCAAAAGACCTGACAAGAACAATTTTAGAAGAGGAAAGGTTGATTTGATTCTCATGGTTTTAGAGGTCTTAGTCCATGAGAGACCTGGGTCTGAGGTCATGGCGGAAGGGTGTGGCAGAGGAAAGCATTTCAGGATGTGGTACTAGGACGGGAGAGAAAATGAGGGAGTGGGAAGGGAGTGTTGAGAGAGCTGTCCTCTTATCAAGGACAATATATACCGTAAAGATGTGCCCAATGATCCACCTCCTCCAGCCATACCCTACCTGCCTGTAGTTGCCACCCAGTTAATTTCTGTCAGGGGATTAATACACTGATTAGGTTAAAACTCTCCTAACCCAATCACTTCACCTCTAAAATTTCTTGCATTGTCTCACACATGAGTTTTTTTTTTTTTGGGGGGGTGGGTGGGGGGTGGGAGATTACCTAATATCTAAACCATAACAGGTGTTCTATCTTGCTCAGGCTGATCTTGAACTCATGATCTTTCTGCTTCAGCCTCCTGAGGAGTTAGGGTTACTAGCAAGTGTTACTGGGCCTGGCTCAGGTAGTGTGTTAGTCAGCTTTCCATCACTGTGTCAAAGGAGGTAGGGAGGTGTTAGGGAGAAAAATTAATCAAATTATGTTTTTATGTCTATTAAAAATATGCCACAATGAAGTCAACCATTCTATATAAATAATACGCACCAGTAAAAAATACCTGAGATAAATGTGAGGCAAACATGATGATACCTGATAAAAAGTGAGGCAAGATTTATTTTGGCTTGTGGATTTGAAGGTCTCAGTCCCAGGTCACTTGGCCCCATGGCTTTAGACCTCTGGAAAGGCAGAGGATCATGGTGGACAGCACATGGTAGAGCAGAGCTGCTCACCTCATAGCAGCTGGGAAGCAAAGAGAAATTGAGGAAGGGGCCAGGGGCAAGATACAACCTTCAGGGACATGCCTCCAGTCACCTCCATTGGGGCCCCACATCCTAAGATTTCCACCAATGGGAGACCAGGTCTTCCTCACATGAGTCTTTGGGGGACATTCCAGATGCAGATTGTGTTAGGCGTTGGTTGCTGTGACCCAAATACCTGACAGGAACAACTATTTTGGCTCATGGTTTCAGAAGTTTAGTGTATGGTGGGTTGATTCCATTGCTCTGGGCCCAAGAAGAGGCAGCACACCATGGAAGAAGGGTGTGGCAGAGAAGAGCTCCTAGCTCATGGCAGCTAGGAAAGAGGGGGGGGGGAGAGAGAGAGAGAGAGAGAGAGAGAGAGAGAGAGGTGTGTAAGGGGCAGGAGGGAAGGTGATCCCTTCCGGGGTACGCCTCCAGTGACCACCTCCATCAGCCACATGCCACATGTCTACAGTTATCACCCAGTCAGTCCATTCACACTGGGATAACTGATTAGGTCACAGCTGTCACAATCTCATAATTTACTTCCAAACATTTCTGCATCAATGCAGGAGCTCTGGGGGACACTTCATATCCAAATCACAATACAAGCTATTACAGGCAGTGATTCTTTACCAATTTTGAGCCTGGTTGCTTGGGGGATGGGATAGTAGTAGAAAAATAAGACCCAGCTGAGGAATTGAATTTCAAGATTGTGACTGGTAGGGATCGTAAGTATGTTTAAATACAAAATAACATAGATCATAAAAGAGGTACAAATTAAGCCTTGTGAATATTCTGAGGAGTTAGAGATCACTTCTAACTGGGGGATCCCAAAGGCTTCAGGCAAGTGTGATACTGAGCAAGGCCTGGAAGGGTAGATAAGCTTTAATTGTGTGGACATGGGGAGAATATCAAGCAAAGGAAGAAGATTAACAGCAGTGAGTTTAATACTGGAAATTTTAAGCACGGTGGCATTTGGTGGGGAAGATATTTTGGGCAGTTGGGATTGTGACATATCTCCAGTTACACCATATGAATAGTTGCTTACTTTTCTGTTTATAGGTCTAGCTCCGTCCAGGGGTATGTGACCTGGAAATGTGGATGGGAAGCTCTGGGATGGAATAGAGAAGGCGGAGGAGGGGGGAGAGAGAAAAAGGCTAATTAAAACTTCCACATTGGGGCTGGGGATGTGGCTCAAGCGGTAGCGCGCTCGCCTGGCCTGCGTGCGGCCCGGGTTCGATCCTCAGCACCACATACAAAGATGTGTGTCCACCGAAAACTAAAAAATAAATATTGAAATTCTCTCTCACTCTCTCTTAAAAAAAAAAAAAAACTTCCACATAGCTGAGTGCTCAGAAAACTCAACACATGGGACTGTATTCTAGAGTTACTGCTTGAAACCTTTGATTAATGAATAGCTTTTAGACTTTGGTATGGAGGACAAAATTTCGGAAGAGATTCTACATCATTGCACAGCACTACAAACAGGGGACATTTTAGGATGTAGTAGCATGATTGGTTTCTTGTTAGACCGCCTTACATTTCTTAGAGCCTCTTTGTGACCACAGGAGGCTGGCATTGTGCAGAATAGTAAACCCAGCAAAACTTAAGACTGGGGCTCTGGCCTGGCATTGTGACCCATGCATGTAATCCCAGCTACTCAGGAGGCTGAGGCAGGAGGATCACAAGTTCAAAGCCAGCCTCAGCAATGTAGTGAGACCCTGTCTCAAAATTAAAAGAGCTGGGGATGTAGCTCAGTGGGAGAGGGCTCTTGGATTCCATGTCCATTACTAAAAAATGTCGGGGGTGTTGTAGGGATAGATATGTGGTTGTTTCCAGCAATTGATGGATTTGTTACAATTAGTAATAAGCAGCTCTCCTGAAATTCTGCAGTTGCCTCTTGAAATAGGCAAACCTCAGATCACATGGGTAGGATATTGCTAATGGGGTGAGAACTTTTCCGGGCCATTAAAACAAGTTCCTGTCACTTGCCTGTAAGTGAAAGTTTAAACAAACCTCCTTTCTCAGTTAGGAAGACCAGAATCAATATCTGAATCCAGCAAAATTCAATGTCACTTGGCATGTTTCTTCTGGGCACACAAAACCCACAGAAGGCAGGAGCCTAGGTTGATGACCAAGTGTCCTGACTCAGAATCGAACTTTCCACAGAGCATTTCCAACAGTGTAAATCACCAATAATTAGTTGCTATATTAACATTGCACAATGCTGTACAGCCTATCAATCATTTTCATATACATGTCTCATTTAATTCTCATAAAAACTCAATGAGGTGAATATTATTCTTCTACTTTTACAGAGGAGAAAACGGAGGCGCAGATAACTTAAGCAAATTGTCCCAGATCTCAGGGCAAGTGTTTATCAATGATGGGTTTACATCTGGTCTTAGGAGTCCAAGTCCATTTGTGCCCTTGGTCAAGGTGCAAAGATGAGAGGTAGGAGTGGGGACTGTAGGTGGAAGGGTCCATGCAGAGAAATGTGGGGCAAAATCTGGTCAATTAGGAATAGGCTGTCCCTACACAGCAACGGCCTTTTAACAGCCTTCTTTCTGCCTGGGAAAGTAATCAGGTGGAGGCAGAGACCTTCAGATCTGGAAGTGACCAAGGTTATTATAGGTTCAACATCTCCATTTTTCAGATGGGAAAGCTGCTGAGGTCCAGAGAGTTTAGGTGTCTTGCAGAGACACACTGCTGCCTGGGATGGTTTCCCAGTTTTCTGCTCTTACAGTGGAATTTCTACCACTACACATAGGTGTTCTTTCCTGCCTTTCTCTCTCTCCTTCTCTCTTTGACTAGGTAAAAATGTGTTTACAATGAAAGATAATTGGAAATTTCTTAGATAAGCAAACCAATATTAACATTTGCTACTATTCATTGTGCCACATTCTGTGCTAGATACTTCACATGCATGATTTTTTTTTTTTTATCTATAAGAACTCTGCAAATTCTATGTTATTATCTTGTTAAGACACTAGGACCAGGCACAAGGAGGGACTGGCTCAGGCAATATTGAGTTCATGATTTTCCCGCTGTGCAGTGGGGCCTCTGCAATAATTTATCACTTGTCCTAGAAAACCAAAATGTCTGAATTTTTTATATAGTCAAGTATCATTTTTTTGGAAATCATTAAAATTCAAATTGTCTGTGTTTATTCCTAGAACTATATCTGATTAAAAAGGGAGATAGGGGAGATGAATCAGTTATCGCCTTTAAACAGAGTCCTTAGAAGTCTTGATTAATACATATTTTTTTTATTGTGGAGGAAAACCAACATTTTTTAGAGCTATAATTCAAGTCATATGCTTAAGTAATTTTTTTTAAGAGAAGAAATAGTTTTTTATTTTCTTTCAACCCTGTTCCTCTGGAGTGGTAGGGGCAGAGTTCCAGGGGGGTACTTTCGTATTAATTAGTTTTTCCCTTCAAATTCAAATACCTTTCAGAGAGCTCAGCATATTCATCATTTATACCTCAGTTAGAGTTACTTTGATATGTGTGCTTTCCGCAGCATATGATATGTTTTCCAGAGAGAGAGAGAGAGAGAGAGAGAGAGAGAGAGAAAGTGTGTTGGGAGGGGGAGATACAGTTTTTTCACTTGGAAAACTTTGAGAAGAGGTCAAAGGATGTAGACCAAGAGGTTGGTAAGGGTCTTAGTAAAGATTCTCAATTTCTGTTTTTTTTCCCTCTGACCCTTAGTGTCTGTTCCTGGTCAGTGTATCCTGAAATCCTGAAGTGAAAAGGGGATTCAATTACTGGCTTCAAGTTCTCACGTTTGTCAGGCACTGTATGGAGGTATCATATGTCCTTCAGTATGATTCCAAACACTAGACTCCTGTCATTTGACTCATCTCTTGTTTTTAACCTACAAACTTAAGCTTGAATTCTGATATGCATCTGATTGCTGATGGCTCATTTTGGCATCTGAACCCTGTTGACTTTTCCCATTACTGGTCCCCTACCTATAATTCTTGGACTTGTTTTATTTATTTATTTGTTTGTTTATTTATTTATTTATTTATCTATCTATCTATTTATTTTTGCCTGGCTTCCCATTCTGGGTCTGGGATGTCTCATTGCATCAGTCATGCTGCAACAGCCAAGATTCAAACTCATCGATCATCCAGGTAAACAAGAGGACTGTTGCAGCACTTGACGATCTCACATCTTCATCTAGCATATGGTGAGATTCTCATGGTCTTTTTGAGTAGGGGGTTGATTTTACACATAGAGTTCAATAGTTCAGAACTATTTTGTAATGAAGGGACAATAACAGTTATTCTTTCCAGTTCTTAGGTTAACTATGACTTTATAAATTCTAACACACTATTCCAAGTTTATATTAAGTTCTGTGTTGTCTGGGAGTGAGGTCAGTCCATTTTTCCAAAGAAGACCAGACATACTCCTGTGACGCAGGATATTTGATACAATTCTCTTGGGTGATAATTTTTACTGCTTCTTCCTCATTCTAACAGTGAACAAAAGACAGTTTGCCCACTGAGCCTAGATTTTTGTAGTAACTTTATCAGTGTGAACTTCTAACTTATCTCATTAGGATGTTATTAAAGGAAGGAGACTTTTCACATCTAAGAGAGCTAATCCAAATCAAGATCCTCATTTGGGAAAGGCACTCAGTATCTTATCCCAGCAAAGTTGGTGCTTTGTCTTTCAGGTGTGTTGAGAGTACACAGTTATGGCTAGGTCTTGACAAATGAGTTCAGGATTTATTTCTTGTCATTTTCCAAGAATATATTGCTGCATCTGCGAAGTAAGATATGGTGGATTCTCAAATATCAGTTCTTTCAGACCATTGCTCTTAAGAATTCACATTGGGTTTATTTCTAGAATTATAACTGATTATGACAGAGAAGTCGATGAGTCAATGTCATCTCTTAGAAGCTCATGATGATTTTAAGGGCATAGTGTCAATCATACGTCTAACCAAAATCAAACAATTTCAGGTGTGGCTCTTAACTTAATGGATTTCCACGGTGGTAACACTTTATATAATTACTTGCAACTGCCTTTAGAGTGGTAGGGTTTGGTGGAGCTGGGAACACTGACCTCGGGAAGGATATGGGCCAATTCTTGGCAATCATGTGACTCATCAGCCGTTCCTTCCTGTCATTAGCTTGGCACGGACTGGATGATCCAAAGAGTTCTATTCCCGGTTCATGTCGAAATTCTCTGTTGTGCTTTGAAATCTTAAGTAATGATTTCCTTCCATTGTGCAACTCATGAAGTCTGATAAGGCAATGTGGGTGGCATTCTGTTCCTGAAAATCTCTCTGACAGAGGCCACCTATAGGTGTTCTAGAGTTGCTTGAGGAACGTTAATATTGGATAATGCCAGAGAGGGCAATGAAACACACCCTTGAGGAGCCGAGGCAGAGATGAGCAGGGGCAAATCTAAGAGGGATGCAGCAAGAACTTAAAGGATGCATCATGCAGACAACCAAGGTCAGGGAGAGCAGAAGGGAACACCCAGAAAACAGTCCCTGATAAAGCAATGTGGTAATTGGAAGTGTTTGTGGGGATGTGAAGGAAGACTCTGGAGGCCTCCAGGGTAAGATAAGGCAAGCAATCAACATGTCAAGGTAATTTGTTAGCAGTTCTGGCTTTAGGTGGAGGTGTATAAACCTGCCTGCTGTGATGAATGACGGCTGCTAATTTGAAGAAACTTGGCCACAGAAGCACAACAGCAAAGTGGAACTTACTTGGAACTGAGAAGACAGTCACCTATACCTATAAATGTCACATCTGCCCAATGAAGGTAGACCCTGATCACAATTCTCTGATGGAGACGCAGGACTGGGCATGGATTCCATAAAGCAGGGAGGGCATCTCCCAACTTTCCATGATCTTGCTGAGAAGTTTGTATGAACTAAGGTTCTCCCAAAAGCTGCAAAATGGGTATAAAGGCTTTCTTGTGTTTGGTACTGGGGATTGAACCCAGAGGTGCTCTACCACCGAGCTACATCCCCAGCCCTTTCTAATTTTTATTTTGACCGGGTCTCACTAAGTTGCTGAGGCTGGCCTTGGAATTCTGGCCTCAGCCTCCTTAGTGGCTGGGTTACAGGTGTGTATCTCACAGCTGGTAGTAGAAAGGCTTCTTAGTAGATTCATCTCACTTGATCTTAGCCAAAAGGCCGAGAAGCGATAGTAGATTCATCTCTACAGGCCAATCAGACATGAACCAGCCCTCCACATCCTCACGAACTCTGCACAACCCTTGCCACCTCTCGGAACTGTAATGACTGCGCTCTCTTCTCATTGATCTCACTGATTGTGCTTTACAATGCCACTGAGCCCAGACCAGCTGTTCACAACCCTAACCATCTCAATGATCCCACACCGATCACATGCCCCATACCACGTTGTTAATCTCACTCCTGACTTTGTATTTTTCTTACTTCCTGCTAAGCTCACACTGACAGCACCCACCTTCACCACGGCAGCGATTTCACATCCGCTCCTCACTGAGTGCAGCTGAGCTCACACAGCTGAACTCACTGATCATACAGTGTTGTGACACACCGGCTATTTGTCCACTCAGTGTCTACTTTTCTGCTTTTTTTTTTCCCAGAAATAATCTCTGGTTTTACTATGATGATGATGATACGTAAGCTACCAGACTGCCTGTCCTACCCTTCTCTGCTGTTACATTTGATGATGTGATTAAGTTTTGGCCAATGAAATTTGAGGAGAAGTTATTGCGTGGAACTTCTGGGAAGGTTCCTGGGGTCTTCATCTTTTGCTCTTAGTCTCACCATTCTTCTTCCACCTACTTTCAAAAACAGGTCTGAGAGTCAGGTCTCATCAGTTATCTTGTGACTTTGAGAATAGAAGCCACCTCATAAGAATGGTGGGGGTCATAAGTTAGAGTGTGGGGGGTCTGAGTCCTTGATAACTTCATAGGACTGCAATATCACCCTGAGCCTTCTATCGTTTGATTTCTTTTATGTGAGGAAATGAGCCCTTTGTTTTGCTTGAGCCACTGTATTTGGGTTTCTATTATGGTTTTGGGCAACTTTATGTGGCTGTGAACAAAATACCTGACAATAAGAACTTAGAGGAGGGAAAGTGTATTTGGGGTCCAAGGCTTCAGAGGTCTCAGTCTGCGGACGGGCAAATCCATTGCTCTGGGTCCAAAGTGAGGCAGAACCCCATATTAGAAGGGCTTGGTGAAGGGCAACTTTACCCTCATAGCAGGAAGGGGGAAGGGGCCCACAGGGAAGGCGAACCCTTCCAGGGAACTCCCCCAGAGACCCACCTTCTCCAGTTATACCCCATCTGCCTAGAGTTACCAGCCAGTCAATCCACTCAAACTAGGATGGACTGATTAGGTCACAGCTCTCACAATCCAATCACTTCACCTCTCAACATTCCTGCCTTAACACAAGAACTTGGGGGGACACCTCATATCTAAACGGTAACAGTTACTATGTATGAATCCGGTTCTTACTGACACAGCCCTCCCCTTTCTATGGAGCTCACACTGACTATGCATATGCTTATGATCCCCCTCGGCCAATGTGTGTGTATATTAGCAACTGACAGTCATGGTGCATAAATGAAATAACTGACTTATTTTTAAAAGCTAAGACGAGTCTCTGCATTTTCCTTTTGACTTATCCAGTTGTATAAAGCAGAAGGAATCAACTCTCTGAGGGACATAAATCACATTCTATAAATGTTAATGGGGAGAGGCTGAACTCAAACTCCCCAAGTTGTAGCCTGGAACCAATATTCAGATGGTGAAGAGAGATGCTGGGACCAGCGTTTCTTCCTTCTCTGGATCAACACCAAATCATGTTATAGAGATCACTTCTGCATCGTGGAGGTTGGGGTGCAGGAAGTCTAATGGGCAAACCTGTCCATTTTCTTTTATTTATTTTTTAGTTATAGGTGGACACAATATCTATATTTTATATTTATGTGGTGCTGAGGATCGAACCCAGTGCCTCACGCATGCTAGGCGAGCGCTCTACCAATGAGCCACAACCCCAGGCCCCAAACCCGTCCATTTTCTATGTAATGCAGAGTCTCCTCCACACAGTGCACCTCCTAAGGGAAAATACACTCAGCTTTCCTCACCTGCAGATTCTCCATCTGCAGATTCAATCAACAATAGGTCAAAAATATTTTTAAAAATTGCATCTGTATTGAATATGTGCAGGCTTTTGTTGTCATCACTCCCTAAACGATACAGTGTAACAACTATTTACATAGAATTTACATTGTATTAGGTATTATGAATAATCCAGAGAAGATTTAAAGTGTACAGCAGGATGAGCTTAGGTTATATGCAAACACTATGCTGTTTTATATAAGGGATTTGAGCTTTCCTGGATTTTGGTATTTACAGAGGGTCCTGGAACCAGTCATCCATGGTTACTGAGGGACAATTGTGTTTGAAAAACATTTTCACATTAATATCTTCTGCTTAATAGCACCTTTCCTTCTAAAACCCCAGGAGAAGAAAACTTTGGCTAGGGAGATTGCAACTGGAAATCAGGGACTGGAGAGTTGGGCTCACATGAATATTGCCCAATACAGGGATATTCTTTGAATGGCGCTCCCTCCAGGGGGCAAAGTAGCGGTCCTGACTTATTGCCATCTTATCTTCCATCACAGTCGCTGATCAAGTTTTTAGGAGCATGGACATTGTGAAACGCTCGTGCTGATTTTAGCTCCTTATTCTTTTGAGAAAACTTCCTCCTAGAGGCTTTAACATGGTGGAGTGGGGAGAGGGGTTCTATGGGAAGACACTGTTCAGGTACGTGGCTTCCCCACCAGAGACTCTTAAGGCTGCAAAGAGCAAGCCTGAGAAGTGTGGGATTGAACTCTAGATAGGAAACAGTTATCTAGCTATGGGAATTACCTCTTTTTTGTTCAATCATAACTAGGAGGTATGACTTAAAACCTTTCAGCACAGCTGAGCATAGTGGCTCGTGCCTGTAATACCAGCAACCCAGGAAGCTGAGGCAGGAGGATCACAAGTTCAAGGCCAGTTTCAGCAACTTAGTGAGACCCTGTCTCAAAATAAAAAAATAAAATGTGTTGACGATGTAGCTCAGTGGTAGGGTGTCCCTGGGTCCCATCCCTAGTACCAAACAACAAAAACAATCATAAACCTGGAGGCAGCAGTTCTAATATAAAAATGAAATATTATTTCATTAATTTTTAGGTGGCTGGTCTCTGTACTTCTGGGCTCCTGCCCTTCTTGACTAGATGAGGTATCCGGCAGAACCATAGGAAGTGTCTAAATTACTCTCTTTGGGAGACCTTTGATAACTGGCTGTTACTTACCAGTCGGGGGGTCATGACCCCTTGGGAAACTCCAGACTTGTTCAGGAGGACTAACAGATGTTATTTTGCTCTTAAGAGATTCCACTTTGATAGACAATCACACATTTAACCATTTCTCTAATAAGTAACCTGTGTTCGTTTTTGGGTGATGGATTTTGTATCTTTTTTTTTTTTTGTAGCAGGGATTGGACCCAGGGGTGCTTAATCACACTGAGCCACATCCCCAGCCCTTTAAATTTTTTATTTTGAGACTGGGTCTTGCTAAGTTGCTCAGGGCCTTGCCAAGTTGCTGAGGCTGGCTTTGAACCTGCAATCCTCCTGCCTTGACCTCCTGAGCTGCTGGGATTACAGGCACGTGCCACTGCACCCGGCTCATATCTTCTTAACCTCTATTGCCCTTCCTTTCTGCCCATTCTGTCTACTGCAGCCTTTGGATATTATTTTTATCCTTTTCATGTTAAAATTATGCTTTACGATAAAGAAGCTGCTGTTTTCAAGCCTTCATTCATCTAGGCTGTTCCAAGTTGTCCCTGTTGGTAGGGACACATCACTTAGCTTACCTGAGCCTCAGTTTCCTGATCTGTCAAATGAAGGCAATACCAACCCTGAGACAATTCATTCAAGTCACAAACTGGTGAGTTGGTAGAGTCTGGGGCCACACCCAGAGCTCCTTATTCACCTCTTCAATCTTTTCCTGTGACATCAATAACTCAGCTTGTTATGAAAATCAGATTAGGTAACGTAGTGAGAGGCATTTTACATTCTGAAAAGTGACACGAAGATCTTTGTGATTATTGCTAGGGATTTACGCTCCCTAACGATCCTGGTGGCAGAGTGAGGCCTCTGATCTTAGAGAAAATTACTTTCCTTCACTGTTTCATTTCTCCCACAAACCTCAGGGGAACAGCTCTTAGGCTTTGTAAAGAGTCAACTGATGCTTATGAGATTTTTAAGCTACAGCTGGGAAAGCTTCTGAAGGCCTTTTCCCGTGTCTAAGTCTTCTCCGATCTCACTGTAAGCTCCTTTGCCACCAGGGACCACAGTAATAATGTCATACCCTTTAGGCATCTTTCTCTCTCTCTCTCTCTTCCCCTGTCAAGAGAAGCCTGAGGATTCCACGCTCCCTTTTTGTATCTCTGTGGCTCAGAGCCAAGCTCAGATCGTGTTCATTTCTGATGGACAAAACCACCTTAGTGTGGAACCTCTTGGAAAGACTATTTTGAGAATACAATGGCAAATGTGTTCTGGGAGCTGGATCAGGATTCCTAATCCCAGGGACTGTGGAGGTTTGAGGCAAGAGGATTGCAAGTTCAAGGTCAACCTCAGTAACTTAGCAAGACCATGTCTCAAAATAAAATGTAAACACCACCAATCAATCAATCAATCAATCAATCAAACAACAGCAAAAAACCAAACCAAACCAACCAACCAACCAAACAACTACAAAACCAGGCTGGGGATGTTGCTTAGTGGATATAGCTTACTGAGTTGGACCCCCAGTATCAAAAACACACAAACGAGAGAGGCATTGTGTTGTCACAGAGGAATTAACATTGTCCATAGGTGGGGACTTCAGGTCCTGGACTGGTGGTGCTGATGAAGTGTCTCCCACATCCCATCTGATTCTGAGGCTGCAGTATTTGCTGTGGGTTGTTCCTCTCGTTGCCTTAGGCCCTGGTGCTATTCCTCTGCTGTCCACACGGAGGCGCTGGCTCTTCCATTTCTCTTTGTATAGGACCTAAGGACATTTCAGAGGGTCTGAGTTCTTGGGAGGAGTGAGCTGCTTTTAAGTGAGTTAAATCACCGAAAAATAATAGAATTGTAAGTTTTTTAAGACCAAAGAATTTCTGAGGAACCTTGTAGTTCAAAGTTCTTATTTTATAGACTAGGACAACTGAGGCTCAGGGAGGGTAACAGATGTGCTCAGACTTTTGCAGGCAATATCATCTGGGTTAGGATGATAATGCGGGTTTCTGATTTTAATTAAGTGTTCTTTACTCCCTAATCATAATCAAGAGGAAGACATACTTTTGAGGAGGGTTAGGGCATTACCTGATTTATTATCTGGGGATAGTAGCCACTCTAAAATAAAATGGCTCTGAGATAGTTTTCAAAAACCATCAGGGTCACAAAAATGGACATATAAATTGCAATGTCCCTGTCTACATTTCCCAGAGCGTCTCATTTCTCTTCTTGTTTATGATTTCACCTTCGAGTGTGTTCCATCTTCATAAAGTAAAGAGCACAAGGAGGTACCCATAGGAAGCTTCATGGCATGTTGACCTTCGATTTTTTTTTTTTTTTTTTTGATTGGGAAACATGAGTTCTAATGAGAGCCCAGAGAGGAAGAGAATAAAAAGGGCACATTTCCTTCATCTTGATCTCTGCTGACTGATTTCCTTTGCTGCGGGGAATGTGGACTTGGGCTTATTTCCAAGGCTACGCGTAACCAAGAACTGGAAATGAAAAACTTAGCCAGTGCTCAACAGTTTTCTTTGTGAAATAAATTTTATTTCAAAAATTAAATTCAACTATCATGTAAAATTATAAAACAATTTTACATTTTCACCCAATGGTGTATTGGAGATGAACCACCCTTGGCTCACAAGAGTGGGTGGTTATTCAAGAATTGTTCTCAGTCTGTTAAGTCATGGGTCGCTTGAAATCAGACATGATAGAATGGAGTGTTATTCACACCATGAAAATCAACACATGCTACAAATCAGAGCTTTTTATTGTTTTCCAGAGAGCCAGTTTGCCAGCACTGTGATATCTTTGGCACATGAGACGTTTCATTACCCAGAGGTAATCACTATTAATTTTCTTATGTAAATATTCAGAAAAATTATTATTCATATGCTAGCACATATGCATGTATTACTGTAATTCATTTATAGAGAGAGAATCATATTTTAGAAAGTTTCTTGAGATTTTTTTTTCCATTTAAATATGTAAGGATCCAACTCAGTTTTAAACTATTATATAGTAGGCTATACTGTAGTTTATTCAACCAATGACACAATGACTTCATGTGTCCCTTGTTGGGGTTTCTCCCAAAGTAGATCCTGTGATATGGACTTAGGTGCAGACAGTTTGTGGTTAGCTCCCAAAATTTTTATTATTACTATTTTTTATAACAGACATTATATTTTATAATAAATTTAAATTTATAGAAATACTGAGAATTAGCTTTCATATAATCCCTCCTGACAATTTCCCTATAATGAACATTTTACTATCATATGGTAGATTTGTTACAAATAATGAACTGATAATGCCTTGCTATATTATTAACCAAGGTCTATAGTTTATTCAGATCTCCTTAGTTTAACCTAATAATCTTTTTTTTTTTTTTGGTTTCAGGGTCAGATTCAAAGTACCACATTATATTTAGTTGTCAAGTCTCCTTAGGTTCATCTTGGCTGTGACAATTTCTCGCTTTCCTGACTTCTGATGACCTTGATGGTTTTGAAGAGCTCTGGTCAGGTAAATTATAGAAGACTTTCCTGTTGGAATTTGTGTGCTTTTTCTCTCATGATTAGTCTGGGGTGTGAGTTTTTTTTTATAGGAAGATTGCAGAGGTAAAGTGTCATTTCCATCATCTTATATTAAGCATACAAATTATCAGCATGATTTGTGATTGCTGATATTGACCTTGATAGCTGACGGAGGCAGTGTTCCTCAGGCATCTCTCAAGTTACTTTCCCACCTGCTGCCTTTCCGTACTTCTTCATTCTTTGCAAGGAAGACACTCTGTGCAGTCCACACTGAAGGAGTGGGAAACTCTGCCCCCTCCCTGCAAACTACCCCTCTTTGAGGATAGAGTATGTACATACATTATTGGAGTTCTTCTGTACAGGATATTCATGTCTTCTCTCATTTATTTACTCATGCATTTATTTATATCAGTGTGGACTATGGATAGTTATACTTTATATTATAATTCAGTATTATTTTATTCATTTTGTTATTCAGCTTTGGTCAGTGGGAGCTCTTTCAGTTGGATCCTGTGGTGCTTTTAAGGAATAGAAATGTATTCTGTTTGCCTCAAATAATGGGGGAGTGCTGAATTTTGTTTGTGATGGCTAGCTTTGTTTGACTTCTAAAACCATTTTGGTCAGCCATCTGTCCCCCATCGTTAAAGAAGATTCTTCATTAATAATTGTTCATTGAGGTTTCTAGTTTTGGGCTTTGATCTAATTTTTTTTCTAATCAAGGCTAAATTTAAGAAAATATATGACATACTTTCCTGTTTCTATAACTACTTGAGTAGGCTGTGTGTGTGTGTGTGTGTGTGTGTGTGAGCTTCCATTCTACAATGCTGTGTATACAAGGTCCTGTCTGCTGTCCCTGTAGCTATGACTTGTGCAAGTAAGATAACCACATGCCCTTATTATCTTTCACTGTAGCTTTCTCACTCCTTTTCATCTTGTCTCTTAGGACTTTCCTTTGCTTTTTTTTTGTACTTCAACTATGCATTTAAAAATATGCTTTACATTTTACTCAGAATTTCAGAATCTTTTATATTTTGGATTTTCTCAGTCTTATATTGCCAGAAATGGAAGTCCTACTCTTTACACCCTCCTTGGGAAAAAAAACCTCAATGTTTTATTTTGAGAAATTAAAAAAAAAACATATAAAATGTTATTTCCAATGCACCCAATCCCCCACCCAGGATTGAAAATCTTTAATTGATTCCATGAATATGTATGTGCCCATACACTGTTTTAGAAACTTGAGATAAATCAATGAAGAAAATAAAAATTCTTCTTTCCCATGGACTTTAAAATTTAGTGGTAGATACCGACAATGAATAATAAACATAATATGCGATTATATGAGGTGGTATATGGAAGGGGATAGATGTTCTTAGAGAAAATAAAAGCAAGACAACTAGATAAAGGTTTAGGAATCAAGAGTGTGGGAAAAAGATTGACTTTATTTTATTTTTTTTGCTTTTTTAAATAAGTCAGTAGTGTTAGTCCATTTTCTGCTGTTGTAACAGAATAACACAGATGGAGCAATTTATAAAGAGGTTTATTGGTTCACAGTTCTGGAGGCTGGGAAATCCAAGTTCCTAGGGCTGCATCTGGTGAAGATCTTTTTTTTTTTTTTTTAAGTACTGGGGATTGAACCCAGGGGCACTTTCCCATATGAACAATATCCCCACCTCTTTATTTTTTATTTTGAGACAGGGTCTTACAAAGCTGCCCAGGCTGTCCTTGAGTGTGTGATCCTCCTGCTTCAACCTTCTGTGTCTGTGGAATTACAGACATGTACCACCATGCCCAGCCTGCTGAGGACTTTCTTGCTGCATCGTAACATGGTGGAGGGTATCACATGGTTAAAAAAAGGCACAGGAGAGAGAGAGAGGTAGGTGGGATCAAAAGAACTGGTGGGAGAGAATTACTTTTTATAACAAAGCCACTTCCATGATAACTAACCCAGTCCTGCAACAACAACATTAATCCAGTCATGAGGGTGGAGCCCTGATGCCTATTCACCTCCTAAAGACTCTGCCTCCCAATATGGTCACAGTAGCAATTCAATTTCAACCTAAGTTTTGGATGGGACGTTCAAATCAAAGCAGTGGTTCTTGTGGGTCTCATTGAAATGATGACATTTGAAATGAAGCGGCACCCCCTTTCTCCACAGAAAAGTCTTAACTGGGCTTCTCCAGAGATTTTCACCATGGCTGATTTTAGAACTGTCAGCCAAAGAGTCTCTGCAAAAGAGCTCAATGTAGATAAACTTCCTATTTTCATGTTTCCCTGTTTTACTTGGCCACTGGCCAGAAAGATACCAGCACTCCAGGTGCTGGACACCCCTTACTAGTTTTTCACAAACGTATCCAGTATAGTAGTTTGTAGAAATGTGCAAACAAGGCCTCTGGCCTTGAGCTGGGCTTCACAGAGATGTCTACATTTTTAAGATAAGTTACAATTGGGCTCCATGGTAACAGCTGGCAGGGGAGGAAAGGGGAGAAGGAGCTCTCCCCTTCTCAGGTGTTGTCCTTGAAGAGTTAACTTGCCCAGAACAGTGAAAGAAAAAGCTGCTTTTATGTGAACTTCTGCAGACTGTGAACTTCTGAGCCCCTCCCCGTACATGCTGGGTATAAAACTCTGAAACTCCCTGAACTCGGGGTTCAGGGGATTGATTACAGCAAAAGCTGTGCCCCCTGAACCTGGCTGCAGCCAAATAGAACTGTTTCCTGCTGTCTTCAGTCCTTGTATTGTCTGACCCTACAACAGAAATAAGGCCAGAAAGAGACGAGGGAGCTGACCAGGTAAACTTCTGGAGAAAGAACATTCCAGCCAAAGCTCTAGCTAAGATGGGAGTGTCGCCGATGGGTTTGAGGAAAAGTAAGCTGACCCATGAAGCTGGAGAAGAGTAAAGGGACAAGTCTTAAGAGAGGAAGTGCAAAAGGAGATGGGGACAGATTCTAAAGGGGCTTCTCAGCCATTGTAAGGACTTTGACTGTTTTCTGAGTGACATGGGAATCATTGAAGGTGATCCTCTTCACAAGAACAACAGAAAGAGCCTATATTTCCTGAAGAATTTGAGAGGCACTTGCCAAATGATATCCTACCCTTGCCATAGTTTGAAGGTGTGCCCCCAAATTCATGCATAGAAGTCTAAGACCCAATGTGATAGTAAGTCATGAGGGCTCCACTCTCACTCATAGGATCTGCACCCTTAATTATCAAAGGGTTCAAGGGAACTAGTTGGTCCTTTTGCCCCTTTTGCCTTTCCCCAAGTTAAGACACAGTGTTCAGGACGCCATCTTGGAAACAAAGACTGGGCCCTCACCAGACTTGGAACCCACTGACAGCTTCATCTTGGACTTTCTAGCCTCCAGATCTGTGAGAAATAAATTTCTATTATATAAATTACCCAGTTCATGGTCTTTTGTTATAGCAGCAGGAGTGGACTAAGAAATCACCACATACTTTGATGTATAGTATCTATGAACAAGGATATTTTCCTCTAAAACTACAACACAGCCATTGAGATCAAGAAATTAGTGCTCATCTCTCACTATCATCTTATCTTCAGACCCTCTCAAAACTTCACCAATTGTTCCAGTATGTCCTTGGTATAGTGCAAGTGCCTCATGTACAGCACACGTGGCCTTTAGTTGTCATGTCTCTTTAGACTCCTTCATTCTGAGAGAGTTCTTCAAACATTTTTTTGTGATATTGGCATTTTATAGATTACAGACATTTGTAGAATGTCCCTCTATTAGGGTTCACGGGATGTTACCTCACAATTAGAATTAGGTTGTGCAATTTAGCAGTATTATCACAGAGCAGGTGAGCTTTCTCTTGCGTTTAGTCAAGAGCTCACAATTGGAATTCATCCCATTACTGATGATGATGCTAGCTTTGATCCCTTACCGAATGCCATGTCTGCCAGGTTTCTCCACTATAAGGTTACACTTTTTCCTCTTTGTAATTAACAAGCATTTTGTGGAACGACGCTGTGTAAATATCCTTTTCCTCACCAAACTTTCACTGACTAGTTTCCAGTTCATATATCTGTAAATAAATATGACTCAGCGCAATGATGAACTGGATTCACCATTAGTTCTATTTCTATTCCCCCCTTTTAAAAATGTAGTCTCTGAGAAATCGTGTTCATGCAAATAAGTAGATGGGATCAGAACAAGTTTTATACAAGTATGTTTGCTTCATTCTTTGAATGCCTTTCCAGTTATATGCCTCAAGTCACAGACTCTCTGTCATAACTATTATATATAACATTCTACCAACTGATTAGATTTTCCTGATATCTTGAAAAAAGAAAGAAACCCCTAAACTACCTGATGTACAGAAAGATTTGTTTCCCAATTTTTAATTTCTCTGAAATTTAGATGCAACAAAGGAACCTTAATTTTATCGATTGCTTTTTAGTGGTACCTGTTTAACCAGATAGACTTAGAAAGGCTTAGGAACATGTAAATATTATTTTTAATTCACCTTTGTTAATATTATATTTTGATAACATACCTTAATTTACTTCTTATTGGGGAAAGATGCTAGATCTAGGGTTCGTGAGACAATTTATGGAAATTGTCTACCATATAGCCTAATGAGGATGGGCTACTAATTATGCCAATAAACCACAACTGCCCTGGGCAAACCATAACATGTATTTTATATTATCTAATGAGCAAAGCACTATTCATTGTCAAAGCAATCAGCCAAATCAATTTCTTCTTTGTCAGAAAAAGTCTGACTCTGACTTTGTATTCAGTCCCAATAAACATGCTATTATGCATCCCCATGACAACCATCTCATTTTTGAATGCAGCAACTAGCTGGGGATCAGATGATCCCACTTCCTTACATATCAATTTAAAAAGATGCAAGTTTAACTCCTTTGATTTTACAATATTTACAATTTAAATAGCAATATCCAATGCTCCCTACAACTCAGAACTCTTCTTGCAACCAAAGCTTGTTTATCAATAAAATCATGTTCCCAAGCTAAAGCAAGTTTTAAAGCATAGATAAAAGAAATTTATCTATTTGTATACAGTCATTGTAATAATCGAGAACAGTTATATAATTTGTGAAGCCAACTGCAAAATGAAAAGTGTCGGGCCTCTTGTTTCAAAATTGGGTATTTCTAAGAGCAGGGCCCTGTGTGTAATCAAATGTGCAGATGGCTCACCCATGAAGCTGACCTGGGCAAGAATTTTGTTTGTAGATATCCCTGTCCCATTCCTAGTGTAAGGTCAATCAATGTGAATACAAATTTCCAAATTTAAAAAATAACATGAACAAGGTTCTTGACATGCATTTTCTTCTCTACCAATGTGGACAGTTTATTAACTTGGAATGGTTAAAAACATCTGTGGATTTTTCTGTGTGTAAGGTGTAACTTAACTACCATAATCTACATCCTAGTCTGGTGAGCAGTTTCTCAGTGCCTCAGTTCCTCATCTGTAAAATGGGAATAATGTTGTACCTACCCCAAAATCATAAGGATTAGTTGGGTTAATATGAAAATGCACTTAGTAAGTTCTATGGGACTGCTTGTTATTGTCATTTCTATTATTATTTAGTCAGTTCATTCGCTGTACAAACTACAATACTGTCAGAATAGGGAACGTATTTAATTGCAGTAGCAGATTTGTATAGTCTTTTTTTTTATTTGTTCTAATTAGTTCTACAAGACAGCAGAATGCATTTCGGTTCATTGTACAGAAATGGAGCACAGCTTTTCATTTCTCTGGTAGTATATGATGTAGAGTTACACCATATGTGCAGTCATACATGTACCTAGGGTAATGATGTCCGTCTCATTCCACCATCTTTCCTACCCTGATGACCCCTCCCCTTCCCTCCCTCCCCTTTGTCCAATCAATGCTGATCCATAATGCTCCCGCTCCCATTATGGATCAGTCTTCACTTATTAGGGAAAATATTCAGCTTTGGTTTTTTGGAATTGGCTTACTTTGCTTAGCATGATATTCTCCAATTCCATCCATTTACCTGCAAATGCCATAATTTTATTCTCTTTTAAAGCTGAGTAATATTACATTGTGTATATATATACCACAGTTAGATTTATATAATTTTAAAAAATCTACCAACAGCACACTAGGTAAAACCTTCTCCATGTTTATGTAAAATTCTCTATTTTTCAGTAGAAAACTTTTGAAACTGGTAAGTAATGTTGATTCTTATGAGACTCTCCAAGCCACTCTCGTTAAATGAGTTTAAATGTTAAGCTTACTGATAATTTTAACCAGTGCCCTTAGTTTTCCTTGCAAAGAATGAATTGATTTAATTTTAGAGTCTGAATGTTCTCTAAATAAATCGGTCCACATTGCACTAGAGATTTCTCTCATACTATTGTTTGACAATGTTTTGTGATAAAGAACACAAAGCAGAATGGCTGTTATTGGAAAGAAAAAACATGTTCTATGGAAGATTCATTATGTTTAGTATTGGTGTTTTTTGTTTTTTTTTTTTTGCTTTCAATTCTACATAGTCCTTGGAACTTTGGTTGAAAAACTTTCATTATATTTTTATTAGAGCTTGAGTCTTTTATAAAAACTCCAAACTGCTACTGTATTGTGTCCAAAGGAATTCTCATGTCTGCTTTCTTCTACACCCCGATTCTTCCTGATTGGAATCTTGCTACAGACTGGCAAAGTTGAAAAGATTTAAATGATGTACCATGCCAACTCCTTTTACTAGAAAGTGATAGTGCAATTCAAAACTGAAATCAAATTTGTATGAAAGATATCTGTATTAGTTCACGAGGATTGTCATGAAAAAGTACCACAAACTAAGCGGCTTAAAACAACAGAATTTTTAAAAATTCTGTTCTAGAGGCTAGAAATCTGAAATTGAGGTGTCAGCCAGTTGTCTTCCCCCTGCAGCCTACAGGGGAACCTTTCCTTGCCCCACCCTAGCTTTGGGTGGTATGCTGGCCATCTTTGACCTTCCTGAGTTTGCAATGACATGGCTTCACTTTACTATCTAGGTGTTCTCCCACCTGTTCCTGTGTCTTCACACGGCTGTCTTCTTAGGAGGACTCTGGTCTTACTGGACCCCAGTTCTACTTCAGTAGGGCCTCCTCTTAACTAATTACTTCTGCAACAACCCTATTTCCACATCAGCTCACACTCTGAGGATCCATCCAGCAATTAGGACCTTGATATATGTTTTTTGATGAGCTTCCACTCATCAAAACACCCAATTAGAAAATGTTATTTCAAAAGGTAGAAATCTTACTGCAGCTATTCAGAAGTATTGAATTATTCAGATATTGGAAACATTTGTGCCACACGATTTTTCACTATAACTATACATAAGAATTTTGTTGATGAATTATTAATTTTATATTTTCAAGGAATATGTCTTAGTACTTGGATTTGTACTTCGAAGACAAAAACCACCAAGAAATAAATTATGGAAAGAATTTTATAATGCAGATTACTAAAATCAAAAAGGTCCAAATTAAAATGACATAGATAAATATAATTATTGATTTTTACAACAAATTATAAAAATTAGATAACATAAATTTTGCTTCCTCTTATGACTTAAATTGTAATATTCCAATGTGTTGTGAGGTTAAAATCTTATGAAGCAGGAAGTACTATAAAAGGCATGGCATTTCTTCTGGAAATGTCTGTGAACACACGTACCTAACACTAAGGTGTGCTTTTTGGGGATAAATAAATCAGAATCATATATTAATGTCAGCAATCATCCTATGAACTTCATTAGATATGGTGATTATATTATTTTAAAAGAAAGGTGTAGGCTTCAGAAGGCACATTGAAAATGTGAAAGATGGCCAGGTATGGTGGAGATTCCAGCAACTCAGGAGGCTGAGGCAGAAGGATTGCAAGTTCAATGCTAGCCTGGGCAACTTAGGGGAGACCCTGTCTCAAAATAAAAAAATAAGGCTCAGGTAAAGTGCCACTGAGTTCAATTCTCAGTACCACCACCACCACCAAAAAACAAACAAACAAACAAACAAAAAACTACGGTGAAATGGGGGGTGGTGGGGTGCGGGTCAGGGAAGGACATTGAATGTGTGCCCAGATTGTTAAGGGTTTCAGGACAGTGACACAGAATCCAAATATTTAGAAATCTATTCACTTGGAAGTCTTCTGTGTACTCAAATATCAGGTGAGTGTTTCTGCTTGGCTAAACCTAAATCACACGTGGAACCTTTGTAGCAAGTTGCCTGAGAATTGTAGTTTTTAGCTTACTAGGTACAATAGATGAGGAACACAAGCTCAAAGGGAATGCAGATCTCAATTAAACCAAGGACCTCCACAGAAATGATCAACAGAGTCACCCTGCACTTCATGCTGAACAGATTCAGCACTAAGTCTCTGAGTGTTTCTGTGCATGTGTATCTGATATTTAATATTGTGGTTTATAAATCTCCTAGCATCACATAAAAATAAATAAAGGCATTGAGTCCATATACAACTAAAACATATATATATATATAAAATCTCTTGGAAATTTGATCCATAGGTATGTAGTTAAACCCTCCTATGAAGATAGGAAGATGACTTGTGCCTTCTACCCAGAGAATATGAAATGCCCCATTGTTGGTGAATATAGGACTAAATCACCAAAGCAGTTAAAAAAAAAAAAAGAAGAAAGAAGAAAGAAAAAGTCTTCCAATAACACATGAAAGAATCCAGGTACAGCTTTATCTAAGGGCTTTATCTATTTCATGCAACTTGTCATGTTAGTTATTTTTATTTTTATATTGATTTCATTAAAATTTGTTATTATTATTATTTGGAATACTGTTGGGGATTGAGACCAGAGCACTTTACCACTGAGCTATATTTCCAGCCTTTTCTAATTTTTTTTTTTTTTAAATTTTGAGACAGGGTCTTGCTAAGTTGCTGAAGCTGGTCTTGAACTTGCCATCCTCCTGCTTCAGCCTCTGAGTTGTAGGGATTTCAAGCATGTGCCAATGCACACAACTTCATTAGAGTTCATTGTAGAAAATATAAACAAAACCTAAAATGAAAAAGTCTTCGAAGGAGGGACAGCAAACAAGTGGAGTGGAACTGATTAGACATATTGATTCTGTAGTTAATTGAGTGAGGAACCCAAGAGACTATGTAGGTCTTTGAAGAATCCGGGCTGAATCCAGAATCTGCAAGAGGAATGTAAGGGCTGCTGGGGACTTTGGTCCTTAATTATAAAAGAGCAGTAGGAAGGATGGTTGTAAAGCAGGTGTGCTTTTAGTGGGTGTTCCTGAGCATTCCATAGCATTGCTATTTCTTGAAGTTCTCCCACTATTTTTTTGGCACTGGGGATGAAACCCAGGGGCACTTTACCCCAGAGTTACATCCCTGTCTCTTTTATTTTAAGACAGGGTCTCACTAAGTTGCTGAGGCTGGCCTCAAATTTGAGATCCTCTTCCCTCAGCCTCTTAAATTGCTGGGGTTACAGGTGTGTGCCTCTGTACTCTGCTCCTAGTAGATTGTATTTTGTGTCTCATCAGTCCTTTGCTTCTGATGGCACAGCCCCTACTCCATATCCAAGAATGGATTCTGGCAGCTATATTTCTATTATGTACCCTTAAATCTCTGACTATGATTGCTTAAGTATATTAACCTAATTAACCTCCTGATCAAATCTGGACTACATAGATTATTCCACTATTTATATATGTTACTTTTTTTTTTTTTTTTGAATTGGGGATTTAATCCACAGGCACTTTACCACTGAGCCACATCCCCAGCCCATTTTATTTTTTATTTTGAGACAGGGTCTTGCAAAGTTGCTGAGGGCCATGCTAAATTTCTGAGGCTGGCTTTGAATTTGTGATCCTCTTGATTCAGCATCCCGGGCCACTGAGACTACAGGCATGTGCCACCACGCCTGGCATACTATTTATAACTTTGAATTAAGGCCGAGAGATCCTCCAGTTTAAGATGGAAAGTGAATTGCTTTGATTCCTGGTTCTAGTTTCTCATAAGCAATATTCTCTCAGTAAGTCCTTTCTGATTTATGCTGTCTGCAACAGAAAGATCTTGACTGAAGACCCCTGCACAGTTTTTCTTCTGCTATAGTATTCTGCCATTCAGAGACTTAAAGTAGTAGGATTTAGGTGAACAGCTGTTTTTTGTAGATTTTCAGGAGTCTCTCTCTCTCTCTCTCTCTCTCTCTCTTCTGAATTTAGTTTCTATGTCAGAATCTGGCTTAAGTTTTTGGCCCAATCTTAAAGATAGAAAATTCCATATAAATGATCTAATTAGATTTTAAATCTCTCTGTGAATATTTCTCAATGCCAGCATTTCTGTTGTAACACCACTTGCCATGAAATAACTTCTTAGTCTTCAAAATCAAGTAAGAAGTATGAGGTATTATGGGGGAAAATCTGAGTTGGGGTACAGAATTAGAAATTTATGCTATGGAAGAGGTACTGGGGAATGAAATTGATCTAATTATGCTATGTGCATGTATGAATATGTAACAACAAAGACCACTGTTATGTATGATTGTAATGCACCAATTTAAAAAAAGCAAAGAAAAAAATTTATGCAGTGCTGTCATTGGAACAATTTTAAAGCACTATCTTCATAAAACTACTATCATGAATAAATTAAGATATAACACAACAAATACTGGACTTTAAGAAAGAACAGGTAAATCTTACTTGATAGAAAGCTGTATAAAGAAAGACGGAAAGATAGAGTCAAAGATGCATTGAGATGAAGGGACAGCACAGTAGTTACCCCTAAGACGAAGCACGTGGGCAGGTGGGTCAAGAGGAAGAATATTTAGTTCTGCATTCCTCATTTGTTAGTACACTTTATGATAACTGCTGGTAGTTGGTGGTAAAAAAATAGCAAGTGGCTAAGAAACATAATTTTGTAACTTCTGTACTGATACCCAGCTTACCAAACACAACCAACTTAGTTCATGTTAAAGAAACAACTGTGGTAGCCAAACAGAGTTGTACTAATGACCAATAGTGAGGGTGCTAGTATTTCTCTATCCAAGGAGCTTAAGGGTGCAGGTTGGTTGGAAGGGAATGCTAGGCGCCTGATTTTGATGCTACTTTTGAAGAGCAAGCGCATTTTATTTATTTTTTACTTAAACGGAGTCATCCCCTCCACAGAAGTTTCTGGCTTTGTTAATTACATAAAGCAACGGTGTTGCAGAAAGAGATGCTGCTTGATGCTGACCTGGGACATTCGAAAGCTGATAAATGATTTCTTAAGGATGCAGGGCTGAGTTTGGGAAGCCTCGTAGCAGCTTCAGTTTATAAGTCTGCGTAGGGTAATTATAAAGATGAAACTGTGGTGAGGGCCCCGGAGAGACCATTCCCGTGTATGTTTCCTTGGCTTGAATGACTCCTTGGCAGAAGGCTACAGCAGCAGCCTCCGGCCCAGAACCAATCATTCCTGTCCCCAAATGCGCTGCTGAGACTCTCACTAGATGAGAGACCTCTAGGGAGGTGTCAGAAACAAAGGCTCAAAGGGATGGATGGGAATCAAGAGCTTTCGATTACACAGAAGGAAGAAAGACACATCAAAGAAGACAGAGACGTGGTGACAAGCAGTGCCAGTGTGGCAGAGCTCCAGACTCTTCAGGAAGGAGACCAGGCTTTGTGTGCTGCTCTTAGCGTAGGCCGAGGTGGATTCCCCTCTCAGGGCCGATGTGTGGATTCAGTGCCTCAAGAGATTCAATTAATCCCTCAAGAGATTTCTGCTAAATGAATTCATAGGATATAGACCAAGGACACCTGCCATCAATTCACTGGCATTGGGAGAGAACAAAGGTTTTCTTGTTCTGATTGTCAGATATTTTGGAATTGTCGTTGTCTTTGTCAATATTTGAAACTGACTGAAATGAAGGGCTCCTTTGAAATGAAGGACAACTTCCTGGTCACCGTTTTGTTATGCAGCCTGTATTTCCTCATACCCAAAGGAAAGGCTGGGGGGCTGCCTCCTGTGACCTGGAGAACGGCAAGGAATCCGAAAGTGCCTGCCTGGTCCCTCTAGCACAGGCCCACTGACTAAATCTACACACGTCTATCGCCTGTTTTTTTTTTTTTTTTTTGTAAATTGTTAAGGCTTCTGTGGGGTGGGTGGAGAAGCATTCTAGATGCTTCCCACCAGTTTGATCAAGCTTCATAAAATTCCTTTTCCTTTTTCCATCTTATGAGGGTAGGGGACGGAATCCAGTGAGCCCAGCATCTAGGTAGGGTTCCTGAGCTTGGCTGCCAGTAACATACTGAGCCCTGGGAAATCATTTTGCCTGCAATATTTTATTTAGTAGGTGTGGGATTTGCTTGTGTTCTACACTTTGGTGGATTGGAGCCAATGCTGTGGTCATCTGGTATGTCCTGTTAGACTCTTTGAACTCTTTGGAGGAAGGGCTCCAATTTATTGGACTTGAGGGAGACACACCCCAAGTAGTGAGGAAACCCAGGTTGTGGATGTTGAAGAAATATGATTTACCCAGACTATTCAGTGGGACCTTCTGGATGAGACAAGCGAAACTGGAAATTGAGGAGGATGAAAATTTTGGACTTCAATCTTTCCTTGGAAGTTTAACAATGAAGAGATTTTGTATTTAGATTCAGGACATTTATGTTATTGGCATTGATTACTGAAATAGCTTAATATTGTCATTTAATTTCCACACAGAACTTTTGATAGAATTATATTGGAAAATATGACAACAAATAATGTGGACTGGGGGGTAGGGAGTGAATTTTAGACTTGATTACAGTGTGGCCTTTATAATTTAATTAATCTAATGCTCTGACCTGTGGCACAGTTTCTGGGGCAAAAATCCACATTGGCCACCAGCAGTCATGGAGAATTTATGATGGAGCACTGGGGATAGTCATGTCATTGCTTGATCAGAAGCTTATTGATGGAGCTTGATGAACACATAGTAGATATATTTTGGGGTGAAATATTTGCTCCCCACTCCCTGATGGAAGCAGCCCTAAATGGGCCTGGCTTCATTTCTTTTCTGCTCATTCCTCTCTCCAGGGAGGAATCATTGGTATCCTGCATACCTCCTCTCAACTCTTACCTTCAGTAAGGTCACAGGTGCGTTTTGAAATCAGCCCTAATGGTAGTATTTACAGCCTGGAAACCAGCAAACAACAAATTGAGGTTTTTTTGTTCTGAGACCTGGTTTATCAGCAGGCCACTGGAAAGAGTTGATCCTGAAGATGAGAACTTTTGACGCAGTGTCGATTAAAAAACAAAAATCCAAGTCAAGTGAGCATGAATATACACGAATATACAGGCCAAGCTTTAATTGGGAAAAGAAATGGATAAGGGGAGGCTTCAACTCCAGTTGATGGTATTTTTATGATCATTCCTTTAAGGAGGAGAACAGACTCTTGGCATGATGTCACTTGATGTTTATGGTTTAGTTAAGAATATCAGGGTAAGACAAGGCACATTCCATACATTTTAAGAACTGAGGAGTAGGAAAAGACTTTTAGTAAAAGATTATGAAGGCAGACCCAATAGTTTATCCATTATTTTGCTCCCTGTTCTGGTCCTTGTCTAAAAGTGACTTACAGTTGACTTTGGGTTAACAAATTGAGACTGTGTGTTTCTGTCCCTTTCTCATTCTATTGAGTGTGTGTGTGTGTGTGTGTGTGTGTGTGTGTGTTGAGGTCTGTCTGCCTCTAGCAGATATGTTTGGATTTTTTTCTGATGACCTTGGTAATAAATACTCTGAAACCACAAGGGGAAGTCTATCTGATTTAGCACTACCTGCGACCAGGTAAGTGAGGCTGACAATATTTGTCTTAAACCATCTTTGCCAGTCTGGCCCCTTTCAGTTTTAAAAATAGTATTTGTCTGACTACATTTGTCTGACTTCTCTATTGGTTTAAAACTCTGGTGGCAAAGAGAGAATTACACTGATAAGCTTCCTCAGACCTCAAACTTTATATTTCCTCTCTTGAGTTGGGAAGTTGTTTATACTTATGCTCCTCCTCTAATGGTTACTGCAACAAATATTTCTGTTTTAAATTTTTTTTTATTTTGAAAAACTATGTCACCAAGAATTGAAAATTTGTATCATGTATACACACACACACACACACACACATATTTTAACAACACTCAAAATAATTTAAAGAAGGCTTGATCCCCTGTCCCAGATGCAGATATGGTAATGAAATTGTTGCCTTTCTTACATATTTTTTTTGAACAGAACATTTTTCTTTAATAAAAATGTTATTTTGGAATAATTTTATATTTACAGATATGTTGCAACCATAATACAGAGTTCCCATATGCATCTTACCCAATTTACCCTAGTGTAGCATCTTACATTGCCATAGTACATTTGTCAAAACTACAAAACAGGATTGGTACACTTTTATTAAGTAGATGTCATCTTTTTAAAAAAATTTCTCCAGTTTTTATGCTAATGTTCTTTTCCTGTTTAAGGATTCAATCCAGGATATTAAATTGAGTTTAGTTATTGTGTTATTTTAATTGTCTCTGGTTTGTGAAAATTTCTTAGTCTTTCCTGTTTTTCATGACTTTTAACAATTTTGAGGAGTACAAATCCTTGATTTGGTAGAATGTCTCTCAATTTGGTTTGTCTGATATTCCTCTCTTTAGAAGAATGAATTTGTGGGTGCTTGGGATGAAAATGAACTTGAGGGTTGAACTTGGGATGAATTATTCATTGTTTTTAATACTTACGAACACAATAGATAGGTAGATATGTATGTGTGCCACATAATATTGTTTTGGATTTTAAAAGCCAATATGCGATTCCATTTAAGTAGCTTTTCATAACTTGCTTTTTAAAATTCAGTATTGTTTTTGAGATCTATCCTTTTTGAAATGCATTTTCTTTTAGCTCTAATGTGATGTATGCATTCCTGAAAATCCTCATGTTCTGTGTAATTGTGTACTAAAAATAACAGGGCTTGTGGGATAATTAGAACCATAGATAATTAGGGGCAGTCTACTCAAAACCAGTGCACTAACATGCCAGAGCGCTAACAGGAACAGTAAGGATCCAATGAAACTATTAGCATAGTGAAAGCTTCTCTGGACACTTTTGCCATCTTCACAATTACTCTCGATTTTTGCAGCTTCTGTCCAATGCTTTGACACCTCTTTGAGGACTATCACTTCCCAAAGAGGCTGGGTTCATCAAAATTTAAAATCTGATTATGAGTATGGCTTAAGTCATCAATAAATTTTTTTTAACACAAAAGGAGATGTCTTGGCGGCTTCTTCATCAGCAATTACAGCATCACAATATAGCTTAAAATTGTGGAATGCATAGCAATTTTTGAAGTCACTAAACCATTCACTGCATGCACAAATAGCACTTAGGCTGAATTTTCAGGCTTTTTATTAAGATCTTCACATATTACTCAGGATTTTTCTTTGATTGTGAGAAAGTGTGGTCTTTTGTTTCACTGTAGCATAAATATGAATATAACCTCTATGTTATATTGATGCTAGTCTTTAATTTATGTAAATATTTTATTTGCATATTATAATAATGCATGTCCTAATTTGCATCCAGACATTTGATTTGTTGCAGAGCAAGATGTATATCTTTTTCATGCCTTTTAACCGAGGTAAACAATTCTTCAATAGAAATAAACATTTTCCAACTCAGGGACATTTGGATTCTTTCTGTTTTTTCCTCCCAAGAACAAGCAATGCTTCAGAGAATTTCCTTGTATGTGCCTCTGAGGGTTTTTAAAACAAACAAACAAAAAATACACACACACACATATTTATATAGTTGCAGATGGACACAATACCTTTATTTATTTATCTTTATGTGGTTCTGAGGATTGAACCCAGTGCCTCACCTGTGCTAGGGGAGTGCTCTACCACTGAGCCACAACTCCAAAAAGTTAAATTTTTAGAGATAAAGTGGTTGGATTATGTGTGAAAATGTTTAATGTAATATATACATTAATTTGGAGAGCATCAACATCATCATGATACTAGGTTACTCAATGCATGTGGCATAGTTCTCTATTCATTTTGATGTCTTATACTTTTCAAATAACAGTGTTGCCCATTTTTGTTAGACTTATTTCCAGATGCTTTATTAGTTTTTTCAATATCAAGATTGGGATCTTTTATGTTATATTTTCTAATGGATCACTTTCATGGGAAAGGAACATTTTTAATGTGTTTTATAGTTTTCTGATATGTTGAACTTCTGTTGATCCTAATAGTTTGTGTATAGGTTTTCTAGAATTTTAAAATACAGATCATCAGATGCATACATTGTTATATATTTTTGATCTGTTCTGAGCATCAGATCACTTTTTTATTGCATTGAATTCCACAATGCAGTAGGTAGATAGCAGGTATCTTGTTATGCTCCTGTCTCTAAAGGGAAGTTTATAAATTTCATTTTTAAGAATGATATTTGTGGTGGGTTTTTAGTAGAAATTCTTTTAATTTAGGGAAGCTAGATGATGAATTTTTAAAAATACAAAAAAATTTTAAATAGATGATGATTTTAAAATCATCTACTGGAATGATCTTGTGATGCTGCTATTTAAGTCTGTCAAAATGCCATAAATTACATTTATAGGTTTTTTCCTAATTTTGAGTTACCATGCTCAAAATTAGGAAAACCTATAAGGAAAACCTTTCGTAGGTGTTAATTATTTTACCTTGTCCAAGAGAACCCTCTGTAACTGGCTACCTACTACCCACTGCTAGTCCCCATGGAAACCACTCCAAAAATCAATCCTTGTCAATGGTAAGGCTTGGACACCTACTCTTGAGTCATGTCAGGGGACTGCTTGCCTCCTGCTATGAATGTTTAAGTAGCCCACTGTACCAGGGAACGGCTGATGCCCACCCTTGCCATGAATGCTAAGTTGTCATACCATATTGTTATTGTATCAGGACTCAGATCACACCAGGGGAGAAGTCAGCACATCTTTAATCTTGCAGTCTCATAGTTCCAGGTGAGAGATTCCTCTCCTGGAGTCTGTTACTCAGCCCTGTCAGATCTCTGAGCCCTGCCCTAGAATATGAAGGTTTCCTACTGTGCAGGTCCCCAGTAAATGCCGATTTGACCAGGTTTGAGCATTACCTGGCTCTTTGCTTTTGTTTGCTAGCCAGCTCTATTTAGTTGTGATGTTTTCAACTTTCTTGTGTGTAGATTGATTTTGATCTGCTTATACTTTTTGCATAGAAGAGATTCACAGATGAATTGATTCCTCATTTTCTTTTCTTGCATTATTTTTGCTTGGGTTTTGTGTTAACTTATTATCAGGTACTTAACAGAAGTCAAGTAGCTTTCTATCTTTTTTCTCTTTTTAATTCTCATTTTCTTGACAGTCATCTAACATGCATTGATTCAATGATAATTGTATATGTTTACAGGGTAAACATATTATGCAATGATTAAATCAGGCTAATTAACATATCTTGTCCCTCAAATATTTATTATTTTTTTGGTAGTGTATTTATTAATCCTTATTCCTTTCTGGGACACATAAACATACTGTGTGGAAATTTTTCTGATATTGCTCCTTTTCCTTGTTATCAAATTCCTTGTCACAGTTTAGACTTTTTTTTTTTTTTTTTTTAATACGCCCTGCTGGATACTCTCTTGCCCTTTTGATCTGACTACTTTCATCATCCACTCTGGGAATTTTTCCTATTATTCTTAGATTATTTTCCTTCCTCCAATATAAATATTTCTTTCTCTGAAATCCCTGTTTTAGTTTTAATTCCTGTAATTTTTGTCTTTTATTTATTATCATTTAGGCTTCCTATACTCTGAGTCTCTTAATTCTACTTCTCAATAAAAACATTTCCCGTTTGCTTTTAGATTCTGTTTCTAAGATAGCTGCACCTAAATTTTTAAGTGGAGTGCCCTTTTCTCATGGCACGAATTCTTTTTCAACTTGCCTATGGATGCTCTTACTGTTTTCTGTAGTTCATTTCCAGGAATTATGAAGGAAGAGCAAGATGTACGGGCAGGCATACCAGTAATTTTTCTCCTAGGTTTGAGAACATAGGATTGCCTCCTGGGTGTCTGCAGCCTCCTGGGCAATGTCCTACCTGCTGGGCCAAAGGACTTATTGCTCTAAGCTGAGAGCAAAGATGTCTGTTGCTTACCACTTGCTTAAAGAGGGCAGGGGATGGCCACACACACTCCTTCATCAGGGCTACGACTCTGTGTTCTATCCCTCATTTCCTTTATTTTGGTGCACACCAGGATAAATTTTTATGGCAGCCCTTTTTCTGCTTATGCTTTGGGTTATGTGTCTTCTGTGATGTAAAATTTCAGTGCTTTCTGGCTTTCCAAAATTCTTCATATCTCTTTTCATTGCCGGAACTCTTTTTCTGGCACTACATCGATCTCCTTTTTAAAAATATGTTTCTTGTCATTTGTAGGAATTGAGGTGGGAAGAAGGTATCGGCGTTAGTGTTCACTCCACTATTAATTAAATTTATCTTCTGGGTTTTTCTCCCTGTCATCTCTGCCTTTGTTCCTTCAGTTATTCCTTCATCTAGTCATCCTACTGGGCACTAACTGTATGCCAGGCAGGGCAGCTGGTTGGCCTTTAAGAAGGTAATGTTATTGCCCATAAATCAAACTGGAATTTGAGTTTCTTCTGGTATTTTTCCAATAGAGATAAGGATGCTGTATTTGCATCTATGTGCACATTTTTCCTTTTTTTTTTTAGCTTCACAAAGTAAAGCCATTTATTCATAAATCCCCAAAGTCTCAATTATTTAGTAATTTCAGTTATCATTTTTTATTGGTTCTTTTTAGTTATATATGACAGCAGAATCCATTTTGATATAATTATACACACATGGAATGTATCTTATTCTACTTAGAGTCTCATTCTTATGGATGAACCTAGTGGTGGGATTCACTGTGTTGTTTTCACGTAAGTACATGGGAAAACTACGACAGGTTCATTCCACTGTCTTTCCTTTGGTTATTCCCCTTCCCTTCCCTCCCTTCCCCATTGTCTAGTCTTTAGAATCATCTTTCCTAGAGGCTTACCTCGGGTCACGTTGTAGTGTTTGAACTCCAAATACCTGAAACCAACTCATCATAAGAGCCATCTGGTACTTCCTCTTTTCCTGTCCTCTTCCCTAGATCTCTGTTACCTTTAACATAACCTAGTCACATTAACGGCTTAGTGCCTGATCCCTGGTAAATGCTTCCAACATTTGTCTTCGTTGAATTAGTGAACTAAGACTCATCAAGTGGTCTCCCCATTTGTAACCTCTCTTAGTTCAACACATCCTTTATACTTCTGCCAATAAACAAGTTACAGATCTGACTATGTGCTCATGGTTTAAGAAACCTTTCAAAGTCTTACTTCCTTACTGTGAATGACCTTAGGCCCAATATTTCAATAGATTCTTTTGTTAAGTTTACATAACTAACAGGAACAGAGATAGAGAGTAAGTAATACATCATGGTACCAATGTAACAATTTTGTTGGCGAAACAGAATAGAAATTCTAACAGTGCTTGGTAGTAGGAAACACCAAGTGAAAGTTACACTCTTGAGTTAGTTAGGAGAGAAGGTGAATAAAAGAATGAATTGGTCCAATCTGCAGACTAAGGAGATCTTGGAGTTTTGACTTGCGAATCAATAAACTTTTAGACTGAAAGATCATTTGTTCATTAAAATGGACTATCATGGTTATAAAGGTTCAAGTCAATTTTTAGGAGTTTATGTATGAAAACAAAATTTGGTCGTGACCATCATTCTCTCAGTCTTGAATCTCCCACTTCCATTTTTGTGGCTCGGTTTAAAGGTTGCCCTTTCCACAAAGACCTGAGCTTATCTGGGAGGATTCTGGTAGCAAGGATGCTAGTGTCTTTCAGGACAAGGGAGGTAAGTTTGGACACGCTTTGTCTTGGATTCAGGGCATTGTTAAAGAGGTATTCCCATTTGCCAAATTCATTGAAATGTAAGTATCATAAAGCAAACTGAAACATGTAAAACGCTGAATAGACTTCAGAAGATCTGAGGTAAAGCTGGAGGAGGTGAGATTAGACCCGGAGAGACTCAGTGTCTCAGCTCTACTTGGGAGACAAGGATGGGCAGTGGTCGAACAGAAAACCACTTCTTTTAGGCACAAGGCCTTAAAGTTATTTCACTTTTTGAATTAACGTGTAGGTATTCCATAGATAGATAGATAGACAGAGAGATATGAACTTTGCTGAATATAGTAAGGAGTAGGGTAAGAGAAGAACAGAAAATCCATTATTAAATAATAAGAAAAGAGAGGGGTTTGTATGTGTGGGTTTCACTGGTGGAAAACCAAAGTCTGATTTTCATGGGTCGAAGGTGGATCAAGAAATGGGAAAATGGAAGTTGTGACTACACATAATCTTTTCCTCCCTCCTTCCTTCTTTTTTATTCTTTCCTTCTTCCTTCTTTTTTCCCTTTCCTTTCTTCCCTCTCCCCCCCTTCCTTCCTTCTTTAACATATCAGCTACATTGCAGTATTGTTTTTTTTGGGGGGTGAATGATTGAGTAAAGATGAAGAAATTAATGATATATACATAAGATACTAAGGATATGTCCAGGCGCAGAATTCCCTGCGTGGTGGAGAAGCTCTGGGTTGCATTGCTGAAGGGCAAGGTTGACCTTAGATATCCACAGGGATGGCTCATCTCTTGTAATAGGAGAGAGACAGAAAGGCTGGTAGGTTTTGTGGTGGAAATTTGTATGATGATATCAGGTAGGATTCAGTAACAGAAAGACTAAATTAATAGTGATTTTGTGAAAGATAAGACTATTTTCCCTTGATGTAAATGTTCAGGAAGTCAGTCTAGGACTAATACAGTGGCCCCGAAAACAAATTATCTTGTTGCTGTGCCAAGCTCAATATGCAGCTTATATTTTTTCATCTTAAGGTGACTGAGTGCTTCATCTCCTGCTTCTCATGTCTGAATCCTCACCAAAGGGAATGGGGGAAGTGAAAGGGAACACACATATCTTCTCCGTAAGGGCCCAACCTACATATGGTTCCTATTCTGCTCCCAGCTCATACACTGGCATTTAATGACTTAATTACTCCTAGATGTGAAGGAGGTTGGGACATTTAGCGCTTGTCTGGGTGACCATGTGCCCAACTATTTATTTATTTTTATGTGGTGCTGAGGATGGAACCCAGGACCTTGCATGTGCGAGGCGAGTGCTTTATCACTGAGCCATAACCACAGCCCCACAAATGCCATTCTTAAAAAGAAGTGGAGAATGGATACTGGGGAATGGCCTGGAGCCTCTGCTACAAAGGATATAGTGGTCCTTTTCTGATTGCTTTTGATTTTTCAATGAAGGGGTGAACTCATGACTTGAGTGAAAAAAACGAATGAAATTTGGAGGATTGCAGGAACAAGGGGAAGGAGAAAAATGGTCATTTGGAAGTGTGAGTCAAGTAAGGAACTGTAGCAAGATTGCCAGGCAGTGAGGAAGGACAACTTGAATTACTTCAGCCATGGAGACCAGTGTAGATCATCCTGACTTCTCCCTGGCGTTTTATATATGCAGAGAATAATCTGTGTAAAGAAGCTCTGACACTGTGGTACATTTGGGATCAGACACATGTCTCACCTGACCAGAGATCTCTTAATAAGTACAGTCAGTTGACCAAGAAATGTTTGCTCTTGGCTCCAGGAATGGCATGTTTGCTCTCCTCTTCCCCAGTCTGTAAGTGGGCAGATTTTGAGAAGGGTTGGTGATGACATCCATCTCCACAGGCTGTCAGTTTCCCTCCATCGGACTTGGGCTGAAGTTGGCGTTGGAGAAGCAACAGTCATGTGCACACAGATGGCCACTTGTCTCTTAAGTTAAAAGTTTCCATTATTTTCTCAGGATAGCCACAGTGGAACCTTGAGAAGCTTCTTCATTCTTTTCCTGTCACCAAGAATTGGCGATTCACGAGTCACAGGAGTTTGTAATAAATAACCCACATTGATTTCTCTGTTCCGGAATGATCTGGCTTCCCTTCCTCCCACAGCCCTGACACTTGTCCCAGAGGCAGTGTTAGAAAATCATTTACAAAGTGGCACAGAATCCCTGTTCTGCTAAGGATATAAATCCAGGTGGGATAGAGCAGGCCTGCGGTGAGGAACCTAGGACTTCTAGTTCCTGAGTTTTCAGACAAACACTTTTTCTAGGGGGGGTGAACCCAGATCCTAGAAGCTTAGGCAGCAGGGAATGACCATGGAGAAGCTGTTATGGTGTGTCCTGGTGTTGATTGGCTTCTCTAATGCTTTTGGCCAGAAAGGTAGGAGGTTCCACAGACTATGTCAGATATGTGATGGGAGGGGTAGGGATGGGATGGGGCCTCAGATTATACAAATGGAATTCAGAGGAACATTCCATATGCAAGAGAGGGTGGGGGCTGGGGAGAGGAGAGCTGGGGAAATGGTGGGTTTGCTTCTTGATCCCAAGCTGCATTTGTAAAAGAGGGACAGATCTTTGTGATCTGAGGAACTTCTCATCTCTCATTGGTTTTCTGTCTCACAGACATGTCTAGGAAGGCCTTTGTGTTTCCCAAAGTGTCGGATGATTCCTATGTATCCCTGAAAGCCCATTTAAAGGAGCCACTGAAAGCCTTCACCGTGTGCTTCCACATCTACACGGAACTGGCCATGACCCGAGGATACAGTATTTTCTCTTTCGCTACCAAGAAACAATTTAATGATATCCTCATATTTTGGTCGTTCAATAGAGGATATCTTCTTTCAGTGGGTGGGTCTGAAATATTTTTCAAGGCTCCTGAAGTTACTATGGCTCCAGTACACATCTGTACCAGCTGGGAGTCCATCACAGGGATCGCAGAGCTCTGGGTAGACGGGAAGCCCATGGTGAGGAAGAGCCTGAATAAGGGCTACTCTGTGGGGACAGAGGCAAGCATCGTCCTGGGACAGGATCAAGATTCATTTGGCGGAGGCTTTGAGGCAAGCCAGTCTTTGGTGGGAGACCTTGGAGATGTGAACATGTGGGACTTCGTGTTGACTCCAGATCAGATCAACATGGTGTATGTTGGTGGGACCTTCAGTCCTAATGTCCTGGACTGGAAAGCACTGACATATGAAGCTCATGGTGAGGTGTTCGTCAAGCCCCAGCTGTGGCCGTGAGTCCTGAATGTGGATGCTGGTGACCACACCTCGTGGCCCCCTGTCTGTCGCTAAGGACCTTTGCCCCCCATACTTGCTGAAGGTCTGCTCTCTGAACATAAACCTTTGCTTTTCTGCTCTGTCTTCCTCTGCACCAGAGGACAGAATTGAATTGTCTGGCTTGGGGGCTTGTGAACCACACTGGGGAGCTTTGTCCAGATGAATCACGATTGTAGATGTTTTTTGTTTGCATATTTATTTTTTAAGTGAACGGATTTCAGAAATCATCTCTTACCCTCAAATGGATGAGAAAATTGATACCCACAGAAAGGAGAAGGGAATTTTTAAAAAGTCGCAGGGCAAGTACATCTCTGAGATGGGAATTCCTACCCAGGGTCCCCCAGAAAGTAGAAGGTACTTGCCCGCGTTCACAGGGCTCTTCCATCTCAGAGCTAGGACTTTAGCGGAGGTTTGCAGAATGCTTATCACTATATCATGGATCTAGGTCTTCTGATGTGGAAAACCCATTAATACTGTGCATTTCCTCCACTTTCTCAAAGTGCCCGGGAAAGGCATTTGAAATTGCCATGGCAGAGAAAGCCTGGCTTCTTCCCTGGGAAAAATGAGATACACGGGTATAGTTATTTCAGTTATTATTGCCTAGGACTTATGTAACAATAGTTTTATTTGCTTACAATGTTTTCTTGATTTTATGTTTTTTTTTTTTTTTTTTGGGAAATTCTTTTCCTACTCCATGTGTGGAGCTGTGAGTGCCTCCACCAAGGTATCCAGAGTGGGCTTGTGACCCAAGCTGTCCTATCAGAGTATCAATGACTCACTTCCCTAGGGAGGGGTTGTTTTTGGTTGTTTCTGTGTTCCAAACAGGACAAATTAGTCTTTCCGAGGATTGCCTTATGGACTTCAGGAGGCAACATCTTTCTGGAATTCCAAACTAAGAGGGTGTGAGCTTGGACCTCTAGCAGTCATCTTGGTTACCACATGGAGACAATGAAGAAAGATGCCATGTTGGGACTTTAAGAGTCGAGAGGCTTACAGAATGATGCAGAATTGACTATATTGAGTCTCTAAATCAGCTTTGTCTGGAAAAGAACCTGCACCTGGACTTCCCAGGCTCATTAGCCAATAAAGCCCCTGTTTACTCCAATAAATTGGACCTGTTTTCTGGTGGTTGCATTGGAAGCTGGGGCTAACTTTTCTAATGCATTACTGAAACCAAGGCCCTCTGTGAGTTCAGACTGACAATTACTGTCTTGTGAGAACCTACACATGGTACTCTACTGTCTCTTGAAATCTCCTGTAGGGGTTCTCTCTGACAAGTGTGGCCCTTCTTTTGAGAGAGCTGGACATTCATGTGGGGTCAGTTGTGGGCTTTTGAATACTTCCACTTTATCATTATTCCAGTTTGAGGAACAAAAACGAAAGGTCATTGAGAACCAGCAATCTGCTGTCAGTTTCAGCGTAAGAATGTATTCACCCTGGTCTGCTCTTCTAACAGTTTCTTCTTCTCTGACTGTTTTGTAGTTAATACATGCCTAAACATTATATGCCATAAAAATACAACTTGCTAGAACTTGCCTGGGTTGGCAGCAATAAGGTCTCTGATTTGCTAAGAATTATGTTCAGAACATTAGGAGGATGAACAGAAAATCTTTGAAGTAATTAATTTATGAGTATTGATTTCCCTAATTGACGTTTGATAACCATTTAGAAGCACAAAAGTTAATGAGATATATTCTTGGGCAAAAATGTGAGTGTAGCCATTCTCTGTTGTCCAATAAGGACAGATCCATAGACCCTGACACATCAACTAGGAGAAGAGAGGACTGACACTCTTTTCCAGTTATAGAATCCAGTCAAGAGATATGTCTTAATTATAGAAGGCCATCCCAACTCTCCAGGGATGTGGGCTGAGCTAATATTTTCTTCAGAATTCAATTATCGGTACGTTGCTATACATGGTCTACTGGACAGCCTCTGGCCCTAATAATTTTAGCCAGGAAAATTTTAATAGCTGGTATTTGCATTCAGCGAACATTAGAAAATCTTAATAAAGCATTCCTATAATATTTAAATTTAAGCAATTTAGTTTACTGGTGGATACTTGAATGTAATCTTGTTGGAAAATGTATCCCTAGTTAACAGGTGAGTTGTCATATCATAGAGTTGTTACATGTGATCCAATTAAAAATTAGATGACGTCTGCCAAAAAGAATGATTTTGGTTTGGGCATGTTGGTGGCCATCTTTAAAGAAGGATCTAGTGCAACTAGACTCAGGGTAACCCAGTAGCCCTGTGCTTCTTGTGCATTCAGTGAGGTCCCCTTTACCTTTCATCCACACAGTCAAGTGATCTACTAAGGCTCCTTCATGGTCCTGAGGATGATAATTGCCTAATCACCCAGGGCAGATCTCACACACACACAGTCTTGTTTTTTTTTTTTTCTTACCAGGGATTTGACCCCAGGGTGCCTAACCACTGGGCTGCATCTCCAGCCCTTTTTATTTTTTTATTTTGAGACAGGGTCTCGCTAAGTTGCTTAGGGTCTCGCTAAATTGCTGAGGCTAGCTTTGAACTTGTGATCTTCCTGCCTCAGCCTCTCGAGATGCTGGGATTTCTGGTGTATGCCACTACCTCCCCCACACAGACAATCTTAATACCCTACACTTTCCTGAGCTCTTACCATGTGCTAGGCACTGTTCTACCTCCTTTACATATATTTACTTATTTGACAACCCTAGGAAGTAAAGACTGTTTTATATTCAGGTCTGGAGAGGTTCATTGACTTACTCAGCTATGATTTGAACTGAGGCAGTCTGGCCACAGAGCCTGGTAATTCTAACCACTTCGTCTACTACCATGTGCAGCAAAAGTTCATATCCTGTACTTAGCCTCCTTTGAGGACACAGAGTATGGGACATGTGTGTATTTCCATATAGGGAGGCCATTGCAGGATGCCATATATCCAGAAGGTTAACTGACATGACTGGTGCACTGACAATCTTCCTACTTAAAATTTTGTTCATGTGTTTGGTAGCATGACTTGCACATAGAAATCCCGTTTGACCTCAGCATCCACATAACATTAGGCGGCCTATGCCTGTGCTACACTGTCAAAGTTCTGTTTTGACCTGGACCCATCCAACTCTTCCCCAGGCCTGTATACCTAGAGGTCATTTCATGGGAACCATTCACCAAAGGCATGGGATCACATGAGAATTCCCGGTGGGCCAGCAGTACCCAACTTCAGATGCTAATTAGAATTACCTGGAGGGCTTTAAAAAAAAATCTCATGGTCTTGGCTTCACCTCAGATTATTACATCAGGTTCTTTGGTAGCAAGACCAGTTGAGAGCATCTCTAAAGCGTCTCAGGTGATTACAGTGTATAGCTGAGTCTCTGGCAGTGGAGGATGGGGTGCCACGGTTCCCGGCTGAGTGGTAGCTTTGAAATGACTGCAGGTCACAGCTGTTGTCCCTGACAGTTCACAGTGTTGTTTCTGACCAACGTGGCCCCTTGCTTCCTCCTTTCCCTGTGTTACAGGGGTTTTGGTTTGAATGTGGGGAGCGTGCCCAGCTCTCTCTTTCAGCACTGGAGTTTAGAGTTGTAAGCTGCTCTAGGCTTAAATCAAGTAAAAGGACAGCCCTGTATTTAGTGTGTTATTTATTCAATAAAGCCGTGCTGTGATAACAAACATTCTGCTTGTCTAACCATGTTTTCCTTTTCTCCCTATGATTGTTACTTTGGATCCAGGCAATTTGTGGTGTTTGTCTGAACTTCTGGGGCTTTAAATCGGGGAGGAACCAAAGTGCCAACATATTGTAGAAAGGCTGAGATCCTTGAGTATTTTTGTTGGAACATCACTAGCAAAGAGAGGGGCCTCCAATGCAACCTACCTGAGGGAAGGGGGAGGTCGCATTGCAAGCACCCAGGGCTCTGTGATTGACGGGAGAAGTTACAGGATGGTGTTGGCAGATGGCTGGAACGAGGGGGAGGCTGTGAACTGGTTCAGAGGGCAGGTCTCTCAGATTCTTTCTCTCTCTTGCTTTAGTTCTTGCTCTCCTGATCTCCCTCCTTTTCTCTTTAAGACTTGCTCAGTTTGTCCATTTGGGAGGTAGCTCCAATAATGTAGTGGGATCCATGAAATCAATAACAACTCCAGTGTCCACCCGTTATCTTGTTTTCCATGTTCTTTGGACTGACCTGGGGAGCCCAGATATTAACAAGAGGATAATTTTGGTATTGAGAAAACATTGTCTTCCTTCTTTGTCCCAATATTTTCACCTGTTTAAAATTATGAATATATCTTTTAAAGGACAAGCGGTTAGATTGAGAGTACAGAAGCTTTTGAAGCAGTTACATTAAGCCAGTTTTATATTTTTAAAATCAGATGTGAGAAGTTTGGGAAAGGATGATCTAAAGATTTAACTACAGGGCTGGGGTGATGCACATGCCTGTAATCCCAGCAATTTGGGAGACTGAGGCAGGAGGATTGCAAGTTCAAGGCAGCCTCAGCAACTTAGCAAGACCCTGTCTCAAAAATAAAAAGTGTTGGAGATGTGCATCAGTGGTAGAGCTCTCCTGGGTTTAAATCCCTGGTACAGGAAAAAAAGAGATTTAACTATAAGTTATTAAAAATTAAACCATTCTAGAAACAATCTCTCTCTCTCTCTCTCTCTCTCTCTCTCTTTCTCTCTCTCTCTCTCTTTGAACTAGTGATTGAAACCAGGGCCACTTAACCACTGAACCACGTCCCCAGTCCCTTTTTTATATTTTATCTAAAGACAGGGTCCCACTGAGTTACCTAGAGCCTTGCCAAGTTGCTGGGCTGGTTTTGAACTTGGGATCCTCCTGCCTCAGTCTCGTAAGCTGCTGAAATTACAGGTGTGGGCCACCGTGCCTGGCCATATTCACATTTGAATGGTCCTTTTTCTTTGTGTGTTTACAATATGATACCTACATCTGAGCTGATTCTTCTAGTCAATAGAGAAATAACCTCTATTATTAATTTCTCATTGAATATCAATAGGCAGATGAATATCTCATGATGAGATCACAATGAATAAACTTGAGATTCTTTTTACATGAAATTATGATATATATATATATATATATATATATATATATATATATATATATATATATATCTTAAAGGATATTGCCTAATGGATACTGTACCTCTGTTTTAGTCATTCTGGGCATAAAGCCAAATGGCCACATTCTGATTGGGTGTCCTATTCATAACAGGAAATAGTAATTTTTGGAGCTTCAAGGACTACCATTCTTCATTCCCTTTTTCCTTGTTTCTTAATTAAACACACACACATGCACATACGCAGACACATACACACTTCATTTTAGAAGCAATCCAACCACATTACGGAAATGTTGCAGGAGAAAAAAAAAATTCTACATTATTCCTCTAATAGTAGTACATGATTTGGAAGTATTAGAGTTTTTTTTTTTCCTTAGTTTTTCATTTCTTTAACCAGAAGCATTTTTACATGTTATAACATAAAGTTCACAGCTAACTTTTTAAGTGGTAATCCATTCTGGTTAGTGGATGGAGATATATATATATATATATACAATTTACTTAAACATTCTCAATTTTCCAATTTATCAGTGTACTAAGTAATGTTAAATGGTTTTCTTTATGAATAAAGCCTCTCTTTTATCTCTCCTATTTTACATAATTTCCCAGGTTGTGATGGTTCTAATTTACCGGGCCATGCCACATAGAGCTGTTGGAACACCAGCCGGCACTGTGGAGTCTCTAATAAATAACCCATATTGATCTCTCATTTTGTGATTTATCTTGCTCTCTTTGCTCTTAGAGCTTTGATTCATGGCTCCAAGGGACAATTTTGGAAAATCATTTACCAGCTGAGACACCTGACTACAGCACATTTAAGGTCAAGGTGGAGCAGATCTGAGACGGAGGGATCTCAAATGTCCAAACCCAGAATCTGAGCCACTGATACTTTTTTTCAGGAGGATAATTCAAATTCTGCTCACACCGACAGCAGGGAGGGAGCGTGAGTTTCCTGGCTTGTAGCATGAAGTTGCCTGTGTTTCTTGTCTTCATCAGTCTCCCTAGGGCTTTTTCCCAGGCAGGTACAGCTTCAGATGGGAGCTGGGATCTCATCCTCAGATGCAGTTGCGATTATATCAAGCTGTTAGGGAAAAGGGCCAGCTGAGGTGTGGAGCTGGTCTGGGGAAGAGGTCAGTCTGTGGTTTCTAAATTCAACATCTCTGGATATGGAAAGAGAATTCTTTTTTTTTTTTTTTTTTTTTGTGGCCTAACAAGCTTACCCAATGATCTTTTTTTTTTTTTTTTTTTCTCTCTCTCTCTCTTTTTTATACCATGAACATGAACACAAAGGCCTTTGTGTTGCCCAGAGTTACATGATTCCTTTGTGATTCTAACTATGGACAAAAGGATCCACTGGAGACCTTCCCCATGTGCCTTGGCATCCACAGGGACCGGGCCCAGGAAGGTTGCCTTTTCTCTCAATACTAGATAATGAGAGCCACCTCTTCAAGCAAAAGACTGGAGGGTGCAGCATATCCCTGGTGCATTCTCCTAAGAATTCTCTTGTACTGTTGCCCCTCTGTGTTAGCGGGGTGTACACTTCGGGGATCACAGAGCTCTGGGTGGAAAGGAAGCCCATAGTGAAGAGGAGTCTGAATAAGGGACACTTGGTGGGGACAGAGGTAAATACCATTCTGGGACAGGTTCAAGATTTATTTGATGGAGGCTTTGATGCAGACCAGTTTGGTGGGAGACTTGGAGATGTGAACATGTGAGACTTTGTGCTGACTCCAGATCAGATCGACATGGTTATGTTAATGGGACCTTCAGTCCCCATGTCCTGAACTGGTGAGCACATGGTGAGGTGTTCAGCAAGCCCCTGCTGTGGGTCCTGAAGGTGCATCTTGGGGACCACACCTTACATTTTCCTGTCTGGTCTGATCTTTTTAGTCCACATATAGGGCTCTCGTGCCCTGCAACGGGTGTTGTATTTCCCCTCCTCTGCATCTACTCTGTTAAGCCTAGTATACAGTATGACACAGAGCATCCCACTCCTGGCTGCGCCTTAAAATCACCAGGTAACACAAAAGGCCAATTAAATATGATTTTCTGGATGTCAGAACCAAGCATCTGTGTTTTTAAAAGCTCTCCAAGTGATTCCAATGTTTGGACAAGGCTGGGAGCATTGCATTTATGTGTCTGTTTAAGAGCAAAAAAAAGCCAACCTTTTCTTCTAAAAGATTGCATGCCTCTAACTATAGTCCTGCCAAAAATTTCGTTTGTCTTAATAGATACACTCACCACAATTTATTGTGCTTTATTGCATTAACTAAAGGACACGGGAATATAATTTTTCCAGCATTCAGTCCCAACATCAGGATGTGATCATTATAAATTAGAATCATCTTTACTTCTTTAATCTTTTCAATTTGAAGATCCAAAAATTTAAGAAATGTGTTGTTGTTGTTGTTTCTGTTTAATTTATTCTATTTTTTTTTCTTTCAGGATGGCCAAATTTCATTATGTGAAATTTCCATTGTTTTTCCTTTTCATTTAACACCACTAAGATCACATTTATCTCTGTCTTTTATCCTTATATTTTGGGAGAGTTTTTTTTCAAAATTGTCCTCCATATTACTGATTTTTTACTTTGTAGATTGGGAGACTTACTATTTCTAAAGCCATTTAAATTCTGCAATGCGTTTTGAGTTGCCTTAAGTTCTTTTTAGATTTGGCATTTTTTTCCAACTCTCATCTTTCATCAAGTCTCTTTTTGCTTCAATTCACTTAAGAGATTAATGCATGCAATTGCTGTCTAAAGTTTTCTAAAATTTCCTGTATTAATCTTTTTAAGTAATTTTTTTCAATTGTTTGATTTAAATGCTTATATATTTTAGTACTCTTTGATCTTGCTATTTGTTTAGATATAATGTGAATGTCCCTTCCTGTTTACCTGACCACTTTTAGGTTCTCTGAACCTTAGCTAGCTTACTGCTGGATTTTTGGTTATACTCAGAGTTGCTAATTATTTAGCTCCAGGACTGACCTCTTGCAACTCCCCTTTAAGGGGCCCTTCACCTCCACAAATTTCTGTCAATTGTCCTTGACTCTTAGGTATGTCCTTGAGTTTTAGGTATGTGTGTCTTCACATCTCTTGAAGGGATGACTCAAGAGTACTGGGGAGGACACACTTAATAACACTAGTATAATTGGGCAAGACTAAGTCTTGGGTTCTTTTGGAGAAGGGGTTGACCTGGGGAATCTTTCCTGTCCCATAGACTGGCTCCTCCCCTTGGACCTGGTGTCATGTCCCAAGTCTGGTCCAGCCAGGGAGCCCAATGTCACACATATATGACAGCTACCTTTAGGGCTTCTGGATCTTTCACTCTCCACCAGGTGTAAAGCAGATGAAGAGTCTTGTGGTTTTGCCTTGAAGCTTAAATGTGGAAGGGGAATGTTTTAGGATGGCCATGCTTATTTTACATCCAAGTTGGGTTCTTCAAATCCAGCTTTGTTGGCCACAAGGCCGATGATGCCGTGATCCTTGAGTGTCTATTTCTCAGTTCATTCTGTACAGGGGGAACAGTAAGATTGTCCCCTCAAAGTCCTAACAGTACCATGGAGACAAATGGAAGCGCCTCTGTTAAGAGGTTCTTCACCTTCAAGCAACCAGAGTGGGTGCTGGGTGGGAATTCAGACTCAGAAGACCAGTAACAACATGGTGGGTGAACCCGCCTGGAGGTCATGCAAAGGGTTGATGGTCATTGGGAATGGACTTTGATTTTTTTTCAGCCAGGGCATGTTATACTGCAGTTTCAAGTCAAAATGTTGTGAAGTTTTGCAGGAGCCGGGACAGGCTCATCTCAAAGCAAGCTGAGCTTTGATTCCCAGAGTCTCTGACTTTTGTCTTTTTGGTGCCAGAACTAGATCCACTCTTTTTTTTTAAAAAAATATTTATTTTTTTTAGTTGTAGATGGTCACAATACCTTTATTTTATTTATTTATTTGTATGTGGTGCTAAGGATCGAACCCAGGGCCTTGCATGTGCTATGCTAGGCAAGTGCTCTACCACTGAGCCACAACCCCAGCCCCACTCTTATCAAGATATTTTTTATATATCCTATTGTGAATTGTGCTGCTATAAACATGGTATGGCTGTATCCCTGTAGTATGTTGTTTTTAAGTCTTTTAGGTGTAGACCCAGGAGGAGCCAGGCTATGGGACAGGAAAGTTTCCCCAGGTCATCCCCCTTTCCAAAAGAAACCAAGACTTAGTCTTGCCCAATACATTTTTTCTCATGTTCAAGGTCTAAGAAGGACTACTGAAGGTCTGTACTGTACATTTGCACAGCTCATTTGTAGTTTCTTAAGGCGTTCCTTTTAAAATATCAAACTTGATTTTTGAGTTTCTTCATTGGTTCTATCTCTTTTTTTTTCTTACAAAAAAGAAACTTTTAAATGCTCCATTAATTATAATTGATTATGCTTTTTTACTTTTAAAATTTTTAATTTGTTATAATGACAGTGGAATGCATTACAATTCATATTACACACATAGAGCACAATTTTTCATATCTGGTTGTACACAAAGTAGAGTCACACCATTTGTGTCTTCATACCTGTACTTAGGGTATGATGCCCATCTCATTCTACTGTCTTTCCTATCTTTCCTACCCTCATGCCCCCTTCCTTCCCCTTGCTCCCCTTTCTAGAGTTCATTTAATCGTCCTGTGTCCCATCCCCCACAACCACATTATGAATCAGCATCCTTAAATCAGAGAAAGCATTCAGCATTTGTTTTTTTGGGACTGGCTAACTTCACTTAGCATTATCTTCTCCAACTCCATCCATTTACCTGCAAATGCCATGATTTTATTCTCTTTTAATGCTGAATAATATTCCACTGTGTAAATATACCACATTTTCTTTCTCCATTCATCTACTGAAGGGCATTTAGGTTGGCTCCACAGTTTAGCTATTGTGAATTGTACTGCGATAAATATTGATGTGGCTGTGTCCCTGTAGTATGCTATTTTTAAGTCCTTTGGGTGTAGAATGAGAAGTGGGATAGCTGGGTCAAATGGTGGTTCCATTCCCAGTTTTCCAAGGAATCTCTATACTACTTTCCATATTGGCTGCACTAATTTGAAGTCCCACCATCAATGTATGAGTGTGCCTTTTCCCCACATCCTCACCAACACTTACTGTTGTTTATATTCTTAATAGCTGCCATTCTGATTGGAGTGAGATGAAACCTTAGAGTAGTTTTGATTTGCATTTCTCTAATTGCTAGAGATGTTGAACATTTTTTTCATATATTTGTGGATCGATTGAATATCTTTTCCTGAGAAGCGTCTGTTCTGTTCCTTGGCCCATTTATTGATTGGTTTATTTGTTTTTTTGATGTTAAGATTTTTGAGTTCTTTATATATCCTAGAGATCAGTGCTCTATCTGATGTGTGTGTGGTAAAAATTTGTTCCCAAATGGTAGGCTCTCTCTTCACCTCACTGATTGTTTCTTTTGTTAAGAAGAAGCTTTTTAGTTTGAATCCATCCCATTTATTGATTTTAGGTTCCATCTCTCAATGGCCATTTTAGCTTAGGCAAATTACTTAAATGCTATATTCTTTGGTTTCCTTATCTTTAAAATGGGGATAATATTCACTGGCACAAGCAAGTGTTTATTGCATGTTTTCCATGATTTACTGTTGTTAAGAGAAAATCTTTACACAAATTAAATTTGACAGTTTAACTGAGCAGAGAATAATCTGTGAATTGGGCAGCCCTCAGGACCAGAACACGTTCAGAGAAACTCCATTCTGCACTGTGTCCAGAGAGCATTTATGGACAGAAAATGGAAGCTCACTTGGTGACAGCTCCCAGTTTACCTTATTTGAACCTCAACAGTTGGCCACCTGTAATTGGCTAGAGCTTGGCAGCTATCATTGGCTGAGACTCAGCTATTTGTGACAAAAATATGCTAAATTAAGCTTTTCGTGAGTTTATGTACTCAGGTTATAGTTTGTTACATAAGGACCCGAGTACATAAGGCATCCTCAGGTCAAACTCAACACTAATAACATTATTATTAGCTCTACCAGGACTCTGAGTTTCAAAGACCCAAGGCTCTGGGTCAGACTCGGCGGGACAAAGGAATCCATCAAAGAATAGGTATAGGAAAAGGGATACTCGACTCTACAGGGGCTGTGTTAGGTTGTGGTGGAGCAAAAAAAAAAAAAAAAAAAAATCATAGAAATTATCACAGACTTAAGGTAGAGGGGGAGATTCAAAAGGCCTGTACCTGGAACACTGTGGTCTCTGGGAACAACTTTGCTCAGAGGCAGATGGAAGACTCCTGGGAGAGGGTGAGGACACTTCTGAATCCGGCATGTGGTCAGTAAACTCACTCTGACTTTTAGGAGAACATCAGAAGCTCAGGGAGGATAAAATTCACTTAAAAGACAGGCTTCATTTTACAGTCAAAACACTGGAGCCGACTGACCCTTTGCTGGGAAGGCAGCTCAAAGACAAAGCACCTCTGTGCCACACAGGCTCCCCTTTTCCATTAAGCAAAGAGAATGACTTTACCCATCTTAAATAAGATCATGTCTCCTGATAAAAATCCCTCAAACGTTTCCCATTGCACTTAGGGTAGACGCCAAACGTCTCCCTGGCCTTTGAGGCCCTGTTTTCTGACCTCTGCTTCTGTTTCTGCCTCACACCACCCTCTGATTCTCTGAAGTCCAGCCCCTCTGTCTATTTCCTCCACAAAAAATACATGGAATTCTTGTGACATGACAAGCACCAGCGTTAGGTGCCCGGGATAAGCAGTAAAACCATGGGAATAGGAACAGCTCTCCCAGCCCTACAAAATCACAGTCACCTGGCACTTATATTAAAATAACTTAAAAGAGGCTTTATATGTTTCCACCCAGGCTGGCCTCAAACTTGTGATCTTCCTGCCTCAGTTTCCCAAGTAGCTAGGATTAGAGGTGTGTGCTACCATGCCCAGCGAATCCCATATATTCTTAATAATCTTTTATTTTCCATTTTCCTACCTGCATCCCATTTGCTCCTCTCTCTTGCCTAAAATGCTCACGTGGCTGGCTGGCTGCACATCATTCTGTCTCAGACCGGATTCTGCTCCTTAGGAAGGACTTCCCTAGTCATTTTCATTATATGTTATTGTTTTCTAAGCAAACATCTGATTTTTAAAAATGGTTGTTTCTTTATGGTTTGCCTCCCGCTCTAGACTCAATCCCATGGACCAGAGACATTATTCCATATTGTAGTTGCAGTTTCTAGGATGGTATGGGCTTATAGTATGTTCTCAATGAATATTTGATGCATGAATTAATTTCAGAGAAAGCAGCAGCAGCTATGAAAAGGCTTTGGATCTTGCTGAGGATGGAGAAATACTTAGCGAGCAGGACATTGTTAGGCATAATTCTACTTACACCCTGGGCTGTTATGTGTGGTAGCTTACTCCTTAGGGAAAGAAGAGAATATCCAGGAATAGAGGCCACATTTGATTTAGCATTACTCTTCTGGGAATAAAGCAGGTAGGGAAATAGAAATTAAAATGTTAGTAAGAATACATGAGATTAACTGTGTGTATTGGTTTCACAACTGTAATCTTAGCTACTAGAGAGGCTGAGGCAGGAGGATCACAAGTCTGAGGCCAGCCTGGGCAACTTAGAGTTTGTCTAAAAAACAAAATTAAAAAGGTTGGGGTGTAGCTCAGGGGTTCAAACAGAAACACTGAAAAAGAGAAGAAAAAGCTGTTGGGGTTTATCTGATGTCTTCTAACGATTAGATTCAAGTGATGGATTTTCGAATAAATAGTAAGGGGATTTGGTAGCTTCAGGAGAGGTCTCATGATTGTAGATTACTAAAAATCTCTAAATTTTCCAAAGAGACAGAAGTATTCCAAATGCTGGTCTCCATAACTGGAAGCAGTGTTAGTCAGCTTTTTGTCATTGTGACCCAAATACCTGGCAATAACAACTTAAAGGAGGAAAGATTTATTTTGGCTCCTGATTTCCGAGGTTTCAGTCCATGGCCAACTGGCTCCAAGGAAGAAGTATCATGGCGGAAGGAAATGATGGAGGAAAGCTTCTCAGCTCATGGAAGCCAGGGATCCCAATGAGACGAAGGGGCCAGGGTCAAGATGTCGTCCCCAAGCTCCCAGTGACCTATGTTCCTCACATACACACAGATACCATTTCCCCAGCCAAAGACAACCATTATTTTTACTTTGAACTCCACAGATTATTTGTGTCTGTTTAAAAACTCAATATAAAAACTTTTCTATGAACCACTTAAAAATAAGTTTTTAACACGGTGCTCCATTACACTTAGATACTTTAGTGTGAAATTCATGGAAACAAGGATCTTCTCCTACCTGACCACAATACAACCATCAACAATGAGGAAATGAACACTCATACATCAGGATTGTCTCATTGATGGATCTCATTCAATTTTCCCAGTTGTCCCAATCACAGTCTTCATATAGCATATGGGTTCACTGCAGGATTACTTGCTGAATTTAGTTTTCATATATTTTTTTAGTCTCCTTTGATATTTGGAGCATTTTTTCATTCATTCTGGTCTTTCTTTAACTCTAATAACTTTGCACATATGAGGTTACAGGCCAGAATATTTCTAAGTTGGGGTTTATCTGATGTCTTCTAACACCTAGATTTGGCTTATGGATTTTTGGAAGAAATATCACAGCACTGAGGCTTTAGTCTTCTCTTTGCCTTTTATCAAGAGGGATATAATTTGGATTTTTCTCATTATTTGATTCATTTGACTATAGGGGTTTCAGTTGCTTTTCTCCATTTAAAGTTACTCTTTTGTCTTTGAAATTAGTAAATACGTTGTGAGGAGACGCTTCAAGACCACATAAACATACTGTTCCCTATCACATTTCATTCACTAGCTGTAGCACTCATCACCATTTCTTGGCTGGATTAGTTATTACTATGATAGCTTTTCAAGTGGTGATTTTCTAATTCCACCACTCCTTCCCCTTTATTAATGACATTGTACTTACTGTAAAAGAAAAAACTTTCTCTCCTCTCATTTATCCATCTATTCATTCTTATCAGTATGGACTCATAGATTATTTTTTGTTTCATTCTGTTGACTAGCACCATCACTTGAATGAAAATGAAAATTGTGTTCCTGATCTCAAGGGAGGGTGTTTTCAATAATTTGTGATGGAGTCTGATGTTTTCTCTATGGGTTTTGAAAGCATCCTTGCATCTCCTTATGGAGAGGGAAAGATCAGCTTTGCGAGTGGGCACTTCTGAGAATGGCAATCTCAGGCAGCTCTATTACCTCTGTTCTGTGCAAGCACATATGCCATCAACTACCTTGTCAGATTGTATGTGCCTTGATGGAGAGACAAGAGATTGTGTTCTGGCTTTTTTTTCCCCTCTGAGTGAGTTTGGAGTGGAAATGGAATATAACCCAGGGTGGAGAGCTTCTAGTGTTGGATTGTGGTCTCAAGAATTTTCTGTGAACTTTATTCCCCACCCCCATCCCCCACCAGGTAATGTCAACCTTCAGGACCCCTAATACCTCTGCACTGAGCATTTCCTGTTTCCAAAGAGTATCTTCCGCTGTTGTGATTGATTCTTTCATAAAGTGAGATAAGGGGAGGAGGGTGGAGGAGAGAATGCTCAGGAGTTGACCAGACTATGTGTACTTCTTACTATCAGTATTTTACCCCAGCTAGAGTCTCCCTGATACGTCAGGCTGGTGTCTGGGCTGCTCTGGGGAGGCTGTTTTCTCACTAAGCTGCTGTGAGGGACTGGCCATAGTGCTCCCAGGGCAATGTGGGGAAGCCAATAAAGGACCCAGTTAGAATACTGTTTCTCCATCTCTTCTCAGTCATGGGCCCTGGATTCCTTTTGCTTTGACCAGATTCTTCCCCATCATGTTGGGGTGTCGTACGCTTTTTCTAAGTATTTCTCCCATTTAAAACACACTGGGATCCAGCAACCCCCCTCTCATGTGGTAGCTCCTTTAGAGTTTGGTTCTAGGGAGGGAGTTCCTGTTAGTTTGTCATATTCTATAGAACTGTCACTCTTAAGGAATAAAGAAACTTATGAGAGAAGTTGCAAGATTCATATGAAGGAAAAAATGAAATGTTATTGAAGGCCAAAACAGAAATAAATTGGAGGGATATGTGATCTTCTTGGAGGGGAGACTTCATATTATAAAATCTCAATCATTCCAAGAACGTCAGTCATTACTAAATTAATATATATATATATATATATATATATATATATATATATATATTTAATATGATTTGAATAAAAATTCTAGCTTATTTTAATGAAAAAATCTGAACTTGGCCTTGAAGAATAAATATGTGATAAATACCAATACATTTTTGAAAATAAAAAAATAGTAAGGGGAGTTTGTTTTTAAGAGTTACTAGAACTTAATATCTATAAACTACTAGAATCAAATGGATATGGCATTTGCAAGACCCTGGGGTTCAATCCCCAGCACTAAAAAAAACAAAAACCAAAAAAAACCCCCAAATGTATATCCAGAAATAAAGCATTTGCAAACAACAACAACAACAACAACAAAAGAGAGATTATCGATAGACCAGCAAAACACAAATAAGAATTCAGAGAGATTCAGGGACATATGTAGTAGGGAAATACATTTCAGTGAAGGAAAAATTGATGTTGAAAATATTGTTTGTCCAGTTGAAATAAAGTCAGATCTTAATTTTCTACAATATACCAAACTAAAAGTTTGAACTTTAAATCTTTACATATAAAACAACAAAATAAAATATTAAAATTTTAGGAAAATATCTGTAAAATCTCAGTCATGTATATCATTCTAAGTAATACCAGAAACCCATAGCTACATAAAAACCTTGACATGGGGAAAAAAAAAAAAAAACAACACAAATGACAAATAGGAGAAACTTCAACTTTTTTTTTTTAATGTGTGTGTGTATTTGTGTGAATTGGTCAAAGGTCTAATATCTTTAATATACTAAACAATGCTTACAAATTGATGTGAAAGAGAAATGTCAAAGGGTACTTGTGAAAGGACAATAATAGCAAATAAATTGCCGATAGCCAGTAAACATCTGAAATGATACTCAATTTTACTTGAAATCTAAGGTAAGTAATTTAAAAACAACAGTGTCACACTGTTTTTTTTTTTGTGCTGTTAAGTTGGTTTTAAAAAAAGGTGTTAATATCCAGTTATCACTAGGTTATGGGGAAATAAGCAGTTTCATACATTTGTGCTAGCAGTGTAAATTTGTAGAAGCTTATTGGAATTTAATTTGATAGTATCTATTCAAATTTTGAAATGATCATGTTATTTGACCCAGTAACTCTGCTTACAGAAATCCATTCGATAGCAATAAGACCAAAGTCTATAAAAGATATGTAAAAAGATATTCTAGTGTTCTAATTGCAAAAATTTGAAAAAACAATGTGTTCATAAGGAAGGGAATTCTTGAATATGGTTGAATAAATTGTTCTACAACCATATTATGGAATATTGTGCAGCTATTAAAAATAGTGGGGTAGATCTATATGTGCCATTCAGAAAATATGCTTGGGGGAAAACAGCAAATCATAGAAGCATGTGCAGCATAATTCTATTTTGCAAAACATGAGCATTATTATGGGTATGGACAGACATCGAGTAGGTAGAAAAGCAGAGAAATATAAGATGAATATATATATATATATATATATATATATATATACACACACACACACACACACACACACACACATACACACACACAAACACACACATATTGACAAGATTGATTGAAAAGATTCTGTGTTAAATAGCAGAGATGGGAACTCTCTATTATTACTTTATTGTAAAAAATTTAAAGTGACTGGATGTGTCAGCCAGTGTTTCAAGTACAAATGAGAAACTATTTAAATATTGTAAGTGGGAAAATTAATGGGTGAACTGAAAAAGGAGACCCTTGGCTGGCTGCTGTGAATGAAATAAATCACTCCTAGAACAATTAAGAAGTGACACACAGGAACCCCACTTTCAAGAACACAATCTTGTAGCTGCCACTGAGTCAGAATTGGTGGCAGAATTAGAATCAGTTAGAGACTGTGGCAGCTGTTCTCACCACCTAGGGTTCTGGAGAACGGGCACGAGAACACTGCAGGAAGGGAGGCTTTGTCTCCGTGAACTTGTTAGCCAACAAAAAACACCCCAAAAGGGGAGAAATAGTACCTCTACTTTCATTTTTTTTAGTTTCATCTTTCAAATTTTGTATAAATTTTCTGAATTGGCAGAACCTGATTTACATCCAGAGTCTGAGCTATAAGGGAGCATGGGAAATGTTCTGTCTGCCTTAACATCATTTCAACAGAGAAAGTTAGAATCAAGATTGAGGGGAGCAATCATAGGATCCACCACGAGGATTATGCATAAGGTATATTTTTTTGTCTCTTTGAATATTTTGACATGGATATATACCCATGAGATGTTTTAATGAAAAAGAATGGATGTTGATACCTATATTTCCCTACTTTTTTTTTAAAACAGGGAAAGAATATATATATTTGCTTAGAAAAATACTAAAGAGAATAAAAATATTTAAATTGGTTTTCTGGGAGGGAAGAGATTACAGGTAGTTTAAAAAAATCATTGGCTTTTCTATAATATATCTTGCTTTAAATAAATGAACTATATATATATTTTTTAACATAGCCTTAAGTTCATGGAAGAATTGAGCAAAAATTACAGAGAGTTCCCAGATACCTCCATTCTTCCCTATATAACTTATTATACCATTCATATCTGCCACTTGAATGATACATTTGTGATGATCCATGAACCTATGTTGACACATCATTGTCAATTACATATATACTAAAATATATTATGCCTAAGGTATTCATAGAAATAGAAATTTGGAAACCACAAGAAAAAAATGAATACAAGAGGGAGCTGGGGTTGTGACTCAGTGGTAGAGCGCTCACCTAGCATGGGCAAGACGCTTGGTTCTATTCTCAGCACCACATAAAAATAAATAAAATAAAGGTATTGTGTTCAACTGCAACTAAAAAATATTTTAAAAAAGAAATGAATACAAGATCATTCTAATTTTCTTCCTGCAGGAACGCAGGGCTGGCTTTATAGGTGTGCCACCTGTTTGGTTGTACACAGAAGGGTACCATGCTGGATTCAGTGCCCTGCTGCTAGAACCTTCAAATTCTTAAACATTTGGAATGAGTGGCCTTGGATTTTCACTGTGCACTGGGCCCTACAAGTTCTGTATTTGGTCCTGCATGAATGTATCACTTGTCCCTCTCCAAGAGGAGATCTCCACTCTGGAGGATCAATCAGTTCAAATCCCGAGGCATTGTCCTTCAAAGCCTTTTTTTATGAGTTTGTGTCTGTTTTCTGCATTCTCTTCACTTTTACCTTCTACTTTAAGCTTCAGATACACAGAGATATTTGCTCTTCCCAAACATGTCATCCAGCCTCATAATTTTGCCTTTGCATGGGGTGTTTCTTATATGTGAATGTGTGTCTCCGCCTTAAGCAATGGGAAAACTCCTATTCATCTTGAAGATCAGCTCCAAAGTCACCACTGCAGGACTACTAGCTAGGTTATAGGTGCTTTGAGAGCAGAGAGCTGTGTATATCTAATGAATCAGGAAGTGAGGTCATTTCTTTCAGAATGCAAAACCCAATCCTCTATGTATGGTATGTGTTCCTATGTGCTCGCTGAATTAAATAGAGACCAAGAATGCTAGGCAGAGCTCTTTTTTTTGTTAGGAGGGAACCTAATATAAATCATCATAAGACAAACCAGGACTCTTTTGGTTCGTGGAGCTAGCTAGATTGCCAAGAGAAAGAAGCCATAGCCAGAATGCTGCTGGGATGCTCTCATCTTTGTCTCTCTGCTCATCCTCTTGTACCTGATTCTTCTACATGGTGGAAACTGGTTGCTTGGCAGTGCCAGGCTCACACCTCAAATCTTTGTTCTACAACATTCAAGTGATCTAGTTGGGTCCATCTATGATCTATGATCCTAGTTTCTCACCCTTCCTGAGTTATGTACAAGGGGCAGAAGGGAGGAAATGGGATTGCACAGGTTTAGGCATGTGTAGCTAGGTTCCCGCACAGTCCTTTGTGTTTCTTGTGGTCCTGGGGATTGAACCCAGGGCCTTGTGCATGCAAGGCAAGCACTCTACCAACTGAGCTATATCCCCAGCCCCCACAATCCTTTGTATTTCTATTCCTCTCTCTTTTTCTCTCTCTCTCACACACAATTTCCACAATTTACTTCAAATTCCTGTCACAACTGCATTCAAATGTTTATCAATATGTTTACTTTGTAGTTTCAGTAACACAAAACTGCATTTTCGAATTTTGCCACTTAACTGCCATTATTCATTTCTCTTTTTAACCTATGGACATTGAAAAACTGTGTTTATAAGTGAGAACATGGATCTGTTTTAGCAAAGACAGGTTGCAGTGCAGGCTTGAAGTTACAAGTAGGACCTTCAGGGAAATGCAGGAATGCGGTCCTCAGTGAAGGGTCAGGTACACAAAACTACCCTTTGTCATTAATAATTGGCGGTAAGTAACAACATTTGAATCAAAAGGTTCAGGGTGTTAGAAGCCTAACTAAATGTAGGTTTCCTTATGTCTGAATGTGAATAAGCATAAAATGCTTTTTCCTCACATGAAAAATCTGTATGTTTGTCTGTGTTATCACCTTTAAAAACTTCATTCTGAATCTTAGGAAGGATATTCATGTGTATTCATTTCTCAAAACATATTTTTTCCCCATAAAAAGTTCAACCATTTTTATGGTTTTGCTCTTGAAATTATTTAACTAAAGTAACTTATTTAATTTAGGGTTGGCTATAACTTTTGCCCAATCATTTTTTATATTTGGGAAATTCTTTAAAGGGAGAAATTTTCTCCCCAAGTAATTAAATATATTTTTTTAAAGTTTCAGTTTTTAGCAAAGTTGTTTTATAAAAGAATTTTATTATGAACAGTGAAGTCATTTCAAATTGTTTTTTTTTCCAGCTGTATGTATTCTTTCTGAATTAGTTGGAAGTGTTAGAATTTACAAATTAAAGATTGATTTATTATTTAACTGTAGAAGGAAAAAAGTTGTCTTCAGAAAGCATAAACACCTACATAAAGTGAATTGATTAAATTCTTACCTTAATAATTGAGAGAGGGGCCACAGATTTGACTGACTTAGCAACTTGAAAGAGCCCAAATATTCTCAATAAATAACCGTAAGGCAAAAGCTATTAAAGTTTTCATGGCATATAACAAACATGCTGAAATGAAGATGACGTTTGAGAATTGATTAAAGAAAGTTGATTGTGGAGACGATGAGTCATTTGGAATTCTTTATTCATGTGGTGGATGTGATGAAAATTATAACTTTGGTGGTAAAGTGAAGAATAACATCATTACCATCTTTCTTTGCGGAAAATCAATTCCTTCAGCAAGTATTTTCTTAAAACAGTAAAATAAACTGACCAGTGGATCAGCATTTTTGCCTAACAAATGTCAGAAGCTACTTGATTTCTCAGTATGAAGAAAATATACTGATCAAAATTTCACCAAGCACAATTTGAAAATGCTGTCACTCATTGGCAGTATTCTGGTTTCTCACCTTAGTGATTACCTCGATGTGAAAACAAAACATAAAAGTAAACAAATGTGCAGCCTCCCTTCCCACAAAACAAAGCCACCATTGCCAAAAACTGATCCTATTTGTAACTACATGAGTGAGCCTAGACTCTTGAAATATTATGATACCAAGACAGACAAGAGCAATTGCCTGGCTGTTGAATCTGATTTATCAAGTGTCAGTTCAGTTCAACTCAGTCCAGATCTTGAAAGTGACACGCTTCGTACATCATCCTCAGCCTCTTACCAGCAGGGTGGTAAGATAGGTGGGACACGGTTGGGTCACTTAATATGATCTTGAGTAATTTTAAACCTAAATGAAAAAAATAAATACATTAGAAATCAGAATGCAAAATATGCACTCATTTTAAGATAAAATGCAAAACTGGTAAGACTTTTCATGTTTGTAGCATTTGCTCCATGATGCAATCCTTGGTCTCCTGAGGGATATATTGTTCACATCTATTTTCAGATGTGTGTGTATGTGAGCAAGATGCTCTAGGTTGAATGTTCCAAAGTCAAATCTGGGAAATAACTCAAGGAGAAGGTACCCACAGGAAGTTAGGCTTTTGGCCAAGATAAGGGAAATAGATTAACAGAAGTTCCTGGGAGTGGGAAGCAGGGTGCAGGGGTTGGTAGTATAAGAAAAATATCCTCTTACCTAGTAACTATATGCTTTGCTCTTGCCCAGAGGCTGAGTTCATAGGTAAGACTGAACACAAAGGTAGGATATTGATTTTCACGTGGAGCCTAACTTAGAGTTCCACTTTCTGGAAGAGGATGATCTTAATTGGCCACAAGATGGAGCTGAGCAGGAAGGAGAAGGAACTCATTCCTATTTCCCGTCCTGGCTTATATGGGCCTGGACTTGGGGGAGGAGGGCAGAAATGGTTCAGGATTTTCCTTGGCTCTTTTCTTCCATGGAGTTAAGAGAGAAGTAAAATGAGGTGATCGGAGGAGAATAAGCCAGAATTAGTGGGCTTCAAGAATAGTCATATCCAGGAGTTAAGCAGGGTGGTACATGTCTGTAATCCCAGAAACTCAGGAAGCTCGGAGGCAGGATGATTACAAGTCCAAGGCTGGCCTAGGCAACATAGAGAGATCCTGTGTCAAAATAAAAAAAAGTAGAAAGGGCTGGGGATGTACTAAAGCTATATGGTAGGGGAAAAAATAAATTAGTCATATCCAGGGAACTGGGTCTAAATTTCTCCCTGGGTTTAAAAAAATTTTTTTAAAGTAAAGTTCTTACTAAATATAACAGTATGGAGAATTATAGAGAATGGAGGGAAGGGCTTATTTCCATTGTGGGGGTTCATTCAAAGGGAGGTGATATTAGAAAGAACCCCTTGAGAATGTCAATCTCAGAACCAGAGCTGGAGATGCCACATCCATATGTCCTTTCACAATAGTTTCAAATAGTCCTTCACTTTAAGAGGTTTGGAGAGGTGAGAAGCTTGATAGATGTGTCAAGGAAAAAGTACTAGGAAGAAGCAGCCATAGATTGAAAGATTCTTGGGGAGGAAACTCAGCAATTATTTATTTCTTAACTATTTTCCTTTCCCTTTGCTTAGTCAAAAACTAACAGAGATGCCTTTCATGTAACGGGGTCCACTTCATGCTTTGAATATAAATCTGCTGCCTGACCACCGGGGGCTTATTTCAAAACTGACATTTCTTTTTTTTTTTTTTTTCTCCCTCTTCCCCTCTCTAACCATGGGGGAAATAAGATGAACATTCTTCCTGTCCTAAGGTGAGTGATCTGTCCTTCCACTCACTGTCCACAAGAATTAAAGAAACTCTGGACTTGGAAACTGGAACAACAGCTCTTTCAAGGCTATCGATCAAACATTAATTAGATCCTCTGATGATGATACTTGGGAAACAGTCCTTGTGCCCCCCTCTCCCCCTTTTAAAGTCCTCCAGTTCTCCCCGTCGGTTAGAATGGCAGCCTTTGTGAGGTGAGTCTGTTGCTCTTCTTCCTTGTGAGCAGAGCTATTTTCTTCTGCCTTTTTCTCAAAAGTGTCCTCATTATTGGATCAGCACTGGGAACAAGGACTGAACATTCGGTTTCCAGTTCAGTCATTTAATGTCTCTCAAGATAGAGAGCTGGTAAGTGGGGCTTAGAACAGTGCCTGGCACAGAATGAAATAAGATCTTTATTGAATAGATGAATTAATGAATCAGTGAAGATGGTGCAGCCCCAGTCCTTGGGTGGGTAGACATACACAAGCAATTACATTCCAACCGGATATGTGTGGTAGCCGATTAGTGAATGACGACCTGTAGGAGTAAAAACTAATAGAGCAATTTGTTTTACCTTTGAAATGAGGGCGAGGAAGGTTGTGGAAGGAAGAGGAGTCAAAGAATTATTCACAGGTGGGGATATTTTTGAATGCATCTGGAGAAAATATATTTTTCTCCTGCTGGGAAATATTGAAGAAAAAGTTACAATTAGCAGAACATGACTTCAGATAAATGAGTTGGTGGTTTGTGCTCAATTTGTAATGAATTATGATCAGTTTATGATCAATTTCTGGGCTCTGAGATGTAATTTTTAGATTACTCCATGGTGTTCAATTGTGCATAGAGGACAATATAAGGGAAATGCTCTTATAATCAGCTAGAGCTTTTGAATTTTCTATTGGATGGATTGAAGAGAGAAAGTCACATTTGTTCTGCAAATCTTTTATTCCCCTTTTTTTCCATATTGCTCTGCAAATCTTACCTAAAGCTTTATGAAAATCTCAGGGATCCTGCTTATCAGAGAAGACATCTTGCTTTTGTGTCTGTGGTTTAGAAATAGGGATAGATGGCTGAGACTGAGGAGATAAAAACAGTCTACTATAAAATTAGTGCCAATTATAGCTTTATGTATACAGCAGAAACCAGAAAACAGGATTATGACATGTCTGATAAAATAGAAGAGAACTGGGAGGAGTTAATTTGCCCAAGGACTTTTTATTCTAGACTAGAGATGGCATTTGTTTGTGACATCTGGGGAAAACTGGGGACAGGAGGATAGCTTAGTGTGTATCTCAGATTGGTTTTTCTCCTGGTTAGTCCCCGTGGACACATTCTCCAGACATTTGGAGATTTGGGGCTACATAGGAGCCAAATAAGATGTATTTTTAAAAAACTCAGCCATATGGTGGGGGTGGGGGGTGGGGAAAGCAAGGCAGTTTTGGTCCTGCATTGAGTGAGGAAGAGATCAGGTTCCCCCACTTCATGGGAAAATAGAGCAAAACATCCTCAATACTTTGAGGCCAAAGGAGAGCATCAGGTCTTGGCACTCACTGAGGGTGTTTGGAGAGCTCCAGGGGATAACAACCTTGGAATGCACATGGGGTTTCTTTCTCAAGGAGGACAGGGGTGGTGGTGAGAGTGTGACAATACCCAGAAGCGATTTCATGAGCTTCAGAAAAGCGGATGATAATAATAAAAGCCCCAGAGGGGACATAACTCAGCATGTCTAGGGATGTATGGAAATAACTGATATAAGCTGGGTACGGTGGCACACGCCTGTAATCCCAGTGGCTTGGGAGGCTGAGGCAGGAAGATCGCAAGTTCAAAGTCAGCCTTAGCTACTTAGTGAGAACTTGTCTCAAACTAAAAAAAAAATCCTGGGGGACAAAGTTCAGTGACAAAGTGCCCCTGGGTTAAAATCCCCAGGGGAAAAAAAACCAAAAAACAACTGATATAACTCTGGGGCTTAGGGAAAGCCCATGAAGGATTTCTGTTAATGTGAGTCAATTCTCTTTTCCAAGTCAGTGAGGGCTGGAAAATGTCAGATGTTCCAGAAAAATCAGGAGACTGGTTTGATTTGAAAATGTCCCCCAATTTTCCTGTGTTGAAAAGTCAATCCCTAATGTAACGGTGTCGAGAAGTGGGGCCTTTAGAGGTGATTAGGTCGTGAGGACTCTACTGTCATGAATGGATTAATGCAGCTATTGTGGAAGCGGGCTGGTTGTTAGAAGAGTGGGTTCCTGATAAGAGGAAGAATTTAGTTCACCCTTTTTGAGTTCTCTTGACCTTCATCCCTCCACTACGGGCTGTTGCAGTAAGAATAACTTCATTACATGCAAGACCCGTGACTTTTGACTTTCTGCCATCCAGAACTGTAAGAAATAAATGTTTGTTCTTTATAAATTATATGGTCTGTGGGACTTTGCTATAGCTGCACCTAAAGAACTAAGACAGAAACTGAGTACTGTAAGCTTTAATTTGAACCGGTGTGTAATCACATAATGAAGCCCGATTATCGAGTCATCAAAGCAAAGAGTAGATCAAACTGTATGGGATTTTGTACTATCGGGGGACTCAGGAAATGGCATTAAGATGTGACCAGGACAGACACCACCAGTTCACTTATCTTACAGGGATTAAGAATTCTCCCTTTTTTTTTGGTGAATTGGAACAGAGGAGGCAAATCATGACACATAGTTTAACCCAAAAGGCCAAGTAATTATGATTGCATAGGTACAATAAACACATTGTTCTCATTATAGAATGTGAGTGCAGTCAGTCTCAATGAATCCATTTGCTATTTTTTCTAAAAATTTTTATAAAGATCTTTCAGGTATTCGTATTGACAGACCTTGACTGAATGGATCCAGATTTTTAGGTTAAAAATAAGGGTGTCCAGAGAGAATAAAACCAGGTAATAAGCACCATTTATAGAACTTTGTCATTGTGAGGCTTATTTCTCTCTGGGTATGCCACTGTTCGTTTGAATGACTGCTTATTATTTCATCCATCATATGGCTGTGGCATAAATCACGAAGCCATCCATTTATGTTGTGAATATAAATCTTATTCAATAAACTCAGGTGAGCAAGAAATGTCACATCTCTATTTGCTTTAAATCAAATTAAATAAGTCTCTGGACTTTGGTCCTATAGAGTTGCTGAAAATTTCTAATTTAGTCATCATTGGGGTTTCCTATTTGTGACCTCAAAGTCATGTAAAGGTCCTAGGGAGTCAAATGTCAGAGAATCCCACTAGGTGCTGATGAGATGACCATTGTCCAAGCTCATATGGACCCTTGCCATCTGCAACTCTGCTGCTTCTACCATACAGACCATAGGTATTTTAGACCAGGCTGTGAGACTGTGTTAGTCAGTTTTTTAACACCCGACAAGAACAACTTAGAGGAGGAAATGTATATTTGGGGATCCTGTTTCAGAGTTTCAGTCCATAGCCAGCTGACTCAGTTGCTCTTGGTCTGAGGTGAGGTGGAGCATCATGTCAGCATCATGGCAAAGGAAAGTGGCTCACCTCCTGACTGCCAGGAAGGAGATAGAGAGAAGAGAGCAGTGGAGAGGAGAGGAGGGAAAGTGAGGGGAGGAGAGAAGAGAGCCATCTAGAAGTCAGGATAAGACATAATCCCCAAAGCCATGCCCCTAGTGACTACTTCCTCCATCCATGCCCCACCTGCCTATAGTTACCACTTAATAATCAATTCACATTATTAATCCATCAACTGGATCAATCCACTGATGAGGTTACAGCCTTCATGACCAAATAATTACCTGAAATTCTTGCCTCAACCTGGCTGTACTGAGAGCATGCTTTCAAAGCATAAACTTTTGGGAGAAACTTCCAGATCCAAATCATATCAGAGACCCAGAGATCTTGAGGGACACCTTGCAGCCATCCTCTCAGAGATTCTTCTTCTTCCCCAGGGGCTGGCAGAGAGTGGGACCAAGACCTCTAATATTCCCTGGATCTGCCAGCCTCTGCCCCTCTCCCAACATAGTTCTCGTCATTCTTCCTGGATGTCTCCAGAAGTCTGCCTTCCCTAGTTTAATCTCTGAAAGAGTTCAGAGTTTTGGAGAACAAATGTTTGATGGAGTATTATTTCCAACATCTTTGGTTGCTTGCCATTGGAGACTTGAGACAAGGAAGCTCAATGCTACTTGCCTGGAATAAGGATATATTCCAATATACTCAGGAATAACGATAAAATATGACTTGCTTAGTGAGTATCCCTGCCTTGTTTATTCAACAAGCAGTGATTACCCCTAGCCATTTGACAGACTCCAGGCCAGGCACTCAGAACACAATCATGAACATGGCAGGACCTGATCTCACCTTCAAGGTCTTTGTCATAGTGGACCATCTGCACATAGAACATCCACTAATAGCACAATCAATAAGTTTGGGAGGGCCACCTACTAAAGATTTGGGATGTGTAGAAATCATTTCTAGAGGATGTGTCCTCTAAGTTGAGAAAGAAAAAAAAAAAACCCCAAAAATAAAAAACAGAAGTTAGCTGTTCATAGGAGGATGTGAGCCAGAATAAACAGTATGTGCAAACATTTGGAGTCAGTGAGATTCTGACATGTTTCAAGAATTGAAAATAATGAAGGTGCAACACTGAGGTTTGAGGTGGGCATGAGAAGAAGTGAAGTCAGAGGATTAAACAAGGTCCCGGTTACCAAGGAGCTTGTAATGCATGTAAGATGTAAGGTCCCTAGAGTTAAGAAGGTTGGCCCCTTTAACTCCCTTTCCAATCTTATTTTTCTTGGCTTACTTTTCTATGATGAATGGGATGTTAAAATGTTCAACTTCCTGGTCTCCCTTGTATTTAGAAGGGGCTCTATAGCCCAGTTCTGGACATTTGATATCGAGGAAAAGTCTACTGCTTTATTTCTCCAATCTTCTCCATGATGGCCCCAATGACTGGTGGTCATCACTAGGGACAGCAGAGCAGACGGAAAGAACAATTCTGCTCCCTGATGGCATAGTGGAGCCATCGTACCAGTGCTGAACTCCCTCACTTAGGCTGATCATGGAGTTAGATGAATAAATGACATTGGCTTAGGCCAATGGGTTTCATGCAGATGGGGCAAATTCTTACACAGGAACCACTGAAATATTTTAAATGTGAGAGTTGATATTTAGAATATTTGCTCCAGCTGCTTTGTGTAAACTGGTATGGAAGGGGACAGGATGGCTGTAGGGACACCAAATCAGAAGGGTGTTAGAAATCCAGGTAGAAGACAAAATAGGTCAAAGTCAGCCATGTTAGATTTGAGAAGTGCTTTTGGGGGTTGAGGTTAACTGGAAGTTAGGAAGACAAAAAGCTGAGAGGTCCTGGGCATGAATCAGAGGGCAGAATGAGTATTTGTCTTATTTCTAATTGTTTACCTCTCTAAATAATTTTGGGTTAAAAAAAGCTCTTTCATATTTTGAATGATTTCCATAAAATGGTGGATGGAATAAAATTTTTTCCAGGATTTCCATCATGACAATAGGAATTTGGAGTTCTGGAAGTATCTTAGATCTCTACTAAAGAATTCTCATTAATTTTCCTGGCTGGGAATGACCCTGCCCTTCTTGTCCCCAGAACAAAGCCTTTAGATGCAGTTTGGAAAATGGTTCACATTATTAGCTATTATCTGGAGTCAAGGGTTTCTAAGACATCTGTGTCCTGAAAGTCAGCTGCTAATATCCTCACTCCAGAGCCCAGCAGGAGAAGGAGTGGATCTAGCACTGATCTAATATATTTTCCTTTTGCCCACATGAGGTAAGAAGATTCACTGGTTTCAGGAATTAGAGCATATATAGCCACTTAGTATGTGCATTTATTTTACAGAAGTTATACCTATAAAATGTAAGCGTTCCGCATACAAAAAATTAAAAAAAAATTCTCAGGGCTAGCCTGGACTGTTGGTCCATATATTGTTTTTATATGAATGGACAGGTTAACTTCATGCCTGGGTACACGGGGGCAGTAGTAATCCTGTTAGGTTCCTACTCCAAATTTTCCAGTCTCATTCCTTCTTTCTACCCTTTCATATTAAAATGGCTGCTGGCTCAGGGAATTTAGGACATGCACCGACTACACTCCTAACAGAATCAAGCCATACCACCTTCCATCTCTGCCCCAAAGGAGTCCCTTCTGTTCAGCTCCTACATGATAAGCTTCTTCCTCTTCTTTTATTGATAACATTTCAATGAGCCTCTTCCTGTTCCATTTTGTCCGTGTCTGTGCACATCTACATCCCAGTCACAGCTCCTATCTTTTGTACGTGGAATGCTTACATTTTGCTCCATAGCCCCGTGAGTTTCCACCACATTTAAAAGGGCAAGACATTTTGGCTCTTGAGTTTTATAAATCCTCTATGGTGATGTTACCTTTCTATGCCATGATTACAAAGGAACTTTAATCAGCCCTGCCTGGAGTGGGTGTTTCTCTAGACCAGCACTGACCAGTAGGACTTTCCGTGATGAAAGAAATGTTTTATATCTGCTCTGTGATTGAGAAGACATTTTCATTTTCTCAGGGAAACAATGTGGGTCGATGTTGTCTAAAACAGAAGCCATGAGCCTCCTGTGGCTATTTAAAAGCACTTTGTCTATTCAAAATGGTAGCCACTAGCCCTGGATGGCTGCTGAGCACTTGGAATGTGGCTAATGGCACTGAGGAACTGTATTTAAATTTTATCTAATTTTAATTAAACTTTAAGCAGTGTCTATTGCTTTGGACAGCACATGCCTAGGATGTTTCACTGAGACCATGAAAACTAAGGATATAGGAGAGTGTTCTTGATCATAGAAACTTATAATAAGGAGAACAAAGGAAGTAAAGTCTCCATGGAATAAAAGGAGGATAGAATTTGAGTAGATTTAAAAATCGCCTTCCCTCCAGTTGGGAGGGGTGGGTGGTGGTGGTGCTAATTTTCTCTCTGTTTCTACCAATGGGCAAATAATTTATTAACAAATTATTCAAGGTATTCTGGGGGAATTCCTTAGAAGTACTATATATTTTCTCATTTTATTCACCTTTTAGTGCAATATTTTTCTTGGGATTCATTTTTTTCCTATATTGTTCTTATTGTCTTTCTTGAATAGAAGTGAGTTCATTCATACTTGCTATTTAGTAAAAAAAAAATACAAAATAAAACCAAAATCCAGTGTGTCCAGAGGATGTCATCTGCTGCTCTTGCTGTGCATGAGCAGTAGGACCACAGTCCTGTTCTTTCTGTTGGGATCAGGCTCTGTGTACCAAAGGCACTCAGAAGCACTGTGTTGGCTGTGCCATGTTATATGTTGGCACTTCAAAATTGTGCCCAGAATTGTTTTATTTTAAGGATCAGAGATGGATAGAGACTTTATGTTTGAAGAAAGAGAAAATACAGTGAATATTTCACAGAAAAAATATTCTAAAATACACTGGAATATTGGCCTAAGGTGTTTATTGATGAGAATCATGGTTTCTCTCCTGGAGAGTTAGCTGTGGTGCTCGCTCAGAGGCAAGAGGTATGTAGTGGTCAAGAGAGGTGACTGTCTTGAGAGGATGGGGAAGGTCAGTCTAGGGAGGTAGTCCTGGGATTCAAAGAAGGAACCCTGATGAAGCAGCCAAAGGGGGCCTTGGAGGAAATGGGAAACCAAGGGCGAGCAGGCAGGCCTCTTCCTCAGCCTTTGAAGTAGCAGTAATAGAATCATATACGCCAGACGTCAGCAAGGCAGGGTGACCCAGGGCCAGGAGCACCCAGGAAGAGTTGAACGACGGTCAAGCTGCAGAAAGCAACAGAACAGTTAGGGAAGGAATAGAGAAGAGCCAAAGGAGCAAGAGAGAAAAGGATGGGTGGGAGGAATACTAAGTTGGAGGATGCTTAGTGCCAGTTTTGCTCCATCTCCCATGAAACGTTCTGGGGCACTGAAATCAGGTCAAAGGAAAGTTCCTGGAGGTATCCCTACAAGACAGGAGAGGATACTGACAATGGAAGGTTTTCTCTGACATTTGTAGTACAGAGGAGATAAGCAGCTGCCTGCAAGAGATTACTGTGGTGGGAATCCCCATTGTAAAGTGTCCTGAGACACAGTTCTATAATCCTGCAAGCCCAGTACAAAAAGGACTTTGTAAGTTACAGATAAATAATAGGATATATGCGTCTATGAGGAAATGTGAAGAATGAGAGCAATGAATGAATGAAAACTAGAATACCTTTGTGAAGATTTCGGGAATCCCTCATTCTCTTACTCAACCATTGGTCTAATGCATTTTAACTGAAAGCCTCCTATTGAATCAAATCGTATAGAAAAAATCCTGAAAGAGACAGTACCTGCCCTAAGTAGCTTCCCAAGGGTGGAAAGATTTTAGTAAAATTCAGAAGTGAAATAGAATTTTGTCCTATTTTGCAGAACCTTTAGAATAAGCTTCTGTAAGAAAGAGTGTGTGTTTGAGGCACTGACATCTAAGAAAGTATGTGTTGATTACCTGATAATGGGCATTTAATGACATGTTTGCAGTGGCCACAGAAAGTGGAAGGTCTGTCCACTAGGTGCCTGCCACATCTATACCCATTGCACTGACATCTGCACAGAATCAATAGGAGAGGGAAATTAATCAATATTCTGGACCATTAGGATACTTCCTAAATGTTTAAATGGCTATGAAAGAATGTGAGCATATATTTTCTTTCTTCATTATCAGTTGACTGTTAAGAAAGTACACCACACTCCATATGAATGTGAGAGACACGTTACAAACCTGGGGTAACTAAAGGATGACCAGTATATTAGATTCTTGGTAGGAGTTTTAGAAACTACCTAGACCCATGATAGATTTTTGCCCCAATCCAATTCATTCATTTATAGCATCCTTTCCATTATCTTGACTTGAAGTCCTTAGATAATATAACCTATCAGTCCCATAACTTGAGCTTATCAATAGAATGCTTAAACCACAATATAAAATAAAAGGAAATCAGTTTATGATAAATTATGTATTTCAACATGAAAATGTTGGAGCATGACTTCAGTGGATGATGTAATAAATTGGATGCTTTTGCCTATATGTAGAATCACTGTGAATTCAATAGCCACAAATGTGACCTTATACACGGGCGGAGATTTGTTACAACAGTTGGCTATTGGTTACATGATTTTCTGAAGTGAACAACTCTTGGGAAAAGTAGGAAGCAAGCATTCCCAGAAAATCCAGCTTATTGCCATCTATCCTAGCTGGTGACTTATGCTGGGTTCATAAATCTGACTATTCCAATAACTTAAGAAAACAGCAAAGAAAGCACACAGACACACAAAAATACCTTTTCAAAATCTGGGGATGGCTCTGTGACCTTAGGGTGGGTGGAAAGAGAGCCACTGAAATTCTTTATTCTTATATATAGGGGACACACAAGGGGAGGTTTCATGGAACATTCTGTCTCCATAAGGCCAAAGCAGTAGGATTATGGAAAAAACAGGTGGGATGTAACTCAACCCCATTGGGTGACTCCCACTCCTTGGAGCCACACCTCATTTTCCAAGCAGAGGTAAAGCCCAAGTTATTGCAGGGGCCCAATAATTGTTTAGTACCTCTTGCTCAGGACTTAAGGGCGTGTATTTCCAGAGTGGCTCCCAACACCAGCTTAGGTTAAAATCATGCAAAATGTATTCAGTGTTCACAAGCAAAACAAACAGAAGGAGCACTAGGCTTGGGTTATGATGACCATATTATTTCTTAAAAACTATGCGAAGTCACGAGAGATAATTTGGCTGTGCAGACTATCCCAAAGATTGGAAGTGCAGAGCATCCTGGCTCTGCCCTCTAATGCCAACAGATGCCCTAATCTTAGTGAAAACCAAAAATGCCCCACAGACGTTCACCATGGTCTGTAGGAGGGTGGTGTCCCCAGCTTGTAAGATCAGCTGGTCTAGAGCAGGCCTCTCACTTGGCAGAAGTGCTTACTAAGGTAGAGGCAGGAGGGTTGATTTTTTAAAAGATGTGCATCAGATGCAGATGTAAGGTTTAAGTCCAGACTTCTGAGATCCTATTCAGTAGTTTTTTTTTTTTTTTTTTTTTTTTTTTTACTTTTTCTTCTTTATCTTGGCTCACTAACACTTTGGGAATGGAAAGAAGAACCTTATTTTTTATTTTTATTTTTTGGTACCAGGGATTGAACTCAGGGGTACTTAACCACCGAGCAACATCTCCAACCCTTCTTTAGGTATTTTGATTTAGAGACAGGGTCTCACTGAGTTGTTTATGGTCTTGTTAAGTTGCTGAGTCTGGCTTTGAACACATGATCCTCCTGTCTCAGCCTCCTGTTATAGGCATGGATCACCACACCCTTATTTTTGAGTTGCTAAGAAATTTATACAGTCTTCAAATCATTCATACTTTTTACTGAGAACCTCAAAGACAATGTTATTGAAAGATTATTAGCTCATTTTAAGTAATCTTCTTATTTTTGATTCCTTTCATATTTCCCACGTCTACTTCAAATCTTCAGTGTCATCAATATGTGAAGTAACACTTCTTTAAGTATTTTGCAAATTAGGTTTATATTTTATCCAACTAATAGATGCTTGTAATAAAAAGATGAGGGCTGGGGAGGTAGCCCAGTGGTAGAGTGCTTGCTTTGCATGTACAAGGCCCCGAGTTTGGTCCCCAGCACTGAAAAAAAAAAAAAAAAACACCAAAAAATAAAAAAAATCTTAACCAAACCAAAACTAAAACAAAACAATGAAATAGTGCAGAAGTGTTTTAAGGAAAAGTAATTCTACCACCCCGTCCTATTCCATGCAGGCAATAGTTTTGAACTTTCAAATTTATTTATGTTTTTATGGAGGTAGCCTTCACTTTTCTAAGAAAAGGTCCTACTTTCTTTTCTTTCTATTACTATTATTATTATCATTATCATTATCATTACTGTTGTTGTTATTATTATTATTATTATTATTATTATTATTATTATTATTATTTTCTGTGGTACCTGGGGCTTGAATCCAAGGGTGCTTGATCATTGAGCCACATCCCCAGCCCTTTTTATTTTTATTTTGGGACAAGATCTTACTAAGTTACCCAGGTTGGCTTTGAACTTGTGATCCTCCTGCCTCAGCCTCCTGAGTTTCTGAGATTACAGGCCTGTGCTGTCATGTGCAGCTTGTTATTTTTTATTTTACCCATTTTAAACACTATCTATAGACTTCCTATTATGACAGAAAAGGAGGGAATCCATCTTTTACACTTTCCCTGAGTGAAGTTGTATCACGGTTTTAATGATTCCACTGTAACCTTCAACTCCAGAGAGCAGAGACCCTATAGACAACACCTGTCTTCTCACTTTACATTTTTTTACTATTTGTTTTTTAGTTGTAGTTGGAAACAGTACCTTCATTTTATTTATTTATTTTTACGTGGTGCTGAGGATCGAACCCAGGGCCGCACGCGTGCGAGGCAAGCACTCTACCACTGAGCCACATCCCCAGCCCCGCACTTTACATTTTATAAGATACAAAAGTTAACATTATACAGCTTTCTTTTACTTCTTTCCTCCCCTTTCACTTCCTTCTTGTTTGCTTTATATTTTAATTTTATTTTGTTTCATTAGTGTCTCAAAAATCAGTAAAACTTCATTTGCTTCCATTCTTTTGCCATTAACAGAAAACTGGAAAAAAGCAAAAAATGTTTTGTGTTTACAACGATAAACGGTGCGTCATATTTTTAAATCACCAGATTTAGTAGAGTTTACTAATCATTTCTTAACCTAATAAAAATTATGAGCTTTGTCCACAGAGTGATTCTAAAAGCTGAAACTGGGCTGGGTGTGGTGTGGCCTGTAACCCAGAGGCTTGAGAGGCTGAGTTAGCAGGAGAATCGTGCAAGTCTGAAGCCAGTCTCTGCAACTTAGCAAAACCCTGAGCAACTTAGGAGACCCCGTCTCAAAACAAAAAATAAAATTAAAAAAACGGCTGGGGATGTGGCTCAGTGGCTCAGTACCTCTAGGTTCTATCTATCTATCTATCTATTTTTTTAATATAAAAGCTAAAATTGTTCACATCAGAGGCAAGTGACATGGTAGAATTATGTTTCCTCTCCAGCTTTTTCTGTGGTTGTTCCTTGGAGTCTCTAATCTCCTTTATTTATTTTTCCTTAGATGGTTGTAAAGACGCGGCCAAATTAAAGGCATTTCTTTACCTCCCTCCTCCCCCCACCTATTGATACCTTACTTTGGAGCCAACTGTCCTTTCTCTCTAATCTGGGCTGGTTGCTATTTAGGTTGGCCTGACAGATGTCATCTCGAGTCTTTTCCATTACTCTCCTATGATGGAGTCCCAGTTTCTTTGATCGTGTGTCTCTTTTCCAGCTCCACTCAGCTTTGCTGGAGTGTGTTAAAGTAATTTCCGAGAAAGGGTATAAGGCACAGGCATTGTTTGGATCCTTGCACATCTGAACATGTCTTTGTTCTGTTCTCACACTGGATTAATAATGAAATGGCTATCAAATTCTTGGCTGGAAATTATTATTTTTTCTTGCTATATTACTGTGAAGGATTTTCTCTTTTAAAATGTATGTTGGTTTTCCAAGTCTGATGTCAATTTGTTTATCATAATTGACTGCAATGCTTTTTCCTCTCAAGAAATTTTTAAGGTTTTTCCCCTGACACTTGGTGTTCTGACATTTCAAGAATTTGGGACTAGATGTAAATAATGGTTGTTTTGAGTATTTGGTGGAAGATCTTAGTCTGAAAAAATTATCCACCAAATTTTAATGATTTTCTTTTTTTTTTCTTTTTTTTTGGTACCAGGGGTGCTTAACCACTGAGGCATGTTCCAGTCTTTTGTCTATTTTATTTTGAGACAGGGTCTTGCTAAGCTGCTTAGCAAGCAATCTTGCTGAATTGCTGAGAATGGCCTTGAATTTGTGATCTTCCTGCCCCAGCCTCCCAAGTAGCTAAGATTACAGGAGTGTGCCACCACAGTGGCTTTAATAATTTCTTTGATTTACTTCACAATTGCCCAATATCTGTTTTCTCTTTCTGGAATTTATATTGGTTGACTGTTTGAACTTCTGGATTTTTTTTTTATTAGTCCATTTTCTCTCTTTTTATCATTGGGTACTATTGCTTAAGAATTTTTTTTTCCATTTTATATTTTCATTATTTACTAATAATTTTTAATTTGACAATTACATGCTTTTACTTGTAAGTGCCTTGTTTTATGATTCTCTGATCCTTTTTTTAAAATAATACCTCTATATGAGATTATGATCACTGAGAATTATTGGAGTCTTATTTCTGAATTCTCTCTTCTTCCTTGCATAATCTGTACTGCCTCCAGTTATTTTTCTCCTTTCTTATTCCAGTTATATACTGAGACTGCTATATCCTTACCCCAATATATATATGCAACATGATGTATAATGATTTTTTATTATATATCATATTTAAAAATAAGACTATTGAAGAAGTCTAGAATGTGTGTATCTTGCAGAAATGTCTAGAAATATTCTACTTGCTAATAGCTTCTCTTCTGTTCTCTTCATTGTTGTGGGTTTATAAAAATTTTATTCACTTAGCATCTTTTTAAACATGATCTCAGGAAACAGTACAGATAAACATTTTGCTCCATATGCAATTTCAAACTGGAAAATCCTCTGTATTTTTTTCTTCACTAGATATTTAAAATTTTTTTGATTAATTGTATTAATTGTGTATATATATCTTGAATAAAATTCAAGAGAGCCAAGAGGATTTACAGTAAAATTTAAGTCTACCTCTTTCCCATCCTTATTCCCAGGCATTCAGTTTATTGTGTATCCTTTCAGAAATATTCTATGCAAACATATATTCTTTTTACTTTTTTTTTAAATGAAGAAGCAGCATATAAACACATTGTTTCACACCTTTCTTTTTATACTTACCAAGGATCATTCCACAGTGGTACAGAACAGAGCTTTCTAAAGAGTATTTTTTTAATTTCTGCACAGTGTTTCACTAATGACTATATTGTATTTTTTAAAAAACATGCACTAATTGGTGAGCTTGTAATTACCCCTCCAATCTTATGCTTTTATAAAAAAATACAGTGAATTTTCTTTTATACACAGTATTTCACATAGATACAAGTTTATCTGTCAGATAAATTCCCAAGAAATAAAATTGCTGGTTAATCGCCAAGTTTCTTGGGAACTGTATCAATTAACACTCCCTCCAATAATGTGAGATCGCCTGTGTCTCCACACCTTTGACCACTGTACTGTCAAGATCCAGTCAGAAACCATACCAACCATTTCAACAGTCTCATACAACAAATTGTTAACTAGGTATAAGGTTGTTAAGAAGAGAATTAAAGACAAGAAGAGAATACTAAAGCACCCACCAGAGAGGTGGTAATTACAGAAATCAGCCATCATCTCTAGGGCTAGGGGAACAAGTGAAGAGGTTGAAATTATTAAAGTTTATGTTTGGAGGAAGGGCATCACAGCATTGAAACTCAGACCTTTGAGGAGGTGTAGATGCTGCTGTGAGCTGGCAGTGGGACCTGGTGGCGCTGGGATCGAACTTCTGGCAGGAGGACTGGTTGGATAGTGATGGTTCTCTGAGAAGGGGAACGGTGAGGCTGAATCTCTAAGTGTTGAAAAGTGCAAACTGGATTTGGTCGTAGCAGTGGCTAAGCCCTGGTGTGCTGTTAAGTGAAAAAGCTTTCTGTGATGATGCAAAGAGAAACGGAAAGCCGATAAGAAGGAACAAATCTCTTCTTTCTCTTGCAGCCTGCTACTCTCCTTCTCTAACTCCTGACAAGGAGCCAGGTGGAACAGCAGAGCTCGGGTGGTGGGGCAGAGTCCCAGAGCTGACATCATGGAGTACAGAAGGGTGGCGCTGGAGTCCAGTGACAATAAGTCAAAAAGTTGCAGGACAACCTAGTGATTTCTCAAACTTTTTGCTCTTAGTTAATGCACTAGGTGAAAAGTCATAGCTTGTTGTAATGTTTGTTGTTGTGGCTATTTGTTTTTGAGACGTGCATCTGGCCATGTTTCCCAGGCTGGCCTTGAACTCTTGGCTCAAACAATCTTGCCTCAGACTCAGACTCCTGAGTGGCTGGAACTACTGTTTGTGCCCTGTGAGGCTTTTTAATTTTTTTTTTTTTAACTTTTTTAAGAGAGAGAGAGGGGGAGAGAGAGAGAGAGAGAGAGAGAGAGAGAGAGAGAGAGAGAGAGAGAGAGAAAATTTTTAAAAATATTTATTCTTTAGTTTTCGGCGGGCATAACATCTTTGTATGTGGTGCTGAGGATCAAACCTGGGCTGCATGCATGCCAGGCGAGTGCACTACCACTTGAGCCACATTCCCAGCCCTGCGTGGCTTCTTGTAGTTTGAATTAGCCTACCTGCTTGCTTTGCCTTGCTTTCTTTTCTTTTCTTTCTTTCTTCGTTTCATTAGGGTTGAAATTGAATATCTCTTGTTTTTAGAATTATTTGATATTCTTTTCTAGGAATTATCTTTTGCTATTTTTTTGTTTTTCTTGTTTTCCTACGGTTTCTTGATTTTGTTTCTTGTTTATTAAAGAAATTAGGCCTTTAAATATAATGTGAGCTTCAAATACTTTCCTCCTGTTTGTCATTTATCTCTGATTTATGAGAGATTTTTCCCTGTATGTATTTTTGTTTTTATAGAGTGGAACTGATCAGTATTTTTCTTTTGTTATGTCAGCTTTTTTCTTCCTAGGGAGAAACACCTTTCCAATTTGGAGATCATAAAAAGATCTTTCTTTTTTTGTTCTGAGTGATTTTATGGTTCCAATTTTAATATTTAGGTATTAGCAAGTTGTCTGTGTTTCGGGCACTTCTCACCCGTTTTGCAGATTGCATATGTCTACCTCAAGATGAGCATGCCTTTAGGGTGTTAGTGTTTTCTCTTATCTCACCTGTTCTCACTGGGGTGCGCTGGGGTGAATGAAGGCATTTCAAGGAGTAACACTAAAAGTGTCTAGGTGCCCACAAAGGGGACATCTTAAAGGACCGGTGCCAGTGTTGAGAAGTGCATGACTACTGTAATGATCTATAATGAGTCCTTATGCAGCTTGGTGGTTCCAAGTCTTTGCTCTCATCAACACTGAAGGAATACTGTTAGGTTGTCAGTGGCTAGAAATTAATTTTTTGTTGATTGATAACTGTGTTTTTTTTGTATGTAATTTGCAAAGAATTAAAAGGAAATGAAGGACATTAATAAACCTTTTTGCATCTGCATCTACTTATATATATGAACAGTTGTCTCAGCGTTTACATTAAAAAGGGAATAAAATTAATGATAAATCTCCCTCTCATAATGAAGAATGTTCATCCATGTAGGTATAAATTAATTTTAAAAAGTCTCATCTATCTTATTAAGAAATGTATTTCCTGCCTAAACATATTTTTCATATTTAAAATTACTTATCAGAACCACATAAAAATAGAAATTGAAATGATAACTTAATCCAGAAGAAATTCTTTGCCATTTATATTCTATGGCTATTGGAACTTAAATAAAAATGTATTTTCACTTATTCATTTTTTTGTCTTTGTTACAGGGAATTATGATAGTGTGATCAATAATATACTTTCAAGCATAAAATTTACACTATGATAAAATTCTATGGGAGAAGTAGAATGGAAATATAAGTTCAAGAAAGAAAAGGGGAAAAAAAAAGACAAGGAATGCTGTAAGTTTTTACTGTTAAAAAGAGCTTGTTTAGGGGCTGGGGTTGTGGCTCAGTGGTAGAGCACTCACCTAGCATGTGCAAGGCCCTGGTTTCGATCCTCAGCACCCCATAAAAATAAACTAAAGGTATTGTGTCCAACTACAACTAAAAGTAAAAATTAAAAAAGAGCTAGTTAATATATATTTAAACGGATGAAATATATGAAATTTCAGTTTCTATTTAAAAAATGATATGGTGTTTTCATCTTAAAATGTAAGTATTTATAATATGCAGAAGTTATATATTTTGCAATTATTTAAACTTGTGATGAAAAATTTTAATTGCCAAATTAAAAATGTCTGAGAAGGCATATACATTTTCTAAATTATTTCACAGGATTCTCAAGTAAACAGGAGCAAAACCAAATAGAACATTTTCTTTATCCATTCGTCTGTTGACAAACACCTATACTGGTTCCATAACTTGGATCTTGTGAATTTTGATGCTACAAATGGGAGTATGTACATATCACTAGAGTATGCTGACTTTATTGGGATAAATACCAAGGAGTGGGATAGCTGGGTCATATGGTGTTTCCATTCCTGTCTTTTGAAGCCTCTGCATACTGCTTTCCAGACTGACAGGAAAATGGATGGATCTAGAGAACATCAGTTAAATGAAATAGGCCAGACTCAGAAAGTCAAGGGTTCTGGGTTTTCTCTCATGTGTGGAAGCTAGAGAGAAAAACAAAAGGGGGTGGGGGAAGAGAGATACCACGAAAATAGAAGAAAAAAAAACAGTAGAGTAGAGGCTTGGGAAATCAGGGGAAGGGAAGAGGGGAGGGCAGGGAAAATACTGGGGAATGAAATTGACCAAATTATGCTCTGTGCAGGTACAAATGAATCTCAATGAATCCCACTATTACATATAATCATAGAGAACCAGTAAAAAAAAAATTAAAACAAAATGCTCAAAACCACCACCACCAACAACAAAAAAATCAAACTTATGGCCATTGCCCTAAATTTTTATTTTAAGTAAATGCCTACTTTCAACCTCTCCAACTTTAAGATTAAGAAAATTAATTAATGAATACATACGGGGAAGGTAAATAAACCCAGATACATGCAGTTTTAGAACTTGTGGGCACATACTACATGGGTACTTCAATGGGTACCCTATTGAACCGGTCTCTGCTTTTGATCTTCATAGCAGTCGGCCCTCGGGCTCACTCTAAAGTACTGTTCCCTTACTCTCAATTAGAATCCCTTTCAACCTGACCCCTTTGTTTTTTGTGGTATTGGATTGAACCCAGGAGTGCTCTACCACGGAGCCACATCCCTACCTAACCTTTCATTTTTTAAAATTTTGAGACAGGGTCTTGCTAAGTTGCTGAGGCTGACCTTGAACTTGTGATCCTCCTGCCCCAGCCCTTCAAGTTGCTGGGGTAACAGGCAGGTGCCGCTGCAACAAGCCTAACTCTTCTTTTTCAAGCAGGACCCCAGCTTCTAGAAGCAGAGGGATATTGAACAATTTCTTCACTTTCCTTAGGTGAGAAACCTCAAGTTTTGCTGCTTGTGAAATCTTGCCTATTTTTTTAGGATCACAGTGTTACTGCTCATTTCCTTTGGGAAGATGAAATCTCCCCCTATTCAAAGACAGCTGAACATAGTTGACAGACATCAGTACCTTTGATACCATCTGGGTTATTTTGTCTTAAATAACATCACAGATGGGACGGTAACAGTCCAGTGGGGGCAACAGCCCAGCCATCTTTTTCACACTCTGTTCTCCAGTGAAGAAATGTTAAGTCTGAACATCTTTTATAGCCGTTTCCCCACTCTCTTCTTTGGTGTGTAAGGACTTGAATAATAACACACAGGCCTTCCAAGAATCAGCAAGAGAGTCTCACACAGGGAAGATAAATTTACCAATTAGAATACAATCTGTGGGGATAAAGATATGTTAAATGGCACATGCAATTTATATCACTTAATGGAACACAACCTGCTCGACTGAAACATTTTATATTTGATTATTTCAATATTTTTTCCAAGTTCAATGGATGAGCTTAAAAGACATCAGAAAATTAAAAGGACCTTCAAGTGATTTTTGCCCTAGAACAAAATAAAAGTCAGTTGCTTCCTGAAAACACTTGAAGGGATCGCAGCTTCTGGCTGTTCCCATTTTCTTCTCTTCTCAATTTACCAAACTAGAGGCCCCAGGAGTTGCCCATTAGCGTTTTCTTTGGAGTTGCTGTGGAGTTTTAGCCCACAAGTGCAGACTCTCTTAAGAACCTTCAAGAACAAGAACAAGATGCACAGTAAAGACATGAGAGGTGCTTCTGCCCTCTTGATTATGTGCTTGCTTTGTTTGGGAGTGGGCATCGCAAGGATGCAAGGCTTTTTAAAGAATTCAATTAATTAAGGCTGCACAAAATGATACATGAATTGTATTCTCACTGTAAACAATTCAAACTTCACAGATCAAAATAAAATCAAATAAGAGCCCAAATCCTTAATCACCTCCTACTAATCACCTACTATCCTAAAGGAAATAATATTATTCATTTTTTTATTTAATTAACTAATTACTTTTTTGGGGTACTGGGGATTGAACCCAGGGTGCTTTACTACCGAGCCATATCCCCAGACCTTTCTATTTTGAGACAGACTTTCCCTAAATTGCTAAGGCAGGCCTTGAAGTGGTGATCCTTGTGCCTCAACCTCCTAAATTGCTAGGATGACATGTGTGGGCCACCAAACCTGGCTTCTTATGAATTTTGTATATATCCTTCCAGATTTTTTTTCTCTCTTCCCCTCTGCCCCATGTTAAAGACATGTAAGAGTCTAGGTATTTTTCAGAAACTTTAAAAATCTTTTTAAAACTCACTACCAATGTATCTTGGAGATTTCCTGTGGATGTGAATGTTGCTACCTCATTTTAAAAATTGCCATATGGCATAAATATTCTGTGATGTTGATGATAATTTATTTAGAATTTCGCCTCTCAAAACACTTTTTACCTTCCAATATTTTTGTTGGTTCCAGTTTTCACAATTCTGCAATGGTCTTTGCACATACCTACAAAGCTTTTCTCCATTTCTGTTTGCCTTTTGATTCTTAACATCTTTAGATACTGATTCATTGTCAGTTGTAGACTTTGCAAATATTTTCTCATCTGTATCTTGTCTTGCAAGGTTTTAATGAAGTCTGCAGTCTTGCAGAAGTTAAAATTTTGATGTAGCCAAATATATCAATGCTTTACTTTCACTGTTTTTGATTTTTGTTAAAAAGTTTTTTATACACAAGTCATAAAATATATTCTCATATATATTTTTACTATAATTGTAAATTTCTGTTTTCACATTTATATGAATATTTATAATTTATTTTTGAGAATGTTGTGATGTAGGACACAATTTGTTTCTGAATTGATTGTTGATTGTGGCACTACTATTTATTGGATAAAATTTTTTTTCCTCTATAAAATGTCACCTTTACCATTTATTAAATTATATTGAATTCATTGATCTCTGTTGTTGTGTTCCTTTACTTGTCTATTATAGCCCCAGTAATATGCTGTGCTCGATAATATACTTTTATAATTTGATACCTGTTAGCATGAGTTCCTGAATTTAATTTTCATGGTGTTTAGTTTTTTGTTTGTTTGTTTCTTTTTGTTATTATTAAAAAGAATGCTGTTTTCTATAATATTTTAATGATTTATTGCTTTTGTACAATAAAATGATTAGTTTTTCTTTACTGATCATGCATTTGATCACTTTCTTGTTAGTTCTAATTGTCAGTTGTTGTTTTGGATTTTCTAAATAAGCAATTCTATTTGTCAGCAATTGTAGTTTTATATCTTTTTTCACCAATGTTTATGCTCTTAAAAATAGTATTATTGTCTTTTGCTAAGACCTCTGGAAAATTTGAATAGTGGGTATGACAGAAGGCATATGTTTTATTCCCAACTTGTAATGCTTGAAATACTTTAGTATTAAATACAATATCTGTAAATTTACTGTTAAATTTGCTTCTTAAAAGGGAAAATTCTGGTCTAGTACTAACTTGTTGTTTATAAAAATAGATTTAAATGTTATAAATTCTATTTAGTATTTGATATAATTTTTCTTTTCCTCAGTTAATGAGATAAAGTAACTGGATAGTTTTTTTTTTTTTTTTTTTTTAAATTCTAAACCATTCTTACAGTCCTGGGATGAATACTGCTTGGTTGTAATGAGTATAGGTAATTTCCATTGAATATACTGATTAATCTGGGTTGTTAATATTTATATACTTTTTAATTTGCATTCTTAAATAAGGTTAGTATATAGTTTTCTTACATTTTTTGGTCCAGAATTTGTAACACTATTATATTAGCAATGTAAAATGAATTGTTTGGATTTTTATCTTTTTCTATATTCTGAAACGATTGTTATATGCTAGGAATGTTCTATTTCTTAATTATTAGCAGTAATTAGCCATGATCCACGTGGGACCAGTTCATTTCAAGGAGGAGTGGATCTTTCAGAATAATTTCTCCTATGGTTTGAGTTATTAAAAGTTTATTCCTATTCTTTCTCAAATTTTGTAAATTCATATCTTCCTAGAAATTTTCCAATTCATTTAAGTTTTGTTTTATCTCTATAAACTTATTTGTGATGTTCTACAGTGTAGGCGCTTTTCTACCTTATTATTATTTATTTATACTTTCTTTCTCTGATCAAACATATGATCTAGTCTTTTTCTGTATGAATTAGTCTTTTTTTCTGTATGAACTATATGAACTTTTCTATATGAACTTTTTTCTATATGAACTAATCTTTTTCTGTAATCAGATTTGATGTTTGATATTTATATCTACTAATATTTCCTTAATATCTACTAAGAGTTCTAATATTTGCTTTTATCTCATTACTTCTTTTCTACCAGTTGTTTATATATTCTTAGTTCTTTGAGTTAAAAGGCAGTATGTTTATTTTAAATTTTAATAATTTTAAATGAGTGTATTTATAACTTCATTTTTTTTGTATGTCTTTGTGCCCATTTCCATAGTGTTGTTACATGTTACTGCAATGCATCCTAAGTTTAAAATACCATTTTCATTTTAACATTTTAAATTTATATTTTAATTGATAAAATTGTATGTCATTATCGTTTACAATGTGATGTTTTAGAATATGTATACATTTTGGAATGTCTACGTCAAGATAATTAATATAGGCACTACTTCACATCCTCATCTTTCTTGTGGTGAAAAGACTTCAAATCTAAGCAATTTCCATGTCAAAGAATTCAAAGCTTCAGTTAAATCTGAGGAATAAGTTTAAGGGATTTATTGTAAAACATATGACTATAGTTAATGATAATGTATTCTATACTTAAAAATCACTGAAGAGTCTTTTTTCAAGAGGTAGGGGAAGAAAGTTATTTATTAGCTTTAGCTTGCCAATTCAGTTGTATTGTAGTTATTCACTGTAACATACATGATGCCAGTTTTCTGGACTGTGTTGAAATTGACTTTGTTGCCAATATATAGCCAAATATATATATATATATATATATATATATATATATATATATAAAATATATAAATATATATATATTATATATATTTATATATTCATATATATATATATATATATATATATATATATATATATATATATAATATATATATACAAAACACTAAATAGAAAACCAAGGAACAGGTCCAAACTTGTCAGTAATCACAGTGATTAGATAAATCTAACCTATCAAATATTAGCATTTCTCTGATTGTATTCATTTAATAAAACCATACACTACTTACAAGAGACACTGAAAGCAGGATAAAATAATAACGAAAACAAAAATATCAGAATAGGAAAAGGAAGTACATATATATATATAAGTATATATATATATTCATATATATATATATATATATATATATATATATCTGTCTCTTGTGAACTGTCACCTATTCAAAGTTCACATACAAGCATATGGTATTTGTGTGTGTGTGTGTATGTGTGTATATATATATATATATATATAATTAATATTGTTGAATGTTTTAACTCTTTTTTTAAAAAATTTATTTGATCTGTTTTCAGAGAGCTGTTTCACAGTACTATGATTTTCTACTTGTTAATTTTTTATTATGGTTCCTTTTATCTCCCTACTTTATCTCAAAGCTATTTAGCTTGTTGTACACACCTTTATTACTAATGTTTATGATTTTAGATAAATACATTAAGATGTAGTATTATTCATATTAATCTAAAATATGCATGCTTATTTATTAATATCATTTCTGTTATTAATCTTCCCTGATTCTTTTACAAGTATTTAGCCTTGAACTCTCTTTTGTGTGGTCTCAAGACTGTTCTGCCAGTTTCCTTTTGTCTTATGATGTGTCTGGTACTTCCTTTTCCTATTCTGATATTTTTGTTTTCGTTATTATTTTATCCTGCTTTCAGTGTCTCTTGTAAGTAGTGTATGGTTTTATTAAATGAATACAATCAGAGAAATGCTAATATTTGATAGGTTAGATTTATCTAATCACTGTGATTACTGACAAGTTTGGACCTGTTCCTTGGTTTTCTATTTAGTGTTTTGTATAATTTCCTTCTTCTCCCCATTCCTTGTTTTGGCTTGATAAAATTTTATTTATTTCAGTGATTACCTTTCAATAACTCATATGTTAAGTATTCCGGTCTATTCCTCAAATGATTATCCTTATATAGTAACATTTAAATATATTTATTAGCTAATGCCTTGAATTAATCAAGTAAATTATCTAGATTTTCATTCCCTATAAATTCCATCCACTATCGTTATATTGCTGATCTTGAATGTTAGAGTATTATTGTAATTATGTTGTAATTATATTTTATATTAATTTAATATTAATTATCATTATAATAAAAACATTCAGTTAAAATAAATTTTAAGTGAGTCAATCTCCAACATGATGGAGTTAGAAGACTAAGAAATCTTTCTCAAAAACAACTATGGAGCTGGATAAAATTGTCAAAAATAATTATTTTAGTTTTTTGAAAATTCAGTAAAAGTATACTTCAAACTCAGAAACTTATATATTAAGATGTAGTATTATTAGTAGTAAACCTAATCAGTAGTAAACTTCAAACTCAGAAAATTCAGTAAAAGTGTACCTCAAACTCCGTGTGTGTGTGTGTGTATGTGTGTTTGTGTGTGTGTGTGTGTGTGTGTGTAGCTGGGGATTGAACACAGGGCCTTGTGTATACCAGGCAAATCCTCTACCACTGAGCTACCTTTCCAGCCTGAGCTTGGGAGTGATTGAGTTTGTATAAAAGAACAGCACGAGTGGGTGGGGATTATCCCACTCTTGGCTTCCAGGTCTGTTGGCCTCCTGTGGGGCAAGACTTGGAGCCAGGAGCTTTGTTGCCACAGCTGGCAGAGTCTCATTCCACTGTCCCTTAAGGAGCTGATCTCAGTGGCAGGCCAAAAGGGAGTGCCAATGTCTCCACTAGCATGAGGCTGTGTTCCCATTTGGACCCACCAACTAGCTGGGAATTTAAAGAGGAAAACAGAAAAGGAGGCTGCCAAGAAGGATTTGGTGGAGTTTTCATACCTCTTGGTTTGACTGGAGACTTTGTGCATGTGCAGCGGACATCAGAGTGGACCAGGCATGACAACATCTCTGCTCAAAAGAGCAGGCATTTTGATCTCTAAAATCATACACACACACACACACACACACACAAGACTCTTCATGAGAGTTTGGTGGAAAGTAAAAGCCAGGGAAACTTGAAACAGTCTGATGTTTAGACACATAAATCCCACATAAATCCATCAGCAAGTTCTAGTGGCTCCAGGCATTTGAACGCAACCCCTGAACAATGCTTGTCTGAATGACAAGCTGTTTAGACACAAGCATAACTTCTAGGAATCCAGTCTTAAAAATAAGAATAAGGAAAAAAAACATACATGCAAATATGAAAGCAGCCACACACTCCGGGTAGACAGCATTCATAGATTTGTTTCAGACAAGTCACCGAACAAAACAATAATAGCAAGCCTTGGGGGAAATGTCAGAATCCAGTATTGCTTCAATATATTACCTAAAATGTGAAGTATTCAACAAGAAATTATGAAACAAGCAAAAAAAAAAAACCCATAAAAGAGTGACTCATATACAGGAAAAAAAGTAGTCAGATAGACTGTACCTCTGAGTGTCCCCGGAAGTTGGATTCAGCAGACAGATGTGTCAAAAGTGCTACCATAAATATGATCAAATGACTAAAGGAAGGCATTTTAAAAGAAGTAAAGAATGAAGACGACAGCTCAATGAATAGAGAATTCCAATAAAGAGACAGAGAATATGTTTTAACAAGAACCAAGTTATATTCTGGAGTTGAAAAATATGATAGGCAAAAGGAAGAATCCACCCCAGGGTCACCATGGCAGATTTGTGATGGCAGGAGAAGAATCCATGAGCTCTAAGACAGATGGATAGTATCACAGAAGCTGATTAACAGGAGAAAAGAGTTGAAAAAAACGAAAAAAGCCCCAGAGACCTGTTGAGACAATAAATATCAAGTTGACTAACATATTTGAGGGAAGTCTCAGAAGGGGAGGAGAGAAAGAAGAGAAAAATAATTTGAATCAGTAGGCAGAAACTATTTTAAGAACAGCTGAAAATGTCCCATCTTTTAGAGAACAAATTAATCTGCAGATTGGAGAAGGTCAACATGTAGGTTACATTCAAGGAGATGTAGATACACTGTAATTAAACTTTTGAAGACCAAAGATAAAGAGATCTTTGGGGCTGTGTCTACACCTACAACGTCAGCTGGGATCAGTGGCACGGTTTAATGGTATAGGTGTCACCCCTGGGTTTACTTGTTGGAGACAACCCAAAGGCATATTCATTTGATGCATCTCAATGTGATGTCATCTGCCACTATTTCCTTGCATTTATGCTTCTTGGGAGATACTGTTACTTCTTTTGTTTGCTGTGCCTCATGTAAATGCTAAGATTTGATATTACAGTTCACTATTTGTTTTTTTGTGGTTGTATCCAGTTTATTATTTAGCCTATACATTGTGGAGTATTATATTTCAATAACTAAGGTTTAAATTCCCGTGCTCTTGGTTGATTTTTTTTAATGAGTGCTATATAATCTTGTACCTCTTGAGGATGTCAAACTCTCTCATTAGATTCCCGTTATTCTTACTGATATCTCTGTTACTGGGTGTTTAAGTGCTTCTGTTTATTGAGTTTGGTGTTTGTCTTCTGAGTGCTAGCTTTTGCAAATATTTGGAGGTTATTTGTTGCTTGCTCATTTTGGTAATTGAGATGCCCTTTTATGTTGCCTATGAAACTCATTTTGCTGTCATTAGGAAGAGGTAGCACATGGCTGCTCTGTGAAAGAGGCAGAGGGTCAGTATGTGCTGTTCAGTGCTGCGCTGACTCTTCCCAGAATCAAGATTTGCTGTCTTTTTAAAGGGTTATCAGTTGCCTGGGATACTTGTTCCATCTGTCTATCCAAGCCTTCATCCTTATTGCTCCCTGCTAACAAGAATGGAGGAGTCCATCTATCTGATAATTCCCATTGGTACTTCAACTAATGACTCCCAAGTTGTCCTTGGATGTCCTTCTTCTTGTTCCAACCCTGGCACACTTTGATGCCTTCCCCACCTCTTGGAGCAGTATTATTTTGTATATAGTTTGACTTCTGGGTTTTCTTTACATAGCCAATTTGTCTGCTTTCTACTCTTTTTTATTTTATTTTTTAAAATAGGGGCTTAAAAGAAATTCTGGCACATCTGAGTGGTCCCTTTACTACTACTGCACAGTGTCACAAGGTAAGAGAGCGGAAGACAATAGAATCTAATGCCTGGAAAACTGTTCTGGAACTGTCTCTGAAAAAAATTATACTATGAATTCAGTGAAATGTTTTAATTATTCATCTATATTTTCTTTTCAGTAGTTTTTTTAGAAATTCAAGTAAAATACAGACTTCTTATAAAATATATTAAAAATATATAAGTATTTACAACAAAGAGCAGAAATCCTTTTGAATCTCTTCTCCCTCAAATTTGTTTTGCTGATCTCCAAAACTGCCTTGGGGTGTATCTATTTAAATTTTCTCTGAGGATCTAAATAGTTTGTACATGTGCATGTGAGCACTCACTCACACATATACACACACACACACACAAAGTAAGGAACAATTATCTGTGACTTGCTTCTGCACTTAATACTTTGTCATTCCTTCACGTTACCCCTTATAAATCTTTCTTATCCTTTTCAAATACTAAATAATGTTTCTTTAAAGTCCATTATAATTTGTTTTCTTTTTTATTTGTTCTTTTAAGATATACCTAATAGTGGAGTGTATTTTGATATATTATGCACAAACGGAGTATGACTTATTCTAATTAGGATCCCATTCTTGTGGTTCCACATGATGTGGAGTTACAAGGGTCATGTATTCATATATAAGGATAGAAGAGTTGTGTCTGATTCATTCTTTCCTATTCCCATTCTCTCTCCCTTATCTTCATTTCCCTTTATCTAATCCAATGAGTTTCTATTCATCCCCCTCCCTCCCTTCCCTTGTTGTGGATTAGCATTCAGGAGAGAATATTCGGCCTTGGTTTTTTGGGACCACTTAGCATAATAGTCTCCAGTTCCATCCATTTACCGGCAAATGCCATAATTTCATTCTTCTTTATGGCTGAGTAGTGTTCCACTGTGTGTGTGTGTGTGTGTGTGTGTGTATATATATTGTGTGTGTGTGTGTGTATATATATATATCACATTTGCTTTATCCATTCATCTGTTGAAGGGCACCTAGGTTGGTTCCATATCTCGGCATTGTGAATTGAGCTGGTATAAATATTGATGTGGCTGTGTTGCTGTATATGCAGATTTTAAGTACTTTGGGTAAAAACTGAGAAATGGGATCACTGGGTCAAATAGTGGTTCCTTTCTAAGTTTTTCTATGGTATCTTCATATTGCTTTCTGTAGTGGTTGCACCAATTTGCAGTCCCACCAGCAATGTATGAGTGAATCTTTCCCCCCACATCCTTGTCAACATTTATTGTTATTTTTATTCTTGTAATTGCCATTCTGACTGGAGTGAGATGAAATATTTATGGCAGTTTAGGGTTATTGATTCATTTTTAACAGTTCAACAGATATCTGATAGTTCCCACTGCTAATTTTACTCCTGTCCCCCAAGCGGTCCTTGAATATGTGAAACCCCACGTTTCAACCCTACTACTTGCTTGCTGTATCATTTTGCGCTTGCTGTATAAAATGTGAAATCTCTTATTTTCACATCTCTAACAATATTATATCTGTTCTAGAGGAATGATGTCTTAATATAAATACAAAGTGCTTAGCAAAATGACACATGCTAAACTCTCAGTCAAGGGTATCTATTCTGAGTATGTGTATGTATTAGGGGCTGTGTAACTGGTCGGGGTGATAGTGAACCAAAGAGCCCCCCAGCCACGGTGCCGTGGGATGTTTTGAGTAACATGAACAATAACAACAAAACAACACCCAGCCGTATTATTATAAACTATGAAAGTTGATATGAAGAATAAATGAGTTTTTAAAAATATGTGATGATGAAAGTAAAAAAGAGAAAGCAAATTTAGGTTGGTGGAGGAAAGCTGTCTCTAAGAAAACTGCATCCAAACAAAGTCTAGTCAGATTATTGACAGCTCTCAAGGAAAAGTGTAGTGAAAAGGGGTGGGCGGTACATTCTAGCAGAAGATCTGGAACTGTACAGGTTGCTGTAACTCGAAATGTGTCCCTACCTGCCATCCCATGCCCCACCCTCCCCCGACTTATGTGTTGAAGTCCTAACCCCAAATACCTCTATGAGCCATCTAAAAAAAAAGACTAGGCTATGAACATGTAGAGGAAAGACATGCTTTGTTATGGCGGCCCTAGCAGATGGACACAGTGGTCAAATTCATTATCTAGATTCTCTTTTAGCATTCAAATGGCCTCTTGGAAATTCTTCCAATTCTCTACTCTCTATTCTTAATCCTCTCCTTAAAGTAACCATTTTGTTTTCATGGCCACAGCAATTTTACTGGCTGGTGGATTTTCCATCTGAACTTGAAGGCTGTATTTATTTCTTTCTTCAGATTTGTTTTCTCTCTTACACGTTCCATCAGAAGCAGGTTACTGCTCCCATAGTCAACATTGGGCCACCAGGCACCAGCCGGCCTGTCACGCGGGTTCTCTCAGGGACTGCCATTCCATGCATATTTCTTTTTCTGGCTTCTCCCACAGACTTGGATTTTGCTATCCACAGAAACCTTGCAGAGTTCATTAGTTGGAATGGACACGGTGGGACTCTGAGCAGCCCTTTATACCCCCTGCTTTCCATTTCAGCTTTTCCAACTTGTCATCACCCTTGGATTTTAAGGCACCTTTAATTATATACATTGTATGTGTTATGTCTCCCAATTTTAAAAACTGTTCCTTATAATACAGAATATGTTGTTCCTCGGTGTCTATAAGGGATCCATTTCAGAACCAACACACAGATGCCAAAATCCATGAATGCTCAAGTCCCATACATTAAACTGGGGTAGTATTTGCATATAATATGTCCACCTTCCCATACGCTTTAAAATATTTCTAGGTTACTTTTAATACCTAATTCAAATATAATATTTGCAATACGAATAGTTGCTATATTATTTAGGGATTCATGACAAGAAAAATATCTATACATGCTCAGTACAGATATAACTTTTTAAAACATATTTTCTATCTCTAGCCAGTTGAATCCATGCATGTGAAACTCTCAGCTGTGGAAGGCCAAGGTACTGTTAAGCATATATGTATATATATTTCTTCATGACAGATACATAGAAATGAAATTGGTAGATTTTATTAGATATGGCTCAATTGCCATTTGTAAATGCTGTAAAAAATTGACAGTGTCACCAAATGGGAATATGAGTGATTTTCTTTTCATTTCCAGTATTTTCCATTTGATATTTTAAGACTTTACAGATTTTCTCAACATTACGGGTAAAAAATATTCCTCCCTCAGGTATTAAAATGTCCGTATCACTTAGTTATTCACCCTTATTTTTTTTTTTAATCCAGATTGCCTTTTTAACTTAATTTTGAAAGTCGTCTCAAATCCTTTTTAGAATTAGTCAAGACAAGTGTAAACAATCAGAGGTACCTGTCCCACCTCCATGCCTTGGCTGTCAGATGTGACAGATGTGTCAGTTGGGAGAGAATGTTCACCTGGTTACTGCTGCTCAGAGCTTAGTGACACTGTAAAACGATCGCCCAGCCTGTGTCTCAGAGCTGGCCCCAGGATTGAAATGCCAGCCCTTTCTATCCTGAATAATTCACAGATGTATCCCAAGAACTTTGAGTGTTTGAAGATAACAATGGCATTTGGTTAAGTATCTGATAAATTATTTAACATTTTCTAGTCTTCTTTTGGAAATGGAAGAACGGTTTTGGGATCTGTGAATATAGATCCAATGAGCATACTCTGCAGCTAATGGCAATCGGATGAATGTATTAAGAAAGGCTGCTTTATGGTGTTGATCATTAGACTGTTTTAAATAATTTTATTCATCGTTGCATATCATTTAATTTATACCCATAATGGGCTATTGATAAATATAAGAAACATAATGAAGCTTGATGCTGGGATATAAGTTAATGACAATAATTCAGTCAATTCACCTCAAGTTGATCTTACAAAATCTTTAAGTGGCATTCAGCTAATCAAAACTCGAACGCAGCACATTAAGCATTCTCTGAATTAAGGGGGAGAACTTGCCATGATGAGAGCCAGTAATGTGTTATTTGCAGAGCACTCCGTTTGGGTTCCAAATCAAACATGGTATAATATTAATTTTTATAATACGGTTATATATTCAAATGTACCTTAAAGCAAATTAAAGAGCATGTCACTAGTTAAATGCAAAAATGCCTTTTTATATCATGAATTATTAAAGGTACTACAAAATTAATTTTGAATGCAATATTTAATGATACAGCGATTAAATTTTAACATAATCATTGACTTATCATATTTTATACAAAATTGAAAAAATAATTTTAGAAATGCATGCAGGAGTCATAAGACAGATACACACACACACACACACATATATACAGACACACATATACACACCTGTGTATATATGCCTTTTTATATAGAAAGCCTTTTATAGGTCAAAAATAGAAAATAATTTGGCTATTTCCTCTGTTAGGCATCAGATTCACTTTCTTTGGGAAACATGTTCTTTTGTCAGTGTACCATTGGTGTAGGATGCCACCAAGGTGGTACTGGCAGACATGTGAGTTGGGAAACAAATCTAAATCCCTAGTTGTTCATCTTGAGGATCAGTCACTACTATATTTATGATAGAGATTTCCCCTAGAGAACTGGGAGTTCAGCATTGGATTAACCAAGTGGGACTTGGTGATTGGAAGTTCATGCTCTTGGGTCCATGCATATCCTCTATTCTGGCTGTGATGGCCTTATAGTTTATTAATCCATTTAGCAAGGAGAAGGCTGGCCAGAGAAAGAGGATGATTGATGACAATAGCATAACTCTCTGATTATTAAGAATCTTGTCTATCATGAGGAATTTTTTTTTGTTTTTAAGTGACTCTTAATTTTATTTGTTTTTTTTAAATTTAATTTAATTTTTTATTAGCTACACATGACATTACAATGATCTTGGCAATTCATACATTTGAATCATTGGGGTATAATTTCTCATTTTTCTAATTGTACAGATTGCAGAATCACACTGGTCATAGAGTCACCTATATATATACAGAAATCATAATGTCTATTCTATTCTGCTGTCCTTCCTATCCCCCCTACTCCTCCCCTCCCCTCCCATCATTTCTCTCTATCCAATCTAATGTGACACACTTTTTTTTTCTTTTCCTCATCACAACATCATATATGTATTCTGTATAACGATGAGGTTCTCCTTCCATCTTCCGTGCAACTCCCCTTTATCATGAGGAATTTTAATGAGAATGTACAGATGACTCAGATACATGTAGGCTCTAGGTTCTTTCTGAGGGGGCCACTCTGAAATGGAAGATCCTTCTCTGTTTCTGGGGACCTCACCATGTAGTTCTTACTAAAACATGGAAAGCACAGGCTGCTTCTTATTTCCAGGATCTGTCAGCAGGATATTATCAATGCAGTGGACCGACGTGAGGTCCTGAGGGATGATGAAATGGTTAAGGACCCTGCAGATTAAAACGTGTCAAATGGTATTGCCAACGTGAAAGGAATCATCTCCCAGGCAGGAACAAGTGACAGATTGCTTCCACGTTCTCTATGTACTAATACGGAAAAGAATGCACCAAGTAGAAGTTAGAGCTCAGGGGTAGGGTGCTTGTCTGCCATGTACAAGGCCCTACATTTCACCTCCACCACTGCAAAAAAAGGAAAAAAAATCTCTGAGTGTAAATTAATTGAAATCAACACAACTGCATCTTTCCAATCTTAGATAGTGATACTAACAATTTCAACTTCATCTAGAATACAACTGGCCTTTAGCTGACTATTAGACCAGGCAAACTTTTCTATACCAAGAGGTTTCCTACCAAAAATGGCTACAAAAGCCATTCCTTCATGGGTCATGGTCCCATTGCAGTAAATTTACTGTCCTCCCAGGGCCTCAGGAGCCCCACTTCAGAGTACTGGCTAGAGTTAGTTTTCTCTCTACTTGTCCTTGGAGTAATTTTCCCTCCTGTTTTTTGGATTATACAAATCGATTGAGGTCTTAGCTATTGATTTATTTCTTAAAACTTCATGAAAAAGAGAAAGAGAAAAAAAATTCTATTTGTAAGCCCTCTCAAAGCTCCCTGATTACTGTGCAAACTTATGCTCAATTTACTTTAAGTGGTTCTGTGCTAGCTACCACCTGGTCCAACCTGACCCCCAGAATTCTCCCCATACCATTTTGATTTCAGCTGTTCCTGAAATTGTTGCCCATCAGCAAAAAAAAAAAAAAAAAAAAAATCAGGAAAACTCCTTTTCAATATTCAGTTCTTTCCTTGCTAATCTAGTCCTAAAGATATTATAGAAGTTAATTTTATATTATGTATATATGGACACACATATGTCATAATGATCAGAGAAGTTTATTTTATATTTCCCTTATGCACACACACACAGGTATCCTAATGAAAGGGTCATTGACATGAGGAGGACTCATATAATAGACATCATCTATTGGTCCTCTCTTCTGCACTCTTCGAATGTCTTCTGCTAGGTTAGCCCAGGCTTTCTGGACTTTAGTGATGCCTGAGTGACGAAGGGTCCATGTTTCCATTAACCAACCCAAAGCATTTCAGAACTACGGATTTTCAGAACTTTATGGATATCTCACCTAAGACGTTGAGTGCAGGCACGAGAAGTTAGCAGTATGTGTGTAATCCCTTCTAGCCGAGGCAATTTTTTCTTCTAATCTGATTCTGTGGATCACCTTCCTGTGATTCTGTGGATCACAATTCTATTCCTTTGTAGAATAATAATGAAGGGCAAGATGTGCTGGAGCTTGCTATACTACTTCAAAGATGCAGCAGGAAGCAACAAGGCCCGTGGAATGGGAGTTGTTTTATTGGGTTGTCGTCCTCCTTCTCCAGTTTTGGGTCCTGCAGATGATTGTCCATATCCTGTGGGTCAATAACCCACTTTTCATCAATGCCATAATTTTCATATGATAGAGAGAGGTTCTGATCTCAACAGGTATTTTAATTTGTCAGCCTGCAAAATGAATTTCTCAAAGCGGTTTTCAGTGATCTCAGCTTCGTGAACACAGGCAGTGAGAGTCATTTACCACAGTAATAAAATACTCATCCTTTTCACTCCACAGTTGAGCCAAACCCTGGGGTATCGCATTTGTCTTTCTATCACTCTAAATTACCCAGTGTCATTGGCAGCACCCATCTCAGTCTGTAGTTCTGAATTTCTCCTTCCTCTTAAAACTCGAACATCACAGCCACGGCTCTGCCCTCCAGGTCCTCATGCTCTGAGCTTTCCTGATTGTCCAGCCCCTCTCTCAGCCTTGACAAGGGCTGTTTTTACTTTCCCTTCACTTATATTTTCCTTAGCTTTGCTAATGTTATTGGCATTTTCGGAGAATGGACTCTTGAGTTTTACTGATCAAACTATTTTTCTTCTAATAAATTGATGCAGCCCTTTTTATTTTTTTTACTTTTTTTCGTTTGACATTTCATAATTTTTTTTAACTTTTGAATTTCATTTTTACTTCACTAATTCCCTTATACTTGAAGTACATTTAAGGCTGTACAATATCTTCTGATTTCCTTCTGATCTCACCTCACAGGTTTTGAAATATAGTGCTATTCTTGCACTTAATCATTTTTAAAGAATCTGTGATTCTACATACATTTTTTGATATTTTAAACCCCAGATGTGTTTTAAAAAATAAATTTTCACAGTGGATAATATTTTTGTCAGTTTTATTTTATTTTTATTTTTTGGGGGGGGTACTGGGGATTGAACTCAGGAGCACTGGACCACTGAGCCGCATCCCCAGCCCTATTTTGTATTTTATTTAAAGACAGGGTCTCAGGGAATTGCTTAGCAGCTCACTAAATCACTGAGGTTGGCTTTGAACTCACCATCCTCCTGCCTCCGCCTCCTGAGCTGCTGGGATTACAGGCATGCGCCACGGCGACTGGCCTAAAAATTTTTTTGAATGTTAGTTTTGTGCTATTTTTGTTGGTCGTGAAACTATTCTAAGCAGCTGGGCTAATGAACTGCTTGTTACCCATTGGCACTGAGATAAGATATTCACCCCAGGACTTTAGTCAATGTTCCTCTTCCTTCAAAATAAATATTTTTATTTAATGAAGCAAAAAAGGTCAGCTGAACTGAACTGTGTGCTGAGTGATAGAACTGATCCATGGTCTGCCGTGATCTTCTAACTCCTGCAGCCTGGCAGGTTCCTAGACCCACACTGACTCTCTTTTAGCAGCTCTGCTCTAGCATACTGTGAACGTTCTTGGGGCCACTTAGTCTATCTTATAAACATTTCAATGGAATTTGAGAAAATATGGATTCTCTGTATACTACAAAACACTATAAATCTAGTAATTGAGTTTTCTTATTATGCTTTCCAATCCTCTGTATTCTTGAATTCTTTTTTGAATTTGATGTGTGAGTTTCTGTAGAAGGAATATCAAAGTCTTCCCTACCATGTGGACTTGACAATTTTTCTTCATATTCCTAATACATAGCAATATTATTCCGTTTATTGTTCATAACTGTTAAATCTTGGTGAATTGTACTCGTTATAAAAAAACACATGATTTTACTTTATTGAACTTTTACATTAAATTCTGCTTTGTCTTATTTCTATATTACCACTTTTGTTTTCTTTTGGTAGAATCTACTCAACATTTTTATTTGCTATTTTATTTTTAACTTTCCTTCATATTTTTAAGTCTGTCTTTTACAAATGGCATATATCTGGACTAAAATGTTTTTATTTACCTAATTTCAGAGTCTTAATCCAGTCACATTTATTATGGTTATGAATATATTTGTATGTGGTCTTGCCATTCTACTCAATTTTTAAAATTTTTTTGGTACCCACTGTACATTTCTTCTTTTTGTTAGATTTATTAAGGAATTTTTGTTTTGTTTCACTTTGCTTTTTAAAAATAAAAAAAAATGTGGCATATATGCACAATGGAATTTTACTCAGCAAAAAAAGAGAATAAAATCATGGCATTTGCAGGTAAATGGATGGCACTGGAGAAGATAATGCTAAGTGAAGTTAGCCAATCCCCCCAAAAAGCAAATACTGAATGTTTTCTCTGATATAAGGAAGCTGATTCATAATGGGCTAGGGAGGGGGAGTGTGAAAGGAATAGATGAATTCTAGATAGGGAAGAGGGGTGGGAGGGGAAGGGAGGGGGTGGTGGTTAGCAAGGATGGTGGAATGTGATGGACATCATTATCCAAAGTACATGTGTGAAGACACGAATTAATGTCCAGATACTTTATATACAACCAGAGATATGAAAATTGTGCCATATATGTGTAATAAGATTTGTAATGCATTTCGCTGTCATTTATTTTTTAAAAAAATCAATTAAAAAATTTTAAAAATAAAGATATTAAAAATGATGTTATTGTATTTTTTATACCTTTGTTTAATCCATTTATATTTATTTATGTGGTGATGGGGATCGAATCCAGTGCCTCACACACGGTAGGAAAGCTCTCTACCACTGAGCGACAGCCCCAGCCTTCACTTTGCCTTTTTTTGGTCCCCTGCCATTTCCTCTTTAATATAAGGTTCTAGAATTCTAGTGTACATAGTTAAAATCATCCAGAGTTCTTCTTAAGTGCAGATTCTTCTTTCACAGATCCTGTCTGTACATCTGAGGGTGTATAGTCCCTGAAATCTGAATTTTAAACTTATATAACAAGGGGTTGTATAGAAGATGGTTTTAGGATTAAAGATGAAAAAAGTAATGCTCTAATTCAAAAGTCATACTTCCCATTACTATTCTTCAAGGTATTGTTTTAAATAATCTAAATTTACACACACACACACACACACACATACCAGTCAAGAAATTACCTATTTTTATAATCTCCTGCATCAGAGCAAGTTTTCCAAAAAGTATCCTGTTACTTTCCCTTTCAACTTCCAGTTTTGAATTCATTTAACTTCTACATTATTTATTTTAATGGCATCCTTTTATATAAATCACTGCTATAGGCTCAAGAATTATACAAAAGTGCTTATAGGTTTATTCCTCATTATTGCTTCTACTTTTTTCTTTTTTTATTGGTGCATTATAATTATACATAATAGAATTAATTGTTTCATATTTATACATGCACACAATATAACAATAAAAATTGGTCAGTTTCTTTCCCCAGCATCTCCCTTTTTCTTTCCCTTCCTTCCTCCCCTTGATCTTCTTCCTCTCTTCTACTGGTCTTTTCTGTGTTCATGAAGTGCCCCCACCTACATTTCATGAGATTCCCCTGCATCTACATTTTTTTCTTTTTTCTTTCTAACTTCCATATATGGGAGAAGACATAGGACTCGACTGTCTGAGTCTGGTTTGCTTATTTCACACACTATGATGATTCATTCATTTTTCCTGCAAATGACATAATTTCATTCTTTTTGGTGGCTGAGTAAAACTCCACTGTGTATATATGCCACATTTTCTTAAACTATTCATCTGTTCACAGACACTTAGGCTGGCTCTGTAATTTGGCTATTGTGAATTGCACTGCTATAAACATGGATATGTATGTATTACTTAGTATTCTAACTCTCATTAGGATAAATGCTGAGGAGTGGTATAGTGGATCATATAGTGGTTCTATCCTTGTCTTTTGAAGAATCTCTATATTGATTTCATCATATTCTAGTTTGCAATTCTACCAACAGAAAATTACTTTTACTCTTCAAAGTCTTTTAAAAATTCCAAAAATCCAGCATGCATTTAGAAAAATCCATACAACATGAATTGATAAAGCAAAGACCGTTAACCAGACCAACAGGGTATTTGTAGGACCCCCCCCCCACCCCCGCCAAACCTGCTGAGATATCTCTTGACAATCGCAACCTTCTCTGTTCCCTGTAAACGAAGAATCACTCCCTGATTTGTCTGCAAACCATTTCCTTGTTTTACAGTTTTTCTATCTCAGCACATATCACAAATATCAACAGTTTTGCCTATATCGAAATTTTATGAAAAAAATTACATATATATATTATGTCTGACTTATTTTGCTTTTAGATTCACCATTTTTTGTGATATATAGTTGTGATTTATACATATACCCACAGTTTATCAATTATACCACTGGATAGTTGAGTTGTTTTGGATTTATAGAAGCTCTATAAACACGCTTACAACATGTCTACCAGTGCACAGGCATGTTCCACATCAATTCTGTGAAACTGTCTGAATGTCCTACAATTCAATTCAGTTTGACACTAACTACCCAGAGGTAGTGCAGACCCCACGAGATACGGACAAATTTCTTCATAAGACTGTCCCACTTCAGACATTAGCCACAAATCTTGAGCGCCACCCCTGCTTCTGTCTGGCCAGCTCCAAACTTCAAAATGCTGTTTCTATCCCAGCTACAGTTGGGCTGCAATACAGGGCTGATGCTAAGCACCTGCAGTTAGCATCAGCTCTGACAAGAAGCTCAGCCCTACCCAAGACTAGCTCCACTTCAGATGCCAACTGCAAGGCTTAGTAGGACCACATTTCTGTCCATAAATTCAGGAGTCCTCATGACACTCTCATGTCTCATGACACTGGACTAACTCACAGAACTGATTAAAGTACTATCATTATGGTTTTAGTTTTACAGATCAGGAACAGCCAAACAAAGACATGCATAGGGCAATATATGGGTGGGCAGGCAACTGCAGAACTTCCATGACTTCTTTGGAATCATCATCCTGTCACACATCAATCTGAAAGCTCCACATAGCTCCTTTGAGCCCTTCCACCCAGAGGTTTCTTTACCTAGGCATAATTGTTCGAGCCATTAACCATTTGATTGAACCCATTCTCCAGCCCCCATCCTTTACTGGAAGGTTGGGAGGTTCACAATTCTATCTCTACTGATGTGCTTGTTCTTCCTGGTGATCAGCTCCCATTCTGAAATTATACAAGGGCCCACCATGAGTCCCATCATTAGCATAACAAAGACATCATTTAGAAAATTCAAGCTTTGTATCCATAACTGGGAACAAGATGATATTTTTGTTATACTATAACAGGTAAATATTTTTTTTTTGTGTGTGTGTGGTATATACCTAAAATTGGAACTGCTGGAGCATAGTAAATGTATATCTTCAAATCTGCTAGAAAATGCCAAACTATCTTGCAAGGTAGTGATATTAACTTATATTCTCATTAGTAAAATATTTGAGAGCTCAAATTTATCTACATCTTGGTCAATACTTTGCATTATCAGAGTTTTTTTTTTTTTTGTCAAGTTGATAGATGCATAGAGCTATCTCACATTGTCCTTGTAATAATTGCTCTCCTTCATTCTTTTTTTTTTTGGTACCTAGGATTGAACTCAGGGGCACTCAACCACTGAGCCACTTCTTCAGCGCTATTTTGTATTTTATTTATTTAGAGGCAGGCTCTCACTTTAGCTGAGGCTGGCTTTGAATTCGCGATCCTCCTGCCTCAGCCTCCCGAGCAGCTGGTCGCATTACAGGCATGCGCCACTGTGCCCCACTCTCCTTCATTCTTAAAACTTTTCACCGGATGCAGAATTTTAGATTGGCAGTTGAGTTTTCCTTGACAAGGTTGAAAAACCATTCCACTATCTTCTAGCTTCATTCCTTCTCTTATGAAATCACCTCTCAGTTCTGATGCTTTTTTAACAATCTGTTTTTAAAAGTATTTTTTGAAAATATTTTTTTTAGTTGTTGATGGACCTTTATTTTATTCATTTTTATTTATATGTGGTGCTGAGAATTGAATCCAGTGCCTCACACATATAAGGCAAGTGCTCTACCACTGAGCCACAATTCCAGCTCATTTTAAAAGTATTTTCTGTTTCTGTGTGTGCATGAATATGTGAATGTCGTTATTTCACTGTTTTTGAGCTATTTTTGTATTTTTTTCTCCAGTTATGCAATGGTATACTAGGTGTGGGCTTCCATTTATTATATATCCTACTAGAGAGCTTTGTCTTAAATATCTGGACCAGTGTCTTTCTTTTGTCCTGGAAAAGTTCTCAGCCATTATCCTTCAGGTATTATTTTTTTCTGTATTGCCTTTCTTTCTTATGGGTATCTGATTAAACAGAGGTTACACTGTCCCACTCCATTTCTCTCTTATCATTTCTCATATTTTTTATCTGTTTAAATTCATCTGCACTGAATTCTGGCTATTTTTTGTGACTTAACACATGTGAGTCCAGAGGAGCTTAAGCACTGAATTACATCTCTAGTCTTGTTTGTTTTTGAGACAGGGTCTTGCTAAGTTTGCTTAGGGCCTCACTAAGTTGCTGAGGCTGGCTTTGAACTTGCGATCCTCCTGCCTCAGCTTCCTGCCAAGCCTCTGGGATTACAGGCATGTGCCACCCCGTGCCCAGCATGACTCCAGTTCTTAAGCGAATTCTTTTTATTCTTAATTTTGATAATTTAACTTTTCATCCCTAGAATTTCATTTGGTTCCTTTTCAAGTATGTAATGTCAGTTTTTCCTGTTCTCTGCAGACATTTTCAAGTTTTAAAAATTTCTTGCTAACATAGCAAGCACAGTACTTTTATCAACTGGGTTTGATAATGTCAAAAATGATGTTTTAGTGGTAATTTTTTTAATGTTACTTTTTTTCTTGGAGTCTATTTCCTCATGTACTTGATTTATTTGACTGTGTTTTTATCGCTAGAAATAAAAAAATGCTTATAGGGATTTTGGGTAGATAGAATGAATCTCTTCCTTCAGAGTGTGTGTTTACTTTAGCCAGGGATTTGGAGGGGCTGCTGATCCAGGACCGTTGTAGTCCCTATTCCAGGCCCGAGAGTCCCTGGACATGCAGTGCTGTAAACCCTGGTGACAAGATGGGCTGGGGACCTAGCTCAGTTGCTAGAGTGCTTGCCTGGCATACCCAAGCCCTGGGTTCAATCCCCGGCACTATAAAGAACAGATAAACAAAACAATGACACAACAAAAGAAGAAAATTGAAATAGACTAGAATTGGAAAATATCTTTACAGCTAAAGTAACTTCCACCGTAGCTTTTCTCTTTGGGTTTGTAGCTATTTTCAGTTTTGGCTTTGTTTTTATCTTTTTAAAATTATCTTGTTCTCCTTTTCTTCTTTCCTCCCTTTCTCCTACCATTCCCTCCCTCCTTCCTCTCTCTCTCTCTTTCTTTTTTAGATTAGGAAAATATTTTATGTAACTGTTTAGCTGTTTTTCAAACGCATTTGTCTGCCACTACTGGAAATAGGAAGTATATTATTTCTCGCATACTTTTTTTTGTTTGTTTTGCTAAAAAACACCTAGGGTAAGTTTATTATTTTCAAAAGAAATAGTACATGACCTTGCATGTACCGGGGCCTGGGTTCAATCCCCAACACCACACACACACACAAAATAAAAAAAAAAAGAAATAAGAAAAAGTATCTGAGCAGCAGTAAATATTTTTGTATATTCAAAAAATCCTGGCTTTTTCTTTACCTCTGGTTGATAGTTTGGTTGAACATAGTATTCTAGGCTTGAAATTATTTTTTTCTTAACACTTGTAGCCCTGGTGGAATTTTCTGGCCTGAATTCCCTTTGAAGTGCCATTCTCCAAGTTGTCCCCTCCCAAAGGTCAAGAGTTAGAAATCTCTGGTATAGTTCGGCAGGGAGAGGACAGCCACCGAGGACCCACACTGCTGACCAAGTAAGGAAATATTTGCATTAGTTTGAAGAATAATAATGTGTTTCTCTCCTGAATGTGGCTGGTTGTCCTGTAGAAAATATCAGGCCTATTGAGGAAGTCTGGAGTTACTTTGGGCTGTCCCCTGCTTTTCTCATCCCAAATTTTTAAGATAGGAGTCCTGTGGATGTAAAAACTCCATTTGGTTAGAGTGGATCTGGGGACAAATGCCAAAGCATTAAACAGCTGTGCATTATTAGAAGAGCAGAGGAATCATTACTGCACAGCTGTTGTATATGAAGTAGTCTAGTTAATTAATTTGCATCAAAACCTAAGTGTGCATGGGAACCAACAACCTGGAGCACACAGGCTGGTCCCTTAATGGGCCTGGCCATCGGTAGTGGTGATGGTGCCATCTTTGACGGAGCCATGGAGGTCCTAGACAGTATGACTGAGCCATGTTGTCCTAGACAGTATGATCAAGCCAGGAAAAATATATACCCGGCTTGATCATACTGACTAGGACCACAGGCCCTGGCCTAGTTCCTGTTTTTAAGATAATGAAAATTATAAGAGCTGGGTTTTTTTCCCTCTTTTTTAGGAACTGGTACTTATTGTCAAAGTCGTATTTATTGTGGGTAAGATACACAGCTACAAAGAAAAATATGGCACACGTTGCAATCCCAATGCACACAAATGGAACCCCAGCAAATTATAAAAGTAATTCAAATTAACCCTTCCAAACAACTGAGCTTTTAACATATCTTTATGCATTCAAATCAACAAATTAAAATGGTTAACAAGAAAAAATATGAATGCAGAGGTCTGGTATTGATATTTTTTAAAAGGCAACTGCTTAAGCATTTCTGTTGATTGGAACATCAATCTCTCTGCCATTCAACTTCATGATATCATCATCCTGCAGGCTCTCTCAACTACCTCTGCTGGCTGAAATTTAACCTTACTGCATCCCTTGGACCTTTGTGTTCCCCATACTGATGTCAGCAAGAGCACATGGCCACATTTGCTGAATTTGTCCTTCAGCATCTTCCAGGTAAAATCAAAAGGGAGATTTCTCCCAAATATCTGGGAAGCCTTCCTGTCCACTCCAGGTCTCCAGCTCTGCCAAAGGAACCTGAGATGCTTCCTCCAAAGTTGCCATACTCCATCTCCATGGCTCCGTCAAAGATGGCACCATTACCACCACCAATGGCCAGGCCCATTAAGGTTGGGCCAATCCTCTTCAGGCTCTATGTACTGATTCACTCGAGGCCTGTGTGCTCCAGGTTGTTGGTTCCCATGCACACTTAGGTTTTAATGTTAAATTTAGGCAAAGGAAAAAAAATGCTTTGGGAAGTAAAGAGGTACGACTGAAGCTCCTGTGGATGGTTAAGACCCCTGATAGCTGCATCTTCAAGAAAGGAGAACTAGGGGAAAACTCCATTCACTGCTAAAACAAGGGATGATAATAAAATGAGGGCATAACTAGGCTTGATGTAGGGGAAAAAAAGGCATTCCTAAAGATGGACTTCCCAGTCCTGTGGTAGTGACAGTAGTTTTCAGTCTGAATTTATTGCGTCCACAGGATGTGATAGCTCCCAAGCAAAGTTATTAAATAAATAAAAATTGCCTTTTGTGATATTTTGGTATCTTGAAAATGTATTTTCTATCTCCGTGTTTGAATGGATGCTGAACTTGGTCCCTCCATAAAATATCTGACATCCTTAAAGAGACTTTCCGTTTGAAAATGGTAGCATAATATTGATATTTTCCTTCTCGGGAATGCGAATTGAAATGCAAAGTCTATATTTGGAAAAATTAGGGACCAGATAAAATGTCAAACTACAAAATATGTGGCTTCTGAAAGGAGATAAAGTCAGGCAGGGGTGTCTCCAAAAGGAGCCAGGGAGATTGCCAGGAAAAATGCACTCAAAAATTTAAGATTACACAGTAAAGTACTCCATGAGACAACTCTGAAAAAAGGTCCAAGCTTATATGGCAGAATATTCAGAAATTTAATAACAATGTTAGAAGTCTATTATACCTTGTGGAATACTTCTACAGCAGTGCTCAGAAAAGTATTAATAACCTCAAAATATATATTAATAAAAAAGAGAATAAAAACAAACATATTAATCATCTATCTCAACAAGTTATTTTAAGACCCAATAAAAGGATCCCATGGAGAGCAGAATGAAGGAATTAAGAAGGATAAAAGCAAAAATTAATAACTTTAAAAATAGGGAAATGAGGAATAATTATTAATAAACGAAAAGCTGTCCTTTTGAAAAATTAATAGAACAGAAAAACTAATAGTTAATCCATATCAGTCAGTGTTCAACTAGGGAAGCATAATGGCTTATGTGATTATGGGGCTGCCTAGGGAAGTCGAAATCTATGGGGCAGGCCATCAGCAGGGGTAAGCTCTGCTTGAGTTAAAGCTGCAGTACATAGCAGAATTTCTTGTGAGATTCATTTTGCTCCTAAAACCTTCCAACAGATTGAGTCGCGCTGTTTTAGTCAGCTTTTATTGCCACTGTGACTAAAGGCCCCGACCACAGCGATTTTAGAGGAGAAAAAGTTTATTTAAGGCCTTACAGTTTCCATGGACAATCTGCTCCATGCCTCAGGGCTCGAGGTCAGGCAGGACATCCTGGCAGAAGAGTGTGGTGGAGGGAGGCAGCTCACAGGGTGGTCAGAGCAGAGACAGAGAGACTCCACCCTCCAGATACAAAATACATATACCCCACAGCCACACCGTCAATGAACAACTTCCTCTAGCTACACCCCACCTGCCTCCAGATACCACTCAAGTTAATCCTATCAGGGATTAATTCACTGATTAGGTTAAGGTTATCACCCAATCATTTCTCCTCCAAACCTTCTTGCATTATCTCATACGTGAGCTTTTGGGGGTTGCCACATCTAAACCATAGCACACACCTACTCAGGTTATCTAGGACAGTTTCCATGCTTGGATACTGATATAGACTTGAGTTGTATCTGCAAGTTACCTTCATGGCAACATCTGAATTAATGTTTGATTAAATAACTGGGAACCATAGTTGACCATGACCTAATCTATTCAAGAAAACAAGATGGTAGCACAAATTCCTCACTGGTGTGACTGGAAACTGGTGAGGGCCGTCTTCCTGGTTTGCAGATAACTGTTTTCTCATTATATCCTCGGGCAGTGGAAATAGGGCTGTCTCTCTCTTCCTCTTCTTGTAAGAAACCTAATCCCATATAACTTTCATCACCTAATTATTATTGAATAAATAATAATAAATTAAAAGAGAATTAAAAGAATCATAACAGGTGAATTTTTAACTCGTCTTCAAATAAGTTTGAAAACATTGACAATTTTCTAGGAATGTATAAATTTTCAAAATTGACTCCAGAAAAAGAAAAATCAGAATACTAATTTCCATCAGAGACACGCATTTTCCCAGGTGCTATCCCTTTAGAGCATCATTAAAGAACAGATGATCTGGTTGCCTTTTAGATTCTATAGAATCACTCAAATTAGAAATTTTTGTGATTTTAGAAATGTTTTAACTTCCTTGACTAGTGTTACTCAATACAGGTCTGGAAGCTCATTCTGTAGAAAAATCAAAGTCTGAGAGACAAGTATTGGGAAGAAAGAAAAATTTTGGGGCTGGGGATGTGGCTCAAGCGGTAGTGCGCTCGCCTGGCATGCACGTGCGGGGTGCTGGGTTCGATCCTCAGCACCACGTAAAAATAAAGATGTTGTGTCCACCGAAAACTAAAAAATAAAAATATTAAAAAATTCTCTCTTTAAAAAAAAACTTTATCTAGTCATCAAAGGTGTCATCAAAGATTGGAGAGGTGAGAGCCTATGTTTCAAATCAACTTCTCAACTCCAGGGAATTGAGAGTTTACAGACATAGAATAGGAATAGTGAGGGAGAGGAGAGGGGTAGGCTAATAAAGAGAAGGGATATTCATTCCTTTTCTGGGAATAGGTGAGGATCTTCCAAGAATTCCTCTCTTCACTCCTTTCATGGTTTGGTATTTCCAGTCAAGACAGCTTGTACTTGTGGCTTTTAGCCTTAAAGAGCCTTAAAGAAAAAAAGAGGCGAGGACAAATTAACCTTGTATTACAGTTCCAGAAAAACATGTCTCCAACATTTAATATGTCTATAGGCACAGTAGAAATCTGACCCAAAGTTGAAGGCAGCAAGACAGACAGACACAATAGGAAGGCAGAGGTACCAAGCCTGTCCCCCGCTGTTCCAGTCATTCATTGAAAATCTGTAGGCCCCAGTGAAGAGTCAGTGTTTTCAGCAAAAGCAGGCTTCAAGTCCCTGAGAAGTAACCTAGGCAACCGTTATCATCATAATCCACCTGTCAGAAGTGTTATCTACAGAGAAGTTAGTGGGAGTCTAATAACGTATTGCCTAGCTGTGTGACCTCTGAAATTAGTGATTTTTAGGTCAACTAAGAGCAAGTGAAGCTAGAGAATTTATTTAGATCTTTTTTCAGTAACAGCCAGACATGTGGCCACTGAGCCTTTAAATGCTGTTCTACTGAGGGCCTGGATTTTAATTTCATTTCATTTCAATTAATTTAAGTTTAAATACCCACATGTTGCTGTTGGCTACTGTACTGGCTAGTGCTGTTCTAGTGTATATGAAAGAATTTGTGTTTCCAAATGCATTTAGGAAGTGAGCACAAATACGATAAATCTAATAGAGTTTAAGTATTTCACAGATCAATGTCATTGATAATAATTGTTATAAACAGGCCAAATAAAATGATCAAACAGAAGTTAGCAGCATTTTAAAAGCATAATATCTAAGGTTATGTGGGATTCATTCTAAGCATTAAAAATGGTACCATATGTGTAAGGGCCTGGGTTCAGTCTTCAGCAACATAAAATATAAAAAAGTTCAGAAAGAGGAGATTTGTTGACATAATTTATTATACTGAGGAACTGTCTTTGTCAGTTGGGGGACTTCTATAGCAGAATAGCATAGACTGGGGCTTAAACAGCAAACATTTACTTCTCAGAGTTCTGAAGATTGGAAGTACCGGTGTGACTGGATTCTGGTGAGGGCCCGCTTCCTGGTTTGCAGATAACTGTTTTCTCATTGTATCCTCGGGCAGTGGAAATAGGGATGTCTCTCTCTTCCTCTTCTTATAAGAAACCTAGTCCCATATAACTTGCATCATCTAATTATTTTCCCCAAACTTTATCTCTTAATGCCATCTGTATCAGGGTTCTCCAGAGAAACAAAACCAACACACTATACATTCATAGGAAAAGGGATTTACTTGACTGGATCACGCAATCACAGAGGTTCGGAAGTTTCACAATGACTCACTGTAAGCCTGAGAGGACGGAAAAATCAGTAGCAGGTCAGAAGCCTCAAAGTAAGAGACAGAATAATGATGTGCCAAAGGCAAGAGAATTCCCTGTCTCCCCAAGAGTGGCTGGTGCAAATGTGGAGTCCAAAGACCAAAGAACCTCATGTGTGATAGTGTGATGTCCCAAGGGTGGCAGGAGCAGAAAATGTACTTGCTCAGGAAGGAAAGTGTGTGTGTGTGTGTATGTGTGTGTGTGTGTGTGTGCAGAGAAGCAGCAAGGAGGGAGAGAGAGAGTCTCTCCCTTTTGCTATTTTGGTTCCTCTGGGCCCCCAGCTGATTGGATGGTGCCACTCATATCAGGTCTGGTCTCCCCACACAGTTTGCTGACTCACATGTTTCTCTGGAAACATTTTCACAGACACAATCTGAAATTTCCCTTAGTAATTCTCCAGGCATTTCTTAATCCAGTGAAGTTGACACCCCCAAATTAACTATCACAACATCTTATTGGGGAATAGATTTTCAATCTTTGAATTTAGAGAGGATGTAAAAAATGAAGTTCCATAACAGAGATCAAAAGCAAAAACGAACCCGGAGTATTTCTACCATCATGAAAAAACTTTGAGCATTGTTCTAAAGATGCCAGCTATCAAAAATAAGAGAGAAAAAGGGTGAGAGAGAAAGTGAGGGAGAGGGAATTTGGATTATTTTTTGTGAAAATAGAAAGAATCAACTGAGAATTTATTCAATTGGTAAGAAAATTTAGGAAGGCGACGATACATAAAATTATGTAAAGAAAGCAATATCATTCAGATATTCAAATAACAATCTATTACGGGATATGATGGAAAGGAATTGAATTATCATAGCCACAAGAGGGACAGGTAACATTTCTAATCATCTAAAGAAATGTGCAAAATATAGTTGCAAAAAAACTTGACAACCTCCTCGGGGATATAAGGGAGGCTTGAATGAATGGAAAAGGATATTATGTTCTTGGATAGGATAATGCAAGCTAATCCATGAATTTAGTGTCAGCTTATTAAGTCTTCAGCAGGACTTTTTTTTTATTCAAAAAAGTAAGCTTTTTTTTCTCCCCAAAAAAATTCATATAGAAAAAAATAGAAGAATGGCAAGGGAACTTTCTACCATTAAACATAAAGTTGTACAAATTAAAATAAGATTGTATTAGCACATATGCACTAATGCATCAGAATCGAAAGTCCAGATATGGACCCAAATGCATATGGAAATTTAGGCTTTAATAATAAAGATACTATTTTAAAACAGTAGTGAAAAGGAAGAATACTCATTCAAGCATCTGGAATGCCATCTGGAAAAATACCACCAACAAAAACATTGCATGGTGTATCTTTAACATCTAGGACCAAATGGTTTTCAAGTGATTAAAGATTAAATGCAAAGGGGAAAAAGCTACAAATGATTAGCGAAATCAAGAGTCTTTAAGAATAATGTGGTTAGGAGAAAGCCTATCTACACATGCCAAAAATATATAACAGTCATGAAAATATTGATAAATCCAGCTATATTAAACATCCTTTATGACAGAGGCAGAGACAAAAGATAAATCATCTAGAAAAAATATTTACAAGGCAGATTACAAAGGACTGAGTTCTGTACTTTGTGAGTAGCTTTTATAGATTGTCTGGGAACAGACCAATAGCCCACTAGAAATCTAGGCAAAAGGCATGAATAAACAGTTCAGAGGAAAGGACATACCAGCAGCTCATAAACTCATGAAAAGATGTGCAACTTCCTTTATAATTGGAAAAATGCAAATTAAAACTTCACCGTGATGCTAATTCTCATCAATCAGACAAAGATCAAAAAGATGGAAAACACAGTGGGTTGGCAAGAATGTGGAGAGAAGGACACCCATTTATTGCTGTAGGAAAGTAGATTGCTACGCTCTCCGTGGCCACTGGGTTGGTGACTGCAATTTCAGGAGGATGGTTGGAGAGGAATCCAGATTTCAGGATATAAAGAAGATGAGAATTCTGTGACTATAATTCAGCACAATACTACTTTTTTATGCTAATATTGTACTATAATAGTAAAAATCACACAATGGGGTATGTTATGGCTTAGATATGAGGTATCACCCAAAAGCTCATGTGTGAGACAATGCAAGAATGTTGAGAGGTAAAACTGTTAGATGATGAGGGTTGTAGCCCAATCCTAACTGATATGGATTAACTAGGGGATAACTGTAGGTAGGCAGGGTGTGGCTGGAGGAAATAGGTCACTGGAGTCATGTCTTTGAGGTTTATATCTTGTCCTTGGTGAGTGGAGCTTTCTCTTTGCTTCTTGGTGGCCATGTTTTGAGCTACTTCTCTCTAGCACCTTTCTACCTTGATGTTCTGCCCAAAGATGGGGAGTTGGCTGACTGTGGCCTGAATCTCTGAAACCATGAGCTGAAATAAACTTGTCAGGTCTTTTGGCCACATGACACAAAGCTGACTAAAGTCACATGAGAGTCCACATCACATAGTAGCGACTCAAAATTGCATACTATGGCTTATACCCTTGTCTTTGGCTTCCCTTAGTCCCCATGAAAGTTTGTTCGTTCATTCATTCATTCATTCATTCATATTGCAAATATTTACTTTGTGCTATGTACTGGGGACTCTTCTGTTCTGCACCTGGACCCTAATTGTTGCCTCAAGCATAGCTATGTTTGACCTCCATACTGTAGGTCCAATGATTTGCTTTCATACCTTTCCATATTTATTTTGCCATTCTACCTCTGGTCTTTAAACCAGGGCAGTGGGTTAGTATCCATTCTTCCTTATGTCCTGTCCCTGTAGGAACTACCAGCTGGAATTACTGCTCACTAGGTCTCCAGTGAAACAGTAGAGGGACATAATGCCTAAGACATCGGCATAATGATGTGCCCGGTATCTGCCGTCCCAACCACAGAATATTAATTCAAAAACAAATATGAATTGATGGCATACTAAGGCACAGAGCCGGAGATAACAGCAGTTAACAAAAGAGAGAACTTTCTATTCTGATGGAATGGAGTACAAATATTCAACTGGAGAACCTCTGCCCAGGGAGCAGGGAGCCTGCTGCTTGGCAGGAATCTTCCATTTATGGCTGAAAGGGACAGACCCATTAGAAATATGGCTAAGTGTGCCCTTGAGTAAGCAATGCATTTAGTAAAGTGAAGCAGACCTACCAGGCTGGATTGGAAAATCTCTCCATGTAAAAAAAGGACGAAGGGTAACCAGGGAGGTAGATGTATGTCCTTATCTGAGAAGAAGCTGTAACGAAATGGGCATGGCTGATTTTGGATCATAACTGACGGATCAAATAAGAGGATGAAACAGAAGGAAATTCTCCCTGGAGTGCTGCAGAATGACCCTGGACACCCTCAAAAGATTAAATCAGGTGAGCATTGTAACCTTTGAGGGCCCAAACTTAATGCCAGGAGGAACAGAGAGAGCTGGAGAATGTGTGGAGATCCATTTCTTTGTCAAAAAATAAAAGAGGCATGCTCGTGGGAGCAGGATTTCTTTTAACATTTGTAATTAAATGGGTCTTAATTATTCATAGGGCGATAAGTGTTAATTGATATGAGTTAGAGAATAGGAAAAAGTCTCTTTGTATGGATATGTGTGTCCCAAAAGACTCAAAATTAAAGAACTATTTAAGGCTAGGATTCTGTCTCTGTAGAAAATGAGGAAGTGGCTGAAGAATTGTTTTAGCTTCAAGAAAAGAGGCTACAGGAGTGGATATATCCCTTTCTATTCCCAACGGAATGAGAGCTCCAACAGCTTTCCCCTGGGCAGCATCTCTCTCCCACTTTACATCTCTCAATTGTAGCCTTGGATACAGAGTATTGATAAAGGAAATCAAAGATCCAAACTGCTAAAAATCCATATTGTCCAGCTTCCATTATTTTATTCATATAGCTAATACTTATTAAGTTTCTGATGTGTCAATCACTGTATTTAGTATTTTACAAGCATCAGCTATTTGTAAATAATGTTTAAAATGAAACTATTATACACATATAGCCATGTACACAAATCAGAGGTGCATGGCTTGATGCATTTTATCATGACGTGAACAGACCCATGTAACTCTACTTAGGTAAAAAATATGGTAGACCACTTTCAGTATCTCAGAAGAATTCTGGTCTCCTCCCAAAGACTTACCCTCTATTTTCTCTATGGTTGATTTTGGATCATACCAGTTATCATATACCAGTTACCACTACCCTGACTTCTTTTTTCTTTTTTTTAATTTTTTTTTTTAGCGGGTAACAGGTATTGAACCCAGGGGCAGTTAACCACTGAGCCACATTACCAGCCCTTTGTATTTTGAGACAGGATCCATCTAAGTTGCTGAGGCTGGTTTTGAACTTGGGATTCTCTTGCCTCAGCCTTCCAGGCTGCTGGGGTTATAGGTGTGCTCCACTGCTGCTGGCACCTCTATCCTAACTTCTAACATCATAGATTGATTATGCTGATTTTTGAACTATATATAAAATAGAATCAGTTTGCATTGATTTGTGTCTTTCTTTTCCTCAAGAGGATGTTTGTGAGGTTTATTCATATTGTTCTATTTAGTAATCTATTCATTCTTATTGCATGTTCTGATGTGTAATTCAAGCACAATTTATCCACTCTACTGTTAATGCACATGTGGAAACTTTCCATTATTTGGCTAATGGGATGATTATTCAAATGAATACTATTGTACACATTTATGGGAAAATATGTATGCATTTTGGGTTATACCTAAAAAATTGCTGGGTCACAGGATACATACATATATTCACAGTTAGTAGAAACTACCACATCATTTTCCAAAGTTGTTATATACCATTTTCCATTTTTGCTAACAGTGCCTAAGAATCCCAGGTGCTCCACCTCCCCAGCTCTGGGCATTGTCTGCTTTTGAAATTTTAACTATTTTGGCAAGTGTATGGTGATACTTCATTGTGGTTAAATTTTGATTTCCTTGATCACTACTAAGGTTGAACACATCTTTACATGTTTATTTTCAATTTGGATATCTTTTTATGTGAAGGGCCTATTCAGGTGACCCCCCCCCCTTTTTTTGGATTTCTTGAAGTTTTCTGATTGATTTTTAGAAGTTTAAAGAACATTATTGGATATGAAGCTCTTGTCACCTTTTCCCAAATTAGTTCCCAGTTTCAATGGAATACCACTAAAAATTCTAATAGTTTATTTTGTGGAAATTAATAACTGGTTCTAAAATTTATGTAAAAATGCAAAGGTCGAGAAGAATTGTGAAAGTTTTTAAGTAAAAAGAGGATTATTCTACCAGATTTCAAGGCTTATTTTTAAAGTAACGGAAATTAAGACACTGTGATATTGACATATGGATAGGTAGATCAATGAAATAGAACAGAAACTAGAAAGAAACATACAATAAGTATATGGACACTTGATTTATGATAACGTGACACTGGAAAAATGGTAGGAAAAGATGTTTTCCTTAATGAGTTCTCCTGGATCAACTAATTATCCAACTAGAAAAATATGAAACCCAATCCTGACCTCAGATTATATTTAAAAGTAAAGTTAGGTGTACTGTAGAAGTAATTGTGTATGACAAAATGATAAATCTTTTGGAAGATCACATGGGAGAACATCTTCATGACCTCTGTGGCTGGTTGGTGGTGGGGGGAGATTTTTTTTTAAACAGGATATGGAAAGCACTAACAGTAAAGGAAAGACTGAAAAATTGTATGACCCCCGCCCCCCCAAAAAAGAACATTCATCAATAGACACTCTTTGCAAAGTAAAAAGGCAAGCCACAGAGTGGGAGGATGTATTGCAGGCTTCTGTGTCATCTGGCTTCTGGTGGCTTTGGACAATGGAAGTTTGGAAGTGAAGGGAAGGGAGAAGTGAGAGTGTTCATCTCTCTCATTCAAGCTTGGGTAGCATCTCCTAGGGTTCCCATTCCAATCCCAGCCTTCACTGGGTGGTCCCAACCTCTGGGTTCTGAGAACACTTCTGTATCAGGCCTCATAAGTGCCCTAACTCACATCCTTTAGGCCAGGCTTTGATTTCAGCTCAGCTGTGGTGGACGGTTCTAGGCAATTTCAACTTGCCCCAAGCTCACAGGGTCTCAACTCAAGCTCTAGCACATCTTCCACTTTCTGTCCTGGAATTTCTACCACACTGTTGAGGTTTCTAAAAACCTGTTGGGCAAGCAACAATGGGCATCTAGGAAAAGCAGGACATCAACCTCCCCAAGGTGACCCTTCACAAATGAGGAATGGAAGCTGATGAAAAATACTTTCCCCACTCAGTCCTGAGTTGGAAGATCTCCACTTAGTCCTGAGTCTTCTATGTGTTTCTCCAAAGATACTGGGTGGGAGTGAGCCTTAGAGGTCCAAAGCAGTAATTCAACAACCTATCCTTACCCTGGATTTGTCTCCTATTATCATTCTCCCAGGTGCCTCGATATAGCTCCATGAAATCACTTTCTAAATAAACGGCTTGCATATGAGCTGTGGTCTCACGCTTGGATTGCAGGGGGTTCTGGCAGGGAGCTGGGAAGCCAAGCTAAGACATTGTTTTTTCTGGCCATCTGAGTTAGTAATAGATTCTTGATGTTGTTAATCACTGGGCTGCTTCATTGTATCCTGCTGATATTTTCAGCATTTCCATTACTTGGTTAACCAATTTCCTGCATTAACTTCCCTCTATTTTACATACACAGGTTGGACTTTGTTTTCCTATAAGAACAAAAATCCATTCTGGCCTCCGCCTCCACTGTATCACCTTGTTTGCTTTTCCCAATTCTGACCCTATTCTCTCCGCATAGCCATGAACCTACATGGACTCTTGATATTTTTTGTCCTACATTTTTTTGCTATAAGAAATCGTTTGGTCATTTATCATTTCTTTGTTGCAGGACCAAGAACACACTACCAAGAACATGGTAGTCAAGTTCTTGAACTTGTGCTGACTGACTGCCTTGTGTGATGTGCACAAATCCTTATCTTCTTCCTGTTTCATTCATCACCTGCAACATGAGAACTATAATAACATTCTAGTTAGGCTTAAGTGAGTTTATTTTTGTAAAGCACTTAGAACAATCTCAATAGATGAAAAGCACTAAGTAAATGTTAGTTATAACTGTGACTCTAAAATCTACATTTCTAATTTTGTTTTCTTCCTTAAGTGGTAACTCTGCATGTCCTGATTCATCAGGAATATTTCCCTTAACAATCTTCATGAATTAATTAATTTCATTTACTCACTTCAGATATACTTGCTGAATGTCTATTATATTCCTTATTTCCAGTTGTAGGTCTTTGTCATCTAAACATTTTGGAAACCAAAATTCTTCATCTTATCTTTCTATCAGTAACTCTCTACTGTCCCTAAAGATAATTTTTTATTCCTAATGTTTCTAAAATTTTTGATAGTGTCAATAATTTTACCAATTCCCTTATAATAGTTGTAAAAATAATAACTATAATAAATTGTGGGGTAGCTTAATTTTATAAGGCATTTTCATGTATGCAATACAAAACTACAAATGTGTTCAAGGCAGGATTAATGTCTATATTGCATATTCCCAGTAGTATAATTTATAGAAAATAATCAAGAAATATTTGTTATATAAGTTATTTTATATCTTAACCTTGGGAAATATAACAAGAAATATTATCTTCGATTTCCACATGAGACAGAAACTTCAAGAAGTTGGGTGGACCATTCCCTGTTCAACTTCTTGACCTCATAATTAACACAGTATCCAAATGATGGAGTAAAAACTTCCATTAGTTTTGAACAGTTGGAGTTACTTTTAATTCATTTACATCCTTCATCATCTTTGCTTATGGATTCTTCCTTTGACTTGTATCTCTACTCTGGATTTTGATACACCATTTTTATTTATATTCTCCAACCACATCTATGGTCCTTCCCTGGTTTGCAGGCTTTCAGAACTCGAATCTATTGCTCACAGGAGCTCAGGTAAACCTGAATAGAGTGCTGTGGTGGACAGCAGAGAATCTGGGTGACAATATGGAGCTTGCTCATAGCAACCTTTCTGACCTTGACTATGTCACTTAACCACTCTGGGTCTCAGTTTCCTTATACAAAGAATGAAGTGAAGGTAGAGTTACAGGATTTGCCTGATTATTTGTCATGGAAACAGTCCGGTTATGTGATACCCCTCTGCTTCTCTACCTGTCTATCACTATCTTTCTACTTCAACTTAATGTCCCCCAAAGCCTAGCTTGACCTGTGATGATAACCTCATATTGTCTGGGTTCCTTCTCCATCTGACAAGTCTCTACTCAGGCATATGAACACAACTGGCTCATTATCTATGTGTGTCTTGTGAGGGTTTCTGTATAAGAGGGTAGGGGAGCACTAGGTAGGATCACCACGGTCTCTTTCCTTCGAATAATCAGAACCATACTTCTCATTTCTTAGTACTATCCTGTCTTCTTTTGCATGCCTTTGTTTTATGGGCCAGGGTATTATGTGCATATATTTTTATTTATGTCAAGTTACATCACAGTCAATGTTAAGGTCAGTCTTCCAAAAAACAACAACAACAACAACAACAACAAAAAAAACAAAAACACAAATTACATCAAAACTCAAAGCGTTATCATTAAAGAAAATACATCTTTGTCTTTGAAGGTATTCTTGTCTTTTCTTTAGTGTTAGTGAGTTAGGGTGGGCTCGAAAGTGATTTTATTGTGTATATGATTCTCATTTTTATTATATGAATTATATAAAATAAAAATTCTCCTTTTTATTATGTTTATTATAACCTAGTCACAACCTCTTTCCAACCCTGCAGTTCTGCACAGTTTCAATGTTAGACACCCCTTCCTCTGAAGTCTAGAAGTACTTCTGTATAAGGAAGTTGACTTTAAGGAAAATTGCAACATACCATATGAAGCAAGTCGGAAAAATATATGCAAAAATAGTATGGCGATCCAAACTGAAAACACCGCAGGGAAGAGAACTCAATAGGCGTGAAAGATGATGGAAATATTCCTATTTGTCAAAGAATTAAGACAGCAAATGATGTGTATATGAAGGCAAAGCACTCAGAGAAAAAAAAAGGGAAACTAAAGTGGGAGGTAGAATACGTCCTGACAGCTTGAGACTGCAAAGGAACAAGATATTCATACTTCAGCTCCAGGCCTGCAGGGAATCTTGCTTGGTGGAGAAATTCAAATAGGTGATACAGGTAATCTTCTGTAAATACGATTTATGTGTAAATGATTCTGTGGTAAAAATAACCTGTGGCCACTTCTCCTGAGGTCTTTGAAGGCAAATGATTTCAAGGTGCTAGCAGTGGATTAAGTAATCTCTTAAGTAATTTATGATAATCAGACATTTAAAAAAGTATGCGATTTGGAAAACAAAACAAAGCATAAAACTCCCCAAACCCAACTTGCCTACAGGGTAGTCAGTGTTTCCAGGAAAAGAATAGAAAAAGTCTGTGCTTTTATTTTTTTTCTCCGGTGAGGTACATCTGTGCTGTTTCAGGCACCAGCTTCCAATGAAGCCTAACTTCAAGGGCATCCTATCCTGGCCTGCTGGACCATGATGTTCCCATGAACATCAGTCTATGTGTTCCAGAAAAATAAGCAGGAGGTCATTAACCTGGTATTATCTCTGTATCTGGTAACCTTACACAGCAAACTGAAACTCAGAAGCATTCCTTATAGTGGATTAATTTTTAAGAGCATTTTTTTATTGGTGCATTACAATTGTACAGTATGGTGGGCTTTGTTGTTACATATCCATACATACACATGCCATAATTTGGCCAATTTCCTTTCCCAGTACCTCCCTGTTTCCTCCCCCTGGTCTCCTTTCTCTGTTCTATGCTCTCCCTTCTATCTTCATGAGAGCCCCCTCTTTTTATCCTTTATTTTCTCTAACTTCCACATGAGAGAAAACACAAGTTTCTTGACATTCTGAGCCTGGATTATTGTGTATAACATAATGCTTTCAAATTCTATTGATTTTCCTGTGAATGACATGATTTTATTCTTTTTTTTTATGACTGAATAAAACTCTAGTGTGTGTGTGTGTGTGTGTGTGTGTGTGTATTCACTGATGGACACCTAGACTGGTTCCATAGTTTGGCTATTGTGAGTTGTACTGCTGCTATAAACGTGGATATGTGTGTGACTTAGCTGACTTAGGTTCTTTTGGATAAATACTGAGGAATGGTATAGCTTGGTTGGGTTATATCCATTCCCAGTCTTTGGAGGAACCTCCATACTGATTCCCACAGTGGTATAACCGATTAATTTTGATTAGAATTTCAGCCTATCACAGACAGCCACCTAAACAACTGGTGATAACACCAAACCATACCCCAATAAGTCAAATGCCAATCAAGTCATTACTTTGCTCCCATTTTCAGCTTACAAAAGCTTGCTGTTCACCCTGCTGGAATGGGGCTCTCTGAATTTCTTCCAGTTTAGAGGGTTGCTGAATTCTTTGTTGAATAAACTCTGTTAAATTTATTTTTTTCTAAAATTTTTAAACATGAGACAGAAAAGGGGAGATTCAGCAGGGGAAAATTCTTGGTCTTCCTGCCTTGTGCAGACTCATATCCCTGGGGAAGTCTTTGCTTCCCTAAAGGTGGGCTTGGGTTTCCTAATAGATTCTGGACCCCAGTTTGGGTTTGCAGGCTCATATGGGGATGAGGCTAAGAAGCTAAGCAGAGTTTCTTTGACTGTTTTCTCCACATCAGAACTCGTGGTTCTTGGTGTATGGTACCTCTTCTTGGACCATCTCTTTTGTTCATGGTGTCCCTGGGGAGTGTTTTTATTTTTATTTTTGCCTTTGATATCCCATCTTTTAAATTCATTTATTTTTTATTTGTTCTCTTTAGTTACACATGAGAGTAGAGCCTATTTTTGACATATTTACATAAACACGTAGTATATCTTATTCTAATTAGGATGTCAGTCTTATGGATGCATATGAGGGTGAGATTCGCTATAGCATATTCATATATGTACAGAGGAAAGTTACGTCAGATTATTTCCACTGACTTTTCTATTTTTGATATCCCATCTTAACATGCTTTTTCATCTTTGTTAAAATTTTGTTTTATCACAATTTTTCTTCCTTCATTTTTCTTATAATTCCTACACTTCCTTTTTTAAAAAAATATTTATTTTTTAGTTTTTTAGGTGGACACAATATCTTTATTTTACATTTATGTGGTGCTGAGGATTGAACCCAGTGCCTCATGCATGCTAAACGAGCACTCTACCACTGAGCCACAATCCCAGCCCCCTACACTTCCTTTAAGAAACCCCTCACCATGTTTTCCTTTGCTTTATTGACTCTTAATAGGTCTAGAGCGGTGTTTCTCAAAGTATACTTCTCATATAACCTGATTAAAGATACCTGAGGTTATTATTAAAGACTGAAAACCCCAGGTTATTCACCTTCAGAGCTCAGGACTGGCTTCACAGGTGTGCAACCCGTGAGTTGCTCAGGATGCTGGGTTTAGAACAGCCCTGCACTTGGTTTAATGTACATTTTGATAATTTTAAACAAGGAGCCCTGCATTTTGATTTTGCACTGGACCCCTTAAATTATGTGGCTGGGCCTGTCTTGAAAGAGTGTGTGGGGTATGTTTGCGCACATGCACGTGTGTGGGTATATATTTGAGGGGAGTGCTATAACTATCCATTTTGAAGAAACAAGTATTCCCTGGCTTTCCTCAAAAGCCTTCCATGAAGCTGGGTTCAGTGGTGGACACCTAAAACCCCAGCTACCCAGAAGGCCAAGACAGGAGGGCTTGCAAGTTCAAGGCAATTTAGCAAGACCTTGTCTCAAATAAAAGGATAAAAAAGGATGAGGCTGTAACTCAGTGGTAAAGAACCCTAGGTTCAATATCCAAGTACTGCCAAAAAAGAAAAGAACAACAACAAAAAGCAAAAACAACCCTCCTATCCCCTACTACAAGACTTTAAAAAAGTTAATTCTTAATTTGGTGAGGATATGAAGAAAAGAACAGTCTCACTTATTACCTATGGTAATGTAATTTTCCTAGAGGGAAATACCCACCCACAAACACACACACATACGAACTCACATACATATATACACACACTCTTAAAAAGTTCTCTTGGATTTGAAAATTTGAAATTCAAAATCTTAGTGCATTACTTTCCATGTCTTTGCTCTTAGGGCTATTTATTTAGTTTTGACGTTTATTGCTTATATTTACAAATTTTATTATTATTAAGGTAATGCACACCATAGTTTAAAAATCAAACAATACTAAAATGCTTGTAATGAAAAACAGCAGTTTCCTTCTTTATCCCTCCTCACTGCTAAGCCCTAGTTCCTACAGGCAATTCATTTAGCTTTGTTTTCTGGTATTTTACGTCTCTGTTTTTATGCTAGTTCTCTTCTTGATTTATCAAATTCAAGTAATCCATTAACTTCTTGTTATAATACCAATGGTTTAGTTTTCTCATGCCTCCCCACAATCATTTCATTCAATTTAATGTATATCTATTTTGCATATATTCTTAAAGATGTGTTGATATGCCTCCACTATCTGGTTCATAAAAATTATGTTTTATACTTAATTGCACCTTACATTTTTTCACTGAGCATTGTGTGTTTAGGATTCATCTGTGTTGGTTTGCACTTGCACATGGACGGGCTAGCACGTGAAGTTTATTCACTTCCATGTTGTTGGTAATAGAAAAAGATTAATGCCAAACTGTCTGTTAACGGGGGATGGATTAAACTAATAAAATACACAGTTAAAAGCATGCGCTGGAACTTGTTGCAGGATAGGTGCAGGTGAATCAAAAGTTCCTTGCTAGATGAAAACTGGGGATCACTTGGCTTGAACCTCTATGTGGGGCATGTGAAGTGTTGAAGTGTTCATTCTTGTGGAGGTTAGCCGCTGACTGGTAAGGTGCCCGGGATTACCGAGGTGCTCAAACGATGCCCCTCCCTTTCTGTGATTCTTTAGAGCAGCTTGGCCATTACTTCTTGGATACCAATTCCTCTCTGGGAGCATGTTTCTTCTCTGGATCTCAGGCTTTCATATTTTCTTGTCCTTTATCTACCTCTGGACTTCCATCTCCTTTTATCCCATTGGGAGGAACTCCAAGAGCCTGTTAAAACAGAACCTAAGTCATTAACAGTAGAAAGAAGAAATATCTTCATTCTTTATAGGCTAATCCTTCTATAAGAGAAACGAAAAAAAATGGCTAAATGAACCGATATGTAGTTAAATAATTATACACTACTATATTTTGCTTATCTTCACGCTCTTTTCTCTTTCTCTATATTCCTTTTGCCAGAGGGGAAGGAAGTTTGAGGAGAATGATTATAGATAAGGAGTCAAGGAAGATAAACTAGCCCATAAATTAGGGATAGCACAGATCTCCAAATGAAGACTGGTCACATGGTGATTAGTTGTGAACTGGAGGTCAATACCTGGGTCTGGGGTCTCCAGCTGGGATCTCACTACTTTGGCTACTCACTTAGAAGTTCAAGTTGCTTCTTATTGTGAATGTTAATTAAGCCAAATAGGAAGGTCGCCAACCACTCCCTCACCAATATTTAAAGAGTCCTAGGGATGCAGCCTCTGTACTGGGTGCAGGAAAGATGTGGGCCTTGGGTGAAGACTGGAGAATGTCTCATTTTGTTCCTCTAGTGATGGGTCTAACACTTAATCGGGCCCAGTGAGGATGTACCTGCTGGATTTTGGAATTGGATTCTGAAAGGTTTCTCAGAGGTACAGGGATTGGAGAGTATTCCCAAAGGTTTCAAAGTGCTGGCAAAGGAACTAGTAGTAGGTTGGGGGTGGGGTATGACATGATTAAAATGATGGGAAAGGATATCAGATATGAAACCCGGGTCAACGATCTATTCTTCTCTACGGCTACCTGAGAAAGAACAGATTTTAGTAATCATACAAGTTTTATATTTCCTCAGTGATTCCCACTTTCCTACAAACCTGGTTGGGTGAGTCTTTTCTTGACTAAGTAAGAACAAAATATTTTTGCAAGCATAGGAGAAGTTGTAAGAAGGCCAATGCTATGGTTTGGATATGAAGTGTCCCCCAATAATCTCATGTGATAGACAATGTCAGAATGTTCTGATGTCAAAGGATTCAGTTATGCCAACTGTAACCCAATCAGTGGACTGACTAATCCACTTGATGGATTAATAACTTGAAATAAATTATTAATTACTGGGTAGGCAGGGGGGACCTAGCTGGAGGAAGTAGGTCATTGGGAGCATATCTTTTGTATATTTTATATATTCAGGCACAGAATAATGGAGTCTGCTGACCATGGACTGAAACATCTAAAAGTGTGAGTCCAAATAAACTTTTCTACCTTTAATTTTTTTTTTTGGTACCAGGGATTGAATTCAGGGTCACTTGTTATTGAGCCACATCCCCAGCCCTTTGTCTTTAATTTTTATTTTGAGTCAGGGTCTTGCTAAGTTGCTTAGGGACTCACTAAGGTGCTGAGGCTAGTTTTGAATTTGCAATTCTCCTGCTTCAGGATCCTGATCTGCTGAGATTATAGGTGTGTGTCATCAGGCCCAGCTTACGTTCTTCTCTGGTATTTTGGTCACAAAGATGAAGAGCTGACTAACACAGTTGAGATCCAGGCTTCATTCATAGCTCATCCCTATTCTTTGCTGCCAAGCCCCAATCTTTTCCATGCAGTTGTTCTCACTCAACAAATGTTTATTGAGCACCTATAAAACGGCAGGGACTGTCCCCGGCATATGTGACTAACACAATTTTGAAAACATGCATAAATCTCTCACTTTTGAAGGTTGAACAAAATCCTTATATGTTACTAGGTGAACTCCATTGGGCGCTAAACAATTTGACAAATCCTATTTCTGTGTAATCAGCTTATTGATCACTTTTAACACAGTTGGATGGATAGAAACCGTTTGATTTTTTTTCCTCCAACTTCTGTTTTCAATGATGCTCTGTAGAATTTAGAATTTCTATTTCCTGCATCTTACTGCAATTTTGAGCCAATTCCATAATGTTTTTCTGTCTTTCAATTATTAAAAATTGAGGTTCCCTTCTAACTCTCTCTGCCAGCCTTGGCAATGGCTAAAGTTGTGCCTTGCAGAATGTGAAGACCAATGGGGACAATGACATGTTCTTCTGATGTTCCTCCTTCTTCAGCCGTTTGTATTGAGAGCAGCAATGAAAAATATGGGGGTTTACTGTTTAAGTATTTTTTATCATTTTCAGCAACTTGGAGATTGGGCTATGAAATTCTTCCATTGCTTCATAACTTAATTCCTCAAGGTTTCGAGGTGAGGAAGGAAAGAAAGGGACAGAGAAAAGTTTCTATTAATCTAATCCATAGCCTTGTTTGTAGTCTCCTAGGAGTTGTTGTCATGGCTGTCATTGACACTCTGATGATGACAGACTGACACACCGGACACTGTCCCTGACACACTGATTTTGTGATTTTTATGGGAGGCAGACATCTAAATGCCAGCCCTGGCACATGCATGGGTTCTGTGGAGGGCACTACCAAGACTTCCAGACAGTTCCTTGACATGGGAATGCAGACTCTTGCCTTTTTCATATCCTGCCTTCAGAAGACATGTATAACCTTGTTTCTGGTCTCCTTTGCCTAAGTGGTTCAGCTGACCCAAGAACTACTAGATGGGGAGAACCTTTGCTGCTGGATGGTGGGCATATTTGCCAAGAGCAAGATAACTCATGGTTGGGCTTTGGGGCCCTGCGAAGGTCACAGATGCAAGGTAGCACATAAAATTTCAGGTCTAACAAAACATCCAGCTATCTCTCTGGTTCCTTTCCTACTTGTCTTCTAGGACCAGGGTCAGATTGTTTAGTTTCCTGCAAAAGCAGACATCCATAAAGAAAACAGAGTTTGCTGAGCAAACTCTTCTCACAGCATTGCCTCATATCTGAGTGATTTTCCAGCTTGTGGAAAATTAAAGAATGGGAATGGATGGAGATATCACCACAGCATGCTTCCAATACTATCACAAAAATAAGTGAGATAATCAACTTAAAAGGAGGGGAGGTTTATTTTGGCTCACAGCTTTGGAGGTTTCAGTTCACGGTCAGTCATCCCCTTGTTTTGAGCCTGTGATGAGATGGTATATCATGATGGGGGTCCCATGGTAGAGCAAGCTGCTTACTTCATGGTGGTCAGGAAGTGAAAAAGATAAAGAGAAGGGACCAAGTTAGAAAGTGGGCCAAAGACATACCCCCATAACCCCAGAAGATTTCTCACTAGGCCCCACTTCGTAAAGGTTCCACCTTCTTCCAATATCACCATGGGCTGGGACCAAGCCTTCAACACATGGACCTTTGGGAGACACTTATCCAAACCATAGGATGCTTCCAGGTTGCTTCCACCAGTCCCTAATCTGGCCCTTTGTTAGACTGAGGGTGGGGGTGAAGTGTGACGAGAAGGATGACAGGTTGTGGTCTGATTGAGAGTAGAAAAGCTGGTTCTAGGGTACCTTAACAAACTCTGAGGGAGACAGCAGACCCAAAATGCTAGCCACCATCTGTTTTAGTCAGTTTTTTTTGCATTACTGTGATCAAAATACCCAAGGAGAACAACTTAGTAAAAGAAAAGTTTATTTGGGGCTCATGGTTGAGGTTCAGTCATGGTGGGCTGACTCCATGGCTTTGGGCCTGAGGTGAGACAGAACATAATAGCAAAAGGGCATGGTGGAGGAGCACTCTTTTGTTCATGGTGACCAGGAAGAGAGAGAGAGAGAAGGGAAGGGTCCACAGGGAAGATGCCCCCTTCCAGAAAACATCCCCAGTGACCCACCTCCATCAGCCATGCCCCACTGCCTACAGTAGCTGCCCAGTCAGTCCATTAAGACTAGGATGAATTGATTGGATCACAGCTTTCACAATCCATTCACTTCACCTCGGAATATTCCTACATTGACACATTTGAAATTGTGGGGACATCTCGCACAAACCATTACACTATCTTCAAAATGTGTCTTCTTTTCAGCTAGGGCATTGATTCTGGGACATCAAGAACTTCACAGAATATAATTTCACACATGTTCTTTGAAGATGTGTCTTTAACAGGCTATCTCTAAAGGCAACTGGACCCAGCAGGGGAGAGCCCACCGATGACCTTGTCACCTTGAGGATTAACCTGTTACCTCTCCTTTACTATCCACCTAACCATATTTCCAGCATCTTCAGAGGGGTGGGATTAGAAGATGAGAACGCTTTGTGTTCCAACTTCTGTACTGAGATACTCTGGATACTGTTATGAGACTGTGATACAGGATGTTGGTCATAGCATCATGTGACACATGGGGTTGGCCATCAACTCACTGCCCCCCACCCTCATGAGTCTTCCAGTCTGACCGCAGGTCGTCGAGGACATCCTACTCTTTTCCCTCTGCTCCTTTGTTACTATCTTCTAATTTGGAGAGAACATTCTAAGAATGCTGGTGGATGGGAGGGGAGATTGAGTGAAAGCACCCCCACATATGCATATGGACAGCAGCCTTCTGGGATGAGTAGAGGCCTCCAGCAACCCTGAGTTGAATTTTTTTTTGTGGCCCCCAAAAAGAGGGTCAGAGGAAGGGTAGTGGGACACTTTCCTCTTCTGCATAATAGCTACTGGATCTCAGATCCAATTGCAGTTAAATCTGAGGGTCTGTTTTTTCTTTTTGTGTCTTCATACCTGTACTTTGGATGATAATGATCGTCACATTCCACCATCATTTATAACCCCATGCCCCCTCCCTTCCCTCCAACCCTTATGCCCATCTAGAGTTTGTCTATTCCTCTCATGCTCCCTCTTCCTAACCCATTATAAATCAGCCTCCTTATATCAGAGAAAACATTCGGCATTTGTTTTTTGGGGATTGGCTGACTTCACTTAGTATTATCTTCTCTAACTCCATTCATTTACCTGCAAATGCCATGATTATGTTCTCTTTTATTGCTGAGTAATATTCCATTGTGTATATATGCCACGTTTTTTTTTATCCATTCATTTATTGAAGGGCATCTAGGTTGGATCCACAGTTTAGCTATTGTGAATTGTGCTGCTATAAACATTGATGTGTGGCTGTGTCCCTGTAGTATGCTGTTTTTAGGTCCTTTGGCTATAGTCCAAGAAGAGGAATAGCTGGGTCAATTGGTGTTTCCATTTCCAGATTTCCAAGGAATCTCCACACTGCTTTCTAAATTGGCTGCACCAATTTGCAGTCCCACCAGCAATGTACAAGTGTACACTTTTCCCAACACCCTCGCCAGCACTTGTTGTTGTTTGTCTTCATAATAGCTGCCATTCTGACTGGAGTGAGATGAAATCTTAGAGTGGTTTTGATTTGCATTTCTCTAATTGCTAGTGATGATGAACATTTTTTCATATACTTGTTGATTGATTGTATATCCTCTTCTGAGAAAATCTGAGGGTCTTAACATCCCCATTCCCTCTTCTATCTACCAGGGGGCATTAGTACCTCTTGATCATTAAAGATCTTGAAAACTAGTGCAGAGAGCCCCTCTTCTTCCCATATCTTGTTCTTCTTATAGTTCATTTTTATTGTCATTACTCTCCTCAGATTCCATCTCATTAGCTGCTCCTCAGCATTCTACCTTAGGGGCACTTCTGATTTTCTGCCCATTTTCCATGGGAAAACTCATTTATTCACATTTTAAAAATTGCTATCTATATATTTGTGATTCCTAAATACATCTCTAGCTCAGACCACTATCCCAAATTCCAAATCTATGAGTATTTCCTAGATATCTCCATTTGAATATTTCGCAGTCACTTCAACTTGTACATGTCCCAATTGCAGCTCATTGTGTCTCCTTATTCCCCAGTTGCTTCTCTCTTGCCATTCCTTGTGTTGGATAACTGTACCCCCAGTGGCCTATGCAACACAGTGGCTTACCAAGAAACATCAATCTTAGCTCCTACAGTTTTCTTAGATCAGTCAATTTCTCTCATCCTCCACCCAAGCCTGGTTCACCATCGCCTGTCTCTTTAGTCTCAAAATAGCTTCCCAACCAGTCTTCCCCATTGATAATCTGTTTTCCCCTCTGCTAGCAAGGTGAGTTTTCAGGATGAGAAGTAAAATCATGTCATTGCTCTTACTTAATGATGTACAAATGCTCTTCATTGTCTTTACAATATGCACTCTCTAGTGTGCTTATAAACTCATTCATTATGTGATTATTACCATCTCTCCACTTGCTCTCCTGCCTATGACCCAGCTCTTTAAACTTTCCATAATTTAAATGAGTATCTTGCTTTCTTTTGCAATTGCTGTGTCTGCTGCCTGGAATATACTTTTGATATTCCCTTCCCAGACTCTTTTGCAGAGAGTGTCATCCAACGGACTCCTACTGAATCTTCAAGTTTTAAGCTTAAACTACTTCTTTTGATAGCTCTTCCCAGCCCCTTTATTTTATTAGAACCCACCAACGTGTGTTTCTATAACATCCCATATTTATCCCATCGTAAGATGTATCACACTTTATTGTAAAAACTTGATTCATCTTTGAACTCCTCGGCTTCTCTATTAGGCAGGGGCTATGATATCCTAATCACCACTCTAGCCTCAGTGTCTACAAGGTGTCTGCATACAATGTACTTTTGACAAATGGACTAATGTGGGTATTTGTACAGAGCCATGTAGATGTGCATATATCCATGCTTACACATACCTACATCTCTGTGGAGATATAGTATGTGTCTTTCTATCTGTTTTTCCCAGGTTCTGTGGCATGGTAGAAATACAGGATTTGATGTTAGGCGGGCAGTTCTACTACCTACTAACTACATGGCAGTTTACTTAACCTTTCTAAAACCTATGATGATGGGTAAAATGACATCTACCTCCCTAGATACTATCATTACCCTGTTTTATAATTCTGGAAATAGATGCATGGAGAAGATAGAACTCTAGTGAGTGGCAGAGTCAAAATTAGAATGCAGGGACTCTGTAGATCCTTGTTCTTGACCTCTATGCAATTCATTCTCTCTCTCTCTCTCTCTCTCTCTCTCTCTCTCTCTCTCTCTCTCTCTCTCTCTCCTTTACAGGTAATTCTATATGTAATCAGGTAGTTTTATATTTTCATCTGCTTTACTTACTTTACCAGTTTGGAAATAGCCCATGAGAAAGAAAAGTCGTTGCTATAGTTCAGCACACTGACAGCTTAGCAACATGACAGATTGTATTACAAAACCAAGAGACAAAAAGATCATGAAAGGGAAATATGAAATTTCTGAAGCAGGAGATTTCTGTGAGCTCTTGACAAAAAGGACAAAATCTGCCATCTTAAAGCTTGGGTGCTTCCACAGGACAGCAGAGCAATGGACACTCCTTGTCAACTCACCAAGTCATCAGGAAGCCTTTACAAATGTGCTCATTATGCCTTTCAGTTTTATATTTAACAAACAACATACTGAGGTGTGTCTTATGTCAAGAACTGTCTAGGCACTGGGGTTACAGAAGCGGTCTTCCTCCTGAAGGGTGTGTTGTGTGAGAAGGGAGGCAGAATTGGAAATAGCAATTTGGATACATTGCCAAGGCAGAGACAAGCTTAGAATGTGGGGGTTCATAGGTGAAGTATCAATAACTTATTTAAGGAAGACTTTTTTTAAAAAAAATTCTGATATTGGGAACTAAACCCAGAGGAGCTCTACCACTGAGCTATATCCCCAGCTCTTTTTATTTTATTTTGAAGACAGCATCTTGCTAAGTTGCCCAGTCTGGCCTGAAACTTGGGATCCTCCTGCCTCAGCCTCCCCAGCAGTTGGGATTACAGGATTACAGGAATGCAGTACCACACCCAAAGGAAGAATTTTTTTTGGTAGAAAGGATGTCCAGGATGAGACCAGAGTAACTCAAAATGGGGAAGATATGTCTTTCAGGAAGATCAAGGATGAGAGATGGTGGTGATATAGTGAAAAGCATAAAGAGTTTGAAGTTAGCTGGTCGATGTTGGTATCAATTCTTATCAATTACCATTGTGTAACATGAAGCAAATCAGTCAACTTTTCTACCATTCACTACTAAAAAGTGGGGCTATAAGTGCATACTTTGCAAGGTTATTTGAAGGATCAAGTAGGGACATTATATTTGAAGATGGTTTTAAAGTGCCACACAGTATGAAATTGAAGTATTAAGTGAAATAATGCACTTAGCATAGTGCTTACCTGTAGTAAATCCTCAATAAATGTTACTGCCTTCTTTACACTCTATTGCTATGCTGTTTTGGAATTCCTGTACTCTTCAAAGATGAGTTTCTAAAAAGCTGGATTCATCTGACATCTACCATTTATCTATTCTTCAGACTCATCTGCTGCTTTCCCTCTTTTCTCATTTTTCAAGGCTAGGTGCTCTGCTCAATCAAGGTTTTTATTTTCCTGGGGGGTTGGTGTTTTCATGTCCATTTTCTTGCCTCGTCACTGTTCTTCCTTGCAAAAGAAAGAGGGGGTTGGGAAATTAGGGGGTCAGAAATTTAAGTATTTGGACCCTAGCAACAAAAGAGGCTCGAGTATAATTGGAAATCTAAAAGTGTAGAAGGATTTTCTGGTCTTATAATGGACTTATTTTTCATTTAGCCAACAGTATAATTAGGAAATGTTCTGATTCTTGATGGTATATGGAACATCACTCTATTTAAAAAAAAAAACAACATTTCTTTTAAGTAAGTTTCAAAGATTGTATCCTAGTCTGGATAGGAATAATTTTCTTGGTAAATCCGTGACCTTTTGGAAAGAGCTCTAGTGCTTTTGGGTTTGGGTTGCTAAGGGATTAATCAGTGCAAGGGACGAAATCAACACTGGGGATGAGAGAGGTTTTTAAACAGCTGAGAGTTGGCTTGCAGAAAATCCAGGGTAGGTGGAAAAACAGACCCACATGATCCTTCCACTGTGGATCTGCTTAAGGCTCTGTATTTGTCTTTAGGTGAGGACCAAATGTCAAGGACAGAAACAACAGTAGGGGCTGTGACTGGGATGTCTCATGACCCCTCCACAGTTCATGTAGCCAATTAAATTCCAATGTGGTAGTATTACAAAGTGAGCCTCGTAGGAGGTAATTAGGTCCTGAGAGCAGAACTCTCAAAATGGAATTAGCAGCCTTATAGAAGGGCTAGAGGGACCAAGTTAGGGTGCCTTCTGTTCCCCCATTTCTTCTGCTACATGAGGATCTACTGTTCATTCCTCCTGGAGTGTGTAGCAATAAGGTACCATCCTCAAGGCAGAAACTGAGCTCTCACCGTACACTGAACCTGACAGTGCCTTGATTTTGGACTTCACAGCCTCCAGAACTATGAGAAAAAAAAATTTTTTCTATTGTTTTAAATTACCCAGCCCCAGGTATTTTTGTTATAATGGCATGACTGATCTAAGACAGCAAGGTGCATCTAACTGATCAAATCATAGCAGCAAAACGTAGAGCATTGCACATAGTAGGTCTTCAACCATAAAGGGAGGGATTAATTATTTAGCACCCATTTAGCAGAGCACTGTCCCAGGAATGGTGCATAATAATGAGAAAAACAAGTTTCTACTCCTAAAATGCTTTCGATTCCAGTGTCAGAAACGAGAACTGAAAACACAATGAGAAAACCTTTAGACTGATATAATTTCCCAGAAGGAGCTTCAGGAACACATATAAAAAAGCAACTAATGGTCTGGGTGGGAGTGGGGAGAAGGATGCTTCTGAAAGCAAGGAACATAGTATTTTCACTCAATAATAGTCTGCACAAAATAAATAGGTAACAAAGATCAAAAAATTACTTTTGATGGCCAGTGAAGTGGAATTAAAAGAATTATATTCATTGATGGGTACAGAACACTCACAGCCTTCTAACTCCAAGTCCTCTACCTTTCCACCATATAATGCAATATCTTATTATTTAAAAAAAATAAAAGCACACATATTTATTTAAAAATTGGACACACAGTTGAACCACTAGGGAACAGAACTGGAGAAAGAGATGTTTCTCCTTTAGTTTCTGACTCATCTTTCCTGTAGCTCTTGTTCTTGGGCTCAGCTCTGACATTTAACTTCTGATTGCACAAGTGGGCTGTGGTTTGTCTGCTTTTGAGGGAATTTAGATTGAGAAAGAATGTGGGAGAGACCTTTTGTCTCTAACCCCGGGACGGATGGAAGAGCAGCTGTGTGGAGAAGTAGACAGGGAAGGATTATTTATTATGGATTTATTATTATTTATTATTATTGTGAAATAGGTTAAACGAGGTCTGATGACTACCCACCTTCTCATCATTGCTACACTTTCCTGCTCAGAACTTTCCGACTCCCTCTGACCCTCTCTCTGCAAAGGACAGGTCTGAAGATATGTAAGTAGTTACAAATTATGGGGATTCATTTTGCTTCTCCATTTGACCAGATTCAGGGATGTCTGGAAAATTGGTAAAGCCCCATGTCCTCATGTGTCTAGAAGGGTGTTTATAGAGCAGATTGGCCTGTCTGTGAGCCGAGTGGGGAAGACCTACTCTAGTGTCACCACTCAGTAGGCTGGGAGCCCAGATGGAAGCAAAAAGCAGAAGGGGAGACTGACTCATTGTTTTCTCTTTCTCTCTCTCTCTCCTCCAGCAGGTTCATTTCTTCCTGCTGCTGCCCTTGGACATCAGACTCCAGGTTTTTCGGCCTTTGGATTCAGACCGAATCATTGGCCTTATTTCTCCTTCTGAGGTTCAGCTTGTTGGCCTGAGCAGCTCCAGGCTTTCCTGACTCCCCAACCTATGGACAACTACCACGGGACTCTTCCGCCTCTGTGTGAGCCAATCTAATAAATCTTTTTATGATTCTATATATTCTGTGTCTGTTTCTTTGGAAACCTGACTAATACACTAGTGCAGAGCATATTGGGGAGGGGGGGTTACACCTAAAAGTTGGCAGCATAGGTAGTCTGCTGGCAGTAGGAGGGGCCTCTTTCATCCTCAGGAGAGAAGCTCTCTCCTTCTGGCATGACCCCCGTCATCTTATTAGGCACTCGGTATAGATCTCTCCTGGCCTGACCCTGAGAAGCACCATCAGAGGAGAGCTTACAGCATGTTCAGGACCTCTAGACCCAGCCTCGACCTCTCAGGAGCTTCTTTAACAAGTCGTATTTCTTTGATGCAGACACAGCAAAGACACAGAACGGAAATCAGAAAGAGAGAGCCAGTTCTTAAAAGAACCCGGGTCTTTCCAGCCTAGGATCTCAGAAGTCTGTGAAGATATTCCTTACTCTAGACGATCTCTTTGTGAATCGTGGAGAGAACTGGACGACGGTTTGGTGCTGAAAAAGGGGCAGCTCAGACACTGGGTAGAATCCAGAATGTGGGGAAAAAAAGAAGAAGAAGAAGCCCAAGGCCCATCCTTCCCTGCTTTCCCTCTTGTAAGCACACCCCGTTTGATGGAAATTTGGTGAGGGATTCTGGTATTGCCACCACCTGTCAGAGAGTGGTCTAAACGCATTTCACTTAAGCATAAGGTCGGAGGATTTTAGCACATTTAACTAACGGCCTCTAGGGATTTAGCAAACATTCTAAATCTGGGAAACACAACTTAGGGAACATTGTGAGTGTTTTTGGAAAAGACTCCATCTTAAAAAATAAGGAAGCAAACAGTCAAGTATAATTGAACATGTCACTTATAATTAAAGTAGTTTATATTAAAAGATCACAGAGATAGCAATCAGGCACCCATTAAGGAGAGTGACAGCGCAACTCTAAGTAACGTTCTAGAAAGGATGGGGCAGAACTAAACAGTTCTAGCCACTTAAATTAAATGAAATTGAGTAACATTAAAAATTCTGTCCATCGGTCACACCAGCCACATTTCACAGGCAACAGTCACGTTGTGGTGGGGATGAGATGATTGGGAACTCTTCTTTTTTTTTTTTTCTTTTTAACACTGTCCTATTTACAGTAATGATCATTACTCTTATTTTAAAATATTTTAATTTAAGCATGAGATTATGATTTATGAATTGGAAAAGTCAAAGACAGTGACAGTGAGAACAGAGAGTGGACTGAACAGAAAAGAGACCACTGTGGACATTTCTAGCCACAGTTCCAGTAGAGTCTTGGCTTCCAAAGCCTGATTATATGGAGTAAGCAGAACAATGTTATTAATACGTCAGATGAGAACAACAGATGTCACCTGCCTTTTTTTTCCTGTTCCTGATGGACCTACTGCAGTGAGTGATAGAATAGAGTTAAGAAGATATTAAGCTAGGAAAAATGTAGACATATTTGGATTGGGGAAGAGGAAGCGTTGAACTAAATGGAGGCAAGAGGAGCAAAAAAAAAAAAAAAAAAAATCCTGGTATCTTTATTTTAGGGCCTGAAAAGTGCTGCTTCACCCCAAAGCAGCCACCCAGATGCCGTGAACATGTTTCATGTAAATATGATGTTACGTTTTTTGAGTAAGTTATAAAAGTCTAGACAGGATGGCAAATGATCCACTGGATGTGGGGAAAGTGGGCATTGTGGTTTGGATGCGAGGTGTCCCCCGGGGAAGCTCCTGTGTTAATGTAGGAATATTCAGAGGTGAAATGATTAGATTGTGAGAGCCGTAAGCTAATCAGTCCGTCCTAGTTTTAATGGACTCACTGGGTGGTAACAGTACATCTGTGGGGCGTGGCTGATGGAAGCAGGTCACTGGGACCATGCCCTTTGCTCTCTCTGCTTTCTGGCCACCATGAGTGGAGCAGCCCTCCTCTGCCAAGCCCTTCCACCACGATATTGTGTCTCACCTTGGGCCTAGAGCAAGGAGTTGGCTGACCATAAACTGAACCTCTGAAACTGAGCCAAATGAACTCTTCCTTCTCTATGCTCTTCTTGTTGTTTTTTTTGTTCACAACAATGAAACGCTGACTAACACAGTGGGCCAGGTACATAAGCCCAGGATCAAAATGGGAATAGAATTTAGTTTATTGCCTTTGATGTACATTTAGATTGAATTCAAAGGGCAATGGGAGCCGCAGTGGCCCTTTCAGACCAATGTTCTTTCCATATTGTTTTGCATTTACAGTCATGAATCATTTAACAACTGGGGCACATTCTGAGAAATGTATTTTTAGGTGATAACATTGTGTGAACATTATAGGGTGTACTTATGCAAACTGAGCAGCTACTTTGTCACTGGGGGATGTAATCATAGGGGACCTCTGGCATATATATGCTCTGTTAACCAGAAATTTCGTATTTGATGTACAATTGTGTATGGAGGAAAGGTGTGGGGTGTGATGTACTAGGAAGCTATCATTTCACCTTTCTGAGGAGCATGAAGGAAAACCCATTTCTTCACTTAGCGACCCTCCCCAAAGAGGAAAATAAACAAAAGCCTTGTAGCAATTTGTATTTGTTCTCCAAAGAGTACACTTCAGTGACCATTTACACCGCACAAATGGTTGCTCATACTTGCTCACAATTTTTCCTAGTATTCTTCCCAATTCTCTCCAATCACATTACTCTGAGAATTTAGTGCTCACCTAAATTTTCCTCCACTTGGTGACACACCTGGAGAAGTTTTAGAGTCCCTCATCAATTAAGAGCAACTGCCTAGTTGTCTCACTTTTTAACCCATCTCTTTCTGGGGTGCAGAAGCAATCCCGAACTGTTAGTGTGGCTCAGATGCAAAGTCCAAGGCTGTTAGTGTTCCTAGAAGTGAGGGAGGTACTGGTGAGAGGGATGGAAATATGGGATGTGGGAGTAAATCCCACTGCTAGTTCTTCTTGGCCTTTGGGTAGCTGGACACGTAAGAAATCAGGTAACAATGAGGGAGCAGCAGTGTTCACCTTGGGCAGGGAGAAGGTCACAAAGGGCGCCGTGGAGCCAAAGAACTCTGTTGGCGTTATCAGTGAAGGTTGACCGGGGTGAGCTCTCAGCATCTGGAACATGGATCAATGGGTAACAACTGTTTTAGCACCAGAAGACCACTTTTTTTTTTTTTAACCTACTGGTAGCTATTTGAGTCTCTGCTCTGCCAGAAGTGAGTACAGCTGAGCACAGGAACAGCAGCCCTTCTGCCACCCAAGACTGGGCCTTGTGTGAGATGGAGCCCTAGGGGCATTTCTGTGTAAGGAACACACCAGTAGATAATCTCAAAAGCGCGGCATAGAACAGAAAGGAGCTTTCAAAATGATTTATACATTCCAGAAGGATAAAAACCCTGTGGGAGAGTAAGAACACTGAAATGTGCTCATGCATCAAAATCTTAGTCATGAAGCCAATATTCCTACCAGAGGAAAAAAAAAAAAGAAAAATAAGTGGAGGGGGAAAACACAATTTGGGGGTGAAAAGGAAATACCATTTGCAAAGGGAAGAAATCATCCCAGAGACTGTGGACATGCCAAAACATTTCAATCTTTTTATATGCAACATCTTTGCCTAGAAACAATCTGTTTATTAAAAGAATTAAAATATGCAAGGTAGGCTAAGTCTCTGTAATTAAATTTTGTGTGTAGTTAAAGAAATAATGATGGTGCCTTGTTATCAGAATTCCCACTCGTCTCCTCTCCTCTCCTTTCTTTTATTCTTTCTTTCCCCACTTTCTCCTCCCTCACCGACCCTCCTTGACCTTCTATTCCTTTTTCCTCTCCTCTTCTCTCCCCTTTTTTCCTTTTTCATTTAAAACAAAATAAATCTAAGAAACCATGGAGGGAGGAGTTAACTTAGTAAGAAACGGATGATTACATGAGCTACTTCAACAAACCACAGAATGGTCCTTCTTTGGGACAGAGCCTCCTTAGACTGAAAAAATGCCCACCCATCTTCTTGAGGGCATGGAACCTGACTGGGCTCCTTTGTATTGAAGAACAGATCAAACGGTTACAAAAGACTACTGCAGTGTCACGAAACCTGATGGTCAGTTTTTGTTAAAGACAGGCTCAGCCTTATGAGGTTCTAGGCTAGCCTCCAGAGATTATTAGATCACTTAGATCCCACTAGACTCTGGCTGGGGCACCAGGTGCTAATCACACGGAGCCCTTCCGACCCTGTTGGCTTTGCCTTTAAGGGAGCTGCTTCCTAAACTCCGTGATTAGGAAGGGACTCTCAGAGGAGTTCTGTTGTGCAACTCCTGTCTCCTGGGTTAATTTTCTAGGAGACTTACTATATTCATCCCGTGGGTCTGCATGGAGTCAGAATCCAGAAATAAGCCAGGGGATCTCATTACAAGTGGTGCACACAGGCATACTGAGCAAGCTTTGATCTCACGTGGCCTGGTACCTAAATTTTCTTCTAGTAAAAAATAGCTCGACCTCAGTTGAAGGTATATGGAATGTCACTTGGCACTATTCTTTGTTCTTTTGAATCCTTGTTAGTGGTTTGTTCTTGGTGAGTTATGGGTGATAATGCTCCTGTATAAAGTCAAAGGTGAGGCTCCTTTGTGTATATAGAAAGAACTTACCTGGTTTCTCCTATTAGAAGGGGAAATGCATGGATTTGTTTAGGTAAGAACTAGATTTAGGGACAGAGACTGAAACTGGAGTATGAATATTTCTTTTTATTTGTATGACTATTCCAAGAAGTTTAGGCAAGCGACTTAAAAGTTTTAGGGAGTTATTCTCAATTATCATCATAGCAAGCAATTGCAGTGTGGCGGAACATGTACGGAGTGGGTCTTTGCATGATCATCACATCTAATCCTCCTGAGAATCCCATGCAGCAATCCAGAGAAGCAGCTGTCGTTGCAAGAACTCTGAGTGAAGTGTTTTGCATTTATCTTTGGCCTCTATCTCTAGACACAATTGTATAACTATGGGCCTCATCAGAGGAATGCAAATTAAAACCATGAGTTATTTAGAATGGCCATCATTAAAAAGACAAGCAATAACCAATGCTGGTGAGAATACAGAGAAAGAGAACTCTTAGTTATTCTTGGGAACGTAAATTAGTACAGCCATTACGGAAAACAGCATGGCTGTTCCTCAAGAACTGAAACTAGAACTTCCATATGACCCAATAATTCCACCATTCCACAACCCGAAGGAGTTGAACTCTTCATATCAAAAAAGATATTTGTACCTCTGTGTTTACTGCAGCATGATTCACAATAGCCAAACTATGGAATCGCCCAAGTGCCCTCCAACAGATGAGTGGATAAAGAAAACATGATATATTCACACAATGGATTACTATTTATCCATAAAGAAGAATAGAATCCTGTCATTTGCTGGAACTTGGATTCAAATGGAGAACATTTTGATGAGTGAAACTCACTTCATGATCAGACACCAAACAGTGAAACAGACACTGAAAGACAAATACCACATGTTCTCACTTGTATAAGGAAACAATCAGTGAATCTTGTATGGAATGGAATAGTAGATGCTGGAGAAAAGGGAGGGAGAGACTGAAAGAAATTGGGAGGAGGACTAGGAAAGGTGCTGGGGGAGGGGGCTTGAGAGTAGAAGTGCTATTGGATATGGTTGATGCAATATGTATGTATGTATGGAGCTATCAGAGTGAATTTGTCAGTTTGTACAATTAGCATGTATTAATAAATACAATACAATAACAACAAAAAAGAAAAGACAACAAGAAAAAGAAATAATAAACCACGCCTCTACCTCAGGTGGAGTTAGTTGGGAGGGGAAGTAGGAGGATATCAACCTGTGATAGAAAAAAACCTAGAAATGTGAGGGATAGATTACAGCACAGGCTGATTACTGTTAGGGGAATCCATATTTAGATGACACAGACTTATTAGAATATAAACTCCAAAAAAAAGGCAAACACCACGATTATTTCACCCAATATAATATTTTCAGTGCCTGGCATACTTCCTGGAATAGAATAGTGGCTCAATAAATAATTGAACAAATGGATGCTACTATTCAGTGTACTAGCTTCATTCCTGAAATTTGTTTTAGGTTCCTTGGCAGAGGGGATTGTTGAACTGAAAAAAACATCCTACTGTTGGGTGTTTCTACAATGTTAGGGCAAGCAACATGTTCACATGTTCTCTCGATGGAAACATGTTATGCAAGAATAGACGATCTTTCTAGTTCTCACAATGCACATTTATGGAAAGAAGGGTAATTAGTTTTAAGGAATATAAAGCAGACCTTTGCTCATGAGATGGCGATTGGAAACTAATAATTTCCCACATTGCTGAAGTTCTTGTCTAATGAAGTTCATGTTCTGAATACCAAATATTTCCAGGTTCTACCTGTTCCTGTGAGTCCTGATCCCATTCTGGGAGATCCTAGACCGTCCCCTACTTTCTTGGTCTGATGCCTGCCTCTGTCCATTTCAGACGAATGGCCTTAGGATTTGAAGTAATCACCGGTTATCATTTGGAAGCTGTCCTGGATTTAGTTTTTTTTTTTTTTTTATTTCCCTTGACTTCATCTCTATTATGTGTGGGCAAGGACTGTCTTTTTGCCCATCTGAAGCCCAAACTCCCTCCAAGGTCTTTGCTTCTCTGGGAAGGCAACTCATATCTTTTGAGAATGTGCCAGACACTATGCTCCATGCTTTTAATAATCACAGAATAATTGCTACTAATAGCATCTGACATTAATTTTGGAGTGTTATAATTAGCCTGCTACTTGTGCTGAGTTGTACCTGAAATGCACATAGAACTGTGAGTGGCCCTGGCAATGGAGGGTAGGGTCACCTTAAAGGTTTAAATGACATTCTGTGAGAAGGAGGGATTGGTGGAAGGGATTGGAAGCGGAGGATTCATGTGAGCAATATTCGTAGTATAATTTGTTTTTGATCATATCAGTGCAGCATTATGAAAAGCAAGCCCTGCACAATACCCCTGGGGTTTTTGAGACAGAAAGGCACGTTTGTCTTTACACAAAATGATCCCAGTTTCTTATGCATTTTTAGTTTTCATTCTGATTCTAGTTTTTTCACCCTCTAGCTCATTACTCGCTGTCAAGTTCTCAACGATTGCTTACTTATCTCTTTACAGTTGCCTCCCTGTCGCAACCTCAGACTTCTTTTCTCTTGATTCATAGTTGGAAAAACAAATAGAAAGATTTCGATTCCAATTCTGCACCTATTTTGAATTGCTATTAAAATAATTATTAGTAGTTTGTAAATGTTGCCACTGCTGACCCCAACCCCCACTGCAGCTCATCAAGTGCTCCGGCTTTGTGTTGAATATCTTCCTAGTTACTTAAAGCTTTTTCTCTCCCTACTTTACAACCTGATTTTTCTGGACAATGGAACAGCAGTGACCAAACAACAAAACAACAACAAAACAAAACAAAACAAAAACCCAAAAAACAACCCCCCCCAAAATAAACCAAACAAATAAAACAACCCCCCCAAAAACCTCCCAAAAACAAAAAACAAAAACAAAGCAATGCAAGTGGCATAATACCATATTTTTTTATTAGACAAATCCGTAGATAGGAAATTCAATGAAGAAAGAGTTAACAGGTATAGGGTCTGAGCAGATCTCTTAGAGTTTTTATTAAAGCAAGATTTCAGACCAGACCCGGGGCTTGGTGACAACATAACCATTCACTTCATAGTTCAGATCTCTCCAGTTCAGGATATTCGGACTGGGAGGGGAATCTTGATATACAAGCTGGATCTCTTCTGGGGACAGCACCGTGTTCCACAAGTATAAATCTGCGATCTCGCCCACAAAGGACTGGCTCTTATCAAAACTGCCTCCATAGGAATCTTGCTCCTGTCCCAGGACAATCTTGGGGTGAGGTTCCACCGAGTATCCCTGTTTCAAACCCTTTTTCACCAGAGGTTTTCCATTGATCCAAAATTCAGCAATGCCTGTGGAGGACTCCCAGCTGGTACAGATGTGGACCGGGGCAAGGGGGTCTTCGACAACCTTGGCTGTGACTTTGCTCCGTCCGATGTATAGATTATACTGTCCAGCTTTTTCTTTATAGATCAGTAGCTCGTTGTCCTTACCCTGAGCATTGTAGGAGAAGAGGCTGTAGGCCCGGGAAAGGTCACTATAGGCTCGCAAACACAAGGTGAGGTTCTGCAGAGGCTTCTTCACCTCCGCAATCAGATTCACATGGTCAGAAGAAGATTCTCTAGGGAACACAAATACCTTTCCTCTGAGGTCTGTGGGAATGAAATCAGAAATATAATGACTTTCACCAGGAACTCGGGGGAAAAAATGATCCCAGATACAACTTCTTTTCTCATCCCAGTCTCCTTGATCGACTCCTGACCTCCCTACCTGTCTGAGCGAAGGTTCCCTGGAGGCTGGTGAGGACAGAGACCCAAAACAGCAGCTTGTCCATGTCCTTGGCCTGGGGTTGTGACAGCAGCAACAGTGACAAAGGTGGCTGTCCACTGAACTCTCGAGACTTCCACTCTTAGACCGCAGGCTTTAAGGGCACTTTGGTGAACATGGGGGTTGGCGAGCACCAATGATGTGTGGGTTTCCAGACCCTCCTCCTTGGTGCGACCAATCAGAGCTGCTGACAGAACAGGATTGGCGAGGCCCTGGGCTGGGAAATCAATGGGCGATACTTATTAAACACAAATGACTGCCAGAGCTGTTACTTAGCTCTTTCCCTTCTTTTGTGTTCCTGTATTTTCTCATTTCTAATTTGGACTTTTTTCTGGGGACATAATACCTGAAGAGATGTCAATATCCCTCCTAGTTCTTCTCTTTGAGTCTTTCACCACTAAGTGTGTATTTAATTGATCTTTGGTGATGACCCCATTAGTAGAGAATGTGCACATTTATTTACTAATTCCCAGGCACTAAGTTGGATACTGGGGAATCAGTGGTGACTGACTCTTGCACAACCCCAATGACCTTCCTTTCCAATTCTCTCTGCTACTACTTAAGCAGCCACACCTGATTAGCTGCTGCTCAAACCTGCTTTGCCTGTAAGATATCAAACTGAGGCTTTTCCTTTCCACCTATCCTACTTTTCTTCTCTCTCCTCACTAAATGGTAGGGAATCTTCTTTCTCACCCTCCTGTCTAGCTTCCGATTCATTCTCTCTTCTCTCAGCTCACTCCAGCCTTCTGACCAACCTTTTCAATGGCACAATAACTGCCACCAGTAATTAACTTTCTCTACCAATGTTCAGATTATTCTTATCTCTGGGAAGTTTCCATTATCTTCTATTTTTTTTTTTTTTTTTTTTAGGATGAATCATGGTTGCGAAGCTTTATCTGACTTGTGGCACAATAAGGGTAGGTTTTGGAGTTGGAGTTACACACAGCTCGTTGTATCCTGAATTAAATACTAATCCTCCTGCTTAGAAGCCCATGCTGTTTCCAATCTTGCTCCAGCCTGGCTGTAAACTCCAAATCAGATCCTATTCTTCAGTCTAACACCTCTAATTGTTGTTCTTCATAGATGCCCTGCTTTCCTGGTTTGGGTACTTCTAGTTATTTCTTTCATTTCTTACTTATCCTTCTCTGTTTCTTGAAATCCTAACTGTTCTTCAAAATTAATCTTGAGAGTAATCTGCTTCATGAAGACTGTTGTGGTCTGGATGTGAGGTATGCCCCTCAAAGTTCACTAATGCAAGAAGGTGCAGAGAAGAAATGATTGGCTTAGGAGAGCCTTAACCCAACCCGTGAATTAATCACCTGATGGGATTAATTGAGTGGTAACTGAAGGCAGGTGGGACGTTGGGGGCGTGACTTTGGGGTATATATTTGTATCTGGTGAGTGGAATCTCTTTCTCTGCTCTCTGATCATCATGTGAGCCACTTCCTTCTGCAACATTGTTCCGCCATGTTGTTCTGCCTCACTTTGAGACCTGAGGAATAAAGCCAGCTATCTATGGATTGAGACTTCTGAAACCATGAGCCCTCAAACTTTTCCTCCTCTACAGTTATTCTGGTTGGGTCCTTTTAATCACATCCGTGAAAGTCTGACTAAAATAAAGACTTTTCTGATGTCTCAACAGGACATAAATTTTGCCTCTTTTGGACTCCTAATAAAGTCTTAACCAAAGAACTTGGAGTAGGATTCCACTGTTTCTGTTCACTAGTGGTTGACTATTGTCCAACTCACTAAAGCTCTCTGAACCTTAGATTCTTTCTTTGCAAAACAAAGACAGAGCTATCTATCTCACAGTACTGTGGGGAAGGATAGATGAGAAAGTATAATATGCATAAAGTGTACAGAACATTATCTAGTTGGCTACTATTATCATTTTAAAGCCTTTTTTTTTTGGTCTATTACCAATGTCTGCCTGGAATTGAAAATATTTTAGCATATTTATCTCTTATCCCCTCTAGACAAGATGGTTACTTGGTCTTATTCATATTTAGATCACTCATTTGATTTTTTTTTAAACATGTGAAATGAGCCTTCCATATGTTTGTGCAATCAAAGGGCACAAGTAGGGCAAGGACTTCTTACGTGCAACAGCTTAGGAGCAATGCAAACTAAGAGAGAATGGAGTACTATGAGCAGGTGACACTACAAATAGGAACGGGGAGGTAACCTTCACTGTGAACCCTGGGAATATATAATTCCTGGTCCCAGATGTTGATTAATGAGTGTCATAAAATTCACAGAATAGGGTTCACCAGCTGCTTCTAGTTTTCATCATAAATTAACAAATTATCATTCTGTCAACAAAAAATGGTTTGGATATTAATATAAAAGAAAATCCTTTTTTTTTTTTTTTTTTTTTTTTACTAGGAGCTGAGTCCATGGAGCTGGACTGGGGAATGAGGGATGATCCTGGAGAGACTAAAGGTAAGGGGATTTGTACTGCCATTGGGGCCAAGTGCCAGGGCTTATAGTTGACCATGAAAATGTGTTCAGACACTGTGAAGAAGTGATCTTGGTTAAAAAGCTCATGCATAGTAGAATGGGAAAGAGGGAGGAAAAATGGGGCCCGACTCGTTCCTTCTCTGGAATATGTTTTTCAGGCTTTGTAAGGGAATTGACTGTGCTCTGGCCGTCATCAAATTGGAAACCAAGGACTCTGTCTATACAGAAAGTCAGGATATAGGAAAATAAATCCTGGGTCTTCAGGACTGAGTGGTGTTCTCAAGGTGAACCAATACCTGCTATTGCCACAATGCTCCTGGGTGCTTTCCTGCCCGTGAACATGCAGATACAGGTGGGTGCCTGTCTAATGGCTCCAGAAGGCTTGAGTGTAAGAGAGGAAAGATGATAGATAGGATGCTGAGGAGAAGCAGGGCCACCTGTGTGTCTCAAGCAGGGTTATCCTGGTTCAGTTAGATGGCATACAATTGAGTTTGATATTTGCTGTATGTTCTGTTAGCTTAAGTTTACTTACAAGCATGTAGAGGCACTGGAAGAATTCAGAATAATGATTATTACCCTGGTGTGTAGTTGTACAAAATCAAAGCTACACAATTTCATTCTGATGAAAGAGTCTTGTGGAAAAGGAAAAAAAAAGAAAGAAAAACTGAGAATTTAAAAATAAAAATATGTTGAATATAGAACCCAATTAAGCTTTACTCCAGATTTTTTATTGCATATTAACTTAATCCATTCTCTGTTGCTATAACTGATTGCCATAGACTGGCTAATTTATAAAGAATAAAAATTTATTTATCTTACATTTCTGGAGGCTGGGAAGTCTGTATGGCACCAACATCAGATGATAGCCTTTATTTCACATGATAACATGGAAAAGAAATCATGGAGTGAGATACAGCAAGCATGCCAGAGACAGCCTGCTTTTATAACAAAGCGACTTCCAAGGTAAGCTTTTAATCCATTAACCCATGAGTGACCAGTCACCTCCTAAAGGTGCCATGTCTCAACACTGAGTGTGACTTTGGGGATTAAGTTTCCAAAACAGGCAATCTGGGGGCTTGCCGAAACCACAGCACATATCATTTTAGAAAGTATGGCGCTCCTGTTGCAGTTAGGATCACAGTGAGGGAGTTAATGTGGAGGAGATGGAGGATAGGTGATAAGTCTGATTCCCCAAATTTGGAATTTAAAATAATAACATGACCTGCCCATAGGGGAAGAAAAGATAAAAGGCCAGTGGAGAATGTGAACTAGGTGACGGCCACTTGGGATTAGAAATATAGGTTTCAGGGGAATCAGCATTTAGGTGATGATGAAATCATAGATTATCTCTTTCAGTGGAAAAAGAGGACGGAAAAGGTCAGAAGTCCACACACTGATCTGAGAGGACATTTGCATTCATTGATTGGAGGCAGGGGAAGAGTTGAGGCTTGGCTGGAGAAGAAGGAGTGTGTGCACGAGTTTCCAGGAAGCAGTGTCCTGTGCCATTAAGTGCAAGAGAGAGATCTAAGTAGAAGGGATGCTGGATTTTGCAATAAAAATTTCATTGGTGACCTTTGAAAGAGCAATTTTCGTAAAGTGGGCATGGCAGGATTCAAGTTTCAGGGGATGATGGGGGGAGAAAGAAGAAGGGAGTCTATTTCCTAAGGTTCAGTGGTTTTGACAGGAAACAAAAGGAGAGAAACCAGATTCTCCTTAGGAGACTGGGGGTCCAATGTGTATTTTTTTTTCTCCCTCGCAGATTATAGATTGTCTCTTTTTGACAGAGTGGTTATTTTGTCTCTGTTTCTCACTCCGTAACATTTCCTCCAACACGGAGAAAAATCAGTAGCCACCTGAGATTATGACTGACCTTTCTACCCAAGTAGCTTTTTCAGACTCTAAATGCCAGCCTGCAGGCTGTTGGCAGACTTTACTTCTGCTTCTCAACTCTGGAATCTTCACAAATCTGTCACTTTTCAGGTGCCATTGACACACCTCTTTGAGGTGATGTGGTCTCCAGGGATCTGACCTCACGGATGAATCAATGTCACTAATGCAAGAGTGGGCTTTGTTATAAATGTGGGTTTGTCCCCCTCTTGATCTCTCTTCTGTTGCTTGCCCACCATTGATGCCTTCAGCCATCTTATAATGCAGCAAAAATGTCCTCCCCAGATGTGACCTCTTGATCTGGGACTTCCCACCCTCCAGGACCATGAGCAAAATACACTGCTATTATTGATAATTTACCCGATTCTGTGGCATTCTTTTATAACATCACAAAATAGACTAAGGCAGAAACCTGGTCTTAAGAAGTAGGGCTGTTTGTATAGCGAATACCTGAAAATATGGCAGCGGCTTTGGAACTGGATAACAGCTAGAGGTTGGAAGAATTTGCAGGCTAGAAAGAGCCTACACTTCCACCAATGGAAAATTAAGAGCAATTCAAAAGTAAAGAACTTGAGGGAAAGTCAGCAATGTGGAGACTCTGTGAGTGGTTATGATGAGAATACTGGCAAAAATGTTGACAGTGAGTGACATTTTGATGAGGTCTCAGGTGGAACTGAGGAGCAAGGAATTGAAAACTAGAGTAAAGGCCATCCTTGTGACACACTTGCAAAAAACTTGATGAAACTGTGTCTGTATCCTAGGGCTTTAGGGAAGGCAGAATTTTAAAGCAGTGAACTAGAATATTTAGCATAAGAAATATCTAAGCAGTAAAGTATCCAAATGTGTATGTCTTCTTTTGGCTGCTTACAGTAAAATAAAAGAGGAGATAAATGATTTAAATCTATAATTAAAAGGGAAACACATGTTTTGATTTCCTAACTAGAGGAGAATTTGCCTCAGGATGTGTAGTTGACTTTGGACTTTTCAAATGGCACAGGAACGAGTTGAGACTTTGGGTGTTAGTGGAATAAAATGAACACATTTTGCATGTGAGAAGAACATAAATTGGGGGGTGGGGGCTGGGGTGAAACGCTATGGTTTGAATGTATCCCTCAGAGTTTATGTACTGAAATCTTAATCCCCAATGCATCAGTGTTGATAAGTAGAGACTTAAAGGAAGAGATTAAGATTAGATCATGAGCCGGGTGCAGTGGCGCACACCTGTAATGGCAGCAGCTCAAGAGGCTGAGACAGGAGGATCATGAGTTCAAAGCCAGCTTCAGCAATGGTGAGATGCTAAGCAACTCAGTGAGACCCCGTGTCTAAATAAAATAGAAAACAGGGCTGGGGGTGTGGCTCAGTGGTCGAGTGCCCCTGAGTTCAATCCCTGGTACCCCTACCCAGGAAAAAAAGATTAGGTTGTGAGGACTCTGGCATCATGAATGTATTAATGTCATTCCTCTAAGAGTGGGTGTGTTCTCAAAGTGAGTTTGGCTTCTTCTTACTGTTTTGCAGGTGATATCTTCTACAGTGTTAGGACACAGCAAGAAGGCTCTCACCACATGAAGCCCCTCGATCTTGGACTTCCCAGCCTTCAGAATCATGACCATAATAAACTTCTAGTATTTACAAATTACCTGGTCTCTGCTATTCTGTCATAGCAGCACACAATGGACTGAGACAATGTCTGAGATTGTGACTTGACTTCTACCACAGTACTTTTTTTTAAATATTCTAAATGCCAGGCTCTAGGATACTAGCAGACTTCTACTGCCCTTTCTCAATTCCAGTATCTTCACAAATTGGCTTTTCCCTCTCCAGACCCTGTTGATACATGGGAGTCTTTTCTTTTCTTTTTTTTTTTTTTAATTTTTTTTATTGGTTGTTCAAAACATTATAAAGCTCTTGACATATCATATTTCATACATTAGATTCAAGTTGGTTATGAACTCCCAATTTTACCCCAAATACAGATTGCAGAATCACATCGGTTACACATCCACATTTTTACATAATGCCCTATTAGTAACTGTTGTATTCTGCTACCTTTCCTATCCTCTACCATCCCCCCTCCCTCCCCTCCCATCTTCTCTCTCTACCCCATCCACTGTAATTCATATCTCTCCTTGTTTATTTTCCCATTCCCCTCACAACCTCTTATATGTAATTTTGTATAACAATGAGGGTCTCCCTCCATTACCATGCAATTTCCCTTTTCTCTCCCTTTCCATCCCACCTCATGTATCTGTTTAATGTTAATCTTTTCTTCCTGCTCTTCCTCCCTGCTCTGTTCTTAGTTGCTCTCATTATATCAAAGAAGACATTTGGTATTTGTTTTTTAGGGATTGGCTAGCTTCACTAAGCATAATCTGCTCTAGTGCCATCCATTTCCCTGCAAATTCTATGATTTTGTCATTTTTTAGTGCTGCGTAATACTCCATGGTGTATAAATGCCACATTTTTTTTATCCATTCATCTATTGAAGGGCATCTGGGTTGGTTCCACAGTCTAGCAATTGTGAATTGTGCTGCTATGAACATCGATGTAGCAGTATCCCTGTAGTACGCTCTTTTAAGGTCTTCAGGGAAAAGTCCAAGAAGGGCAATAGCTGGGTCAAATGGTGGTTCCATTCCGAGCTTTCCCAGGAGTCTCCATACTGTTTTCCAGATTGGCCGCACCAGTTTGCAGTCCCACCAGCAATGTATAAGAGTACCCTTTTCCCCACATCCTCTCCAGCACTTGTTGTTGTTTGACTTCATAATGGCTGCCAATCTTACTGGAGTGAGATGGTATCTTAGGGTGGTTTTGATTTGCATTTCTCTGACAGCTAGAGATGGTGAGCATTTTTTCATGTACTTGTTGATTGATTGTATGTCCTCCTCTGAGAAGTGTCTGTTCAGGTCCTTGGCCCATTTGTTGATTGGGTTATTTGTTTTCTTATTGTTTAATTTTTTGAGTTCTTTGTATACTCTGGATATTAGGGCTCTATCTGAAGTGTGAGGAGTAAAAATTTGTTCCCAGGATGTAGGCTCCCTATTTACCTCTCTTATTGTTTCTCTTGCTGAGAAAAAACTTTTCAGTTTAAGTAAGTCCCATTTATTGATTTTTGTTATCAACTTTTGTGCTATGGGTGTCCTATTAAGGAATTTGGAGCCCGACCCTACAATATGTAGATCGGAGCCAACTTTTTCTTCTATCAGACGCAGAGTCTCTGATTTGATATCAAGCTCCTTGATCCACTTTGAGTTAACTTTTGTGCATGGCGAGAGGAGGGGATTCAGTTTCATTTTGTTGCATATGGATTTCCAGTTTTCCCAACACCATTTGTTGAAGATGCTATCCTCCCTCCATTGCATGCTTTTAGCTCCTTTATCAAATATAAGATAGTTGTAGCTTTGTGGATTAGTCTCTGTGTCCTCTATTCTGTACCATTGGTCCACCCTCCTGTTTTGGTACCAGTACCATGCTGTTTTTGTTACTATTGCTCTGTAATATAGTTTTAAGTCTGGTATCGCTATACCGCCTGATTCGCACTTCCTGCTTAGAATTGCTTTTGCTATTCTGGGTCTTTTATTTTTCCATATGAATTTCATGATTGCTTTATCCATTTCTACAAGAAATGCCGTTGGGATTTTGATTGGCATTGCATTAAACCTATAGAGAACTTTTGGTAATATCGCCATTTTGATGATGTTAGTTCTGCCTATCCATGAACAGGGTATATTTTTCCATCTTCTAAGATCTTCTTCTACTTCTCTTTTTAGGGTTTTGTAGTTTTCATTATATAAATCTTTCACCTCTTTTGTTAGGTTGATTCCCAAGTATTTTTTTTTTTTTTGAGGATATTGTGAATGGAGTGTTTTTCCTCATTTCCGTTTCAGAAGTTTTGTCGCTGATATACAGAAATGCCTTTGATTTATGCGTGTTGATTTTATATCCTGCCACTTTGCTGAATTCATTTATTAGTTCTAGTAGTTTTTTTGTAGACCCTTTTGGGTCTTCTAGGTATAGAATCATGTCATCTGCAAATAGTGATAATTTAAGTTCTTCCTTTCCTATTTTTATGCCTTTAATTTCTTTCGTCTGTCTAATTGCTCTGGCCAGTGTTTCGAGAACTATATTGAATAGAAGTGGTGATAGAGGGCATCCCTGTCTTGTTCCAGATTTTAGGGGGAATGCCTTCAATTTTTCTCCATTGAGAATGATGCTAGCCTGAGGCTTAGCATAGATAGCTTTTACAATGTCGAGGTAAGTTCCTGTTATCCCTAGTTTTTCTAATGTTTTGAACATAAAGGGATGCTGTACTTTGTCGAATGCTTTTTCTGCGTCTATTGAGATGATCATATGGTTCTTATTTTTAAGTCTGTTGATGTGGTGAATAACATTTATTGATTTCCGTATATTGAACCATCCTTGCATCCCAGGGATGAATCCTACTTGATCATGGTGCACAATTTTTTTGATGTGCCTTTGTATCCGATTCGCCAGAATTTTATTGAGGATTTTTGCATCTATGTTCATCAGAGATATTGGTCTGTAGTTTTCTTTCTTTGAGGTGTCTTTGTCTGGTTTCGGAATCAGGGTGATGTTGGCCTCATAGAATGAATTTGGCAGAGCTCCTTCTTTTTCTATTTCCTGAAATAACTTGAAAAGTATTGGTATTAATTCTTCCTTAAAGGTTTTGTAAAACTCCGCTGTATACCCATCCGGTCCTGGGCTTTTCTTGGTTGGAAGTCTTTTGATTGCTTCTTCTATTTCATCTATTGTTATTGGTCTGTTTAAGTTGTGAGTATCCTCCTGACTCAGTCTGGGCAAATCATATGACTTAAGGAATTTATCAATGTCTTCACTATCTTCTATTTTATTGGAATATAAGTTTTCAAAATAATTTCTAATTGTCTTCTGTATTTCTGTAGTGTCTGTTGTGATATTGCCTTTTTCATCCCGTATGTTAGTGATTTGAGTTCTCTCTCTTCTTCTCTTCGTTAGCATGGCTAAGGGTCTGTCGATCTTTTTATTTTTTCAAAGAACCAACTTTTAGTTTTGTTAATTTTTTCAATAGTTTCTTTTGTTTCAATTTCATTGATTTCCGCTCTGATTTTAATTATTTCTTGCCTTCTGCTACATTTGCTGTTGTTTTGCTCTTCCTTTTCTAGGGCTTTGAGATGAAGTGTGAGCTCATTTATTTGTTGGTTTTTCCTTTTTTTGAGGAATGACCTCCAAGCGATGAATTTCCCTCTTAAAACTGCTTTCATTGTGTCCCATAGATTCCGATATGTTGTGTCTGTATTTTCATTTATCTCTAAGAATTTTTTGATTTCTTCCTTTATGTCTTCTGTAACCCATTGATCATTCAGTAACATATTGTTCATTTTCCATGTGATGTAGGATTTTTCCTTCCGTCTTTTATCATTGATTTCCAGTTTCATTCCATTATGATCAGATAAAATGCATGGTATTATCTCCACCCCTGTATATTTACTGAGGGTTGCCCTATGGCATAATATATGGTCTATTTTTGAGGAGGATCCATGTGCTGCTGAGAAAAAAGTATATCCACTTGATGATGGTTGATATATTCTATATATGTCAGTTAAATCTAGGTTGTTGATTGTGATATTGAGTTCTATAGTTTCTTTATTCAGCTTTTGTTTGGAGGATCTGTCCAATTGTGAGAGAGGTGTGTTGAAGTCACCCATAATTATTGTGTTGTGGTCTATTTGATTCTTGAACTTGAGGAGAATTTGTTTTATGAACGTCGCAGCACCATTATTTGGTGCATAAATATTGATAATTGTTATGTCTTGTTGGTGAATGGTTCCTTTTAACAGTATATAATGTCCTTCCTTTTGATTAATTTAGTCTTGAAGTCAATTTTATTCGATATGAGGATGGCCACCCCTGCTTGCTTACGAGGACCGTGTGCATGGTATATTTTTTCCCAACCTTTCACCTTCAGCCTGTGTATGTCTTTTCCAATCAGATGTGTCTCCTGGAGGCAGCATATTGTTGGATTTGTTTTTTTAATCCATGTTACCAGCCTATGTCGCTTTATTGGAGAGTTTAAGCCATTAATGTTTAGAGTTACTATTGATATATGGTTTGTACTTCCAGCCATGTTTGATTATTTATCTATTTTTTTTTAAATTTAGTTTGTTTCTCCATGGTTAGCTTTCCCCCCGCCCTCTGTCTTTATAGAGGCACTTCCCACTGATGGTTTTGGTTATTGTTTTTCATTTCTTCCTCGTGTAGTGTTTTGCTCAAGATGCTTTGCAATGCTGGTTTTCTGGCTGCAAATTCTTTTAGCTTTTGTTTATCATGAAAGATTTTTATTTCGTTATCGTACCTGAAGCTTAATTTTGCTGGATACAGAATTCTTGGTTGGCATCCATTGTCTTTCAGTGTTTGAAATACGTTGTTCCAGGATCTTCTCACTTTCAGCGTCTGTGATAAAAAATCCGTTGTTAACCTTATTGGTTTACCCCTGAATGTAATCTGCCTCCTTTCTCTTGTAGCTTTTAGTATTTTCTCTTTGTTCTGTATATTGGATATCTTCATAACAATGTGTCTTGGCGTTGGTCTACTGTGATTTTGTGTGCTCGGTGTCCTGTATGCATCTACAATTTGTATATCCGTTTCCTTGTTTATTTCTGGAAAGTTTTCTGTAATTATTTCTTTCAGCAGGTTACTCATTCCCTTGGTTTGAATCTCTGTACCTTCTTCTATCCCGATGACTCGTAGGTTTGGTTTCTTTATGTTATCCCATATCTCTTGGATGTTTTTCTTGTGGTTTTTAACCAGCCTTTCTGAGTTGGCTAGGCTCTTTTCAAGATGATATATTTTGTCTTCATTATCTGATGTTCTGGCTTCTACTTGCTCCACTCTGTTAGTGATACTCTCAATTGAGTTTTTAATTTGGTTTATCGTTTCCTTCATTTCTAGAATTATTGTTTGGTTTTTTTTTATAATCTCAATCTCCTGATAAAGATGCTTAACTTCTTCTTTTATCTGTCTATGTAATTCATTTTCAAAGTGTTCTTTCACTGTTTGGATTTGCTGTCTCGTATCTTCTTTAAGGTTCCATTCCATCTGTCTAAGGTATTCCTTGAGTTCTTTATATGACCATTTTTCTGCTGACTCTAGGTCCTCCTGAATATTTAGGCTGTCCTTCATTGTTTGTACTCCTTTTCTTCCTTGCTTTTTTATGCTGCTCATGTTACTTCTTGTTCTGTTTGACTGCTGAGTTACTGTTTACTCTTATAGATTTATTTGATGCTGTCGCGCTGGTTTCAATGCAGTTATCTCCTCCTCCAGTGACGCCATTTCTCTGCCATGGTGATATCCCATGCAAATGGTGACCGTTTGTTCCCTTTGCCGGATGACCAATGCAACGGGTGGGTCCTGGCTGTCTCTCCCAATCCCCGTTTCAGTCCTGTGGCCACTGCCTATGAAGGCTCGGTTGGCTTTTACCTCTGTAAGTTCCTAAGGGCCGGCCAATTATTTCAGCGGGATCGTTAGTGCTGAGTCACACGAAGCAGGCGAACTGGAGCTTAATTGCCTCCGATTCGGGCTCTGTGTGTGTGTTCTGAGGGGCCCAGCCTGTACACCCCAGATCCACGTCAGCTCAGCATTGCCTAGTGATCCTGAGCAAACAGCATTTAGACAGTTTACGGCTCCCTATGCCCGCGCAGTTGAAGATGTCAGAGACTTGATCTCTCTGCGCCTGCCACCATGTTACATCTCCTCAGTAATATTCATGTTGCCCTTACAGCTTCCTGGTATAAGCAAGTTCTTGGGATTATACAAACTGCTGCTTCTGTTTCCAGTCCAGATTTCTAGAAATGAAACTCTGGGCCGCGCTGACGAGCGTCCGCGCTTGTCTGCGACCGTAGCAGAGCCGCCCTGGCCTCCGCAGCTCTTCAGCCCGGTGCCAGGCCCCAGGGGCCCAAGCGGCTGCCGCCGCGGCTCTCCGTCCCCCTCCTCCGGAGCACGGGTCCCCTGGCAGGGGGGTGCAGAACGACCCCAGAGCAGGCTCTGCCCGAAGGTGCAGCGGCGAACAGGCCACCGAGACGCTCGAGGCTGCAGTCCAGCCTTCGGAGGACAGGGCTCGGCACGCAGCCCAGCTCCAACCTCTAGGTGCGGCTGCCGGACAGTGTATACAGAGCCATCAAGACAGCAAGCAGAAAGCAAATGGCGGCTCCCGCGGAGTGGATTTTCGGCACAGAAACCACAGCCCCGCCAACAATCCCAATCCACAAACTCTCCCTGTATAAAAAATATTCAAAAAAAAAAGAAAAAGAAAAAAAAAAGGCGGGGCGCACTGAGCTTTCTTTGCCTCGGGTACTTATAATCCACTGCTGATTACACATTCAGCTTCTCTGCCCGGAGCGAAGCGAAAGAGGAAGCAGATGGGAGCAAAGCGCCCGCGGCTCTGAGCAGCCAAGCGTCTCTTTTTCGATTTCTTTGTTCTTCCTGCTCCTTGGCAAAGTGGTCCACTACAGATTAACGGTGAAAGGAGCTTTAACAGACTGTGCGAAATCTCTATTAAAGCCGCTGCTTTGAGCACCACGCTCAGCACTTCAGCAACCCCCGTACGCAGCGGCCATCTTCCCCCGGGAGTCTTTTCTTGATCTCAGTTCTCTGTTCCTAATTTCAGGCTTCATTTATAAAAAGAAAATCCCTACCAACTTTGTTATTTTCTACTTTTGGATTCCATGAGACATCTATCTAGACTAAGTGACCTCACTGAGATCTCGCTCTAAATTCAGAATCCAACTGAAACTACTCTCTGGGATATCACAGTGTCTCTCTCTCATTCTCTATCCTCTACATTCCTAGATTACTTCCTTTTTGAACCACTTCTGTAGTCTTTATAAAATTTAGCTGTTGTAACTGAAGTGGGTTTTTTAACCCATCTTTTTTAGTGTAAAATTTTTATAAAATTTGCCTTTCATCAGAGCTCGCTGGTCACAACCACATCCTTGCTGTTCATGATCTTTTCATGACACTAGATCAGAGGGTGGAGATGTGCAAAAGAGAAAAAATATAATGACAGGGACTCAGTGTCACTCTGTACCTTGAGTAATGTTGATGGAAAATTTTCCCTTCTCTGCGTATAGGAATTCATTTCTCAGTCGACAGTGACAGGAACTACATTCCTCAAAGAAACAGGGTCATATTTCTTAAATGTGTAGTTTACAGGTGTTATCTAGAACTGTCTTGCTTTGCTCTTATCACTGTACCTTTATTCTATGCCATGTTTGCACCCAAGACCTAGAGTTTGTTTCAGAACAACAGTTTTTCCATATTGACCCATTTCACTGACCATCTTAAGCCTTCAGAATACAGAGAAAGAACCTCACAGAAGCTGACAGAGCTCACCTTCCTGCACCGTTTCAGCTTCTGTAAATGTCACCTTCTGTGTCTGCATTAGAAAAAGTCATCCTGGTGGCCCTCACCCACCTTGACCACGTCCTTTTTCCTGAGTATGCTGGCTAGTTCAGAGACCGTATGCATTGGTTACTGTGCCACACAGCCTCACAGGTCAATCAAGCAATCGTTCTTGGTATTTGTCGTCTTGACAACCATCAACTGCTAAGTGGTTTTCTGGAAATTCCTAAGGTAGCATCTTTGTGAACACAAGTATGTGCCCCGCTTGCACTTCTGTGACAGTGTAGTGACCCACTTCTTGACACCCTACCGTGAAACTTTCCTGTTCTAATGACACAGTCCCTGAGGTAAGCAGTATTTTATCCTTCACAACTATGTTCACGGATTTTGTCCAAATTTCTTACATTAACATCCTTATCACCTTCACCCTGCTCCAGGCTGCCTCCATTGGGATCTGGGGACCTCGAGATGGTCATTGTTTGTATAGCTGGATAGTGATTGCCTAATTCCCATCCAGGTACTAACCAGACCTGGTCCTGTTTAGCTCCCATGATCAGATGGGATTGGGAATATTTGGAATGGTATGGCCATAGACTAGTATTGCCTATAAACAAGTGGATTAATTAAATGTAAAAGAGGCTGACTATCAGAGACCTACACTATCATCCTTCCAGTGTGGAAGGAACCCTATTGTTTATAGACTCAGTACATAGGGGCCAAGGACACTGTGTGGACGGAATTTCTTAACAGGTTGACTCATCTCCTCAGGAGAACCTGAGTCTGGGGCAATGAGATTTCCTGCTCACAAACATTTTCTATCCCACAAGTGGACCAAATAGAACACTTTGTTGTGAGTTGGCTCAAACACTTTGGCTAGGATTTCCGCTCAGGGTGCTCATTACCTGGAGACGGCGGCGCTCCAGGAGGACTCTGATGACTTATTCTTATGTGTGAGCATTTTGATTGAAAGCCCTCCTGGCTCCCACTTCACCTGGCCATTTGGTTCTTGACTTTTGTCTGAGTGGAGCGGACCTGGTGACGATGAGGGCAGCAATAACTTTAGTGAAAGAATCCCAGGGACCACCTGAGACTCTCCCCATTCTCATGATTTGAGTTATATGACCCTTAATAGGCATTTCAAAAAGGCTTCCTTCCCATTTGCTGATTGAAAAGTAAATAGTTTCAGCAAAGAGAGGCCCTTTTCTCACAAATCCATCCCCATTGGCCACTTAAATAGTATACATTAGGTGAAGTACCCATTATTTATGTAGGAGAAAACAATTTAAAAAAAAAAACCCACATTTTTCTTGCAGCCTTGGAAGCTGAGCAGAGGGAGAACAGATGGATGTCTTTTCTCAAAGAATGGTGCCTTCATTCTTGATGTCCTCTTCTTAAACATTTACTTTCTTGCTCCTTGAAAGCTTTTGAGAATTGCTCATTCCGTAATGGCTGCATGGTAACTATTTGGGTTGGTGGTGGCTAATTCTGGGCAAGTGGCTTTGATTGCTCTCCTCTTAAGTGAGGACTGCAGTTTTCAGTGAATCAGGTTCCCCACATACCTTCTCCTAGTCTGCCAGGTGGCTGGGGTGGAGTGGAGCAGATCTGAAAGTTGTTTTGGTCATGTGTCTTTTCCCACTAGAGTTTTTCTTCTGAAGAGCACTTCTCTGCCCTTATCTTGCATATTTTTTTTCTTGGATGGGCAGTTATGTGTGTAATGAAGAAAAATTTCATGTATATCCACTATGAGACATGGCTAGAAAGCACACTGCAAAATCCTCAGTAGAGCAGCATCTATTTTCACACACATCTATATTTTGGGAATAAGTGACTCATTAGTTTAGCCCCAAGGTCAGTTCTTTCCATTTGCTGTCTTATACTTTTGTCATAGTTTCTAAACCACAGAAGCAGGCCTGAGGCACATTTTGGTCACCTGCCATTTTTCCCTCCCTCCAACAGACTTCCAGAGCTCATGGGTCACAGGCACAGTGGGGGTCTTCTCCTAGAATCTCCCATTTGGTAGACTGAGCACATTAATAGGTGATATCAATGTCTCAGTGATGATCAGTGTCTGATGTACATTTAGGGGCAGCTCTGAAGCTGAGGATCCTATTTCCCCAGGGGTTCTGAAATGTGTTCCGGTTGGATTGAATATTCTCTGAAATTGTGTGCAAAATAATGTGCATGCAGGCACATGTGCGTATTGTGATCAGATTTTCAAAGAAGTCTCTGATAAGGTAAAAATCTATTGCTATAGAATGGCATTTTGCAAAAATCTGTTTTGTTAAAATTTTAGAAGTGAATTTTATATTGCATCCCTGTTTTTACTCATATATATATATATATATATATATATATATATATGTATATATACATTTTAATCAAAATGATCATAAAACAGTACAAAGGCTTATGTCTGGAAACTTCTGAAATGTTTGAGAAATGAGAGGTAGTTATGTGGAACTAGAGATGAATGAGTAGAAGAGAGAATGATAGAAAATATATTTGAAGAGGTGGACTCCACAGGTGTTGTTAAATGTAGAGGCTGCCTTCATCAGCTTCACCACCACCACCACCATGATATATAACACTGGTTTTCCGGTCTTCTACTCAATATCTCCTCCAGGCAAATTTGGTTGCTCCTTAATCTCTTCTTCTATAGCACTTTGCAAACACATTTAATATTTTGTACTTATCACAGCATTATTTCCAATTAAAAATGTGTATCTTCTTAAAATTTTACTTTATTGGTTCTTCTTAGTTATGCATGGCAGTAGAATCCATTTTGATAAAATTATACAAGCATAGGATCTATCTTATTCTAATTAGGACCCATTCTTGTGGGTAGGCACAAGGGTGGGGTTTACTTAGGTATTTTCATATGTGTACGCAGAAAAATTATGTTAGATTTATTCTAGTATCTTTCCTATTCCTTTCCCTATTTGTTATGGTTTGGTGTGATGCACTCCCCAAAAGTTCATGTGTAAGACATGCAAGGTTTGGAGGAGAAATGACTGGGTTAGAGCCTTAACCTAGTCAGTTAATTAATCCCCGATGGGATTAACTGAATGGTAACTGAAGGCAGCCTGGGTGTGGCTGGAGGAAGTGGTTAATTAGGGGTGTGGTTATGAGGCATATATTTTGTGTCTGGAGAGTAGAGACTTTCTTTGCTTTCTGGTCACCATGTGGGCTGCTTCCCTCTGCCACACCCTTCTGCCATGATGTTCTGCCTCACTTTGAGCCCCCAAGGAATGGAGCCTGCTGTCTATGGAGTGAGACCTCTGAAATTGTGAGTCCTGAAATAAACCTTTTCTCCTCTACAATTGGTCTGATTGGGTCCTTTAGTCACAGCATTGAAAAAAGCTGACTAAAACACCATTCCCTTCTTTTATTCCGGTTGTCTAATCTAGTGAACTTCTCTTCTTTCCCTCCCCACTTTATTGTGGGTTAGCTTCTACACATCAGAAAAAAACACTTGACCTTTGGATTTTTGGGATTGGCTTATTTCACTTAGCATGATAGTCTCCAGAGCCATCCATTTACTGGAAAATGTCATAATGTCACTCTTCTTTATGGTAGAGTAATATTCCATTGTGTGTATATATACCACATTTTCTTTATCCATTAGAAAAATTTTACTCAAAATATAAATATAACACACCAGTCACTGTCCTAAGCTAGAAAGAACCTGTAACAAATACAGAACCTGTAAGAAACCTTAAGAAACACAGCGTCTTAAGAGAGAGACTAACATTAAAAAAATGAGCAGAAGCTGGAATAGGTGCAAATCTAGGAAGGTGGAGGGCTATTAAAGGAGGACCTGTTCACAAGACCCAGTTCTCCATGGGATCATAAGGAAAGAGGATGGCACTAGTATGGAGGTGTGTGTTCTACTAGGTGAAGCGAATTGGGGAGGTGGCGAAAGGGAATGGCCTGACCAGCCCAGAGACTTTGAAAACCACACTTGCTAGAAAGAACACATGCTGACATCCTCCCCTGCAAGCCTGATGCCCAGCATAAGGTACCCACAAGTTGCAGAATCTTACTACAACTTTAGATGATGGATGAACTGGTGAACACTGGGCCAAGTACAAGATCTTACATCTGTGCTTTCCGGCATTAGAAGCACCTGGACACCTTTCTTCTGTCATCTCTTTATTTCAGGGTGAAAAGAAAAGGAAAAAAAAAAAAGAGACCAGAAAATAAAATCCCCTGGGCTGTCTTTTCCCTCTATCTGGAGTCTAGGCTAAGTTCTCATCCTACTCTCGCTGCTCAACCTATAATAAAATCGATGATGGGCTGAAATAGTTGCAGCAAACTCAACAATAAGCAAAGGGTGCAAGTGCCTCTGGCAGAGAGAGAAGAGAGGTTGTGGAACAGGTGAGCCGGGATGAAGGGCACTGAGTGAGCCCCGGGCAAGACCAAGTCTTTAGAAAAGAAGATTTTAAAGGTACCAGACCTCAATTCAGTGTGCTCCTACTGGTGTGTGTGTGTGTGTGTGTGTGTGTGTGTGTGTGTGTGATGTAAGGGGTCTGTGTAGTATTGTAGGGAGGGAACTAGTCTGCAGGAAATTCTGAGGTTCATGGGAAGTATTGCCTCTGTATTAAATGCCCAGAATGCAAGGAAATATTTTTTGGTGTGATTTTTTTTAAAGCAACTTTTTTTTTTTTGAGATAGAATGTATATACCAAAAATATTCACTGGATTTTAAGGTCTTTGCAAAGCTGTGCTACCATTATCAGAATCAAATTTTCTAACATTTTTATCACCCTCAAAAGAAATACTGTACCTAGTAGGAGTCCCTTCTTCCTCCCCTGGAAGGCCAGACTGAGGAAACTACTATTCTATATTCTGCATTAATGGATTTGCCTTTTTGGGCACTTCACATACATGGAAATCACACAATATGTGGTCTTTTGTGTGGCTTCTTTCACATTGCACTGTGTTTTCAAGGTTTGTTCAGTGTTGTAGTATATCTTAGTACTTTATTTCTTTTTACGTTTGAAAGATATTCCATGATATGGTTATAATTGATCAATCGATTTTTTGGATGTTCATCCAATCTTGTGCTCCTGGGGTGATTCCCACTTGGTCCTGGTGTATATTGTTGTGCATTCAGCTTCTTATTATTTTGTTGAAGTTTTTTAAAAATTTTAAATTTGTTCTAATTAGCTATACATGTCAGTAGAATGCACTTTGACACATCATACATGAATGGAGTATGATTTCCCAAGATTTTGTGACCTTATCTGAAAGCAATAGCTGAAGAAGTTCTTTAAATTCACAGAAAAAAAAAAGAAGAAGAAGACTCCTTGGGATATCCAGGAAGGAGGAAAAAACACAGTAAGCAAAAATATAGGTGAATAAAATAGACTTTTCTCCTTCATTTGAGTTTCCTAAATTATGTTTGAAATTTGAAGTAAAAATTATAAAGTTGCCCAACATGGTTTTCTATGTAGGTAGAGAATTTTTAAAGACAAATATATTATGAACAGGAAAGATAAAGGGGCATTGGTCACAGTCACATGAATCCACACATGTGCTAAAATGACATAGAACTATGCATGCACAGACATGCACATGTACACAGTCTCACATTTCTAGTTTTCATATTGTACTATAATTATGTAAGAAGTAGCTATTGGGAAAACCTGAGTGAAAGTCTTATCTTTGCAACAGTATGCCTGTCTCATTTCTACGAGATCAGATTTTTTTAGCTATTCCTTTCAGATAGGTCACAAATATCTCTTAGTTTTTCTTTCTCTGACTATGTATTAATATGTCTTTTAATCCTGAGGACTATTTTCATTAGGCGTAGAATTCTGGGTTGACAGTTTCTTTCTTTCTGTATTCAAAAAATATTGTGCCACTTCCTCCATTCCTCCATGATCTACTGTCACTCAGATTCTTTTTGCCATTTCTTTTTGACTGCTTTCAATTTTTTTTCTAGAAGTTTGACTATAATGTGCTTTACTGTGGATATTTCTTGATTTATTCTAGTTATGACTTGCTCAGGTCTGTGAGTCTGTAGATTCATGTTTCTGACAAATTTAAGTAGCATTAAATCATGTTTTCTAACATCTTTTTAGTTTCATGTCCTTCTCCTCTCTCTGAGACTCTGATGACATGAATATTAGGTCTGATGTGATACTCTTCATTATTTTTTAATTTGGTTATTGTGTCTTTTTTCCCCCCAGTGCTGAGGATCAAACCCAGGGCCTTGCACATGGAATCTGTCACCAAGCTACATTTTTTTCAAAGGTAGTTTAGATGAAGATAGGATTCTTGTTTGACAGTTTTTCTTGTCTTTCAGTTCTACTGGCTTCTGGTCTCTGGTGCTTCTGATGAGAAGTCAGCTACTAATCTGACTGGGATTCTGTTGTTGGTACATGATGAGTTGTTTTTCTCTTGCTGCTTTCAAGATTTTCTTTTCTATCTGACTTTTAACATTTTGACAGTGATGTATTTGGGAATGAGTCTCTTTGCATTTATCCTACTGAGAGTTTGTTGAGATTCTTGGCTGTGTAGACTAATGGTTTTCCTCCGATTTGAGAAATGTTTAACCACATTTGTTTGATGCTACCATTATGCCCACACTAGTCTACTTGATAGGAGCCTACATTTCCTAGAGGATGTGTTCATTTTTACTTATTCTTCTTTATTTCTTGTTTTCAGATGCATAATTATCTTGGTATGGCTTCAAGTTTGCTAATTATTTATTATGTCACTTAAATCTGTTCTTCAGTCCTAAAATGATCTCTCTTCATTGATATTTTGTTGAGCTATATTTTCCTTTACTATTTCAAGTTTTTTTCTCAGTTCTTTGCACACATCCATAACAACTGTTTAATGATCTGCTAAGTCCAACTTCAGGCTCCCCTTAACAGCAGTTTCTATTGCTTAGTTTCTTTTCCTGTGTGTGTGTTACACTTTCTTGATAATTTACATCTTATATTTTTTGCTGAAATATTTTAGAAACTCTGGATACTTACCTCCTTTTTAGAACTTATTATTCTTTTTTATTATACTTTTTTTGTTTTTATTCATTATACATGATAGTAGGGTATATTTAGACATTTTGATACTCTTCAGCTCCATCCATTTACTGGAAAATGCCATATTTCATTCTTCTTTATAGCTGAATAATATTCCATTGTGTGTGTGTGTGTGTGTGTGTGTGTGTATATATATATATATATATATATATATAACATTTTCTTTATCTATTCATTTGTTGAAGGGCACCTAGGTTGGTTCCACAGTTTAGCTATTGTGAATTGAGCTGCTATAAACATTGCTGTGCCTGAGTTTCTGTAGCATGCTGATTTTAAGTCCTTTGGGTATATGCCAAGGAGTGGGATAACTGGGTCAAATTGTGGTTCCATTTCAAGTTTTCTGAGGAATCTCCACACTGCTTTCCATAGTGGTTGCACCAATTTGCTGTCCCATCAGCAATGTGTGAGTGAACCTTTTTCCCTACATCCTTGCCAACATTTATTGTTACTTGTGTTCTTGATAATTGCCGTTTTGACTGGAGTGAGATGGAATCTCAGTGTAGTTATAATGTGCATCAGAACTTATTATTCTTTTGGTTTCTTTACTTGCTTTTTGCTTTGTGACTTGGCTAGACTAATACTGCAAAGCCTCTTTCCCTAATAATAGTATGAAATCTCTGATATCCATGCTCCGATTTAAAAATAAAAATTGTTTGTGTCCTTAGGGGTTAGTTACCCTTTGTTCAGTAAAGCTGATTGGCTAGAGTTTGTGCTTGAACTTAGGCAGCACTTCTGTGTATGGAGCAGGAGTGGGATGGATGGGGATGGCTTTTTCATCATTAGCTGACCTGCCCAGAACTTTCCTGTGGAGTAAGAGTTGGAATGAGGAAATGGACACTGCTGCCACTCTCCTAGATTAGATATTGTGCAGAATTGAACTGGGGGAGTAGAAATCTTCTGAGGTTCATCAGCTGCCCAATCCACCTAGAATAACTCTACCACCACCCAGAGCTGGGAGAGGTGTGAATGCAGACCTATCTCAAATGTCACAGTTGCCTACTGTTTTTTTTTTTTTTTACCAAGTTTGTTCTTGTCAAGTTTGCAGAGATTTTGCTGAATAAATGATTCTCAATTTGTTGTAAGCCCGTTGGTCAGTTACTAGAAGCTTTAAATGATTGTCTTTGATAATTTTGACCGTTTTAATAGCTGTTTGGTCAATGAAGATTTTTGGCCAAGCGCTTCACATTGTCATTCTCTGAGTGTTTGTGTGATTTTGCTAATGTCCTTTTTACCATAACTATTTGTTTCAACAAATGCATCTTGCTTAGCAATAAGGATGCAGAGATAAGTCATCCTTAGTTTTTCTTGGGGGAAATTGCAATCTGTTGTCTTCCTGAAATGATATAATAGAGATAGTAAAGGGTACTGCACAGGATGCTGCAAATACAGCTAATGAAGAGTCCTAACTATTGTTATGGAGATGGGAGAGTTGGGTTGAGGTGGACTTTGTACAGGAGGAAACATTTGACCTAGATCTGGAAATATGAAAAAAAAATCTGCTTTGAAGAAGAAAAGGCATTATAGATAGTTGAAGACAGGAAGTCTGTGTAAGGCAAATGTGTTTAATACTGTGCAAAAATATGATGCAAAAATAGAGAGTATTTTAGATCACATGGAGCATTTTAGATTTGATAGTTGTTGGTATATGGGGACATTTTTGAACAGGTTTAGACACAGGTGAGTGGTGCAGATAAAATGACTGTGACTAGAATAAGTAAGTCAGTAAATAGTAAGCTGTATAATAATTTAAAATGTTTCCATCCCCCTTAAATTGTCTCATATACTCTTTGCTCATGCACTTATTCCCAGAACATGCCATGAGCACATGTACGTCTGTACCCTTCATATTCTACTCTCTCTGTCAAAATCTGTAAGTGAAGGACAGAGAGGGTGATTGCAGGTTTCTGTTTTGGGCAACCAAATGGCCAGTAAATGGAAAGGAAAGTACTATTTAAGTTGAGATGTTTAAAATAGAAATAAGCAAGAGATTTCTGACAGAATTTTTCTTAGGGCCCAGCCACCACGACTTTTCCAAAAGCACAGTCTCATGGCAACAACAGAAGGAGATCAGATGGTATGGGAAGAGGAAGGAAGGAAGAAGAACAGCATTTTTCAAAGCCTATACTATTTAGTTTTGCTAGAGCGATCTTCATAAATTTGTCACACACTCCAATTAGTATGCCAGTTGAATGTATCTTTACATTTAAAAAGAGTTTACAAAGAAGTAATCAATTTCACAAGTCTAAGAAATTTATATTTCCTTAGCACACTTATTGATCATCTACCTTGTGCAAGTCAGTCTCTGTTTTAAGCATCTTTGAGTTTTGCTTTGCAAAAAAGCAAAGAAACAAGACCTAAATGCTTGAGAACAGAAAGCACCAGTATATTAGTTATGGATAATTGTTCCTGCAGTAATAGACTTACTACAAAATCTCATGATTTAACATTGTGGGAACTGATTTCTGGCTCCAGTAAAATACAACTGTATGCTCTTGATTGGTAAGAGGGTTTCCTCCAAGTCATGATTTAAGGACCTTGCGTCATGTGTCTCTGCTATATCCAGGGGAATGTAGTCTAATGATGGATGTTCTGTCTCCAGGTAAAGATGAGAGAAGGGCAAACAAAAAACCTCACCTGCCTCTTTACCATGGTGGTCTGGGTGTGGTACATGCCATTTCTTCATGCATTGCCTTGGCAAGAGTGATTCCCACGGTCACACTGGGAAACAAATGGGTTGAGGAGTGTAATTATCAGCTGGGCAGCTGCTTCTCAGCTACAATACTCTACTTTGACTTAGAAAGTGGGAATGAAGAGTTGGTGGAGGAATAGTTAGCCATTTCTGTTATTAGCATCTTGATCAGGAGAAGGGACACCTCTGTCTTAGTTCAGCACAAAGAGAGGGGGATATTTTAAAGTAAAAGGAAAGAAGTTGAAACTCATTTTAGGTAGACTGACCCAGGAACTCAAAAGTGAGATCAACTGTCAAGAATGCTGGGTGAAATGGGAGCTTCCAGATAAGGGAAAAGTAAAGATCAAAACAGATTTGTGAAAAACATGGTGTAGGGCTGGGGGTGAAAGTTTGGATAGAACACAGGCATATGAGAAATAAGTAACAGCCACTTGTAGGAATCAACTGGCACTTGGCACGTTTAGGGTGCATCCTGATTACACTTTCCTCATTTTGGACATGTGTCCAAGATACTTGAGGATTTGGTGTACTTTGTGTCTTCAGGACTGTGACTTAGATGTGCTTCAGTGAGACCATACAGCAGATGTTGACATAAAAAAGGTCCCAGCCCAAATAGAATGTTGTAGCTCTCCAGGAAGTCAAGGGAGGCTCCTGGGACCTCTGTGATAAAGATGGATGAGTTGAGGGAGGGACAAAGAGCATGACATGAATTTCAAGAAAAAAGAGGTTGCTTAGTAATGGAAGTGAATTTTTTGTTATTTCTGATACAGGAAATTAAGTTCCACATTTCCAGTTAGAGGACTATATTGTGGAGATAAAGATCATGGAATGCCACCCCCACCCCCGGCCACATCAGACTTCTGGCTTCCAATCCTCTCTTTGCCACTCTCTGAGAGAGTGACTTCTATGGGTTATTGAACTTCCTAATGTCTCAAGTACATATCTGTGGTTATGGGATATTTATAGAACTTATCTCATTGGGTTGAATGTGGCACTTAAATAAATTAATTTTCCATGTGGAATCCAGAACAGTACCTAGAATACAGTAAATACTTTAAAAGTGCTATCTATCATTATTATTTATATTCCCCCTCTGTACTTGCCATTTCCAGTAGAAAAGATGACTCCTTAAAAAAAATAAACAAGCAGTGTGGATAGAGAACAAATTAAGAAATGAATAAAAGGAAGAGTGCTTTTCATGATCTAAGAATTTTAAAAATATGAATGAATATTAAAATTCATTAAATACCTTTCAAAATTTATTAAGCAATCGTACATATTTTTTAATTAATAGTTTTATTTTTGGGGAACAAAAGTTTTCAGTTCCCGGATAAATCAAGCGGAGGGTACAGAGCAATCTCCTGCAAAGTTTCTCCTATTATTAAGTCCTTGCATTAGTGTGACGCTTTTATTACAATTGACAGAGTGATATTGCTGTACCATTATTCACTAAAGAGCACAGACACATTAGGTTATATTCTTTGTTTTGTGCACTTCTGTGATTATGACAAATGCACAGTGTCATGTATCTACTATTACAGTATCATGCGGAATACTTTTACCACCTTAAATATTTCTTATGTTTTATCTGTTCATTTCTTCCTCTTTGCCCTTACCCATGTCCAAGCAACCATGGATCTTTTTATTATTTTTTATAGTTTTGTCTTTTTCATAATGTCATTGTTTTAGTCAGGATTCTCTAGAAGAATAAAATGAACAGTAGCCATACATATACCCATACTTTTTTTTATACATATACTTTACTTATATGTGTGTATGTGTGTGTATACATTTTATATACTTTGGATGACATATATATATATGAATATGTATATATAAATATATATCAGTATGTAGTCTTTTCAGGCTGCCTTATTTAACTTAGGAAAATGCATTTAAATTCCTTCATATCTTTGCCTGAAGTAATAGACCTTTTCTGTCTGTTGCTGAATAGTATTTCATTGATGATCATCTTGGTTGCTTCTGGTTTGGGGCAACTATAAATAGTTTATATAAATATTCACATGCAGGTTTTTGTATGGACATGTTTTCTGCTTATTTGGTAAATAATAAATCCCTATGAGCATGTGTGCTGGGTCCTATCAGATGACTATGTCTTCTTTTATAGGAATCTATTAAAATTTGCTCTAACGTGGCTGTACCATCGTGCATTCCTGCCTACTGTGATGGAGCATTCCTGTTGCTTTGCAATCTCAGCAGCCTTTGAATTTGTAGTATTTTTTTTAATTAACCATTTATATAGGTGTGTAAGTGGTATCACATTATTGTTTCAATTTGCAATTTCGTAAGGAGATGTGATATTGAACATCTTCTCATATGCCTATTTGTCAAATAAGTATTTCTTTGGTGAAGTGTTCAGAGCTTTTATCCATTTTTAAATCAGGTTATTTTCTTATTGTTGAGCTTTAAAAAAAATTTTTTAGTCATGGATGGACCTTTATTTTATTCACTTTTTTATATTCAGTGCTGAGAATTGAACCTTGTGCCTCGCACACATGAGGCAAGAGCTCTACCACTGAGCCACAACCCCAGCCCTTATTGTTGAGTCTGTACACTTTGGATGAAAGTCTTTCATCAGATATGAGTTTTGTGAGTATTTTCTCAATCTGCGGCTTGTCTTCTTATTTTCTTTCAAGAGCAGAAGTTTTTTATTTCAATAAATTCTATAACATCAGATTTTTTCAGTGGACTGTGCATTTGATATTTGTTGGATCTAAAGTCGTTGCTAAATGCAAGATGACTTAGATTTCTTATGTTATGCTCTAGAAGTTTTACAGTTTGCTGTTTAGTATTTAGGTCCGTAGTCTAGTTTGATGTAATTTTTGTAAGTTTATACCCCATCTAGGTTCATTTTTATGTATGTGATATCCACTGGCTTCAGCACCATTTGTTGATAAGATGATCTTTTTTTTTTTTCCATTCAATTACCTTTGCATCTTTGTCAAAGATCAAATCGACTGTCTGTGTGGGTGTGTTTATTCTGTTCCATTAATCTGTGTGCCCATTTCCCTCTATTGCCACATCATTTTTGTTATTGGTAAGTGAACTTCAACCTTGAAGTTGATCGATGTTAGTTCTGTGGCTTTCTTGTTTTTCTTCAGTGTTGAGTTGGCTAGTCTGGGTCTTTTTCCTTACCATGTAAACTTAAGCATCAGTAGGTCAATATCCATAAACAGTGGTAGGAGTGTGATTGACATTGCCTTCAGTCTATAGGTCAATTTGAAAACAAGAATATGCCTTCATTTATTTAGGTCTTTGATTTCTACCAGAAACTTTGTAATCTCTTATTTTATACCTACTTCAACTCTTTTTTTTTTTTTGGTAATAATGTAAATGATGTTGTGATTTTTTTTTCAAATTCAAAATTCTTCTTGTTTGTTGCTGGTATACAGGAAAACAATTGACTTTTGTATGTTAACTTACTCTATACTTTTGCTTAGTATTCAGTTACTTTACTATAATTGCTTATTAATATCAGTAATGTCCTTTTATTGGCAAAAGACAATATTGGTATCTGCTAACAAATATATTTTTCCTGATGTGTGTGTGTATGTATATATGTATATATATATATATATATATATATATATATATATATATATATGTATATATATATGTATATATGTGTGCATATATATCTTTTTTTCTTTTCATATTGCACTCACTAAGACTTTTAATACAATACCTCATAGAAATGATGAGATGGGACGCTATTGCTCTTCTCAGTTTTAGGAGAAAAGCATGTAGTTTCTCATCATTACATAGGATCATATTTTTAAAAGATGTTTTAAAAAGATATTCTTTATCAAGTCAAGAATGTTCCCCTCTATTCCTAGTTGATATTTAAAAAAATTGTGAATGGCTGCTGGACTTTTCAAATAATTTTTATGCATCCATTGATATGACAGTATGGTTTTCTTCTTTTATAGGTTACATTAGTTGATTTTGATTGTTGAGCCAGTCTTATATACCTGAGATAAGTCGTACTTGGTCAGGATATGTAGTTCTTTTCATTGTTGGATTTGATTTGTTATGTAGAGAATTTTTAAATTCAGTATTAGAAATATTGTTCTTTGGCTTTTTTTCTTGTAATATCTTTACATGGTTTTGGTATTAGAGTAAGCTGACCTCAAGGATTGACTAGGGAATGTTTCCTGTCCTATTTTCTGAAGCAGATTGTAAATAGTTGGCATAATTTCTTTCTTAAATTTACCAATGAAACCATCTGGGATTGGGGCTTCCTGTTTTGGAAGATAGTAATTGATTTAATTTTTTAAAAAACATTTTTTTTGTAGTTGTAGATGGACAGAATGCCTTCATGTGTTTATTTTTATGTGGTGCTAAGGATCAGACTCAGTGACTCACGCATGCTAGGCCATGTCACTGTGCAACAGCCCCAGCCCTGATTGATTTTTTTTTTTAACACATAGACCTACTCACATAATGTGTGAGTTTTGTTAGCCTGTCTTTCAAAAAGTTGTTCATTTCTTCCAAGTAACCAAATCTGGGGGCATAGAGTCATTTATGATATTTTCTTGTTATCATTTTAATTTCCATGTGATCAGTATTAATAGTCTGTTTTTCACTTTTCTTATTTTCTTTTCATATGTTTTAGGTTTATATTACTTTTAGTTTTCTGAGGCTGAAATTTGGGTTATTGACTTTGGCTCTTTTTCCTTTGTAAATGTAGTTCAATGCTACAAGTTTACCCCTCAGCCCTGTTTTTGCTGCACCCACAAACCCTGATAAGTCATATTTCTGTGTTGTTCAAATTTAAAAAAAATTCTCTGGAGACATTTTCTTTGATCCATGTTTTATTTCTAATTATATTGTTATTCTTTGCATATTTAGGATTTTTCCTGCTATGTTTCTGTTTTTTTTTTTTTTTTTTTTTTTTACCAGTTTAATGTCATTGTGGTCTGAGAGCATACTTTGTATAATTTTTATCATTTTAAATTTGTTAACTTGTGTTTTATGGTAATGTGGTCAGTCTTGGTGAATGTTCCATGTGAGCTTGAGAATTAGTGTAATCTGGTGGTGTCAGGGGAAGTATTCTGTAGCTGTCAATCAGATCCTGATAATCAGAGGTGCTATTTTCCAACTTTAGCTTTATTGATTTTTCTGCCTGCTGGATCTGTCAATTATTTGTGAGAGGGGGATGATAAAGATTGTAGCCATGATTGTGGATTTGTCTCTTTTTTTCCTGTAGTTCTTTGTTTTCCCCTTCATGTCTTTCAACGCTGTTGGGAGGCAAACTGAGACTACCTAAAACGGTCAACACGCAAGAACAGATGGCTAAGGTAAGGAGAGAGATGGGAACTATAAAAAAGTATCAAAAGAGGTGTTGTAAATAAAATATAACAAAATGACAAGAGCCTTTGATGGACTATCAGTAGATCTGATACAAAGAAAAAAAACCCAACGTTTTGCATTAGAACTTTTAGTATATTAATGACAGTTATTTTAAATTCCCTGTCTTCTGATAATTCTAAGATCTCCATGTCTATATCTGGCTCTGATGCTGATTTTGTCACTTCAGACTTCCTGTCTTCCAGAACACCTTGTACCTCTTTGACCCAGGCAGATATGATGTATTGGGTAACAGGAAATGAGGAGACCAGGCACTGTGGCACGCGCCTCTAATCCCAGCAGCTCAGGAGGCTGAGACAGGAGGATCAAGAGTTCAAAGTCAGCCTCAGAAAAGTGAGGCACTAAGCAACTCAGTGAAATTCTGTCTCTAAATAAAATACAAAATAGGGCTGGGGATGTGGCTCAGTGGTTGAGTGCCCCGGAACCGAGGAAAATAGGTTTTAGAGATGTGAGCTTATAGACATGTTTATCTGGCTAGGGATTAGACTATTTATTGTTCTCATTAGCTGTAGGTGTCAAAGGCTTCAATTTCCTCTAGTGTCCTTTGTTTTATCTCCTTATTTTATTTGGTTTCCCTAGAAAGTCCTTCTTAAATAGAATTCATGTCTTGAAGCTCTCTCGCTTGTAATCCATTATTGTACTGGACTTATTTTTACTAGTATAAAGGAAAAGCATTATATAATGTTATAATTAAATCTCTGTTTTGCTTTTGTCTTTTTTGGTGTAACAAACACCTTGACCTTCAGAGAAATTTTAAAATGTCTTTTTTTTTTTTTATCCTGAGACAGGATGGCAGAAAGGCCCAGTTATTTGATTGTACTGTATCCTTTCTTTCAAAAGTTTTTTTTTAAGTACTTTTAAGTATTTTTTAAGTACTTATAAAATTTATTTAGAGTAAAATTTAGACACTGTTGGGGAGGAAAGAGGAAGGAATTCTTGCAATGTTCTGAACATTTTATTCTTGGCTAAAAGTTGTGTGGTAAATTTATCAAACATTATTTATTTAACCAAATCCACTTTTCATTGGAGGCAGTTGTGGTCTTGAATGCCTGCAAATTCTTTGCTGCTTCCCTTTTCAGGAGGTGGAAACTACTTCCTCTTCCCTTGAGGGTGGACTGGAATTAATGAATCACTTAATGAATAAAACAATATGGAAGACCATTTGTGACCAGAAATGGGTTATAAAAAGTGCTATGGCTTCCTGCGTGCTGTGTCACAGGCTCTTGGATTACTTAAGTTCCTCCCCAGTTCCTGGGTGTCCTCATGACATAAGTTTCTGCTAAGAAATGGCAAGGGATGTAGGCACCTGGCAACAACCATGTGACTGTGCCATCTCAGAAGTAGATCTGCTAGTGTCAATTAGGCTTCAACATCACGTCACTTCTTGGCCTAGAAACCTCCCAGCTAAGCTGCTCTTGTGTTCCTGGCTCTCAGAATATGAGTGAAATATGCATGTTTGTGTTTTAGACGACTACCTAATGCTGCTGTGGAAGAATATCTTTTACGATTTAGTCATATTTAATGGCAGTCTTGCCTTTCTAAACATCACAGAGGTGTCCACACAAATACATGCACACACATATCTATCGACTTTCAAGATGTTCTTCAAATCTAATTTCTAAAATATAATTTTGTCCATCTCATTACATTTTGGTAACTATTAAGATCTGTCAATTTGGGCAATTGCTTTGGTGATCCATTCCTCTGTTTGGGGTAGCAGAAAACTACAATGCTGTTTTAGCGGTAGGATTTAAGGTTTTAATCATCAACCTTAGAGGCCGACTCTGAGAGTTGGTAAATCTCAGAACCAGGAAATGAACACCTGTGAATCCTGGGGTAAGCCACAATGTTTGCTTTCTTCAGTACTCGTATGTTTTCATCCAGAGGAAGTCTAGAGCGAACCATGTATGTTTTGTGGCTGGGCAAACAAGGACCTGACTTGAACCTGAAAAACAGACAAATCCAGTATCATAGTTACAATTTCACTGCTCCCATCAGTAAAATCCCATTGACAGATTTAGCAGACAGATAATCAGTAAAGATATAGTTGAACTTAAAAATCACCATCCATTAAACCATGGAGAAGTGAGAGTAGCATGGATCCCGATGGTTTTGACTTGGTGATGAAATGATGCTGGACGTGATGTGGTGCGTGTTCTGTGAGGTGTCACTGTATTTCCATTAATTCAACAGGTATTATTAAATATGTACCATGTCTTGGACATGATTTTAGGAGCTGGACACACAACACTAAGTACATAAATCCCCTCACCTTGAGAGCTCCTGTTCTGATGGTTTTAAGGTTCAAGTCATGGACCAGCCACAACTGACCCCAGCTGACATACAGTTGCGGCAAAGAAATCTTTGTACATCTCTTCATCTATTTGTTAAAACTGACTCTGTGAGAGGAGAAATTCATAAATCCCAAACAAATTGTGTTTTATAGAGAAAAAAACTTCCCAAAATGATTATAAATTCTGAAGGGTGAATATCCTGGGATGTATTCATGCATCAGAGTGTGAGTCCTGAGATCATTTTATCGAATAGAAAGAAAGAAAAAAAAAAAAGAGAACAGGAAACTGAAATCTTGGGATGCACAAGAAGTGTCATTTGTTCGGGAAAGAAATAATGTCAGAGCCACGGACACTTATAAAGATTCAGATCTTTGTGATTAAAGCTGTGCCTGGAAAGTAAATATGTGCTCTCTTGTTCAGGCTCAGGGAAGCTGAGGAAATTATTTCTTGTTAGTTTCTTCTTGACAAGCTTGGGCAGAGGCTGCGGCCCTGTAGAGCTGGCTTTCCTCCTCACTACCTGTAGCAACACGGTAGACCTGTGCATCACTGAGGGCCCGACTGCAGGAAGCAGAAACCCTGCTCGCTAATATAAGCAGAAAGATATTTAAGAGATGTAATTAAGTGTTTGCAAAACCCACCCAGGACTGCACCAGTAGGCTGTCGGCACCGTCTTCAGGAACAATTCACAGAATAGGAATGAGGAATTAGCCCATTTCGAGTGTTTCTTTTCCTGCAAAAGTCAGAAAGGGGAGGCGATATGGATGCCGCTTGGGACCGGGAGCATTCACAAACACCCTCCTCTAATTGTGATTCGGGGTTCAGATGCTTCGGAGGCAACAGAAGCCTCTGGGTAGCAGTGTGGCTAGTGGCCAGATCCTGCAACACAGTTTTCTCTCTACCACTGATACTATAACACCTCTGAAAACCATGAATCCTGTTACAGGATACTGGAATATGCTTGAGAGAAACTCAACATTGCCACATCCTTGCTAGCAAGAAACACCCACTACCCCAGTGTCTTTATCATATAGGTGTCTACGAGATAGAGTTCACAGTATGTATCAGACGTACCAGATTTCTTCAAGGAGTGGGGTGAGGTGGCAGGTCTCTAGGATTTGCTTTGCTGTAAAAAGAGGTATTTCTGGCGCAGCCTCTTTCTCCTTTTTCCTGCCTTAGTGTGAACAGGAGAACTAGAGTTGCTGCAGCCACTTTGAACTTAGAATCAACATGTTTTCAAAGGAAACATTTGAATGCATCATTATGGACCACCTACTCTGAACTGCTTGGTGTGAGAGACAGAAAAAAAAATTGTTATTTTAAGCTACCCTTGTCAGATCAGGCGGGGGAGACTTTATTGAGATCTCACTCCCCGGGCGGAACTCGATCAGACCCACAGAGGGGACAGGGGAAGGGTCTGAGGAGAAACCGCGTGGAAGCTCAACCGGACTGGACTTTTATGGGGCTTACAGCAGGAAGGGAAGGGCTTGGGACAGGAAAAGGTGTTTCTAGGGTCCCTTGCCCCCTTGAAGTTTGTCAGGGGAGTTGGCTGAACTCCAGGATTGGCCAAGGGGTCCTGCTGATTGACAGGCGTTAGTCAGGAGATCTGGCTGATTGACAGGCATTTCTGCCGGCATCTGATTGATGTTCTTTTCCAGAGTGGGCTGCTTTGTTCTAAGTTGCCACCAAGCCGCCACTGACCTAACAACCCTTAGCAGGAAAGAGTTCAAATATTGGAGGCTGAAAGCTTTACAAATTGATATACCATCCTTTACCTATCTACATACGCATTCCTTTCTCTTTTTTTCTTTCTTTCCTCCCTTCCTCCTCTTCCTCCTTCTCCTTCTTATATTTTTTTCCACCTTCCTGTTCTCCTCCTCTCTCTTCTTTCTTTTGTCTATGCATGCTTGGGGGCTGGAGGGTGATACCCAAGAGGCCACATGGAAGTTAGACATTGGTAAAGCACATTCTGTTTCCATTGGAAGGCATTTATCTCCACTTGCAACACGTCATCTGGAATATATCAGCCAACCCTGACTCCTACGGTCATATTTTTTCTAGGTATAAATGCTTTGCAGCTTCACCTGTGAGGTTATTTCTCAGGGAATCTATTAGTTTGAATCAAATGAAATTGCTGAGATTTGAGCATTTTGACTACAAACAGTATTAAATTTAAAAACAGTATTAAAACAGTATTAATTTCATGTGACATAACTATGATTCACAGCATTGGAGGGTAATGGAAAACTCTAATGCCCAAATGAAGCCAATTTATAACCCAATGGGCTTTCTCAGGTCAGTGACTCCAATAATCAGGTCTGGTTTCTCGTCCCGTGACAGTGTAGGGGAATCTTTGGGCCATCTGAAAAGATTACTCTCACACTTTAAAACTGTATTCCAGGTTAGTATTTCCAGGGCAAATCTTTCCCGGTATATTCATCCCAACTCAATGTGAAGTTGAATTGTACGATAGCCTCAGCTAGATTACTATTCACTCTAGGCTTAAGGATCAACATTGAATTTCCCTCCGTAAATTTTGGGGTAGAGTGGTATAGGGTGGAGTATCACCATACGCTTTTGTTCTGGAGAATTCCTTAGTAGATGGCATAGGAGGACCTTCTTTCAGTAGCCACTGACACAGGAAGTACATTGCTCTGAGAGAATAGTAGGAGATTAAAAAAAATGGTGGTGGTGAGGGGTGGACTTTGATGTTAGTGATTAGTACTCTGCCCTCTGGGCATTTGCTCTAGGACATTGAGTATATCCAGGAGGTCTTCATCGACCTAGAACAATGCTTTAGTCAGCTTTCTCACTGTCTTTCACCAAAGTCTTGACAATAACAATTAGAGGAGGCTCACTGTTTCAGAGGTTTTAGTGCATAGAGGGCCAACTCCATTCCTCGGGGCCTAAGGTGGATTGAACATCATGGTAGAAGAGTATGGTGGAGGAAAGTGACTCAGCATCACACCAGGAAGGTGTCATAAACCATTTAAACCATGTCAAGAGTCTGCATGGTCCCAGCTGTTCCAGGATTGCCCAGAAGTCCGAGTCTAAAGTTTCTACTGAGACTCAAGGCAAACTCTCAGGTGAATCCCTGATAAAAAACAAAAACAAAAATGCTAAATCTATCCAATATATAAAGGCATAGAGTAAAATTTTCCATTCCCAAACCATGATATAGGGGCATAGAAAGAAGGGAGGGGACCAAAGCAAGACTGAGATGCAGCTGGGCAAACAAGTCCTGTAGCTCCACATCCAGCATCTGGGGCACATGGCATAGTGATGATCTCTCCAAAGGGTTGGTGTAGCTCCACCCCTATGGCTTTATGGTTATAGTCCACCTGGGCTCTCTCGGTGGCTTGTTTGGGCTCAATTCCTGCACTTGGCAGACTTCCCATGGTACTGGCATTTCTCAGCCTTGAGGGTCTCTACTGCATCTTTGGCATCTCTGTCTTATCTCCTCTCAGCGGCTGCCTGCAGGGACTCTGGCCCTGCTGCACTTTGACCTCCCAGGCCTTTCTTTGAAATCTTGGTAGAAGCCTCCATGACTCCCTAATTTTAGCATCCTGTAGTCTTGCAGAACTAGCACCATGTGATTGAAACCAAGGTCTGCTGCCATCTGGAACAGAGACCAAGCCTCCTGGGACCATGGCTGCAGCAGCCTCTGGGTATCTAGGTATCTGAGCGTGGTGAGAGGACTTCCTAGGTCCCCCACAAACAGGATGCTCCACTGGTCTCTTTTTTTCAAATGAATCATTACTTTTACACCCTGGAGCCTGAGATGGGTGTGCTCTTGCCAATTCCTGAAATGCCTTCAAGCCACAGGTAAAGTATTTAGCATTTATTTCATTTGTGGCTCTAATGTTTTTGGCAACCACGTTTTTCTTAGCACCAGTTTTACTCAGTTTTCCGGCCAAACTGCAAGGTTTTCAAATCTTTCTGCTTTGTTTTCTGCTTCTTATTGTCTCAATACACTTGGTTAAAAGTTGCCAGCAATATCCATGCCACCACCTGAATGCTATTATGCCTAGAAACTTCTTCCACCAGATTAAAGTCCATTACCTTTAAAATCAAGCCTCACAGAAAGTCTCAGGCCATGGGCAAAATGCAGATGACTTCTTAACCAGAAACCTCCTGAGCCCAGTCTTTACTGTTCGCGGTCTTATTGGCATTCTAGTCTTCTGAGCTCGCACCAGAATCACCCATGAAGTTCTGCTTACATTAATCCAAAGCGTTTCAAGCTTGTTCCACTAAGTTTTTCAAAATTCTTCCCACAAATTCCAAAAATCTCTGAAAGTTTCTGAACCACATGGTGAGGTTAGTCACAGCAAAACCCCCACTTCTTGATACTAATTTCTGTTTTAGTCAGCTTTTTCACGACTATGACCAAAAGATCTGACAAGAACAATCAGAGGAGGAAAAGTTTATTTTGGGGCTCACAGTTTCAGAGATCTTAGTCCAGAGAGGGCCAACTCCATGCTTTGGGGCCTTAGATGAGGCAGCACATCATGGCAGAAAAATGTGATGGAGGAAAGTGGTTCAGGATATCACATCAGGAAGGAGAGAGAGAGAGAGAGAGAGAGAGAGAGAGAGAGAGAGAGAGAGAGAGAGAGAGAGAGAGAGAGAGATATTCAGTTCTCCAGAGACAAAATATGTACTCCAAAGATGCACCCCAGAAAACCATCTCCTCTAGCCATATCCTACCTGACTACAATTACCACCCAGTTGGTCCCTATTAGGGGATTATTACTCTAATTAAGTTAAGGTTTTCATGACCCAACATTTCACCTTATAACTTTCTTGCATTGTCTCAGACTTGAGCTTTTAGGGAACACCTCATGTCTAAACCATAACAGCCAGAAAGATAGAAGTTATCTTGATCTCTTACCTTGATTTCTTTCTCCGTTTATGCTTCTGAGCCTATGTGTTGTCTAGAACCTTCCTTGTTTCTCCCCTGGAGGTTCTAATGGCTCAAGTTAAGAATTTTCCCTTCTTTGCTCCTACTGCCAATGTATTTGACAGTTACAAGTACCCAGGGAAGGTAATCCAAGTTCCATTTCAATGAACACTACTAGATGGCTGAGGAGAACTTGCTATCACTATCATAACTTATAGACAGTCTCAATGGGAATCAACACTTCTGAAAAAGGTTTATTTCTTCTCCAGAAGGAGAGGTTTGGAGGAAAATTATAGCATTAACTAAATCCTGGAGAAAAGTAAGAATTCAGAAGGCATTGTTAAGAATATGTGTTAACTGTTGACTTGGGGGAATTTGTTCCAGTAACAAAAGTCCTTGGGCAGGGATTCTGTCTGTTTTGCTCAGCCTTGTATTGCTTGTGTCTAGTTTAGATCCCATGCACAGCCAGGTGAAATGAATGTTAGTTATTAAGTAAGTGAATGAATGAGTAAAACAATTATGTGATATTAAAGTTCTATGACCCAGTTCCAAGAACTTCTCTATGTCTTACAACAGAGGGGTCTAAAAAGCAAACATAGCCTTTATAACACTAAGAATTCCCTTATCAACACATATTTCCATCAGTTCCCAATGGGAATATCCATGTATAGGGGATGAGTGTTTGACTGACAGTATAACTCTTTGACCTTCTCCTTCGTAGGTAATGGGGGAGGGTGTTTAAGAGTTAGTATGGACTGTTAACTTAAGCCATCCATTTAGATATTAGTCAGTGTCTCCTGTTTACATCCTTTCCCCTATACTTCCAAAGGATAGTGACTGCATTTAGAAAATGTCAATGAAAAGTTCTCAGTTCCTCTTGATGTCCTCATTTGCCTTTTCTTTTATAACAACCTTTGAGGGACCGATGGGACAAATTTTCCCATGACTTTCATTCTTTGTCCTTAATCTGGCATTCAGTAGATAGATTAGGCAGGGTTATGTGTCAGTAATAAATTGAAGGTTGATTTTTCAGGGCTTCGACGTAATATAGTACATCTCTGCCGCAAGCTGTTGTGGGCCTCTGCTGTTTACCATCAATTCACGGATTCAGGCCGATGGTGGGGCCACCAGGTGGATCCCATAAAAAGACTTATAGACTTTCATCTCACCTCCTTTCTGAAGGTCTCTCAAGGTCTGGGAATTGACTGGGTCTCATCGTCCTCGTCAGGAAATACATCACAAGTTAAGCTTTGCTTTCCAGGTCTTTCTCCCTAACCAAGTAGAAACTTCAAATTCACTGTGATGAGACAGTGTCTAGATGGCTGTAGGCAAGGGACAGGACGGGACACACACTGGTGACTAATTCCCCACTCTCTCTCCAGTTTGTCTTTTTCTTTCTATAACCTTTGAGGAACAGATGGGATGAATTTCCCCATGACTTTTATTCTTTGTCCCTAATCTAGCATTCAGTAGATAGATTAGGCATGATTCTGTTTCAGTAATAAATTGAAGCTGGATTCTCAGTGGCTCAACGTAATATAGTACATCTCCACTGCAAGCTGTTGTGGGCCTCTGCTGTTCACCATCAATTCAGGAGTCAAGCCTGACGAGAGGGGACACATCACCTGCAGCTGCAACCGGAATGGATTATATAGACTTTCCCCCTGTGGGGATACAGAACACACATGGTGCTGTCACACACACACTCGAAAAGGAAGCGGCACAAGGCTCTTCTTACAGGCAGTGAACTAGTATCAGGGCCTTGATTTTTTAAAAAATATATTTTACTTGTAATTTTTAGTTGTACATGACAGTAGAAAGTACTTGGACATGTCATACAAACATGGAGTATAACTTCCCATGTTTGTGATTGCACAAGATGTGGAGAATACAACGGTTGTGCCTTAATATGTGAACATAGGAAAGTTAGGTCCAATTCATTCTACTGCCTTCAACATTCCCATCCCTCCTCCCTTCCCCTTACTGCCTGCTGTCCAATCCAGTGAACCTTCACTTCTCCCTCACCCAGGCCTATTGTGAACCAGCATCCAAATATCAGAGAGAACATTTGGCCTTTGGAGTTTTGGGGATGGCTTATTTCACTTAGCATGATGGTATCCCGTTCCATCCATTTACCAGCAAATGTCATGATTTTATTCTTCTTTATGGCTGAGTAACATTCCATTGTGTATATGTACCACATTTTCCTTTTTTATTATATAAATTTATTATTTATACATGATAGCAGAATGCATTACAATTCTTATTACATATATAGAGCACAGTTTTTCATATTTCTGGTTGTATACATTGTATAGTCACACCAATTCATGTCTTCCTACATGTACTTTGGATAATAACGATCATCACATTCCAAGATCACTTATAACCCCATGCCCCCTCCCTTACCCTCCCACCCCTCTGCCCTATCTAGAGTTTGTCTATTCCTCCCATGCTCCCCTTCGCTACCCCACTTTGAATCGACCTCCTTATATCAAAGAAAACATTCGGCATTTGTTTTTTTGGTGTTGGCTAACCTCACTTAGTATTATCTTCTCTAACTTCATCCATTTACCTGAAAATGCCATGATTTTATTTTATTTTTTTAGCCACATTTTAAAAAATTCATTCATCTATTGAAGGGCATCTAGGTTGGCTCCACAGTTTAGCTATTGTGATTTGTGCTGCTATAAACATTGATGTGGCTGTGTCCCTGTAGTATGCTGTTTTTAAGTCCTTTGGGTATAGAATGAACAGAGGGACAGCAGGGTCAAATGGTGCTTCCATTCCCAATTTTCCAAGGAATCTCCATACTGCTTTCCATATTGGCTGCACCAATTTGCAATCCCATCAGCAATGTATGAGTGTACCTTTTTCCCCACATCCTTGCCAACATTTATTGTGGTTTCTATGCATAATAGCTGCCATTCTGACTGGAGTGAGATGAAATCTTAGAGTAGTTTTGATTTTCATTTCTCTAATTTCTAGTGATAATAAACTTTTTTTTCATGTATTTGTTGATAGATTGTACATCATCTTCAGAGAAGTGTCTCTTCAGGTCCTTGACCCATTTATTGATTGATTTCTTTGTTTTTTGGTGCTTAGCTTTTTGAGTTCTTTATATACCCTAATGATTAGTGCTCTATCTGATGTGTGAGGGGTAAAAATTTGCTCCCAAGATGTAGGCTCTCTATTCACCTCAAAGATTTTTTTTTTTTTTTGCTGAGAAGAAACTTTTTAGTTTGAGTCCATCCCATTTATTGATTCATGATTTTAATTCTGTGCCACAGGAATCTTATTAAGGAAGTTGGGGCCTAATCCCACATGTTGGAGATTAGGGCCTACTTTTTCTTCTGTTAGATGCAGGCTCTCTGATTTTATTTGTGGTCCTTGATCCATTTTGAGCTGAAATTCGTGCATGGTGAGAGATAGGGGCTTAATTTCATTTTGTTGCATATGGATTTGCAGTTTTCCCAGCACCATTTTTTGTAGATGCTATCTTTTCTCCAGTGAATGTTTTTGGCACCTTTGTCTAATATAAGATAATTGTAATTTTGTGGGTTAGTCTCTGTGTCCTCTATTCTCTACCATTGGTCTATCAGTCTGTTTTGGTGCCAATACCATGCTGTAGTATAGTTTAAGGTCTGGTATAGTGATGCCACCTGCTTCACTCTTCCTTCTAAGGATTGCTTTAGCTATTCTGGGTCTCTTATTTTTCCAGATGAATTTCATGATTGCTTTCTCTATTTCTATGAGGAATGTCATTGGAATTTTGATCAGAATTGCATTAACCCTAACCCAACCCTAACCCCTAACCCTAACCTTTTGGTAGTATGGTCATTTTGATAATATTAATTCTGCCTATCCAAGAGTCAGGTAGATCTTTCCATCTTCTAAGGTCTTCTTTGATTTCTTTCTTTAGGGTTCTGTAGTTTTCATTGTATAGATCTTTCACCTCTTTTGTTAAGTTGATTCCCAATTATTTCATTTTATTTTTGAGGCTTTTGAGAATGGGGAAGTTTTTCTCATTTCCCTGTCTGAGGATTTGTCACTGATATACAGAAATGCCTTTGATTTATGGATGTTGATTTTATATCCTGCTACTTGCTAAATTCATTTATTAGTTCTAGAAGTTTGCTGGTGGAATTTTTTTGGGGGGTCTTCTAGGTATAGAATCATATCATCAGCAAATAGTGCCAATTTGAGTTCTTCTTTTCCTATGTGAATCCCTTTAATTTCTTTTGTCTGTCTAATTGCTCTGGCCAGTGTTTCAAGAACTATGTTAAATAGAAATGGTGAAAGAGGGCATCCCTATCTTGTTCCAGTTTTTAGAGGGAATGCCTTCAATTTTTCTCCATTTAGAATGATGTTGGTCTGGGGTTTAGCATAGATAGTCTTTATGATGTTGAGGTATGTTCCTGTTATCCTTAATTTTCCTAGAGTTTTGAACATGAAGGGGTGCTGTATTTTGTCAAATGCTTTTTCTGCATCTATTGAGATGATCATATGATTCTTATCTTTAAGTATATTGGTGTGTTGAATTACATTTATTGATTTCCATATGTTGAACCAACCTTGCAACCCTGGAATGAACCTCACTTGATCGTGGTGCACAATCAATTTGATAGGTTTTTGTATTTGATTTGCCAAAATTTTATTGAGAATTTTTTCATCTATGTTCATTAGAGATATTGGTCTAAAGTTTTCTTTTTTTGATATGTCTTTGCCTGGTTTTGGAATCAGGGTGATATTGGCCTCATACAATGAGTTTGGAAGTGCTGCCTCTTTTTCCATGTCCTGAAATAAATTGAAGAATATTGGTATTAGTTCTTCTTCAAAGGTCTTGTAGAACTTGGCTGTTTATCCATCCAGTCCTGGGCTTTTCTTGGTTGGTAGACTTTTGATGGCATCTGCTATGTCGTCACTTGAAATGATCTGTTTAAATTTTGTATATCAACCTGATTCAATTTGGGCAAATCATGTGACTCTAGAATTGTCGATGCCTTTGATATTTTCTATTATATTGGAGTACAAATTTTCAAAATAATTTCTAATTATCTTCTATATTTCTGTAGTGTCTGTTGTAACATTTCCTTTTTCAGCACATATGTTAGTGATTTGAGTGATCTCTCGCCTCTTCATTAGCATGGCTAAGGGTCTCTTAATTTTATTTGTTTTTTAAAAGAACCAACTTTTTATTCTGTCAATTTTTTTTCAATTGTTTCTTTTGTTTCAATTTCACTGATTTCAGCTCTGTCTTCTCCTGATTTTGGTGTAGATTTGTTCTTCTCTTTCTAGGGATTTGAGATGTAATGTTAAGTCATTTATTTATTAACATTTTCTTCTTTTAAGGAATGAACTCCATGCAATGAGCTTTCCTTTTAGGACTGCCTTTATAGTGTCCCAGAGATTTCGATATGTTGTATCTGTGTTCTCAATCACCTCTAAAATTTTTTTAATCTCCTTATTGATATCTTCTGCCATCCTTTGTTTATTCAGTAGCATATTGTTTAGTCTCCAGGTGTTGGAATAGCTTTAATTTCTTATTTTATCATTGATTTCTAATTTTATTCCATTGTAATCTGGTAGAATGCAGGGTAGTATCTCTACTTTTTTATATTTGCTAAGAGTGGCTTTGTGGCATAGTATATGGTCTATTTTAGAGAAGGACCCATGTGCTACTGATAAGAAAGGGTATCACTTGTTGAAGGATGAAATATTCTATATATGTCAGTTAAGTTTAAGTTATTGATTATGTTATTGAGTTCTATAGTTTCTTTGTCTAGCTTTTGTTTGGAAGATCTATCCAGTGGTGAAAGAGGTATGTTAAAGTCATCCAAGATTATTGTGTTGTGGTCTATTTGACTCTTGAGCTTGAAAAGGGTTTGTTTGATGAACATAGTTGCACCACTGATTGAGGCCTATATAATTATCAAGTCTTGTTGGTGTATGGTTCCCTTGAGCAGTATGTAGTGTCCTTCTTTATCCCTTTTAATTAACTTTAGCTTGAAGTCTCCTTTATTTGATATGAGGATGGAAACCCATGCTTCCTTCCACAGTCCATGTGAGTGGTATGATGTTTCCCAACCCTTCACCCTTAGTCTGTGGATGTCTTTTCCTATGAGATGAGTCTCTTGGAGGCAGCATATTGTTGGGTCTTTTTTGAATCCAGTGTGCTAGTCTATGTCTTTTGATTGGTGAGTTTAGGCCATTAACATTCAGGGTTATTATTGAAACATAACTTGTATTTGCAGCCACTTTTGTTTATTTTTGGTATGTAACTTGACTTGGTTTCTCCTCTGATTAGGTTTTCCTTTAGGTAACCCCTACCTCTGCTGATTTTCATCCTTATTTTTCATTTCCTCTTCGTGAAATATTTTGCCGAGGATGTTTTGTAGTGTAGGCTTTCTAGTTGTAAATTCTTGTAGCTTTTGTTTATCATGGAAGGTTTTTATTTCATCATCAAATCTAAAGCTTAGTTTTGCTGGATATAAGATTCTTGGCTGGCATCATCAACTTTGAAGTGGTTGGCATCATCAACTCTGAAGTTCATCTTCATCAACTTTGCTGTCCGTAGGTTCTGTTATTATATATCCTGGTTTGTTTGGGGCACTTTCCCTCCTTGTTTTTTCTTTCAGAGCTTGGTATATGTTGTTCCATGATCTCCTGGCTTTGAGAGTCTGGGTTGAATAATCTATTGAGATACAAATTGGTCTCCCCCATATGTGACTGGATTCCTCTCTCTTGCAGCTTTTAAGACTCTATCCTTATTCTGTATGTTAGACATTTTCATTATAATGTGACTTGGTGTAGATCTGTTGAAATTTTGTGCATTTTGTGTCCTGTAAGCCTCTTGTACTTGGTGTTCTAATTCATTCTTTATGCTTGGGAAATTTTCTGATATTATCTCATTGAAGAGATTGTACATTCCTTTGGTTTGAAACTCTGTACCTTCTTCTATTCCAGTAACTCTTATATTTGGTCTTTTTATGCTGTCCCATAATTCCTGATGTTCTGTTCATGGTTTCTTACTATCTTCACTGTGTGATCCACTTTATTTTCCAGATTGTATACTTTGTCTTCATTATCTGACGTTTTTTCTTCCAAGTGATCCAGTCTGTTGGTTATGCTTTCTGTTGAGTTTTTTTATTTGGTTTATTGTATCCTTCATTTCAAGAATTTCTGACTGTTTTGTTTTTTTCAGGGTCTCTATGTCTCTCTTGAAGTAATATTTACCTACCTGTATTTGCTTTCTTATCTCCTTATTGGAGTGATCAATTTTTGCCTGTATTTGCTCATTTAGGTCATGCTTTAATTCACAGATCATTTTAATTATGAACCTTCTGAACTCCTTCTCTGATATTTCATCAACTTCGCTATCCATGGGTTCTGTTATTACAGGGTCCTGGTTAGTTTGGGGGCGCATTCTTCCCTTGTTTTTTCATGTTGTCTATGTGTCTTCCTTTCTTGCAGTGTGGATCTGAGATATTACAGTTTCTTCCCTATATTCTTGTAGTACCTGTGCAGATTGTCTGTACCTTACTTTGATGTTGGGCTTCCAGACCTTGCTGGTGTACCTCAATGGATGCTACTCCATCCTGGGTCTGGGACCTGCATAAGTTGGAGTGGGTGGATCTAGGCCACTGGGCTTGACCTCCTGTGGTAGTCTGCTGGTAGGAAGGGGCAGTCCTGTGCCAAAGGCTAGGCTCTAATGGTATCTGCCCCACTGGGGGAGGGGTGAACCAGGCCTACTGAGATCCTGGATCCTGTGTGGGCTGGTGTGGGCCGTCTGGGCTGGATCTTGGCTCTCATGGTAGTGTGCTGGTCAGAAGGGGCAGTTCTACACCAGAGGCTAGGCTGTCATGAGTGTCTGCCCTGCCTGGAAAGGGGTGTACCCAGCCAGCTGTATGCCTGGGCCCTGCAGAAGCCTATGTGGGTGGGTCTGGGCCACTGGGCTTGACCTTGCCCAGTAGTTGAGATCTTGGATCCTGCATGGGCTGGTGTGGGCAGTCTTCCACATTTTCTTTTTACATTCATCTGTTGAAGGATGCCTAGGTTGGTTCCATAGCTTTGCTATTGTGAATTGAGCTGCTGTAAATATTGATATGTCTGTGTCACTATACTATGTTGCTTTTAGGTCCTTTAGGTATAAGCCAAGGAATGGGATAGCTGGGTCAAACGGTGGTTCCATTCCAAGTTTTCTAAGGACTGTCCATACTGCTTTCCATAAGGGTTGCACCAATTTGCAGTCCCACCAGCAATGTATGAGTGTACCTTTTCCCCCACATCCTTGCCAATATTTATTGTTACCTGTATTTTTGATAATCGCCATTTTGACTCGAGTGAGATGAAGTCTCAGTGTAGTTTTAATTTGCATTTCTCTAATTGCTAATGATTTTGAACATTTTTTCATATATATATATATATATATATATATATATATATATATATATATATATTTGTTGACCAATTGTATTTCTTCTTCTGTGAAGCGTCTGTTCAGTTCCTTTTCAGGGTCTTGATTTACTGTGGGAGGGCTTATGTCTCATCCACAGCCTAGTTGTGTCAGGGTAGTGGGGTAAGTTGCAATAAAGTAATTTAAAAAGTGCCCAAAGATAGGATGGGATATTTGATTGTTTGGGGAAAATTTACAAGAGATCAGTGACTGCTCCAAGAAGAGTTTGGTGGTGATAGGTTAAACACATGGCTTCTTCATCTCTCATGATACTTCACCGAGCAGTGCCTCCTTTCCTTCATGGTGTTGTGTTCAGTTATGGCTGGATGGATAAGTGATACTTATCCTGTTATAGTGCTCTCAGTTCCACAACCATCTCCACTCAGAAAGGGGTTTTATTTGTTAGGCATCAGAAGCAGTGACATGACTGGCATTAGTTTGCTCACGTGATCAGCATCCCAAGGAGTAATTGTCCTGATGTACCTACAAGAAATTAGCTTTTTATGGACAACACTAACTTGTTGAAGTTTCCAGTGTGTATAAAAGAAAGTGGGTATCTTTCAAGATAATATGTATTTGGACATTTCAACCCAGACTTGCTCTTATTATTTCCTTGACTTGGCTAAGTTCTTTTGGAAAAAGAAAAGAGACATTCAAGCACATGGAGTTTTACTGTCCCCCTTTGCTCTAGGGAAAATACAGCTTAGAAGTATGTTCTTCCACATGCCAGAGAAGTAAGCACAAGATATTTGTGACCACTGATGTTACCTTCTACAGTTTTGTTGAAGGAAATTTTGGTCTGCTCCATAATTTTTTGTCTTACTAAGTTGTACTTATCCTGAAAAAAAATGTATGACAGAGCTTAGTTTCAGTGTGGAAAACTGAAGAGGGAGAAGTATTAAAGGAGAAACTAAAATGCATCAATTTAATGTTTGTAAAAACACTATGTCCATTACATTTGTCAAATAGAATAGGCAGGATTGTGTCTCTTCTTTTTAGTATTCACTATCAATTCAGGGATCTATATAAAATATTTCTGTTTATGATACATCTTCCCATGTAAAATTATGGGAAGATGTATCATAAACAGAAGACATGTGGGAAAGTCAAGAAATGGAAATAGAAGCTAAGCTTTTCCCATTTCAAAGGAATGCCTTCCTGAATATCTTGGTCCATTCACTTCTTCTCTTACCACTTGGTGGGGAGCCTGCTGGGGACCTGCAATAAGGATATGCAACAGTTTCTCTTCAGCATTTAGGAAATCTCTCAAGACTCAAAAGGCAACTCCAACTTCATTTCTGGAGTCTCCTATTCGTATTATGCACATCATCTGCTCTTGTAAGTGTTCTCTTTGGTTGGTTTCAACTGTTTCAGTTAAAACTCTGGATTCATTCTCAATTCTAACTTTCTGAACTTCTTGGGCTCTATTCTCAGCAAACCATGGCAATTGCCTATGTGCCATAGTTACCCAGGACTAAACCCATCACACCTGTTCTTTTCTGTGGGAAAGGAGTTAATAAGTCCTTTTTTTAGTGTTAAGGTTTTTTTTTTTAAATTATTTATATATTTTGGGTATTAATCCTCTGCCAGAAGAATAACTTGCAAAGGTTTCTCTCCAATTCTATAGGCTATCTTTTCATATTCTTAATTGTTTCCTTTGTTGTACAGAAGCTTTTTAATTTAATGCATCCTACTTATCGATTCTTGGTTTCATTTCTCATGCTTTTGGGGTCTCATTAAGGAAGTCAGTGCCTGTGCCAATATGTTGGAGTGTTGATCCTCTTTTTTCCTCTCACTTGTACTGCTTCTGATCTAATTTCTAAGTCTTTGATCCACTTTCAATCAAATTATACCATATGCATATTTGAATATATCACAATAAATTCAAGTTTTATGTAAAATTATAATACATCATTGGAAAAATATATATGCATAAATAAATGAAAGAGTAGAAGAGCAGAGGAAAGGGGGAAGAATGGGAGGGAAGAGGGGAAATCAAGTAAGTACTTGGGGAATGTACTGGAGCAAATTATGTTGTGGGCCTATATCAATATGTCACAACAAACTTCACCATTATGTATAATTATAAGGCACTACTAAAAATAGAATAAAAAGAAAATCTTTTTTAAAAAAGGTATCTAGAGACTACTGCAGGAGAGCAGGCCTCACCCAGATCTGCCCACACCCACCTGCATGGGACCCAGGCTCACAGTAGGCCCAGGTCTATCCGGACACCTGCAGACACCTGCTGCAGTCCAGCCTCCGGCAGGGACCGCCCCTTCCCACCAGCAGACTACCATGGGAGCTCAGGCCTGGACCAGATCTGCCCTCATTGACCTGCACAGGACCCAGGTCCAGGATCCACACAGCAAGAAAGGAAGACACATAGACAACATGAAAAAACAAGGGAGGAAAGTGCCCCAGACAAACCAGGATACTATAAGAACAGAACCCATGGACAGCAAGGTTGATGAAATGTGAGAGAAGGAGTTCAGAAGGTTCATAATTAAAATGATCTGTGAATTAAAGAATGACCTAAATGAGCAAATACAGGCAAAAATTGATCACTTCAATAAGGAGTTAAGAGAGAAAATACAGGCAGCAAAAGATTACTTCAAGAAAGAGATAGACTCTGGGGGGAAAAAAGAGTCAGAAATCCTTGAAATGAAGGATACAATAAACCAAATAAAAATCCCAATAGAAAGCATAACCAACAGACTAGATCACTTGGAAGAAAGAACATCAGATAATGAAGTCAAAGTATTAAATCTGAAAAATAAAGTGGATCACCCAGTTAAGATAGTAAGAAACCATGAACAGAACATCCAGGAATTATGGGACAGCATCAAAAGACCAAATCTAAGAGTTATTGGGATAGAGGAAGGCACAGAGTTTCAAGCCAAAGGAATACACAATCTCTTCAATGAGATAATATCAGAAAATTTTCCAAGCTGAAGAACAAATTGGAAAAACAAATACAAGAGGCTTACAGGACACCAATTGCACAAAATTACAACAGATCTACACCAAGGCACATTATAATGAAAATGCCTAGCATACAGAATAAAGGTAGAATCTTAAAAGCTGAAAAAGAGAGAAAACAGATCATATATTGGGGAGACCAATTCATATCTCAGCAGATTTTTCAACCAAGACCCTCAAAGCCAGGAGATCATGGAACAACAGACACCAAGCTCTGAAAGAAATTAGATGCAAACCAAGAATCTTATATCCAGCAAAACTAATCTTTAGATTTGATGATGAAATAAAAACCTTCCATGATAAACAAAAGTTAAAAGAATTTACAACTAGAAAGCCTGCACTACAGAAGATCCTCGGCAAAATATTTCACGAAGAGGAAATGAAAAATAAGGATGAAAATCAGCAGAGGGAGGGATTACACTAAAGGAAAACCTAATCAGAGGTGAAACCAAGTCACGTTAAATACCAAAAATAAATAAAAATAGCTGGGAATACAAGTCATGGCTGGGAATACAAGTCATGTTTCAAAAATAACCCTGAATGTTAATGGCCTAAACTTACCAATCAAAAGACATAAACTAGCAGATTGGATAAAAAAAAAAAAAGACCCAACGTATGCTGCCTCCAGGAGATTCATCTCATAAAAAAAGACATTTACCGACTGAAGGTAAAGGGTTGGGAAAAATTATACCACTCACATGGACTGTGGAAGCAAGCAGGGGTTTCCATCCTGATATCAAATCATTATTTCTGTAGTGTCTGTTGTGATATTTCCTTTTTCAGAATGTATGTTAGTGATTTGAGTGTTCTCTCTCCTTCTCTTCATTAGCAGAGCTAAGGGTCTATCAATTTTATTTATTTCAAGTTAAAGTTAATTAAAAGGGATAAAGAAGGACACTATATACTGCTCAAGGGAATCATACACCAACAATACTTGACAATTATAAATCTATGTGCCCCAAACAATGGCACAGCTATGGTCATTGAACAAACTCTTTTCAAGCTCAAGAGTCAAATAGACCACAACAAAATAATCTTGGGTGACTTTAACATACCTCCTTCACCACTGGATAGATCTTCCAAACAAAAGCTGAGCAAAGAAACTATAGAACTCAATAATATAATCAATAACTTAGACTTAACTGACATATATAGAATATTTCATCCTTCAACAAGTGATCCTTCAACAACTTTCTTATCACCAGCACATGGGTCCTTCTCTAAAATAGACCATATTCTATGCCGCAAAACAACTCTTAGCAAATATAAAAAAGTAGAGATACTCCCTGCATTCTACCAGATTATAATGGAATGAAATTAGAAATCAATGATAAAATAAGAAATAAAAGCTACTCCAACACCTAAATAATATGGTACTGAATGAACAATGGGTTACAGAAGACATCAACGAGGGATTAAAAAATTTTAGAGGTGATTGAGAACACAAATACAACATATCAAAATCTCTGGGACACTATGAAGGCAGTTCTAAGAGGAAAGTTCATTGCATGGAGTTCATTCCTTAAAAGAAGAAAAAGTCCACAAATAGATGACTTAACAGTACATCTCAAAGCCCTAGAAAAAGAAGAACAAAGCAACACCAAAAGCAATGGAAGACAGGAAATAATTAAAATCAGAGCTGAAATCAACAAAACTGAAACAAAAGAAATGATTTAAAAAATTGACAGAACAAAAAATTGATTCTTAGAAAAAATAAATAAAATTGATAGACCCTTAGCTCTGCTAATGAAGAGAAGGAGAGAGAACACTCAAATCACTAACATACATGCTGAAAAAGGAAATATCACATCAGACACTACAGAAATACATGAGAATTAGATATTATTTTCAAAACTTGTACTCCAACAAAATAGAAAACATCAAAGGCATTGACAAATTCTAGAGTCATATAATTTGCCCAAATTTAATCAGGTTGATATACAAAATGTAAACAGATCAGTTTCAAATGATGACATAGCAGATGCCATCAAAAGTTTACCAACCAAGAAAAGCCCAGGACTGGATGGATAAGCAGCCGAGTTCTACAAGACCTTTGAAGAAGAACTAATACCAATGCTCTTCCATTTATTTCAGGAATAGAAAAAGAGGCAGCACTTCCAAACTCATTGTATGAGGCCAATATCACCCTGATTCCAAAACTAGGCAAAGACACATCAAAAAAAGAAAACTTCAGAACAATATATCTAATGACTATTGATGCAAAAATTCTCAATAAAATTCTGGCAAATCAAATACAAAAACCTATCAAAAAAATCGTGCACCACGAGCAAGTGGGATTCATCCCAGGGATGCAAGGTTGGTTCAACATAAGTAAATCAATAAATGTAATTCATCACATCAATAGACTTAAAGAGAAGAATCATATGATCATCTCAATAGATGCAGAAAAAGCATTTGACAAAATACAGCACCGATTTATGTTCAAAACACTAGAAAAACTAGGGATAACAGGAACATAACTCAACATCATAAAGGCTATCTATGCTAAGCCTCATGCCAACATCATTCTAAATGGAGAAAAACTGAAGGCATTCCCTCTAAAATCTGGAACAAGACAGGGATGCCCTCTTTTACCACTTCTATTCAACATAGTTCTCAAAATACTGGCCAGAACAATTAGACAGACAAAAGAAATTAAAGGGATTCACCTAGGAAAAGAAGAACTTAAATTAGCACTATTTGCTGATGATATGATTCTATACCTAGAAGACCCCCCAAATTACAAACTTCTAGAACTCATAAATGAATTCAGCAAAGCAGCAGGATATAAAATCAACACCCATAAATCAAAAGCATTTCTGTATATCAGTGACAAATCCTCAGACAGGTAAATGAGGAAAAGTACCCCATTTACAATAAAGTAAAATAAAATAAAATACTTGGGCATCAACTTAATGAAAGAGGTGAAAGTTCTATACAATGAAAACTACAGAACCCTAAAGGAAGAAATCAAAGAAGACCTTAGAAGATGGAAAGATCTACCTTGCTCTTGGATAGGCAGAATTAATATGAAGATGACCATACCACCAAAAGCACTGTACAAATTTAATGCAATTCCAATCAAAATCCCAATGGCATTCCTCATAGAAATAGAAAATATAGTCATGAAATTCATTTGGAAAAATAAGAGACCCAGAATAACTAAAGCAATCCTTAGCAGGAAGAGTGAAGCAGTTGGCATCACTATACCAGACCTTAAACCAAACTGCAGAGCAATAGTAACAAAAACAGCATGGTATTGGCACCAAAACAGACTGGTAGATCAATGGTTACAGAATAGAGGCCACAGAGACTAACCCACAAAATCACAATTATCTTATATTAGACAAAAGTGTCAAAAACATGCACTGGAGAAAAGATAGCCTCTTCAACAAATAGTGCTGGTAAAACTGGAAATCCATATGCAACAAAATGAAATTAAACCCCTATCTCTCACCATGCACAAAACTCAGCTCAAAATGGATCAAGGATCTAGGAATAAAATCAGAGAGCCTGCATCTAATAGAAGAAAAGTAGGCCCTGATCTCCATCATGTGGGATTAGGCCCCAACTTCCTTAATAAGACTCCTATAGCATAAGAATTAAAATCAAGAATCAATAAATGGGATGGACTCAAACTAAAAAGTTTCTTCTCAGCAAAAGAAACAATCTTTGAAGTGAATAAAGAGCCTACATCTTGGGAGCAAATTTTTACCCCTCACAATCAGCTAGAGCACTAATATTTAGAGTATATAATGAACTAAAAAAGCTAAACACCAAAAAATTAAAAAAAAAAACCAAATTACCTAATCAATAAATTGGCCAAGGACCTGAACAGACACTTCTCTGAAGATGATATACAATCAATCAACAAATATATGAAAAAAATGTTCATCATCGCTAGCAATTAGAGAAATGCAAATCAAAACTACTCTAAGATACCATCTCACTCCAGTCAGAATGACAGCTATTATGAAGGCAGACAACAATAAGTGTTGGCGAGGATGTGGGGAAAAGGCACACTCATTCATTGCTGGTGGGACTGCAGATTGGTGCAGCCAATATGGAAATCAGTATGGAGATTCCTTGGAAAATTGTGAAGGGAACCACCTCTGCTTGGTCTATACCCAAAGGACTTAAAAACAGCATACTACAGTGACACAGCCACATCAATGTTTATAGCAGCACAATTCACAGTAGCTAAACTGTGGAGCCAACCTAGATGTCCTTCAGTGGGTGAATGGATTAAAAAATGTGGCATTTATACACAATGGAATAAAAGAGAATAAAATCATGGAATTTGCACGTAAATGGATGTAGTTAGAGAAGATAATGTTAAGTGACATTAGCCAATCCCAAAAAAAACAAAGGCTGAATGTTTTCTCTGATATAAAGAAGCTGATTCATAATGGGGTAGGGAGGGGGAGCATGGGAGGAATAGATGAACTCTAGATAGGGCAGAGGAGTGAGAGGGGAAAGGAGGGGGCATGGGGTTATTAATGTTGGTGGAAGGTGGTGGTCATCATTATCCAAAGTACATGTATGAAGACATGAATTGGTGTGAATATACATTGTATACAGCCAGAGATATGAAAAATTGTGCTCTGTATATGTAATAAGAATTGTAATGCATTCTGCTTTCATATATAATTTTTTAAAAATTAATTAAAAAATAAAAAAGAATAAAAAAATCTACTCTCATTAAGTTAGAATGGTGTCCTACATGCTATACATAAAAACAATAACAGAATAAGTGATGTTTTCACCTTTATATAGAAAGTACCAATCAAAAGTAAACAAATGAGCAAAAATGAATGATGTAACAAATAATGTAAATAGGAATATACTGATTACATGGCTGACGTACTAATATTACTGCTGTTTATATATTATTTCTTAATAACATTATATTATTTGTTGTAATAGACATTATTACATGCCAGTCCATAGGCTGAACATTTTATATGTAGGACTTGGAATAGGTAATCAATCCTTCAGGCCCCTGTATCCTATGATAATGTTTGGCTTCTATCTTGTAAGTGCCTGGGAATCTTTACATGGGTGTTAATCAAAGGTGACATGACTACTGTTGAGGACATAATATTTTTAGAGACTTGGGGGTACTGTTATGATCATCAACGAGCATACAGCATTCCTAGGGTACTAGGCATGAAGAAGATTTGCCTTGGACCATTGTTATGCTTTGGACATTAGGTGTCCCCTGAAAGGTCACTTGTCGGACAATGCAGGATTATTCAGGAATGACATGATTAGATTATAAGAGTCATAACCTAATCTGTGGATTTATTTATTTGATAGGTTAATAATTTGAAAGGACTACAGTACGAGGTGATAACTTTAGTATGGTACGTAGGGCATGGCTGGAAGGGAGGGGTCATGGGGGTGTGTGCCCTGGGGGATTATATCTTGTTGCCCTGGCTCTTCCCTCTTTCTCTCTGCTTCCTGGATCCCATGAGTGGAATAGCTTTCCTTTGCCATGCCCTTCTGACATGATGTTTTGTCTAACTTTGGCCTAGAGTACTGGGGTCAGCTGACTATGGACTGAATTTCTAAGACCCCCAACTGAAACCATGAGCTCCAAATAAACTTTTTCTCCTCTAAGTGGTTGTTCTTGGGTATTTTGGTCACAGCAATGACAAGCTGACTGATGCAGAACTTGGTACTGAAACAAGTAAGTTTGTTGCTACGATGACATCTCACCATGTGATTTAGAGTCCTTTGGACCTGGATTGTGGGCGGAGTTTAGAAAAAGTTTGGAGATGAAGGAGAGAGAAACTTGAAAATGTGTGAGTGGTGCTCACTGGGTGATTCCAGTGAGCATGCAGAAGACCAGCATGCTGATGCAAATGCAGACTGTGCCCATGAGATTTCAGAGGAAAATGAGGACTCTATTGATAACTGGACTAGAGGACATTTGTGGTACATTCTGGTGAGAAACTTGTCTCTATCTTACTCATGTCCTGAGACTGTGTGAGGTAGAATTTTAGAGTGATGAACGAATTAATCTGGTGAAGAAAATTTCAAGTCAGTAAACAGCATTTAGACAGTGGCATGCATATTGCTGGCTGCTTTTAGCTAGGTTTACTGTGAGGACAAGGAATGAAAAACAGAGGAGAAAGTTCTTTTAAAAAAAATTGCAGTTTGGCCAGAAAAGAAAATGTGAAACTGGAAGTTGTGCTTGCTGAAGAGATTACGGTCCCGAAAGAGAAGCTAAGTACTTTGCACAGACACAATAGGAAAGATGCATTGAGGTCAACTCAGGAATCAGCAAGACCACACTCATGGCAAGCTCAAGGTTGTAAAAGGGAAACAAACCCCTTTGAGAAGAGACCATTGTTTCCCACAGGGGTGACTAGGAAGCTGTTTTCCCAAGATTTGGTTCACCATGCTCAGTCACCCAAGCACTCAAAAGTCACTGCTCCTGTGGTCCCGAGAGGCATGGCTAATGCTCAAACTGGTGACAGACCTTGGTATCATCAATGTGGTGCTGGTTCTATAGGAATGCAGGATGCTGGAGTTAAGGGGTCATGGAGGCTTCCTGTGAAATCTCAATGGAAGAGATCGAGTGGTGGAGTGCCCCCTAGGTAAAATTCAGAGACATTCAACCATCAAACCAGCCCCATTTGGTATTTTATTTAGAGACACGGTCTCACTGAGTTGCTTAGCACCTTGCTGAGGCTGGCTTTGAACTCACAATCCTCCTGCCTCAACATCCTAAGCTGCTGGGATTACAGGCGTGCGCCACCGTGCCCAGCTGTCTTTGACTTTTATAGGGCTGCACAAACCAACCGTTTACCTTGAGTCTCAGAAGAGACTTTGGACTTGAACTTTTGGTGATGCTGGAGCTCTTAGGACTCTGTTGACTTTGGGTGATGGACTAAACACATTTTGCCTCATGAGATGCACGTGAGCTTTTGGGAGCCAGGGGTGGAGGGTTATGATTTGTGTTTCCTCCCAGAGCTCATGGGTGAGGCAAACGCAGGAATTCTCAGAGGCAAAGTGTTTAGATTCTAAGCGTGGCAACCTAATCAGTGGATTAATGCATTTGTTGGATTAGTCATTTCAAAGAACCGCTGTAGGAGGCGACTAGGTGGTAACTGTAGGCAGGGGCAATGTGGCTCGAGGTCCCTGGGGGCATGCTCTGTCTCCTTGGCTGCCATGAAGGGAACAGCTCTTCTCCACCATGCTCTTCCACCCTGACTTCTGCCTCCTATTGGGCTCCAGCGATGAAGCTGGGTGACCATAGACTGGACCTCTGAAATCATGAGCCCAGATAACCATTTTTTTCCTTCTTTAAGTTATTCTTGTCAAGTATTTTGATCATTGTGATACAAAGCTGACGGACAGGACCATGCAGTTCCAGACATGACTGATGCATGACTAATTGCAGCCAGCAATATGCAGGCCACTGTTCCCTGGGTCCTGTGCTTGTGCTTTATTAGAACAGGTCTGGGGATGTGCCACACAGGGGGGGGAGGAGAGCGGTTCCTGAACTCTTCTTTCTGTTTGTTTAGCTGTGACCCGAAAGTCCAAATTGGCATCCTTCAGCTGAATTCCACGGAAATAAACAGTTGTGAGTAAAATGAGGGTGAATTCCATTAAGTGGAAAATCTAAATGCTGCTTCTACTTGTCAAGTGTTGTTTGTGTGTCTGGTTGTGCTCTGTTTGATGAATAAGAGTAAAACCCAGAAGCAGGACCCCCTGAAGAAGAGATGTTTTAGACAATGAGAAATATTGAACAAACGAGAGGGGCATGCTTTTGTTGTAAGTTAAACAGCTCAGTAGATTGGAAATTCAAAGGAAATAGCAATTGCCACAGGGTGCAAAGGGTTTTTGTCTTCCAACCTGGTCTTTCCTGTTAGTGACTTCCTTCCCAGTAGTTTGGTCCTGCTGGAGTGGAACTTCAACTGTACACATGGGCCTTGGTGACCACAGAACCCTTCATCTCATGGCTTAATGCCCACCAGTTGATCTGGAATATTGGGTTTGATGCAGATGCCTTGATGTAGAAATTGGTTCTCTTTTTTGAAGACAGCACAGACTCCTACCTGTACAAATCCTCAAATCACCCTCACAATGGACCGGATCCTATTGAAACAGACTGAATTTTGGAGCACACCCCATCTGAAATTGGGAACGGCTTCTTTGGATTGACAATATAGATTGGGGGTGGGTGGGTTGATGGGAGCCGAGACTCCCTACTCATTTCTGTCTAACACAGGATAACTCAATGTGCATGTGTGTTTCATGCCTTTGGTTAATTTTGCCTCTCTTCAGCCCAGCTAGATTTACATATGTATATCACTGGCTTTTGTTTCTATAGATTTTCACTGTTTTTGAGGACTAGAAGGGGAGAAGTAATCTAGCTGTTTCTCCCCAGTTTGATCAAACTACATTAAGTTCACTATTAAGTTTTTCATCTTTTGTCAATTTCTTACGAGATCCAGGCAGGGTCCCTGAGCTAGACTGCTAGTAACATGAAACTTACCCCCGTAAGAATCCTGTTTCTGCCCCAGGAAAATCTTGGGATGAACTGCCCCACAAGGAGGGGCCTTTCCTCACCAGACTCCTCATTGACCCCCAATTCCACCGTGCCTGAGGAGAGATTCTAACTAAAACAGGGGACCTCTCGTAGACCTTAGAGGAAATCTTGTTACACCAAATGATAAACTTACACCATTCGATTCTGGCTTAAAAAATCATTGCTTCATTGCTCTTGGTCTGGGTGCTAAAGGAGAATGGAAAGTAGCCATCAGAGAGGTCAATGTAAGCGTGAAGGCGCACAGTAAAGCTCTATTTACATTTAAGGTGAAACCCAACATCCATATATAGAGGTTTCTCCCGCTGTGTGATCAAGCTCCTGTGAGCAGTACTACATTCTTCAGGAAAAATAAACACCTTCCCACTCATGCTTATGAAAGACGCTATAGTAAGATAACTGTCATCTAAAATTTGAGCAGAAAAATCACCCGCAATCTTGTTTTCGTTTTCGGTCATTTCTGGTCATTCTTTCTCACCTTCTATCCTGACCACACCCACCTACCCTGTCAGGCATATTCATATTCTCCTGACCTCCCGACCTGTTAGAGAAAAGTCTTCCGAGGCTTGCGAAAATAGAGACCCAAATCAGCAGCTTGTCCCCTGTCCTGGAACTGAAACTGTGACCAGAGTGAGGGTAGCAGATGGTAGCGACTATGTCTACTCACCCGTTAACTCGGTCATTTGGAGACTTAGGCTCTAAGGCTGCAGGACACTCAGCTCTATGAGCACCTCGGGTGACCATGGGGAATGGAGAGCCTCAATAATGAGTGAGTGACATTCCTCCGGGTGCTGGCAATCAGAGCTGATGATGGAAAAGGGATGGCGAGGCCCTGGGCTGGGAAATCGAGACTTCCAGAGCTCCACACCTGTGACCCAGATTTTGTTGCTGGGAAGAGGGTGATTGTGGAACTTTAGATTTAGAGTGTGATGAGGAGTCGTGCTGATCACATCAGGAGGGCCTTGTTCCACTCACCTGGGGACCCTTCATTTGATAGCCCAGGGCTCTTGCAAGACCTCTTGAGCCTTGAAGAGGCTCAAGGACAAGGCCTCCCCCCATCACACCCTGGCCCCCCCGCCTTCTCAGAGTCTTACCTCAAAGGCCGGAGCCTGTGGGTTCAACAAACTAGATATAGCCACGTGCCCCAGTCACCAAACAAAGCAAGTAAAGGTGAAAAGCAGGAAAGGAACTTTCATCAATATGGCCATCTTGAGAGCCTGAAGTGAGATAAAGCACCTTAGCTCTGTCTTTGGGGCACAGACATGAGTTTTAGGTTTAAATAGAGGAAGAATTGGTTCAGTGGGTAGAGGTGATCATGATCAATCCGTCTTTGTCAAACTGTGGTCTGGTTTATCCTTATCTCAGCCCTGGCTCTGTGAGGTGGCTCTGGGAGAAGTCCTTATCACGAGAGTGGGCACTTTTCACTTGTGTCTCAGAAGGTTTGTCTATCAAACCTGGGATCCCAGAGACAACTCCGCTCTCATGAGGTGAGTCCTCCCGCTTGTGGGCACGGTTTGAGGGTGATCTGCTTGCAAGGGTCTGCTGATCTAGGAAGACGTGAGGTAATAATTGGAAATATTTATGTACCATGCCAGGGGTTTGAGTGGGATGCTATACATGTTCCTGAAAATCTCGCCTCAGTCTTGAAGGTGAACAAGATAAATTAGGTAAATTTAGGGTTAAAAAACCTTAAACTAACAGTTTTTGGATGAATACCCCTTAAATGATTAATATGCTATGTGCAGAGTTAAGCAGGGCACAAAGTTGAAGGTAATAAAGGAGACAGGTATAAGATGCAGGCAGAGATGCCAAGCTTTGTCCTGCTTTTAGGTCCCCCTTGGGTATCTGCAGGTTTATCTGAGTAAAGTTATGGCTTTTTGCAAAGGCAGCCTCTATGACTTCCTGTTACACCCCCAGCCATTTAAGGAGAAACCCAACATTCATATTCTGCCTGGTGATGCTGCCTTGACATTCATTCCACACGTGTTCATGAAACATCATTTCAAAGTAATTACTCTCTTTTTGACCACTCTTCTTCCTGTTTTTTTTTTTGGCCAGGATTTTAGCCTCTCTTCTTCATTTTACGTTCTGATCTTCTCAAATGGAATTTCTTAATTCAGTAAGTGCCACCTATAATCCTCCCCTCCCCCCATTTTAATCATTAGGGTAGATCCTAACTGCCACTTTCTCAAAGCATTTCCCCATTTTGTCATTCAGCTCAGAGTCTGAATGAGGTTTGGAGCTGGAGGATCCCTTAGGCTTCCTTTTGCATCTTGAACAACATGCTGACTTGTTATCCTGGGATCTGAAGCCAGTCACAAATGTTTTGCAATCTATTGGTTTGTTCTCATTTTCTTCACAAACCCCAATTGTGCAAACTCTGACATATGGATCCTTAGACCTGCCCTGAGTCTCTCCTTTTAAGTACTTTGACCCATTGTTTTCTCTATAACTAAAGGAACTTTCAGACACATCTCTGCTTCTCAAAACTCCAGTGGTTCTTAAAAGCCATCTGTGTCTCTCCAGATCTCCTAAAATGGGAGGCTTCCTTCTTCGGAATGTGACGAAGTGCAAAGGTTTTGGAATCAGAAGAATCTGGATTCTGGAGCTAGCTCTCTCATTTTCTCAATATGCAAACTTAGGCAAACCTTCAGACTTTCTGAACCTATTGTTTTTTATGTATAAAACAGGAATACCACTGCCCTCGTTTATGGGTTTAAGTGGTTGGAAAATACACACTAAAAACTTTGCACAGTGCTTTGTGCAGAGTAAGTGCTTGAAATCCTTGTTATTACCATGACATTTTCTGGTAATTATAGTGTTTTTTTTCATGCTATCGGTATTTATGTGCAAGCACCCTTTTATTTGTATGTTAAAGGGTGTTATTTAAACAACCTGAAAAAATTCTTGAAATATTTTATCCTTCTCTTCTTTATTGCACGTAGTACTTTGCCTCAAAGTAGGGACTAATAAATATTTTGTTGAATTAGATAAGCAGTAATGCAAATCTCTGTTGACTTTTTTTTAAAAGTAAAGAAATAATTAAGGGAAAAGAAAGGAAAAGTTTCACTCTAAGTCAAGCAGTTTAGTATGCTCATTTTTCTGGGTTAGTGGTTATTTTTAAAAATTATGGTACACTTAGCATGAGATTTACCCTCTTGACAAAATTTTAAGTACCTAATAGAATATTGCTTACTATGGACATAATGATGGATAGTATATCTCTAAAATTTGTTAATCTTGCATATCTCTAGAATATTTTAATCTTGCAGTTGACCATCAACTCCCCATTTCTTCCTGTCCCCAGCCCATGGCCACCACCATTTTACTCTTCCTATGAGTATAACCATTTTAGAAGCCTCATAAGATTGAAGTCATGACTGCTTTATTTTACTTAGCATAATTTCCTCAGGTTTATCCACATCTTTCACATGTGGCAGGATTTTCTTTTTTAAGGGTGAATGATATTCCATTGTATGTAGGTATCACATTTTCTTTATTCGTTCATCCTTGAGGGACATTGAGTTTATTTCCATGTCTTGGCTACTATGAGAAATATTGCTGTTAACAAGGGTATGCTACTCTCTCCTCAAGATCCTGATTTAAATTCTTTTGGCTATATACCCAGAAGAAAGGCTGCTTGATCAGGGCTGGGGATATAGCTCAGTTGGTAGAGTGCTTGCCTTGCATGTACAAGGCCCTGGGTTCAATCCCCAGCACCATATACATACACACACATACAAAAAAAAGATTGCTTGATCACATAGTAATTCCATTTTTCATTTTTTGAGGAAACTTAATAGTGTTTTTCATAGTGGCTGCACTACTTCACATTCTCATCATCAGTGTACAAGGATTCCAATTTCTTCACATTCTTACCAATACTTGTTAATTTTTTAATAGCTATTCTACCAGTTGCAAGGTGATATCCCATTAGTTTTGATTTGCATTTCCCTGATGATTAGTGATGATTTTGATCTGTCAAAAGGACATCAAAGCCAGCTAAAATGGGATCCCAGTGGCCAAGTTGGGAATAATTTGACATTAATGAGAGTAATTATAATCCATTGAATAAAACAGCAAACCATGAATCTGTAATGATACAGATGAATAAATAAGGAAGAAAAAAGGAAAAAAGAAATGTGTGTGCCAAAGAAATGATATTTTCGTAGTTTCAAACTACCTTGCTGCAAAACATGAAATAATTTAAGAGGGAAAAAGAGTGATTTAAGGTAGTGAATCTTGATTTATACATTCTCAATAAAATGATTAAACATCACTAGAAATAGGATAATTCAAAATCATATGCCTATTAATGGCATATAGTGAAAAAACAGCACCACTTCTGTCCTGCCAGCAAACTAAAACAAGGATCTAATCGTGATTAAACATCAAAAAACTAAAATCTAAGCACATTCAACAAAATAACTGGGCTGTAATCTTTGGATATATCCAGATAATGAAGAACAAGAAAAAACTCAAGAACTTCTCCAGATTGAGGAAATTAACAACCACCACCACAAAACCAATAAACACAAAGCTTGATTCTGACTTGGATTCTTGTGTTATGAAGAATGAGGTTAACATCTGGAAAACATTGCCTGGAATCGGAGGTTTAGGTGATAGGAATGAATTCATGTTAATTTCCTGGTTTTGATGATTGCTTTGTGGTCACATAGGAGAATGTTCTCGTTCATAAGATATACCGAAATGTTCGATGGTAATGACCTCTGTAGGTCAGCGATTTACTCTCAAATGGTTCAAGAGTTATTTTTTTTCTCTAAGTTTGAGAAAAATAATAAAATAATAGAGGAGAAATAGCACATGATTTTGCCTGGGAAGATGGATGAGCCATGGTCCAGCAAAAAGTAAGATAAATTATTCAGGTCATGGAAAAAATTGGAGATGAACATTTGTAGGGTTTCTAAATGGACATTCATATTGGGTGATCCGTCACTCTGAAAAGAGTAGCCTCCTTAGAATCAATGTTCTTGATTAGGTGGGAGAAGGGGAGGGGATAATGATAAGGAAGGGGCCCCAATTCTCCTCCTCATCTTTCTTTTATGGAATAAGTCATCATTTCACAAGGCATTGGGGGCAGGGGTGGAAATCAATAATAGAGTCTTTAGGAATCAGAGAAGAAGTAGGGTTCCTCCATTCCAGAGAGGGAAGCATTGAGACTGTGATGTGAAAATTAAACTCTAGGTCTTAATTTCTATTTTCGGCCAGTCAGTGTGTGGGCGAGATAGTGGTTGTTGAATCAATATCTTTAAAATTTTATTAGTATTTCCTTTTTCTTAGGAAACACTCACTGATGTGTGTAAGAATAAAGGGGTTCGATGCCTCCAATTTGCTCCAATGTGATTTTGAGTTAGAGACGAAGAAAGCAAGATGTAAACAGTTGGTGAATCCAAGGAAAGGAAATCCAGTCGTTCCTTGTGTTATTCTCGCCACTCTTCCATGTTAAAATAAAAATGTGAATAAACGTTGGAGGAATAGAAATCATTGATGTTATTATCTCTATCAGGTAAGAGAGCTGCTAGAAGCCTGTCCTATGAGCAAAGCACAGATTGATGTTTTGGATGACTTCCAAGGTCTTAAGGATTATGTGAAAGATCAGAGTCACTATGAACTAAGGAAAAGACTGAATTATGAGGTTGCTGGATTGGAAATAAGAGGTGAAACAGAATTTGGGGTGAGTCAAGAATCCTATATTCTGACTTCTAATGCAATGTTATGGAGATTTAGGGACATTTACATGTATTGGATGGATATAGGTTCCATAGCTGATATGACTACTTGATTATGGTGTGTGTGTGTGTGTGTGTGTGTGTGTGTTTGCATGTGCATGCACATGTGCATGTGTGTGTATGTATATACTAAATCAAAAGTGAACCATTCTAGGCTAATGGAATAAGCTGGGATTAAAAGTATGTTAAAAATCTTCATACCATTTCATAACTTCCATGTAGAAAAGAACAAGAAACATAGGTCAAATGGAAAAATTAAAAATTTTCCATTCTATAATTTCACAAGAGCCTTATGAAATATGCTGGGGAAAGTCACCTACATCAATCACGGGGAATTGTGCAAAGACAGAGAACGCTAGCTGCCAGGACTTGACATATCCATTGGAAAGTCTCTTGGAAGGAGTCTAACTACCAATATTCAAGTTTTGATTTGCTAAGAAAAATATATTTTGCTGAAGTTGAATCTATTAACAATAGGATGTCCTTAAGAAACACTGAATTTTACTTACTCCATTAGTACCCTCTATCTTGGAAATACTAGAGACTAACCTGTCATCCTCTAAAGACAATTCTTGCTCCATATACATGACATCTCCTTCAATAAAGTCTAGGATAAGGGAAAGAGAAAGCATCTGAGAGAAGGGCTTCAGAATCACAAAGCACCAAATGCCAGGGAAATTTTAAAAATTCCTATTTTTATTGCTCCTTTTTAGTTATATGTGATAGTAGAATCCCTTTTGACATAATTATGAAAGCATGGAATATATTTTTTTCTAATTTAGTTCCCAATACCTCTTCCCCCCACCATCCACTCTTTCCTTCCCTATATAGTTCTTTTTGCCACTTTTAAAATTGATTTTTTTGTGGATGTACACAATGGTGAGATTCATTGTTGTATATTCATATAGGTACAATGGAAAAATTCCTACATTTAATAAAATCCCTTGGCACCAGTTTGGAGTCTGACTCCATTGGTTCCCTTGAGATACTCAGGAAAATTTTAGGAAAGGAGACTCAGGAGAGCAGAAGTAGACAACATGGCTTTTCCTCTGGGAGTACCCTCCTGATCTCTGAGTTCATAGGAGTTGCTTCTCCTTCTCCTATTGGCATAATTTTCAGAGCCAGGGGACCAGTGGGTATGTCGGGTGCCACCTCTCTAAGCTGCAGTCCTGTCTGGAGAGGTGTGATTATAAGATCATATGTCCTTGAAGAGGCATGAGGTTTTTTTTTTTTTTTTAGATCCTACCAAACTAGGTTTAGGAGGCATTGAGAATATCTATATATCTTTAAGTTAGGCAGACACTAGTTCTACGTGTTCTTGCATCCATCCTGGGCCAGGTTCCAGACTTATAGAAGGGAAACATCACAGTTATGCCAATTGGGCTCAAGTCCTAAAGGAACAGCCTTGCAGATTCTTTCCCACATTCATCTTCTGATCAAGTGATTTCCTTCCTCTGGATTCTTCAGATAGCTATCCTAATCACAGGTTTTTAAAAAAGGCCACCTGATCCATCTCTGGCATCTTGGAATTGGCTTATGTTTCAAGGTCTCTAGAGAAGAGCCATGGGTTTTTTTTTTTTTTTTTTGGTTTCATTTCTGCAAGATTCATTCACATGTAACATTAATTTTCAGGAGATGGTCCTAATTTGCAGATTTTAAATACTTTCTCTCACAGGTTCGTGCAGATTTAACTATCAGATATATGATTTCTTATAAGTATCAATATACTCTGTAATAGTGTCTTTCCATCTCTTTTCATTGATAAACTTTGCTATTTCCTCTTTTATTTGGCACACAATCTTCATGACCCAAACACAAGCTGCCCTAAATATTTATTTTAGTCTCTTACAGTGTTCTTATTTTCCCAGGAGGATAACCTAAAAACCTGAACCTCTGTGTCTATTTCTCTCTCCCATCTTTCTTTGTCTCACACTATTTTTTATTGTTTGTTTTTTGTTGACTTTTCAAAAAATCTTGGATGACTTTCTCCTGTTATAGAGTCACACGAAAGATGATTTTTAAAGATACCAATTATTGAGCATCTAATGTGTGCTAAGTAAGCACTTTGAATGGATTAGTTCATTTAATCCTCACAATATTCTCCGGAGGTCTGTACTATTACTACCCTATTTATTCATGAGAATGAGGGTCGGCAAGATAAGTGTCTCACAGTTTCACAGTTAGGTGTTAGGAATGGGAATTGATTCAAGAACTTGATTCAAGAACTAATGAGCTTAAAATCTACAGATACCTGGAAGAAGACAGGATCCAGGATGATCATGTGGGTATTTAAAGATGCTTTGCTTAACCCTATGCTGTGGGGATGTGGCTCAAGCGGTAGTGCACTAGCCTGTCATGCGTGTGGCCCGGGTTCGATCCTCAGCTCCACATATAAACAAAGATGTTGAGCCCGCCGAAAACTAAAAAATAAATGTTAAAATTCTCTCTCTCTTAACCCTATGCTGTACTCTAATGTGGACAGTTAAACACATTTGCCACCTGAAAGAGACAAGGAGTTGAAAATGTCAATTAATAAGGATCTGACCCTGATGGACAGCTCAGAAACTGGTCTCTGCTAAGTTCTGAAATGATTGACCACTAAGTCAAAATTAGCGGAACTGACTGACCCTCCTCTCTCTCATGCAACACTTTGTTTTCCAAGTTAGCTTTCAGCTCTCACTGTTCTGTGTCTCTATGGAAAAATGCAAAGAAGGATCGAGAAGAAAAACAGTGCAATTTACCCCAGGATACTGTAGAGAAGCATCCTTCATTGTTTGGGTCCCATTATTTTCAGGGGTAGCCAGTTCAGTCCCCTTGGTGAATTGCTTCAATCACATTACCATGGGGAATTCCAGATTCTTCCTACTCTTCCATCAGCTAGTACTTACTGAGGGCTATTCCGAGTGCATTATGTGAAGGATTCAGATGATATAGAAGTCTTAGCACATTTTGTTTTCATAGAGTTTACATTCCAATTTGGGGATTGGAACTAACACAAAGAAGAAAATAGACAATGATACAAGATAATAAAGGCTAATCTACTGTATATGGTACTGGGATAAAGGCAATGGTTTTTAGGTAAATGTTTAACAACCAACTCTCTCAAAGAAAAAAAAAGTCTTGATTTTTTTAAGTGTTTGCTAACTTTTGTGTTAATAAAACTATTTCTTCTTAATCAGTTTTTAAAATTTGTTCTTTTTCGTTATCCATGAGAGTTGAGGATATCTTGACATATTTATACAAACTATTTCCTCATAAAAGATTTCAATCTCTCAACTTGAAATTGTTGACCGTGAAGTTAGGAAAGGGAAGCGATGTGTGCAATCTGTTCTGGTGGTTTGGTGTGAGCAGATGCGAGTACCGCACTGGGCACAGGCTTTATGAAAGGCAGGGAAGTGAGGGGTGGGATTGTTATGAGTAGATTTCATGGAAGTGATTGATAAGCAATGAGCTGTCTTGAAATACTTCTCTAAAACAATTTTAAAAATTAAAAATAGACCCATTCTTGTTTGATAGATTTAAATTTTTTCTATGTAAGCTGAGAATGAGAATATAGTATTTTTAGCAGCTGTATACCAGAAATGTATTGGGATGGGTGAGGATGTACTTCCAAGCACTGAGGACTTATAATCTGGGTGGGTACCAGGGAGTGAAGGACACCATAGTGAATCCACTCAAAGAATTGTAAGTCTCGCAGTGACAGATTTGCAGAAATCAAATCTTACTCATGGACAAATAAGAATCTCATTAGAAATTAACTTTAATGTTGTACAATATAAAACAGTACAATAAAATATGGTATAGTACAATTTGATATGTTAGGATACAACGAATACAATTGAATGCAATATAAATAAGCAAAATTTGCCAATTTTAAGTAAAAATTTAGGTGAGTTTTGACAAAATTTATGCACCTGTCTTTTCAACAATGTCTTTTGAAAAGTAGAAGCTTTTAGTTCTGATAAAGTTCAGTTTGTGATCTTGTTCTTTATGAATTATGCTTTTTGTTACCCAAGAACTCTTTGCTTATTTTAAGGTCATAGTGATTTCATCCTTTATTTTCATCTAGATCTTTTGTAGTTTTCTCTCTTATACATTTCTGTGATTCATATCGGGTTATTTTGTGTTTGTCTTGTGTAAAGTTTGAGATTGATTTTTTTCCCCCATGTGAATGTTTACGTGTTCTACCGACATTTGTTGAAAATACTACCATTGAGATGCCTTCCATTTTTATGGAAAAATGAATTGAACATATAATTCTGGTTCTGTTTTTGGACTCTACATTTTCTTTCATTGTCTGTCCTGCACCTGATACCACACTGTCCTGATTACTAGAATCTCTCAATGAATTAGGGTGAGTCTTTTCATTTTGTACTTATTTTTCAAAACTGGTTTGCTTGCTTAATCCTCTGTGTAGCCATATGCATTTTAGAGTGGGAACATGTTTTATTATCCTGAATAGAGAATTGGGTTCCCCAATCTGAAGTGGGTCATTGTGGATCTAGAAATTTGGACAGAAAAGAGATCTACTTTAAGGAAAAATTCCACTGAATGTGATGTTGAGTAGATGTGGCTCCAAAATACTGACAACTACTGATTGGTTGGAACTCTGATGAAGTCATTGAGGAGGTCACAAAACCCGAAAAATGTTGGTGTTTAGTTCACTTTCAAAAGTATAAAATTCATTATGATGGCAAGACACACAGATAGAAAAGCCAAGAGAGAGGTAAGTTGGAGAAATGGGGAAAAGATTGGTGATGGAAATAGAGAGTTGAGCAATAACAGAAATAACAGGAAAAAAAATGTGAGGGATATTATGGAAAGAGAAAAAGCAAGGGCCAAGGGTCAACCAGAGGACAGGAGATGGTAATCATGCTGTGGGTGGCCTGAGCAGGTTGGTGGAAGGTAACTGCATGAGTGCTGGAAAAATGGGCAAGAGATGTGTCATCATGGAGACCAAGGTCAGAGAATGTTTCCAGGAGGCAGGGGTCAGAAACATCAAACGATGCAGAGAGGCACGAAAAAGCAAGGTCTAACAGTTTCAGCAATGGACACATCTTCAGCCACATGTGAGCAAACAGATTCTCGAGCATGATTATGCTCACGACAACTTGGAAAGAATTATGGAGGATGGGGGAGGGAAGCCTATTTCAGTTATTCTGAAAATGAGGAGAGATCAATGAAACCATCACTGTAGAGAGCCGCAGGATCAGCTGCATGGTCTCCATACAACATATATATGCTTCCCCCACTTTTTTTTTTTTTTTAAAATCATTGGGGATTGAACCTAGGGTCCCAGTGGCACGGAGCTGCATCCCCAGACCTTCTCAGTTTTAATTTTGAGGTGGGGTCTCTGTAAGCTGTCCAGTCTGGCCTTGAATTTGGAATCATCTTGCCTCAACCTCCCAAAGGGAGGTATATGTGCTCACTTCCAAACAAAGGGGATTACTGTGTGGTGCTTCCTATAATTAGATCAAATTATCCGTTCATCAAATTTTTAAAAATAGATGTCAGTTGGGTTCCAAACTGCTGGCAGAATCTGTCCTCCTCTCAACTGTGGAGTTTATATTTCCTTGTCTATGTCTCAAGTTGTCTTACAGTTAAAACTAAACAATATTTTCTCAGTTCTCAATCACAACCCTGTCTTCCTGACTCATTCAAAAGGACTACTGAAATCAATAAAAGAGATTTTTTTTTTTTTTGGATGGGACTGGAGTGATCAATTTTGGTGGACTGATCATTGCAGAAGACATTTTGTCATTGTTCTGCTTTGAGGGTCTGATGAAACATCTGGACCCTATTACCTCTCCGAAATCAAGTTCTTACATTCAGAATTCAATCTAAACACGGTGGAAAAGGTTCTTATCGTCAAATCCAACAACCGCTTTGCAAAGTCTGTCTAGCTTGCAGACTTCATACTGCTATATTGTTTTGTTCCCAAACACTTATCTTTATGGCTTCCTTGACATGCACTTTAATCGTTCTTGTTAAGAGGGTTTGAGTGCTCGATATTGTTATGCATTGGAACAGAACCTGACTTTCTCCTCGCTGTTTCCCTTCCCTTTCTGACATCAGAAGTGTCTGTGAGATGATCATGTGCTCAGAAATCTCCCTGTGCAGAAAGTTTGCTCTGCAGGGATAGCGTTCACATGTATACATTGAAAGAAGCATAAAAACATTTTCTCTCTCTCTGTGCAAGGACCCTAAACAAGAACTTGCCGGTCACAAAGGAGGGAAAAGCTCACTCTCTCAGTTTAGCCATCATTGTCCTTTGTTTTAAAATCCAGTTGCTGATGAGAAGTTTCCCCTTGATGATTTGTTTTATTGCTTTCAGACCCTGATAGAGCAGAATGCAGAGAAAGAACCTCACGGAAGTGACAGAATTCATCTTCTTGGGATTCTCTAGCTTCGGAAAACATCAAACAACCCTCTTTGTGGTCTTCCTAACCGTCTACATTTTCACTCTGGCTGGAAACATCATCATTGTGACCATCACCTGTGTTGACCGTCACCTCCACACTCCCATGTACTTCTTCCTGAGCACGCTGGCGAGTTCAGAGACGGTATACACACTGGTCATTGTCCCACGAATGCTTTCCAGTCTGGTTTTTTATAACCAGCCCATCTCCTTACCAGGTTGTGCGACTCAAATGTTCTTTTTCGTCACTTTAGCAATTAATAATTGCTTCCTTCTCACAGCAATGGGCTACGACCGCTTTGTGGCCATCTGTGCGCCCCTGAGGTACACGGTCATCATGTGCAAAAGAATGTGCGCCAGTTTGGTATGTGGGTCCTTTGGCACTGGCCTGATGATGGCGACTCTTCAGGTGACAGCCATGTTTAATTTGCCCTTCTGTGGCACAGTGGTGGATCATTTCTTCTGTGATATTCACCCAGTCATGAAACTTTCTTGTGTTGATACCACTGTCAATGAGATAATTAATTATGGTGTGAGTTCATTTGTGATTCTTGTGCCCATAGGCCTCATAACCATCTCCTATATCCTGATCATCTATTCCATTCTTAAAATCGCCACTGCTGACGGTCGGAAGAAGGCCTTCGCCACCTGCGCCTCCCACCTGACCGTGGTCATTGTCCATTACGGCTGTGCCTCCATAGCCTACCTCAAGCCCAAGTCGGAGAGTTCTGTAGAAAAAGACCTTCTTCTCTCTGTGACCTATACCATCATCACTCCCCTCCTGAACCCTGTGGTGTACAGTCTGAGGAACAAGGAGGTCAAGGATGCCGTACGCAGAGCTGTGGGCAGAAGCGTTTCTTAACAGATTTAAACATTTTTGTCAGGAGACCTTCAACCCAGTGTTATGTGTGTCTACTTACAAATAAGCCGCAGCACAAATGTTCATCAAATACAGCATCTGGCTAGAATAATGTCAGACAGCAGTCGTATTTTTCTTCTTAATATTCTGGGGATGGCAGAAAGCAGGGTTTCTGCTCCTGATGTTTTGTTACCAGGAATGAGAGTCATTCGGTTTTGACTTGGAGACTTCTTTTGGCTCCCACTCGGTCTGAAGTCTCTGACAGTCACATCCTTGACCTGGTCTGGTATAGGGCTATGGAGCACAGGTCATTGGAATGTAGGTGGTAGGGGGCTTAGGAAAATAGCAGCTTTCATTTCCCTCTTGAGAGGGAAATGAGAAAGAGCTTTCTTTCTTGAGAAAGAGTTTTCCTTGTCCAAAGTTAAAAAAAAATGCTCTATGTAACAGTCATTTTAGAAAATATTTTCTTAATTCTTGTTAATTGAAAAATGAAGAAGTTTCCAAAAGAAAAGAAAAGAAAGAAAAGATCCCTTTCATTATCCAGCAATATTAGCTCTTTAATAATATCCATTTCTATGTGCATTTCTTTTTCTCTGCAGTAAAGGCAAAAAATCTCTGCTATTCCCTAGAGGCTAAGCAGGAAAAGAACATAACTACAGTTTTCAATAACTACATTTTAAAATCCATATACACTTTTCATAAAGACTCCTCCTTTTGACCTATGGACACTTGAAAGATTTTTTATTTTTATAGAGAACCTGCAATGCCATTGTCTTAGGTATGGATTGTGCTGATTCCAGAGTTCAAATTAAATGCCATTAATTTTAATTCATGCAGTAAATAGTGCAAACTTTATACTTCTCCAGGAACTTGTTTATATTAAAGTAAACATAACCATGTTATGTTATTTTATATTGCAAATGGGGTAGATTGTGGGAGCATTTTGTTTTGTGGTATTCCCTCCAGAGTTTATCTCTGAGACAGAATGGAAATATAATTTCTCAAGTGACACAGGTACTTTCTTAAGTGAAAACAAAAGTTTTCACACACTCATGGCACCTGCTTCTATCCCATCCCCATGTCAGTTCCCATTCCTTATTTTTCAGTTTTATTTTTCTATTCTGAGTCTCAGAAGTAGGACTGAGCATCTTTGAGGTGATGCGTGCTTTTCTCTATGTCCTGTAGATTCCTATGTGAGGAGGTCAAAAGTTGGATGTATAGGGTCCTCTGCAATTGTCCTTTGTGGCAGGCTGGGCCAGTTGAGTGATAAAATAGCTGATGACCTTGAACTAGCTCTTGATATCCTTCTAGAAGAGGTGCCTCAATTTGAGGCTCATTGTTATCTTGGGGTGTTAAGACTTAAGTGTTAGAGGGTTTTGAACACTTTGAAATTATTCACTACATTTTTTTTGAGCATTTTTGTCATGGTTTATTTTTATTTTTATTTTTTAATTTTTTATTGTTGGTTGTTCAAAACATTACAAATTTCTTGATATGTCATATTTCACACTTTGATTCAAGTGGGTTATGAACTCCCATTTTTACCCCGTATACAAATTGCAGAATCACATCAGTTACACATCCATTGATTTACATATTGCCATACTAGTGTCTGTTGTATTCTGCTGCCTTTCCTATCCTCTACTATCCCCCCTCCCCTCCCCTCCCCTCTTTTCTCTCTACCCCCTCTACTGTCATTCATTTCTCCCCCTTATATTATTTTCCCCTTTCCCCTCACTTACTCTTGTATGAAATTTTGTATAACCCTGAGGGTCTCCTTCCATTTCCATGCAATTTCCCTTTTCTCTCCCTTTCCCTCCCACCTCCCATCCCAGTTTAATGTTGATCTTCTTCTCATGCTCTTCGTCCCTACTCTGTTCTTAGTTACTCTCCTTATATCAAAGAAGACATTTGGCATTTGTTTTTTAGGGATTGGCTAGCTTCACTTAGCATAATCTGCTCTAATGCCATCCATTTCCCTGCAAATTCTATGATTTTGTCATTTTTTAATGCAGAGTAATACTCCATTGTGTATAAATGCCACATTTTTTTATCCATTCATCTACTGAAGGGCATCTAGGTTGATTCCACAGTCTTGCTATTGTGAATTGTGCTGCTATGAACATTGATGTAGCAGTGTCCCTGTAGCATGCTCTTTTTAGGTCTTTGGGGAATAGACCTAGAAGGGGAATAGCTGGGTCAAATGGTGGTTCCATTTCCAGCTTTCCAAGAAATCTCCACACTGCTTTCCAAATTGGCTGCACCAATTTGCAGTCCCACCAGCAATGTACAAGTGTACCCTTTTCCCCACATCCTCGCCAGCACTTGTTGTTTGACTTCATAATGGCTGCCAATCTTACTGGAGTGAGATGGTATCTTAGGGTGGTTTTGATTTGCATTTCTCTGACTGCTAGAGATGGTGAGCATTTTTTCATGTACTTGTTGATTGATTGTATGTCCCCCTCTGAGAAGTGTCTGTTCAGGTCCTTGGCCCATTTGTTGATAGGGTTATTTGTTATCTTATTGTTTAATTTTTTGAGTTCTTTGTATACTCTAGATATTAGGGCTCTATCTGAAGTGTGAGGAGTAAAGATTTGTTCCCATGATGTAGGCTCCCTATTTACCTCTCTTATTGTTTCTTTTGCTGAGAAAAAACTTTTTAGTTTGAGTAAGTCCCATTTGTTGATTCTAGTTATTAACTTTTGTGCTATGGGTGTCCTATTGAGGAATTTGGAGCCCGACCCCACCGTATGTAGATCGTAGCCAACTTTTTCTTCTATCAGACGGCGTGTCTCTGATTTGATATCAAGCTCCTTGATCCATTTTGAATTCACTTTTGTGCATGGCGAGAGAAAGGGATTCAGTTTCATTTTGTTGCATATGGATTTCCAGTTTTCCCAGCACCATTTGTTGAAGATGCTATCCTTCCTCCATTGCATGCTTTTAGCCCCTTTATCAAATATAAGATAGTTGTAGTTTTGTGGATTGGTTTCTGTGTCCTCTATTCTGTACCATTGGTCCACCCGCCTGTTTTGGTACCAGTACCATGCTGTTTTTGTTACTATTGCTCTGTAGTATAGTTGGAAGTCTGGTATCGCTATACCACCTGATTCACACTTCCTGCTTAGCATTGTTTTTGCTATTCTGGGTCTTTTATTTTTCCATATGAATTTCATGATTGCTTTCTCTATTTCTACAAGAAATGCCATTGGGATTTTGATTGGGATTGCATTAAACCTATAGAGAACTTTTGGTAATATCGCCATTTTGATGATGTTAGTTCTGCCTATCCATGAACAGGGTATATTTTTCCATCTTCTGAGATCTTCTTCTATTTCTCTCTTTAGGGTTCTGTAGTTTTCATTGTATAAGTCTTTCACCTCTTTTGTTAGGTTGATTCCCAAGTATTTTATTTTTTTTTTGAAGATATTGTGAATGGAGTGGTTGTCCTCATTTCCATTTCAGAGGATTTGTCGCTGATATACAGGAATACCTTTGATTTATGCATGTTGATTTTATATCCTGCCACTTTGCTGAATTCATTTATTAGCTCTAATAGTTTCTTTGTAGACCCTTTTGGGTCTGCTAGGTATAGAATCATGTCATCTGCAAATAGTGATAATTTAAGTTCTTCTTTTCCTATTTTTGTATTCACTACATTTTGAATATAAATATGGATGTGCTTTCCCCACTATAGTCTAAGTATTTCTTCCCTCAAATCCAAATAGAAATGAGACAAGATGCAACTTCTCTTCATAGACTTGGTTTCCACATTTCCTTAAACTCTCTTAAAGAAGCATCATTTGAACCCTGTCCATTTGTCCCCTCTTGGTGGTACTGGGGATCGGATCGAGGGGCATCCTACCACTGAGCTACATCCCTAGCCTGTTTTTATTTTTCACTTTGAGACAAGGTCTCACGGGGATGAGGCTGGCCCCAAACTTGCAATTCTCCTGCCTCAGCCTTCTGAGTCACTGGGATTACATGCACGTGCCCCCGGGCCTCACTACCCTGTCCATTTTTACCTACATGGGCACTGCTATTTTTTTTTACTAAGTTGGAGAACATGAGAAGATGCGGGTGGTCCCAGCTGAGAATTTGAGGGATCAGAGGGCAAGTTTGTTTTTTTTTTTTTTTTTAACATTTCCCGTCTCTTTCTCCTCATTCCCTAGGTGTTTAAACACCATTCCTGCCTCTCCCTGTAGGAGTAGGTGAGTGAGTAACCCACCAGTGGTAGTCGTTCACATACTTTGCAGGTCTTTGGACTCACAGGAGGAGATAACTGGAAAGTGACAGTGTAAGAGTGTGTAAGAGTATAAGAGTGGGTAGGTCTCAGTGATCATCGGCCCTCTCAGCAGCATGAGTCAGGAACAGTGAGTCATTTGGTGTTGCCTCCTATAATTTATTCATAATATCTGTGTTGCTGGCTGATGTGGGGCTATTTTTATTATCTTTGTTGATTTTATCATCTCCTTCTCCTTCTCCTCCTCCTTCTCTTTCTCCTTCTCCTTCTCCTCCTCCTCCTTCTTCTTCTTCCAATACCCATGTTTCTCTTTCCTCCATTGCATATTACAAATACATCTATTCACTTAGTACTTTGTTGTTGTTGTTATTCAGCTCATTTGTTCATCAGGAGAAAAATAATTCCTGTAATAATTTATTTATTCCCCCTGCGTCAGTCTATGTTCATTTCTTAAGCACGACATGTCAAGCAATCCACTAGTTCTGAGGTTCCAAGGATGAGTAATGTGGAAACTCTGTTTCAATGTGATTCACAGTTCAATGGAGATTGACAGTCAAAAGAAGCAACACAAAAATTTGCTTTAAGTGCATGTACAAAATTGTTGTTTGGGGTCAAGAGTATTTTTTTTTTAAAGAAGAACTAGTCACATCTACTTAGGAGGTCAGGAAAAAAAATTCATAGTGACTTCATGTGTAATTAACTTTGTGTGGTGTTGGGTTGATTGATGTCTGGGGCGGGTGAGGGAGGGTCATCTAGGGAATAGGAAGAGCCTAAGTAGAAACACACCAGCCTGAAGAAGCCAGAAGTGTTGGGAGGGCAGGGGGTTATTCACCTCTGTCTGCCTATTATTATGTTGAGTATTAGCTCGGCAAAAGTAGGTGCTAAATTTACCTTTGGATGAATGAACATGCAAAGACCTATTAAGTATAAGGTCTTGTCCAAGGTTCTCAAGGCTTATTATTTTTTGATGGATACATCCTATCATATTCCCTCTGCCTTATAGAATTCCTTCATCTAAAGACAACTAGCAGAGGATAACAGAGTAGAGATGACCATCTCCCATTATAGAATTGTCTAAACATTGCTCCCTTGCTCCGAAAACTCAGTTGACTGTTTATCAAATATTTACGATAATCAGCCACTTAAAACTGCACTAAGAAAAGTCTGGTTTTGTTTGTTTGTTTCGTTTTTAAGTGCTGAGGATTGAACCAAAGGCCTCAAACATGCCAGGCAAGTACTCTACCACTGAGCTACATCTCCAGCCCTAAAGTCCCTCTTTGGAAGGAAACTGTATTAATGCTGGATTAATGTTTTAAGCCATAACCAGGGCAATAACTTTGACAGACTTAAAATTGACCACTTGATAGCTAGACCTATAAAAATCAAGAATTATTTCAAAATTTATCTTTCAGAAAAAAATTATTTAAAAGACGATTATGGATATTAAAACTTCTGATTTTCTCAGTGATGACTCTATAGCTTCTTCAGAGAAAAGCAAGTTGTACTTGATATTTTTTTTCACATTTCCTGATTGCAACCCATGATGGATTAGAGGAGAAAATAGCTGCAATACTCCCAATGATAAATAGAATAAAATATTTTATTAATGGGGACACATGTTTCTGGGGAAAAAAAGAGAGGAGGAGAGTGGCAGGAGAGATAAAATTGGGCCCAGGCTGTACAGCTGGCAGGAGGCACACAGAACTGAACTTTTAAGAAGACGCATTTAAAGAGGTGTGTACACATATATGAATGTGTGTGTGAGCATGTGTTCTCATGCATACCTGTGTGTTTCTGCGGGGAGGGAGCTAACATTTGGGAGTTTTAGATGTGATGGGCATCGTGGTAAAAAGTGCTTCATTTGCATCATTTCATCCCTGATATTTCTATAGCTCTTTGAAGTTCACAAAATTCTTTCATATTTATCATCTCATTTGATTCTCCCAGCACTTCCATAAAGTATCAGTGTCCCATTTTTATATAAACCCATAAAGAGTGAATAGTTTAAATAATTTTCCCAAGATTGTATAGATCTTTAGAGAGAGAAGTAGGACTAAAATAGAAATGAGCCTCAATTACAAATCTGTTCAGACTAAACTCCATGATTTCTGTTACTTCATTCATATCCATGTACACACATAATTTATTAATTCTCCTCAGGGAGTAAACTAGGATGAATAAGTAAACTTTACTTTTCAGATGTTAAATCTCTATTTTGATCAGTGTTGATAGACTTTTTTTCTGAAATGTCATAATTCCTTTCCTGTCTTTGTAACAAAGTCTATCCATGATCATGAATATATTCTTTATATTTTATCATGGGCACTTGGTGTATTAAGTTGGAACTGAGTTTATATTAGAACCCTTTCTTCTTAATTAAATGGTCCACATATTTCAGATTCTATGAAATTTGTGTTATCATTGTGTGATTTCTGACTCTTAATTATTTAGCTGGTTCATATAACATATATAACATGCATGCCCACTCGATGTGTGAGGCACGGGGTTAGGCCCTAGAGATGCAGAGATAAATAAGACCTGAGCCTCGCTTTGAGTAACAGTCTACTTGCAACCTATTATAACCAAATACTAAATTAATGCTAAACATAAGGTACTGAAGAACCCCAGAAAAGAGAATAGCCTGTCTTGGGATTGGTGAGTTTCATCCTTGCACATATTGATAGGAGAAGTCAAAGTGAATAGGTTCAGGCTGTCTCAGCACCATGTTCTACCGAGGATTCCTGATACCAAGCTTACTCAGAGACTCAAGGCCTGAAGGTTTATGAATCCAGAATCTCTGTGATTTACCTGCAGTGTTTGGCATACAATAAGTGCTCAACACACAGGAAATTGTGACGCATAGCCAAAGGAAAAGCAGTCTATAGGAACCAACTCATAAGTAATTGATTAGGACTCAGGAACTTTAGAGTGGCTGGTGTATTATAGGTACAAGGACTTCCAGGAAAATATACCTACCACGAGTAAATGTGGAATTTCAATCAAGAAATCTAGACCTAAAAATTAAACTATTTGAAATGAAAAATTTACTAATGTGCTTAACAATAGATGAGTTGGCAGAATAAAGTTAACAAACTTAAAAATAGATCAATAAGAATTATTGAATCTAAAGCACAGATTAAAAATGAAAGGAAAAAAATGAACATTGATTCAATGACTCCTACAACAAATAAGAAATCTAATATTCATGAACTTAAGAATCTCAGTCAAGAAGAATAGAATGTACCACAGAAACATTTAAAGACACATTGGCTGAAATTTTCCCAAAGTAGTGAAAAATATAAGCTTATAGATTCAAGAATCTCAGTAAATATCATGTAGTATAAATAAAAAGAACGTCAAATTTATGTATATCAGAGTTAAATCTTAAAACTAAAGATAAAATCTTGAAAGCCATCAGATTAAAGTGACATATTAAATATCAGAGAAAAATGATAATTTTATTTGACTTCTAATCAGAAATGATGGAGGCCAGAAGACAACTGAACATCTTGGTATTAAACCACACATTTATATCTACAAAAATATCATTAGGAATGAAAAGAAGTAAAGACACTTTCAGATAAGTAAAAATTGAGATATTTATGCAGCACTAGAGATGTTAATGGAAGATGTTTCAGGCTGAAGGGAAATAGCACCAGATGCAAACTTTAAATTTATTTACAGAAAGGAATGAAGATCATGGAAATGGTAAATATCAGGGTAGATATAAAATAATATATTTTTTATTCTATTAATTTACTTTAAAAATGTATCACCTGGTAAGAGTATTATGACTTGCTATTTTGAAATTCATAATGTGCATATATTTATAATGTGTATAGATGTCATATACATGGCAATGATAGCATGAAGAAAGAGGTAAATGTAAAGATACTGTTATGAAATGCTTTGGTTTAACAATAAATGGTACCACTCCAACTCTTGGAAAGACTGTGATGTTGTGAAGCATTTGTTAATCCACAGAGCAGAAATGAAGAAAGGCTGGTGGGCATCTGGAGAGCTCGCTTTGCTCAGTGCAGTCGCTTTAGCGTCTGGCCATGCGTCCCTTGGTGGGAAGTTTTGGTGGAAGATGTACAACTGTGTACTTGCATCTGTGATGCAGTGTACTTCCTCAAGGAGACTTGACCTTCCTTTCAATCCAGAGGCTCTGAGTCTCTGAATTATCATAGGTCTGGAAACCAGTCAAGAGTCTCTGATACTTCATTAGGTTGTCTTAAGTCAGGTGATAGATAAAGTGTTACTTCGGGTCTGATAATTTGGTTCAAGGACCTCTTTTGTGATTATTTCCCCTGTTCTTGCATGTGTAACCAGAATATGCCTACTGTTGTATGTATCTACACAACAACAACAACAACAATGAATACACAGCAACAGGCAGAATCCTCAAAGTGACTGCCCCATAGGATGAGGACCGTTAGGAGAGGAAGTACCAAGTGAAAGTCCCTAAAGCGGGAACCTCCTTACCAGGATTGTAAATAAGAAGCAATACTGCGTTACTGCAAGAACGGAAGAAATTAACAACACAATGAAAAACTTGAAAAAGAAGGGTTACACACATTTAATTTCTACAGTTTGGTCTGTGAAAAAGTCAAATATAAATTGGAGAAACCCTGTGACCTACTATAAACTTAATCAGCTCATGACACTAACTGCATTGGCTGCCCCCAAATAAAGAACCTCTACTGGAGCAAATGATGATGGCACCTGGCCCTTGGTTATGACTTTGTTTCCATATCAGTTGTAAGGATGACCAGAGTTGGTGTCTTTTACCTGGTAGAGCCAATAGTCTACTTTCACAGTCTTGCCTTAGGACTACGCTCTTTCTGCTTCCCTCTGACATAATGTAGATCACAAAAATCTGGCTTGTCATAACTCTTCCCACGACATCACACTTATCAGCTCTCTTGAGGAAATATGTACAAATAGGATCTGTGGATCAGAAGATAACAAGTGCCTTAGAAGTCTTTGTGAGAATGAATTGTATGCCAGTCAGGGCCCAATTAGGAGACAAAAAGCCACACAGTAATTATAATAGAGAGTTTAATAGAATGAATTGTTAAATACAAGCAGGGACTGGAATGATGAGGAATTTGATAGCAATTAGGGAAGGTAATTATAACAATGTAGGCAGAGCAGATGCAAGTAACAGTAACTATTCCTAGGGCTAAAATAGTGTGAGAAAACACACTTCGTTGGGTTTTTTAGTGTTCCCATGGAATGGAACATGATAATAATACAAAATGCTTGCTTTCATTTTTTCTCTATAAATATTTTATCTTCTTACATATACTGAGGATTCAATTTATTGCTATTTTACCCTAATGGTGGAGCTGATTGTTTCTGTATAGTAAGCCTTCTTGTATCTCCCCAAGAGCCACATTTTTACATTTTGGGCTAAGTACCTAAGTTAGAGCATTATCTCCCCGAGTTTAAATTTCAAAACAGGAGAAACCTGAGGCCAGGAAGAAATTTCTAGTATGTAAAAGCCATAAATGTGGGGTTTATCTTCTCTCTAGATAAATTCATTTATGTACCAAAGTGCCAGAATAAGGATTCTTTTCATCCTGTTCCAAGGAGATGCTCTCAGAAACCAAGGAAGACAAATAGTCTTTTACCCATTTTTAAAAGGAAAACATTCATATTTCTTCAATTCTTGCATACAGGGTAATTTTGCCACTTGTGTGGGATATTTTTTCTAATTGGCTTTTATGCTGTCACTCTGCAGGGTGTTGGATGTGGAGATGCTGCAATGTTATTCTGGGTATTGATTGTGCAATGATCATATTAAGAGATCAGCTTTGCTCTAGAAATCGTATATGTGCATTTAGGAAAATTGAATAAATATGAACACTAAAGACGTGACAAGCATCCAGGGAAAAGGCAAACCTTCTTACACAAAGGCTGTCCAGCCCTTATTAGAGAGGGTAGAGCATTGACACACTGAATGTCAGAAATGTTGTAGTGTGTCTTCTAGGAGAACTTTCTGGATTCACTCTTTGTTTTTGTTACTGGGGATTGAATAAAGGAGCATTCTGCCTCTGAGCTACATTCCCAGTTTTTTTTTTTTAATTGAGATCTCACCAAGTTGCCTTGGTTGGTCTCAAACTTGAGCTCCTCCTGCCTCAACCTCCCGAGTCACTGAGATTGCAGACATATGCCAGCACACCTGGCTGAAAATCCACACTTTGGAGTTTGCCAGAAACCCACCTTCCGGTGTGCTCATGAAAGCTATTCAGAGAAAGGCGTCTTGTGAACGTGCTCCACTATACAAAGAGAGATGTTGAAGAAAACTGGTATGATTGACTGCACCACACTTCAGGAGCTGGATCCTGGTGAAGCTGCCCATGTTGCAGGAATTTGGTGTTGGGGAAGTCAATCCATCCTCAAGAGAGATGCCCAGTGGATTACGCTGGGAGTCGGAGGGGAAGTCCCTCATATTGCTATGTTTCTACAGCAGTTGGTGTTAAAAATGCTTAACATTAGGGTAGGTGTCAAGGGCTCAGCTCCATTCTTTCCAGAGTAAGCAAGGAAAGGAAATTTGAAGCTGAAAGGCAATAAATTGATGGTATTCAAAAGAGATGCAAAGTCAATTATATACTGTTGCTCCTGGTCAGGAGGGAATAGCTATTATTTAATCATTCCTTTCAAAAACAGGTATTTTTAATGGGAAAACATATGAATTGACTATTTTCATATTTAGGACAATAAGCAATGAAAGACTGTGATTCTCAAGAGAAGAAAAATACAAAAATCAAGCTGCACCATTGCTTTTTTTTCCCCCCTAAAGACACTTTGTAAAATATAGCACAGGGAAATGGAGTCTAAGCAGAACACAAGGTTTTGCTGAGCTAAGGAGACAAAAATTGAAGTCCAAAGCTGGCAATGTAGCTGAGAATTATGAATAAGGGTATAAGAAGAGAGGAATATGCACAAAATAAGAGCTCTAGAAACATGCAGAAGCATCCCCAGAGTCTTTAACAAAATACTAGGCTATGCACACATTTGACCATAAAGCTGGCAGAACACAATGATGGGGAGATGCAGCTAAACAAAGGTTCTGAGGTTTCCATTTGGCTGTGATACACTGGCGTTTGACCAAGCTAGAGCAGAGAAGCTGAGCTGACACTCTGAGGCCTCAGCCAGGATCTCAGGAAGGTTAGACCTTTGGGGTAAGGCTGCTCCAACCTGATTATAAAGGCTGATGAGGTATGCCATATCAGACTTAGAAAGAAGGCCTAATGGGGTCAAACTGATCCACTAATAACCCAAATAGATAACACAACAGAGGTTGATACTCTTTAAAGGCATAAGAAAAAAATTCAACTCTGCATACATAAAATTAGAAATCTTCAGCATTCATGAAAGCATTTCTAGATATGAGAATAAACAGAATACTGTTGTTATGGTTTGGATATGAGATGTCTTCCTAAAAGCTCATGCGGAAATACAGGAATGTTCAGAGGTGAAATGATCACATCATGACAACTATCACCTAAGAAGTGTCTTAATCTATTTGATGGATTAATAATTGGAATGGATTACTGAGTGGGAGCTGTAGACAGGTGGGGCGTGATGAAGGAAGTAGGTCATGGGTAGGGACATATCCTTGGGGATTATGTTTTGTCCCTGGCCCCTGGCTCTTCCTGTGCTCATTTTCTCTCTCTCTCTCTCTCTCTCCACTCCCCGTCCCCTTCCTGGCTACCATGAGCTGACGGCTTTCTTCTATCACACTCTTCTGCCTGAAGCTCTGCCTCATCTCAGACCCAAAGCAATGGAGTTGGCCCCCAATAGACTGAATGCTCTAAAATGATAAGCCCCAAATAAGATTTTCCTTCTCTTGAAGTTGTTCTTGTCAGGTTTTTGATCACAGTGCAGAAAAGCCGACTAACACAAATTTCACCTATCGTCACAAGAGAAAATCACTCCAAAGAAGGAGACAGAAATGAAGCAGGTGATGAAATCAGCAGGCAAGGATGTTAACACAATTTCAAATATGTTCAAAGATTAAGAGAAAACATGGATGTAATTAGGAGAGAAGTGGAAGATCTAAAAGGATCAAATGTAACTTATAGAATTAGAAGAACTGCAATGAAGATTTCTCTGGATAAGATGAACCATAGGCTAGGAATTGCAGAAGAAGAAATTACAGAATTTGAAGACACAAGGATAGAAAGTATCCCAAAAGGAAGCAATAAATAATTGAAAACAATAAACTGAACTTCAGCTACTTGTGGAAAAAGATCATGACATAAAAGTAATTGGGGTCTAAGGAAAAAAAATAGAGAGGGACAGAGTGGAAAATATTTGAATAAACAATGGCAGTGCTATTTTAAAATTTGTTAGAAATTAAAAATTCACTTTACTAATGTGCTTTGTTATTGTAACAAAATACCTGAAAGTGGATAATTTATTAAGAAACGATATTAAGGCATTTATTTAACTTAGAGTTACAGAAGTCCAAGAGTGTGGTGGGAGCATCCTCCTGGGCTTGGAGAGGGCCTCATGGCAGATGGCGTTACAGTGTGGTGGATGGAATCATGGTAGGAGCCCATGGGAGGAGAGGAAGCAAGAGATTGGGGGAGGGCGAGACTCACAATTAAAAAAAAAATTGGGGGGCGGGTAACTAATAGACTCCCATGAAATCTGCATCAATCCCTTCCAAGGGTGGTACCCCATGACCTAATTACCTTCCGTGAAGCCTGTCTTCTTAAAAGTTCCACCTCTCCACACTGCCACGGTGGGGATCTAACTTCCAGCATAAGGACCTTCAGGGCACATACTCAAACCATATCCAAACACTAGAGCCTCAGAACAAGAAATTCAATGAAACACAAGTGAGAGAAACACACTTTCACATACATACCCCACCCCACACCAGGACATATCAAAATCATATTGCTAAAACCAGTGATGAAGAGAAATATATTTTAAAAGTTACCAGATGAGAAGGACTACATATAACTATAAAAAGCAATCAGACTTCTTATTAAAAATAATACAAGTCAGAAGACGGTGGAACAATATCTTTAAAGTGCTAAAAGATAAAATTTGTACACCTGGAATTTTACATTCAGAAAAAAAATATTATTCAAATATAAGTCCAAATAAATATTTTTCAAATAAAAGCTAAGGGAACTTATTGCTAACAGACCTGTACCAAAATAAGTACTAAAAGTTCTTCAAATGGAAGAGAAGTGTCACCAAATAGAAATGCAGATAGATATATAGACAGGGATGAAGAAAGTAAAAAATTAATAATTTATGAGTGAGCATAAGGCATACTTTAAAAAATCCATTTTAAAAGATACATGGTATAGTCTCAACCATAATGAAATAAAATGTAAGGAAAGATTAGCACATAAATAAAAGAAGGGAATGAAAGTACCTTATATAATCTTACCTTGCATATGAGGTGGCATCATGTTTTCTGATGACAAGTTAAGGATGAACAGTATAAACTCCTGAGCAACCACTTAACATTGAACAAATAGGTATCGCTACTAATCCAATACTGTTGGTCAGATAGAATCATAAAACACACACAATTCAAATGAGGCAGATAGGTGAGAAGATGGAACAACAAAGAAGTGGATCAAATAGAACAAATAGCAAAATGATAGATTGAGCCTCACCATACTAATAATTACATTAAATCTCAATTCTGTGAACCCTTCAATCAAAATGGAGAGATCATCAGACAGAACAAAAGCAAGACAATTATTTCCTTCTACATGAAGCATACTTCAAATGCAAAGGAAAATATCAGAGTAAAAGGATGGAGCATTGCATACTGTGCAAATAGTACAAATAAGAATACTATACTGACTATATTAATATCATATCTATTAGGCCTCATTAAAGAAATCTTACCAAACATAAGAGAGGCATTTCATAATGATAAAAAGGGCACTCAAGCTGTCAAGAAGATGTGGTATTCTAAGTTTGCACATACCAAATAACAGTTTCAAACACGATACAAAAACTGACAAAGTTGAAAGAAGACACAAATCCATAATTATAATTGGAGATTTCGACAGTTCTCTCTACATAATCTATGCAACAAGTAGACAGAAAATATTATAAAAATGTGAAATTTTTTCAAATCATTTATAGAACATTTTATTTAACAATATAATACATGTTCTTTTTACGTGATCATGAAACATTCACCAAGAAAGACCATTTTCTGGACTTTAAAACAAACATCAATAAGTTTAAAATGGTTAAAGTGATCCAAAATATTTTCTAAATAATGAAATAGAATCAAATTAGAAATCAACAACAGAATATACATGGAAAATCCACAAATACTTAGATATTAAACAACACTCTTACATATCCCATAGCTCCAAGAAGAAATCACAATGATAATTGGAACATATTTCGAACTGAATGAAAATGAAAACACAAGATATCAAAACTGTGTGACAGAATTAAAGCAGTTCTTTTTTAAAATTAATTTTTTATTTGTTTTAGTTAGTTATACATGACAGTAGAATGCATTTATGCACTTTGATATATAATACATAAATGGGGTAAGATTTCTCATTTTTCTGATGGTACATGTTGGAGAATCACACCAGTCATGCAGTCATATATGAACATAAGGTAATAATGTCTGTTTCAATCTACTATTCTTCCTATCCCCATATCCCCTCCCCTCCCTTCACTCTCCTGTATCTAATCTAAAGCAACTCTGTCATTCCCTGTCTCCCCACCCCCTGCTTATTGTGAATTAGCATCTGCATATTGAAGAAAATATTTTGCCTTTGGTTTTTTGAGATTGGCTTATTTAGCTTAGCATGATATTCTCCAACTCCATCCATTTACTGGCAAATGCCATAATTTCATTTTTCATTAAAGCTGAGTAATATTCCATCGAATATATATACTACATTTTCTTTATTCATTCATCTATTGAAGGGCACCTAGATTGGTTCCATAGTTTAGTTATTGTGAGTTGCTATAAACAGTGATGTGGCCATATCACAGTAATATGTTGATTTTAAGTCCTTTGGATATAAACCAAGGAGTGAGATAGCTGGGTCAAATGGTGGTTCCATTCCAAGTTTTTTGAGGAATCTCCATATCACTTTCCATAGTGGTTGCACCAATTTGCATTCCCACCAGCAATGTATGAGTGTACATTTCCCCCCACATCCTCGCCTGCATTTGCCTGTATTCTTGTTGTTGTTGTTCTTGTTGTAGATGGACACAATACCTTTTATTTTATTTATTTATTTTTCTGTGGTGATGAGGATTGAACCCAGGGTCTCACACGTACTAGGCAAGCACTGTACCACTGAGCTACTACCCTTGATGATTGCCATTAAGGACAGTAGGAACATATTTCAACATCGTAAATGTTATATGCTAAACCCAAGGCCAGTATCATTCTAAAGAGAGAAAAATTGAAAGCATTCCCTCTAAAAACTGGAACAAGACAAGAATGCTCTCTTTCACCACTTTTATTCAGCATCATCCTTGAAACTCTAGCCAGAGCAATTAGAATAAAGAAATTAAAGGGATACAAATAGGTAGAGAAGAACTCAAACTATCACTAACTGCCAATGATATGATTCTATATGTAGAAGATCCAAAAAATTCCACCAGAAAACTTCTTGAACTAATAAATGAATTCAGCAAAGTTGAAGGATATAAAATAAACACCGATAAATTGATTGCATTCCTATACACCAGTGATGAATCCACTTAAATTAGTCCTTAGAGAAAATTTTATAGCTTTGAACGTTAATATTGGTATAGAAGAAAAATCCATATTACCTAAAAATTTATTTTGTCCCCTTATCTCAGTTGTGGAACATTTACAAAAACTTAAATATAAAATATGATATATAATTATATTTAATAATAAAACAATCATAATAATTGAGTATAATAAACATAGTTAATATATTGGTAATTAATATATAGTCTATATAAGCTTTTCATTATGATTTCCAATCTATTTTAATGCACTTTTCTGTCAATTTAGTTGAAATATTTGCAGATTGAAAACTTGAGACTTACTGGGTTAAGAGGCTAAAAACAGAAAATCAAATTCAAATTGGATAGAAGAAAATCAGTGAATAAAAAACGAACAAAATGTCAATGAAATTGAATTTTTAAAAATAAATACATTTGATAATATTTTAGATAGATGAACTGAGAGAAAAAAGGAAGAAACAATTAAAGAGGGATTTTACTATATAGATCCATTTACTATATAGATCCTGTATATATAAAAAGATTAAGAAAGAAATATGATAAGAAACTTGTGCCAATAAATTAAACTACTTACATAAAGTGGAAAAATTCTTTTAAAGTCACAGGTGATCAAATTTAACTCAAGAAGAAATGGAAAGTTGGAATAGCCACGCAGTTTAAATTAAATTAAAGTAAAATTTCTCACAAGAAATGCACCAGCTCTCAATTACATCACTGGAAAATTCTAACAAAGATTTAAGAAAATATTTGAAACATAGTTGCAAAAGTCCTTTACAACATGCTGGTAATAAAAGCCAACAATACCTTAAAAAGATCATATGCCATGAACCAGTAAGGTTTTTCCAAGTTAAAAAAAAATTGGTTTAACGTTTGAAAATCAATTAATGAGTTCACCATATGTGATTAACTCAAAATTGATTAAAAAATGGGCAAAATTTAGTTCTCATTCATGAAAGACTCATGGATATATACTAGTTGAAGATAATTTTCTCAACTGCCAGCTGTTATAATTAATAGTCAAAGAAAATGTTTGTTCTCTTAGAACAGGAGAAAAATAAGTGTGCCTTCTTTTGTCATTCAATATTGCCATACTGTTCCAAACCAGGGCAATGAGACAAGAAACAGAAATTAAAGAGGTTAAGATTGTAAAATAATAAGTATAAATTTTATTTACTTACATAAGATTTGGTTGTGTATATAAAAAAATTGATGGATAATATTCTAGGATTAGTAAATAAATTTAGTAAGTTTTTAGAGTAAAAGATCAATATATACAAATCAATTGTATTTCTAAATATGAGCAACAATCTGAAAACTATGTAACATAACATTAAATTTCATTAAAAACAGAGAGTGTGAACTTTCACAAATATATGAAGACCTCTACACAGAAAACTATGAAATGTTGCTGAGAGAAATTAGACAGGAATAACTGGATATAAATATTATGCACATGGATTAGAAGATTATTAGTAGGATATCAATTTTCCCTAAGTTAGTGTATAAATTCAAACAATCTCAATCAAAATGCCAACAGTCTTTTAAAAATAGGAATTGAAAAACCAATTTGGAATGTATATAGAAATGTAAAATACCTGGAGCAACCAAAAAAACATTTTAAAGGAAAAAAGTAGGATACTAACGTTGGTGTAAAACTACTTAATCTAGTCAGTGAGGCTATAAAATAATAACACACATATAAATCAGTTTAATAAACTGAAGAATATAGAAGTAATCCATGTATATGTAGTAAACTGTTTTTCAGCAATAGGGCCAAGGTATTTTAATATGAAAATGATATTTTAAAGAAACTTACATTGGGTTATTAGTCATATTATTGTTGAGTAGTAAGATTATAAATATATATATATATATATATATATATATATATATATATTTCCCTATTGTGTAGATAGATGTCTTTTCACTTTCTTTTTAAAAATTAATTTATTTAAACTATGTATATATGACAGCAGAATGCATCTTGATTCATTGTGCACATTTGCAGCACAACTTTACATTTCTATTGTGGGAGGCCATCCTTGTATGTGATTTGAGTTACCTCCCTGGCTGGGTGAGAGGCGCTTAGACACAGCTGTGTCAGAGCCTTCCCCACCCTTCTCCAGGTCCGAGGGCTTGTCCGTGCAGAGGCATGTCTGACCACTGCCCCAAGACCCAATCATCGCCCCTGACCTTGGGATGCTGCCCTCCTTAATCTTCATTGGATGGGATTTTCCCCAGAATTTTTTGTTCCCCAATAAAAGTCCACTCCCTGGTGTCTCTCTCTCTCTCTCTCTCTCTCTCTCTCTCTCTCTCTCTCTCTCTCTCTCTCTCCTCTTCAGTAAACCTCTCTACCGCATTAGGTGGCTGGAGGCGGGAGCTACCTTCTTTCATGAAGCCAGCGCGTGTCGCAGGCTAGATTCTATGGTTGTACATGATGTAGCATCACACCATATGTGTAATCAGTCATACATGTACCTAGGGTAATGATGTTCACCTCATTCCATCATCATTCCTGTCCCCATGTACCCTTTCACTTTCTTGATATTGTCTTATTTATTTATTTTTCTTTGCTTGAGTGTTAGATGTCATTATCTAAGAAATCTTTGTCTAATCCAAGATCACAGAGCTTTACATCTAAGTTTTCTCTAAGAATTTTTGTTTTAGCTCCTATGTTTAAGGTTTTGATCTATTTTCATTTATTTTTTTGTTTATGGTACGAAGGGAGGGGAACTTTATTCTTCTGCATGTGGATATCCAGTTGCCCCAAATTCCAAATATTAAATAGACTAACCTTCCCTAATTGAGTTGTCTAGTCACTTCTGTTGAAATCAGTTGTCAAAGGTGTGTGGTATACAATCACAAGAATAAGTTATACTCCATGTATGCATAATATGTCAAAAGGCACTCTAATGTCATGTATATCTACAAAGAACAAATAAAAAAGACAAAAACAGTGTATGGGTTTATTTGCGTACTCTCAATTCTATTGCATTGATCTACATGTCTATTTTTTTCTTATTTTTTATTGGTTCTTTTTAGTTATTCATGCCAGTAGAATATATTATGGTATAATTATACAAGCATGGAATATATCTTATTGTAATCAGGACCCCATTCTTGTCAGTGTACATGATGGTGGAATCTACTTAGGTATTTTCATATATGTACATAGGGAAATTATGTTAGTTTCTTTCTGCTATCTTTCCTATCCCCCCTCCCTTCCTTCCATTCTCCTTTGCTTAATCTACTGTGGATCTGGAGACTTTATACTTATAGTACACAGTCTCCATAGTACACATTCTTGATTATTTTGTAAAAATTGAAAAATGTTAGTCTGTCAACTTTGTCTTTTCTCAGGATTATTTTGACTATACATTAACTTTTTTAAAAAAAGATAAACAATTATGAAAAGCTTAAACAAGTCAAAGTGATGAGAGACTCAATTCATCAAGAAGCTATCACATCTTCAATATCTGCACACCTAATTTCAGAGTTTCAAAATGAATGAGACCAATTGATAGAACTAAAAGAAAAAAGAGACAAGCCCACAATTATATTGTGCTAGATTTAATATTTCAACTCTTCTTTCTATATTTGATGTAGGTTGATTTGTATTGATTGTCTATACAATCAATACAAATCAATCTATTTGTATTGATTGTATAGACAATCAATACAAATAGAGAAAAAAAGGAACTATGGAAGAAATATTGAAAAAAGGTAAATATTAATGAATAAAAGGAAGCTACAGTTCCAACTAACTTATCATAATTTCAAAAGCTTATTTTAAAAAAAACACTATTTTAAAATGGAAGAACATAATTCTTTTCAGGTATTCATGGGGCATTCACCAAAACAGACTATTTTCTAGAATTTAAAACAAGTCCTGTATACATCTAAAAGGATTAAAACGGCACAGAGTATCTGTTATTGCTATCACAGAATTTAATTAGAAATGAACAACAGAAAGGCATGTAGAAAATACCTGAATGTTTGAAAATTAAACACCATACTTCTAAATAACCCATGGGTCAAAGAAGAAATCAGAAGGAAAATTGGAACATATTTTGAATTGAATAAAAATGAAAACAAAACACATCAGGATTTGTGTGATGCTGCTAAAGCAGAGCTCGGGGATAACCCATAACATTAAATTTTTATAGAAGACTAGAGAAATGAGGTAAAAATCAATGATCTATCTTTCCATCTTAAAAAGGCAGATAATGAAGAATAAACCCCTTATAAGTAGAACTGTCTAAGTGATTGCACATATCAACAGTGTGCTCCTTTCTATCACTGGGTAAGAATCCTTAGTATGGATATAGTTTTGCATATTTTAATTGGATTGCTTGCTTTCTTACTGTGTATTTTGAGAAATTAAAAAAAAATGTTCCCAAGAATCTACTACAGTTACTCTGAAAATTTTCACCAAGATCATAGATTTTTGTGACTGGAAGGAACTCAGATGTCATGAAAAGAGGAAGAACCATTGTGGTTTTGGTCACACAACTATACCAATAATGATGTATTTTATTTTTAGATGTCAAAAGTTTTTGTTGAAAAAGAATCAAAACATAGTTGCACTCAGGAAATATCTATTAAGACATTTTTTGAACGCTAACCATATGCAAATTGGTGCTAGGCACCAAGAAACTTTTGTTGGTTTATTAATAGTAAGATCTTAAACTTGACAACCGAAGAGAACTTGATTAAATTTAAGCTATTAAAGTTAAGATTATAGAGAATAATATTTCCAGAAGCATCAGCTTACTGAGTGCATTTCTCCCCACTAACATGATATTCACTCCACAGCTTTTTAAATGAAATATCAGCAGTTTCCACAGCCTCCACATAATGCACCCCATGAAGCAGAAATTATTTGTGGTGTTGTTTATCCTTAGCTCCAGGTGTGGGGCAGCAGTAGGGACATATTTTTTCCAGAGAAGGCTCAGCCAAGAAAAGGAGGGTTAAGGTGTGGGGTTTTGGGTTCTGAGTGACAAGACCCCTTAGATTTCTATACAGTTGGAGGTTTGCTGAAAGTGAGGTTGCAGAATAAGTTTGGCCCCAAATATGGAAGAGACAGGGAAAGCCTGGTGGATGATACAGAGAGGTGAGATAGGCAATATGCAAACAAACAAACAAAAAAAACGAGTCAAAGGGTGCACGCAGCATAGTGAGAAGAGAGTCATTTTAGCCTCACCCAGCACCAGTGATGTGGGAAAAAGAGACCAATTTCCATTTCCACCCTGAGCATCCAGTGTACTCTAAGACCTCAGCATCACCCTTTACACATGGATGAGTCAGTCATAGCCATTGGTACTAGGATGAGTCAGGCAAGGGGGAAAAAATAAAGACTCTGACTCAGATGCTCTAGCCCTTTGAAAAGAAAAAAAAAAAAAAAAAAAAAACAACACCTCTTTGGGTTCCTGCATGTCTATAAAGACTGTGAGGAAGAATAGAGATCACAGCAGAAACTTCAAAGGAGAATTTAGAGTGAACTGTGACCATGCAGAGAAATTGCAAGCTTCTGGAGATCAGACTGCGTTGTGTGCGTATCTTCATACCCACCTCTGCACTCAGCAATGCTTAGGTCCTGATGGAGGGAGGGAAGATGAGGAAGGACTGTTCTAAGCAGGATGAAGAAGCAAGCATGCCTGTCAAGGCCACAGTCAGGGACACCTTCCCATGGCTAATGAAAACCTGGCAGTGACAGTGCTAAGGACAAGCAGAGCTAAGCTTTCAGGAAGAACACAAGGTCCTCCAACCTTGGCTTGCTTAGTGCACTGAGCTGTCGGCCATCGTCATCTTTACCCCGGCCCTTCCCTGACATGAAGGCTTTCAAAGGATCCTGGGACTTCTCATTACTGGAATCTAGGTCACAAAGGTGGGGATGCAGGCAGTCACAGTGCTTTTAATAATTAACTAAAATGGATTCCTTAGCCAAAGGTCATTCCTTTTCTACCTTTCAGAACCTCAGACTCCTGGCACCTGTGCACAGAAGTGAAAAATGGTTAACAAATCATTGAACTTGGAAGCCCCTCCGCTTCCCACCCGTGTGTGTGTCGACCCTGCAAGATCCGAGTTCTGAGACAGAAGCTGCTGCTAACTAGTGAGACACTTAGCACCTTCCTGGGATACGGTGTCACCTGTGCCCACGAGGACACTCGTCTGGCACTATGCTCACACAGGGAGGAGAAGTAGTGATGTGGGCGGAAAAATATGTGACAAAGCAAGGAATGAAAATGCTAACGGAAGGGCACCATCTTTTCTTTTTTAATTGGTTCTTTTTAGTTATACATGACAGTATAGTCTATTTTGATATAATTATACAAGCATGGAATATATCTTATTCTAATTTGGACCCCTTTCTTGCGGATGTAGATGGTGGTGGGACTCACTGTGCATTCCTATATGTGCTTAGGAAAATTATGTCAGATTCATTCTGCTGTATTTGGTTTTCCTATCCCTTTTCCCTTCCCTTTCTTCTCCTTTGTCCAATCTACTGAATTTCTATTCCCCCCCCCATCTCCACATTGTAGATTAGTTTCCATACATCAGTGAAAACATTCAATTTTTGGCTTTTTGGGGGTACTGGTTTATTTCACTTACCATAATGATCTCCAGATCCATTTACTGACAAATGTCATAGAGTCATTCTTCTTTATGGCTGAGTAATAGTCCATTGTGTATATACACCACATTTTCTTTATCCATTCCTCTGTTGAAGGACACCTAGTTTGTCGTCATAACTTAGTTTTTGTGAATTGAGATGCTATAAACATTGATGTGGCTGCATCACTGTACTATTCTGATTTTAAACCTTTAGAAATATACCAGAAGTTGGAAGGCTGGATCAAATGATGGCTCCATTTCTACTTTTTTGAGGAATCTCCATATGGCTTTCCAGAGTGGTTGAACCAGTTTTGCAGTCCTACCAACAAAGTGTGAGTGTGCCTTATTCCTCGAATCCTTGCCAACATTTATTGTTACTTGTATTCTTGATAATTGCCATTCTGACTAGAGTGATATGAAATCTCAGTGTTGTTTTAATTTGCATTTCTCTAATTGCTAGAGATGTTGTACATTTATTTATAAACTTTTCGACCATTTGTATTTTCTCTTTTGAGAAGCGTTTGTTCAGTTCCTTTGTTCATTTATTGATTAGATTTTTTTCTTTTTTTGGTGTTAAGGTTTTTTTTTTTTTTTAACATTGTAAAAGTTACCACAAACTCAAGGCCAATATCATTCTGAATGGAGAATGACTGAAAGCAGTTCCTCTAAAAACAGGAACAAGACAGGCATGCCCACTTTTGTCGCTTCTATTCAACATAATCCTCGAAACTCTAGTCAGAACAATTAATCAAAATAAAAAAATTTAAGGGATACAAATAGGAAAAGAACTCAAACTCTCTGTTTTCCAAACACATGATTATATATTCAGAAGACCCAAAACTCCACCAGAAAACTTCTATCACTCATAAATGAATTCAGCAAAGTAGCAGGATATGAAATTAAAACCCATAATCCAATTGCATTTCTACACTCCAACGATGAATCAGCTGAAACAGAAATTAAGAAAACCATCCCATTCACAATAGCCTCAAAAAACCAAAAAAACTTGTGACTCAATCTAACAAAAGAGGTCAAGGACCTCTATAATGTAAACTACAGAACACTAAAGAGAGAAATTGAAGAAGATGGAAAGATTCCCATGTTCTTGGATAGGCAGAATTAATATTGTCAAAATGCCCATACTACTAAAAGTACTATATAGATTCAGTGCCATTCCCATCAGAATTCCAATGACGTTCTTCATAGAAATAGAAAAAGCAGTCTTGAAATTCATCTGGAAAACATAAGAGGCTCAGAATAGCCAATCCTTAGCAAGAAAAGTGAAGCAGGAGGCATCCCAGTGCCAGACCTTAAATTATACTACAGAGCTATAGTAACAAAAACGGCATGGTTTTGGCACCCAAACAGGCAAGAAGACCAGTAGAACAGACTAGAAGACAGAGAAACAAAAACCCACATCAATATAGTTACATCACATTAGTCAGAGGCACCAAAAATATCTCGGAGAAAAGATAGCCTCTTCAACAAATAGTGCTGGGAAAACTGGAAATCCATATGTAGTGCAATAAAAGTTAATCCGCATTTCTCACCCTGCACAAAACTCAAAGTGGACCAAAGACCTAGGCATTGAACCAGAGACCATGCACACTAGCAGAAAAGGAAGACCTAACGCTTCAACACATTGACTTAGGAACTGACTTCTTTAACAAGACTCCTAAGGTGCGAGAAATAATAATAAAAAAAAATCAATAAATGGGATAACATCAAACTAAAAAGCTTCTTTACAGCAAAGGAAATAATCCAGTGCATGAAGAGAGAGCCTACAGAATGAGAGAAAATCTTTGCCACCTGCATCTTAGATAGGGCATTAATTTCCAAGATATATAAAGAACTGTTGTTTTTATTTTCTTACCTGATATTTTGTTGGATAAATACTTTTCTGCTTTTCTCTCTTTTAGACAGACACAAAAAAGGGTTTTTGTTCCCTGGAGAATCTACTATTGACTCTATGAGTTTGGCTGTATAGCCGGGAAACCTCTGCAGAAATTTTACAATTTGTTGTTGAAGTTTTCGTTGATTTCTATCTTACCTGAAGGCTTCTTTTGTCTGGGTCTGGTTTTGCCTCCAAAATCATCAAAGCCTTCGCCAGTTCTCCTAAGTGCTAGCCTGCGGAGTTCTCCTGCAGCATTACCAGGCTCTGGGTCAGGGGAAGGCCTGGTGAGGAAGGTGAACAGCAGGGAGAGTTTGGGGGAGGCTTCTTTATCCCAGACTATCCTGGGGTCCAGGTGGATTCCCATGAAAATGAGTCTCATAGGAATCAGCTCTTTGTGGAATTAAATTTGCTCTCTGAGATTCTGTGTCTGTGCCTCTGTGAGATATATTTCCAGTCCTGATATTTTAAGGACAGGAGAAAAGAGTTCCCTCTGAAATCTAGAATGAAATGTTTGACGTCACCAAGCGCCATCCCAAACTGGGAAATAAATGTGACTGGCATGTGAATGGCATCGTTATCAGAGTTTCTTCTTTTTATTTTTGATACTTCTATTGGAGTCAGCTAATTTTCAAATGCCTTGTTGAGCTTGTGAAAATATTAAAAATAAACAAACGGAGGGCTTTCCTGTAGAGCTATTAAGCTCTTCATCAATCAGCTCTTCATTACCCCAAGAAGTAAAGAATTGAGGAGTGAGCCAAAATGTCTTTTAAATATCCAAAATGATGCCACAAAATAAATCTACGCTCCGCAATGCATTTTCTGCAGTTAGTTTGCTAAGAGTTTCATCATGAATGAATTCTGAATTTCTCGAAAGGCATGTTCTCTGTCCTTTGAGATGATGGTGCGGTTTTCCTTTTGTTTCTGTAATTGTGGTGAATTGCATTGATTTTACAGTGTTAACCCCATTTTTATTCCTGGAATAAATCCAACATGATTGTGATGCATTGCCACGTTCCAGTTCTGCTGCTGTCCTTGTTAGATTTTGCTGTTAGGTTATGCCCTTAACAAATAAATGGGGAAAAGCTCCCTCATTTTTGTTCTCTGAAGCGGTGTTTTTGTAAGATTGGTATTTGAACAGTGATCATCTGGGCCACATATGTTCTTTGTAGAAAGACTTCAACTTACAGTAACCCTCCTTACCTGTGGGGGGAGAGGTTTCAAGACCTCCAGAGAGTACCTGAAACCTCCAATAGTACCAAAGCTTATAGTTTTTTTCCCCCTACATGTAAATACCTATAATAAAGCTTAATTTATAAATTAAGTACAGTAAAAGATTAATGACAATAACTAATATTAACATAGAACAGTTATAACACTATACTGTGAAACTAGTTCTGCGAATGCAGTCTCTTTCAAAATATTTGGTTGTACTTTTAACTTCTCTCTTAAAGGAAGCACCGTTTGGCATATCTGAATTGCCATCATTACTACTCTTGTGCTTTCGGGCCATTATCAAGTAAAATAAGGTTCACATGAACACAGACACTGCAATGCTGTGACAATTGATGTGATAACCAGGTTGGCTGTTTAGGAGCCTCCCAGGTAGATAGCATATACACAGCATGGAGTCTCCAGACAAAGGGATGATTCATGTCCTGGGTGAGAGGGAGTGTGAGGGTGAGAGATTTCATCATGTTACTTAGGATGGTGCTGAATTTACAGCATATGAATTGTTTATTTCTGGCATTTTCCATTACTGTTTTTGGACCACAGTCTATCTCAGGTAACTGAAAAATGGAAAACTAAGGTATAACTAAGGGGGAGACTACTGTACGCATTCAACTTCTTTAATGAGATTGTTCAGATTGCCTATATTTTTGTATTAGATATTGTGAGTTCTACTTTTCTAGGTTTATAGTATTTAAAACATTTCAAGTTTTTCATATAAAATCACCTGTAATATCTTCTTATGGTTTCTCATATATTCATACGATCATGATAGATATTTTTTGTGTGTGCATGCTTTCTTTATTTCTTGATCTGTCCAGGTAAGGGCTTATCAACTTGATTAATTTTTCTAAAGAGCCAACTTTTTCTTCTATCAGACGCAGAGTCTCTGATTTGATATCTAGCTCCTTGATCCACTTTGACTTAACTTTTGTGCATGGCGAGAGGAGGGGATTCAGTTTCATTTTGTTGCATATGGATTTCCAGTTTTCCCAGCATAGAAGAAAAAGTTGGCTCCGATCTACATATTGTAGGGTCGGGCTCCAAATTCCTTAATAGGACACCCATAGCACAAAAGTTGATAACAAAAATCAACAAATGGGACTTACTTAAACTGAAAAGTTTTCTCTCAGCAAGAGAAACAATAAAAGAGGTAAATAGGGAGCCTACATCATGGGAACAAATTTTTACTCCTCACACTTCAGATAGAGCCCTAATATCCAGAGTATACAAAGAACTCAAAAAATTAAACAATAAGAAAACAAATAACCCAATCAACAAATGGGCCAAAGACCTGAACAGACACTTCTCAGAGGAGGACATACAATCAATCAACAAGTACATGAAAAAATGCTCACCATCTCTAGCAGTCAGAGAAATGCAAATCAAAACCACCCTAAGATACCATCTCACTCCAGTAAGATTGGCAGCCATTATGAAGTCAAACAACAACAAGTGCTGGAGAGGATGTGGGGAAAAGGGTACTCTTGTACATTGCTGGTGGGACTGCAAACTGGTGCGGCCAATCTGGAAAACAGTATGGAGACTCCTGGGAAAGCTGGGAATGGAACCACCATTTGACCCAGCTATTGCCCTTCTTGGACTTTTCCCTGAAGACCTTAAAAGAGCGTACTACAGGGATACTGCTACATCGATGTTCATAGCAGCACAATTCACAATTGCTAGACTGTGGAACCAACCCAGATGCCCTTCAATAGATGAATGGATAAAAAAATGTGGCATTTATACACCATGGAGTATTACGCAGCACTAAAAAATGACAAAATCATAGAATTTGCAGGGAAATAGATGGCACTAGAGCAGATTATGCTTAGTGAAGCTAGCCAATCCCTAAAAAACAAATACCAAATGTCTTCTTTGATATAATGAGAGCAACTAAGAACAGAGCAGGGAGGAAGAGCAGGAAGAAAAGATTAACATTAAACAGATACATGAGGTGGGATGGAAAGGGAGAGAAAAGGGAAATTGCATGGTAATGGAGGGAGACCCTCATTGTTATACAAAATTACATATAAGAGGTTGTGAGGGGAATGGGAAAATAAACAAGGAGAGATATGAATTACAGTGGATGGGGTAGAGAGAGAAGATGGGGGGGAGGGAGGGGGGATGATAGAGGATAGGAAAGGTAGCAGAATACAACAGTTACTAATAGGGCATTATGTAAAAATGTGGATGTGTAACCGATGTGATTCTGCAATCTGTATTTGGGGTAAAATTGGGAGTTCATAACCAACTTGAATCTAATGTATGAAATATGATATGTCAAGAGCTTTATAATGTTTTGAACAACCAATAAAAAAAATTAAAAAAAAAAAATTTTCTAAAGAACAAAATTTTGGGCTTTATTGATCTCTATTTTGTTTGTGTGCTATTTTTAAAAATATTTGCATTCATCTTATTATTTCACCAATTTAATTTTCTTCAGGTTTAAATGAATTTTCTAATTTATTGATTTACAAATCCTAATTGGATCCAAGTTACAAATGCATAATTGATTTATTTCAGTCTTCTTTTCTAACAAATGCATTTAAGGCTTTATAATTCCCTATAATCACAACTGTGACTTTATTTGATAAATTTTATATGTACTATTTTTGTTGGCATTCAAAATATTATTTCCTAATTTCTATTGGGATTTATTTTTTACCTATTGGTTTTTGTGTTAAGGACTTGGTTTTACTGGTAAATGTAAGGCTTTGAAATATAAACACAACTTCTAACACAAAGAACCCCTTTGAGGATAAGGGCCATATTTAAAGAAAAAAACAATATTATTCATTTATTTATTTATTTATACCATTTTCCTCTTTTTATGGTGTATTTATTTTTATTACCATAAGCTCAACTGGCAAAGATTATCACTTATTGGCCATTAAGAAATATATATATTTTTATTTCAAAGCATATTGCAGTTTCTAGTTGAGTTCCTTTGTAAATCAGAGAATATAAACTCTATATTTTTAATTTTTTGAATTTTTTTTTTGTGTGACCTACTCTATAGCCCAGCCCATGGTGAGTTTTGGAAAATGCTTTGAATGTAGTTGAAAACAATGTATGTTTTGCAATTCTGTGACTGTGGGATATTTATATCTATAGGTTCGTGGCTAATGAGTTTTATTTAATTTTTTTCTATATCCATACTGATTCTTTTGTAGAGGTGTGTTTCATCAGCTTCTGAAAGAAGTGTGACAATATCTGCTACGATTTGATATCCCAGGTGTGGTGTGGAAAGAAAGAGAACTATTGAGTCTGAAGCATAAAGTTGATAAAGAAAATGGACATCCTTGGGTTGAAAACCTATGTGGATGGATGACCCATTTCCTAGGGGTCCATTTCTATTCAAGCTCTGGAATATTCATAAAAGCCTAGGAAACTGATAACAGCTGAAGGAATAACAAGAGAAACACATGTAAAACAAGGTTATCATTTCCCAAAGCTCTGTTAGATGAGGGCTTGGGAAAAAGAAGTCCAAATAAGAAAAGGAAAATTTTTATTGTACTTGTACCTTCACAGACTGAGATTCATATCTGCTATCCAGGGATATAACAGAAAACATCATAGATTTTAAGGGGTTACGCGTGAGTTAAAAGAAATAAGGTCGCATAATAAAATAAAAATGATTGTGCAAATAAATACTAAGCACTGGATAAGAGTCAAGTTAGAAGTTCTTATAGCAAATAATAAGTAATCAAATAAAAACATTATGGTACCTTTACATATGTGCCTATGTGCATACTAGAGAATATGAAGAAATGCAAGACAATCCTGTCTTTAAAAGTTTGCATTCTATAGACTAAAAGCCTGTAAAAATGTCTCCTTCAAGCCCGGATGATCATGTCAGCTTCGTTTTTCTCTCTGTGACCTTTAATAGATAACTAGGAAGGCCCTCCTGGAAACTGCTTGTTCTTTGATGCTCTCCTCTAGCTCAGTGGTTGGTACAAAGGCTGGTATTTGTCAAGTTTTACAGGGCTGAGGAAAAGAAGAAAAAAAGGGCAATATGGTGAATTTTTAAAAGAATGATGAATTTATTTAAGTAAAACACTAAAGGACTGTCCCGAGGCTGTGCCTTGGTAGTTTCATGGTATAAAAAATTATATGTATATACTTATTTGTGTGTGCGTGTATTTAGTTTACTATCAGGGTTTGAACCCAGAGTTGCTTAAACACTGAGACATATCCTCAGCCCTTCTTATGTTTTCTTTTATTTTGAGACACGGTCTTGTTATGTTGCTCAGGGCCTCGCTGAATTGCTGAGGTTGGCTTTGAACTTATCATCCTCCTGCCTCAGCCTCTCAAGTCACTGCAGTTGAAAACGTGTGCCACTGTGCCCGTCTAAAAATATTTTTAAATTTAACAAAGCAGGAATGATAATAATCTTGTGTGTGTGTGTGTGTGTGTGTGTGTGTGTGTGTTACTGGGGGATTAAATCCAGGGGTGTTCTACCACTGAGCTACCTCCCTAGTTCTTTCAATTTTGTGTTTTGGGATAGGTCTCACTAAGTTGCCCAGGCTGGCTTGGAACTTGTGATTCTCCCATCTTAGCCTCCTGAGTTGCTGAGATTACAAGCATGTGTCATCACTTCTGACTAATATTATTCTTTAAAAAATATATTTATTTCGTTAAGTAAAAAAAATACTGAATTTTACTAATTATTGGAAAAAAAAAGTTACATTTCGCTGCCCTAGGGAGTCTTTTAGGGTCATAGCAGGATCCCCTTAAAGACTCCTTTGTGGGTGGATTGGTTGATCTGTTCCAATGCAAATCCTGAAGGTCTCCAATAAGGAAGGATTAACCACACCTCCCAAGAAGGGAACTTCTCTTTGGGAGTTGAAGCTAAACAGGAGAGATGTGGGCAGGAAATAGAAATAAGGAATGAACTTTTATAAGAAAAATCCCAGGGACTAAAAGATTATATAGAAGCTAGAACCATCAGGGCTGCCATTATTCTTCTCAAGAAATCACTGATGGATAGAGTTATTTCACCAGTAATGCAGACAATTCCATAGAGTTAAGAGGAATGTCTTTTTCCTCATATTTGATTTCACCATTATTTCTAAGAAAAATAGCATTTATTGTCAATAAGTGTGATTACTTTGAGTTAACTTGTCAAAAGGAAGGAGCCGGGCCACAGTTATGCTAGAGGGACACTGAACTAAAATCATGGAACTCACACACAATTTTTTTTCTGGCTCTATAGGTTCCTCCCCTCCAGAGCCCAAATGATTAAGCAGAGAAGTTGAATGCTTTGAATTTATAGGATATAAGAAAGATGTGAAAGCTGTTGTGGTGAGTGATGGCATTTTTTGAGACAGAAGATGAAATTATACTTGAATAGTTAGCTGCATGCAAGTGGCAGGAGAGAGTACAGAGAACAGGTCATAGTTTGAATTTTATCTTTATGTCTCCTCCATTGTAATTTCCTCCTGACATTTGTCTGACTTGTGGGGAAGGAGCTTCATGCCTCATGTTTCAGTCGGTGTATTTGCCTTAAGGGAGGCTAAGACCACGGGGTGGACTCACTTCTCTGTCTCAGAAAAGTAGAGAGTCCCAATTCCCTTGAATTTTAGAAGCCTTAGCACCTGGAGCAAGCAGAAATCTAGTGGTTCCAGTGGAACGGCCTGGTGGCACGAGGTCTACCAGGATTCTGATGATAGTAAAAACTGAAAGCATCAGTATATCTCATGCAAACTTCCCCTGTTCCTGGAAAGAACTCTGGGGGATTCAGGAGGGTTGTGGTTCTGGTGATGCCCTGGGAGAGAGATGCAGTTCTGCTCTGGCTTAGGGGACAGTACTGGGCAGGGTTCCCAGAGCGGCTGCAGTGGAGTAGCACTGTAACACAGTACTCTTCCCCCAGGGGGTGCCACTGAGCTCATGCAGTGCAGAGCTCATGTGCAAAGACCCTCCAAGGGAAAAGGGCTTTGCTTATGTTTAGTATCAAACTCGAAGCCAGTTCTCCAGTGGAGGCAGCCCATCCCCTCCCTTTGAGTGGTCTCTTCTTTGTACCATTTATCTCAACACAGGAACTGTGATGTCTTTACTCACTCAACTTGGAACATCATTTTATTTATTCTCATGGTGCATGATTGATTTTTTTCCTATTGTTCTTTTTTTTCTAGTACCTGTACTTCACTATTTTCTACTAAATACCAGTTCCTTTTCCTCTTAGAAAACAAAACAAAACAAACAACAACTCATGTCCTAACCATTTTCCTTACTGAAGGGAGCTGGCATTTTATGACAAAATCCTCATTATATTTCTAAAGGAGGCTGGGGTGATTGGGATGTGGTGGCCTGCAGACATGGTTAATACTCAAAATTTTCTTTGACATTTTTCTCTTATCTCTTAAATGGGTATATATTCGTTTGTTTTTAAGTTGTGCTTATATTATTGAACTGATATATGGATTTTAAATCACAGAAAATGGAACATTTAGACAAATGAGTAAAATTTGAAATATACAACACTTTAAGATACCTTATCAATGATGATGATTAACTACTTTTACTAGCTAATATCTTCAAGTACTATGTACCCTTGAGGCAAAGTCCATCATTAATAATAGTAGAAGTAAATGTATATTATAATTGTTTCAGCTCACAGTGTGGTTGATAAAGAGATCACACTAGCTATAAAAGGGACAGGACTTCTATTTTTTGGTGTTGTGCTTATGCTTGCTTCGTGAGGATTCTCTGCAGTCTGCAATTTATTTGTAGGATTTTTTTTTTCAGCATCTCATCTCTTTCGTGTTGGCTCATGGCATAAAAACTAACCAGATCATCTAAAATCCACACAGATGGATAAGTGTACATTTCTGGTCTTGAAAGTCAATGTGCTGAAGGCGCATAATGAGTGAAATTGCCACTATGATGGCCCTGGGCCGTGGATTCAAACTCAGGACACCACCTACTACATATGACATGGGGCCATCTGATGTAGGCACTAAGTAAGGGTGTCATTGCCAACTTACACGTTAATTATAGTTCATATTAGTAACAGGATTTTTTATTATATTAGAAGTAAAAGTAAATGCAATGTTAAATAGTTTCCTTCTCCGTCCAGTGAATTACCTTGCACGCTCACTAGGGTATAAACACCCTACTGTGTGTGGGAACTACCATTAGTTTAGTGAATATGTCAGAGATTTCTAGTGATCTACTTGGAAACCCTAAATTAAGACAGTGCTTCCTGGAGTTAGATGTAGCCAAATGACCACATTCTGGCCCCTAGGTCAATGCAGATGGAAGTGACATGTGAACTGCCAGGTCATGCCCTTATAGGGCAGAGGCATGCTGTTTGTTGCCTCTTTACCCCTTTGTTTTGACTGGAAAGTTCTCAAGATGAATGGGGGTGGAACATTCATATCAGGCCTCATTATGAGACTAGAGAAAAAAAAAGTAGAAGTACCCAGGTTCCCAAGGATTGCAGAGCCATCACACAGCACTAGATCTCCTACCTGGAGAAGCTAAAATTCTGTCTTCTTCAATCCATTATTATCTGGGGGACTCTGCTCTAAGAGTGAACACATGTGACTAATGCAGTGAACCCTATTCATAGCCCACCAAACACTTATTCTTCCCATTTCTTGACAGTACTTCTCTCTCTCTCTCTCTCTCTCTCTCTCTCTCTCTCTCTCTCTCTGGCATATGCCTCTCCCACATATAAAAAATATGTCCTGAGATGATTCCACAAGAGGCCCCAGTTAGTCTGGAAGTGATTTTGTTGTCCTCATCCATGACATTTCCTCATCCAGACATGGGCAATGACCTACCTTGGTCAGTGGACTATGATGGGTATTCTGTGGGAAGGCTTGTCTGCAAGAGTTGAGGTCATGTTACCAGCCCACTGGGTAAAGAGGGGGTCACCTCTATTTTTTTGCTTTGTTTTGTTTTGAAATTTCATTCTACAGGAAACTATCACTTTGTGCCTGGGCTTTGGAAACCAAGATTTCCCTCTATCTATCCCCCTTCTAAATCCCCATTCCAAATATATATATATATATATTTTTTCTTTCATCATATTCTCCTATTTGTGGGAGGAACACTTCAGTGTTGAGTTCAACACTTCATGTTGAACTCAACTCTGAAGCCCCTACTGTACCTGCCATCCAACTTTTCCCCAAGACATTTGGCTTAGAACCGGTGAGGATAAGAGGGAAGGAGTAATTCAAGACACACCTGAAAGGGCCCCCTTTCATGTATTCCTGATGGCTGACTTGGTCCTGAAAGCTGTTGTTCATTAATCAGATTTCAAGTTTTTCTTAAATCCGATAAGATTCTAACTGGCCAATGACATTTTTCCTTTCTCATTAATTTTCTTGATAGAGCACAAAATTCTGATCTTCTCTTTTGGTGTTGTAGTGCATTATAAAAGTCTTACAAGCTGTATCTTCGTGCAGATGAGCTGGACTTTCTGTCTTCGTTCAGAATGCCTGCTCACAGTCCTCCTGCTCCCTCCCATATGTCCCTGACCCATCACTTGAGGGATTTACACCCATCTTTTGCAGCTCTCACAATTCCCCCGGAACATACTCCTGCTCCCCAGAGGTCCTTCTGCCAGTGGAGCATGCTCAGATCAAACTGATGAGAGCCTGGCATTGTGGCGTAGTCTCTGACAATGTACTTACAATGAATAATGAACCACCCAAACCTCTGAGACAGAAACCTTCAGAAGCCATGTTTATCCCTTATTGGGAAACATGTGTCTATATATCTTCATAGAGGTGACACAGTCCAGCTTCTCCAAAGCAATTTGTCACCTTAAGGAATGTTTTAGGATGCTCCTCCAAAATTCTTCTGAATATATAATCTACATATGAGAGCTTTATTAAAAAGTTCACATCTCTAAGAGCTCTATTAAAGAGTTTACATCTCTAAATACCTCCATCTGTTTGTGAAAAGTGTTGGGACTCTAGAGATGAAGCATACTTTTTAAATGAAAATTTAAATTGGGACAAATAATGTGACGGTTGTTTTATCATTTTTTTTCCTTGTCTTTTTTTAGCATGTGTATCTGATCATACTCTTTAAGCTTAACTTTGAAAACTACTGACTTTCTACCAAGTTGCCCTGGGTTATTCTGCTCTTGAGATATGATGTATGGGTCATTATTTGTCAATTTGTTTGGTCTCATATAAGTATAGTTACACTGTAAATCTTCCAGATTTCTTATTATCATTCCAATAGCAAATATATTAGAACTTCTAGTCTCAAACTTGTCATTAAGAGGTCTTTAATATCTCCTGTTACATCTCTTGTGCTTGACCTAGTACTCTATAAAATATTCCTTAAAGCTTAGATCTCTTCATCTGGCACTTGTAAGGATAATAGACTCTCTTGGGTGGACGAGTCTCCTTTAATTGTGTTTGGATTTGTTATGTATTGGTAAATCACTAAATATGAAGGTGCCTAAATTATTTCCTCAGAATCCTGCCCCAAACCCCAACTCTCTTCCTCTTGCTTCTCCCTTTTTTTTTCTCTTTTCCTCATTTAGCTTATTGACATGTGCTCCATAAACTCCTTGTTTACTACCATATACCCCAGGTTTAAAGTAGGCCTTTGTAGTTGAGTCATAGAGGCTGATTCTATTAGGGCGTTTTATGTAAGGGACCTGCATGCCTTTCATACAATACATGAAAGATAAAGGTGATTTGTGTCCTTCTGTCCAGGAACCTGGCATAGATTTTCATTTATTTGTGATGTTACTTTCCCTGACAGCCACACCAGTGTGAAGTTGCTAAAAAAAACCATTCTTTCAGGCTGGACCTACAGTGGTCACTTGGGGATGAGCTTGCAGTTTCAGATAGCACAGATGGTTCTGAATTAGGACTCTCACAGCAGTGCTATGCTACACAAAAATTCCGGGAACACAATTCAGTGAATGTAATGGCAGCTTAGAGGACTGATTAATAGCATAGATGTTACAGCCAGGCTGCCTGCATTTGTATTCTGACTCAGCCGCTTATAACTGTGGCTTTGGTCAGGGTTTTAGATTTCCATGGGCCTCAGTTTCCTCAACTTGGGAATGGTGTTAGTATCTACTTCATAGGGCTACAGGAATTAAGTGAGTTATTATATGTTATTGTTCACAAAAGAACAGAGTGAGCATAATACAACTGTTTCTCTTTTGATATGCTAGGACTACGTCCATCATCTCAATGGCCTGTGTCTCCATCTAGGATAGTGTGGTAATGAGGAAGAAGACTTATAAATACTATTGAAGGAATGCAAAGAGAGAGACTCAACAATATTCAGCTTCTGATGTGCTAGGATGATGCAAAATTGAGTAAGTTTGCAAACCAGGTTGCAAAGAACAAATTGTGCTAAGAACAAATTTACTAAATTCTGTTAGAAGCACCCACATACACATCTCACTTGTGACCTATCAGCCTTGGGGAATAGTAAATCCTAAAAATTTCCCATAGTGCAGAGAAGGATTTATTTCTGCCTTTAGTAGCTATTCTTTGAGGATTGATTTCCGATATAAAGAACAGAGAAGTCAGAAGAAGTATAAAAAGATTTGGCTCCCTTTCCATTCCAGGGATAGAAAGAACACTCTAGGAATAGAAGAGAGCCTGGCATTCAATGTGGGGACATTAAATTTGGGGTACCTGAGGGGAGCATTTGAAAGTAAGAGCAGTGTCAAGGACAGGCACTCCCATCTGGAACCTGATTTAAGATCCCAGGTTTCTGAGGTGCAGGAGTCTCCAGGACAAGATTAGGCAGCCCAGCCTAAATAATATAATGGAGCAGCAGTTTAGTCAGATAGAAAGCAGACATATAGGGCATTTCTAAGCCTTGGGAACCCAGAAGACTTGTGGTAAGGAAAACCAGCCCTACACTGAGGATGGAGTGCAGGAGAGGATTGTCCAGCCAGAGACTTGGATGAAGATTCTGGACATACTCAAAGATGGGTGTACAGCTGAGCTCAGGAAAATGTGGCTAATGATTCATGCAGACATGGCTCAAACCAAAAGAGTAGATCATCTGTTTTCCAGCTACAGACCGCAGACTGCAGTGCATATGTGTATATAAAATCTCCACATGTCTAGATAAAAACTGAAAACAGGTTTAGTCCAGGGAGGCAGCTGACCCCCACTTTCTGACTACCAATACCTGTCTATCTTTTTGTGCATCTATCTATCCATCAATTTATTTTAAGGAATTTGGCTAACGGCTGGGAAGAATGGCAAGTTTGAAGTCTGCAGAGTAGGCCAGCGGTCTGGGAACTGGAGAAGAGTTGCCATTTGAATCCAAAGTTGGTTTGCTTCTTTCAGGAAGGTCAATCTTTTTCTATTAAGACCTCCAGCTGACTGGATGAGTCCATCCACACTCTGGAGGGGACTCTACTCAAAAATCTACTGATTGAAGTGTTAATTTCATCTAAAAATGCCTTTACAGAACAATTTGAAACCAATATCAGGGCCCCATGGAACAGCCAACTTGACACACACAGTGTCATCACAGAACGCCAGACAACAGGAGTGAGGTAGGATAGAATAAATAAGAAGTAGAAAGGGGACATAAAGAAATGACAAGGAAATGAGATTTTAATTCAAAACTTCTACATTCTTTTCTAGTTCTTTGCCTCCCTAATCCAGTCTCTCTCTTCCAGCCCTGTTACTCCCAAATTCCTGTAAATTTACCCATGCACTGTTAATTAAATCCCCCAAAAGTTGATTAAGAGAGCTATAATATTTTTGAGAAGCCTAGAATTTAGGGAACTTTCCAGTGCCATCTATTGATCAGATCATGAAGACCGCTCTATTCTGAGAATTCTGAGACTGACCAGCCCCCATCAACCATCTTGAGATCACTAACTGATATAATTCATATATATATATATATTTTTTTTTTCTATACCCACCTTCACCTAGTTCTCTTTAAAAGAACTAAAAATACTCAAAATGTACCTCTAATCTCGAGATGGCCCACATTTCCCCTTGAGTGTATATCTTCTTTCCTAAATAAACTCCCCTGTGCCTCTGACTGGCATGTACTGAAATTTCTTTTCCATGATGCGTGCCAAGGACCTTATTGGTCCTGAGTTAAATTCCTTCTTGGCGGATGAGAGAGGCCTAGAAGCCAGTGAGTAAGTACATAGAGAGACAGAGACAGAGATCCAGTCCTATCTCCCCCACCCCTCTGACTGCCACCCAGATGCCACCTTGGGAAGGTTATCTGAGGGACTGACCTTTTTCTCCAAATACGGGTGACTACCTAAACGAACCATTCAAATCACAAAACTGATCTATGCAATGCATTAATGGTTAACCGACGAGTAGAGAGATTCTTTTTGAAAGGCAGATTATAGACAAAATAAAGAATTTATATTTTCTCTCCATATCTGAATTTGCAGTGTGAGTGAACTTAGTGACACTTCAGTTCAAGTTAAACCAACAGTTTAAATTTCTGTCTCCTTTTCGGTTTCCCTAGAAAATCATCAGATGTTGATATTCCGCAGCATGTAACATGGGATGTATTACTTATCTTGGTTTTGGTTGAAGACTATCAGCACAGAGCTCCTCTGCAGCCACTGGGAGCCATCTCCACCACATCTACCTTCCTATTTCAGAAGGAATCTAACTTAATTTAAAAAGACTGTGTTGGTAGGTTTAGTTATATTTTTTAAAATGCCCCCCAATGGTTATGAAGGAGGGAACAAGCACAGGTGATTTTTGAGGGCAGTGAAACTATTTTATATGTTACTAGAGTGGTGGATACATATTATAAATTTGTCAAATTTTATGGTATACAAATGCCACATTTTTTTATCCATTCATCCACTGAAGGGCATCTAGATTGGCTCCACAGTTCAGCTACTGTGAATTGTGCTGCTATAAACATTGATGTGGCTGTGTCCCTGTAGTATGCTGTTTTTAGGTCCTTTGGGTATAGTCTGAGAAGAGGAATAGCTGGGTCAAATGGTGGTTCCATTCCCAGATTTCCAAGGGATCTCCATACTGCTTTCCAAATTGGCTGCACCAATTTGCAGTCCCACCAGCATTACTTAGCACTAAAAAAGGACAAGATCATGGCATTTGCAGGTAAATGGATGATGTTAGAGAAGATTATGCTAAGTAAAGTTAGCCAATCCCCCCAAAATCAAATGCGGAATGTTTTCTCTGATATAAGGAGGGGGTGACTCAAAGTGGAGTTGGGAGGGAGAGCACGGGAGGAAGATTATCTCTAGATAGGGAAGAGGGTTGGGAGAGAAAGTGAGGGAGAAGGGGAAGAGCAAGGATGGTGGAAGGAGACGGTCATCATTATACAAAATACATGTATGAAGATTTGAATTTGGTGTCAACATACCTTATATACAAACAGAGATATGATAAATTATGGTATAAATGTGTATTAAGAATTGTAATGCAAAAAAAGAGTACATGTATAATGGCATAACTTGGCGTGAACATACTTTATATACAGAGTTATGAAAAATTGTGCTGTAAATGGGTAATAATGAGTGTAATGCATTCCACTATTGTCATGTATGTAAAAAATGAATTTAAAAAACTTATGGTATTATAGAACACAAAGAAGAATACGCATGTAAACTATAGACTTTGGCTGACAATGCTGTGGATTTGTCACGTGGCACGTACGTTGACATGGGGGAGACTGTGTTGGGTGTGGAGGGGGTACATGGGAACTTTGTGCTTGATGCTAAACTTTGCTGTTAACCTACAATTGCTCTAAATAATTAAGTTCATTTATTCAACTCAATTGAAAAAGAAATAAAACATCTACCCTCTTGTTGTTTCTTTCAGTAAATGTTGTGAAGACCAAAAGAATGGCCAGTATCTCAGAATATGTGGGGGGAAAAAAAACTTCCATGTCTAACAGGGATGTAAGTCAAAACAGCACTGGGATACCATTTTCACTTCAAACTGCTGAAGTTTAGATCTCTCCCACCATATTAAGAATGGGGAAATGGAAACTCTTATACAATGGTAGTACAACTGCAAAAGGCTAGAAACATTTAACTTACCTAAAACATTATTATAAAATTTAAAAAATTACTCATTGACTCATACACTGCTCAGGAATAAGATGTAAAGACATGTTGGTAACACTGTGTGAAATATATTCAAAATGATGTTTATTGAACCATTTATACATGCATATATTTATTAATCACATCATAATTATATATTACGTATACATATATATTTTTTTCTCTGCAGTGCTGGGGATCCAACACAGGACCTTTCACATACTAGATCTACTAATGAGCTACACCTCCAGCCCAGCCCTATTTTTTAATCATAAACACTGGAAACAACCATTAACAGAATAGTTGAATAAATTATTTTTGAGCCATTCTATAGAATATCCTACAGCTACATAAAACCATCAGTTTGATCTATTTGTAATCATGTGAAGAGATGCCTGTAATGTATTTTAAAGGAAAATGTATATTTCAGACTAGTGCATGTGGCGCAGTCTAGGAAAAAATGAAAGAAAGGAGACTACATATTTTTGTATTTGCCAATGCAGATAGAAGGAGGTAAAAGGATACAGAACATGCTGTTAACATTGATTACCTTGGGAATGAAGAAAAGGGGGGAAATTGCTGGCTCTTTCTTTATGTGCTGGAAGTTGTTTTGTTTTTATTGTTGCAACAAGTAGGTGCTACTTTTGTAGCTTGAAAAGAAAATTCAATAAATTTTAGTAGAGATAAAACAAAACAAAAGAGAAGCAGGATGATACGGCCTCAGGGTCAAACATCTATAGACAATCAGACCTTTTATACTGCCAAGAGTGACTGCCTCTTAGTATAGCTTTTGTGTATTACTATCCCAAGAAATCTGTTTCTTTTCTGTGCTCCGAGGGATGCTAAAAAAAATAAACCTTCTGCTGTCTGAGCCTAGTACATGGCTTGCTTCAGGATAAGACGTCTCTCAGTCAAGGCTCCGTAAGCGGGTGAAGAGAAAGATGTCTACTCCAATCCTGTCTCCATCCTGTCCTAAACTGGCATGTCTCCAGCTTATGAGGGGTGTAAAAGTAATGCCCCCCAAAGGAAGCTAAGACAGTGAGTAAAAAATTCTATTTAAAAAATACGTGCATCCAATCCAACATTAAACCTTGAACATATTACATTAGCCATCTAGTGATGCTGAAACTTACCATCTCAGAACAATAGTGAATATTTAGTATGTATTATAGTTTCTGTAGGTCAGGACATTGGGAGTGGTTTTGCTGGGTGATTCTGGCTCAGTCTCTTACCAAGGTCAAGGTTTTATCTGGGCTTATCTGACAGATTAAGGAGGGCTCCAGGTGACTCACCAGCATGGCTGATGAGTTAGAGCTGTTCATTATCAAGAGCCCTTCATTCCTACCAGGTATGCCTCTTCATAGGGCTGCTTAGTGTCCTCACGACATGGAGTTGATTCCCCCCAAACTCGAAGTGATCCAAGAAAACAAGGAAGAAGTCAAAACACCTTTATGACCCAGCCTTGAAAGTTACATGTCACCACTTTTGTATATTCTATTTACATAGAGCAAGTCACTAAGAAAAGACCATACTCCAGGGGAGGGGACATAGGTCCTATCTTTTGAAGGAAGGAATATCGGAGTTAGTGAATATAAAGTTATAACCATCACACAGTACACACTTTGCTCTATTATTTTCTCTATTTCAGGAATTTCTGAAAATTTCAGGTCCACTGATGCCACCTTTTCCTTCCTTTGGATATCTGTGAATCTTTTTTCATTCATTTTTTTCCTGGTACTAGGAATTAAAACTAGGGTTATTTTACCATCAATTTATACTCTAGTCCTTTTATTTATTTATTTTTATTTTAAAACAGAATCTTATGAAGATGCTGAGGGTCTTGCTAAGTTGCTGAGGCTGGGTTGCAGTCCTCCTGTCTCAGTCTCCTGAGTCACTGGAGTAACAGTTGAGCACCACTATGCCCAGGTGAAAGTCTTTTTCTTTTTTCTTAATAGATTTTTTTTTTTAACTTCATGGGATTTTGTTGAGCTGAGTTCTTCATTCCCTTTTTAAGGACCTGTACTTACTCTCATTTATCAGAACTCCACAGACTTCTGTAAAAATCTGTACTCTTACCTTTTCCCCAGATATTACAGATTCATCAGTATAATCATCCCCAAAGTCCATTGGAACTAATTTCATAATGGTCCACATCCCTGTCCTCATCAATCACCATAATACAATTGTCCCTTTGTTTCCACAGGGGATTGGTTCCAAAACCCCAGTGAATATCAAAATCCTCAGATGCTCAAGTCCCTTTTATGCAATGACATACATTTGCATATAACCTATGTGCATCTTCCTGTATATTTAAATCATCTCTAGATTACTTATAATATTGAATACAATGTAAATGCTGTATATGTCGTTCTTACACTGTATTGTTTAGGGAATAATGATGAGAATAAAGTTTTCACATGTTCAGTGCAGATGCAGCCATCATAGACCTAACTACACAGAAGAGGAACAAAATTCAAGGCAAACAATGCTCAAACAAGGAGTGCGGGAAAGAGTCTGAGGATCTGTGAAAAGGCAGGAGACTGTCACATCTGTGAAACGGCAGGAGGGTTCCCATCCATCCCTTCATTGTGTGCGCTCCATAGCGTGCTGTGCTCGGTGCATGGCAACTTCTAGTTTTGCATTTTGGAACTTCTGGTATTTTTCCAAGTATTTAAATCTATGGTTGGTTGAATCAGTGAATGTGGAACTCTTAGAAATGGAAGACCACTTGTGGATAGTAAGAGCTGACACTTCCAGAGCACTGACTCTCTACCAGGCACTATTTGAAATGCTTTATTGGAAAAACTTACTCTCCAACTCTTCTCAATCCCCCAATACTTTCTCTAGAGTATCTGTGGTCCCACGCTAGCAAGATCTCCAATACCTTTAACTTCTTTCCTTCCCTTCCCTTCACCTTTGGGCTCACACCAAACCCAGCTCTCCCCTGAGGCTGTTTCCTTTGCAGTCTTCTCCAATGGTAGCCTGTTGCCCCTCTTGCTCCTGGGCTTGAGGCCAGGGGAGCGCTTTGCTCCTCACTGTTGTTTGCAGTCTGTTTTCTCTCCTTTCTCAAAGACCTTTCAACTTTGAAGCTCCTGCTCTCACTGCTTGAACCTTATTTATTTATTTTTTTTTTGTAGTCACTCGTAGATACCCCTAGTTATTCTCTTCCATTTCTTGAATATTTTTGCCGCAGTCTGGCTGGGCACAAATGCCGCAGTCTGGCTGGGCACACAATCACGAGCCACCACACAGCTTGTAGATTCAAACAGCAACTCTATTCCCGAACTCACACCAGCCGTCTACAATCACGTTCTGGGGAAATCCACGTTCTCTGCCCAAATCCCCTCCACTGGGCTTCTGTCTCCCAAAATATATTGTCTGAATCCCGTGAGAACTCAAGGGGAACTCAGGCAGCAGGATACGCCCTATTCCCAGCAGGAATAATCTTAAACCTTAAACCTGGAACCTAAACTGGGAACGCCCTAAACACGATTATCTTAAAACCGGGAACACCCTAATCTGCCTTGGTCCTTGAGCAAGGTCACGTACATTCAATGTCACTGCAACATGGGGTACGCTGGCAAGGAAATTGTCATACCTACTTGGCTAATGGCTCCCAGCATATTTTAACTCCTAGATTACTACCACCAGTAAGGGAATGCCGGTGACATAATTCTTAGTGATTTTGATAACCGTGTCCACTATCCTTCCCAAACTCTGGCCCCTTCTTTTGTTGTATCACCCAATAATTGTTGTTTTCACTCCATTGCAACCTCCTGCTTCTATGATCAGACACTAGATCATTCCATTATCAATAACTATATCCCCTCTGAAATCTCCATGACAACCACTGAATGTCCTTCCAGTGCTCTCTCTCTCTCTTACTCTTCATTCTCCCAGGAAAGGACTTTATGACACAAAACACTTGGGTTCATTGATCCTAACACTGTTCCTACTCCCTTCCTGCCCTAAACTCTCCTTATCCAGCTTACACTCATGGTCCCTCATAAAAATAACTCTCTTGCATAGTCTCTATTCACTTGTGTCTCTTTCTTTTGCATTCACCTGGCAAACCTTTAACCAAGGCTAATTCCAAATTTCTAAGTAAAGACCAAACTCATAGCTTTGTACCTGCTTTACATCGGAAACAGTAGAACTGGCCACAGAACAACCACAGGTATTGATCTCACCCTGTGTTAAAGGTACTGACCCTCTGTGGGCTCAAGCACAGCGAGGCAAACCTACCATGTTTTTCTAGATAAAATTTGTTGCAGGTTAATCTCCTGGGGAGCCTTTTAAATAATTTTGATGTCCTGGCTCTAGTTTCCAGGCAAGTTCAATCATGATAGCAAGTAGATGGATCTAGACATTAGTTTAAAAAAAAATCCCCAGGGGATTCTAAGGTGCAGCCATACTTGAGAGCCACTTCCCTACTCCATTCACTCCTCCATGCTTCCAGAAGATTCAGTTCCACCCACAGCAGCTTTTTTTGCTATTCCTCCAGTGTGCTAAGTACACTTCTGCCATAAGTCTTTGAAGTGATTCTCTGGTTCTTCTAGAATGTTCTTTGATCATTCTGCATTGTTGGCTCCTTCATTCCTTGAAATTTCTGCTGCAAAGTGTTCTGATTGAAATACCTTCTTGAACTAGTCTGTATAAAATATGAATCCCCCTCTTAGCACTCTTCACTTTCTTTGCCTTAATTTGTCTTTTCTCCACATCTGAAATACCATATATTTGTCTGTTGAATATTTATTTTCTGTCTCTACCTATGAAAATAACAGCAAGGACTTTGTCCATTTTGTTCTTTGCTTATAACAAATATGCCCAGTAAATTTATTTACAAACAGATCAATAAATACCCAATAAATATTTTTAAAGGGCTAGGCAGTAGAGACTTCTCAGTATCTTATTGTCATCCATTTTCTGTGTTCAAGGCAAGTGCTATTTTATCAAGAAACTGCATTTTGTAATCTGACCAAAGGCTGGGGTAGGGTTTGGGTCTGGAAGCTTGAGATCTTAGATCCATCGAAGGTTCCAGAATTCCTAAATCATAAAAATGAGACCTGCTAGGATGACAGGGGAGGAAAATAGCAATAGAAGGAAATAGGGGATGTTATGGTTTTAAGTCTGCAATGGTGTGTTTTCAGCAACCAGAAGAAGGGCCCTGGCTAGAGAACCAGCTTTTACTCATAAAGCCCCAGAGGGACTTTGCTTGTGATCAGAGTGACCAGTGCTCACCACTGCAACACACAGAGACCTAAGATGTGAAGCTGCTCCAGTGAGCTGTTGGTGAGAAGAGAGAGAGTCTGGGAGAACTTGAAGTAATTACAGGGAATTCCAACTGGTTTGTGTATTATTGAGGATTTTATTTCTGAGTTGGTAGTTGAATAAGTATGTGTTCTTTTAGAAGATCTAAAACCAAAAAAAAAAAAATTCTAGAGTAATGCTAGAGTACTTTTTAAAAGCTATGGGCAGATAATGTGGAGTTTTACTCTTTTTGTTTCTATTAAGTATAATGGAAAATCATTACAGGAGATTAAAGATGAGTGTGTTAATCAGCTTTTCATTGCTGTCAGCAAAGTACCTGAGGAAAACAACTTAGAGGAGGAAAAGTTTATTTTGAGATCTTGGTTTCAGAGGTTTATGCAGTGAAGGAAAGATTTTAGCTCATGGCACCTAGGAAGAGAGGCAGGGTAGGGGAAGAGAGAAAATGTCCAGGGACAGATATAGACCAAGATCACACTCCCAGTGACCTGTCTCCTCCAGCTACATCCACCTGTCTATAGTTACCATCCAACAGTCAATTGGAATTACTAATCTATCCAATGGATTAACCCACCAATGCGGTTACAGCTCTCATGTTCAATATTTTGATTGTGAAGCTTGACGCCTTGCATAACACATGAGCTTTTCAGGCAGCATTCCTAGATCCAAGCCCTAACTATGAGTCTCTAGTAGATATTGTACAATTTTTCTCAACCTTTATTTTTGAGTAATAAACACAAGATCTCCTCTAAGCATTGCTTCTCCACGGGCAATAACAATAGGTTTGAATCAATTCACAAATCTGTTGGGACAGTAAATGCCGTATTTACTTTTCTTTCTTTCTCTAGGTCAAATTAACTCTGTCATCATTTTCCCACTCATCAAAGCCCATGAGTAGTGCAGTTCAGTGTTAGTTCCTTTACCTCTATGGGGTTGTACTGGGAACTTGAGCTTATGCAACTCAAGAAAATGTGGGCACTTAAATTTTAGATAGTGATGATGTTCCATGCCTAGACTTGGGGATTAACTTGAAATCTTGAAATCACTCAATTTCTGTGCCAGGTGAGACATGAAGACTTTTGTTGGTTAGTGTTGGAGAACTTTTATAATCCCATGAACTTAGAAGCACATGGTACTCCTTTTCTGAAGAAGGCAATTTGAATGCATAGAGGCTCTATTTCTGTTTGTTAAGGAAAAGCAAGAAGCCTCCTGAGATATTCAAAAGTTTCTCTGGAGCTACTTGTTACATGTTGCTCCTAGCATAACCCTTCATTAAGTTCTCAAGTGCTATGTAATCACCGTGAGATGTTGTCATCACGTGGGAAGCATACAAAGCATATATTGTTCATTTTATCTATAAAATATACATTATAGAAAATGGATTTTTTCACTAAAGTTGCAAATGAACCAATCAACCGTGTGTTACTCTAGTTGCAAGTAAATGGTACATGTTCTTTTTTAGAGATACAGAGAGAAGGAAAGAAAAGCTCATGCACCATGGTCTATTTATTCAACCACAAATAAAAATATGCCCTTACAGATTATAACTACAGCAGAATAATACATAATTACTCCATTTTACAAGATTTGGTCTCCACGGGCACTCATACAACTTTTTTCTCTGAGTTCTTTTTCCTTATGGGGTGTTGTGCAAGAGTGTGCAGATCTCTATGATGTGGAGTCCTTTAGATCTGTCCAATTCTCTCCTGTTTCTTTTCTAAGGGATTATAGAGGCCGGAGCCATGACACCCACTTCTTTCTTTGAAGTTATTGTCTCCAAACCATTCCATTTGGTGGCCTTAATAATTCTGCTTTTTTTTTTTTTGCAGAAAAACACTGTTTACCTCTCTCTTCTTCAGTTGAAGTTCTTCCAGAGTAAAAAACATTTTTTAAGATGATGGGCATAGTTTAGGAAAATGTAGGATATTTGTTGGTGTTAACAAGGAAGGGAAAAAGAAGATGTTTTATTTCTTCCCTGATGAGACCACAGCAAGAAAAAAAACCCAATTAATTTTTCAATAAATCTTTACCCAACAAATTAAAAATAATAATAAACGTAAGAATAATAATTACTTTCAGTGGCTGGGTTCTCAACAGCCCAACCTGAATACAGACTCACAAATTACTGCAATTCAGCTCCTTAAGGCCAAATGTTTTCTCCTCTTTCTATCCTCAGCAGGTGTTTCTCACCTGAAATTTATGTGTTAAGTAAAGGTTAAATGATCAAAACAGAACCCAGTGACTCCTACTTCTTAACTTTCTCATGTGGATATTACAGTTGGAAAAACCCAGACTATTTTTAAGTTCTCATTCTCTAATTTTAAAATCCTTCATATTAATTTATATTGCAAATATGGCATTAGTTTCTTGTGGCCACTATAATTTACCACAAATCAGCAATAGAGTAGCAGAAACATATTCTCTCAGTTCTGAAGGCCAGAAGTCCCAAATCAAGATACCCACAGGGTTGGTCCATTCTATGCCTCTCCTTTCTTCTGGTGGCTGCTGGCAATTCTTGGTGCTTGTTGGCTCATAGATGGATCACTCCAGTCTTTGCTTCTGTCTCCATATTGACTTCTCCTTTGTACGTCTTCCCCATTTCTCTTTAAAAGTCTCTTGTCATTGAATTTAAGATCCATGCTAATCCAGGATGGTCTCATCTTAAGATCTTTAATTACACCTGCAAACACTCTTTATCCAATTAAGGTCCCAGGCCCAGGTTCCGTGTGGATGTATCTTTGGGGGACCACTATTCCACCTACTACAGTCATCTTGGAATTTTAAATTTGGGGGTTGTCTTCTTCCTTTTGATTTTTCTGCACAAGCCTTTCTCTCTCACTGCCTCTTGATGGAGGGATGCAATAACCTATCATAATAAAAGTCAAGGGACCTGGGCTTTGGTTTGCATTTTTCTGTTTTCATTATCAGACAATTCGATCTTGGATACATTTAATCACTTGGAGTCTTTTTTTTCATGTTGGTTGCAAATACAGAAACCAATTAGGCTTAGCTCAAGGAAAAGGGAAAAAAAAATAATCGTTAAGTTATAGCAACATCCTATAAAGCTCAAGGACAAGAATGTAGCCAGTCCTGGGAAGAAATTAGACAATGGAATTGGGAAGTTTAAGCACTTTTTCTCAAAATTTTGCCTGCATTTTTCCTCTGCAATCTATATAACTCTGTTTTTTTCCTATCCAGATGGTTATTTTTTTCTGACAAAAGCTCTCAAATTTGATGTCACGCTTTTGTCCATGTGGATAACTTCTTTTCATTTTTCCAACCACTTCCTGTCTCTCCTCTCATTTTCTCCTCTATATTTTCAATCCCCAAACCTCTATTTTTGTTCAAGTTCTGGGTTCCTAAAGGAGGGACACAGAATGATCCCATTGGGATCAGATCAATTTTCCTAATTCAACCAACTCTGATCAAAGACAGGATTGCATTACAGAAAAACGGTTTTGAAGATCAAATAATGCACAATGGGGGAAAGGCAGTTATAGTGAAGAAAAATTTGGATTTCAACAGATTCCCCAAAATGTGTTCCATATTTCTCTTCTATAAAATTAAGTTAATAGTTCCTTCTCTGTTCACTTCACAATGTTTTTTTTTAAACATTTTTTTGAGGATGAGAGCATACATTGTTCCTAAGCACACATTTCAAATTGTATATTATTATACTCTTCAAAGAACTATTTTAAAGTTTATAGTGCTAGATTTGGGTTCTGAACAAGCAGCAGACTTGATCTTGATGAGAGAAAGAGGATAATTCATCCAATTGTGAAGTGGATAAAGAGTTTCTAAGAGTTCATCACCATGGCTCCTAAGGGTTTTATTGTCTCCACAATGACAGGAAATCACAATTTCTGAAATAGGGGATGAAGTTGTGTAAGAAACCAGAACTGCAAGTCGTGAGAGGTTCATGTGTGTGGAGACAGCCCTTCAGCATTTATCCAGACAACAAAGGCAAGAGAACTAGCTAGATTTGAATTCTGATGTACTTGGACATAGAAAATACTAGACTTTATCTATAATATTTCTTAGTTATCTATTATGTGGCTATTTATTTTGTGACAGGTCGTGAAAAGCAGGATAAATGTTTTCAATAGAAGAAACTATCAGCTTCAAATAAAACAAAAGGAGTTCTTGGGTTTCTTGGGAAGCTATGATTGATGGTTGGCCCTGGGAAACGAGAGGAGGAGAAGCAGGTGTATCTTTCAACAGGTGGATCAAAGAGGCTGCGTATGCTTTGTCATAAAGGTCTTTGGAATTATTGCTGCTTTTCCTCTCTCTTATTTCCACTGGGACTGGAATAGCAATAGCCTCAGAGTGTCCCTACACCAGGAAAGGCCAACAATCTCAGAAAGACACAGATGAAAACCTGGAGTGAGCTCCTTGGATCAATGTACTGTGGGCTGTACGAATACCTAAGTCCTTATATTTCAGATCATCTTTTTGTCCCTTCTTTGACAATTTCATTAACAATTCAAGGCTTAAGTCTCAGCTTCCCTTGGACTGGTTGAAGGATGTCTCGTCTGCACAAGTCAACCAGCTCTGGCCACTCAAGTAAGACTTTTGTACTTTATTTGGGGACAAATTTGTACATTTTCCTAGTTTGTCACCTATGCTGAATATGCCCTATTAAGAATCTATAGCCAGAGACAGTTGGCTGAAGATTTGGGGTCCTAGCTATCCTTCTATTATCACTGCTAACACCAGGCACCTAACCAGGTGCTCACTAAATGATGAATTAACAAACACTCTACTGAACATGTCCTTTGGCAATATGGCACTGAGATTCATCTGTCTTATTTTATGAAGCATCAGCAGTTTCTGATTCATACTCTGTGAAAATGGCAGTGTTCCCCGGAGGCAGAAATGCATAATTTTTTTCTTGGCAGTTGAGAACACTACTACATTGCTTGTCTTCGGTTACAAATGGAAAGATGAGTGTTGGCCATGAAAGCAGACTCTTCTTCTCCAAAGAGGGGGTCACAGGCTAAGAGGGGGTATAAAGATATAGGGAGATATATTTAGGCTAAGGGAAGAGTGTGGAGGAATCCATGTTCAAAATGTCTTGATATTCCTGGTTGGGTAGGATACTGAGCCAAGAAAAGTAAAGAATTAGAATGAACAGAACTAAATTTGGTGATTTGTAGATGCAACTGTGGTGAATATGGGAGAAGACAAAAATATACTCTCTTAGTCTCTTCACATATTTACTCCTATATCTCATATATTTTTGCTGTATTCAAGTCTGTACTCACATGCCACTCTCTTAAAGAAGCTTTATAAGCCCTGTGTGGTAGTCAGTTTGTTGTTGCTATGACGAATCCCTGAGAAAACCAACTTAAAAAAAGGAAAGGTTTGTTTTACCTCGTGGTTTTAAAGGTTTCAGTCCACGGTCAGCTGGCTTCGAGGCAGAAACATCATGGTGGAAGGATGTGGGCGAGGCAATTGTCACATCAGGGCAGTCAAGAAGCAGAGAGGGAGAGAAAGGGGCCGAGGACAAGAAGTACCCTTCCAGCTCGTGTCTCCACAGTCCTACTTCTTCCAACTATGTCCCACCTCCCACAGCCTCCACCACCTCCCAATAGTCCATCAGCTATCAACAGAGTAATCTACCGATGAGTTCAAAGCTCTCATGATCCAATCACTTTCCCAAAGCATTGGAGTTCAAACCTTCTACACATGAGCCCTTTGGAATAATTCAGATCCAAACACCAAGTCCATCAATAACAACACTGTTATTACCTACCATCCTCTTGTTTTGTGTTATTTTCATTAGAAATGATGTTTTAACATTATATTTTTATATGCATGGGTTTATTTATGCTCTTTCTTTAGGCAAAGAATAAACTTCATGAACAAGCTAATTATCAGTTTCATTTGGGTTCTTCAGAATACAGAATCTGACTTGGAGTTAAGAGTGCAAATGATTTATTGTGATGTGTCACCTATGAAAGGGAAAGGTGAGAAATGAGGCTAGGGAGAGTGGGTCTTCTGCTCATGGTATAGATATGACAAAGTCCCTGCCACTCCCATGGGGAGAATTGGAGGAATGACTTCTTAGTAAAAAATCCAGTTTTGATGGAAAAGGATGGGACATGATATCATGGCCTGGCTGGGGGAGGGGAATCACACAAGAGTGTGACCTTGACTCAAAAGCCCAGGTGGACCTCAAGGAGTTGACAACTCAAGACTCTTAGCTTTCTACACTCCTTACATATAAGTAACAAGTACTTGTTGAATGGGGAATATGAGCAGGGTATCTTCATGTTTCTCACAATCCACCCATTAAATCACATGGATCCATTTTCAATATACATTCAGAAACTCAGATCTGTTAAGCTGCTTTTCCTTGAAGAAAAACTTAGAGGACAGAGGTTGGTGGTGGGGGGAAACTATAGGCTTCATTATTGCAGCTGGGCTTGTGTGCACAACTGAAACTAATCATTTCCTGATTCATCTATTCATTCTAAGTTACCCTTGCCCTTAGCTATCACCTCTGAAGGTTTCGATGGCTAACTTGTGATGACACCCACACCCTCATTTCTGAGATGTCTGAGTCCCTGATAATCATTTCCTTTGCAGATAGGGAATGCTGTACTTATCCATTCACCATCACAGTTAGACAAGGATTTACCCAAGGTATCTCAATGATCACTGGGTAACACACGTATTACTTCCTTCTTCCATTGGGTAAAATATCCCTACCTCTTCCTGCTGACCATGTAATTCAATCTCACCTTTGATGTGTCCTCTTTATAATGTGCTTCTTTTGGGGACCATCACCTTCAATTATGCACAGCCCAGAATACAACAGACAGTAAGCACAAATTCCCAAGGGGTCCTTGGGAATGACAGCAAGTGGGATTTTTTTCATATGTTTTTCCCCCTGGGGACAAAGTGCCACATAGAAGTATCTGATCCAGGGCACATACTGTATTCTGGAGGAAAACATCCTATACTTGGACAGTGTTAATTCTGAGCTACATCTTTAGCAGGACATTTCAGTACTGTGTCACATGGGCTGTTTCTGGGTTGTACTCCATGTGATGTCATCAGTGAATCCACAGGCATAGGTCCATTCCTACACCTCTTTTGCTGTTTTTATTACCAGACAATGAAATAGGTGGGTCCAATGGTCAGATGCTTTATAGAATAGTATTCTATGCTAGTAGATCTAGAACAACTAGAACTTCAAAACCACTCCCCTGATAGGTGTTGAGACTTCACCAGGTAAAGGTTGAGACTCTTGAGACAGAAAAAGAAAAACCTCACTTAGAGTAAATCTATATTTCTGTGAGAAAAAACTGCTGAGCCTTTCATGAAGAAAAAAGTTGATTGTAATCAACTCGCTACTAAATAACTGGTTAGTCTCTGTGTTAGATTAGTAACACACACAAAAACACAAAGGAGGAAGGTTTTATTCTGGCCGGCTTTTCAAAAGTTTCATGAAGTTCATAGTTGGCCAGTTTCGTTGCTTTGGACCGGAGGTGAGGCAGAACATTGTGGCATGAGGGAGTGGTGCAGAAAAGCTTCTCAGCTCATGGCACCCAAGAAGCAGAGAGAGGGGTTGAGAGAGACAGAGGTGTGGGGGAGACAGGCCAGGGATAAGATGTAACCCCCAGGGTCATGTCCCCAGTGCCCTTCTTCCTCCAACTATATCTTACCTGCCTACAGTTTCCACATCCCCTCAGAAGTCTGTTTGAATTATCAATATACCCAGTGGATTAATCCATTGATGAGGTTGGAGCCCTCATGATGGAATCACTTTCCAAAAGTTCCACCTCTGCCCATGTCTGCATTAGGGACCATGTCTTCCTGAACTTTTGGGAGACATTCTAAATCATAACAGTCTCATTGATAAACAGGGCTGTATTGGGGCTCATTTCTGGATAATCAGAGGTGGCAGTAGTTACAGAAGGCTTGGTAAGTGGTAACATACGTCCTTGGGGCCAAGAATAGCCTGCACTTTTCCACTATGGCATGTGCTCCCATTAAACCAGGACTGGGGTGGCCACTGACAAAGGCTGGCTGATCAGTCTCAACAATTTAGCTAGACCCTGTCTCCAGATAAAAGAATAAAAAGGGCTAGGATCTAGCTAAGTGGTAAAATGCTACCTCTCCAATTTCTATTTTTTTTTTTTTTAAAAAAAGATTGATTATTAACTGGGTGAGTCATTTTGCCTATTTTGTTTTTTGTGAGTCTTCTGTGACTGATAACTTTCCTAGAGGGCATATGGGTGATGCAAAGATCTTCATACTTCGGGTGCTCTTCCCTATAACCATCCACATGCCTTTACCCCAGACTTCTTTGTTGGTAATCTGACAATATTTTTTCTTTTTAGGTCCCTGACTAACTAGTTAGGTTATTTGCTCTGCTCATGAGCCCATATGTTCTAATGTTGGCATAATTCTCATTGAATACAAAGTGAAAAACCAGGTATACTCACCAAAGCTTCACTAACTGGGGAGACTTTTCCTCTCCACTGTTTCTGAAGACCACCTCTGAGTGAGGCTATCATGCAGTTATCATCTCTTTTTTACTTGTGCCCACATATTGAGCCAACTCATCCACAAATCTAGTTTGGGTTCTTTTCTTCTTTCTAGCTGGCTTTGCAGAACTTCCATGGAATCATTGGAGTGAAGAGAGAAAGGGTAATGCCGATACAACCATAGTGGACGACATGGGGCTGAGACTACGTGATTGTGCACCTTGCTTGTGCCTTTTGGTCTCCTTGTGTTCAATCTCTGATGCACAATTTGGATCTGATGATGGATTGTTACTAGACCTAAATGACTTTATAACTTTGATGGTCCCACAGGATCTAACTCGTGAAGAAAAATTCAAGGTGCATGGTCACTTGGTGCCCATTATTGTCAAATATATTTTTTATGTCTACTAGGCCTCAGTAACATGTCAGGAGCTTCCTATATAAAAAGGTGTGATTCCTTGCTTTACATAGCAGGATTTTACTCTAGAACTTTAGAAGCTTGTGTTGTGAATCACTCCATGGAATCTGTCATAAAAATCTACACTGCAACTTTTCCTACCCTTGACACCTCCAATAAAATATGGTCTGCTGAATCAAATCAGCCCAAGGGCTGATTGCACTGCATTCTGAATCTGCAGCAGAGCCCTTTATGTTCCAGGTCCTATTCAAAATGGAAAGTCGTTCATGTAATATAAAGGCCAGAGTATTATACCTACGTGTTTACTGCCTTGCCTCCAGAATTCAAAAAGGCCACCTGTTGTTTCCTTTTTTTTTATGTTAGGGGATGCAAGACACAGCAATTTGCTGTTTACTTTGGAGGAGATATCATGGTATACCACGTTGGACCACTGATCCTCTAAAATTGAAGTGAGAAATTTCTGAATGTTTAGAATTTTTTTTCTTTTATCTGTAGTACTTGAACTCAGGCTGTCTGAGCAGCATCTATATAATCTATAGGATGGATCACTGTGAGGTTCTGTGGGAATGGCCTGTGGAATGATTGAAAGAAAGAAACAGAAGGAAGAACAAGGAGGAACAGGCTCTGCATTATTCATCTTGCAGAACTGAATTATTGACAATTAAGATGCAGATTGCTCCACAGTGTACACCATTAAGACCATCTTCAAGAATCCACAAAATTCGAAAGTCTATATACTTAGAAAGATATGACCACTATTGTCTTTGCCTCTAGAGTCAAATTGCATTTTCTCTATCTGCTCCAGCAACATGTATGCCCAGGGCTCTACAATCTTGCACAAGCAGAGATTGGATGATGGCATCTCTGTTTAATGCTGTGGCTGAAAAACCTGTCTCTGTGCTTACCAAATAGAAATGACCAGAGAGAGAGAGAGAGAGAGAGAGAGAGAGAGAGAGAGAGAGAGAAATTTGCTGTGTCTGCCTTATTTTCAGCCTCAAAATGTACACCTGATTGACTCAACCTAAATCACCTTAAGAACTCTAGTTTTAGGGAGTCTAGGAAATACAGATTTTAGCTTGTTCTCAGCCCATCAGAAAGGCAAACTAGAAAGGTAAAGTTTATTGGGCACAAACTCACTGTTTGTATTTCAATAATATCTTTCAACAAGTGTTTCTTGAAAGCATTAAATGTGAAAATATATGGACAACTATTTCTGTAGTTGCATGTAATAATAATAAGTACTAGGTACTCTTTATTAAACTACTTATTCATAATTCAAGAATATTAATTCTCTGAATTCCATTACCATGCAATTAATGTTCCAAACATGGATTCATCATCAATTTGTCTATGGATTCAGTTGTAAATTACCTATATGTGTCTGTGTTACAACTGCGTATAGGATCGACTATTTAAATCAGTACTATCTGGTGTGGCTGCATTGAGAACTTAAAAATGTGATTAGTATGAATTGAGCTTCTGCTTCAAGCATAAAACACATGCTGGATTTCAAAGCCTTGGTACAAAAAAGTGTAAAATATCTCGTTAATAAAAATAACATAGTAATTGCATGGTGAAATGATAGTATTTAAAAATATTAAGTTGAATAAAATATTAAAATTAATTTTACTTCTCTATTTCTACATCTTTAAAATGTAGCTGCTAAAAAAAGTTAAAATTGCAAATGTGATTTTTCACTATAATTCTTTTTTATTTTTATTTTTTATTTTTTTTAATTTTTTATTGTGGGTTGTTCAAAACATTACAAATTTCTTGACATATCATATTCCACACTTTGATTCTTGTGGGTTATGAACTCCCACCTTCACCCCATACACAGATTGCAGATTCACATCAGTTACACATCCATTGATTTACAAATTGCCATACTAGTGTCTGTTGTGCTCCGCTGCCTTTCCCATCATCCACCCTCCCCCCTCCCCACCTCTCCCCTCCCCTCCCCTCCTCTCTCTCTACCCCCTCCACTGTATAACCCTGAGGGTCTCCTTCCATTACCGTGCAATTTACCTTCTCTCTCCCTTTCCCTCCCACCTCTCATCCCTGTTAAATGTTAATCTTCTTCTCCTGTTCTTCGTCCCTACTCTGTTCTTAGTTACTTTCCTTATATCAAAGAAGACATTTGGCATTTGTTTTTTAGGGATTGGCTAGCTTCACTTAGCATAATCTGCTCTAATGCCATCCATTTCCCTGTAAATTCTATGATTTTGTCATTTTTTAATGCAGAGTAATACTCCATTGTGTATAAATGCCACATTTTTTTTATCCATTCGTCTATTGAAGGGCATCTAGGTTGGTTCCACAGTCTTGCTATTGTGAACTGTGCTGCTATGAACATCGATGTAGCAGTGTCCCTGTAGCATGCTCTTTTTAGGTCTTTAGGGAATAGACCAAGAAGGGGAATAGCTGGGTCAAATGGTGGCTCCATTCCCAGCTTTCCAAGAAATCTCCATACTGCTTTCCAAATTGGCTGCACCAATCTGCAGTCCCACCAGCAATGTACAAGTGTACCCTTTTCCCCACATCCTCGCCAGCACTTGTTGTTGTTTGACTTCCTAATGGCTGCCAATCTTACTGGAGTGAGATGGTATCTTAGGGTGGTTTTGATTTGCATTTCTCTGACAGCTAGAGATGTTGAGCATTTTTTCATGTACTTGTTGATTGACTGTATGTCCTCCTCTGTGAAGTGTCTGTTCAGGTCCTTGGCCCATTTGTTGATTGGGTTGTTTGTTCTCTTATTGTCTAATTTTTTGAGTTCTTTGTATACTCTGGATATTAGGGCTCTATCTGAAGTGTGAGGAGTAAAGATTTGTTCCCAGGATGTAGGCTCCCTATTTACCTCTCTTATTGTTTCTTTTGCTGAGAAAAAACTTCTTAGTTTGAGTAAGTCCCATTTGTTGATTCTAGTTATTAACTTTTGTGCTATGGGTGTCCTATTGAGGAATTTGGAGCCCGACCCTACAATATGTAGATCGGAGCCAACTTTTTCTTCTATCAGACGGTGCGTCTCTGATTTGATATCAAGTTCCTTGATCCATTTTGAATTCACTTTTGTGCATGGCGAGAGAAAGGGATTCAGTTTCATTTTGTTGCATATGGATTTCCAGTTTTCTCAGCACCATTTGTTGAAGATGCTATCCTTCCTCCATTGCATGCTTTTAGCCCCTTTATCAAATATAAGATAGTTGTAGTTTTGTGGATTGGTTTCTGTGTCCTCTATTCTGTACCATTGGTCCACACGCCTGTTTTGGTACCAGTACCATGCTGTTTTTGTTACTATTGCTCTGTAGTATAGTTTGAAGTCTGGTATCGCTATACCGCCTGATTCACACTTCTTGCTTAGCATTGTTTTTGCTATTCTGGGTCTTTTATTTTTCCATATGAATTTCATGATTGCTTTCTCTATTTCTACAAGAAATGCCATTGGGATTTTGATTGGCATTGCATTAAACCTATAGAGAACTTTTGGTAATATCGCCATTTTGATGATGTTAGTTCTGCCTATCCATGAACAGGGTATATTTTTCCATCTTCTAAGATCTTCTTCTATTTCTCTCTTTAGGGTTCTGTAGTTTTCATTGTATAAGTCTTTCACCTCTTTTGTTAGGTTGATTCCCAAGTATTTTATTTTTTTTGAAGATATTTTGAATGGAGTGGTTGTCCTCATTTCCATTTCAGAGGATTTGTCGCTGATATACAGGAATGCCTTTGATTTATGCGTGTTGATTTTAAATCCTGCCACTTTGCTGAATTCATTTATTAGCTCTAATAGTTTCTTTGTAGAGCCTTTTGGGTCTGCTAGATATAGAATCATATCATCTGCAAATAGTGATAATTTAATTTCTTCTTTTCCTATTTTTATGCCTTTAATTTCTTTCGTCTGTCTAATTGCTCTGGCCAGTGTTTCGAGAACTATGTTGAAGAGAAGTGGAGAGAGAGGGCATCCCTGTCTTGTTCCAGATTTTAGAGGGAATGCCTTCAGTTTTTCTCCATTCAGAATAATGCTAGCCTGAGGCTTAGCATAGATTGCTTTTACAATATTGAGGTATGTTCCTGTTATCCCTAGTTTTTCTAGAGTTTTGAACATAAAGGGATGCTGTACTTTGTCAAATGCTTTTTCCGCATCTATCGAGATGATCATATGGTTCTTATTTTTAAGTCTATTGATGTGGTGAATAACATTTATTGATTTCCGTATATTGAACCAGCCTTGCATCCCAGGGATGAATCCTACTTGATCATGGTGTACAATTTTTTTTATATGTTTTTGTATCCGATTCGCCAGAATTTTATTGAGGATTTTTGCATCTAGGTTCATTAGAGATATTGGTCTGTAGTTTTCTTTCTTTGAAGTGTCTTTGTCTGGTTTAGGTATCAGGGTGATGTTGGCCTCATAGAATGAATTTGGAAGTTCTCCCTCCTTTTCTATTTCCTGAAGTAGCTTGAAAAGTATTGGTATTAGTTCTTCTTTAAAGGTTTTGTAAAATTCTGCTGTATACCCATCGGGACCTGGGCTTTTCTTAGTTGGTAGTCTTTTGATGGTTTCTTCTATCTCCTCAATTGATATTGGTCTGTTTAGGTTTTCTATATCCTCCTGACTCAATCTGGGCAGATCATATGACTTAAGAAATTTATCTATGCCTTCACTATCTTCTAATTTATTGGAGTATAAGGATTCAAAATAGTTTTTGATTATCTTCTGTATTTCTGAAGTGTCTGTTGTGATATTGCCTTTTTCATCCCGTATGCTAGTAATTTGAGTTCTCTCTCTTCTTCTCTTCACTAGCATCGCTAAGGGTCTGTCGATTTTGTTTATTTTTTCAAAGAACCAACTTTTAGTTTTGTCAATTTTTTCAATTGTTTCTTTTGTTTCGATTTCATTAATTTCAGCTCTGATTTTAATTATTTCTTGCCTTCTACTTCTTTTGCTGTTGTTTTGCTCTTCTTTTTCAAGGATTTTGAGATGAAGTATGAGATCATTTATTTGTTGTTTTTTTCTTTTTTTAAGGAATGAACTCCAAGCAATGAATTTTCCTCTTAGAACTGCTTTCAATGTGTCCCATAGGTTCCGATATGTTGTGTCTGTGTTTTCATTTATCTCTAAGAATTTTTTAATTTCCTCCTTGATGTCTTCTATAACCCATTGATCATTCAGTAACCTATTGTTCATTCTCCAATTGATGTATGCTTTTTCCTTCCTTCTTTTATCGTTGATTTTCAGTTTCATTCCATTATGATCAGATAAGATGCATGGTAATATCTCTACTCCTTTATATTGTCTAAGAGTTGCCCTGTGACATAATATATGATCTATTTTTGAGAAGGATCCATGTGCTGCTGAGAAAAAAGTGTAACTGCTTGATGTTGGGTGGTATACTCTATATATGTCAATTAGGTCTAGGTTATTAATAGTGTTATTGAGTTCTATAGTTTCCTTATTCAACTTTTGTTTGGAAGATCTGTCCAGTGGCGAGAGAGGTGTGTTGAAGTCTCCCATGATTATTGTATGGTGGTCTATTAGACTCTTGAACTTGAGAAGAGTTTGTTTGACGAACATAGCTGCACCATTGTTTGGGGCATAAATATTTATGATTGTTATGTCTTGTTGGTGTATGGTTCCCTTAAGCAGTATGTAGTGTCCCTCTTTATCTCTTTTGATTAACTTTGGCTTGAAATCTATTTTATTTGATATGAGTATGGACACGCCTGCTTGTTTCCGAAGTCCATATGAGTGATATGATTTTTCCCAACCTTTCCCCTTCAGCCTATGTATGTCTTTTCCTATCAAATGCGTCTCCTGTAGGCAGCATATTGTTGGGTCTTGTTTTGTGATCCATTCTACTAGCCTGTGTCTCTTAATTGGTGAGTTTAAGCCATTAACATTTAGGGTTATTATTGAGATATGGGTTGTTCTTCCAGCCATATTTGTTTATTTATGTTACTAAACATTGTTTGTTTTCCTCTTTGATTGTTTCCCCCCCCCTTTACTGTCCTACCTCCCACTGTTGGTTTTCATTGTTATTTTCCATTTCCTCTTCCTGTAATACTTTGGCTAGGATGTTTTGAAGAGATGGTTTTCTAGCTGCGAATTCTTTAAACTTTTGTTTATCGTGGAAGGTTTTAATTTCATTCTCCATCCTGAAGCTTAATTTCGCTGGATACACAATTCTTGGTTGGAACCCATTATCTTTCAGTGTTTGAAATATGTTATTCCAGGATCTTCTAGCTTTCAGAGTCTGTGTTGAAAGATCAGCTGTTATCCTGATTGGCTTGCCCCTAAATGTAATCTGCTTCCTTTCTCTTGTAGCTTTTAAAATTCTCTCCTTATTCTGTATGTTGGGCATCTTCATTATAATGTGTCTAGGTGTGGATCTCTTATGATTTTGCACATTCGGCGTCCTGTAGGCTTCTAGGATTTGGGATTCTGTCTCATTCTTCAAGTCTGGGAAGTTTTCTTGTATTATTTCATTGAATAGACTTCTCATTCCTTTGGTTTGGAGCTCTGTACCTTCCTGTATCCCAATGACTCTTAAGTTTGGTCTCTTAATGTTATCCCATATTTCTTGGATGTTCTGCTCATGGTTTCTTAACAGTCTTGCTGAGCTGTCTATGTTCTTTTCCAGTTGAAATACTTTGTCTTCATTGTCTGATGTTCTATCTTCTAAGTGTTCTACTCTGTTGGTAGTATTCTCCATTGAGTTTTTAAGTTGGTTTATTGCTTCCTGCATTTCTAGGATTTCTGATTGCTTGTTTTTTATAACCTCTATCTCCCTGTATAGTTGATCCTTTGCTTCCTGGATTTGTTTGCGTAATTCGTTGTCGAAGTGATCTTTCATTGTCTGATTTTGCTGTTTAATGTCTTCCTTGATACTCCAGATCATCTGAAGCATGTATATCCTGAATTCTTTATCTGACATTCCATCTGCTGCAGCTGTTACCTCTTCTAAAGTTGCGTTGACCTGCATTGCTTGTGGTCCTTTCTTTCCTTGTCTTTTCATACTGCTTGCGTATCTTTCCTGCAGGTGCGGGCGGCGGCTCTGCTCTCTCCTTATTCCAATTGGGGTGTCGTGGCTACCACGCCGGCAGGTCACTGGGCCTGTTCTGGGAGCTGGTGGCGGCTCTGTTCTGCCCCTACTCCAATTGGGGTGACGTGTCTGTCATACCAGCAGGCCACTGGGCCTGTCCCGCTGGTCTGTCGCAGATCTGCCCACCTTTCGGGCACGGGTGGAGGCTCTGCTTTGCCCCTACTCCAATTGGGGTGTCGTGACTACCCCGCCTGCAGGATGCTGGGTCTGTTCCTGGCAAGGTAGGCGACTCTGCTCTGTCACTACTCCAATTAGGGTGGTGTTTGTACCACACCGGCAGGCTCCTGGGCCTGATCCGCCGGTCTGTTGTAGGTCTGCCTACCTTGAAGGCGCGGGCGGTGGATCTGCCCTGCCCCTCCTACCACGCCTGCGGACCCCTGGGCCTGATCTGCAGGTTGATCACTGGTCTGCTCACCCTGGGGGCACGGGTGGCGGTTCCGCTCCACCCCCACTCCAATTGGGGTCACGTGACCACCACACCGGCAGGGCCTGATCCGGGCGTGGGATAAGGATCTGCTCTGCCCCTACTCGAGTTGGGGTGACGTGTGTACCACACTGGCAGGCCACTGGGCCTGACCCGCCAGGCTGTCACAGGTCTGTTTACCTTGCAAGCGCGAAGGGCGGCTCTGCCCTGCCCCTCCTACCACGCCCATGTACTACTGGGTCGTGGGTCTGCCCACCTGGCGGGTGTGGGTGGCGGCTCCGCTCCGCCCCCTCTCCAATTGGGGTCACGCGGTCACCACGCTGGCGAGCCGCTGGGCCTGCTCCGGGGGCTGGCGGCGGCCCGGCTCCTTCCCTCTGGCTCGAGGACAAATTGAGGAGACTCGGGTGACTGAGCCTCACCCCCCTTACCAGGAGACCAACTGCTTATGTCACCGCTGGTATTGATGAAGATCTCTCCTCCACCGCTTTCTGCTGACATCAGATCTCTGCCATGTTGGTATCCTATGCGAATGGCAGCATTTCGTTCCCCTTGCCAGGCAACCCAAGCAATGGGTGAGTCCTGACCTGCCCTCAGCAGGACCCGGACCGAGACACAGTTTCCGCGGGCTCCTAGCCCCGGTCCAGGGAAGTTCCGGGAGCCGGAACTCGGCCGCTCCGTGCTCGGTGTAAGCTCCTATAAGTGTAAGCTCCAAGAAGCAGCCCCCGCGGGCTCAGTTCCGGGAGCCGGAATTCGGCCGCTTGGTGCTTGGTGTATGCTCTGATAGTAGCAGGGTCCAAGAAGCAGCCTCTATAATTCTTTTTTAAAGAAATAATTTTTAGTTACCTTTATTTTATTTTATTTATTTTTTATGTGGTGCCTCACACATGTGAGGCAAGTGCTTCACCACTGAGATACAGTCCCCATTGTAATTCTTTTGAACATCACGGCCTTCAATAAAGAAAGACTAACCAGGCACCGTGGCACATGCCTGTCATGCCAGCTACTCTGGAGGATGAGGTAGGAGTATCACACATTTGAGGCCAGTCTTGGCAACTTAGTGAGACCCTGTCTCAAAATAAAAAAATAAAAGTACATAGCTTTTAGTACATAGCTTAGTGATAGAGCGCCCTGGGTTCAATCTCTAGTACTGGGCGGTGGTTGGGGGGCAGGGTAAAATTCTCCGAGGAATAAGCTAGATTTCTGGAACTACTATCTGAATGCTATCTTCTAAATTTCTGTCTTCCCCTTGCAAGTTTTCTATCCGAATCTGAATTTTCCTATCCCTCTGGCCTTAATTTTTGGATTATAGTATAGATGAAGCATTTTTAAAGCTTCATTAAAAATATTATGAGAAACCAAAAAGAAATATAACTGTCTGACTCAGATATTAGCTCTTCCCCTGTCCTCTAAGTTATCAATCTCTGGAGCATTCTATTTTCTCCGTATACTAACTTGAACACAGAACTCAGCACCTCTTTGGGTTTGCAAAATCATCATAAAGGCACAAGTAATGAAAAATGGCATTTTTAAGAGATCTCCTAGGGAAAACAGAGGAAGGGATTTCTGTTGCACACTCAAAGCAAACATCCTAAACACCCCCCTAATTAGGCATTTCTAGTCTTTTCTTGAGTCATTCTCTGCCACTCAATCAATAGGGATTCTCTATTCCTCCTCCTACTTTCCACCACTCCCCATGATCTTCCTGTCTCACTGGCCTCTTTTTCCCACTACAAGATTCTCTCTTGTTAAAAACTCCTTATTCCTTCATTAGGCAGAACAATTTAATTGCTGTATTGTGTTACTCGAGCATTTCCGTAGGGTCTCATACTCCAAAGAAAGTCATTTCTTTTGAATAAATATAAAGTCTCCCTAAGAGAAATTTGGGGGAATATGATTTTCTTCATTTCATTACACAGAATAAATTGGATAAGTTTAAAAAGTAAAGGTTTTTTTTCCCATGCTAAGAGATTTTGTAAATATAATAAGGAGCTTTACCAAGTCCCATGTCTGCTTAGAACATGAGAGCCACCTCTGACTACATTTGGGCTGATACCGCTAACCTGTAGATTGCACCTTTCTAAAGCTCAGCTCTAACAGACAGGTTCCATCTTGTTTTGTTTTACTGAGAGCAGTTATCAGCTCAAAGACAAAGGCCAATTCATATATATTTTTTTGTACTTAGGTCTAACTGACCCTCACAGGGATCCTTAACAATAGTCCCACCTGAAAATAATTTTTTTTTAAAAAATTTTGAGGTAAAAAGTAGATTATAGATCATTTGTGGAATGTGCTAATTAATCCCCTGAATTTTGATACCAAAGCTGATTCTGTCAGCTCATAGTCTCAACTCTTTCCTGCTCTTCCAATTCTCTGAAATTTATCTGTAGTATATGCCATTTCCTAGGATAATGTTTTCTTTAAAAAATATAACCAACGTAATAGTATCATTCTACCATAAATATACTAAAAGTAGAGCATACTAGAAAAATAGTAATGAAGATAGGGTCCATTTGTTAGTAAAATACAGCTCTAAGTGCTTTATATGCAATTAGTGCACTATAATTTGCATAACTACAGGGAAAGGGGAGCATTATTATTTTTGTATTATATACAGGAAACAGGCTCAAAAAATTGAGTTATTTCCCCCGAACTATACAACACTCAATCCTATCCATGTGACCTCAATACCTGCAACCCATACCCTTCCTTACTGCCCTGAAGTCTCTGAGAGCTGTCATACAGCCACAGGCTCTTGGAATTGAAGAGACTGAGATATCATCTAATCCCCTGTACTTACTTTATAACTTTATAAATTGATTGCAGATGTTCCAACTAATTATAACCAGTCTGATCCCAAGCAAGACTTGCTAAATAGCACCTTACACATTCAGGAGCTTATATCAATAATCTAGCTCTTCAAAAGGTCCAAAATTTCTTACTCCTTAATAACTGTCCAATGAAAGAAATTGACATTCTGGGATGAGTACTTTCAAGGAGGGGCAGCACATGCGCTGAATTATTCCTTCTTTATTTACATGATCAGTATATTAGCATCAAATTTCAGAAGTAGATTAAGATGTATAAGAAATGAGCCTTAAGATAAATAAACTTTAGATGGAAATGATGTCTTGCTTATGGACACTCGGGCTACTATAACAAAATATCTTACAGTGGGTAATTTATAAAGAACAAACTTATTGCCCAGATTTCTGGAGATCAAGAAATCCAAAATCAAAGTGCTAGCAGATTAGGTGTCTGATGAGGGCTCATTCCTAATTGTTATGGTTTGGATCTAGGAATGTCCCTTGAAAAGCTCATGTGTTAGGCAATGCAGCCAGGTGAAAATATTAGGTTATGATAACTGTCACTTCATCCAAGGATTAATCCACTTGATGGGTTAATCCATTTGATGGATTAATAATTTGAATAGACTACTGGGTGGTAACTGTAGGCAGTGGGGGCATAGCTGGAGGAGATAGGTCACTGGGAGCATGGCCTTTGTGGCTGTATCTGTCCCTGATTCCTTCCTCCCTCTCCCATCCTCACCCCTCTTTTTGGCTGCCTGGAGCTGAACAATGTTCCTTTGCCATGCTCTTCCATCATGGTGGTCTACCTCAACTCAAGTCCAGAGCAATGGTCGACCAGCCTGGTCTGAAACCTCTGAAACCATGAGCTCCAAATGAAGTTTGCCTCCTCTAAATTGTTCTTGTCAGGTATTGTGGTCACAATGATGAAAATTTGATGAACACATCCACAGGTGGCTCTCTATGAACTCCCATGGCAGAAAAGGCAAGAGGGTTCACTAAAGCTTCTTTATAAGAGCACTAATCCAATTCGTGAGGGTGGAGCCTCCTGATAAAAATCACTTCCTAAAGGGCCCACCTCCTATTATTATCATATTGAGTATTTGGTTCGAACAAAGGAATTGGGGGGGGGGGCACCAACTTTCAGACCATGGCTGCTTTAAACTGAGTATCTTGGATACACCAGGATTGATAGACAGGAAGACGTGATCACATCAGTGGAAGGAGGGGATGCTCTAAAGAGAAAAGCAAAGTTGCTGAGCTCACAAGAAAAAAAAAACTGTGTACCTTGAAGTGTTTTCTAGAACTAACCCAGAACAACTTCTCACCCCATGGAAACCCCTCAAGTGATTTTTGCCTGGTTGTTACAAATAGATTGTGACATGGCACTGCCAATTACATTGATATACCATACACTCTTCCAGTGTATACTCTGCATCCCACAGACTTTTAAGGTTTTCCTGAGGGTGGGTCGGTTGCCTTTCTCTATTGATTATAAAATAGATCTGCAGAATTGAGCAAAACATCCTTTGTTCTTTCTTGTGGCTAGACAGTCTTTTGTTGCTAGAAAGGATTAGTCTGAGGCAATTGGTGTTCTGGGATAGGTACTCTCAGGAATGGGCAACACGTATATACTATAATGGAAAATCTTGAGTTCTGCAGTCATAAACATCAAAAGTTCCATCATGTAACATTTTTTTTTGCTAAAAAAAATCAAGAAATTATTCTGCTAGTAGCTTGACGCTGTTGTTATGCTTAGAATGTTATGCTCCCCTGGAACACATATTCTAGAGAGGGGAGTTAGATAATAAACAAATTGGGAGCTCCAGTGGTGCAGTTTAGTGCACTACACTTAGACAAATAAATTAATTCATAAGTTATACATACATTATAAGAAAAATAATATAGGAGGATGTGGTTTATGCCAAGGATACGATTCAGGTGGTCACAGAAGGCTTCTTTTTGGAGGTGGCAATGGAGATGAAAACCTTGTATGAACAACAAGGTAGAGACAGGCCACAAGCAAAGGCAAACTATTTTACTGAAAAACTGTTTTTGCAAAAGACCAGAGAGTACATGCTTTAAGATTTGCAGTTCATGTTGTATCTGTCTTAACCATTCAGCCCTGCCATTGTATGCAAAAGCAGCCATAACCGATATATAAAGCAATAGGTGTTGCTGTGTACCCAAAACAAAAAAACAAAACATAACTTTATTCACCTAAACAGTCAGGGGTCAGGGCATCCCATTTGGCCTATAGGTCATGATTGCCCATCCCCTGGTCTAGGGAAAAGCATGGGAGGTAGAGGGAGTGGCACATTGAGAGGCCATACCTGGGTTATGCTTTGTGTTGGTGGAGTAGAGGGAAGTTATATGGCCAGAGGGTAGTGGGTGAAAATGGCAGTGATAGAGTGTGAGACTGAACGTGGATGTACAGGCCAGGCCAGGCAGGGCTTTGTAGACATGGAAAAATATTGACATTTTATTTTGAGTTCAAGGAAAGCCACCAGAATGATCCAATCATGGGACAATGATGCAGTCTGATATACATTCATGAAGGCTGTTTGCTGAGTAGTGACTGTTTGGAGGAGAGTGAAAGGAAGAACAAGGAGATCTCTCAGGAAGGGGTTACATTAATCCAAGAAGAATATGATAATGAAGAGAGGGAGAATTGTAGGAGTAACATTTGAGTCTGTCTCTCCGTCGCTTGCTAACTACATATGAACTTCAAGCTTCATTTCTTTTATAGGTTAGGCATGGATAAAATTCCCATTTTATAAAATAAGGCTTACGGTCTTACTTTATCCTAACACACGACAAACTATCAGATTATATTTTTCTGTTTTCCTTTTTTGTCTATAGCTGAAATACTTTATCCTCTCTTCCCTTCTCCCTCTTTTCCTTCTTTCCAGAAACATTCTTCTCCTTCCATATTTTAGTAGTGAACAGGTATGTGCAAAAGTACAGTACTTGGTCATTGATCACACTGGGACACACAGATATTTTGTTTTAAGCATTTATTGATTTGAGCATGGTGGTGCATGCCTTTAATACTAGTAACTGAGGCAGGAGGATCACAAATTCTAGGCAAACTCCGCAGCATAGCAAGACCATGCATCAAAAAAAAAAAAAAAGGGTGGGGTGGGGTGGGGTGGGGATGTAACTCAGTGGCAAAGTGCCCCTGCAGTTTAATCCCTAGTATCAAATAATTTAAAAAATAAAAAAATAAACCTTTATTGATTTGTATGGTTAAATGCCCCCCACAACATGAACCTAATAATTTCACTTTTATTTTTTCTCATTTTTTTTTAGTATGATAAATTTCCATTTTGAAGACTTATCTGAACTGACAGGGTAAAAATCACCTGGGAGAAGTTGTCTTTAGGTTTGGGAAGAATCACCTAATCATTACTTTTGAAAACACATTGAGAGTTTCATCTGTGGTCTGAAGATTTTTATGGCCTGACAAGACTTTTCAGCACATTGCCTGTGTAAATATGCAGCACTAGAAGATTTCTGAGGAGGATAAGGTTGTCAAAATATTCAGAACGTTTGAAATGGCCTCAACCCAGGTCATCTACATCAACTGGTAAGATAGAGTGAAAGATCCCCTCTCACTCTCCCTCCCTCTCTGAAGGGATAATTGACATGGCTGGAGTAGGGTGGATGAATCCGGAATCTGACTTACCTTCTTCTTCTTGCTCAGTCTTCTTCATGACTTTGCATTTGTCATTTCAAAACAATTTTATGATTAAAACCTAAAGTCATCCCAATTTTTCCCACTGAATTATTTAGCCTCCCCAGGGAAACACATTTTTAGCTAACTTTTGATTATCCATCTTTATTATGCAGTATAGTATTTTGGAAAATATGTTAATTTTAAATCAGCCACAGGAACTAGCTATCTGCATGATACTGGATAGGGTCCTTTAAAATCTGTAAGGCTTGGTGACCTCATTTATAAAATGAGACATTTGTGCTAGATCATCCCCGTGTCTCATGCCCAGCGATTTCACATAAGGGACAAACTCCTATCTGTACCCAGAAATCTGGAGGTCAAGAGAGATAAAGAAAGCAAAAGCAGAACTTTGGTAAGGCAAAGGAAGAGAAGCAGTTCTTTTGTAGAGGAGACTCTGGAGTTTTGTTTTGAAGTCATGTTATTTTCAGGTTACTTTTTAAAACATTGCCTGGTTGAAAAAAAAATTATGAACTATTGGTCAACAAATTTTTAACCCATAATTATAACTGTCTGCCTTGATTCTATTGACCTCAGTCTCAGTGTGCACATTTCATTAGAATCAAGTCCTAGGAGAAAACACCTGAAAAGTTTTAAAATAATACCTTACAACAACAGACTCACTGATGTGATACTTACCTATCATAAAGATACACTTTCTTCTCTCATCACTATGTGGCATGCCTGTAAATAATCAAAACCCACTGAACTTTATGGCAGAAAATGATTGAAAGTAATTAGAATAATTTTTTTAAGGGAATGAGAATACAGTTATTAGAAGAGAGATTTGGGGTTGATACACTGAAGGAAAATGATTAACTCCCAAGTTGTATTCATTACCCAGAAAAAAGTCATTGGGCCGTTTTTGTGCATGGTGGGAATTTCACATGCAGAACTGGGCATATTACAATCTAGCAATACATCACCATTTTGCATTTAACTGAAATTGATGTTCATATTTAATCTGTTTCACATGAGAATGAATAAAAATGGATTATTTAAAAAGTTAAAAGCTATAATTTTCTACAAATATTTATGTAAACATTATGTACTGAAGAAAAATTAGATGGTAATCCAAATATCAAAACTTGTGAATGACTAAATAAATATTAGACATATGTATGAGGGAATATTTTGTATGCTTTAAATATGCTTATAAAATGTCCATAATATTATAGAAAAAACTCAGACTATTCAAAGGGGAAAAATCAAAATGGGACTTTTTACATAAAATATAATTTTGATAATTAAGAAAACAATTACTACAGGAAATGTACTTACTATACTGTTCTGTTAATTGGATTTTTAATCATTCCTATATATTTCCTTATACATTTTTTATATTATCCTAATTTTTCCAGTATAAAATTCTGTTCTTCTGGCTTTCTCAGACCATAGATACAAGATTCAGTCTTACCAGATATCTTAGTAACCTCATTTTATGATTTTTATTCTTTCCTTATTAGTTGAGAACTTTCACCTTTTTGCTTAAAGGAAGCACATTATGGCTTCTTTTGGGCATATTTGAATTATTATAATCACTATCCTTGAACTTTGGGACCATTATCAACTAAAATAAGGATTACTTGAACAAAGCACAGCAATATCACAAAAGTTGATCTGACAACTGAAGTGGCTACTAAGTAATTAATGGGTGGATAGTATATACAGCATGGATACACTGGACTCAAGTCCCATGTGAAACAGAGAAGGATGGCACAAGACTTCATCAAGTTACTTGGAGCTGTGTGAAATTTAAAACATATGAACTATTTATTGTGGAATTTTCTGTTTAATATTTCCAGGTTGTGATTGACTCCAGGTAACTCACTCACTTTGGTTCAGGTTCCAGTTAGCTCATTATTGGCAAAATATTTGAAAAATGGAAACATATTCTGAATGTACTATGGGGTGTCTGTTTGTGGCTAAGTTATGCTTCCACTGGGGTTCAGATTGTTAAGGTCAGAGGCCCATAGAAATGCATTTGCAAAAAATAATTTGTATGTGAAAGAATTTCTGTAAAGGATTACTACAGGGAAGGAATGAATTAGAGAAAGACAACTTATCTTTTGTTTGAAATTGTGACATCAAGAAGAGAGGCTGTGGGACAAACTGGTTTCATGTTAGATATAACACATGGGTCTCTGTTCCTACATAATATAACAAAGAGCCATTAGGCTTGGGTGAGATTTTCTACTCTTTTGAGAAAACTACCAAGGCATAGTAGAAGTCAACATTGTTAAAATTCCTAGAAATAAGTGAACCCAAAGAAGACTAAATGAAGCAATACAAAGATATGGGGGTAGGGGTGTCTTGAAAAGAATTGACTATTCCTGAATGAGAATAGTCAATTTTACCCAAATATAATTGATTTTTGACAGAAGTGCATAATTTAGTTGAGGAAGAATAATATGCTCACCCAGGATGCTATAACAAGTAGAATTCCATATGTTTAAAAATATGAACCTGTACCTAAACATAGCTTTTTCAAATATAATATAAAACCTAAAATTTTTTAGTAAAAAAATCTTCCTGAACTGAAGTTTGTCAGATTTCAGAAATAATAACAAAACAAATAGACAAGAAAAAAATGATAAATTGAACTTCATCAGAATTGCAAACTTTCGCTTCATTAAAGCAAGTATAAAGAGAATAAAAAAAAAACAAGGAGGATACCGTAATAAAATATTTTAAAATAACATCTGAAAATAGACTTATATACAAATCTATTTTAAAATCTCCAAATTCAAAAGTATAAAAACAAACGATTAAGTTAAAAATGAACAGATATTTCACTAAAGAGATCCTCTGCCCTAACAACATCAGACAAAGCCAGCTAACCCATATTTGACCAGATGTCAAGTCTCACAACATAATACAAAATATCCATATTTCAATAAAGAATCCTTCATCTTACAAACAACAGGAAGATCTCAAAGTGAATGAAAAGATAATCAATAAATTCTGATAGTGAGATTACACAAATGTTAAATTACCTGATAAAGATTTTAAACTAGCCATCATAAAAATATCCATGAGTGATTATGAACATGTTTGAAGTAAATGGAGGAACAGGAAGCCTCAGCAGAGACATAGAAAGTTTCAGACACAAAACAGAAGATAAAAGGCAGAACCAAATGGAAATTTTAGAATTGGAAAAACTTCAATGTATGGGACCAACACTAGAATGAAGGAGACAAAGGAAATAATCAGTGAATTGGAAAATAGAAATTATCCAATATGCACAACAGAGAAAATAGACTAAACACGATGAGTTGAACCTCAGGGACCTGGGGAACTATCACGAAAGAGCTACCATTGTGTAACTGGACCCCACAACCAAAGAGAGGACAGGGGTCAAAAGTATTAGAAGAATTAATGGTTGAAAACTCCTCAAAGTTGTCCAGAGACATAAATGTACATATTCAAGGGGCTGAAATGATCCAAAAGAAAATAAACAGAAAGTTATATCCAGACTCATTGTAATCAAACTTTTGAAAACCATAAACAAAGGGAAAGCATTGCAAGCAGTTAGAAACAAGTTACTCATTGATGTATACAAATACTATAAATCATCACCACTTTATGGAATCATTGTGAGAATTAAAAAGCAATGAATTTGTTGATCTTGCATTCTTCGCCCATGATTGTTGGTTGAAGAATTTTTTTAATTTACTATATTTGCTTATAATTCAAAAATTTTTGCCCACCAAATATTCATATTGAATAACCTAACACACAACACTATACAGTTTATATTGATATCTTATAAATTGAGTATTCCACTGAGAAACATGGAATGTTTCTCAATTTGTTTAAACCATCTTGATTTCTCATATTAGTGTTAATGTTTATATCAGCATTATCCATTCCATCATTTTGGTATTTTTGCAAATACTGCTTTTTTAAGAAAAAAAATCAGCTTTCAATTTTTTATCATTGGTATGCAGGAAAGCAATTGACTTTTTTTTTGTATATTGACACTGCCATTCTCAACTATTCATTCTAGAAGTGTTTCTGTAGATTCTTTGGGGTTTACCAAATAAACAATCATGTCACTTGTGAATAAAGACAACATTTTTTCTTATTGCCAATCTGTATATCCGTTATTTTTTCCTTATTTTTTGCAAAATCTAGGACTTGATTGAATATGAGTGCTAAGTGACATCTTTGCCTAGTTCTTGATCTTAGGAAGGAACCATATAATTTCTCACCATGATATTAAGTGTTAGGTTTTTAAAATATTTAAAATATTCTTTATCAAGTTGAGGAAGTTCCTTCCTATTTCTAATTTGCTGAGAATGTTACTTTACAAAGTCAGATATGGATATTGGGTCTTGTCAATGTTTTTCCTGTATCAATTGATGTTGGTCATATGATTTTTCTTCATTAGCTTGTTATTTTAATAAATTACTTTTGCTTAATTTCAAATCTTGAATTGATCTGGAATGTCTGAAATAACTGACAGTTGTTTGTGGGACACACACTTGGATTTGATTTGCTCATATTTTGTTGATGTTTTTGATTAATGTTCATGAGATATGGTGGTCTTGTTTTTTAATGACTGTCAGGTTTTGGTTTTAAGGTAATCTTGACCTCATGGAAACACATAGGAAGGGTCCTCTCTGCTTGTACTTTCTAGAAAAGATTGTGAAGAACTGATATTTTCTTCAGTAATGATTTAGCAGGATTTATCAGTGGAAGCATCTGATAGTTGTACCTTACTTCTTGTATTTTATATATATATGCTATATATATATTATACAAAAACTATATGTTTATATATGAAATATATGTTAATATATTTGTTATATATTATACAATAAATATATATTGTATATATATACTATAATATATAATATGTATCATATATATATATATATATATATATATATATATATATATATATATATCTTGTATTAAACTTATCTATTTCTCCTTGGATAAATTGTAGTACTTTGTGTTTTTCATAGAATTGATCTAATTCACCTAAGTGACCAGATTTCTGGGCATGGAATTTTTCATATTACATCATTTTTTTTTAATATTATGAGAGGGGACCTCTCTTGAATTTATGGCATTTTTAATTACTTCTTTTTTTCCTCTTCTTCTTGGTTAACCTGTTTAGATATTTATTAATTTTATCGATCTTTTCAAAGAATCAGCTTTTAATTGTTGATTTTCTCTGTTGTTTTCCTTTTAAATTTTATTTATTTGTGCTCTAATATTTATTTATTTTTCTTCTGCTTGCTTAAGACTTAATTTGTTCTTTCTTCTTTTGTTTCCTAAGGCAAGGATTAGATTAATAAAGCTAGATTTCTTTTTTCCTAATTATGCCATTAAGGCTGTAAGTTTTATTTCAATTACTGTTTTCTCTGCATTCCGAAATTCTGATAAGCTATATTTCCATTTTCATTCAGTTCAAATAAATTTAAAAAATTCTTTTTGTATATATTTTTAACCCACGGATTATTTGTAAATTTCCAAATATTTGAGGATTTTTCAGCTATCTTTGTGTTATTTATTTCTGATTTAATTATGGTCAGAGAACACACAATATGTGATTTCTAGTCTCTTAAATTTGTTAATGTGTGTTTGTGTCTCAGAAAGGTTATCTTGGTGAATGTGCCACTCAAACTTGAGAAGAATGTTTATTTCCCTGTTATTGGATGGATTAGTCTACAAACGTCAATTAGATAAAGTGATTGATGGTTCTGTTCACTTCCTCTACATGTCACTGACATTCTGCCCGCTTAATCTATCATTTACTGATGCAAAGGCATTGAAGTGTTCAACTGTAATGGATTTGTCTCTTATCCTTTCAGCTCTAACAGTTTTGCCTCATATATTTTGATGACCCTTTGTTAGGTATATGCACATTTAATAATTTTTATCTACTTATGGAATTTCTACCTTTATCATTATGTAATACCCTTCTTTATCCTTTATAATCTTAGATCTGAATTCCACTTTGTTTAAAATTTATATGGTTCACTACAACTTTTTTTGTATTACTGTTAATGTGGTATGTCTTTCTCCATCTTTTTACTTTTAAGCTGTCTAAATGAGTTTCTATTCAGATAGAATATATAAACAATTGGTAGGTGAGTCCCAATTTTTATTCACTCTGCTAATCTGTCTGTTAATTGGTATGTTTAGACCCATCGTTTTTAAAGTGAATTGATATACTTGGGTTCATATCTACCACATTTTAACTGTTTTCTATTCATTGCTTTTTCCGTCTTCTTTTATGTGTGTGTTTTGTGACTTTTGAAGCATTTTATATACTTAAATTTTCACTTCTTTTAACATACTTTTGTTTCTTATTTAAAAAACTATTAGTAGTTACCCTGGAGTTTTGAATACACATTTTAAATTAATCCAAGTCCACTTTCAAAAGACACTGTTCTGCTTCAGATATAGTGCACATATCTTATCATAGATTCTTCCTTCCTCTTCCTTTTGATATTGCAATTACGCATTTCACTGACCAAGTATATGCTACTATTATTGTTTCAAAAACAATTATCTTTTAGACTAGTTAATAATAAGAAAGATAAAAACTTTTATTTATGTTTACCTATTTCTTCTCTATTTATTTCTTAATGTTGATCCAAGCTTCTGACCCATATAATTTTCCTTCTTCATGAATAAGATCTTTTAACATTTCTTCAATGGCAGGTCTGTTGGCAATAAATTCCTTCATGGTTGGTTTGATTCTTTTTTTTTTTTTTTTTAGGAGAAAGCATTTCCTTTTCACATTTGAAGAATAACTTCGCTCTATATGGAATTCTAGGTGGGTAGATTTTTTTCTTTGAACACTTTAAATATTTCACTCCACCTTCTTCTTTATTACCTAACAAGAAGTCTGTTTTAATTCTTATCTCTGCTTCTCTCGAGGTAAAGTGATATTTTATGTGTGTATTTTGTAAATTTTCTCTTTGTCCTTTGTTCTCTGTACTTGGAATATAATAAACCTAAGTACGGTTTGGGTTTTCTTTGTTATTTTGTTTTGTTTTTGTTAGGTGGGGACATTTATCCTATTTTTTCCTAAGATTCCTGGATTGGTGGTTTCACGTCAGTCGTTAATCTTTGAAATTTCTTGGTCGTTATTCCTCAAATATCTCCTGCTCCATTCTCCTGTTCTTTATTCCTGTTTTCCTGATTTCACGTGTGCCGTACCTTTTGATAGTGTCCCCTACATTTTTCTTTTTCTTTTTTCTGTTTTTGATGTTCTGGGTTGTTCCTTTCATTTTTTTTCTCTCTGTTTTCCTTTTTGCTTTCAGTTTTGGCGAGTTCCTGATGAGAATGACTCCCTTCTTGGCCATGTTGAGCTTAATGATGAGTTCATGGAAAGCTCTGTTTATTTCTGTTACTTTGGTTTGAATTTCTAGCGTTTCTTCTTATTTCTTAGCCTTCCTATCTTGCTATGGAGATTACCTACCCTTTTTTTATAAGTTGTCTACATTTTACTTCAGAGCCCTTAGCATGTATTTAAAATTCGAATGTTGCTAAATTTCCCTGACTGATGATTTCAACATCTGTGATACAGCCGAAGCTGTTTTTATGCTTGTTTTGTCTTCTCAGACTCTCCTTTTCTTTGCTTTTATTCCTTACAATTTTTTTTTGTTAAAAGCCATACATGTTGTCTTAATATAAAGTAACATAAATAGGCCTTTAGTATGACAATTTATGTTAATATGGTCAGAGACTTCAAAAACCCAGGGTGTCCTTGTTTTTGTCTCCCCTCTTGACTTTGGGTCTCCAGAGTGTGTGCATCATGCCACCTTCCTTCCTGGAAGGAATGGGAGGAGGGAGTGTTCTACCATCTTCCTCCTATGTCTCAGTCTTCCTGTTGGCCGGTGTCTCAGGCTGTGACCTTCATGTGTATTGGTCTAGTAGGATAGTTATTTTCTCCAGGTCATTACTCTTTTTCTTGCCTGCATGATTCCTCATTTATTTATTTGATGTCCTAGTCCTTGTTGACTATCTCTTCCCCCCACCCCAGTCTCTAGATGAGATGGGAAGGCTGGAAATGACTGGGTATAGGAGAAATTTCCTTCTCCTGGGCTAAGATAAGGTTCTAGCAAAGTTATTTTCTAGAAAGGTGGGACTTTGTTGGAGAAGAATCTGGTTATATTTGACATTGATTAATTTTTCCTCACTGCTGCAAGAACCCTGAGGAGATCCTTCCTGAATCTTTACCGTTGTGAACTTGTGGGGGTTCTTGGATGTAAGACCCATGAAACTGTGGCAGTTCCAATAAAACTGCAGCCTCAAGCAAGTCCACACCTTGTCTCAGAAAGTGTCTTCCTGAGTGACCCAGGCTGGCCTCAGAATTGCAATCCTCCCATTTCAGCCTCCCAAGTTGCTGAGGCTTTTAACTTTTTTTGTGTTTAAGGATGGGATGATAACTTCTAGTTCTTTTTCCCCTGATTAAATCTTCAAAATAATTTATATAGAGTGAATACTACTTACAGCATCTATTCATTTCTACTGGATTAGAAATAAGAAAGTTACCTAAAATTGTTCAGTAGGAGAAAGTCTCAGATCTAGCTTGTTCTGTGGTATAGGCATACTAAATCAAAAAGTTGCAAAACAAGGGAAATAAATCAGAAGAATATTTCAGTATGCTTTCCTTCCACCCTTCCATCCCATGTCATATTTTATTCTCATCCTAAAAGACTTTCCTCTACTTTCCACCTCGCGTGTTTAAAGTTAAACTTCATTCACTCAATTGCTCCAACTTCTTTGAATAAAGAAAGAATATTAAAGACCTAGAAATGTAAACATGGAAAATTTTGACCTTTAAGTTCCCAACGGTTACAGAATAAAAAGATTTGCTTGCATACTTGGAGTGAATACTTTCTAAAGTTGCAAACTAGACAAATCTGGTTTAGAGCTGGTTTAGGTCAAAAGGAACAACCGTGCAGTGAAATTAACAATGAAACACTGATCAATCTTGTCTGAGCAATGCAGGGGTCTTCCTGAGAATTTAGAATCAAAGTGATAGATGTCCTTTTTGTTCCTCTTTGATGAGGCTGATTGACAGCAGTCATGTGGGAGCTCATTGACCATCCCAAAATGGTATAGCATTTCTCCCACACCTATGCAGACAGTTTCTTATAAAAGATCAAAGACAACCATTAGTCCTCTAGAATAGGAGAAGAAGCTATAGAAGAAGAAAAATATATATAGGCAAATCAGAAGTAGATGGAAAAGGGAACCTTTATACTTAGGCCATCTGGGACACTATGGAATCAGCTAGAGAAGTCAGCTCTCCCCATAGTGTATTATCACCCAAGGACAAATGTGTCCAATAATGGAACAACACAGCCTGAATCAGGACATGACTTTCTGTTATTTTTAAGGAACACAAAATTACAGAAAGAAGGGTTGGCTTCTCAGGATGGAGGTATGTTGGAGATAAAGCTCAGTTGCTACATAGTAAATGAAAGAAACATCTTTCAAGCAAAGAAGAACGGGAGGAGAAGGTGGATTTGGGGTGACTATCTAGGTTTAAATAGGAATTCTGACCATCTTCAGCTGTTGAACTCTGACTACCTATGACTTATAGATGTCTCATAGATACAGGTTTATGGTTTATGGGACGGAGGTTTTCAGCAGGGATGTTGGAAGGGCACTGGACACATTCAGACCTCACACCATCGGGCAATCAGGAAGTGAGGTGCTCATGTTATCTAAAATTTCAGGTGACAGCTTAAGTTTCAAGAAGTTTTCTTCCAAAGAGAAGTTATGGACCACCATGGAGACCTCAAATATCTGTACTATGTCATCTCGCCCTCTACTGCTAGTGGGGTTTGGTATGTGATTGAGAAGAGGTAGGCTGGGGGACTGGCTGAGAACTTGAATTTAATTTCTTTCATTTATAATTTACATACATCAGTTGAAACAAATCTTTCTTCCTTCTATGCTCCCATTACTTCTTTAGAGCTCCAGTTTAGCACTCATCAATCTGACAAAAATTAGCATAATCTATATATTCATCTCTCTCTTTCTCTCTGTCCAGTGGTTCAACAATGAGCACAATTCACCATTGTGTGCTCAGCTTCTAACACTAAACCTAACAACTTAGTGTCTACTGAACTCTCAAGTCTATTCCAATAAATGATATGCTCAAGTTCGGGACCCCCAAAAGACCACCAGAGACCAAGATCGATGTAAGCAGCAAAGAGGTGTTTATTGCGAGCTAGCTCGGTCCTCCGCGCACACACACAGCAACTGGTGACGCTGAAAGGCCCCGAGCCCAGGGTTTGCAGCAGTTTTATACACTCTTTCGGGAAGGCAGGGACTTCACATACTTCATAGCATCTCTTAGCAAGTCATCACACACCGTGGGAAAATCAAACAACTCTTAACATTGATTAGCACATTCACTGGTAGGAACAAGTTGGGTAGGGGTGATTGGTTAGTACAAGAGGAGGATTCATTTGAATCAATTGGTTTAAGCCAAGAGGGGGGTACGTGCTGAACTACATGGTTTCCCAACACTTTATCAACCACCATAAACTACTGGGAGGGTGATTTGGCATCCCAGGTATCTCCCTGTCTCATGCTGATTGGTGGCTGCTAGGGGGTTGCTATGGGTCCTCACCTAGCCTAACTGAGTCAGGGACAACTGGCACAGCAGATCTCTCCTGTTATTTGTAGATAAGCAACTCAGCAGGGTGGGTATGTGCCTAGAAGTGCTCTGTGGGTTTTTCCAAGGACAAGGGTCACGCCCCTTCCTTGGACAGCTTTGCTCTGAGGTAGAGGCTGATTTCTCAAAAATGGAGTCACATCAGTTTCTCATAAAGACCATGTGTGCTTGTGAGACTCTAACTGCTTTTCTATGATTTGCTTTGATAATGGAGAAGGTGGAAACTCATGCTCCTACAATTGTAGCTGGTTCTGCATGAATTAGACTTCACAGCCTGAGCAGTGCTGGAGATGTCCCTTGTCCACTTAGGTCTCCATGGGCTAGACTGAGGATCCTGGTTTTCTCTCTATGGGGAAAGTCTCAGGATGAGATTTCTGTTTAATCTGGGAAGTTTGAGGACGTGGAAAATTTGAATTTTCTTTTTAACCCTTGATTATTTACATCACTTATCCCCACAATGAGTTGCCCTTGGGTGATAATACGCTCTGGGTAAACAGAAAGAGCCAAAGTGCAAATTCAAATTCAGCCTTCGTTCTTTATTTTATCTTATTATCTGTATAATGGAGAACCTTATTCCTGCCTTTCTCAGGTGTCTTGGGCAAGGGACCACAGACAGTATGGAGAAGTATTTGCTCCCGAAAGTGAAACTGGTCATGAATAGAGACCAGAATGATTCCAAGAAAGGGTGAAATTCTTCTCAGTTATTTAAACCAGCCAAATATTCTGTGAACGGCTAAAACTATTGCACAGATGAGAAAAAGTTTTGTGGCTAGTATCTTCATGGGGTGAGAAAAGGTGTCAAAAGCATTTGATTCTACAATGTCTGACTGTTAAGTTATCTGTTCAAACAAGGTATCTGAAAAACACAAGTGATAAATGCTCTAATAGTCCACGGTAATAAAATGTTCTGAGTGATGTCTGTCAGGAACCGCACAGCCCAGGACCCCAGGAGACAGCCCTGCACAAAGATCAAGACAGTCCTATCGTTCAGGTAACAGGTATTTATTTCACTGAACTCCAGCATGCAAAGCCCATTCTCAGCTTGATGAGATTTTGCTTTATATAGATTGGGAAAAAATATCCCAAGGCTTACATCTTTGTCATTAAATATTAAGCATACTTTGTCAATTTTCTATCGCATTGCATTATAGTGAGATCTGCATAGTTCTCTCTATCCCCCCTTGAAAGACTGGGAACTCCTCTATTCAGGGCATAGTGCAGGGTTTATTTTAACATTTTCCGTGTCTAGCGCAGTGTGTGGCATATCGTAAAGATTGCCTGAATGTTTATTGAATGATGGTTAAACTCTCTAATTTCGGTTCTTTGTTTTTAATTATTCAGGTTTTCTTTTCTTTCCCAGTTAATGACTTCTCTTTGTTACTTTTAGCCACCTATTATGTTCTTAGAGAACCTAGGGTACGGTTTGATTTTTTTTTTCCATTGTCTCTGTTAATTCTCAGAGAGGAGGGTCTGGCAGCTTAGTTGTGCTCTGGAGTGCAGGACACATTTGTCCTTTAGGTCTCTGTATGTTTTGAAGGCTTTTCTGATGAATGGAAGTGAAAGGTGTGTCCCGGTCTGTCCCAAGGTCTGAAGTTCAATCGAGCCACTAACATGACAGCAAGTCCTTCTTTTTGCTGGGTGCTCATCTTCACCTTAAATCACAAACCTACATAATACCCTTTGATCAGTCTGTACTCCAGGCTCTCTCTGATCTTATTCAGCTTCAGTTTACGTTCAGAACATTCCGATCTTTCCTGCGATTCTCATGGTTTGTAGTCTGTAGCTCCGCAGGACACAGCGACTTAGTGTCTCTGTGGAGCTAAGTAAGGATAACAAGGATGTCAAGAATCCAGAGAGAGGCCTCATAATCTTAGTTTTCCCGAGTCTTAGGTGATTCTCACTCTCTAAAAGTAAAAAAAAAAAAAATCCTCACGAAGCCTTCACAGTCTGTCCCCAGACTACCTTCCTGGTCACATCAACTTCCATTCCCTCTTCTCACACCCTGGAGTCAAAACACAGAGTCATTTTTCACTCCTTGAACACTGCTCTTACTTTCATACCCGAGGCTGTATTGTTTCTTCTCTTTGGAAGTCTTTTCCGGCAACTTCAGATAATTGTCAGCCAATCTCTTATCAGTGTTTTAAAACCAGTTCAGACCAAAGGTAACCTCCTCTCCCAACACGTCCTGGTATCTCCAACAGTCTTATTCTCCACCACCATCCCCACCCCCCTTCCTTTTCTTCCTTCTTTCCTCCCAAACCAATCACTCTCTTGGTTGTCTTTTAATCTTTTGTGTGCGTCATTTAAAACAAAGTATTGAAATCATGCTTTTAAACCTGTGTCTTTGCCACAGGACTTTAAGCTTCTTAGAGCCAGACAATAGGGCCTTTTCCTCTTTATGTCCCCAGGATGCAGAGCACAGCCTTGTCCATTATATGCTTTCTGAAATAATGGCAGCTGAGCTGACTCTGAAGGATCTTGGAATGTGCCCTCAAAAGGCCATCATGGCGCTGATGAGATATGGATTGGCTAGAATCTCTAATTAAACTGTCCCTCGTCACTGACTTTAATAAGCCATGCTAGAATCTGAGAGGAGTGAAAGCAGCTAGGATGGGAAATCTATTTACACTAGGCTTGGCCATCCTGAGGCCACCCTCCCTGCCTGCCCTGTGACTTACTCCTTGATATGTCATGTATGAATGGGTTCCAACATGAACTCCACTTTGAGAAACCCTATGAGCTTAAGAAGAAAGGAAAAGACGGGAGGAAACAATTTAAAGTGGGCCTGGGTTCTGTTCTATCGCCTTTGGTAGGTGGAGATTCACAAGGAGCCCAAAAGTTCCAAATCCTCAGCCCTCCTCCTTCCTGACCTTTCCTTCACTTGGATCTGATCTTTATTTATGTATTTATCCCCACAGCAGGTCCATGCTTTATTCAGGGGCTTTATTTAAATGCTTTCAAATTTCCACTTGCATGATGCTGCTGCTTTTCTTGATTCCTGCTCGAGGAGCAGGTCCCTAGAGGTCAAGTGTATGTGACACTTACCCTCATATTCCTACCTCGGGTGGATGTCAAGAGCCTCAGGAGAACCCTTCACAGATTGTCAGGAGTGTTTCCTGCAGATAGCCCTGTACAGAGCATCCCTAACCTCTTTGTTCCTCAGGGTGTAGACCACGGGGTTCAGGAGGGGCGTGATGACAGTGTAGGACACAGAGATCAGCTGGTCCTCATCCCTGGTGTTCTCTGACTTGGGCTTGAGGTAGGCGATGGAGGCACAGCCATAGTGGACAATGACCACTGTAAGGTGGGAGGCACAGGTGGCGAAGGCCTTCTTCCGGCCCTCAGCTGAAGCGATCTTTAGGATGGTGGAGATGATGAGAACATAGGAGATGAAGACCAGGCCCATAGGTACCACTAGCACCAGCACACTGATGACCAAAGTCAGGATCTCATTGACAGTGGTGTCGATGCAGGAGAGCTTCATCACGGGTCGGATGTCACAGAAGAAGTGGGCCACCTTGGTGGCACAGAAGGGCAGTCTGAACACAGCTGACACCTGTGTTACTGCTACAATTAGGCCAATGCTGCAGGCCCCCCCCACCAGCTGGAAGCACACCCTCTTGTTCATGATAATTGTGTATCTCAGGGGGTTGCAGATGGCCACATAGCGGTCATACCCCATGGCTGTGAGCAGGAAGCAGTTAGTGATCCCAAAGGTTACAAAAAAGAACATCTGTGTGGCACAACCTGCCAACGATATGGACTGGCTCATACCCACAAGACTGGATAGCATCCTTGGGAGAATGACCAATGTATAGACGGTCTCTGAGGTGGATAGCATGCTTAGAAAGAAGTACATGGGTGTGTGAAGATGGCGGTCAATTCGGATGATGGTCACAATGATGACATTGCCTGCTAGCGTGAAGATGTAGAGTTTAAGGAACACCACAAAAAGGGTCATCTGGTGCTCATGGAAACTGGAGAAAGCTTGGAAAGTAAACTCAGTGATGATAGAGTAGTTTTCTCTCTTCATTAAGTAGTCACAAAATCTGAAGGGTGGAAGAATAAAAGTTATATAGTTTCAGGAGTTTAAGCGCCTTTCTGAAATTGATTGAATTAAGTTCTCAGCTATAAATCTGGGGACACATTTCATAGGGGATTCAAGTTAATCCCTGAATTTACTGAAAAAAAACATTTTTTTTTTTTGCTCTGTGGTCATCTGTTTTGATTTCCTACACATTTGAGAATTGGGTGATCTCTTTTCTCTAGGCGTAGAAGTGCACGTTCCTACTTCTCTCCTTCTCTTCCTCCCTCACATATGGAATGCCTTCCTCCTTTTCTCCACGTACATAATTCTTCACCATTCTTCATAGATCAGTGCAAATTTCCAGTGCTCCCTAAAATTATATGATATTCAGATGTTCTCATGTTTATTTGGATTATTTTATACCCCATCCTTGCAGTGTCTTCTCACACAAACAAAGACTTTATAATACCTCTTACATCTTTTCACATCACACTAACTCAGGATTATGCATGAATTAGATGCTTGGAATATGATATATCAAGAAACATGTAATGTTTTGAACAACCAACAATAAAAAATTAAAAAAAAAATTAGATGCTTGGAAACAATCATTTAGGGATGGACCGGAGAGTTGTGTTTTTTTTTTTTTTTTTTTTTTTTTTTTTTGAGACTATGAGTCATCCCTCTTACACATCCACATCCTTTAGGAAGTAGAGGCAAAGAAAATGCAGAAAGGCTCATCTTGTTTTTAAGAAGAAAAAGACAAAACTTAACCAATCACCAACCTCTCCCAACTGCTGTCTGAATGATGGAAGTCTGCTGACAGTTCACAGCCCTGATTCACGTATGTTATAAACTGTGCTACATCTTTACCTTCCCTAAACTAGAAAGCAAATTTACAGCCAATACAACTTTGAGAGTAGACATACACCTACTCTGCAGAGGTAAACAATTGTTATTGGGAAAGATGCAGCAAATTCAAGTATCCCTTACCTAAAGTAAAAGCAGTTTCTGAATATATATATAAAAAATAGAGCTACAATAAGAATACATCACTTTGTTGAAGGATGGGGATGAGTGCAATTTATGTAATATTTCAAATTTTTGTCTCCTTAAACAGTAACCTCCTGTAGGGTATTTAAATTATATTCTGATTTGCTTATGCATATTCAGAAAGTGACTTTTTACATAAAGTAAATCATATCAGTGATGAAGGTTAGGAGGCACGGAGACTTTCTTCAAGTTTATAAAAATCTATTTAACAGGATTTGATGACCAGCTGTTTATCATTTACACTAAGAATATTAAAAGAGAGTAAAGCTGCAGTAGAAAATATTTTTCAAAAGAGAAAAATCACTTGACACTAAAATATATGGACTAACGACATTTTTATCTTCTGTGAGGCCTCTGAACAAAAATTAGGCAGTGGTCCAGCTGTGGGGTGGTATGCCACCTTCTCAGTGATATCTGGAATGCTGGGGAGAGCTATGACTGTTATGATGACCGTTATGGGTGCTACTGGCAATTGGTAATGCTAAATGTCCTGCAATACGTGCAGTGGTCCTTCCCAAGGAAGAATTATCCTATCCCAAACACCCCTAGAGTTCCTATCGAGAGATGCTTGGGTTAGAGGGTCATCTGCTCTGACTGAAGTCTGTCTTGAGGTAGAAGAATGGCTACCATGACATGATTAGCATCTTCTACCTTTGAAAGCCTCTGCTTCTTCAGAGGAAATCAAGGAAAGGAACACATCCTAAGTCAGCTCACGAATAACAAACTTTATTTCATCCCATTCTCTTAAGAGCACTTACATGACTCTGCCCAGTCCTGAAGCACAAAGGAGAGCCGGCTGGCTGGAGGAGACCAAGGAGGAAAGACTGAAATGCTGGGCTCCCTCGGTCACAGTGAGAAGGCACAGGGAAGAGCCAGGTGAGCAGGAGGACTGTGAAGGGGGCTGAGCTGGGCAGGCAGGGGAGAAACACACTCTAATAGGAGTGTGGTCAGGGAATCAGGCATTCTTGTGTGGAAGGGTCTTTGAAGCCAGGAAAGATGCTCTCTAAGGATCAGCAATTGGGCTTCTGGGAGTCACTCCCTGAAGACACACTGAGAGTCATCCTGGGGTTGGGAGAATGCAGGCAGCAGGTTCCTGGAGGCCTCATTATGTGTGAGGCTCATTTACCCAGTTGCCAGGTTAGTGTTTTGAGACCCTACAAGTTTTTGCTTCAAGTGGAAAGAAGCAGTTGAGAAAACTGGCTAATTTGTTTGAGTTTTACTCACTTGAATAAGCACATTTGTGTTTCGTTTGTTTCAGATGGGACTTGGAAATCCATAGTGACAAATCTATGCAGCTCAAGCCTACAGCTATACTGTCTTGGATCTCAGGAAGTTTAGGCCTTTGTACTTTTAGGCAGGAATTCTATGCATTATAATTAACTTTGGAATTAAAGTAGTCAAATACAGCCATGGTCTTACAGAGGACCGTTTGCCGCAGTCCAGCTGCACAAAATAATCAGGGGGTGACGAGGAACTTGTGTAGATTGATACAGCAGGAGTGGGAGCCGTTTATTGTAGGACAGGAGGGGTATATATACATTCCACACAGCTTATCCTAATTAACATAAACTAGATACAGCAGTCAACCAATAAGAAATCTCCACACTTAATGGCTCGCTGGCGTTACTTCTCAAACCACTCCCTCTGGCAAAATGCCAGGCGCCATCTTGACTTGTTTACAGACTCTAACAACCGTTCACACTGCTTGTGCTTTCCAATGTCATTCAGTATTGAAAGTGCAGTCTAGACCCAGAGATTCTCTCTTTGGGGTAAGGAAATAGAGATGAGCCTTTTAATACTTTTCTCTTTACCTGGCCTTCTCTCTTTTTTCCCCTCCATTTATCAAACTTCTACTAGTTTCTCAATAAAAAAAACAAAAGCTCCAAATTAACTTTCCATTAAAGACTCCCATGAGTTGTTAGTTTAATCGCTTCCTTAGCAATTTCTTTAACATGACGTGCTTATCTGTGCCCATCCATTCTTTAAGGAATTAGCGTATGCCAGACCCTGTCCAAGTTGCTGGACATGCAGAAATGAAAAAGATGCTGTACTAACCTTTAAGAAACTCACAGTTTAGTTGCAGGTAATAGAAAATCATAATAAACGGACATGAGGGCTGTAGTCAGTTCTTGATTAGACTCAGACTGATTATGGGAAAGATAATGGCATCAGTAAAGGGAGACCAGGTTACAAAGCATTTTAGAGTATTTGGGTCTTACCACTTGTAAGAACCTCTTAAGTGATTCTCACTTATCCCTTCTGTTCCTGGACTTCAAGGTTCCTTAGCGGTTGGCCTCTTAAGGGAGTGAACTTCTACACCACAGTCACCCTGTGCCCTGTTGCTATCTATCCAGTGATCTTGCTTCCTTCCTTGAAAAAGACATAGCCAGCACTGAGATTTGGTAGATTGATCTGGCAGCAGCGTGCAAATGGATTTGAGATTGGTGAGAAGAAGCAGGGAAACCAGCTAGGCGGCTGATGTAACAGAGATAATTGGGATTGATCTAGAGGGGTGGTAGTCGTCCCAGAGAGAAGGGATGGATGTGAGAGACATTTGAAGAAATCAATAGAGCTTGTACCTGAATCAATGTGTGGATCAAGAGAGAGCAAAGAACCAATCATTTTATAAACTACTCTTACCAGGCTCATTCATGCCAACTCCCTGATTATTCGCAAATATACATAGCTTCCTATTGTAACAGATCATCAAAAAATTATTTCTATATTAATGATCTATCGTTAGATGAAATTGGTAGCCATGAGATCTCAACAAGAAAGGAGTAGGGTTGGGAAAAACAGCCAAATGCTTTATAATGTTATTGCTTTGGGGCAATTGGAAAGATCTTGGAAATGAGGAACTGGGTTGATGATATAAAAATGTGGTGCCTGATGAAAAAGGAAGGTATTTAGCTTCAACAGCAACTAAATTTATTGAACACTTTCTCATATAGTTTGTCTCAATCCTCCAAATGACCCTGTGAAGTCGGCAGTATTATTTCAAATTGTGCATGAGCGATGTGTGAGAAGCCTTGCCATCAACTGTAAATATATTGGGATTTGGTGCTTATGGAAACAAAAATTGCAAAACAACTAAAAGAACCTGATATAACCTCTCCTGGTTCTGCAAATTACTTTATTTGGGGACCAGATTCCAGTAGGTCTTATAGTGGTTGTTCATGATATCTTTTAGCTTAGGATCCCAGTTAAAAACTTCCCAAAACTTTGGAATTGTGAATGGGAGGCTTTCGAGGTCCTGAATGGAACTCACAACAGGTCTGACATTCCTAAAGTCATGTCCCCTTCTGCACTGCCTCCCATTCTATTCCTGCAGCATAGAGCTGGAGTATCCAACTTTTCTGCATGTGAAAACTCCTTTTCAGTTTCAAAATATTTCATGGACCTTCAACTCAATAATAGCTGTATAATAACAGTTGTACTTTTTATACCTATTGATAGAAAAAAACCAAATTCTGAAAAAGAAAGTTATGGATTTAGTAATTGGTGCTTTCAAATGAATTAAAGCTACATTTGAAAAGAGTTGCATATGCTTTTGTAAGGATGCATTCATCTGCATAAGAGGAATGATGTACGCAGGAATCCTGGGACTCCTCGCAGTGACTCTGACGTAGATAGTAGGGAAGAAGAAATAATATGAGAGTTATTTGGTAAGCTGTAGTGAGCAAAGCATAGGAGATGGGAATCTGGAGGAGAAATGCAGACAGGTGGTGGCTGAGTGGTTTATTAACACACGGCAGGTGTATCCAGGAAGTATTTCTTAGAAGACCATGAGAGAAGAGTTTTCTTTCAATGGAATGTGGATCAGGGACCATAGGAGAAGCCCATTTACAAAGTTCTGAGGGAATTCCCTCACTCTACCTTGTTAAAACTGTGGCTCGGGGCTGAGGCTGGGGCTGGGGCTCAGTGGTAGTGCACTTGCCTGGCATGTGTGAGGCACTGGGTTTGATTCTCAGCACCACATAAAAATAAATAAAAATAAAGATCTGTCAAATATATATATATATAAATAAATAAACTGGAGCTCTTCCTTTAAGTGCATGACTTAATATTGACCTCAGAGTGATCTTGAGCAATACCTTTGTGTGTGTGTTTGCAGGGAGTTGGGGGTATGAAGGAGGTATTAACAGCTATCACTGTATCCCATGTGCTAGGAAATATTATTTCATGACATTACTGGCTCCTCACAGTAACCCTATGAAGCTGATATTGTCAGCCTTACTGTACACCTAGAAAAAAAATGCCATGCAATTTAAGTCACTCTTCTTAGGACATGTGTGTATAATGGAGGATCTAGGGTTGGGACGCATGTCTCTCTGGGTCCAAAGCCTGTGCTCTGTAGACAATATCATACTGCTCAAGTACATCCTACCCAAGGTTATTAGTTCTTGGAAGAGTTACTGTAAACAATAACAAAGGGAGAGAGGATAGGTATAGGTATCTACCTAGAGGATAGGTATATATAGGTTAGTCTTCTGACAGATCCTGAACCCTATCATTTCCCATTGATTGGGAATCAAACCCAGTGCCTCACACATACCTATCAATTCCCAGTGGCCTTTGATCCAGTTCGGACTCCTTTTTCTCCTTTCTTCTTTGTGATTTGCCTGAGTGGAGAGAGGATGCACCAAAATATTCACGGGATAAAAGAATACTATGAAATACAATTTCTAAATGTCCAGACTGATTTCTGGTACCTAAAGACATTCTTAATAGGATTTGAGATATATATATATCTCCATAGTTTGGGGGCCTCTTCTTCTAGAAGTATGAAATAGCATGATTTCGTTGTTTATTGTAAAGGAGAAGGCTGGTTTAAAATTGTCATTGTGCGCCTGTCATGCAACTACAGATTCTGGGATTACATTGCTTATGTTTAAATCCTGATTCTATCACTTGTGAACTGAGTGACCTTTAGGAATTCACTTATCTCTTCAGGTCTCAGTTTTCTCACCTGTAAAATAAGGATAATAAATAACCTACCCCTTAGATTTATGGTGAGGATTAAATGAATACAGTGCTTAAAATAATGCCTACTGCCTAAGATACTTTCAACAAGCATACCAAAACAGGGTACCAAAACAGGATTCACAAAGTGGAACAATTAGACTGAAAGTATTAAAATAATGAAGTAAAAGAGGAAGGAAGGGCTGTCTGCCAGTCCTCGTTGTATTTTAGCTTCCCATAGCCGTCTTTTTTCCTTCTTTCTTTTCATAAATATTTATGTTCCGGGCACTGTTAAAGGTGCAACAGATGTAAAGAGAACGCTCAGAGTGAATCCAGAGTCCGCAGCTATGTACACACAGATACCACCTTGCTGAGACTGGGTTTTCTAGAAGCAGAGCCTGAGACAAGGACTTGGGTACAAGGGGTTGATCCAGGCAGTGGTCTCAGAGAAAAAAAGGGAGAAGGAACACAGTGGGACAGGGAAGACCTCAGCAAGGATGTGGGTCTCAGCTGGAGTCTGACTTGAGCCTGGTGTAACAGAGAGGGCTCTCAAAGTGACTGCTAAAATTGGTCTCGTCTCGAGGCAAGGTAAGTGGCCTGTTGTACCTTCTGAATCATTCAGACATTCATCATGGGCTGCCCTTGGTGGAGGTGGGGTTGGTATCCTCTTCTCTGTTAGCCAAGGTCAAGTCTTCGAAGAAGAAGACAGCTGTGAGCGATTAGCATTTAACATTCATGTCAATGAAGGATGGGTGCCCCCAGCCCAGCAAAGGGGCTCTGGGCAAAGCCTCAACAGAGTCCACTGTACTACTCAGAGTATCTGGGGAATGAGAACAGGGAGTGAAATACGGGGGCTCTTCTTTTGTAATTCTCAAAGATGCTGGAAGACATTTTTATGGTTTTTGCTCAAGCTGCTCAAAACAAAACCTCTTCGACCCGTTTGTAAACTGGAGAGCCTTTACCTGACAGCATTCTAGGGTTTACACACATAGTAATAGGCACAAGGTAAATAATGAGTGAATTTGTTGTTGTTGATCATAGTGTGAAGTGTAGCATTGAAGGTGTCACGCATAAACCTGTCATTTCAGTGCCCTGATTTTCACACAGAGGCCAGGTTCCACTTACCTAAGTTCCTGTGAAATGCTACGTATTTCCCCCACCCTCCCTATTGGTTTACTATGACTTGTGCCGAGAATAACAGGAATAATGTTTAACATTTTTGATACATGGGTATGCCTTGTCTTATTTGATTTTCATGGAGCTTGGCAAACCCATCTGTCCAGCTGGGCAGATCCCTCCAGTTCTTCTTTCATTATTTTCCTTCTTTGTTTTGCTCTTTCCTGCTCATTCCTAGATGCTTCCCAGACAGGCACCGGGTACCCTCACACTATCTTTTCCAACTGGCTCCTTCACCGTGACTCTTCACTGAACTCTTCATTTTATTGCTATATTGAGACTGATCAGCACCTAAGAAAGGGGTTTTCTTCCCAAAGCTCTGAGTAAGGCATCCTTGACCTCCTTGTTCCTCAGGCTGTATACAACAGGGTTCAGCAGTGGGGTGATGACGGTGTAGGTCACAGAGATGAGTCTGTCCTGCAGGGAATTCTGGGATTTGGGTTTCAGGTAGATGAAGGAGGTACAGCCATAATGGACAATAACTACTGTGAGGTGGGAGGCACAAGTGGCAAAAGCCTTTTTCCGGCCCTTGGCTGATGCCATCTTGAGGATGGTGGTGACAATCAGGACGTAGGAGATGAAGATTAAGACCATGGGCAGAACAAGGACACAGAGACTGATGAGCAAAGTGATAAACTCTTTGATGGTGGTGTCAGCACAGGCAAGCTTCATTAGGGGCCGGATGTCACAAAAGAAGTGGGAAATGATGTTGGCATCGCAGAAGGGCAGGCTGAAGACAGAAGACACCTGAATGACAGCAGTGCTCAGGCCAATGGTCCAGGATCCACTTGCCAGGTGTGTACACGCCCTTTTGCCCATGATGACTGAATACCGTAGGGGGCTGCAGATGGCCACGTATTGGTCATACCCCATGGCTGCGAGCAGGAAACAGTTGTTGACACCAAAAGTGAGATAGAAAAAGAGCTGGGTGGCACAGCCCGGAACGGAGATGGTTTGTTGGGGCATGAGAAGGCTGGACAGCATTCGGGGGATGATGGCCACAGTGTAACAGGTCTCGGATATGGACAGCACACCCAGGAAGAAGTACATGGGTGTGTGAAGCTGATGACTGATATAGATGACTGTCAGGATGACAGCATTACTGGCAAGAGTGAGCAGGTATAAGACCAAAAAGACCACAAAGAAGATGAGTCTGTGATGCCACCCAAAGATGGAGAAGCCTTCAAAAGTAAACTCTGTCACAACCGTGAAATTGGGTCTTGACATTGGAGAGAATCTGGGTCTGAAAGAGACAAAGTTGGAAAACTGAGAGTCTGGGTTGGAAGTAGTAGGCTGGCCCAGGGTCGTCACCATGTGCAGTAACTCCAAAAGAATGTATCTCTGGGTTTCAGAAGTTCTCAACATTCAGATACTGGCCAAGCACTCAAGGACCTCTGAAGTTTCTCAGGGTCCTGGTAAACATACAGTGGAGAGACAAGGAAAGAGTCACCAGCAACATCTAGCTGATTGGCTCCTCTGCGGTGATGCTCATTGGAGATGCTCATTGAGCTGTTTCCCCGCCCTTTCAGACTGCCAGCTGATGATTGGCTCACAGCAGCCCCAGCAACATCTAGCTGATTGGCTCCTCTTCGGTGATGCTCATTGGGTTGTTTCCGCACCCTTTCAGACTACGGAGCTGCTCATTGGGGGACTTTTTTGGCTCCGCCCACGTCACCCAGCCAATCGGCCTCAAGAGCAGGAGGAGTAGGGGTGGGAGAGGCTTGTGGGAAGCCAGTGGTGGCAGTTGGGCTCTGAGGGTTTTTCCTGAGGAGCTGTTTTGTTTGGCGTGTGTGGGTCTAAAAATAAAGTTTGTTTCTTTTGACAAGTGGCTCCTGAATTGTGCCCAGCCAGACTGCGGCAAAGAGTAAAGACATAAAAGGAGTGCTAGAAACCCTGGACTAACTCAGCTAGAAGTAGATGTGAATGAGAGAAGGCACTAGAATGCATGTGCACAGTCATGCATCTCCACCAAAACTCCTCTGGTTTGAACCAGCCGTGTATCAGAGACCCACTGCAAAGAGAGTCATTTAAAGTGTGAGTGAGGGTGCCGTAGTCCGGCTGGGTTAAATAACCGAGAGGTGACAAGCAACTTGAAGGTTGAATCGGGAACTACTTTATTGCGAGTGAACTCAGCAGGAACTGAGAACTCAAAGTAGCGGGCACCCAAGGTAGCAGGAGCCGCTTCTCTGCCGGACTGCAGAGGTACATATACCCAACTAATTACACACAGGTTAACTTAATTGACATCATCTAGACACAGCAGTCAGTCATTAAGGAATCCTCATCATCTTAATGGCTCAGAAACCACTCCTCCTAGCATACTGCCAGGCGCCATCTTAACTTGGTTGTGGCCCTCATCATGAGGGGGCTGGGGATGTGGCTCAAGTGGTAGCACGCTCGCCTGGCATGCGTGGGGTACTGGGTTTGATCCTCAACACCACATAAAAATAAAATGAAGATGTTGTGTCCACTGAAAACTAAAAAATAAATATTTTTTAAAAAAGAGTGAGTGAGTGCAAATCAGGGACAAATCATATGTGAGGCACACTCCTGGCGGGCAAAAGACCACCTCCAATTCTGTTCCAAAGGGCTTCCACTTGGTAAATCAATATGCAACACACTGCCTCCTCTCACAGTTAAGATTCAAAATGTTTTAATGTCTGTAATAATGCAGTGAGAAGAAATACTGCTTTTTTATCCCTCTTGAGAAGCACACAGGGTGTAGACCCAGAACATTCTCTGGTCCATAATCTATCCTCTTTTCAATCTTACTTCCCTTCTTATGGCTTCCAGACATCAGATTTTTTTAATAAAGCAATCACAGTTTTTAATTTATTTGCATGCATAGGAAGAAAGACTTTTCCTACATATTATACATCAGCACTGCCCAGTAAAAATATGGTCCAAGCCACATATGTAATTTCTAATTTTCTAATATCCACATTAAAAATAAAAAACAATGGAAATTCATTTTAACAATATACTCTAAACCAATCTGTATAAAATATTATTTTAATATGTAATCAATGTAAAAACTATTCATAGGATATTTTGTACTCTTCTTTTCAAGCTAAGTTTTTGAAATATTGTGTGCATTTTATACTTATAGCCAATATCATATCAGACTATTCATATTTTAAGTGCTCTATAAGTGCACCTGATTATTGGCTAACGTATTGGGCTGTGTACCTCAAGAACATAAGTGATTTCTGTTTTCATCTCTTTTCTTTTCTATAGTTCTAATTTTATCTTCAGAGAAAAATTAGCATTTAAAATAAATAATTAGAATAGAACAAAGGAAAAATATGGGTTTTGGAATCAGAGACCTAGACAGTGGGTTATGAATCTATTATTTTTCTAATTTATTTGGTGTTCTTTGAAGGCCGGGGTCCAACAGGACATATGTAAACACATTTTAGAGAGACTTGTCTACCATGAGGGATAATAGTGATGTCAAAAGATGTTTAACTCCTGGGCAAGTGGTATTATGTGAAACAATTTAGCATTAATTTATATCTATTACACATATGCTGGAAGTAATAGTTGAAAGAGTAAAACTTAACCCCAGAAAGAGTTGTTTTGTCACTTGTAATCAGTTTTATAAAGTTGACAACCAGATTAGACAGGGCAAACAAGCTGTCCATATTAATGACTAAGTTCCATAAATATATTAGAATCATGCTTCACCAATTTCTAGACATAGAAAGTTCTAATATATTTAAGTTCAAGTTCATACCTTTAAATTTATTTAAGACATTGCTTTCAAATTGCATGAGTATTTAGTCTTCTTTGGGGGAGTTGATTGGTTAGTTAGCTGGTTGGTTGGTTAGTTGGTGTTTTGGAACTTGGATGTAAAGATTTGAGTTAATTATATTTGACAATTCATGGCATGTAATCACCAAACAAGACTGTTTTCTTTTTTATTATGTGTTCTTTTTAGATATACATGACAGTAGAGCGTATTTTGGCAGATTATACATACATGGAGCATAACATTCTAATTAAGATGGTACTCTTTTGGTTGTACATGATACATCACTCAGACTCCTTCCTATGTTAAGGGGAGTTTCTGCTTCTACTTTCTAATCTCCCATTAAGCACAATAAAGGCTCTGAAACTTTGAAGTCCTAGCAACTGTAAGACAACAGTGATTAAAAACAACAAAATATTTAAGTTCATGGTAATCTCTAGCTTTAACCCCCATGTAAATAGGAAGATGCCTGATTTTCTTTGCTCAATTCATTTGTCTCCATTTGCTCACCTATAAAATAGAATAAAAATACATACTCCATACCGTTGCTATGGAGATTATAGGAATTACTGTATGTAAATTGCTAAACTCAGTACTCACACAGGAAGACAATACACTAAATTTCTGTGCCCTCTTCACCTGTCTTCCTCATCCCCAACTCTTCACAGCTCTGGAATCTGCTTGAGTGTGTGTGTGAGTGTGTGTGTGTGTGTGTGTGTGTGTGTGTGTTTCTCACTCTTTCTCTCTCTTTCTCATGTTCATAGATTATTGTTCTTATTAATTTCTCTAATCCCTAGCAAATGTAAAGTCCAGTCCTCATTTTCCCCATCTGTCTCCCATCCAACTCTGAAATTCTGAAAAGATTCTGAATATTTAGGGATGGGGGTGGGGATGTCTGGAATTGAATCAACCCACAGCTACATCACAGTGACCTTGGAAATGTTTAGGCCTCGGTTTTCTCACCTGTAAGATGAAGGCTGTACTGATGTGAGAATCCCACGTGAATATGCTTATATAAGGCATTTAGCCGAGACTGGCATGGAGTGTGCTGTTAATAAGGACATTACAAAATCTGAATGTTTTAGGCCATTGTTTTATCTTCCATTGCTTCACATGGAGCGATAAATTGATACTTTTCTCCCAAGCCTGACTTCAGGGGTAGAAGGTAGTCTTCATCCAGCTAACATTGGTGGGGCAACTTGCAGTTTGGAGGAAGCTTTTCTATCCTTTATAGACATGAGGAGATAGCAGGGAAAGAAAGACAATTTAAAGGAGAGAATCCTAAGGATTGGGGGAAGGGTCTGGATGGTGATGGGCATAGGTGAGTCATTCCCAGCATTCTCTCCAGCCCCACAGAATTCCTGCATGATCCCTTTGTCTGGGTCCTTCAACCCTGCACTTACACAACAATGATACATCAGCCAGCCATTCATTGACCTGTCTTCTTGACTTCTTGTTGATGTATGGGACAGGAAATGGAGAAAATTGAGAGGACTTCTCTGCTCAGAGAAAATGCCCTTTCCATTCAAAGAGGGGAAAATTAGGTTCATTTAACCCAAATTGGGTATTCCACTACTTGCCTGCAGGCCCACATATTAGGCATGAGATAGTGTAGAGACAGCTCTAGATGTTTCCAGTTCCCCTGGAATTGACATCAGGACAAGGTGACATCAGGAAGATCATATTCTGGGATAAATTGACCAATTAAGCCATTTGAAAGCTGTCTGAGGGTCTCTAAGGCTACACCTTTTCTATGTGATTATTTTTTCAGTATTTATGTTTTTTGATTTCTAACTTTTGTAGTACAAGAGTACAGTCATTTTCCCCACCTGCCAATATTCTCAGGAAAGAAAAGAAAAAGAAAAAGTGATATTCCATGAGACAGGGGTTATAAGGCCATGTCTAGTTACAGAACAAGAATCCTTGCTTCATCAAATCAATGAAAGGGACTTACGGCTCACTGGGCAGGGCTGAGACTCCTTCCAGATCAGAAGAACAAGGCTCAAACCCACTATTTCCAGAAGGCCTATACATCACACAGAGAGTCTTTCAAAGGGATGGACTAGAACTCACCTGGGTCTTTCAGTTAATTCTTTGCCCCTATTAGTGAGATCCAGGAATAACAAACAGAGAGAGCAACACTGAGCTCCCTGTGCCTCCCCAGAGTCCTGTTTTTTTAAGCCTGGATTGCAGACTGTCAGAGGGGAACAATCTCCTCTGTCCCAGGACTCTGGGTCCCTTCCCCAAGCCATAGTGATGGTCCCCAAGGCAGCAATAGCAAGATTCAGACACCATGATGTCTGGGGATCTCATTATACAGGGACTCATCAACCCGGAGATTCTGAGTTTCCCAAAGGAACAAAGCTTTTGCATCATCAGGACATGCACTTGCCCTGTTCACGGGATGGAGAAGACTTCTTGCCTCTTGATTACCATTATAGACAGAGCCTTCAAACCCAACCATGGGTAAGGATGAAGCCTCCTTAGGCAGGTCTCTCACGCTCCAATGTCTCTCTGTCCCAAGAACTAAATGATTCTATCTCTGAGGTCCCTTCAACTTGAATACTCTAAGAATTATGACTCCTTCATTTATTTATTCCTTCAACAAATGCTCATTGGTCATGTCTCACATGCTGAGGACACAGAATGTAACAGAAACTAGGGATACTGCCTCTGTGCTGCCTGCCAGTTCTGCTGACCTGGTTGTATCTGGATATGACCAGGTATGACCTAGGAAAAGCTGAGGCCCAGTATTTCTCTCCCAGCCTTGAGTCAGTCAGCAGATGCAGCCTTGCGTGCCTTACCCGAGGTGAACCCAAGACAGAGCTTTCCAAACCTAGGAGGAGAATCAGCTATCAAATCCACCAGGTTCCTCTGGGATTTGGGCTCTTCGGTAATTCTGAGTTCTGGTGCCCTGTTTATGACTTTCTCTTAGAGACTCAAATAGCAGGAAAAGTTCCCTTTCTAAATCCCAGTGTTCTGAGAAATAGATAACATGAGAGTCAAGCAGTTCATTGTGGTATCTTGACAAGCCAAGTCAAGAGAAGGTGACATGGTGTCGTAGTCGACATTCAGTTCACTCCATGTACTCTCTTTCAAGGTCCTCCAACATTGACCACAAGAAATTGGAAGGATCGATGGCTCATAAGCCATGAAGAGTCAGAGTCCCACTGCTGAGAGATGAATGCACAGTTTGAGAAGGGCCAGTAGTGACCTCATTACAGCCATTTCCAATCCCTTCAGGGAGCAGCCAAAGGAAGGTGTAAAGTGGGCAGCAGGTCTTATCCAGATCTTGAAATCATATACTAATTTTGGGCCTGATTTATCAACTGGTTCCTTTTCACAGTTATTTCCCCCCCCTATTTAAATATATAACCAATTGAAATTGGACACAGAATGGAGTAGAAATCCATAACAAGGGAAAGAAAACCCTGATGGGGAAATTATGAACTGCAAAAATGGTTGATTATTTCTTTAAAACGTGATTATTATTATTATAGGTTCTTCTGAAATAGGATGGATTTAGTCTGAAAAAGACTGAAAAACTCTGGAGTGAATGGAGTTTTTTTTTTTTTTTTCTGAAGAGCAGAAAATAAATTGATGATTACATCGTCTGTACATTCTGACAGTTCTTCCCCCCCCCCCATTCTGATTTTTACATCTCTTATTTATTTTGACTTCTTTCATTTGCTGGTGAAGTATAATATCGAATGCTAGCAGTTAAGGAGGTATTTTTTTTTTCTTTTCCTGGATTTTCATTTAAATGCTTCTCACATTTCATTCATCATTAGCTGTGGCACTTGTTATAGATCCCTGGCAGATACCTTTTATCAGATGAAGGAAGCTCCTTTCTATTCCTGGCTTGTTTGCAAGTTTATCATGAATGAGCTGTTAAACTTTCAGCTAGTTCCTTTTCTGCATCCATTGACATATATTACATGCTCTTTATTCTTTAATTGGTTAGGGGTGAATTACATTAATAGAGCATTCTAATGTTGGCGCCTTCATATGTTTTTAAGACTAACCCTGGTTGGTCTTTTTATACACTGTGGAATTCAATTTGCTATTTTTTCATCTATCCATTATTGGCTGATAATTATCTTTTCCCATTTTATCTATTTTTGGTACCTGAGGTTCAAAATTAGCAATCTCTTTAAATGCTGGGGGAAGGATCACACCCTTCTATGCTTCTTTTTTTTAATTTTTTTATTGGTTGTTCAAAACATTACAAAGCTCATGATATATCATCTTTCATACATTTGACTCAATTGGGTTATGAACTCCCATTTTTACCCCAAATACAAATTGCAGAATCACATCGGTTACACACTCACATTTTTACATAATGGCATATTAGTGACTGTTGTATTCTGCTACCTTTCCTTTCCCCTACTATCCCCCCTCTTCTATGCTTCTTAAGTTGTTTTCACTACTACCATTTCCATTTTGGGGATTATTATTCTAATAAATTTTCTATTTCTTCCTGATGTAATTACATATATATAATTTATATTTATATATCTATACGTAGTTATATACACGCATGTAAAATACATGTGATATGCATCTGCTGACCACCATTTTATACTTTTTCAAATAGATTGGTATAAAGTTGCTCAAGGGCTAATTTTTTCCTTTTTTTTTTTTTGTGGTACCAGGGATTGAACTCAGGGGCACTCAACCACTGAGCCACATCCCCAGCCCTATTTTGTATTTTATTTAGAGACAGGGTCTCCCTGAGTTGCTTAGCGCCTTGCCATTGCTGAGGTTGGCTTTGAACTCCCAATCCTCCTGCCTCAGCCTCCCAAGCCACTGGGATTACAGGCGTGAGCCACTGTGCCCAGCTAAAGGGCTGCTTTTATGGACGTTTTATCTGTACCTGTTCTTATATCCTTTCTTCTTACTTTTTTGTTGTTGTTGTTGTTGGTTGTGTTCCTCTGATTTTTGTTGATCATGAGTGTTGAAAATTTCATTTCTATACGAATGTACTCAAAAATCTAAATTTTAAAAAAATAACATTTTTATTCTTGTAGTTTTCTTTACTTTTGCATCTTAATTAATTTTTCTCTCATTATTATTGGTTGCTACTTTTTTTCTGTGTTTATTTTATTATTTTTCAAGCCTCTTGAATTAAAATCTTCATTTATTATTTTTCAGTAAATATATATATTTCTTTCTGAAAACTTCTTTGGATGTCCCTTTTTAGTTTTGATATGTACAACTTTTGTTAAGATGTAAAACTATGCCAATTTTATTTTTTCATTTACTTACAGTTTATTTAGATATGTATATTAAGAGAACAAGCTTAATAGGGGAATCAAGAGCTCAGATCCTTGGGCTTGAGTACCCTGAGTTACCAGTTATATAACTTTGGAGAAATTACCCAATTTTTCTGAGCCCCAAATTTCCATATTTGAAAATGTGATAAATATTGGATGAGTAAATACTTCGAAGTCCTTAGAAATATGGCTAGCATATAGTAGGTTCTATGTAAACATTTATTAGATAAATAATTAGATCCATGAAGAAAGATAATGGAGGAGGGTTTGGTCACTTTTTTTCTTTTGGTGAATTTCTTACTTTATTGCAGTGTGGTGCATGAGTGTACAGTATCAATGATGAGGCATCTTCTTGAGATCAAAGAAATAAACATTTTCTTTATAAAGGGTAGATTATCAAGTTTATCATCATTATAACACATTTAAGCCCTATTGGCCCTTTGATTATTTGATTAGTCAGTTTCCAAAAGAAATGTTTTGATATCTCCTTTTGTGATTGTTTGCCAATTTCTCCTGGTAGTTTTATCATATTTTTTGCATAATCCATTTTGAAGCTATGCTGTTAGAACCTTATAAATTTATGAATGGAAAATCTTCCTGGTGAAATATTTAATCAATATTATAAGTCCCTTAGTGGTTTTCACTTTGAATAATACCTTTTCTGCTATTAGTGATATATCAGCTTTCTTTTTTTTCCCCCTGCGTTTGCCTTAATACCACTTCAATTTCTCTAATTTTAACTTTTCTGTGTCACATTATTTTCGTATACATTTTGAAATAGTGAATTAAATTGTCAGATTACTAATATTCAGTCTGAGAGCTTCTTCATTTTAAATAGCTAGCTTAATCCATTCATATTTATTATAATTAGATAAATTATTGGATGTTACTGTCATCACATTTTATATCTTGTTTACTATGATATGCCAATTTTTATTTGTTTCCTAGTCAGACTTTTATTTGATTGATTTTTTTGTTTGTATTTTCTGTCCAGAAATTTGTACATGCACCATTTCTGTTCTTCTTACAGTCATATTTTTTACAATTTAAATTATATTTTTGATAAATAATCTAGATGTAGAATTAAGAATGTGAAAATTGCTATATAATTTTAAAAATTACTTATCTATCTTGCTACCTAGAGGCATCCACTTTCAACTCTTTTAACTGTTTCTCATGTTATGCACCCTCATATTTCTGCTACATTATGGATAATATGCATATAAAGGTATTTCTTGATTCCTAAATGTTAGACATTCTCTCTTGACTTCCCAGCTCATTTATAATCTCATTTGCATGCACATGAACACAAACACACCCACATACTTCCCCTCCTGTCATCCTCTCAGTAAAAATTGAATCTATTTTCAGAACATACATTATTATGATATGCAAATATTATTCATAACTGAGCCACACAGCTTACTCGAAGTGCACAACTCTTCCTGAGCAATTTTTCTTCTTACTGAATTTTTATAATTGCATGTTTTTATTTGATTAGCTTTCAATTATCTATAATTAATCAACACTTAGACTCCCACTAGGACTATAAAACTTTTTTTTTTTTTCAAACATCAGGTAATTGCCCCGAGTCATGTCTATGTAGCCTGCTAGTCATCTAGTTCCTCTTTGTTTTAAGACTATCATTCTGGAGACCTTGTCTCTCCTTCTCCAATCTGGATTGGGTTTCTCTCTAGGACTGCTAAAGCAGTGTGGAGATTCCTGGAGCGTTTCTTTACTAGTGTTCTTGAATTTCATCATCCCTTCCCATTGTAGTTTGGATCTGGAGCAATGTTTGAAGGTGGGACTTTTCAGGAAATAATTAGATCATAAGGTCTCTGACCTTATTGGTAGATTAATCCATTGATTGTTTTATAATTTTAACAGACTGATGGGATGTGGTAGATCTAGTTGAAGGGAGTGGGCCATTGGGGGCATGCCCTTGGATGCTATATCTTGTCTCTAGCCCTACCCCCCCCTATCCCCTGCTTTGCTTTGCAGCAGCCATGAGATAGCCATCTTTGCTCCATTATATCCTCCCAGCCATGATGCTGTGCCTCATCTAAGGCTCAAAGCAGTGGACTCAGCAGATTTTAGAGCAAAACCTATGAAACCATGAATTAAAATAAATCTTTTCTCTTTTAAGTTGTTTTTCTCAGGTATTTTATCACAGTGATGAAAGCTGACAAACCCGCTGACCTGTTAACTTATTTTCTGGATCCCTCATTTTGACCACATATCTCTTTAATAACTTTCTAAGAATAAGAACACAGGATGTCACCTCTCTGAAAACATGTTCTTTGTGTCCACCTATGTTGTGAATAGTTTGATGGATGTATAGTATAGAAATAATTTCCCCTCATACATAGGAAATCATTGCCTGTTTTCTAACTTTTAGTGTAAATTTTTAAAAGTCTAGTTTCATTTGAAACTTTAGTCTTAGAAATATGTATTTTTGTCTCTTTCTTCTTTGAAAGCTTTTAACATTTTTCTTTATCCCTAGAGTTTTCATATCACATGATGATAGCTTTCAATGTATGTTCTTTTCTTCTGTTTTCCCCTCAATATGCTAATCACTCAATCTTAAAATTCATATTCTTTAGAATTTTGAAATATCTTTTCATTGATGTTATACCTCCTCTATTGTCTCTATTTGCACATTCTAGAACACATGCTTACTGGACATTACATCTATTCTTTGAATCCTCACATTATCTATTCTGTTTCCTATCTTCTAACATTTTCATTTTTTACTGCAGTCTCTGTAAGACTTCCAAATTATTTTCCAAATTGTGCATTAATTAGTTAATTAATTTTGGTACTGTGGATTACATCCAGAGGGCTTCACCACCAAGCTATATACCAAGCCTTTTTTATTTGATATTTTGAAACAGGATCTCACTAAGTTTAGGGCCTCATTAAGTTGTTGAGGCTGGCCTCAAACTTGCGATCCTCCTACCTCTCAGTCTCCTTTGTCGTTGAGAGTGCGGGTGTGTGCCACAGTGCCTGGCATTTCAAATTGTGAATTTGTTAATGTCTTGTTTTCTGAATTTTATTCTTACAGAAGCCTGATTTTATTTCATAGACACAGTCTTTTCTCTCATTTCTTTGAGGGTATTAAACATGTTTACACTTTTTTTAGTACTCAATCTTTCCTTAATTTTCTTTTTTAAAATTTATATATGTCAGTGGAATGCATTACAATTCTTATTATACATATAGAGCACGATTTTTCATATCTCTGGTTGTATACAAAGTATATTCACACCAATTTGTGTCTTCATGCCTGTACTTTGGATAATACTGATCATCACATTCCACCATCATTAATTACCCCATGCCCACTCCCTTCCCCTCCAACCCCTCTGCCCTATCTAGAGTTTGTCTATTCCTTACATGGTTCCTCTTCCTATCCCACTATAAATCAACCTCCTTATATCAAAGAAAATATTCGGCATTTGGTTTTTTGGGATTGGCTAACTTCACTTAGCATTATCTTCTCTAACTCCATCCGTTTATCTGCAAATGCCATGATTTTATTCTCTTTTATTGCTGAGTAATATTCCTTTGTGTATATATATATCACATTTTTTTATCTATTCTTCTATTGAAGGGCATCTAGGTTGGTTCCACAGTTTAGCTATTGTGAATTGTGCTGCTATAAACATTGATGTGGCTGTGTCCCTGTAGTATGTTGTTTTTAAGTCCTTTGGGTATAGACAGAGGAGAGGGACAGCTGGGTCAAATGGTGGTTCCATTCCGAATTTTCCAAGAAATCTCCATACTGCTTTCATATTGGCTGCACCAATTTGCAGTTCCACCAGCAGTGTTTACACTTTTTTAAAACTTTCTTTTTAAATGCATTGTCTGTCTTTATTTTCAATTTTCTTTTCTTTTTTTTTAGTATTTATTTTTCTGGTGGGTCTTCTATGGTAGAAACCACCTTGGCTTCCCTATTGTATCTAAGAAAGAAGCTCTAATAACTGGAAGTTCTGGGTATGTATACAGGACAATAAAGTGACAAGTAGTTTTCCTTGTGAAGTACTAAGACGTCAGTGCCTATGGGCATATTCTCTCAGTAGTCTTTATTTCCCCAGGGAGAATTTCTCTAATGTTGTCTTGGTTGGCTGCAAACTTTCTTATCAGGATTATGGGAATCAAAGGAAAAGGGGATTGGAGGTGAAGGGTAGGGGTGGGGAGGTTCCAGCTTTTTTTTCCAAATTCTCCTATTTTCTGTACATTGTTTCTTCTTCACCTTGCAAATTTCTTTGGAAAATGTAAATCTCCACTCTTTTACTTGAATTGAGAGTTGTATTCCCCTTAGTGTGAGTTGCAATAGGAATGTGGAACCTTGCACTCACAGAACCTGAATCTACATGATGTACTACAAACCACCTGCTCTTTACTCCAGAGGGAGATGCCGTCTCTGTCCTCCAAGGCTTTTTCCAACAAAATATCCTTGAAATAATCATCGGAACAAAGGTGGTTAGTGCCTCTCTTCCAAAACATATAGCTAGGTAAGAGACCCAAGGAGAATTGTCACAATCAGTTCAAATATGTATAATAAAAGCTAAAAGGGAAGGAAGACATGCTGCGTGTGGCTGTGGGTGGGGGTAAATATTGGTATCTACAGTATAATGTCGAAGCATTGAACATCACTAAAAGAAGAAAAGCTCTATAACTTTTATAAAAGAGACTTAACCTTCAAGAGAGCTATTTGACTCACTTGCTGTAAAAGGAAAAGTATATTCTCAGTTTCAAAAAAAATGGAAAACTCTGTCTCCCACATTTGAGTTATTAAAAACTGAAAAACCTTTATCTATCATGGATAGATTAGAGATAAGCAATGAGTATAAAGATAAATTCTTATGTGTTTCGATGGAAATGTATAGATTCTTCAAATTTTGTGCAAATACGAAGTCAATGGAAATAAATGGTTGGGATCTCTTTTGCAGTTGGCAGGAAAAGGCAGGCGAGTTTCCATGATAAAAGGCAGAATTATGCATCAGAAAAAGAAGACATAGAGTGTCCTTAAAGTGTTCTGCATTATTAATGAAAAAGAAAGTGGGGTTTGAAGTTAACATACTAAGTCTAAACAATTTTTTTTAAGGATACGCTTTAATGAGGGAGCCGCAAAAACAATAGTGAGATCTCTCATGCAAATCCTTGGTCAAATTCACGCTGTGTACATAAATTCCTCTTTGCTACAAGAGCAGGTTCAAAGCAGAGCTGGGGGAATGTTCTAGTGAGAGTGGCAAAGGCTCCCATGTGCAAGTAGCCTGATAAGAAGAGATTGTGAAGTCTGCAGAGGCAGGAGCAGAGAAGGGATGTGATTCACTTCAATAAAATCATGCATGGGATGAACAGAACAAATATAGGCTCACTCAACTCACAGCACACACAATTCCAGGAAGTACAGGATGACATTCTATTCAATCAAATTCATTGTTTGTATTTTGGAAAATCCCACACGCTGAAGCACTTTTCAACTCCAAGGTCACAACTAGGTCTCTCTTTTTCACAGCAGGTCGAAAGGACTGAGACTTTGTGGAGTTGTTAACAAGCCCCACAGCCACAGACCCATTCAGAATCACTCTTTATCCCCTAAACAAGACATGGTCTTCCCTAGTGATGACGATGACGATCATGGCCAGCATATTTTGATACGTTACTATGGGTCAGTCACTTTGCTCCATGATTGCTACATTTTGATCCTGAAACATTCTTGTGAGGTAAATACTAATGTTAATAATCTTAGAGACGAAGAAAGTATATTACAGAGTGGTTTGAAGCTTGTTCAAAGTGAAGTAAAAATCAGTTGTGGGTCTTTTGCTCCAAAGCCTCCATATTTGACCCCTGAGCTGAAGTTATTCTCTTCCGGATTAATCTGGATCTGATAAATTCTAGACCCTCTAAGCTGATGACCTTGGAGGCACATGCATCCCTTATTTACCTTTCTCTTATTGTATTAGATAATACCTTCTTTATAGTGTTCTCTGACCTCAAGACCTAGTTAAGTACCCCTCATTTTTCTTTTATGCTGTGGTAATTGTAGTTTTTATTCAGTTTTTACTTTGTTTATGCACTGGTTTGCCTTTATTTGTCATTGTTACTGTTGTTTGTTCTTGTCTTTCTTTCTGATACTGGAGATTGAGCCTGGTACTGAGGTTTGAACATATTGTGGTGGATACTCTGCCACCGAGCCACATTCCCAGTCCAGATAAGAGGAACACACCTTATGCCATCCATGACCCAGCCCAGCTTGAACCTTGATGGAAACTTCTATTTAAAGATCAGGAGAGTGTACCTTTCTCCCCACATCCTCACCAGCATTTATTATTGCTTGTATTCTTGATAATTGCCATTCTGACTGCAGTGAGATGGAAATCTTAGAGTAGTTTTGGTTGGCATTTTTCTTATGCAAGAGATGTTGAGAATTTTTTTCCACATATTTGTTGATCAATTGTATTTCTTCTTCTGTGAAATGTCTGTTCAGTTCCTTAGCCCATTTATTGATTGGGTTATTTGGTTTTTTTTTTTTTAGTTTTTTTAGCTTTTGAGTGATATATATATATATATATATATATATATATATATATATATATACTGGAGATCAATGCTCTATCTAAGTTGCATGTGGTAAAGATTTTCTCTTATTCTGTAAGCTCTTTCTTCATGTTGATTACTTCCTTTGCTGAGAAGAAGCTTTTTAATTTGAGTCCATCCCATTTATTGATTCTTGATTTTACGTCTTGTGCTTTAAGAGTCTTCTTAAAGAAATCAGTTTCTAAGTGAAGATTTGGGCCTATTTTTTTCTTCTATTATGCGCTGGGTCTCTGTTCTAGTACCTAAGTCTTCAATCCACTTTGAGTTGAGTTTTGTATTGGGTGAGAGAGATTTAATTTTATTTTGCTATAGTTTTCCCAGCAACATTTGTTGAAGAGGCTATCTCTTCTCCAATTAATGTTTTGGCACCTCTGTTTAGTATGAAATAACTGTATTTATGTAGGTTTGTCTCTGTATCTTCTATTCTGTATGTGTCTGTTTTGGTGCCAGTATCATGCCTTGTTGGTTACTATGGCTCTCTAGTATAGTTAGTTGTAGGTCTGGTATTGTGATGCCTCCTGCTTCACTCTTCTTGATAGATTGCTTTGGCTGTTCTGGGTCTCTTGTTTTTCCAAATAAACCTCACAATTGCTTTTTCTAGTTCTATGAAGAATGCCATTAGGATTTTAATGGGAATTGCATTGAATCTGTATAATGCTTTTGGTAGTATGGCCATTTTGACAATGTTAATTCTGCTTATACAAGAGCACAGGAGATCTTTCTATCTTCTACCTTAGAAGATAGAAACATCTTCAAATTCTTTCTTTAGTATTCTGTAATTTTCATTGTAGAGGTCTTTCACCTCTTTTGTTAGTTGATTCCCAAATATTTTAATGTTTTTGAGGCTATGGTATAGGAACACATTTAATTTCTGAGTATTGATTTTATATCATCAGTATGAATATTCCTCAGAAAACTTGAAATGGAACTACCATTTGACCCAGCTCTCCCACTCCTCGGTCTATACCCAAAGGACTTAAAAATCCACATACCACAGTGATGATGCCACATCAATGTTTATAGCAGCACAATTCACAATAACCAAACTATGGAACCAACCTAGATGCCCTTCAACCGATGAATGAATAAAGAAACTGTGGTATATATACACAATGAAATGTTACTCGCTTTAAAGAAAAATGAAATTATGGCATTTGCAAGTAAATGAATAGAGCTGAAGCATATCATTCTAAGTAAAATAAGCCAATCCCCAAAAAACCAAAGGCCAAATATATTCTCTGATATGTGGATGCTAATTCACAATATGGGGGTGGGGGCTAGGGAAAATAGATGTACTTGGAGTTAGACAGAGGGGAGCGAAGGGAGGGGAGGGGATATGGGAGTAGGAAGGCAAGTAGAATAAACTGGACATGATTACCCTATGTGCATTTATGATTGTACAACTGATGCGATTCTACATCATGTACAACTAGAAGAGTGATAAGTTGTATTCCATTTATGTATGATGTGTCAAAGTGCATTCTACTATCACATATAACTAATTAGAACAAATTAAAAAATAAAGATTAGGAGAGATAAAATCCCATGTCAACAACCTAGTCACAAGTAACCCAGCTTGGGGCGTGGTGGTGGTCTGAAACACCTCCTGGACATTCATCCTTATAGTAACAACAGAGAGAAATAATACAAAAGTTGTGGACACTACAACTATATGCAAATCTGGCATAGGTCACCCCCATACTGTTTCAGACCACATATTGCTGACAAGAATGGAGACTAACCACAGAGAATGTACCCCATATACTCTTTTATCTACAATACAGCTGCCTGAACTACCAGAGGGACCCCACTCTTGTAAGACCCACAGAGAAAGTTTGGAACACAACATATGCTGTGTCAAAACCCACTAATCATAGCCAAGGAAGCCATAGGGAAATTGCATTATAAAGTTAAATTGTGATTAAACTCCACATTACACCACAAATCAATATGCCAAGGCACAATGTCGAGAGAAGGCTATTCCCTAAGGAGACCTTCACATAAAAGTGGAAAATCTAACAACAGAAAATTTCAGCATAGAAACCCAAGAAATATGAAAAAACTAGGCAACATGACATCTCCAAAAGTTCATCATTCTCTAGTAATTGATTCCAAAGATACTGAAATGGATGAAATGCCAGACAAATAATTCAAAAGAATAATTTCAAAAATGATCAGCGAATTCGAAGAGGATACAAATAAACAGATGAATGAATTAAGGAAGGCAATGTAGAATAAAAGATCAGTTCAAAACAGATAAATATCCTGAAAAAAAGTAGATTTTTAAAAAATGAAAACCATAATTAGTCAAGTAAAAACCTCAGGTGAAAACCTCATCAGTAGATTAATCAAGCAGAAGAAAGAATATTAGGGGCTATAAACAAGGTTGATGAACTAACGCATTTAGTCAGTAATAAAGAAAATATAAGAGTGAGTAGAACATACAAGATGTGTGGGATACCATTAAAAGATCAAATGTATGTTTAACACAAGGGTAAAGAGCTAAAGGCTAAAGGCTAAAGACTTGGAAAACATAATCAGAGAAATATTAAAAGATTTGCCAATATTTGGAAAAATATGAACATCCAGGTATAGGAGGCTTTTATGAACCCAAATAGACATAACCGGAAGAAAACCTGTCCATGACACATTATAGTTACTGCCACAAGTATAGAATAAAGAAAGAAAAATACTAAAAACCATAAGAAAGAGACACCAAGTCACATGTAAAGGCAACTCCATCAGAAAACCAGTATATTTCTCAGCAGAAACTCTAAAGGCTCGGAGAGAATGAATGGGTGTATTTCAAGCCCTGAAAGAAAATAACTGCCAATGTAGATTATTATTTTATCCAGAAAAGTTATCATTTGGAATCAAAGAAGAAATAAAGAACTTTCCAGGTAAGCATAATAAGCTAACGTAATTCATGACCAATAAACAGAAGATAATTAATGGGATTCAACACTCAGAAGGGAATGCAAGATCAACACAGTGGAGAGAGGGTGGGAAAGAACAGATATCTCATTAGAAGAGTAGATTTAAAAATGACAATTGTGAAGGAATTAAAGATTATTAATTTATTTTTTATTCTAATTTGTTATAATGACAGCAGAATGCATTACAGTTCATATTACACATACAGAGCACAATTTTTCATATCTCTGGTTGTACACAAAGTATATTTACACCATTTGTGTCTTCATACATGAACTTAGGGTGGAATTAAACATTATTGATTCAGAAATCCACTAACCTTCTAAGGTACACAAGAGGGAAAGAAATGAACATTAATTATTTAAAACAATTAGAAGGAAAAAAACAAAAAAATGATGAGAACTAGTATAAGCATTTAAATAATAAACCTGAATATACGTGGTCTTAATTCTCTAATTAAAAGTGTATTCTGTGGCTCAAGAGGCTGAGGCAGGAAGACTGTGAGTTCAAAGCAAGCCTCAGCAAAAGGGAGGCGCTAAGCAACTAAGTGAGACCCTGTGTCTAAATAAAATACAAAAAATCAGTCTGGGAATGTGGATCAGTGGTTGAGTGCCCCTGAGTTCAATCTCCAGTAACCCCCTTCAAAAAAAGTGTATTTTACTGATGAAATTTTCATATTGAACCATTCTTGCATTCCAGAAACAAGTTCCACTAGGTCATGGTTTGCAATCCTTTGAATGTGGTACTAATTCAGTTTTATAGTACTTTATTGAGCATTTTTGTACCAATGCTGTCAAGGGACATTGTTCTATATCTTGCTTTTTGTAGTGTCTGTGTCTGTCTTTGCTATCAGAAATTCATACAAGGAATTTAGAAAAATCTCTCCTCTTCAAAAAAAAATTGTTTGGAATGTCTGTGAAGGATTGGTGTCAGTTCTTGAAATTTACCAGTCTAGTCTCAAGTATAGAGCTTTTCTTTGTTTGGAGGTCTTTGATTACTACTTCAGTATCCTTACTGTTATATAGGTGTATAAAGATTTGCTATTTATTCCTAATTTAGTTTTGCTAGGTTGTGTGTTTGAAGGAATTCATCCATTTCATCTGGATTACATACTGTGTTGGCATACGATTCTTCATAGTACCCGTCATCCTTTTTATTCCTGTAAAATCAGGAGTAATATCCCCAATTTCCTTTCTGATTTTAGTAATTTAAATCTTCCATCTGTTTTTCCAAGTCCACCTAAGTGTGTCAAACTTGTTAGTTGTTTTCAAAGAACCAAATTTTTGTTTCACTGGTTTTCTCTATTTTTTTTTTCTGTTGCATTCTTTTTCTTCTTCTAATCTTTACTATTGTCTTCCCTCTGTTAGTTTTGGGTTCAATTTGTTCTTCTTTTCTAGTTTCCGTAAGTGATAAAGTTAGGTTATTGGTTGATATCTTTTGTAATTATTTTTTAATGGAAATGTTGATAGGTATCAATTTCCCCTCAGCATTGTTATGTTGTTTTTTTCTTCCATTTTCCATTATCTCTAAGTATTTTCTAATTTTCACTGCTATTTCTCTTTTGATTCATTGGTTGTTTAAGAATGTGTTCTTTAATTTCCACAAAATGTGTGAATTTTCCAGTTTTACTTTGTTATTGATTTTTAACTTTATCCACTGTGTTCAGAAAAGATATGTTCTATGATATCTATCTTTTAAAATCTTTTGAGACCTAATTTGTGGGCTAATAGCATCTAACTCTAGAAAATGTCCCATTTCCACTTGATGAAAAAGATGTATGCTGTTGCTTTTGGGTAGAGTGTTCTGCATATGTCTCTTAGATTTAGTTGGCTTATTATGTTGTTCAAGTAATAATCTATTTCCTTACTTATCTTTTGTCAGGTTGTTTTATCCATTATTGAGAGTGGAGTATTAAAGTCTCTATTATTGTGGAAATGTCTATTTTGATATCTTCAGTTCTGCCAGTTTCTGATTATTTGGGAATAACTTAATTCTCCCCTTTCTTTGGAGAGATACCTTTGCTGCCTATAGAATTATAAGTTATCTGTTGTTGTTTTCCATTTATCACTGACTGTATTAATCCACTGCCTTCTGACCTCCAGTTTCTGATAAGAAATATGATGATAATCTTACTGAGGATAACTTATCTAATAGTCCCCCTTATCTGCAGGTGGTCCATTGCAAGATCCCCAGAAAACATCTGAAGTTGTAGGTCATACCAAACCCTCTATCGGCTATGTCTTCTCTAATATATGCATACATAAATTTAACTTTTCCCATTTTAACTAAGTATTATCACTCATTGCCTAGTAACTTTTGCACTTTGATATATGACAACAAGAGTAACATAGATTTCTTTTACCATCCTCACAATTTAATAAATAAAAGATTTTAGCAACTTCAGGTTCTTATTAAGTCCAAAACTTTTAATTTTTCACATACAGAAAGCACTTTTTAGCTTTTTTAAAAAAATATATTCTAATGGCCAGAATCACTGCTTTTGTGCTTTAAGACAATTACTAAATGAACACAGGCTGTGATATGCTTCAGTTGATCTGGCAGTGGAGATGGATGCTAAATGACTGCTATGGTTTGGATACAGTTTGAGTGTATCTTCCAAAGGTCCATGGACTGGAAGCTTGGTCTCCAGTGTGGCAAAATGTTGAGACAGAAACTTTAAGAGGTGGAGCCAGGGGCACAGTCCTCAGAAGGGATCAATGCTGGTCTCACTGAACAAGTTAATTCTTGGGAGAGTTGTTATAAAGCAAGGTCACTATATATGCTTGGCCTCTCCTAAATATGGCCAGTTCCCTTCCTATTCCTCTGCTATGTTGTGATGTAATCAAGAGAGCACTCACCAGAGGATGAACAGATAGGTCCACCCAATCATAGACATTCACTGTCCAAAACTGTGAGATAAATAAACCTCTTTTATTTATAAAGTATCCAACCTCAGGTATTCTGTAATAGCAACACAAAATGGACTAAAATTGTGACTAACATATGGGTAGTATATCTAGCATAGATGTACTGGATAAAGAGATGGTTTATGTCCCAGGTGAGAAGGAACAGGATGGTATAAGATTTTATCACACTACTCAGAACAGCATGCAATTTAAAACATCTGAATTATTTTTTGAATCTTCCATTTGAGAAATTTAGACCAGCCAGGCATGGTGGCACATGCCTATTATAATTCTGGCAACTTGAAAGGTTGAGGTAGAAGATCACAAGTTTGAGGCTAGCAAACTAGCTCAGTGTGAAAGCACCCAGGTCTAATAACAAAAGAAAAAAAAAAGATTTTTCAGACAATCCTTGACTGCTGTCATGGTTCAGGTATGAGGCATTACCCAAAAGCTTATGTGCAAAATGATGCAAGAATGTTCAGAGGTGAAATGATTAGATTAAGATCAACAGGATGGTGACTGTAGGTGGGTAGGGTGTGGATGAAGGAGGTGGGTCAACGAGGGCATACCCGAAACTGTTTTTAAGAGAAGACTACAAGAAAGTACATTTTTCCTGGCTGCTTGCAATATTTTCTGTGTTTGTCTTTTGAAACTTTGATGATATTGTGTCTTCATGTGCGTATCTTTGAGTTCACTTTACTAGAAACTTGTTGAACTTCCTGATGTGTATACTCATATCTTTAATAAAGTTTGGGAAAAATTCAGTCATTATTACTAAAATATTCTCTTGACCTTTTCTCTATTTCTTCTCCTTCTGGAGCTCTCACAATGCGTATGTTGGTCTACTTGATGGTGTTCCATGCTCCTTTAGGTTTTGTTCACCTTTCTTAACCTTTTTCATTCTATTCTTCAGACTCAGTAGTTTTCTCTTCAAGTTTGCAGATTCCTCTGCCTGCTCGTATCTGGCTTTGAATATCTCCAATGAATTTTTCCTTTCAGTTATTTTACTTTTTAGCTCCAAGATTTCTTTTTACTTTTTTCTCTCTTTTCATTAATATTTCATGTTTTCTTGGCTTTTTTGTGCATTCACGTTTTTTTTTTTGAAGGGGGAGGCTTCTTTAAGTTCATTGTCTTAATGTCTTACTCTGAAAAATCTGCTATTCTATCCCTTTCAAGGACAATGAATTTATTTATTTTTTTCCCTTGGATTGGAACGTACGATTCCATTTCTTTGTATGCCTTTGATTTGATTCACTGAACATGGATCTAACTATCATAACTCTGGAAATCAGATTCTCTTCCTTTCCCAGTTTTCTGCTTTTTGTCATCTTTATCTATTTATTTAATTATTTGTATATTGTAGGTTCTATGCCAAAGTTCAGACCTTAAAATTAAGGTTTTCTCAGGTGTTTTCTGAGTCTGCATCTTTCCTTGGGAAAGCATGGTAATTTTCTAATTTTCCTTGTATATGCAGCTGCTTTTCAATACTCAAGTCTTCAATGTCTGGGTTTCCAAAAAAAGAGGGAAAAATATCAATAAAAGGGGTAAAGGAGTGTTGTCCCTTTAAATCCTCTGAAAACCATGTCAGCTGGAAGATGGGGCCCTTGCAGCCACAGGAGAGGGAGGAGGCAATAATGGCTGTTCACTTCTTCGTCTGCATGTGTATGAGCACAAGCAGCAATAAGCCATCAGAGCACAGAACCTTCGTATATGGAGGGCAGGGTCACCCCGGCTTCTGAAAGCTATGTGCGATTTCTCCCAGGAACATGTGCGTAGCTGTCTTCTGGTGGCTGTCAGAGAGGAATGGCTAGCTCCTACTGTGCTGATATTGATGGGAATCAACTGCAGTTTACAGTCATGGCTTCCCCTGAAAGTTGCAAGCCTTCAATAGACTCTAGGGTTCCAGAGAGATCACATCAGGCAGATTCCGTTGTTTAGATGGAGAGACAGGTTCTGGCGCTGCTGAATCTTCCACCTTCACCTCACTCTGTCTCTGCTAATGCATTTTTAATTTGTAAAATATCCTCCCACTTCTCAGAACTTGGCTTTTATATAGCACTCCACTTTTATTTCACAGATATTATCTTGACATCCTTCTGAAAATATGAAATGTGTATCTTTTGACACTTTAATATACACCCTGCACTATATCTGATTCTTCTGTGTTTCTTTTCCCTTTGTTATTTTTTATTATATTGATATTTCTTTTTATGTTAGTGACTTCGAATTTTTGGTGATCCCTGTAACTTGAATCATAGCTAAGAGTGACTCTCCATCAAGTTCTTTAGAAGCTGTGTGTGTGTGTGTGTGTGTGCATACACACGTGTGTGGCTGGGGGTGTAGAGTGTGGGCTTTTTTTTTTTTTTACTAGAGTGATAAATCTTGGTAATATGATAAAGCTAGTTTTATTAGGATTATCTTGCTTTTTTCCCAAAATAGGGCACTAAACTGTCCAGTCTTGTAAGTCTTTTCTCTCAAAATGCCAAGTTCCATAGGGGAGAATTCTTCATTCTCTGATTGAGAGCTCTAAGTGTTATTGGGAGTTTAACTGATACCCTTTTATTCCTCCCATCTTTTAAAGTAGTTATTGACTTTAATCAATCTAACAACATTAATAATGAATAAACAAGTTATATGGATTTACAATAATACTTGAATATACATTTTCAAATGCAATTAGTTATTCTATCTGTGTCTCAATTAGCTTTGTCTTTGTATGTTGAAATTTTATCAATTTAAATACGCATTGTATTTACCAGTGTAAGAGTAAAGTTCAAGAATAATTTAATATAATTGTTAGATGTGTTAACTTTTTGGACAAATTTAAGAATTTTAAGTAGTTAAATAGGAAATAAATTAATATTTCATATTAATATTAAATAATAAGAGTATGTTGGCTATTGGATAGGTTTGGGGAAAAAATCTTTGTAAAGCATTTAGAAATTAAAATTTTTTTTCAAGTACTGTGTTATTTTGATTTCTTAATTTCATTTAAGCAATGAACCCTCACAACTTTTATAGATGAATTTACAATCTGATTTTAATTTTACTTCCCAAATCATACAGGACAATATCCAGTGTGAATTCTTTTTAATCTACATGTAATAAAGAATATGAAGCAAAGAAGAAAATGCTGAGGAATAATGAAATATTTCCCCCAAGATATTTTGTTTCTCCACCAAGCTCCGTTTCTCAGTTGAAAAATGAGCATCTACCTAACAATGCAAACGTGTGTTTTAGTGACTGCTGGAATGATTTAGAAGCTGAAAATAATGTCTAAATGTCCCTCTTCTAAAATGTCCACTGTTTCAGCATGATGAGTTTAATAATAAAACTCCAATTTTCTAAAATAACATTTTAAATTTTATTGTAGTATCCCAGAAATAAAGTCGTTTGATACCGGGCTTCGGCATTGACTTCAGTTGAAAACAGATTTTTAACTCCCAACCATTGAGTGATTAGTCAAAATGTATAGTAGATGTGTCTCTATTCATAGAAAACAAAAACAAAAGAAAAAACTTTTAAATAAAATGAAATAGAAGAAAACAGAACAGACTTGAGTGAAAAACATGAGAATGTACTGCACAAGTTAACTCCTGTCCTGTGACTGTTGTGCTTTGGTTTGTAGGTGTGTACACAGACACGGATGTATATGTATGCATCTGGTTGCTATAACATGCATTTTGTACTGGGGGCCATGAGTCATGGTAAAGAGTTTGAAATTCGCTGAAATACAAAGGTGAAAGTGCTTGATGTGGAGCAGGAAATCGGGCATTAACTACTGGGATTGCTAACAAAACAGAAATGAAAGGTTTGGGAAATAAATATTCTTTTGTGAGAGACCAAAAACATATGATTTACAGACTTAATGACAAAATGGAACAACAATTAGGACTAAAGAGTACACAAGAGGAAGGTAAGAGTTAAAAGAGATCAGTAAAATAATATAAAATGGCTAGAAAAATTCGGGGAGATAAGAGTGTGTGGATTATGATAGCTAATACTAATGATGATAGCAGTAATAATACATCATCATTCTGAATACTTCCTGCAGTTTCCACAGCTGTGCCTGCTGTGTTTATTGTAGTGGAGTTGATTCATACCACAGTTCAGTGGGGAGAACAGAGTGGGGATTGGTAACCCCATTTTGCAGATAAGGGAAGATGAGTTTATGGGGAATATAGCTATTTTCTCACTCTAACAAGAATAAAGGATATTTATCCTTTTTTTTTTTCATTTCCAAAGGACTTTTGTGTTTGACAAGAAACTCTGGATATAGGTTTCACAGATAAAGAAACTGAGGCTCAGAGAAATTTAAAGATTTGTTGAAATATATATGGTGAATAAGAAGTAGAGTCCAAAATTAAATCTTTTTATTGCAGTGTTTATGTTATTTCTACTCACTTCTGCTAACTAAAAATTGCTACCTAACACATTAAGTAGCAATGTTTGCAGACCTAGACTTATTATCCAGAAGGTTGAAGGTATAGGGCAGCATTTTTAAGGCTACCGGAAAATAAAAATGAAATGTATTTTTTATTGAGTAAAAGTAAAAGCAACCATTGGAAAGTATAGGGTAACTCCTATTTGGGGTTCTCTTAGATTTCACCAGAAACTCCCCCAAATATGTAATTGAATCTATGTAAGAATAAACCTTAGTGAGTTATTTGAAAAATTTAAATATTTAGATGTAATATTAGCTTTTGAAATTAACATAAAGGAGGATCTGTCCTGTGAAAACACATCACCTGGTACAAGTGGGCGGAATAGTCCCTTCAGCTGACTCCAGGGTCCCATTCACTGCTCATTTCACACTGTCATCCAAAAGGATATCACGTGAGCCAAGTGTGGTATCACACGCCTGTAATCCCAGTGGCTCAGCCAGCTAAGGCAGGAAGATAGAGAGTTCAAAGCTAGATTCAGCAATTTAGCAAGGCCAGAAGCAAATCAGTGAGATCCCATCTCTAAATAAAATTTAAAAAGGACTGGGGATGTGGCTCAGTGCTTAAGTGCCCCTGGATTCAATTCCTGGTACATAAAAAGTATATATTATGTGAGATATTCACTATAATTATATGCATGACATGTGTTCACCAGTAAATTCTGTTCATTCTTCCAGGATCTCTGAAGGCCCAAAGATCTAAAACTGGTCTACGCTCTCTCTCCTCCCCCAGAAATAATTCCTTACATAGAGTATCACCAACAATATTTGCACATTCTCACAATATAAATGAAGATATGATCACTGTTGCTACCTCTTTAACCAGATTGCCAAGGGGTTTTAATCACATTCTAAAAATATTTCTTTTATATGATCCTGAAAACACAGATACCTGTTTTCCTATTTGGCCAACCTGGAACGTATAGGAAAAAGATCCAAACTTTATGCTGCTGAGTTTTATAGATGCTTGTCTGTGTAATCCACTTGATTTATGACATCTATGATGCAAAAGAACTAGAATTGTCCGTGAAAAAAAAAAAGTGACTTTAGTTAGCTTTTAAATCTGCATGTCTCCAAATGGATAAGGAGAAACTCTATGTCCCCCCTCCCCCCAAAAAGTGTTATATATTTAAAACTTTGCCCCTGCCTTAGATCAGTCTCCCCTCGTTAATTCTATCTGCAGCTCTGATTTCATTCAGTCTCTGGCTGTCCAGACAGCCATCCACTCCCCAATGCCAGTGAGCTCTCTATCCTTGTTCATGTGAGCTGCAGGTTTGTTTGGGCTTTGGAGAGCTGCCTTTGTTCTCAAGTGTCTGAATTTCTAATGCCTTTGTTCTCTCCTCCTCTCAACAAACCACTGCTTCATGGTCTCCAGAATCTTAACTCTAGTAACTGTGGGCACTGCCCCACTTTTCCTGTCTAGAGAATCTTGCAAGACGCTATTTGAAATGGATCCATCCTGTCAGGAGAGTGTTCGGCCAATAGCCCTACACAGAGCATCCTTGACCTCTTTATTTCTCAGGGTGTAGACCACAGGGTTCAGGAGCGGGGTGATGACAGTGTAGGTCACAGAGATCAGCTGGTCCTCATCCCTGGTGTTCTCTGACTTGGGCTTGAGGTAGGCGATGGAGGCACAGCCATAGTGGACGATGACCACTGTAAGGTGGGAGGCACAGGTGGCGAAGGCCTTCTTCCTGCCCTCAGCAGAGGCAATCTTGAGTATGGCAGAGATGATGAGGATGTAGGAAATGAAAACCAAGCCCATAGGAATCAGGATCACCAGCACACTGATGACCAAAGTCAGGATCTCATTGACAGTGGTGTCGATGCAGGAGAGCTTCATCACGGGTCGGATGTCACAGAAGAAGTGGGCCACCTTGGTGGCACAGAAGGGCAGTCGGAACACAGCTGACACCTGTGTCATTGCTACAATTAGGCCAATGCTGCAGGCCCCCCACACCAACTGGAAGCACACCCTCTTGCTCATGATAATCGTGTATCTCAGGGGGTTGCAGATGGCCACATAGCGGTCATACCCCATGGCTGTGAGCAGGAAGCAGTTGTTAATGGCCAAAGTGACGAAAAAGAACATTTGAGAGGCACAGCCAGCCAGGGAGATGGGCTGACCGGCACCTGTGAGGTCACAGAGCATCTTTGGTATAATGACAAGTGTGTACACTGTCTCCGAAGCCGACAGCATACTGAGGAAGAAGTACATGGGGGAGTGGAGATGACGATCCAGGCTGATTATGGTCACGATGATGACATTGCCTGCCAGGGTTAATATGTACAGTGCAAGGAATATGACAAAGAGTGTGAGCTGGTGTTCACGGAAGCTGGAGAACCCTTGAAAAATAAACTCACTCACCAAAGTGCGATTCTCTCTCTTCATTGAGTCCTGTATGGTACCTAAGAAAGAGAAAAATAATATAAAGATCCTGGGTGGGTGGTCTCTGTCAATAGTAGGCTGAGTAAACTCCATGGTTAATTCAACACAGGTTTCTGCTTATTTATATTCACATTCTTACTTATTTCTTTGGGGAGTGGAGACTGGAGACTTGTTATCTTTTTTTTTTTTTCTCAGTAAGACAAAAGTACGTGGCCCTCAGAGGCAACTGTTATAAACTCATTTCCTTCTTCTCTCATGTGCTAGGTTATCTTGGGCAAGGACTGAGCATCTCTAAGACCAGTTTCCTCATCTTTACGTGGATGTAGTGATGGTACCATCATAGAATTGTTGATAGAAGAATTTTATGCTGTTAAGTATACCTACATTTGAACTTAAAGATGGAATACATTCAAGTTCACAGGTGTCATCCTAAATTCCGGGCTCTGTAGGAACACACTAATTCTTGAATTTCTAGGGTTTGGGTAGAGTTTTTTCTACTCTGACAGAGAAACTGCTTTTGCATTCCAATCTTTTGACTGCTCTTCTCAACTCTGTCCTACATTCCTCTTCCCTAGATACCACTCAGTTTTCAAAGCCAAAGCTAAGTGTTCTTTAATTTTTTTTCTCCTTACCCCTCTCCTCTCTCTCAGATCTACATGTCTGTGCACATTCAGGTAGCATAGAACTGTCTTCTGACTTTTTAGCATTATAAGCACCTGACAGTATCTTCACAGTTATAAAACGTATTCATGGACATTATTTAATTTTGTTAACACCCAAATGTTAATAAACAAGGAAGATAAGGATTAATTTTTCTTCAGACACAGGAACTGAAGTCATCTCTGTTTAGGGAATTGCCCATGGACACATTGGTGTCAAAGAACTAAACCAAGATGAGAACTCATGTCTCCTGATCCCTTGTGATTGTTCCTCCCACTCCACAAAAACTACAGTGTAAATACAAAATTTTCCCCAGTACAGCTAGACAGGGCTGTGTATTTCCAATCCTATGGCCACAGAGTGGCCACTACAATGTAGGACACAAACATTACACATCATTGCTCCATCACACAAACTACCCATCATGAAGCAAAAATGCTGGAGCATCACAGTGAATTTTTTTTCCAAAGAACAGAAGGCAAAAATGTTTTTAACCTCTATCTCATTTTTCCTGATGCTGTGCCTATGACAGCAACAAATGATGAAATAATTGGGTTACATTTTTAACATTGGAATTATAACATTGTAACCAAAGGAAAGCATACCATTATTAACATAATTGGAAAAGATAGTGCAACTTTTCCAGTAGCCTTTACCCTGTTTCTAACCAGCATACAATTATATCATTGGTTAGTTGTCAAAAACCCAAATTCAGTAATAGGATGGAGTTGCTTCAAAAGTGCATTTTGCCAGAAGTAAGGCAAATAAATCACATTACAAAGTGGTTTACTATTGGGTAGATTTCAAAGGTAAGCTTATTTTGCACTTTCAAAATTATATTTATCTATTTTCAGAAATACATCACTTTCCATAAACAAAATCTACAAAAAAGGTATTTACAAGGAATCAGCAGCATACAGTTGTGCTTCAACACCGCAGAGCAATTCAGAGGAAATTAGATGGGGTTGCAAAAAATAAATTTTATGTTAGACGCCAGACACCATTTCTTGATAGGAAAAGTTGTTTGACCCTGATGTGTGGTTAGTATCTGTAAACATGCTTTATGAAGCTTTATAAACTTTCTCTGTGAACTATGAATTGTCTGACGACAAGAATATAGACAAGGGAGCAAAGCTTGTATGTAGCAGAGTTGCATTGTTTATTACCATATCAGTTGAGATACTCTTTAATCCTGGGAAGCCATGAATTATTGGGATTAACAGGAGATCTTGGTAAGTAACAAATAAAGAAAAAAAGAAGAACAAATATTCACATACACCAGTATCCTTTCTAGCTTAATATAATTTGACCCTTTCATAACAACAAAAGTCATACATGTATTTTATTCCTCACATGGAACCCCCTGTTAACCACTGACATCTTTCTCCGTATCTCACGTACTTCTTTCCCTGGGAATCTGTGAGTCAGCAGAAAAATAGAGGTAGAGGTCAGAGAGGTGGCCCATGGATCGTAAATATTCACAAACCCGGGTGGTGAAGAAAAGTCAGCTGAATGTGTTCATTCCACTTCCAAAAGGATGGGGGTGGAAGGAAAGATACAGGGGGCTCTCTGTTCACTACATATACTCTCTCTGGTTGTCAGAAGAGCTTTTGACACCCAAGAAAGGCTCTCTGAGGATCAGTTTCCAGGGTCTCTAGGTGCTATTCACTGTGCACCTACCAAGTCACCCTGGGACTAGGAAGCCAACAGCCTGTGTCAGGGGACCTTGTTACATGAGGGGCACATTCACCAGATTACATGGGTTTGTGCTCTGGGAGTCTTGAGGCAGTTTCACTGTAAGTAGGAACAGCAGTGGCTTAGTCGTCGGGTTTTATTTTTTAAATAAATATTCTATTTTTATACCGTGGAGCCTTGGAAAACCATGGTTACAAAGCCCAAGTGAGCTCCAGCTAAGAATCACTGTTGTGGATTCCAGGAAACCATGCCACAACTCTCCCTGCTCTGTGCTAGAAGCTCTTTTGTTTCGTTAGTTGGTTCCTTTCTCCTTTAATTAAATAGTCAATTCTGGCTTTTTCCTTTCTTACTTTTTTTCTTTTTTTTTTTTGTCCTGTAGCAATCAGAAGTGGGAGATTCATGCAAGTTCAAGGCTACCCTTAACAACTAAAGGAGGTTTTTTACAAAATGAAAAAGGGCTGGGGATGGGGCTCAGTAGTTACGTGCCCCTGCAATAAATTCCCTAGTACCAAAACAAAACAAAACAAAAAAGGTAGGAGATCCCAACTCAAAAGGCAATAGTAACTTCAGAAGGCACTGAATATCCAGACTGAGCCAGGACTTCATGCTCAGGACCCTCAGGCAAATGATTATAAACACAATGGTCTTCAGGAGATCAGTTTTTTCTTCCTCAATATAGGTTTCCAATTTTATTCCAATTTTCCTTTTATACCTATCTCCTCACTAGATCCTGCCAGTTCTCCTCCAAGTTAATTCTCTCACACTTGGCCAAAAAAAAAAAAAAAAAAAAAAGAAAAATCAAGCACCTGAATTCATATCATGATAAACTTGAAAAATGTCCCTGGGGCTCTTCCTTTTTTTTTTGTATTCCCTATTCTTCTTTCTCTACAGAATTTGTAGTGACTGTTAAGTTTAGAAAATTATAAAAGGAAAAATGTTTATGGCAAAAATAAAAATGTTAATAACATTTGCTCTTATCTCTATATGTTTCAGAGGCATAAGAAAATAAAATACTAGCCAAACTGGAGTTTCTTTAGAACACTCAAATATTTTAATTAAATTATCATTGACAGAGTTAATATCCCAATTTCTTGTGGTTCACAGCTCAGGAATATCTTCATGTGCACTATAACCTGCAGTGTTTGGGGGGTGGAAGTATGATTGACAGTTCCCTATTCATGTACCACTTTGTTGATTAAATATTAAGGTTTTCAGCTGACCATGGTGGCATATACCTGTAATCCTAGCAATGCAAAAGGCTAAGGTAGGGGATTTTAAGTTTGAGGCCAGCCTCAGCAATTTAGTGCAGTCCTAAGCAACTTAGCAAGACTTTGTCTCTCCTGGCACAGTGCCTATAATCCCAGCGGTTTGGGAGGCTGAGGCAGGAGGATCACGAGTTCAAAGCCAACCTTAATAACTTAGCAATCCCCTAAGCAATTCAGTGAGACCCTGTCTCTAATTAAAATACAAAATAGGTCTGGGGACATGCCTCAGTGGTTAAGTGCTCCTAAGTTCAATCCTCAGTACCAAAAAAAAAAAAGACTATCTCAAAGATCTCAAAGTAACAAAACAGGTTGGGGATATGGCTCAGCACTTTTTCCTAAGGAGCCTGTCCTTTCCCACTGATCTACAATTGTATATCAGTTTGAACACTTTCTATTCTATGTCACTGGTTAATTTAACTCCCTGTACCAAAATCACACTGCCTTAATGGCCATGATTTTATAATGAATCTTAATTAGCAAGGAGACAAACTTTCCTTACTTTGTTTATTTATTTATTTTTGTACTAGGGATTGAACCCACGGGCATCCTATCACTGAACTACATCCCCAGTCCTTTTTATTTTATTATTATTATTATTATTATTTTTCTTTTGAGACAGAGTCTCACCAAGTTACCAAGCAAAACTGGCTGAGAACTTGCAAGCCTTCTGCCACAGCCTACTGGAGTGCTCAGATTACAGGTATGTGCTACCAAACCCAGTTTTACCTTGTTTTATTTTATAGTAGTTGAAAGTTCACTTTTTTACTAATTTTAGAAAAAAAATTAAAATCTTTAAATTAAAATCTCACTTGGGATAAATTGATAAGGGCTCTCAATTTATTTAAATCTTAATATTTTATACATTAAAAAGATACTGTACCATGATCAAGTGGGTTTCATCCCAGGGATGCAAGTTTGGTTCAACATGTATACATCAACAAATATAATTCGTCACATAAATAGAATTAAGGACAAGCATCAGATGACCATCTCAATTGATGTAGAAAAGGCCATTGACAAAATCGAACACTCATTCATTTAAAAAATTCTGGAGAAAATAGGGATAAAACCCTCAACATTATAAAGTCGATATATGACAAACCCAAAGCTAATATCATAATAAATGGAGAAAAACTGAAAATAGTTCCTCTAAAATCAGAAACAAGTCAAAGATGTCCTCTCTCACCACTCCTATTCAACATAGTTTTTTAAAACTCTAGACAGGAAATTAAAGGAATACAAATAGGAGAAGATGTCAAATTAGCTATTTATGAATGACATAATCCCATGTCTGGAAGACCCAAAAGATTTCACTAGGAGACTTCCAGACCTAATAAACAAATTCAGCAATGTAGCAAGATAAAAGCTGAACATTTGTTATGGTTTAGATGTGAAGTGAACCCAAAAAGCTCACGTGTGAGACAATGTAAGAAAGTTTAGAGATAAAATGATTGGGTTATGACAGCCTAAACCCAATCAGTGCATTAATCCATTGTTAGGAATTAACTAAATGGTAACTCTAGGCAGGTAGGGTGTGGCTAGAGGAAGTGGACCCTGGGGTTGTGCCTTTGGGGTATAGATTTTGTTCTCTTGAGTAGAACTCCCCTTCTTTCTACTTTAGGTGCCATGTCCCCAGCTGCTTTCCAGTGCTACACATTCTGGGCACGATGCCTTGCCTCAAGCCCTGAGGAATGGCCAGTTGTCTAGGTACTGAGACCTCTGTAATCATGAGCCCCCAAGTAAACTTTTCTTCCTTTAAAATTGTTCTTGTCATGTCTTTTGTTCACATCAGTGAAAACGCTGATTAAGACAACATTGATGTATCAAAACAGTTTTCCTGTACTCCAATAATGAATCTGCTGAGAAAGAACTTAAGAAAATTATCCCAGTCACAATAATCTTCAAAAGAAGAGAGAAAGGGGGAGAAAGAGAGACTTGGGAATAAATCTAACCAAGAAAAGGATGGATCTCTACAATGAAAACTACAGAACACAGAGGGAAGAAGTTGAAGAAGATGTGAGAAGATGGAAAGACCTCCCATGTTCTTGGATAGGTAGATTTAATATTGTCAAAATGGCCAAATACCAAAAGTGTTATATAGATCCAATATATCAAAATGCCAGTGACATTCTTCACAGAACTAGAAAACTACTAACATTCATTTGAAATAACAAAAGACCCAAAATAGCCAAAGCAATGCTGAGCAAAAAGGGCAATGCTGATGGCATTACAATCCCTAATCTCAAATTATAACATAGAGCTATAATAACCAAAACAGCATGGTGTTGGCATCAAAAGAGATGTGAAGAGTAACAGAACAGAAGACACAGAGGCAAACCCACATAGTTACAGTCATCTGATACTTGACAAAAATGCCTTGGAGAGAAGATAGCATTTTTGACAAACGGTGCTAAAAAAACTACATATCCATATATAGATATATACGTATAGATAGATATTAAAGAATGAAACTAGATTCCTATTTCTCACCCTGCACAAAAGTCAGCTCGATGTGGATTAAAGACCTAGGATTTAGAACAGATAGTTTGCAATTGCTAGAAGAAAAGATAAACTCAACACTCCAACATATTGGCCCAGGCACTGACTTCCTTAACAAGACTCCAAAAGCACAAAAAATAAAATCAAGAATCAATAAATGGTATGGCATAAAATTCAAAAGCCTCTGCACAGGAAAAGAAACAAGAGCATGAATAGAGCCTACAAAATGGGAGAAAATTGTTGCTAGCTACTCTTTCAACATGGGATTAATATCCAGAATGTACAAAGAACTCAAAAACTTAACATACACACTAAAAAACAAACTGACAAATAATCCGATCATTAAATGAGCAAACTAACTGAACAGCCATTTCTCAAAAAAAGAGATGCAAATGGCCAACAAATAAATTTTAAAATGTTCCATATTCCTAACAATTAGGGAAATGCAATCTCACTCTGATTATAATGGTAATCATCAAGAATACAAATAATAATAAATGCGGGTGAGGATATGGGGGAAAAGGCACACTTATGCACTTTTGGTGGGACTATAAATTAGTAAAACTAGTTTAGAAAGAAGTATGGAGATTCCTTACAAGACTAGGACTAGAACAACAATATGATCCGGCTAGCTCAATCCTTGGTCTTTATGCAAAAGAACTGAAATCTGTATCACTATAGAGATCAATGAAATAACAAAAGACCCAAAATAGCCAGGCACATCAATGTTTATAGAAGCACAATTCATAAGAGTCAAGTTATGGAACCAGCCTCTGTGGCTGTCAATAAATGAATGGATTAAGAAAATGTGATGTATAAACACAAATGAAGTTTTACTCAGTCACAATGAGAAATGTGAGAAATAAAATTATGGCATTTGCTGGTAGATGGATGGAATTGGAGAGCATCCATCATGCTAAATGAAATAAGCCAGACTCAAAAAGTCACAGTTCAACTGTTTTCTCTCATATGCAGAAGCTAGAGCAAAGCGAGGGGAAGAAAATGGGTGGGCAAAGATCCCATGAACATAGAGGGAAGATCATGGAGTTGAGGGAGGAGATGGGAAAAGGAAAGAAATGCAGAATGAAATTGAAAAAAATTAAGCTATCTATGTATATGAATATACCATAGTGGATTCCACCTTTATGTATATCTATGAAGCTCAATTTAAAAAAAAAAAAAAACAATTCATAAATGGAAGGAAGCCCTGTAGAGTAGAGGAAGGAGAATAGGGTGAGAGAGATTTCCTTTGTATATACGTAATTTGTAGGATGAGATAGTGAGATTGATATTCCATTCATCATCAAACTTTTACCCTCTAGTTTTGGGACTCTTTGATAACTTTCAGTCTTTATCATTCCTCCAATAGGTTGGCATTCAGCTATAAAGAAGAGATGTTTAGATGCTAGTAGATTTAGTTAATGTCGATACTTATGAATATTATGTATGTTGATGCACAATTCACCACAGAATTGGGCAGCGGGCATTGCTTCCGTCTGTCTCCTACATTCTTTTGACATGGCTTCTTATGGTTTGAGCATTTGTTTATATTCCATACCAACAAGAATTCCAGGTTCCTCTTGTACTTTTCCTGTCCTGGCCCTAGACTCAGCCGTTTTTCCAAGAAGTTCTAGCACCTTTTAGCAGAGATGGTATTTAGAAAGCAAGATCTGGGTGTCAGGTTCCCTCATTGCTATTGTGGTATAATTACTTGTAGGCTCTTTCGGTGAAAACAAAGACAAAACAAACTAAGTTACTAACCCCGGCTATTTAAAAAGACAACTCACTAAACAGAATTTAGAAATATTCCATGCATACGTCTGTATGGGTAACTACTCGGGCGTGCGTGTTCGCCCTCGTATTCTGTAATTCACATTGCACTCTCTATACTGTTATCCTACTTGCTTTTCCACATAACAGTACTTTCTGGATGGATTCACAAATCAGTACATGAAAATTTATCATATTAGTGCGTGTGATAGAACTTAATTTATCTGGCCTACCTAAGTTTCAATGACTGTTCAGGATGTTTGTAGTTTGGCATTTATTAGTAGTAAAGAGAATCATCGTTCATATATAATTGTGCTCTTCTGGGAGCATGTGTCTATAGGATACATTCTTGAAAGTAAAATTCATTGGTCAGCCATTCATTCATTTGAAAACATAATAGTTACTGCCAAACTGAAACCAAAATAGAATGTATCCTTTAAATACTCTCCGACACTGTTTGATGCTTCCCCATCCTACTTCCATCAATCTCAAGCATCACTACCTCTTTAAAAACCTGACGAACTGATAGGTAAAAATGGTGTGTTATTTTTCTTTGAAATTTTATTCCTTTAATTATGAATGAAGCTGTATATCTTTTTATATGCTTATTCGCCTTTGTACATCATTTGCTGTGAATGTCCATTTACATATCTTGCTCATTTTTAAAACTATTATTTTGTTCTTTCTCATAATAAGAATTCTATGATAAGAAAATATGCCTATTATTATACATGTTGCAGATATTTTTTAATGTTTATCATTTTTACTGGTTTGTGGATTTGATATTTTGTCTGTATTATATTTATGCATTTATCTCTTGATATCAGACTTTATTGCTTTTGCATTTTGATTAATGCTTGAAAGGACCTTCCTAACTCCAAGATTATTTTTTAAAAGCACCCATGGTGTCTTCTATACTTCTTATGCCTCTACATTTGATTCATCTGAAATTTAATTTTTATAAGAAATGAAATGGGTTATCCTTAAAACGAACCAGAATATGACTTTTTAAATCCCAATAATTAGCTCACTGTCTCAACACCATGTTCAGAATAGTAAGAATATCTTATAATGCTAATACATTATTCTACCATATGCTAGATTTCTGCCACATTATTCTGCTGTGGAAGAATGGCTTCTCATTGTATTCATAGAAATTTAGGGAAATTCACCATCTTAAGTCTTTACAAAATGGAAGATTTCTATCCAAAGTTAATGTTTGAAAGAAATGCTTACCTTCTTTTATATGTTCTAACATTGCCTTTATTTTTTATGTAAATTCATACCTTTATTTTTTTAGTATTTTGCCTAGTATACTAATTTACATCCCTTGTTTTTAACTTACCTTTTGTTTCAGATTGTGATTAAGTGCTATAAAACCCATAAAACTATGTCTTCTAATGGAGACTACCAATAAATGGAGGTGGTCAGGAAAGGAATCTCTAAGGATTACTTCTCTTTTCAGTTGAAGCTTAAATGATAAACAACGAATGGGAGTGAGTGAATGAATGAGAATCTGGAAATCTCTCTCAATGGAAGGATTAACAAACATGAAGATGCTACATTGGCATAAACCTGGTAAGCTGACCGGGAGCGGGTGAGTTATCAGAGATGAGTTCAGTTTTAACGGCTTGAATGGTGAGAACTAGTAGGTCTCTACAAGCCATTGTGAGGAAATCAGGCTTTATTCCAAGTACAAGGAGAATCCACTAGACAGTATTAATTAGGGGAGAGGCTTGATTTGACTTCATATTTAAGAGATAACTTTGTGATGTAAAGCATTGATTGGAAAAGAACAAAAGTAAACATTCGGAGTAGAGAAGAAGAAAGTTATTTCATGACAAGGAGTCTTAGCAGAAATGGTAGGAAATGAGTCATTTCACAATACATTTTGTGAGCTGACAACACTTTGTCAAGAGGTACCAGTCTAGATGCACACCACCCCCCCCCCCCCCCCCCCCGCCAATATTCATTCTCTCTCTTCTTTTAGTAGTTTGGGAAAAAAGATAAGAGGTTCTAACTTTCTTCAGTGGAACAATAAGCTGATACTGGCTTTGAGATCTTGATGCTCCCTTTTTCTAACAATACTGCTTTAACCAGGAAGCACCTATTGTTCCATGATCACTTGGGCGTCCCCTGCTCCTTTTTATAATCTGCCATCCTTGTGATATAATCCATCCACTTATGCAGAACCTAAGTTGGAGATTAATGAGATTTGGGGGAATTTTTCACACGTTGACACTTTTTTGAAGATTATGCTCATATAACCTTATTTTGCTTTATACTCTGGTGCTAGTGGTGCTTACATCATTTGGTTCCCTTTTTGCTTAATTACGCATTGATAGGTTCAAGGGTGGAGAAGGGAGTGAGAAAACCCATTTGAGCAAGTGGATTTCTGAGAGAGTGTCATTAACTAGATCGAGGAATATCCCTCACCCAGGACGCTCCTTTGCTGGAATTCTCCTCCTTTACCAGAAACAGCTGTGCAATGGGGTGGGACTGGCAAGAGAGACCTCACCAACAAACCCTGCTCTAGAGGCCTATTTACCCCATGGAACTGACGCTTCTCTCCCCTGTCCAGAGACACTGGGCCATGGTGGGGGTGGGAAACTAGCTCAAATGCTGGACCCTGGTAAGTCGCATCATCCTCTAGAGGCAGAGGGCATATGATCCTAATGAGCACCTGGCCAAGAAGCACCTTTGTCCCTTGAAGCTGAGACTCGCCTCCAGTCAGCACCCCAGCAATCTATTTATCCCCTGAGGCAGTACCAGCAGGGGACACTGGGAGTCCCAACAGCACCAGAAAAACAAAGCAGACCAAAACCACAGCGAAAGTGCTGCGAAAATCAAACAGTTACTGGAGCCACGGCTCACAAAAGTAGGCCAGGAAAACCGGGTGAAACACTGCTAAAATAAAAGACTTAAATAGAATCCAGTCTTCTAACAGATTGACAAAAAGTCCAGGACACAAATTATAAACCAAGAACAAGACAACAGGGAGACCTTTAAACCCATGAAAACCCAGCAATACACTTTTTAAAAAATCCACAGGTCAGTGTGCATGTACACATGCGGAACGAATTCCATCGTTGTCTACAACTATAATGCGCCATAAAAAAAATGTGGAAAAAATCCATGGGTTCAGAACAAAATCTCAAAAAATTAAAAAATACATAGGAAAGAATTGAAAATGAACATACAATATATATATATATATTATAATATATAAATACACCTAAAATCATGCTAAAAGAAATTCATATCACTGAGTGAGTATACTATTAGTAAATATCTCAAATCAGTAATCTAAGCTCCTACCTTTAGAAATTAGGAATACAGTAGAAAAATAAATCCAAGCAAGCAAAAAGAGAAAAATAATAAAGATCAGAGTAAAACTCAAAGAAACTAAAAAAAAAAATAAGAAAATATAGAAAAAGTCAATGTAATGAAGCAAGTTCTTCCCAAAAGCTCAATAAAATCGATAAGTCTAATAAGACTGACAATAATAAAAAGAGAAAAATCATCAGAAATGAAATTGGAAATACCCTACAGATTAGGTAGTTATTAAAAAGATAATATGGAAATAACATGACAACTTTATGCTTGTAAATTCAACAACTTGAAAAAAATGAACTAATGTTAAAAGAATTCAAACCACCAAAACTCAACCAGATAAACTGAATAACTGTGTACTTATTAGATAGATGATCAGAGTAGTCCTATAACTGTTTAAAAATCTAATTTATAATTTAAAAGCTCCTGAAAAAGAAATATCTAAGGCCAGATAGTTTCACCGAATATTTAAGGAAGAAATAACAAGTTTAAAATCTCTTCTAGAAAATATAAGAAAAGAGAAAACCTATTGACACTTTAAGAAGCCAGTATTACACTGATATTCAAAATAGACAAAGGTAGATCAAACAAATTATAGACCCATATCTCTCTTGACTTAGATGAAAAAATCTTCAACAAAATATCTACAAAAAGTATTACAAATGCAACAATGTATAAAAAGAGTTATATACCTTGAGCAAATTGTTTTTTATGGAAATGCAAAGCTTAATAAATATTTAAAATAAAATAAGAATATTCACCCTATGAACAGGTTAAATGAGACAATATAATTACATAACTGTCATTGGGAAAATATTTGACAAAAACCAATACCCATTTATAACAATAGCTCATCTAGTTAAGATTATATATTAATTAACTGTTTGATAAAAATCATATCCCCAAAGCCTATAGATAGCAACGTACATGTTTAATATAGTACTAAAAATTCCAGACACTTAGATAAGGCAATCAAAGGCAATAAAAGGCACAAATTAGGGGAAAAAACTGTGCCTGTTTGCAGATACCTTCAAATTTTTTCCATGTAGGTAATCATATTATCTGCAAATAGAGACAAATTCCTAGAATAAATGAATTAAGCAAGGTCATAACTACAGTAACAAGATAAGAAATCAATTGCATTTCCATTTATTAACAATGAACATGAGAAAACTGAAATTAAAACAGTATTATATAAGATTCTGCTAAAGAAAATAAAACCTTAGGTGTACACTTAACAAAATGTGTCCAATGTTTATGTGCTGAAAATTATAAAATGCTGGTGAAAAAATAAAAGCCCTAAGGAGAACAAATAATATATTAATGAACTGGAAGATGCAAAATAATAAAGGTGTCAATTATTTTCAAATTGATTCGTAGCTTTAATGCGATTCCTATCCAAATTCTAGCGAATGTTTTTAAAAGACATAGATAAGCTTATTCTAAAATTTCTAGAAAAACATAGATCTTAGAATAACTAAAATAGTTTTGACAAAGAAGAATAAAGAAAAGTAAAGTAAGAGGAATTTCTTCACTTATACCTTACTACATAGCTATATTACTTAAGACAGAGTAGAACTGATGAAACAATAGACATCTAGATCACTGGAACAAAATAGAAAACCCAGAAATGGATCCACACACACACACACACACAAATGCTCAAGTGACACTTGACAAAGGTGCAATCAGATTAATGAAGTATGACAATCTTTTTTTTTAATTCCACATTTTTAATTGGGGCATTATAGTTGTATGTACTGACTGGATTTGATGTTACATATTCATACATGCACACAATATACAATGCAATAATATAATTTGGCCAATATCATTCCCAAGAACTTTCTCCCTTTGATTTTCATGAGATCCACCTCCATCTTTCTTTTCTTTTTCCTCTGTACTTTCTGAGTATGACAGAGAACATATGACCCTTGACCTCCTGAGTTTGGCTTATTTCACTGAATATAATGTTCTCGAGTTCCAACCGTTTTCCTGCAAATGACATAATTTCATTTTTCTTTATGGCTGAATAAAACTCCATTGTGTATCTATACCACATTTTCTTGATCCATTCAAAGGATGACAAACTGTATAAAATACTGGCCTAAAGCAACTGAACTTCTACAAGAGAAAAATAAAATCTTGACCTAAAACTCACACTTTACACAAGCTAATTGAAAATAGATCGTAGACTTAAATGTAAAAAAACATAATGTTTAAAATTTCCCAGAAGGATACAAAAATTCTTGATACAAAAGGAGACTGAAACCAATAGAAGGAGACTCAAAACTCATTTAGATGTCAATTTTCCGTGAATTAATTTATAAATGCAATGGGATTTCGATAAACTACCACTGGAATCTGGTTTGCCTGCAGGTATGAACTGTGTTGCAAAAGGGAGCAAATTAGACAAGTTGCTTCTAAAAATTATATGAAAAATGTTAACAATAACAACAACAAATCCAAAAATATCCTGAAGAGGAATAATGACAGACAACTAACTCTATTAGATGATGAAACATTAAAAATTATGATAATTAATGTTCTTGACACGTGGAATAGATATTTAAATGTGACAGAATAGATACTCTATGAATAGATCAAAATTCCCAGGAGAATATCACATATGATATTACCAGCATTTTAATTTGAAGTGGAAACAAATATTTTTTTTAAAAATCACAGAAGAAAAAAAATGCCATCTTCAGAAAAGGGTTGAGTTCTGAGAAATACTCATATTTTGAGGCAAATAGGGTCAACCAACAATGAAAACTTAACTGAGATAAATCTACATTTAAAAATGTAAAAGTGCTGAGCATGGTGGATCACACCTGTGATCCCAGCTACTTGGGAGGCAGGAAGATTGTAAGTTGAGGCCAGCCTCTGCAACTTGGGAATACCCCGTCTCAAAATAAACAAATAAAAAAGGGTTGGGAACTAGTTCAGAGGTAAAGCCCTCTAGTGTTCAATCCCCAGTACCACACACACACACACACACACACACACACACACACACAAATTAAAAGCTCTAGAAGAGTGTTTTAAATTGTTTGAATACAAAGAAAATATTTCATAGATAGAAGGAGGGGACAAATGAAATCTCTAAGTTTGCTAATGTACTTACAATGTCCACTTTATAGAAGAGCTGGGAACCAATGGCCAGTTTACCTTAAATGTTCCTGTTTTTTATTTGGGTTTCTAAACTAAGCCCTTGGGGAAAATGAAGATATTCCGATTGTACAGATTCAGGGGCACAAGACCTAAAAATCAGTTACCCTTTCAAGAGGCACAGGAATTAATTTGCCTGTACATATGGAGTGAGACCAGTGTGCAGAGGGAGCTTATAGAACTAGTCCAAGGAAGGCACTTTAGGGAGGCCTCTGGGCACCTTTTAACCAGGACTTTTGCTTCCTTCTTCAATCTTTAAGCAACATAGGATTCTCCTTCTACCCAATGGCTCTACTGGCCATTCTGAGGAGCTGAGCCAGTGAGTGCAAGAGAGGAAAAGCACCTGTCCCAGGAGGAGGGAAACCTTTACCTTTCATGTAGGATGGAGATGCTGGTGACAGATGTGACATCTAATTGAGGGAGGTCAGAACTCCATCCTGATGGGCACTTCCTCATTACTGGGGTGCTGTACTTTTAAAAATGGAATTTTCTATCTGGGGAAATGAATTTATGACAGAGAGTTTTTTTTTTTCTTGAAGGTCTCAAATAACAAGTCAATGTTTTCTGAATTTCCACAAAAACATATTCTACAAAGAAAAATTGTGGATAGTAATCCAACATTCCCCCTTTTTAAAAAATTATTATTATCGTTCCACAGTGTCCCAGGGGACATTCATTTGCCCCAGAGGAAGGATAGATTCAAAAGAATCCAGAATTTTTTAAAAGCCAATTGAATTTCAAAAAGACCTTTTTTAAAAGAGAAATAATAACTGAAACATTTGTATTGAAAGCTGAAATAGTTTTTTTAAGGTGAGTGAACTTTTCTAGAGAGGAAAGCCTCTTCTCATTTACAAAGAATGATTTTGAATATCAAAAGCCTCAGTGCTAACTGTAATCTATATATGAAATGTATAATGTAAACTATAGAGTTGGGAAGAATTGAAGTTTTCCTGCCAAAATAAAACAACGGCTTTCAGACCTTGGAGGAGACAGCCTCATAGTTGGTTGGATATCGTGGAGGGCCCACTCTCGATCCCACCCTGATGTGGGGAAGAAGGAAAAGGACTTGATAAAAGCAGAGGGGGTGTGAGGCCTAGTGGATCCGAAGTACATGAGTGAAGCCACCCGGTGTGAGGTTCAGTGAAATCACATGGAATCTTGTGACATGATAAGACCAAGTGTGTCACTGAATGCCCAGGTGCCTTGAGAAGTAGCTGACAGAGTACCAGTGGACCCAAGGGGTCTGACGGTCACCAGGAAGATGTAAAGTTCAAGGACCACACTGATCAAAGTACATGGAAATGCCAGAGTCCTCTTGATAGATGGCATTAAGGGTGGCCATTGGTGGTCATGTAGCTCCACAGGATCCAACACGGGGAGGCAGGAATTACTATGAACCAATTTCTTCTACATCCCGAGTAAGAAAACAAGATGGCGTGACAGAACTGGCTTCATTCCAAGATTAGTGGGGAAAAGTAGAAGGAAGGAGAGGAGTAGAACCTTTGTGTTAGTGTTTTTACTCGTGATCTGACTTATTAACCATTAATTGACTGAGTTTACATAAAGAAGTCCAGATGACTTTTTCTCTATCAAGTGAATTAGGAACTCAGAATTACCGTAGTAGACAAAATGGTGAAACTTTCTTAGATTTTATGCATCTGCATACACAGCCTATAAAATTAATAATTAGCTTTTGCATTTTATTTGCTATTTCTATTTTGAAAATATTTTATGAAGAGAATATATATACTCATATTTCTTGTGCAACTTTTTATAAATTTCTGATTTTTATCAATATTTAAAACTGGTAATCACCATAGTTTTTACTTACCATCTATTTGGTCTTACAAATTGAACCTGAAATTTACCCTCATTCTTTTTTCTTTATTTTTCTTTGGAGCTGAGGAACAGTAAGTAATCTCCTATTATTCCATTTCTAACTAAGTTGATTTAATTTTGGGAGGTTTTCATGTCAAAATCCCTCACTATTTACTTTGTTCAGTTTTTTAGGAGTCATGAAATTATGGAATTTTTTAGAAAGGTGTGTTACATTGACTCTTTCATATTTCCATTTAATTCTCTTCCTTTGCCTTTATGGCTTGGCTTAAGGGAAGGAGAGGATCTAATCTGAAGAACTTTTTCTGAATCATTTTTCCTCCGCTCAGCGGTGACCTTGTCCTTCTGCCTTCCGTTTCTCTTACTCTCCTATCATTAAAAGGTACAATTTGGATGTTTGTCATTTTTCCTTCTTTTTAGCCAATTTCATAGCGTCTTTCAGCAGTGTTCTCCCTGACAGTTTCTCCTTCCTTCCTGGACCTGTTGATCTTGTCCATGAGGAAGGCATTTTTTTTTTTTAAATCCAGACTCACAAGACCTTCTTCTTCATATTGCGTCTCTTCAGCTAGAAGCCCCAAAGAATCAGACCAAGTCACTTGAGCTTTGGCCAGCATCCCGTGACTGTCATATGCTGATTATAAGTCCTCTCCATCAACTTCCCTCCCCTCCCTACCCCCATCCCCTGGTTCCCCTTCATTTGAGTTCCACAGCTGGCTGATAGAAATGTACAGTGGGTTGCTGGGAAATAGATTCTCTCTAGAAAGTTTTTAGCTTGTTCCAAACACATTTCTTAAAAGCTATCTGTATTTTTTTTTCGTTGCTTATCTTATTAAAACACAAGGCAATTAGATTTCTACCCATATCCTTCCGAATAATCACTTGTTCAAGCATCAAATTACTGTTAAAAGTAGCTCTGTTGTATAGTATTTTTAATGTGGCTTATATTTCAGCAAAATGGACTGGTCCCACTGGGGTGGGGTGGTACATGCTTGTAATCCCAGGTGCTGAGCAACTCAGTGAGACCCTGTCTCTAAATAAAATATAAAATAGGGCTGGGGATGTGGATCAGTAGTCAAGTGCCCCTGAGTTCAATCCCCAGTACCAAAAAAAAAAAAAAAAATCCTTTTAAATTTAAGCTTGAAAAGAACATTGGATCATACTTTGACCTTGTAATTATCTTCTGGAGTAGGGCCAATGGCTATCTGAGAACAGATTTGCCCAGTGACCTGTGTTTTTATTATGTTAACAAAGAAGTTGAGGAAGTGAGAATTATTAGAAGGTAATTCTCAGCTTCACTTTCACCCGGTCACTGGTGGGATGTTTGAGACGTCACTAATCACAGGAAACCCTGGCTCTGTAGCAGTACCTATAAGACTCCCTCTGGAAAACATCCCTGATTATATGGAAAGGGATGATCATCTCAGGAAAGGGATTTCCTGCCCACCACCCTGCGCAGAGCATCCTGGACTTCTTTGTTCCGCAGACTGTACACAACTGGGTTTAGTAAAGGGGTGATGACAGTGTAGGTCACCGACACCAGCTGGTCCTGATCCCTGGTGTTCTCTGACTTGGGCTTGAAGTAAGCGATGGAGGCACAGCCGTAGTGGACGATGACCACCGTCAGGTGCGAGGCACACGTGGCGAAGGCCTTCTTCCTGCCCTCAGCCGAGGCCATCTTGAGAATGGTGGAAATAATGAGAACGTAGGAGACGAACAGGAAGGTGGCAGGGGCTGTGATGGCCAGAAGGCTGATGATTAAGGTCAGTATATCGTTGATGACTGGGGTAGCACAGGCCAGGTCCAAGACAGGCCGGACATCACAGAAGAAATGCTCAATCAGTGAGCTGCAGAAGGGCAGTCTGAAAATGGCCACCGTCTGAACCAGGGAAAGCAAGAAGCCTGTGGTGCAGACCGAAGATGCCAGCGTGGCACAGACCCTCCAGTGCATGACGATGGGGTAGCGAAGTGGGTTGCAGATGGCCACGTAGCGATCGTACCCCATGACTGCCAGCAGCAGACAGTTGGTGATGGCAAAACCAAGGAAGAAGAAGAGCTGAGCTGCACAGCCCTCCAGAGAGATGGGCTGGTTCGGGCCCACCAGGCTGGAAAGCATGCGTGGGATGATGACCAGGGAGTAGAAGGTCTCCGAAGTGGAGAGGACACTTAAGAAGAAGTACATGGGGGTGTGGAGGTGGTGGTCCATACGGATCATGGTCACAATGATGACATTGCCAGCCAGAGTCAGCATGTAGAGGGCAAAAAAGACCACAAAGAGGGTGAGCTGGTGTTCTTGGAAACTGGAAAAACCTTGGAAAAGAAACTCTTTTACCTCTGTGCGGTTGGCTCTCCTCATTGAGGATATCAGGTCTGAAACATAAAGAGAAAGTCAGTACCAGTTGTTAACATCAGAGGCTGCCCTGACCTCAGGTACATGCACAGAGCAAAGATGCAATATAGCAAATACCCATTTCAAACCTGGATGGATCACTGGGAGTGCTGGCACCTGCCTGTAATCCCAGCGGCTTGGGAGGCTGAGGCAGGAGGATCGCAAGTTCAAAGCCAGCCTCAGCAAAAAGCAAGATGCTAAGCGACTCAGAGATCCTGTCTCTAGATAAAATACAAAAAGGGCTGGGGTAGTGGCTCAGTGGTCAAGTGCCCCTGAGTTCAATCCCCAGTAACCCCCTCCCCAAAACAAAACAAAACTGGAGGGATCAAGTTCCTTCCTCAGGAACATGGCAGACCAGACTCTTGGACTGGAAATAAAGATACACAAAATTTGAGCAACATTATTTAAAAGTTAGATATACAACATTCTTTTCAAGTCCACCTGGGTCTTTTAAAAACATGATCACTTATGGCCCATGAAGTTGGTCTCAATAATTTCTTAAAACTAGATACTCTTAAAAGGTAACCACCTCCTTAGACCATAATGTGATTAAGTTAGAAATGTCAAAACACATGGTAACTTGGGAAGGTGTAAATGTTTGGTAACCTATTGTCAAAAGAGGGACTTAAATTGGTAATCGGTAAATATCTCAAACTAATAAAAGATCACATACCAAATCATACACAATGCATCTTGAACATTATTACAGGTAAATTTTTAGTTTAAAATGCTTGCTTGTTGGAAAAGACAAGGCTTAAAATTAATAAGTTGAGCATCCATCCTAGATGTTATTAAAACAAGACCATAAAGAAAGTAGAAGAAAAAATAATAATGAGAAAAACAGATGTTAATTAGTGTAAACAACGATAAAATAGAAATTGGAAAAGAAACTCTTTTACCTCTGTGCAGTTACCTACAAAAGGTAAAAATTTATGAACTTAAGTTTAACTACAAGCGAAATTGACCAAAAAAAAAAAACAAAAACCCCAGAAGCTATAAACTATATTATGAGTTAATAAAAGGATAAAATCACAGAAATTTTAGAAAAAAAGATGAAAAATACTGTTAAAAACAACTTTATCTCAATATAATTTTTTTGTAATGAAATAGACATATTTATAGAAAAATATTCCCTACCAATATTTAATCAAGAATTAGAAAACCTGAAAATCCCTTTAAGTATTTAAAGAAATAAAAGACTGTTGTTTAAAACTAGAAATAAACCTCTGGGCCAAGACAATTTTACCAAAATTGTTATGAAACATTCAAGAGTAAACTAATTCCAATATTACACAAACTATTTTAGGTAAAAGAAAAATTATTCTCCACTTCATTTTATGAAGCTAGAATTATCTTGATATCAAACTTTGACCAATCCCATTCACAAATAACAGATGTTAAATTCTTGAACAAAATATTTTCGAATCAAATCTAGCAATGTATAAAAAAGGCACAAGACAGGTTTTATTTCAGAATGGAAGATTGTTTAAAATTAAAACAGCCCAGTTATATATTTATTCAAATAAACCATTTAAAGAAAAAAAGCCATATGATTATTTCAAAAGCTGTTCAAAAAAGCTTTTTAAAAATTCAATGTCTACTTTAAGAAGAACGGTTGGAAAATGGAGAATAAAAGATTCTCTTTAAGCTCATAAAGCTGGTATACAGCAATTCTACAGCTAACATCATACTGAATGGTAAGATATTGAAGGATTCTGTTTAAGATTAAGGACAAGATAAGGGTTAATGCTTCATCCACTTCACTTCAATCTTGTATTGAATATTCTAGCCAGCCCAGTATGGCAAGAGACAGAAAAAATGTATATATAAGAAAAGAGAAGGAAAAAAATAAAACTGACGTTCTTTAAAGATAGTATTCATAGAAAATTCAAAAGAAACTATTGGTAAATTATCAGAATTATTAAGAGTTTAGCAACCCTTTAGCACAAAACTTATACATAAAAATCCATTGCATATATGTACTTCAACAAACATAGCAAATTAAAGGAATTATCACTTGTAATAGCTTCAAATTACAAAGTTGCCATTACGAAATCATAATGAAGATCACTAAAAAAGACTGAAATAAATTATTATGTTTCTGAATTTGAAGATAATAGTTTGAAGATTTCAGTGAATCCAAAATTGATCTGTGATTCAATGCACTTTGATCAGAATCCCAAATGGGTTGTTTTTTGATTATTTGTTTGTTAGATTGATGGTGCTAAAATTTAGGAGGAGGTTCTATGTTTCAGGAATGCTGAAACCCTCTTTAAAAGAAGAGAAACAAAAGGAGAGAATTTGCCTTTCAAATGCCATTACTTATTATAAGGCTACATTAAAAGGCTACAGTAATTCAGAAAGTGTGGTATCAGCATAGGAAGAAGCAATCACACCACTGAAAGAAAATAGAGTTCTGGAAAATAATGAATATATATTGCTTATGAAGTGGGGTGGAGAACAGGTTCGATTTTTTTTCTCTCTCTCTCTCTCCTTTGAGGCTATCCTCAATACTATCTTTCCTTATCTATGTCCTTCTCATCTTGGTTCTGTTGGATTCATTTTTTGATAGCCCTTGTCATATTCAATTGAAATTATTTGTTAGCTGACTTTGTTTGTTTGATGGTAGAGCTCACACTCACAGTGCTGCATCCCCAGAGCCCAGCCCAATTTTTGCCTGTTAGCCTTTTGATAAGTGGGTGTTAAAGGAATCCATGAATGAAGTCCTTCTAGTCTAAAAGAGGAGACCCATACCTCTGCCAGATACCCTCAGAAACACTTGGGCACACAGATACCAGGACAAAGAACTTAAGTGAGAATCTAGACTTCAAAGATGCCAGGCAGTGAGAAGTAGAGGATGTGGTTTCTTTTTTTAGGGACATTGCGGGCATATGGAGCATATGAAGCACCCAAGGAAAAGAGAGGAAAACTGTCATACAGATAAACAGGAAAGGATAAAATCTACAGAGCTCCTTAAGTTGCAGAGGATGAGAGGCTGCTAGGGAAAACAGACATAAAAGGACAGTCCAGGAAAAGATGTATAGATGAACTCAATGTCCTCATGCCATTATCATTAAGAAGGGATATACGTGACTTATCTTGAGTTCGTTTCTAATCCTCCATCTGAGTCTTAGTATAACAGCTCCTTTTCCAGGAAAGACAATAGAATGTTATGTGAATTTTTTTTTTTTTGCAAATAACAGCTTCCTTTATTCTTCAAAGTAACAATTCATATACCACTCAAAATAACTATGGTGGAAACGTGAAGAAACAATTTCATAAAGGATTAAAGAGTAGTCTAATATCACACATATAGTTCATGACAGATCTAACTTAGAAAACCACTTATCTTGACCCTAAACCTGAGTCCTTTTCATTGAAAAATCTCAATACTGGAAGAAGAAATTCTTTCTATTTCAGCTGAGGTCCTCATCGATGTAACACCAATACAAGGAGGTGAATAAAGGCTGGAATTTAGGAAGACATTAAAAAAACAGAAGAGTTCATCTGGTGGAAAGGAAGGGTGGGGCTCAGGAAAGAATGGTGGTTTCTCTGTTTGTTTGCTTGCTTGCTTTTTGTGTGTGTCTGTGTATGAGGAAGTTATGATCCTGATGCTCTATGTTACATTTCTGAAAAAAAGGTCAGGACAAGTCACCTAGCTAGGCTTATAAAATAAATAAGGTAAAGTCAAAATAGCCTATAGACATCAAAAACTGATGGAACCCCGTGACGTTAGCCCTAAGACTCAAAAGGCTGAGGTTTTTAGAAAACAAAATGCAGATACTAACATTTGGTTAAAGTATACTATATTCTATCCTCTTTAGACAGGCTACATAATTTAAAGTTAAGTAATTGCTCTGCAAGGAAATAAAATACTCCTATTTTATGGATGGAGAACTTGAGACTCAGTAGGATAGGCTACCTGTCAGATTCACATTTCTATTAATTGGCAAGACCAGATGTGAAAGAGGTCTCTCTGACTACAAATCCTATGTATGCCTATTGAATCGAAATCCTACTGAATGAATATTCAGGCAAGGTGTTCAACTTAGAGGAGGAAAGAATAGCTGTATGAGCAATGCCCAGTTCTCAGCCTTGTTGACTCAAAAGATCCCAGGGATATCAGGAGTGGATGACAGTTCTGGGATTGTCAAGTCTGCCCTATTTACTGTCTTCCCCAAAACTTACAGCAGATCCTTCCTTTGTTTAAAAAGGAAAATGTGAGAATGTTATATTCTGCATTTTACTTTACAGGCATGAGATCTCAATCAGCCATTGTGCAAGGTGCAGGGAAAGTATGAAACTCGAATGTCGAGAATACCCTTAGAAAACCAGAAAGGGAAAAGGAAGAAAAATCAGAAAATTTTCAAGTAGCTCTCCTCCCCTTTGTTTCTACCGACAACCACTTACTTCTTGCGAACTTGGCAAAGGAAGTAAGAGAAATTCTCTTAGGAGCTGGTGCATCTGAACTTGAAAAGATAAAAAGAAGAACTGAGATGGACTCTCTCCAAGAGGCCCATGTGGGAGAAATTGAAAACCTCAAGCCTAGACGTTCAGCATTTCCTGAGTGTCAGAGGAAGCTCATAGTGGCTGATTCAAGGCTAGAACTTAGACTCTTCTGGCCTCAGCGTCTTCCTGCAGTGTTGAAACCCCGGGAAACCCTACATCCAGGCACTCTGTCTATTTACTCCCCAAAGAGGAGCAGATCCACTCTCTCTAGGACACCAAGGACCTCCCCTCAAGCATCAGTCCCAGGCACAGGAGTCACCAGAGAGTTTGAGGCTCTACCCTAGGGGCCTCATTAGAAATCTGGGCAATTAATAGAACAAAACTCTTTGCCTTTGGTGACTGATTTGTAGAAATATGTTTTGTTAAAAATCCAGAAGAAAAAAAGAATCCAGAAGAAACACACTAAATAAAAAATCATTTTCTATTTTTCTATGTCTGAGAATCAGTCCTTCATTTATTGAATCAACAAATGTTAAAGAACATCTTCTCATGTGCCAGGCAGTATGCTGAGTGTTGGGGATACAATCATGATGAATTCAGCCATGGTGTTTGCTCTCACAGATCGGAGAGGAGAGACACATACAGAGCTGTCGCTGATCCACTGTATCTTCATGCAAATTTGAAAAGGGAGCCTCTTCTGGATAGATTCAGCCCATGTACATGCCGCTTGCTAAACAGACAATGCATTTATGTAAAATGGCTTACCCTTCTATAACCAGATGGAGCTCTGTACCAAGATTTATGGCTTGTCAAGTAGGCTCTGGGCTGAATTTTGTTGACTATGCTCTCCTTGATTAGGTGTCCTTGTGCAGTGCACAGCCTACTCCACCAGGTATATTTCAAACAAATAATCTCACAAATACATTATTACAAGTAAAAATGAACACTACAAGGAAAAAGCCAGGGTGGTATGAGAGCAAATAACAGAAGAAAAGTTTTTCTATTAGTCTTTAAATATTTTTCTAAAGAATGATGTTTGAGCTGGAATGTTTAAGATAAATGTGGGTCAACCAGGTATAGTTAGGAAAGAAAATTTAAGGTAGAGAATAAAACAGGAGTGAAAGACTTAATGAACTACTGGTAACAACCCATTCCAAAAAGTGGAAGAAAGCCAAATTGTGCACAGAGAATTTGAGGGAGAGATCATGTAAGAAGGTGAAAAGAAACGAGGACTTTGTACAACTTCTAGCTTATTGTGAGGCTGATGTGGAGCCAACAAAGCTTTTAAGGAAGTGAATAGCTTGATCAGATGTGCATTTCAAAAGGTCTAATTGAACTGTGGAAAATGAATTGGAGGAGAGCAAGTTTGGAAGCAAAAAATCCAATTAAGGGGTTACATTATATTCCTGGTGGAAACATAATGGGAGCTGGAACTAGGATAGTAGATGCGGAGACAACTTTGGCTTGTTGGAACATAAAACCAATTCGTGATAGGCATCTTAGTGTACCTATCACGTCAAGAGACCTGTCCTTACTAGGATCATCAGTGACTCAAAAGTCAATCCTCAGAAAATGTTTATCTAAAGAAAAAAAGGCTGGCTTTTTGCAGAAACCTGAAGGTTTTCTGCATCATGATCTTATTGCAGCTTTTTGAATGCTGATTCAATTCAAGATAACAGAGAGTCATCATAGCTTTTCACTTTGTGGGCCAACTAGAGCCCTTGAATAAAGGAGTCACCATACCTCCACGAGAACAGACCCTTGAAAATGCCACAAACATATATTATACATGATATAATGATTTTATATCAATCATTATAAAAAGGAACTCTGAGTACACTCTACCATTAAGTCAACTGGATCTACTGGTTCATAAGCCTTTAATGGTGGAGATGTACTCAGAGGGACTTTACCACGGATCTCCTGGTTCATAAGCCTCTAATGGTAGAGGTGTTTACATGTATTCTGTATTAACTTCAGAGCCTTCTCTTGTTCTTGGTCTTGATTGGAACTGACAATATCACAGGTTACTCTGGAAATGGGCTGAAGTAGCCGATGTGTGTCTATCTCAAACAATACATTTGGAAATTGGGAAATAAACCAAGATGTGTTTGGGAATCCCCAGGCCCACTCTAACCTAAAATCAGGTCAAAATTCCATTTTTTATTTGACCTTTATGATCCTTCATTGTGAGCTGCGTTTGGTATCCAGGCATAAGTATCACTAATAATCCCAATGTGTGTGTGTGTGTATCCTTTATAATCAGTCACCCTCATGAATGTATGCAGATTACTTCAGGGAAGATTATTAAAAAATTACAATACTTATAAAACATCTTTACCTCAGTGTCAAGGAAGGCATCCTCAAGGGGATATGGCTATTCAAGGAAGTCTAACTGCCTTTAGTGTGGGAATTGGGTGAGGGGTCATAATTCTTTATTATGATAACTCAAGTTAGGATTATGTTTAACAACCTAGAAATTGTTAAAACATATTAATATTATTATAAATATCTATTTTCCTTCCTGTTTTAGTCTTAAGAATACCATGATCGATTAAAAACCACCAAAGACCTCTGCAAACAAATAATTCTAATTATCACTGCTAGCCATTTCATTAATCACACCTACTCTTGACATCTGAAAGATACATGATGCCATTTGGTTCTTGGTTCACTGGGATCTCATTCTCCCTATTGAAATCAGGGAGCCATTCAATGCAACATCTCACATATTCAACCACAATCTGTAGGGAACAGTCACTATTAACTTTACCACTGTTGAGTCCACATTCCAGTTAATCAACTAAGCAAACTATAAGAACTACTCTAATCTCCTTGAGCAGATACATTGAAATTGGAAGCTCTGGTTAAGTACACACATCAGTTCATGCTGCCCATCTGAACATTATGCCCAACAAAGTCAGAATCAATTACTATGCACATGGTCTGGGTCCCTAATGCTATGTATTGGGGATATTTTGGGATCTGATTCTAATTGTGGATTAGGAGGCAATGAAAGAGGGTGGAGCAGACATAACTTCTAGTAATGACAACAACAAGAAGTTAACAGCTTCCTTTTGCAAAAGAAAAACAACAGTAAAATTGAATTAGATTATCCTAAGCAGCTATTTAAGATACTGGAAGTTGACCGCAGGCAAATAACAAACTAAGAAACATTTATGCTCAAAAATTAGCTACAGCTTCAGGTTAGAAGCAAGAGTCTGCAGCCATCTTGTGTGGGGAAGCTCCCATCGTCCTCTTCATCCCCACAGTACAGCGGGTAGGACCTTTAGTTCTAACTGCTTGGTGTTGGCTGTACAAAAATACAGTTCTACTCTCCCAGGGGTCAGTCTATATTTTGGGTGGATGTGGACTGAAAACTGGCAGATTTGTTAGCTCAGTGTGACCAACATATTTAGGGATAAATGAGGGGAAAACCGCAGCTCTGCTAACTGATGTATGGTCTTGTTCTGGGCAAGGAGAAAATAAGTCATAAATTTAACTGGAAGATCCTGGAAAATAAGAGAGCCATCGATGGGCTGAAGTCACCCATCCTTGGATGCAGAGAAACAGTGAGTACACGAAGGAGACCTGTAATATGACTGCTAAAGGTGACAGCAAACGGAGACCTGAGAAATGGCTGGGACTTTGAATGCCATGACCTGCCACCTTCAAAAGAGGATGGCGAGTTTCAGGCTCTAGGTGTTTGGGCACAATCTCTGCCCAGACCATTGGCTAACTGCTAAACTAGGGAAAAGCCCTGGGAAGCCAGGCTAAAGAATGTCCATGATATCATTATCAACAACAATAATAATCTGAGAACACATAAGCATTCACATACAGCAGCTTCTGCTTTTAAGTTGAAGAAACTAAAAACAACAACAACAACATTCAAGAATATATAACAAAATCCAGAGTTGCTGCAGAATATTCCAGTTTTTAACCAAATACTTCATGTAAAGAAACAGAAAATTGTGCCCAAAGTACAGGGGAAAAAGCAATCAGTAGAAATCTGGTTCTGAATGGGCCCTTATATTGGATTTAGCAAACCGAGAAATGAAAATACATTTTATAAATATGTTCATAGAGTTAAGGAAAACTATGTTCAATGTATGTTTATATAAAACCTTAATTTGTATCCATTACTGTATATAAATTTATGTATATTTATATCATGTAAATATATACTTATATATTTGATATATTAACACTATATATAGTATATATTGATATACTTACATCATATATTAGATATCTTTATATTATATAGTCTTATGGATATATAAATATTACTTATTTATATTATGTGCAAATATAATCACTGTATATTTTAATTCTATAAGTATTTTTATCTATAGAGTATTAGTTATATTCATGTGTAGTATTAATTTATACTTCCTTATGATGTTCTTTTATGTTACTCTTAATATATTTTTATTTCCATTTCCACTAAGCATACATTTTCCTTCTACTTAACAATATCCTATTCATATTTCTCTTAATTCATGTCTGCTGGTGATACATTCTCTCTCTCTTTCTCTCTCTCTCTCTCTCTCTCTCTCTCTCTATTACACACACACACACACACTCACACACACACACACACACAAAGCCATTCTTACTCTGTTTTCCTTCTTAAAGATCATTTTCCCTGAGCATAGAACTCTAGTATGGCAGTTATTTCCTTTAAGCTCTTTGAAGATGTCATTCCATTGATTGCTGTTCTCCATGATTGCTATTAAAAGACAAACTAATGACCTTATTTTTATTCCATGGAAATAATGTATCTTTTTCCTCTATCTTTTCTTTTAAGACATTTTTTATCATTTTTTGCTGTTTTCCTAGAGATGTGTACATGCATTGTGTGTGTGTGTGTGAGTGTGTGTGTGTATGTGTGTGTGTGTTTATCTGGCTTGTAATTCAGAGTGATTATTAAATCTATCTATATCTTGGTTGAAATTCAAAAATTTCAGACTTGTAAATGCATGGCTATAATTTGTTCACACATTACTTCTGAACATGCTAACTCTCCTATCAATCTGGTACTCTAATTACACATATACTTACATCTTTCCACAGGGGTTCTATATGCTTCTGGTGCTCTTTTATACATATCACATTATGCTTCAATCTGGATAGTTTCCACCCACATGTCTTCTAATTCAGCAAATTTTATTCCAATGGTTTCTAATGTGTTATTAAAATATTCTATTAAATTCATAAGTTCTAGTTATTATACTTTTTACTTCTGGTGTTAATTTTATTTAATGTTTTAAAATTCTCTGCATTTATTCCAGATCTTCCACATCTATTTTCTCAACATAATAATGATTACAGTAGTTTTCTGATGGTGCATAACAAATACTATGAGATCAGGAGCTTAAAGCAACATGTATTTATTATCTCACAATTTTTTGGGCAGGTGTCTGGGTGTGGCTTAACTGGGTCCTCTGCTCAGATTCTCACATACCTGTAATAAAATTGTCAGAGGAGTGTGTTCCTTCCTGCAGCTTGGCACCCACTTCCAAACTTACATCGTTGTTGAGAGAATTGAGTTCCCTGTGATTTCAGGACTGAGTTTGTTTCCTTTTTCTTGCTGGCAACCATAATTGCTCTCAGTTACTAGAAGTTGCTTACATTTTTTTTTGCACAAGCCTCTTAAGGCTTCTTCTTAAGGCGACTTCTTCAAAGGCAGTGAGGAGGTATCTTGAATCCCTCTTGCTACATAAGAATACAACTTAGCTTCAGTTGCTGAGCTGGACTTGTGTAACATAATGTAAGAAGTGTGATGATCCATCTTCTGTTGGATAGAGGTAAGTCACAGTTCTTGCCACATTCAAGGGAAGGGAACAATATATAGCTGTGGGTCATCTTAGGAAGAATCTACTACTATTACAATCACCTTAGTTGTATCTTATGAATTCATTATGTTTTATGAGTCTATTTCTATTTAGTGTTTTAAAAAATCATTTCTTGATTTTTTTAACCCTTTGGTCTTTTCTCTTGTATGCCTAGTGCATAATTATTGCATCTTGAAAACTATATCAGGAGTCCTTAACTGTTTCTGAAAATAAGCAGAAAATCAATAATTTAGATTTTTTTAGATCATCTCTAGATCATCTCTGTTATAATTATTAAATCTTGTCATAGTAGTATGAAAGCAGCCATGTATAATTTATAAGTGAAGAAATGGGGTTATGTTTAAAAAGAAAGTTTGAGATTTGGAACCAAAATTTTTGAATTTCATAAAATTTTTACATGTCACAAAATGCTATCTTCTTTTGATTTGCTTTTAATCATTTAAAAACATTTAAAAATGTAAAAGCCATTCTACAGCTTTCAGGCTGTACAGAGACAGGTGGTGGGCTCACGAGCTGATGGGCTGTAGGTTGCGTATCCCTGTTCTAAATAAAAAAAAAAATCATAAAGACAAATTGAGGCCCTAGATTATATTATCTTCCTCAGTGAAGATTTTATTTTACTTCCTGGCAGGTAGTTAGATTAGGGACAAGATCATATTTATCTAACTAGAGACTAAACTAATTTGAAGTGAGTTTCAGTCTCTGTGAGGATTAATTTATTTCTAATTTATCTCTTTGAGTAGGATGTATCCCTAAGCATATGGAGAATGCTAGCTGATCTGCTCAGTTTGTTAGTTCTTTTGACCAAAAAACTACAAAGAACAAATTATACTTCCTCAAGGAAAACACAAAGCAATGAATATCAGCCTAACATTTCTGGATACTCCCTCTGGAATCTGGGCCTCTCAACTACTTCCTGCCTTTGTAGACAAATTCACTTCTTGTAGGCACTATAGTACCATTGTAGGAATGGAGGAGAACTAATTCCCTTCTTTGGGTTTATAGTATGAAGAGTAGCAGGATGGAAAGAACTCTGGTAAGGACTTGCTTAATTTCTCATACAGCCTTGGTTTGTTAGTTTGTAAAATGGAGAGACACATATATATCTAGTTCACCGCATTATTGGGAGATGACATCATGTGACACAAAATCTAGCAAATCCTCCTCCTCCTTCTCACTACCACCACAAATTATCATAGCATCACTCCCAAAAGAATTTTAAAAAGGCACAGATAAAAAAAGTTTCCATCTAAACACTCATGAAGTTCGCAGCAAATATGAAATTAAATCCAGGGAAAATCATGTCACTGGTCGGATTTTTGTTGTTGTTTGTATTTTTTACCATTTACCAAGGCACCGTCACAGTTTGCTACCATTAGCAGGACAACCGTTGAACACCATTTCAAGCTGCTTTCAATCTCACCGATACAGCACAACTTGTGCAGATGAGGGTCCTGCGTTTCATCCTGTTTTCCCATTCTTCATCTCACTGTCCCATGGAAAATAACATAACATCTGTTGTACCTGTTTTGTCTTCTGAAAAACAAGTGTAATTATACTGCCTCAAGTTTATTGTTGGGATAAAATGAATGAGTATATGTATGTACATTCCACATACTTTGTACCTACTATATAATAATATGGTAGCTTTGTACCTACCATATAATAATATGGAATATGTATAGCAATTATTGTTTAGAATGACCAGCTGTAGGCACACTGAGAGAACAGCAGATGAATGACAGAGTCTACCCAGATGTGCCATAACTGAGTTAGGAAAACAGGAAGATCAATACTAATAAATGATTAAAAAGCGTGATGATTGAGTCCAACTTTTACATACATCGAGACTCAGGACAGATTGCAATTTGTTTGAGCTATAGGTAATGAGGTGGATTTTGTTTATGGAGGATGGCCTACCAAGGCTGAGGTCCGGAGACAAACTGAGCTCAAGGCTCCAAAATAAATGTAAGGTATTTATTTAGAAATCAAAGAAAAATGAGAAATATCAGTTTAAAAGTATAAAAACTCATACAATAGAATTTAGAGAGGAGAACTGATGAATCTACCCAGAGACTTTAAACTGACTTCCAGTGTCAAAGCACCTGGAGGTCAGCCCTTTATGGACCCAGCAGCAGGAAATCATGCTTAAACCCACTGGGCAATTGCCACTCCTCTTGTCTCAATATGAAGAGTCCGTCCATAAGACCTTAAGCCCCCCCTCCCTTGGCACAGGAGCAGTGGGCAAAAAACATGACCTGGGTCCTAACAGGACCATCTTAGAGCGAAGATGAGCCTGTTCACCCCACAAATTGTTCCTAATAGCTTAGCCAATTCCATTCTCCTAAGTGGTGTTCTCAGGATTGGGAAATGAGCTGCCTTGGTAATGAGGTCTCCTGGCGCTCTGCTGTTTGGATTGAGGTTTCTGCCATTGAATCACTTGGGAGTAGTAACTGCTTTTTGGAGAGAGAGACCCAGCATTTGGAACAGAAGATCAGTACCTTATTAAGAACCCCCAATCAGAGCTACTGCTTTGTGACCCAAAGACAAGCTTCTTTCCGTGGGTGGGGCTATGAAAATCTGGAGGAACTGAATGTGACATTTTCTGTCCTTCACATTCGTCTCAGACACAGGAAGACTAAGATAGACTTCATTTCCTTCCTCTCTTAAACAGTTGTTTTTAGTTGTGACATTTTGGGTGGTGCCTAGAGATTGGCCAGCAAAAGGGGGGATTTTTCTAAAACCATAGCTCTGCTCAGTAAGGCTAGTAAGGAAAAAACTATTCCATAAAACAGCATAACTCCACAAAGTGTTCTAAAGCTATGTAAGGACTGAGTTTTAAATAGTTTTATGAAGGACACTGACAAAAATTTTGGCAACATTTTATCACCCTAGTAAAAATCTGCATAATCCATTATTTCAAGCAGTCAGATTTCCGGAATGGTAGATGTAACTCAGACATGAGCACAACTCTCTACAAGACCCCAAAAGCAGGCTCCCTGGTGAGTATCACTTCCTTATGTACCAGGATGGGGAATGTTTACTAAAGTATAAACTCAGTTGTCACAGAGCAGTGACAATTTATAGAAGGAAAACATGATGTCTCCTGGGGAAGAGTTTGGAAATGTGGTGAATAGTGTAATGTAGAGAAGAGGAACATGAAACACTTGAAAGGCCTTAAATTGGGTCTTACACTAAAAATTGTTCAAGAGTCTAAGCCCCATGAGACCAAGCACCATCTTGGCAGTCTTTCTTTTCTTACAACTAGCACAGTACTTTGTGACTAGGGAACACAGTGACACACTGGAAGAAATGATTTTGATTAGTAAAATCAAGCCAAATATTGGTTTAAGCAAATAAAAACTACATCGCAAGTTCTGTGTATTTTTTTAAAATGTTTTTGGTGGAGGGCGGGGAGTTCTTTGTTTGCAGTCCTAGGGATTGACCAAGGGTATTCTTCCACTGAATTAGATTCCCAGTCCTTTTTATTTTTAATTTGAGACAGATTCTCACTAACTTCCTGAAGACTGACCTTGAACTTGCGATCTTTCTGCCTCAGTCTCCCAAGTCACTAAGATTACAGGTATGTACCACTGTGCTCACTGCACAGTGGATTTTAAACATTCAGAAAAACAACAGGATAAGTTTTATTCTCTGGGGAAAATAATAAACAGTATATTCATTGAGGATTGGGTCAAGGATCAGCCTTGTGTCACTTTTATTTGAAAGATAGGAAAGGCAATAAAATCGCCAAAATCAAAGATAGTATCTGAAAGGTGTGATTTCTGTCCATTTGTATATTCCCTACATTTTCTTCCTCTTATCTTTTACTTCTCACCTATATTTCCTAGATCCCAGATGAGTAATCCTTCTCTTTCTAATGCTTGGATTGTAGCACCCTCACTTTGCACCCCTTTATTGACTAATCTGTTTACTGGATTCTCAGATATTGGTGCTGCTGGAGTTTCAGAGATATTGGGAACTTAGAGATGACTAATGGTCTGGCAGTAGAGGGAGTCAGAAATACTCCAGGCCACAAGTAGGTGTGAGGTCTTCTAGCCACAAGGAATCTTCTAGCGAAGATTCACCAGTCTTCTAGTGAAGAGAAATCATGTTATAAGAATTCTGTGCATGAATTTAAAAGTATACAAATGTAATGGAAACTGTGACTTACCATTAATATACTCTGAATTACAAGATAGCAAGTGATCTGGATATCGCTTTAGGTCCTTCCTATGTATATTAGTTGGATGGGCTATTCTGATCCACCGGAGAAGTAAAAATATTGGCTGTTATCCAGAAGGGGATTAGAGACAAAACTGAAAATTGCATTCTTCCTAATCCATAGCTGTGTTACAAAGAAAGTGTGAGCAACAGTATATGAATCCAATCAATGCACTTCAGAGAGGTTTTTTAAAAGGCATGAAAAAAATCCCTATGCGAGAGTGGAAGGTAAATGATGAAATTTAAAAAAAACCAAGGCTCAGGTAATCAAAGGATTGTTTACAATCTAGGAGTGTTAAAATGAATCCCCTCACTCCACTCCTATTCTGCTCCTATTACAAATTTAAACTGGCTCATTTATGAAAAATAAAAAGGAATAACCACTCATAAAATTTATTATTTTATAAGGATTTCCAACATGTCAAGCACCAGGTCAAATTCTTTAAATACATTAACCAATTTAATTCTCTTGGCAACTCAGTGTTTTATTACTATAATCAATTTAGAAATGAGTTTAATATTGTGCTTAAAATTTTGAAGAGCTATTGAAGAAACTTACTCAGGGTTGCTGCATGAATAGATTTTTTTTTTTTTTGAAAGATTACAATGACAAGAGTACTTCAGTAGCAAGGTACCTGAAGTGAGAAGTGTGAGTTAGGGGACCATCACATTATCAGAGGGTTTGATGATGGTCATCAAAAGTTGGGTGTTGGTAACAGTATAGAGAGAAGGGGACAGAGAGCAGAGTTTCAGGAGGGACTCCCATTGGGGGTCGGAAAAGGGAAGGGAAGTCATTCTCAGCCTTCTGAATGGTTAAACCTGGTTGAGGATCAGGGTGAAAGCTGCCCAACTACATTCTCCTGTGCTAGATTCGCTTGGGGTAAGGCAAAATGCAGATGGGCCAATTCATTTCTGTCCCCAACATAGCTTGGAATATGGAGAATTGGAGTAAAACCGTGGGCCTCTGGACTTTGTCTGGTTAAATGAATTTATCTTTGCTGTCACACTAGGAAAGTCTGTTTCCTATTTGAAGAGTCATCCTCGGGTTCATTCCATTCCCTTTCCCTCTTTGGTTTAGAATTCAAGGAGATAAGTTACATTTCTACAGTGCCTTATGAAATGATTTTTCATGGTCTTAGAGGATATTTGTTGCAGGGTCTCTGGGAAGACTAGCCAGTCAAAATGCTCCCTTTCCTAATCTTCCAGGATCACAGGGGATGTAGGTACAGGGCTTAGGAAGGTGAAAGCCAGGACTAGATTTGGGCTCTCGGAAAGTGATGTCATTGTGGGGACCTTGCAGGGCACATGGCAGTGAATGTTGCAGTGGATGCTGTTGAAAAGACACAACATTTTTATTCATTAGCTAATTCATTCACAATTCATTAATTTGTCTCTGGACAACTTGTTTCTGTAAGTTGACTATTGTGCACACAGAGTAGCAATCAACATGGGCATACAAATATCTCTTTGATGTTCGGATTGCAACTTGGGTATTTGAAAAGCTGATTAACACCACTAATCTCTGGGAATTGCTAACTGAAACCACAATATCACCTCCCAACAATTAGCATGGATAATATTTTTTAAAAACTCCCTAAGACTATTCTCAATAGAAAACAAATGTTAGAAAAGATGTGTATATACTGGAATCCTTTTACAACATTGGTGGGAATGTAAAATGATGCAGCCACTGTGGAACGCAGTAGGGAAGTTCCTCGAATACTTAAAAATAGGACTGTCATATAACCCAGCAATCCAGCTTCTGGATGTATAGTCAAGAAATTGAAATAAGGTAGCTATTGCTACAAATCCCTTTTTAATTTGATTCAATTGTATTTAATTTATCTACTTTCCCTCTCGCCTCCATCTCTGCCCTTAATCCCAAGGAACTAGGGGAAAACCCTCTAGAGTAACAAAGAAGAAAGTGGGCAATGAGGTACACTGAGCAGTTGGCCAGTAGGTGAACACTGATGGCCCCTGGGGTTTGAGGCTTTGCTCGGAGGCTGAACACACTTTTGTCCTGGGCCCAGCCAACTCTCTTTCGAGGTTCACTTATCACATCTTTATTTCCTTTACCTAGCTCTTTCTTAGGCTTTTCCCAATGCCAAAGCCAAACTCCACTTTTGTGACTGAATTTGTCTTTGAAGGCTTCTCCAGCTTTGGGTGGAGGCACAGGCTTGTCTTCTTCGTTGTTTTTCTAACCTTGTACCTGCTGACTTTGTCTGGCAACGTGATTATCGTGACCATTATTCGGCTGGACCGTCACCTCCACACGCCCATGTACTTCTTCCTGAGCATGCTGTCTGTCTCTGAGACCTGCTACACGGTGGCCATCATTCCCCGTATGCTTTCTGGCCTCCTGAATCCTCACCAGACCATAGACATCCAAGGCTGTGCCACCCAGCTCTTCTTCTATCTCACCTTTGGCATCAACAATTGCTTCCTCCTCACGGCCATGGGGTATGACCGATACGTGGCCATCTGCAACCCCCTGAGGTATTCAGTCATCATGGGTAAGAGGGCCTGTGTCCGGTTGTCATCTGGGTCACTGGGAATTGGTCTGGGCATGGCCATTGTCCAGGTGATGTCTGTGTTTGGCCTGCCCTTCTGTGATGGCTTTGTTATTTCCCACTTCTTCTGTGACGTGAGACCCCTCCTGAAGCTGGCCTGTGCAGATACCACTCTCAATGAGATTGTCAACTTGGCTGTCAGTGTCTGTGTCCTTGTCCTACCCATGGGCCTGGTCTTCATCTCCTACGTCCTCATCATCTCCACCATTCTCAAGATTGCTTCTGCAGATGGTAGGAAGAAGGCCTTCGCCACCTGTGCCTCCCACCTTACAGTGGTCATCATCCACTATGGCTGTGCCTCCGTCGTCTACCTCAAGCCCAAGTCCCAGAGTTCCCTGGGGCAGGACAGACTCATCTCAGTGACATACACCGTCATCACGCCTCTGCTGAACCCTGTGGTGTACAGCCTGAGGAACAAGGAAGTCAAAGATGCTTTGCGAAGAGCCTTGGGGAGAAAGCCCCTCTCTCCTTAATCAGGACAGATTGTGAAGACTTTTTTTTTGTCTTTTTAGTGTATAATGTATTAATTTTTATTCTATTTCATAAATATCCATACATATGGGATCAAAAAGAGTGAACTAAGTTGAAGTGGGTGCTAAAATTGGGGGCTTCCTCTTGGGGTAGTCTTGCTTTTCCACATCCTGCTTTATAGGAATGAGAAAATGACTTGGCATATCTATAAAAAATAGAGTAGGAGGATTTACATACCCATGTCACTCATACCCAGGTGTGCCCATGCACACTTGCACATAGCAACACACATCCTGAGAATAGTTTCAGTTACTTACACAATTCCAGTTAGTCCTGCAGGGTCCTAAAAAGCTGATGAATAAAAGGTTTGCAAACCACGTCAAGAAAGAATTCTTTGTTGTTTTTGCATGTTGTTAAGGGTGTCAGAGTAACCTGGGCAGTCATCCTAAAAAGTAAATGAGGAAACACACATGCACATACATTGTTGAAGACTTTCTTCTCTTTTTGCTGCTTGCTAACATTCCATCACAACCTAGGAAGTCTTCAAAGGCTGCAGACACATCTGCCTTATCTGACCTGGGAATAAGGAGTGATAAAACTGTCCGCTACAGATGACATAGATGGCGGTTATTCCTAGTCCTGAGGTGCCCGGATGAGAAAGCTTGCAGTAAAAAAAAAAAAAAAAAAAAAAGGCCATGCTGAAAATCTTAACATTTTTCTTCCTTTCAACACAGGAATAAAGAGGATAGAGGTCAGAAGAAGCCAAGCAAAGGTAGTGTTCCTTTTGCAGGGTAGAACTAAGCTCTCTGAAACAGTATTAAAAACACAAGCACTTTAACTACAACGATGGAAAATATTTATTAATGGACCGAAATCTTAACATTGGCTTAAAAAATTTTTACAGGAATCTCTTAAACCTGATGCAGTTAATTTTTCAGGAGTCTCTTCTTGAATACTCTGAACTTTAAACCCAAGTTCGAAACAGCATTTCAAGTCACAGACGGTGAAAGTGAGATGCACTGGTGCAAGAAAGTATCCTGTGTCACAGAAGGTGAAAGTGAGATGCACTGGTGCAAGAAAGTATCCTGTGTCTGGTCTTTCCTCTCCATTCTGGGCTTCACAGTGCACTGAATGTTTGCAGGCTAGCACAGTATAAGTGCTAATGGCAAGGAAACATACCCTGAGTTTAAAGCACTCTTCCTGTAGCATCCAGAATCCACCTGATCTTGTAGCATGACCCTGCAGAGGCTACCTATCACTTGTGAAAGTGTTTTCAGATCTTCTGAGAGCTGAGAATGGGGCAAGTCGATGGAGATGAACCCATCCTTTAACTCAAATGAACATATGTCTCTCTGCACAAAAACACTAGCATGTGAAATCTGACTGAGGATAAAAGATAATCTTTGCTTTTGTGTCCAGATTTCCAGAAATGATAGAGTAACTCATTCCTGTGAGGTTAATCAAAACAGAATTCAAAAATGTTGCTTAGTAATTCTGTTTAATCTGGTCAAACCTATTGAGTCTGTCTTCTTTCTGAAGTTGAATTTGGTGGATAATGTGGCATGCCGCCTGGATCACACACACCCCTCAGGACCGACACATCCCACACATGCCTTGTCCCTCCAGGTGATGAGAGAACCATGGATTGAGGGATCTTGGTGAGTCCCTCCTCAGGAACTATCTTTGCAAAGGAGCTCTCTCCTACAAATTCACACTAACCTTTTGGGGTATATTGCCACCAGTAATTTGCCTGGTTCAAACTATTGCATTTCCTGAGACAATTAAGAAGAGCTCTCCTAACTCCAAGGGGTTCTTATCCACAAAATTGTCTGAGAGTTTTGCTGTGCTCACCTGACATCTCAACTTCTCCTATTTTTGCATCCTGCTTCCTTCATTCCCACAAAGGTATAGCTGCTAAGAGCATAGTCTAATAAACTTGCTGCATTTAAATCTGTGTCTCAGAGTCTGTTTCCTGGGGTTGCCAATTTGCAACATTTTAGGATCTCATTTCTGAATCAGCCACTGACATAAGGTGAGAGCTCAGATTTTTAGCCATTCTATATCCTAGTGAAGGCAGAGGTCAGTGGCTCCTGTATTTGGATATTTATAAAATGATTGCATCATGTTTATTGAGCTATATTTATAGGGACTCAATTTAGTTGTCAGCAGTGCAGTATTATGTTCTTGGAAACTGGTTAAAAATAAAAATCTGATTTTTTCTCAGAATCCACAAGGAGTCATTTTATTTTTGTCTCTCCAAAATTCTTCATGAGCAATTTCATTTTCTTTGCAGCCCAGGGCCTCTACTTCCCAGTGAGACCTCTGCTGCTTTGAGGACTGTGCTGAAAATCAACAATGGGAAAGACTAAAAGTGGGCCTATGTCTCTCCAATTTGAAAAAGAGAAGGTTGTGGGTTCTGTAGGGGATGTAACTGAAGTGAAGCTGAAGAGATCCTGGGTGCATTTGTAGGGTTAAGGGTTTGGGGTGTGACTATTGTGGAGGTTGAAGAAGTACCAATGGGGACATGAACTTGGTAAGTAACTGCACAGAGCTAGTCTGATAAACCAAGGCTGGAGAATATCTTCAATTTCTGAGGTGACACTGGAACCTGGGCTATCAGGTGCCTCTGCCTACCACAACAGGAAGCTTCACCTATAGGTTCAAAGAGAGGCACCTGCTCCCTTCATTTCCCACTTAATGAGGAGAGGGAAGGACACAGTTTTTGTTCAAGGCCTCAGTTCTCCAACACACTGACTTGGGGGATCTTTCACCTGAATCTCCATCCTGGAGGCAGCCCATAGAATTTATCTTTCATTGGCCACAAGCAGAAGAATGGCTGCCATGATTTTCAGAAAACCAACTCCTAACTGGGAGCTCATGATGATGTGTGGTGGCCTCCTGTGAGAGAACAAATGTTGTTCCATGCTTTTTCCTAGACCCATTTGGTAAAAGATCAGAGGTGACAGAGGACAGTGCAAGGGAGAATTTGGGATGAATTCTTCTAGTCATCTGTCTAACATACTCCTCTGGCATTGCGAGAAAATATTTTATGCATTAAAGTAAGAAGACCTCCTTGCAAATGGCCTATTTTGTAAATCCACATAATGTTCAAGTCCTAATTCTGTTTCACATTCCTTTTGGAAAAATAATAAGTGTTAACATGAAAAAGAAAATGGGAAGAAAGAGGGGATAGAAACAGGTCTGAAACAAGAATTTAGATACATGGAAGAGCCCGTGAAAGAATCGACGGAGGGGAGGAGCGTCAATCACAGCAGCATATTCTAAATCCTTGCTCATACTTACAATGGTCAAGAGAGAACTTTTTTAAATCTATATTTTCATGGTTCTTGCTTCTAGATGAAAATAAATGAGCAAATGAACAAGGATCCCTAGAAGCCTCATGTTACCTAGCTTCATAGTTATTTTATTCAAATTGTGCTTCTCTTTCACAAATGCTAAAAATGAGTATACCCATTATTCAATTATTCAAATAATATTTATTGAGCACTTAACTATTACATGCCACTTAACCAGGTACAGTCGGTTTAATGAAATAATTCTGCAAATCCTCAAACATAGGCTTCTATGTACATCCTGAGTTGTGTCTGACAATGGAGAAGCAATTGCTGTTGCAGTAAAATATTGCTGTTGCCAATTCTCCCTTAAGAAATGACATCAGCTCTTTTCAGGATCTGGCTTAGGAAGCGACTTCCTAGGTTTGTTGACTTTTTCAGTTTCCTTAATCTTCAAGAGAGATTTAAACTGCTGCTCCGTCAAGAAAAACAGTCCTGTGTCCACAGCAAACAGAGTCGCCACCAACAAGGGGACAATAATTTGCAGCCACATGTACTTGGTTCGGTATGCTAGCGTAGAACAGAGATGCAACAAGAGACAAAATTTGTGTTAGAACTTGGCAAAATTTGTGCCAGAGCTTCACTTCCTTAAGAGAAGGGTCAACCATGGCCCCCCATCTTTAGTGTGATATGATAATAAGGAACAGAGAGAAAACACTTGGGGGATTGAGTTCCACAGGATATACTCCCTGGAACATTAAGGAGGGCTAAGTATTTGCTAATAATCCCCATCTCACCGTTCTTCTAGCCAGTGTGACTAATGGGAAAGTCATAGGAAAAATGGCCTCTTTCCTGGATCTGACATGACCAGCATCCATATATGATTTGAAAGCAGAAAGTAGACAAATCAAAACCAGGTTTCACTGGTGCCTTGTTTCTTAATCAATAGACTATTGTTTCTTGCATGATTACTGGGTAAAATTGAGCTATTGGAGTAGTCATACTGCCTTCCAACTCTACTATTTCAGAACTCTGTGATTTTATTTACACAACACTGATTTTGTGATTATTCTAGAATTTGAAAGCTGCAAAATATTATAGCTAGAAATGATTTGGAGGTCACCTAGACCAGTGTTTCTCAATGCTAGCTAGACATTATCAACACCTGAAAGAACTTTTAAAAATACTGATGACCAGACCCCATCCAAAATCAATTCTACCAGAATGTTAAAAGATAAGACAGGGACAACAATCTCTCTTGAAATTCCTCAAGTGATTCTAGTGGAGTCTAGACCCACCCCTCAACTTACACATGAAGATCTTGGAAGTCCTGGGACAATTGGACAACACTTTGCTCTCAAGTTAGCAGAGAACTGCCATAAGGGCTTAACCTGACCTTTAGCCTCATGTTTTACAGACATAATTATGAACATGCCAAGGAGAAAAAAATCTAATTTCCACCTTGCAAGGAGAATATTTCAGTTCCTTCCTGGTATATGAAGTCTGGAAAGGGCTGTTTCTCTTACAGGCCATGGAGGTAGCCCACCTGCCAGCTCTGTGTCCATCCAGCCCAGTCCCTCATCCCCAGAATACAGGCACACAGCTTACTAACTGGTTGGCTTCATTTCCTAGACCTTGTAAGCTAGGATCAACTCTTCCATGTCTTCACATCTTTTGTTTGTTCCTTCAACCTAGAGCTCTCTTTGAAATTTGAAATATTTAAAAATCTCAATCTTAAACATAAGTTCTTTCCTCAGGAGCAACAAATGAATTTGAGATCAGAATAATCTTCATAACCTGTTAAGTCCACCTTATTTCTGAATCAATAACCCATCATTTCTTGCACGACCTCTGGATAAAATAAAGATTTGGAGTAGTTGCATGGCCATTAGATAGCTCTCTTTTAAACAGGGAACTGCCATCAGAGTTTAACTCCAACTTTTGGCATCATGCATTTTTTAGACATAATTATGATTATTCCAAGAAAAAAAAGCATAAACATCAAATTCCAAGTTACAAAGACTTTTTTTATGAAATCTTTTAAACAAACATTATCGTATTATTCTTTCGAATCCCATAGTGCGGGCAGTTACTATCATTTAACAACTAAGGAATCTATGACTTCGATGCGTGCTATGTCTTACGTCTCCTCATGGTAAATCTAGGAGCCTTTCTTACCTACCACAGCTGATCCCATTCTAAAAGCTGCAAAGACTTTAGGCTCAGATGTCTTCTCTTCTTTCCCTGCTGTGGACTATTTCTTTTTCCCTTACCAACTCACCTTTTATTACTGTAATTCGAAGGGGCTCAGAGACACAGGGCTGCTTCTGAAGTAGGCCCTTACAGAAATAGCTGCCACTGTCGTTAAGTGAGGCATTTGTAATGGAGAACACTTGGTTCTCGTAGGAGTACTTGAGAGCCATGTCGTCCTTGTAGTAGATCACCTTTTTGATCTTCCAGTTTCTCCAACCATGGCACCTGAGGAAGAGCGACTCCCCTTCCAACACCTCCTCAGCAGAGGCCTGAAGGAGCATCCAGTCTGAAAAGCATTCATTATCTCATTTATTTAACAGTGAATAGAGGGAAGGAAGAAAGGGAATTAGGATGCGGGGAAGAGATTTAGAGAGAAGGAGAGAGAGAATAGGGGTCCTGCGTAGAGTGTGTGTCAGAAACCATGGATTATCATTAACCCATTTCTTGGTTTGTAAGATCAATAAAAGTAATCACAAAATAATGCTTACAGACTGTTTTCTCAACATTTTCCTCCTGAAAAGTCAGACTGGAGCTGTAAAGTGTCATACCTTCCTGCTGAGCCCATACATGGAAGGACTGAAACCCAGAATCCCTTCAGATCTATTATAGGCAATTTCAGACAGAAAAGGGAAATTAAACATACTCTTCCCAGGACATTTGCAGCTTAGGAGACTCTATTTTGTTCTCTCTGAACTCACAGAGGCTTCCCAGTTCTGTTGCTAACAGAGTTGGCCTCAAAACTTCCTTAAACCATATATAACAATTTTAATTAATTATTTACATAATTCTATATTTAACGTCCCTTCCCCCATTTGGCTCTGTTTTGGAAGGTCAGGCACCATTTCTGGTTAATTTTCTATCCCCAGTGCCTGACAGTGCCTAGAAGTTAGTGGGCACTTCTTGACCAAAAATATTTGTCAACAATGAGTCAGTAAAAGACAAGAATCAGGTTCGATGACTAATGTCATGGTAAGAATTTAAAAGCGAAAGAATTTGAAATGGGAATATGGCTAACCTGTACAAGCATATTTTATTTAGGATAAATCTTTGAGGACTTATTTAGAATCTTTTTTTTTTCTTAAGATCTGAGGATTGAATCCAGGACCTTACACATGTTAGGCAAGTACTCTACCACTGACCTACATCCACAGCCCACTTCTCTACAACCAACTACAAGGAAATAGCTATTCCACACTGTTTTAGTTTGTATTTGGAATTTGTATATGTATGTTAGAAATTTTCACTTCAGAGAAAAATAAAAAAGTGTAACAATAACTTATCTATCCAAATGAAATAATTAGTTTATTCATTAAACATTTACTAATTAGCCCCCATATATCTACATATGTTGTGCTAATTTTTGGCAGTAGAGACAAAGATGAAGCAAACCTAAGAGTTATTTTTGAGTAACAATTGAAGACATGAGGAACATACCCAGATACCGTTCATAATGAATCTGATATTCAAATAATGGCACATGCATTATTCAGGGAAAATCTTTAAATCAGACTTTTTGATCCTATTCCACATGCATAGTTCTTTGCAATGTTCATATATCCATCACACCATTTGACCAATTATAATTTTTCTGTGTCTAAGAACTAAAGACAGTGGAAAATAAAGTAGAAGAATAATATTGTGAGGTGATCAGAATATTGAAAGAGGGCAGAAGGGTGGGTGGAAGGAATGGGAGTAGAAGAAGAGAAATGGAGCACTATTGAAGGAGAAGCCATGGGTCCCTTCTCCACAACTTCATTCTTCACGTGAGAGATATCTATTCCCAAAACCCCAGAACTTACCACTGATCACTTCCAAGTACACAGGTTTACTCTTGTAAAAATTTCGGCCATGACATGTGTATATCCCACTGTGTTGATAGGTGGCATCCACGATGCTCCATTTTGAAGCTGTCACTTCCGAAATGGTGCCATTATGGGTCCACACAGTGTGGCTATTTTCAGTGGAATTATTCTCTTTACATTCGAGAGTCACATTCTCTCCTCTAAAAATTCTATTCCATGGGGGGTTCAAGGTCAGAATAGATTTTCGATTGCCTTCAAGAAGATAAAATTATGGAAAGAAATACAGAAAGAAAAAAAATTGAAAACTATCCAGGCTCAAAACACACACATGTCAATAGTCAATCAATTGTCAGTATATCCTTGTATTATTGGTGGTAAGACTCTGTCCTGATTTCTAGGAGAAGTGCTTAAAAAATGGAGGAAACAGTATAGAGATCCCAGGGAGACAGGACACAAGAGATTTAAAAACAACAAGCAAACAAGCTAATTTACTATATGACTTGGGATAACTCACTCTAATTCTCTTAAATTGAATTTCAGTATCTACAAATGAAAATTGCAATCTCTTTTCAGGGAGAGATAATATCTTTCATACTCAACCATTGCTCAGCACAATGGTTGCTACATAGTCAGTGTTCATTAGATATTTATTGAGTGAATGAATGCAGGAATAATGGATGGATAAACATTAGAGTCAGGCATGGTGGTGCACACCTATAATCCCAGTGGTTCAGGAGGCTGAGGCGGGAGGATCACAAGTTGAAAGCCAGCCTCAGCAACCTAACGAGGCCCTAAGCAACTAAGTGAGACTCTGTTTCAAAATAAAAACAAAATGGGCTGGGGATGTGCCTCAGTGGTTGAGCACCCCTGGGTTCAATCCCCAGTATCAAATATATATATATATGGTACACACGCACACACACACACTCACATACATGTATATATAAATATATTAGAGTAGATGAAATATAGGGTCCTTCTAAGCTCTAACTTTTTATGGCTATTTAATTGCTAGTATATATAGAGTACAAAAAATAGGTCAATTCTGGAAGATAGTGAGAGTCTCCAAGACAGACATTCTTCGCTTCTAGGAGCAAAGGGGTGTGGTACAAATTTGAACAGAGGCTAAGGAATTGGCTAAATGGTATTGACAAAAGAGTGACACAGTCAAAGAAGTGGACATGGACCCAGAAGACTTGGAATCCATTCCTCCGTTGGCTGTGTAACCTCTGGAAAGTCACCTTCTCTGATTTTCAGCATTCTCAATTATTAAAAAAAAGTAACAATAATAATAATCATGTAAAATTGAATGCGTGTATGTCAAAAGGATTAAAAAAGAGGCTGAGACACGTCGATGTGCAGCTGATATGGATTTTGGCTTAAACAGAGAAGATGACTTGAGAAAATAAGGAATTTTATTTTACGGGAGGGAGAAGAAGGAAAATACAATGTAGAAATGGGAAGTTGGTGGGCCAAAGAGTGGCAGGTTCCCATGCATTAGCCAAAGTGAAGGGATGAAGGCAAAGGCTGAGGGGAGAGTGGTACCAGACACACTGGAATGCTGAGGGACAGGACAGAGGACTCACCTGTTAGCGTGCCGGCCAGAGCTGCAAAAGTCCAGAAAAGGAGAAGTTAGCATCTCTCTCCAGTCTTCTGGGACTCCACAGTACAGGGATCTGGGTGTGGGGATGAGATCTATATCCATGGAGAGCTAAACAGCTCAGGAATCTGAGCCATGTGGATGGAGAAGGAATTTTTCTCTTCCTTTGCTAGGAATCTTGTTGTCTGGGAGATGCTAGAGCAATTGCAAGGAACTCGACTCTTAATTTGGTTTCCCCTCAGGTGTTACTCAGCCCAGTTTCCCATCCTTTCCAGTTCGACTCCACTACAGAGTCCTGGGAAATGTCTCATGGTTTATACATGTCCTTGAACAAGTCACCACCAAACTAATCAAAATCCCCCCCACCGCCACCCCACTACCTCCTAGATCCATTTGGGCCCCTCCAGGTGGGGTAACTGAACCTCTACTTACAGAAAAGCAGCAACCCTATGCATAGTGGGGCACACCCTCCCATGGCAGCAGGCATCTCCTCTGTGCCCCCAGGTGCCGGCTGGGCTGGTAAGAACTATGTGCTCAGAAATAGGCTTGAAACTAAAAAGGAGAAGGAAATGTTTTCTGTATCATATCTAGTTAACTCATCAATGATGCCTGGGCTGGTCTCTTTCTCCAGAGATAATATTCAGGGTTGTTCTGAACTGGGCGATTTTATACTCACCCCTTTATTCTGCTCCCCATCAAGTCTCCATAAGCACACTTAGAATCTGGTGGGAGAGGGCCATAGATAGGGTCACTGGGCTTCCTGAAACTCTCAATCAATACATAACTAGTTTGCAACTTAGGTAAGTGAGGTGCAGGGGAGAACAGAATCAAACAACAATTACTGCATACTTAATATATGCCAGGCACTATCTAAACACATCTGAGATTTCATCTATTTCTCACAAAAATCTATGAGTTAGGAACTTCTGCTCTCTACATTGTATAGATAGGAAAAGTGGCTCTTAGAAAGCTTTAGCAACTTGTTTTAGGCCATCACTCAGGAAATGACTAATTTGGGGTTCAAACACATAAAAATCTAACCCCAGAGTCAAACTCTAAATCATTAGAATATACTGCTTGAGCATGTTCCAGAGTTTGGCCAGTAATTGCTGAAATTCTTTTGGGGTTCATCTTGTTACTTAATTTCCTGATGATCTTTTGTCTACTAATCCACAAATTTTCATCTGATTCACTGATGATCTACTAACTGACAAGTCAAACTAGAGATATTTTCATAGAATTCTCTACTGAGTTCCTGATGTAGCCTATAACACAGGGAAGAAGATGTTAACCATCTCTTATAGGGATGTGAGCATTTTCTTTTCTTTCCTAGGCTTGGTCAATTTTTAATTTTATCATCATCCAGCATGCACACCATTTTTCCTTTAAATATACATCAGTTCTTTTCCTTTTCATGACACCTCTGACCAATTTTTTGGCATTTCAGCTTCAGGTCATTGCTGGTCAATTTCTTCTTGGATTTGGGATTGATAATATTGGAGATAATGCCATAAATATCTACAGTGAATTGCCATTTACAAAGGAGTTTTTTTGCATATAATATTAATTTGATATTTGCCAAAATTCTGAAGAGAAATAGTATCCACAGCTGAAGTCAATGAGGCACCATTCTCTCATGACCTGAGCTGCCTGAGAGAGTGTAGAATTAAGTCTTTGAATTAAATGCAAAGTCACTTTAGTCGCATAGAGATCTATGCAAAACTTTCAGCTTTCTGTGAAATGAGAGAAAACGGGGCTAAAAATATTCATAAATAGAAAGTGTCAGATAAGAAAGATTGGTGTCCCTGGTGCAGGACTTGCAGTGTTTTAGTGACAAGATCTGAAACAGAGCAGAAAGTTATTTTGAAAAGTACAAGTGGTGGGTGTTTCGAGAGCCGAATTCAAATGCTCCTGGCGTTTACGTAACTGACATTTAATTGTAAAATAGGGACAACACTGGTATCTAGATTATGGCTTTATTATGAGATTTAATGAGATAATAAGGATATAAAATATGTTGCATAGCTTCGGGCATGAAAAAGATGTTTAATAAATACATCTTTCTTATTATTACTTAGTAAGGACTCAGGATAGATACAAATTTTGACTGGGACTCAGGACAAATACAAATTTTGACTGGGTTAAGGACAATCAGAAACCTTTTTTGATACCTTGTTGATAATCAGTATCTTATGCCCATTGAATTTATCTAAGTAATCTCAGTCCTCTCTGTAGTTATGAAGAACAGAGCAGGGGGCTGGGGCTGGGGCTCAGTGGTAGAGCGCCTGCCTTGCACATGTGAGGCACTGGGTTCGATCTTCAGCACCGCATATAAATAAACAAATAAAATAAAATCATTGTGTTCATTTACAACTAAAGAAAAAATATTTAAAAAAAATAAAAAATAAAAGGCTAAAAAAAAAAAAAAAGAACAAGAGCCTGGTGCAGTGGTACATACCTGGAGACTCAAACTCAAGAGACTGAGGCAGGAGAATCACAAGTTTGAGGCTAGTCTTGATGAGTGTGAAGCCAGCGTGGGCAACTTAGCCAGACTCTACCTCAAAATATAAAATAAGGGGCTGGGGTTGTGGCTCAATGGTAGAGCGCTTGCCTAGCATGTGTTTGATCCCTGGCACCACATAAAAATAAAAACAAATAAAATAAAATTATTGTGTCCATCCACAACTGAAAAAAAGAAAAGAGCAGGATCAGGAAAGAATACAAAATGGAAAGTTTGATGGAAAGAGACGAAGGGGAACTGAGAAAGATAGAGGTTTGGGGTGTCCTCAAAGGGTGATATTTGTTTTGGACAGGTCCTGCATTACCACTTTGATAAGAATTTTTCCAGGGATTTTAGGTTTCCTTTTTCTTAGTACAGTGGACTTACAATAAAAATGTCCTTCCGAGAGAGTTACTGTTCTGCGACTCAGCCTATTTAAAGGCTCTCTCTGAAGTCTGCACATTGTCCAGGAATCTCCTCCCTAGTTGGTGCTGGATTGAGCTCAGTTAGAGGTACTAGTTCTAGTTTGAAGAGTATCAGCCCTGAAGTGTTTTGGAAGCAGTAACAGCAAGATCTTAACAGGCTCAGCAAAAGCAGTTCATTAAAGCTTTAAAAACACTCACCTGCCCAACCCTAAAGAAAGATCCACAACGTGAACCTGAGAAAGAATAAGCCCTACTCTGTTTCCCAAAGTATAAACTCCTGCCATATACAGAATGTCCCCTTCTCCTATTTGGTTTCAAACTTATTTCTCAAGCCAAAGGAACAAAACAAGAATTCAGAAGGAACACATGAACACTAAGACTAAACAGGAGTTCCATAGTACCTTGGCAGAACCAGTTGATGCACCTGCTGTTTTTTTATCCTATATATGCATTAAAAAAAATGTCCTCCAAATTTTATTTTCACTGAGGGGAGTGAGCTTCTGACTTCTTGTCTACATCAAGAACATGTGCTCCATGAAATCAGCAGAGCATCTCTTAATCTCGTTTCTTGCTACAGGCTTTTGAATGAGGGTACACATGTACTCAATACAGAACAACATCATTGTGCCCCAATTTTGACCAGTTACTGATTCTCAGAAGTCTTTATCTATATTTCAGTTTATAACAATGGAGAAATAAAATTAAAATGGCCACATGGGAACTCCAGGGCCTGTGGACTGTGAGACGTCCTCATAGCTGCTTTCTAAGTGAGAGGCTTTTGACAGGGACTTTTGTGTTTTGGAACATGGCTGTCAGAGGAGGGATCAGGGATCAGCCTATACAAGTGGGTTGGCCTTTGTGCCCTCCAAAATTAGAAAGAAGAAGGGTCCATCTGCTGTTTTTTTCCTATTTTCTATAAAACCAAAGTCCATTAATATTGGATATGAAAAGTGAAAGATGTCTACTCATAGTGTATGTGTACCTAATAGATATTGATCTCTTTCTAAAGACCAAGAACAAGGCTAAGTATGTAATATCTCTTCTCTCCTTTGTTCCTTCTACCAACTCTGTGGTTAGGAAGGAGAAAAACTAAATCATAAAGAAATTAAGTACCTTATTAAAAGATATGTAGTGAAGTGAAGAGTTAGGAGTTGAAATCAGGCAGTCTGGTTAAAAGAGCTCAAACTCATGACCAGAGAGACAGATAAATGAGATAAAGAAAGGAGGGGGGAGGAGATTTTATTAATTTAATCTATACATCGTGATTGAAGTGCATGTGAATTCATAATACTCAAAAACACGTTGGATTCTCAGGAGTCCGTAATCCACGTAGGAAATCATTGATCTAATCAGTCTATCGTCCTGTTCTATGAATTCCTTTCCTCAATTCAGGGGATGACTTCTCAACCCTCAGCCACACAGTATTGTTGGTGCTAGTGGCACATTAATTGTTTTCTTTTCACAAATATTTCTAGAAATAAGAGAGAAGAGAGAAAAATCTTTGCCTTTTTCCTCTGGAATTTTAGGGCCAGGAGGGTGTGAGCTTGGTCCTCTTCTTTCCATCACCTTGAACAGGAGTCTGCCAGGAGAGAGCGCTCAATAGCAGGTGCTAACGGCCTGGTGGATTTTCACATTAAAGTCAGTGGCTTAATACTTTTTACTTCTTGTCTTGACCTGAATGGTTACTCACTTTGGGTCCAAAAGAAATAAATCTGAAAGAAATAAATGGAAACTCCTGGGACTCCCAAAGTAAATGTCACTCAGACAGAGATGAAGACAGGGATTATACAAGCTGCATCCTTGGGTACAGATAGACATTCTTCCTCCAGAAAAAGAAAAAATGAGACTTCAAGAAATAATGCCAGCAATGATCCTTTCCCTTCCATTTTTAGAGACTAAGTTCTCTCTCACGTGGAAGGGAGAACCAGGTGGAATTTTACACACATTCAGTATTTGCATGGAGAGTAACTATAAGATATATTTCAAGCACTTGATTTTTTGTAACAAAATAATGCTGTATCCTTCAAATCTAAAGGTGGCCTTACTATTTTGAGATTACAGATTGATATAACTGAAGCTACAATACTATGGACTGTTTATAGGGAAGTCCTACCAGATATGCCAATTGGAACCTGTCATAGGAGGCCAAGAGATTAAAAAGGGTCAGATACGTGGTCCTTTTCTGAATGGACGTGAAAACTCAATAGATTAGGAAAATGTTTTCTATCTAGTGTCATACTTCTTGGGTACCCCCGACTAAACTACAAAATACAGAAAAAAAAAGTCCATCTGTAGGTTCCCTGAAATTTCTCAGCACTGACCACTGTCTGAGCATAATCTATTTTATATCATAATCTATTTTACTGTATGTAGGTGTGATGTAAGTGTGACCATCTGTGAAATCAAGCTGCTTTCTTTGGGCTATATAATAAGCCACTCAGACTTTGCAAATGAGACCTCTTTGCGCTATCTTGTAATTAAGGGAGTAGTATCAACCATAAAGTGAGATCAAGCAAATTGACTGTGATTTTTGCCTTATACCTATACACACCATGTTCCATCCAAGACCCAAAGCACTTCATACTTTCCTTTGTCTTCGAATAGATACAGACAGTAAGTGAGCTAATCTTTCCATCAGGATAAGCCTGCGGAGGAATATTCTCAAGGGACCTGATGGTAAGGAAAGTTTTTTTGTTTTTGTTTTTGAAAGGTCTAGGCCATAGGGGATAATCAAGTTTTTATTTTTTTAATGCCAGAATATCATATTGTTTTTTTTAAGTTAAAAGAAATAAGTAAAGTATTAGTCATGCATATTTCAAAGACATTAAATGCAAAATTTACAAAGATTCCAGGTCATAAAATGGAGGTATTACTAGTACCTGTCTTAAGGATGCTTGTGAGTGTTAAGTTAACATAGTGAAGTGCTTAGAACAGGACAGATGGGCCATCCTGTATACATTACTGATACAGTGAGTATTATGTAAGGGCTTTGGTTAGACTTGGGAATAGCAGACAAAGAGACTCCTTCCGGATCCTCCTGCCAGGGATGGAGACAGAGCCCTCCTCACAAACATAGGCCTTCAAGGTGTAGGTAGAGAGCTGGAAGATCATTTCCAGGCATGGTTCTAGACAGAAAATTCTACTTTTGCAGTCAGTCCTCGGGCAAATGTAGTGTAGGCTAGGTTTATTTTATGCTTCCTTACAGAATTACACAGTTGAAAAATGGAAACAACTTTCTTTTAAAGGAATCCCTTTAGGCCATTAGCAGATAAGGACAAGAGGTCTTAGCCCAGCCTGGAACATTTGCATTTTAATAGGTAACTGGTGAAGCCCTTATTTTTCAGGACCCTGGCTAGACAGGACCATGACTGGTATGTTTTTGGGGGGAGAAAAAAGGGTCAGAGTTGGGGCTGAGGAAATGGGGAGAAGTGGGGAGTTGTTCTGAATCTTTCTGATCTTCATATTTCCTGAGAGTGTTATTGCCTGCACGTAGTCTTTTGTGTGTGTGTGTGTGTGTGTGTGTGTTGGGGGGTTGTTTGTCTCAATGATAGGTACGCGGGAGACATTTTTAGCAATAGTAAGCAATCCCAAAGCCCTGAAGTAGCCGGGCAGCCTTGCTTATTCACGAACCCCCCTGCTTCTGCACATCTTTTGAATGTCCACTTGGATGTCTTATAATTATTTGAGCCTTGTACCTGACTTTGACAAATGATTTTCATATATACCAGGTTTCGCAGGAAATAAACTATCACGTACATCGAGGGAAGATTATTCTTTGCTTTTCCTGCAACAAAATCCTTGAATTGTTCACTGTTTCAGAAGATCAGATAAATAATATCTATCCAGCTCATGATGTTCCCGTCACCCCCACATCAGGCTGCTTTGGTGGCACTTATTCATCCTGGACAGTTTTTCTTATTATAAAGTTTTCTTATTTTACTACTCCTTTATAGTAGAATGGGGGAATTGTGCTTATTTTAAAAACACATTCGTGTGTAGGTAACGTGGAGATGGAGCCAGTTTCAGGGATCTGAAACTTATACAAACTTAGTGGACACTTCTTAAGAAATCATATAGAAAAATTATGGATACAATCTTAGGTACTAGAATGAATATTTAGAAAAAGAAAATAAATCCCAACAAGTTACAAGGTATAAAAGCTGGCAAAAAAAAAAAATCATGAAAATTATAAAATCTAGAAAAAAATGACAATTTTCTGCTTAGACATCCCACTATAATATTTTTATTTTTCTACATATCTTTGCTACATACTATTTGGTCTCCTTTTATCAGACAGAAATATTGTATTACCATTTTTATAGACAAACTACAAAATAATTCATTTTTCTAGCATCATCAATCAGCATTTTCTACTATTGGTAGCTAGAGCAAATAGAAAATGCGGTTTCATATACAATAGTGTCACTGTAGTAGTGCTAAAGGTCTGTGCCTCACAAATGCAGGCATTCTGATGAATTCTACAGTGCTTAATCCTCATCACAAAAGGCAAAACCATTCCAGTGTGTGTCTAATTTTGTATTCTGCCTTATTGGGTAGATTTCTAATAGAAGAAAATTTTCATTTTCATTAGACATGGAAACACACCAAATATTCTGCTAACAACTTCACACACATCTGGTAATTGGAAAATTTTTTGATAAGATGAGCTCTGGCTCCAGATATTTCAGCCTTGGTTCTCCTTCTCTGCCCACGGATCCCCAGTGCCGGGCAATGGAGAGAGTGTTCACATTACAACACGACCTTGCATTGTCCACCTTTGTGTTGTGAACCAGGCACTGGCTCTTTGATGAAGGAGCTTTCCTGAAACCCATGCCTACACTAGAATGGCTTGTGGTATATTAATATACCTGGAAGTGACTGAGAACCACATGCATCTATTGCACTGAATAGGAGTTGAACTAAACTTAAATCCTCCTTAGCTAGAGCCCAAAGCTGCCTACAGCTGTTCTCAGGCCATCAATAAAGGAAATGTAATGGAGAAAAGTCTTAGTAGGAAAAACTAGTGTTTTTACCCAAATGTGACTAAAATACTGCTACAGTTTGGGTGAGTATCCCCTAAAGACCCTTATGTTAAAGGCTTGTTTCCGCAGCCTTTGGGGCTACTAGGAGGTAGTAGAGACTTCAAGAGGTGGGGCCCTGAGAGGTCTCATGTCATTGGCACTGTGCCATTGGAGGGGATGTTGGGATCCTGCCCTTCCTCTTCCTTTTCTTTTTTTTTTATGTTCTAACCACCATGAGGTAAGCAGCTTCCTCTGCCACACACTTCTATCATGATTTGTTGCCCCATCCTAGGCCAGGAGGCAACAGGACTACAATTATGAACTACAATCCCCAAAACTGTGAGCCAAATAAATCTTTCCAAAGCTGATTATCTCAGGCATTTTTTTTTTTTTACAGTTACAGAAATTTGACTAAGACAAATATCTTACTTTCGTAAATTTTACAAATATACTGGGCTCACCCGGGATCTTGGAGGGGCCCTTGCAATAGAGGAGACATGAAGTCTAAATTTCATTAACCTTATCTTTACCATAATTTCGTCTCGGCTAGGTCAGTTCATAATCTATCAGGGTAACAAAGAAAGCTCTATAAAATGTAGGACATCAAACGGATTATGATAGGATTAAAACCCTTTGGTCTAGATTTTGAAAATAGAAAAAAGGGCCAGAGAAGGGAAGGATGAGGCCCTGAACCTAGTTCCCAGTTTTATTCATCAAAGTTTTCTTTCCCTCCTGCAAAACAGGCAATATCTGCAGATTATTAGAGGTTTAAAAAAAACAAATGAATATCGAGGGTCTAATCAAAAATTAGAACTCATGGTCTAACATGGTGCAATACCAAAAAATTTAGGACATTTTGATGGCCATTCCTATAAGCCAGTGTTTCTCACAAAGAGTTGCAAACATTTTAATGAGAAAATATGTAATTTTATTGTGATAAAATAAATTAATTAGCATAAATATTATAGATTATTCAGATGACCACTTCACAATCAAAAACTGCTACTTGATTTCAGTGCCTACATTTGCATTTTTTTGTTTACAATTCACAACTACATCCAGTAGCTGTCAAAGAATCTTGTTGCACTGTGAATGTGAATTTCAGGTTGTTCAAGTCAATAAAATTGGAGAATAAACCAACACAAAGCCCATCATAGAATAGGCTGCCTAGAGAAAACAGGCTTCTTTATTACAGCAAATACCAGAGTCATGCTACAGAAAGATCCAGGAAGAAAATCCTCTCTTCATATGACTCAAGGGGCAACAGTTAATTAGAAGGAATGTATAATAGTAAATATGAAATAAATAATTTTGATAGCCTCAATTCCTAAACTGGATTTGTACTAATTTGCTATGTAGTTCAATAGTGTCAGGATGCTAATCTTAAGAGAAAAAGAGAACTATACAGAATTATGAAGCACTGCCTTATTAAAGTTAGCACTGTTGATAAAGTTTTGGCTAAAAGTATATACTGACTTCCCAAAATGAACAAACTAAGCCTTGAATTTCATTAGTGCCATTTTTACAACATATTTTTCAAACAGTTTTGAAGTTGAATTATCATGGCCAGTGATAAAATGGCTTAAATATAGATACAGACCCGAGACCCTTGCTACCATTAAACCTAACATAAGTTTAATATCAGCACAAGAAATATATATATATGGTGTATATGTGCCAGGCTCTTTGATATTTGCTATTTATTAATGATCAAAAAAAAATAGACAAAATATTTTCCTTTGTGTGAGCCTTCTGTTGAAGAAGATAGACAATAAATAAGGAAGCAAATAATAACAGCTTGTAACTAAAGTTTGTAAAAAAGTAAATAATGTTTCCATACAGAAGTGGAAGGGTAATATATTTTAGACAGGGTGGTCTTTTGATGAAAATGACACTTAAAGAGGAAGTTAAAGCATGAGGATGGGTAAAGACAAAATCTGGGTAGTCCCCATAACAAGAGAGTCTTTGGAAAATTCTAGAAATCGAGAGAACACTAGTGAAACTAAAGCATAGTGAACACAGGGTACATAAATTGGAAAGTTGAGATTGAGAAGGTATATAGGAGCCAGATAGTAAGGGTATGGTAGAACTTGACAAAGTATCAAGTATCAAGCTTGTATTTGAAAGGTGATGCATAGTTAGCAAACTATTTTGGCTAGGAAACATACATACATATACACACACACACACACACACAAAATAATACATATATATAATATATACATAATAATATATATCTAATAATATATATGTATTAATATATATAATATACATAATAATATATATGTATGTGTGTATATATGTATATATAATATATAGGCAATCAAATGAAACTAGAAACACAATTTGTTTGAAACAGAGAGCTTTTCATAGATATGAGCATTATGTGTATACTCACACACATGCACATGCATATAGACAGGCATGGATATACATGTATCTATAGTCATGTGGGATAGAGATTTTTTTGAGAAGATATTGGGGGCATGGTTAAAATGTGTTTTATGAAATGAAAGTGTTAATGATTTAATGTTTATATCTTATAAGTGGATATTCCCTTCAGAACAGTTGTGTCTATGAAATGAGAAGTTTGGGCTGCACGTGCCTTAGGTCCACGGCAGACCTAGGCCTCTCAGCGTTGTCTGGCAATTAGGAGTCAGGTTCAGGAGGACAGAAGCTAGTTACCTGAACAGTATGATCCTGTGGTGATTCCCAAAGAGCAGTGGCCCCTGCAGCCTGGTCGATGACTCCCTCCTTCTCCCATCTGGCTTGCCCGGTTGACAGTTCAGGATGTATAGAAACCTTGCCTCCTGTGCCTGTGTCTCGTAGCTGGCAGAGGTAAGAAGAAAAAGCAGCAGGAGGCACTGATAGATTTGAAAAAAATGGAAGTTGAAGATTGAAAGCAGAATAGTGGCAAGGTGGCAGAATTGAGGCAATGATGGGACATTGATTAGAAATGACGTGTGTGGGGGGGGAGGGGAGGTGTTATTTCCATTTTCCTAATCATAACTTTCTGTCTTTAGTCCTCAAGTGTAGAAAAATACCATAAAATGTTAAAACAGAAAGGGCCCTTGGATACGATCAATTTAAATCCCTTCCTTTGGGGGACTGAGAAACCTGAACCCCACAGTGTGGTCTGTGTGAGTCATATATCTAAGCGATTTTTCAGTGGCAAATGCAGAACTAAATTATGAGGTTCCCATTGTCATGGTAGTGGTATTGGTTGTTTTTGCTGCCACTTTGGTTGAAGATTTAGGACTGAGGAAAGGACAAAGGACCAAGTGCTCTTAAGAACTATATAGTCCGATGTGGGAAGAAGGACAAAAAAATGTGGAAAAATCAATGAGCAAACTATACCAGATAGTAACAGGAGGGAATTAAATCAGACTCATGTTCCAGAGTGAGTGGTGGCTAATTTACATGTTTAGGCTAATTATGTACTGAAATGATAGCACGAAGAAAGCTCTCTTGACAATCCCAAATGCATTGAATCATCAGGTTAAATGACAGCCACTGTTCCCACTGCAAATCACACTATTTGCTAAATGACCACCCTTGGTAAGCTCTTCCCTAGAAAAAACATTAGGAAATGGCATTGCCATACAATCAAGACTAAGGAGAGTTTCAAGATGGAAAGTGATATCGTTGCTTTGAATGCATCAGTTATCAGTAGTAGGAAAAGAAACAAGAACAGCCAATGAACTTGGTCGTTAGAAAAGTTTTGGTGTGAACTCTCTGATCAGGGTCTGTCTGTATCTGCCATGCAAGCCCCAGATCTCAATGGTCAACTGACTGGAGCTGACCAGTGTCTGAGGCATTAACCACACTCAGAATAACTCAGGATGCTGATACATTCATTTTTAGTGGTGAATATACCAGACCAGTCATCTCTATATGACTTTTACTTACTGCTGAATAAGCAATTAATAGATCAAAATTCATACCAGAAGGTTAGTTATCCCCCAGATTACTTCATTCTTATCTTATAATAGCATGTATCACCATATATAAAAATTGTATCTCTTTTTCTTCTTCCTCTTTTTTTTTTTTTTTTTAGTGCTGGGGATTGAGCCAGGGGCACTTTATCACTGAGGTACATCCCCAGTTCTATGAATATTTTTATTTTGAGACAGGGTCTCACTAAGTTTCTCAGGCTGCCTTCAAATTTTCAGTCCTCCCACCTCAGCCTCCTGAGTGGCTTGGGTTACAGGTGTGCACCATGGCACTTTGGGAAAATGCCATCTTTTGCTATCTGGCCTCTCATGACCAACTCATAAAGTCAGTGACTATGTATGTTTGATTCATTGTTCTTTACTTTGTGCTTAGAACAGTGAATGTCATGTTTAGACTTTCAATAGATACTCATTAGAGGGGTAAATGAGCAATTAACTTGTTGAGTATTCTATCAAGATATTATAATCTAACCAATGATTCTTCCCTTTCTTACCTGCACACACACACACACACACACACACACACACACACACGCTCTAGGGAATGCTGGACAGCTCTTTACCGTCAATTGTTTATCCTTTGTGAGAATCACCAATCTTGTCTTTGCCTCTGTGCTTAGGAAAAACAGCCCCCAGGACATATTATTTAGTTAATGGCAATGGTAATTAATAACATAGAATACTTCCTTTATGACTGATGACCTGCCATTCCTCTTCAGAGTAGGTAAAATATGTGAAAGATATGACTTTGTGATCCACTTTCCACTCTTCTAACCACAGGATATTTCACTATAAACTTAAATAATTGCACAAAAAAGTCAATAAATAAAAAGGAAGATGAACTTCCTTGTGCTCTCAAATTCCAATCTGTAGGTGCTCTTCCGCCTAGTTGTGTGACAAAAGAGGACATTTATTTGCTCTACCCTTCCCAATGTTTTTGTGAATAAAAACTCAAATCCTTCTAGAAACTCCAAGCAATTTCATTCTATAGGGCACACCCATGACTATGAACTTGGCTATAAAGGTTATCTGGAAATGTTTTACTTGGAATTTGTGGCCAGAATGAAAGGAAATCATAGATTCTTTAATTGGGCATCATTTTTTTTCTATTCTGGGTACCATCTAGAAATAACCCTTATTTATAGAGTCTTTATTTTTTCTGCTTAGGGAATACTTATAAATTAGCTGCAGTTTGCAGGTCCTCCTACTCTCCAAAGGATATTCCTGCTAACATCCACTTGCTGGGATTATGATGACTTGTAGTCATGTATCATTAATATATCAAAGGTGAACAATTTTATTTCACTGAGTATAATAGTGTGGGACTAGATTCATTAGTCTATTCTGACTAGATTCAGAATTAAAAGACTAAGCTTTGAATTCCACTTCTACTCATTCCTAGCTTATGGCCCTGAGACCTAATTGATGAATCTTCTGTACCAAAGAATTCCATTAAATAATTATAGAAGCACTATTTTGGAACCCCCTAACAAAAATTGATTTTGACAAAGGTTATCAAATAGATTAAATAATAAATATTTGATGAGATCAATTTGAATAAGGATCTAGCTGAAACACGGATAAGCTTTTATGTGAATACTTAAATTTTATTTTTGAAATTAACAAACAATAATTGTTGTATTTATGGGGTACAAGGTAATGTTTTTAAATTAGCTTTGCTTAGAGTAGGACAATCAGATAATGTGTACCTCCTAATTAAGGCTGCCAGATAAAATACAGGATGTCTGATTAAATTTGAAGTTCAGATAAATAATTCATAATATTTGATAAGTATATCATTCAATATTTGGGATACACTTATCAATTATCATTTATTAACATTCAAAAATTCAAATTAACTAGGCATTCTGTACTTTTATTTGTTAAATCTGCCAACATGCTTGGTTTTATTGTTTTTTAATTTTTTAAAAAATATTTTTTGGTTGTAGTTATTTATTGATTTTTTTTAAAAGAGAGTGAGAGAGGAAGAGAGAGAGAGAGAGAGAATTTTTTTAATATTTATTTTTTAGTTATCGGCGGACACAACATCTTTGTTTGTATGTGGTGCTGAGGATCGAACCCGGGCCGCACGCATGCCAGGCGAGCGCGCTACCGCTTAAGCCACGTCCCCAGCCCTATTTATTGGTTTTTATGTGGTACTGAGGATTGAACCCAGGCACTCTACCACTGAGCTACAGCCCCAGCCCCACATGCTTGGTTTTAATATTTATAATTGATATATATGTCAAATTTTATTTACAGTTATACATTGCCTAATGACAGGAATACATTCTGAAAGATGTGTCATTAGATGATTTTTGTCATTGTGCAAACATCATCGAATACTCATACAAATTAAGATGGCTGAGAGATCCTAGGCAACACAATCTTATGGGACCAACATTTTGTCTGGGGCCAAAACATTATCATACAACATGTGACTGTGTGTATTTTATGCACAGTTAACATAGCTAATGGTTTAATATATTACAATATAGTTGATAGTATATGTACTTTGATATATTTTAATAAGTTTAACCTAAATCTAATTAAGCCTTTGGGATTAATTTGTAATTTATAAGAAATATAGGGATAGAGCAAATGTAATGATACAAGGCAAAATGACAACCAAAAATGAGGCTTTGATTTGGTTTTTAACAGGTCAATGAAATTTTTAAAAAGGGGTGGTGGTGGTAGTGGTGGAATACTCTTCAGGGGAATTTGGTAATATTTAAAGACATTTTCTATTTCCTCTAAGGCAGTGGGGAAAGGAGGAAGGATGCTACTGGCATTCAAAACCTATTGAGTATCGTCACATATCTTACTGAACACCTTGCAATACACAAGACAGTCTCCACCCACTGATGGTGTCTATCCTCATCCACCTATACACACAACAAAGAAGTATCAGCCCCAGAATGTGTCAACAGTATCACTGTTGACACACCCTGGTCTAAAGGAAAAGAGACTTTAAAGACTTAATAATTTATTGTAGTGAGTGGTGCTCAATTGAATCTTTACTCAAACAAGAAAGAGCATTCTTATAATAGAAGGCAAGGCAGTTATTTAAAATTATAATGTAGAAAAAAAAGCTTCTTGATATGGGAATGGCTCACAATATATTAAGAGAAAAACTAAACTGAACATAAAGAATTTTGTATAGCATAATCTTGTAAAGAAGGGGGATTACTGTTTTAAGCTCATTTTTTTATTGCTATAACAAACTACCAAACTATTACAGATAATCTAGAAAGAATAAAGATTTATTTAGTTCATGGCTCTGGAGGCTGACCCCCAGAGCATTGCCAATACTTGGCGAAGACCTTCTTACTTAGTAACATGGCAGAGACAGATGGAGAGAGAACTGACATGCTATCCCAGATCTCCTTTCCTTTTTTTACAAAGGACTGATTTCACCATGATCTAATCTAACATTAATTCTCAAAAGTCTCACCTCTAAATATAAATATGGAGATTAAGTTTTCAACACATGTGCTTTGAGGGATACCTTCAAACCAAAGCAGCTACAAAAATAATAACCAGCCCAGGTTTTCCATAAACATAAATTTATGTGCTTATAAGCAGATACACATAGATGAATGCATAGAAAAAAAGATTTTTAAACTATTCACCAAAATGCTAGCGCTGCTGATTTCTGAGTTAGGGGTTATAGGTGAAGTATATGGTCCTATATAACCTTTCCTGTATTTTCTATGATGAATGTTCATTATTGTGGAAATCAGAGTAGGAATAGGGTTATTTCAGAAGTAAAGCTCTTAGTCTGGACCAAAGGTCTTCATGGCAAATCCCCCTTTACAAGACAGAGTTGAAATGGCTCCTCACACTCCTCCCAAAGGTACAGAGAGCATCCTGGTGGGGATGGTCAGGCTGACACAGAAACTGAATTCTTGGAGATCCACTGCTGTTTCATTCTCTCTCTCTCTCCAGTAAGATCAGAGAGTAACCAAAGGGAGCAACAAGGCAATAATATTGTCAGTGTCTTCTGCCCTGTCCAAGTGTGGGTGATAGATGTCTATAAAGGGGACAGTCAAGCTCAGGTGTTTATCAATGAGATGAGGAAATTGACTATAATCCTCTTCTTGCCCTGATCTATTTATTTGAATAAATTTCAAAAAGCAGGGTGCTTGTTAATGTTGAGAATCTCAACTTTAGGGTCTTCCCTCCATAAGTTTACCCAGTATTCTTGTGGTTTACCTAACTAGAATACAGTGCAGTGTTAGTATCTGAAACCCAAACCATACCCCAGATCAGTAAACAAATGAAAGCATCTCCTCAGTCAGCTACCAACTTCCTAATGAAGCCCTCGAGATAGCTCTCAGGATCCACACCCTTAACTCTCGGTAACCCAGAGGAATTCTCCAATGGATGGTCCTGGGAAATTTGCACAGAGGGATTTGCTCCTTTTTGGAGAAAATAAACATTAAAATCTCCTGAAATCTGTAGTTTGAGAGACTTCGTTGTTCTCCCTGGGCCACTTCCCAGGCAAAACCAATGCCCGGAGTCTCAATGAACATGGGAATGTTTTGAGGTTCTTTTGATACTGGGCAGAGCTGACTTGTCCTCACTTTGTGGGGTTTCACTTCCATTGTAAACACCTCTTGAACACAAGGTTGTGTTTTTTTTTTTTTTTTTTTTTTACCAGTGCCTTGTGAATAACTCAGCCCCTTTAATGCCATTTAAAGATCACAGTCTGGAAAGTGTCTTCTTCTTCCTATTACCAAGGTCAGAAGTAATGAGTGGTTATTGGCAGGAGTAAATGAAAATTGAATATCATGGGCATTTTTCAAATTTTTACTCTTTTCCCTCTATGGTTTTCAGTCTTTAGTTGGTTATATTGACTCTCATGCCCGTTAATGTTCTGTCATGTTCATCTTGCTGTAGTCATGGATTCAAGGACGTGAAATTTAACAGTGACGTGAAAATAGTCTTCTATATATGAAATAATATCATGTGAAGAGGAAATGGTATGTGGGGTGATGTGGGAGGTGGTAGGTTGCAAGATGCAGGGGTTGAATCAATAGAAAGTAAACATTTCTAAGAATTAATAAGGAATAGAATTAATGACAATAGATCTATGTGAGTCTATATAATGGAATAGTCTGCATGACTGGAAATGAGAAGAGTGAGATAGATCTGCAATATTGTAATGTAAAGTCCTTAGGATGTAATCTTCAATGAAAAAAGTAGATATGAGTTGGTATGTGCCACCTAATCCCATCTGTGTAAAATTAAAATGATACGAAAATGTGCATGGTTATATGTAGAATAGTTTGACCCATCATGGTTACCTGTAGACCAGGATATATGGAGACAAAAACTAACCTTTCTGTTTACAGCTTCCTGTACAAAGAGCCCTTATCATGAATATTTTTATATTTTTTAAAAAACTAGTTTTATTTTTTAAAGTAAACTTAGTTTCTGACAAAAAATGGATGCTAACTTATAAGATAATAAATTTCCAATAACTGGAGATGCTAAAGCAGAATGTGGGGGGTGCTGTGCCTTTTAAGTTGCCTCCCCACTCTGGGGCCCTATGATTCAGTTGTATTTGATGGACTCAAAAGTAGCCAGCAGAGCCCATGAGTTTTTTCAGCTTCCAATTGGAAAGACTCAACGAAATGAATAAGATTAACCTCTTTCTCAGAATTGGTTGTGAGATCCAGTAAAAAAAAAAAAATTCTCTAGAAGGAAAATTTTTTTAATTCTTTCAAAGGTGGAGAAATAGTTTTGCCCAAATAACCGGAATCTAAGGGAACAGGCATTGGAGTACAATGTTGCTTGACTCGGGTTCCTCAGAAGGAAGCCAGCACATCCTGTTTGGCTACCATGGTCTTTCCATCCCTCCAAGGGTCTCTTCATCTTGAGTTCTGTTCCTGAGGAATGGTGAGAGAAACGGTGAAGTGCAGGAAAGCACAGCTCAATTTGATCTCTTCTCTTCGACAGCCTAATATATTTCTTCACTGTTCTCAGTATGGGTAGGACTGACTTTCCAGTTCATAAACGTTTGTTCCACCTTATTGCATAATACATGAGCAATTCCAGTTCCACAGGAATGGTTAAGTGCTCTCCTGTCCCCGCATCTCCAGGGAAAGCTAACCACATATTTGGCTTTATACTTTCCTTGATATTTTGAAACAATTTTAGATTTATCTCTTCTTCAAAACCTTTAGTGAGAAAATCCCAAAGTCTGCCTTCATTCCTCTCTTTGGTGGTAATAGAATTGATCCTGTCTTATGACATTTAGTTAATCATAAATTTTTGCATTAATTTTTGGTTTTTAAATACTGCCTTAAAACCTTAAAATGCTATTCATTTGGATTGCTGAGGTTTTTGTTTGTTTGTTTGTTTGTTTCGTTTTTTTGGTGTTTCTTTAAATTTTGTACCCATGATAAATAGTTTACCACTTTCTAATCCCAGTGCTGTTCACAAAATTGTTGTTGTGTGTGTTTTTTTTTAAATAACTACAAACTTTAAAAATTGAAGTTAATTTCCTCTGGATTCAGCCCTTGGATACTCAAGTTTTTATCAAATGCCTGGTTAGGGACTTTAAATTGGCCATGCATTGTATTGTCAATCTTCTCTTCTTCAAGGTAAATTAGTCCACTATTTTCACTTTTTCTCTTTAATTCTCCATGAAACCTCGTGATGTATTTCCATTTTGGAAAGGCATTTAGTGATCTTGTTTTTATAAGAGAATAACTAAGTACAAAAATCTGGATTATATAGAAAGTATGGGGAAAATAATTTCAGATTCTCTATAAATTATCCAGAAAAAAACCCTATTTTTAGCTTTTTGTTATTTTTATGTTTTTAATGGCATTTGTGTCATTGAATGTGTTTCCTTTCATTGTTCTTTCCTTCCTTTCTTGGTTGCTTTTCTTTTTATTTTCACAAAACTGTAGCTTATCATCTGTCTATCAACCATATCTTTTCATGTCAGCACTTCTAAGATTTATAATAGCTGCATAATTCCCACCAGATGAATATGTCATAATGAATTTAATCATTCCCTTATTGATTTACATTGTTTCTGGTCTTTGCTACTATAAATAATATCATGAAAATTTCTTCATATACACATAATGATACATACCTTTGAGCACTTCCTTAAAATAAATAATGTGAAATGGAAATATTAAACCAAAGAAAATGGGCATATATTGCCATTAATATACTAATATCAAGTTATCTAGATAATACATTCTACAAATTTCCAGTTTTCCCAAATTTTCAATGTAATTTTTATCCCCAGAGTAGAAAAGATGTCTTAGTTCTCCCCCCACCAAAAAGAAAAAAAAAAGCATCTTCTCTCACATCTGTTTTATGATGCTTCTGTGGTAGTTTTTCTGTACGAGAAATCACCCTCACCTTAGAATTAAAATATTGAGTTATTTTGGAAAAGGACCTGATTCTAGATGTTAAAATTTTCCTGTCTATAATATGGGAATAATAATTACCTAATATATAGGTTGTTAGGCTGTTGCATATTATATGGAAAAATAATTCATAAAAAACTAAGAAGTGTCATAGGGAACTACTTATTACTTTTGTTAAACTCTTTTGGAAATAAAATGTCTTTGATCCCCAATAACCTCTAGGAGAATAAAGGTGGAAATGTTTGGTTTTCCCCAAAGTTACCCCATTTATAATTTTGAAGAAATTAGAAAAGATAATCTAGTCTAGTAACAAGGCAGTCAATGTGTAAAAGTTTGCATGTAAACATAGGCTTGAAAAAGTGTGGAAATGCCCAAGTTTGGGGGCAATACTTAGAAACACTATAAGGAGCTTATTGATGGCCCAAGTAATTAAAAAAAGAAAGAAAAATGATTTAAAAAAAAAAAGAAAATCTATTCTATTTAGTTCTATTTAATACTGAGGAGACTTTCTGAGGAAGGGATGAAATATTGAATCAAGAGGGGGACACTTCTTGTCCTAAAAAAGTGTGGAGAACAGTCAGATTTGAAGAAGTTGAATGACTTGTAAAAAGGGTTCACAAAAAATACAGAGAAGAGGAACAGGCAGAAGGCACACACAGGTGTTACGCTGGAACAGAGAGCATTAGACAGCCCCGAGGAAAGTTCTTTGAGAAGATGATCAAAGCTCTAGTTTAAACAAACTTTAATAACAAAATCTGAAGTTATAAGAAAATTATTTTTCAAGTCTAATTATGCATTTTTCTATTTCATTAACGTGGTTTTCTCCTAACACTTGTGTTCCTACTCACCAGGAGATCTTTACCAAATTGGCCCCAGGTACCTTTCCTTCCGCTCTGTCGCATCCCTATTTATTTTTCCACAACTTTGTGCATAAATCATCACACATGAAATTGTTTCCTGATTGTGTTTTCTATTCTTTACTGGAACAGTTTCCCGGATGAACAGTTGTCCCCACTAACTTGAATCCCTAACACCTCCTCCTCCTCGGGTTCTCCAGTTCAAAGCAGTGGGCGCTGAGGAATTAGGGCTGATGGACCTAAGTCTCCATCTTTTGGATCTGGGATTGGTTCAATGAAGAAGGAAAACTGCACAGTGGTGAGTGAGTTTGTTTTCCAGGGTTTCTCCAGCTTCCATGAACACCAGCTTACCCTCTTTGTGGTGTTTCTTAGTTTGTACCTCTTAACCTTGGCTGGAAATGTCATCATTGTGACAATTATCAGCATCGATCGTCACCTTCACACACCTATGTACTTCTTTCTTAGTATGCTTTCCACTTCGGAGACTGTGTACACATTGGTCATCATACCACGCATGCTCTCCAGCCTCAGAGGTCTAAACCAGCCCATCTCCTTGGCTGGCTGTGCCACCCAGATGTTCTTTTTTATCACTTTGGCCATCAACAACTGCTTTCTGCTCACAGCCATGGGGTATGACCGCTATGTAGCCATCTGCAATCCCTTGAGGTACACGGTCATCATGAACAAGAGAGTATGTGCCCAGCTGGTATGGGGAGCCTGCAGCATAGGGCTGCTTGTGGCTGTAGTTCAGATTTCATCTGTATTCAGGCTGCCTTTTTGTGATAGAGAGGTGGCCCATTATTTCTGTGACATCCGCCCGGTTATGAAACTCTCCTGTGCTGCCACCACCCTACATGACATACTTAATTTTATCATCAGTTCACTGGTTATTGTGGTGCCCATGGGTTTGGTCTTCATCTCTTACATTCTCATCATTTCTGCTATCCTCAAGATGGCCTCTGCTGAAGGACGGAAGAAAGCTTTTGCAACATGTGCCTCCCACCTCACGGTGGTCATCATCCACTACGGCTGTGCCTCCATCGCCTACCTCAAGCCCAAGTCAGAGAACACCAGGGATCAGGACCAGCTGATCTCTGTGACCTACACCGTTTTTACTCCACTCCTCAATCCGGTGGTGTATACTTTAAGGAATAAAGAGGTCAAGGATGCCCTTCGCCGGGCTATTGGCAAAAAACCTCCTGCCTAGGCTCTTTGGCAGTTTGACGTACCCCCTTATCTGTAGTTTCAGTTACTCACGGTAAACTGTGGTCTCAAGATATTAAATGGAAAATTCAAGAAATGAAGAATTCATAAGTTTTAAACTCTGCACTGCATCATTCTATGCTCGGAATGGTGATGAGATCTAGTACAATCCTGCTCCATCCCACTTGAGACATGGATCAAATATTTGTTCACTGTATCTATGTTGTACATGTTACCCACACATTAATATAATAATACAATGTAATAAAATAATAATATAATGTAATATCTTGAGAGAGAGAATAAGACCATAGTTGCACAACATTTATTATAATATATTGTTATTATTATTCTATCATTAGTTATTATTGTTAATCTCTTATTTTGCCTAATCTATAAATTAAACTTTATCATAGAGATGTATAAACAGGAAAAACTGTATATGTGGGGTTCAGTACTACCCTCAATCTTAGGTATCCACTTGGGGTCTTGGAATGTATTTCCCACAATAAGAGAGGACTATGGTATAATCTATCATAGTCTGGGCATTTTGGGGGGGAAATGGGTACTGGGGATTGAACTCAGAGGTGCTTGGCCTTTGAGCCACATCCCCAGCCCTATTTTGTATTTTACTTAGAGCCAGGATCTCACTGAATTGCTTAGCACCTCACTTTTGCTGAGCCTGGCTTTGAATTTGTGATCCTCCTGGCTTTGAATTTGTGATCCGCCTGCCTCAGCCTCCTAAACTGCTGGGATTATAGGTATGCACCACGGTGCCTGGCTTGGACATTTTGTAACGCCCCTGTAATTTGATTCTATCATTCATCTTTTACCCAGAAAAAGTTGCAAAATTTTGTGGTTAAGGGTGCTTTAAAGAATCAAAAGTTTAGGGCTGAGGCTGTAGTTCAGTGGTGGAGCACTTGCCTAGCACGTGTGAGGCCCTGGGTTTGATCCTCGGCACCACATAAAAATAAATAAATAAATAAAATAAAGGTATTGTTCCCATCTACAACTAAAAAAAATTTTTTTTTAAAGAATCAAAAGTTCCCCTAACCTGAGTCTTGATTTTATAAATTTTTAAAAAATTTTTATTATTTTAGTTGTGCTGGTGATTGAACCCAGTGCCTTGTGCATGCTAGGCAAATGCTCTACCACCAAACTGCTTATCACCCTATACCCTGTATTAATCTTATGGGTTACCAGCATGGTCAGATATTGCTCAGGAGATGGGAAGCTGATTATTGAAAGTTTGTTGATGACATAAAAGTGGTCCACATAATGCCTATTTGAAGTGAGGGGTGGAAAGATCAACCTTAATGTCAGATAAACACTGAGCTCAAAAATCTTCAAAGAAGATGTAGTTGGCCTACAGAACGCATTGGAGACAGTCAAAACTGCCTTTCCTACTTATCACTTTTTCCTTTGGGCAGTGACAGGAGTAACAGATTCTGACATTCCAGAAGAAACACTGTCAGCTCAAAACATTCTCACTTGCCTTGAAGACCCATAGCATTTTTTCCCCCCAATTTTGTTGAGACTCACATTAGAACAATTCTCTCAATGAGTCTGGATCACCAGTATGTTCCATGTTAGGAAACAACTTGGTCACATCTGGCCTCTGAATTTCACCCCACGATGTGCTTTCTGTGGGTTAACAAATATATTACACTGTATTCACAACTATAGGGATATCTAGAGATCTTTTTTGAAGTTGAACTTATTAATGCCCCCTTTCAACTAACTGTTGTTACTGCAGATCTGGAAATCAGCCCATGATTTTTATTCTTATCTAGGTAGAACATGACCTGGGGTCCATGTCTCACCTTTACCTTCTCCCTGGTCATCCTTTTCCTTGATGATCTCTTCTGAGAATCATTGAGTGTCTAGTTTAAAGTCTAAATTTAAAGACTTTTCTAAACAAGAAATTCTAATTTCTTAAATTTCTAAGCTCCTCTGGTCATCATCTCCTAAAGGGGAAGGTCATCTTGATTTGTGAGAAAGTTTTACAATTTTAGAATTATTTGATCTGAATTAAAAAAAAAAACAACCCCAGAATTTTACAAATGTCTTCTACTTTATAAAGAGCATATGTAGGGGGAAAAAAAATCAGTCTGTATCTGTCACCTGCATGACTTTCTTAGTGTCCCCATAGAAAATGTGTTTGACACTGCTTGTCAAACAAAAGGCCTGGGAGTCTCTATGGTAGGAGTGCAAAGAAGGGAAATCTGCATGTTTATAGAACCTAAGAGAATAGAATATTTGCTTCCTCAGAACAGCTACTTCCAAGAGAGCAACTTGAGAGTGAGTGTGAAGCGAGATCCCCCCAGGGTGGTTTATCTTTGCTTTTCCCTGGGTTTCCCTAAGGACATCCCGAAGTCTTTTCTGGGGTATGTACCAGGAAGACACTTTCAACATCTTGCTTTCAGAAAGCCCCTTTTGAGAACCTCTCTTTGGAGGTTCTGCTCACTAAACTAGCCAATTCCTAAAAGTTTTGCCTAGTAGATGCATCACGTTTTTAAAATTCATGTTTTATTTTTATTTTGGGCAGTACTGGGCATCAAACCCAGTGGCACTCTACCAAAAACTATAGCCCTGGTCTTTTTAAAATTTTTTTTTATTATGAAACAGGGTCTTGCTAAGTCGCCAGGGTGGTCTTGAACTTACAATTCTCCCTCCTCAGACTCCCAAGCGGCTGGGATTACAGGTGTGCTCCACGACACTTGGCGTGAGACATTATATTATTAGGTTGCTGAATTGGAGAGCACAGAGCCCCCATGGGACCTCCTGTAGCTATAGAGGATTCTATGAGATTGGTACCTGGTACTGAAAGCAGTTGGTTCCCCTGAGTTCCTATGATATGATGCTGCAGAAAATTACAGCACCATCCAAAGTAATTTTTGCAACAATAAATAATATATATTGAAGGCCTAGCTAGACTTCGTGGTTTTTTTTTTTTTAATGTAGTTTACCCCAGGAAAAAAAAAATCAATAGATTTAATTTCAAAGAGATGTGACACAAATCATACTGGAAAGAATGAGGCTTATGGGCCACACCTTAGGCTTAGTCACCACATCCTCACTATCTTCATGAATCAGGGCCTGGCAGTTCAGGATATTGCCCTGGTGACACCAGTCACACATCCCATTGAGGGGGAGTATAGGGTCCCCCAAAGACACCTCCCATATCTCTCCAACAAAGGATTGTTTTGCATCAAAATGTCCCCCAAAGGAATCCTGCTCTTGTCCCAGGATAATCTTTGCCTCAGCCCCCAGAGAATACCCCTTTCTCAAACCTTTCCTACCCGTGGGCTTTCTGTCCACCCAGAGCTCAGCCAATCCCAGAGGCGAGCTCCCAGCTCATGCGCAAATGGATTGGGGAATAGGGGACTTTGGTGGGCCTGGAGAGTGGCCTCCGCATTCCCAACAGACAGTGTGAACTCTTCTATTCTGTCAACAAAGAGAAGAAGCTCATGGTCCTGGTCCCCAGTGTTGAAGGAGAAGAGACTATAAGGACAGGTGAAGGCGCTGAAGGATTTCAGACACAGAGTGAAGTCCCCGCAGGGCTTCTTCACCTGGGGGATCAGGGACACAGAGGCAGTAGCTGATTCTTGAGGGAAAACAAACACCTTTCCTCTCATATCTGTGGAGAAAACACAATGAAGCAAAACTCTGTCGACTCACTTGTGTGATTTGCTCTCATTGTGAGCCCTGGGCGGCCTCCTGACAGTCTTGATGTGGCATGCTGAAGTTTATGGAGTTCCTGCAAGTGCATTGTTTCTGTTAGTGTAAGCAAACTGTCAGTGTTAAAAGGCGGGTTTTTGGTTCAGCTGGGCTGTCAGAAAAGGAGATTAAAGATATCCTATATCAAGCCTACCCTTCTTTGTTACGGATTTCATCTGGATAACAGTGAAAACACTAGTCACAGAAAAGGACCCGCCGATGACTTGCTGACTCACTGAGCATAATGGATAAAGCATGCCACACTCCATATTCTTTTACCACTGATGAGGCTCTGAGATTTCTCCCAAGGGACACGTGTGGTTGGGGTTACATATAACTGTGGTGGCTCATCGCGAAACTTCATTTGGCTGTGATGGACCAACATTTGCGGTTAGGACAAAGTCTGAGGAATACGATAGCATGCAAACCATGTGGCCCAACCTTAGTGATGCCCTTGACACCCTGTCCATTTCCCTGGGCAATTCTTGTGGGTCAGTTCAGGGTCAGTTTTCCACAATTTCTCATAGCTGCAACACCAGGATCATGGAATTACTTATCATTGACTCATCAAAAGAGTATAATTATCATAAAAATGATTATTCTTTTCTTTCTTGGAAAAATAAATTTAACAAAGACTATGGTCTGGAAAATAAATTAGAAAATAGTGACTAACTGAATCAAGGGACAAAGAGCCTAGAAGTAATAGGAAATCTTGAATCGAGTTAGTTTTGCTTCATAAGAGGAAATGGAAAAAAAGTCTTGAATTCCTATTTCCTTAGATACTGAAGATTTTTAAGGAATGGTAACGGTAACGTTAGACAAACAATCGGAACAGAACACTTAGGAAGCTATGAAGAGATCATAGATAAGAGAAAGAAAGAGAGTGACACAGAAGGACACAGAAAGAATGAAAATTCCCAATTTCTGTCGGTCCAGTGGGAACCGGGAGAAGAGGAGAGGAAATCATGCATTTATACCCTTGATTTAATTCTTTCCCTGTTTGTGATATGCAGCTTTGTCAGTGCTACAGAGCAAGGGCCCACTGCAGACCCAAGGCATCTGTAACAGTCCTTGGTCACTGGTTCCTGTGATCACACCGGAAAGACTTCTGACACGTTGCTAAAACAGGAGGCCTGAGTTTATTAGAGGAGATAGGGAAATGGAAGCGGAGAGTAGGGCATCTTAGAGAGAAGGGTGGCTCACCACTCCTGCCTTCCAGTTTTATTGGGGTCTCAGTCTTGCCCAGGTCCACCTCTTGATTTTTGACTGACAGCAGGATTGCTTCAGACTTTCAAGTCCCTAGTGTGCATGCTCTTGCCCCATGGAGGGGACATTTACTATTACAATGACATGCTAAAGATCCACACTCACTCTGGGTCACTTTGGCTCATGATGACCTGTTACAATTGAAATTTGCTCTTACAGATTGTTAGGGGGTTTGCTTCTAATGATCCTATCTTCCTGAGTTCTCAAATCTGATCTGTGTAAAGGCCACAAAACCCCTTCCCCTTCAGGGTAACTTATATTCTTACAGGCAGGGAGGGATAACCCTTTCAGGCCTGCATTTCTTTTACAGCTAACAGGTTGTTTGCTGAGGAATGTTACATATCCTATTGACTCAAGCTAGGCAGGGCTGCCAGGTAAATTGCTTCTTAAAAGAAAGCGTGTGGGAGGCAGTTGGCCCAGATTATAGAATCATCCCTTTAACCTCATGTTCCCACCACTCATATCTGTTTCTTACTTATCATCAGTATATAAACCTGGAGAAAAAAAAATAGCCTGGTTAGCCAGAGAATGAGATTTTGAATAACTTATGACTGATGGTAATACCATAGAGAAACGAATGTCTCAAACTTGAGAAGATAAGGTTATACATAGAGGCAGTAATAGAAAGGGGTAAAAAAAAAAAGGTGTTGAAATACTAAAGCTTTATTACAGCTAATACAAAACTAATATTTTTATAATACCTACACATCCCAAAGTATATGTTGCCTTTAAATGCTCTCACCCACCCTTCGTAACAATTCTTTATTGCGTAGATATCATTTCTATTTGCCATTGTAGAGATGAAGACACTGAGACTCAGAGTTCAATAATTTCACAAAGGCCATTCAGGCGTGAGGGAGGAACGGGTTCTCTGATTTAAAGTCTAAGCTACTTCTAAGAGTTCCTGTTTCCTCTCACATTACTCAGGCTAAATGCTTATTTTTGCTTTGCATTGCTTTGATCAAAAGACCTGACAAGAACAACTTAGGGGAAGAAAAGTTTATTTTGGCTCCTGGTTTCAGAGATTCAGTGCATGGCTGGCTGACTCCATAACCGTAGGCCCGGGGGGAGGCCAAACATCACACGGCAGAAGGGCGTGGTGGAGGAAATCAGCTCAGCACATGGCTTCCAGGAAGCAGAAAGAGGTCCATTTACCAGGGACAAAATATCAACCACAAAGGGATGCCCCCAAGGATGAACTTCCTCTAGCCACATGCTACATTCTATAGTCACCACCCATTAATCCTTTCAAGTGAGTTCATTCACCAATTGGAGTATAGCTTTCCTGATTTGATCATCTTGCATTATCTCCTATGTGTGCCTTGTGGAGGGGGCTGCATATATTCAAACCATAGCAATCATTGAAAAGGATCCGAGCGTCAAAACCCACCCCTGTACCTACTTCTCCTTTTTCTAGCAGGAATCACACGCTCCTTCTTATTCTCTTGGGTGAGGGGCAGTGGTACTCCCATGTAACAGGCTGGGCTGGTTCTCCTTTCTCCAACCCAGGGACTCTCCTTTTGCCATGCATATCCTGTTTCATTAGCATCAGTGGAGGTTTTAAAAATATGTCCTAAAATAATTCTCCTCTCATCAGGTATGGGCTGACTCACTGTAATGAATAAGGAACAGCAGGAGTGAGGTACGTGATTTCTAAGATTAGGTTATGAAAAGGCTGGCGCTTTTGCATTTAGGCACTTTCTCTCCACGTGTCAGATCACTCACTATTGGAGTAGACCTGGGCATCCATCATGTGGGCTGCTCTAAAGGATCGCCCAGGGGGCGCAAGGAATGAAAAGGGGGCCTTGGACCAATAGACAAGGAGGAACTGAGACCCTCAACTCCACCTCCTGAAAAGATCTGAACCCGGACTGCACCCTGCAAGATCCTCCCCTAGTGAAGCCTTCAGAGGAGGCTCAAGCCCTGACCGATGGACTGCAAACTCACCAGAGACCTCTCATCAGGATCACCACTAATCCACTCTCCGTTTTCTGCTCCACAGAAAAAAAACATGAGATAATAAGTGCTTTCTGTCTCAAGCTGCTGGGTCTAAAGGTAAATTCACAGGCAGCAAAAGGTAACTTACACACCATCTTTCTTTCACACCCCCCTGACAACAGCAGCAACAACAGAAAAACATCTTGTACCCTGAATACCCTGGGCCTCGGAGGCACTTCTGAGTCAGGCGGAGGACCTGACTGTGTCGCATCTCCTGAGAGAACGGATAGAAGCAGGGCCCCTGGAAGGAGTTTCTCCATCATGCCTTCCTTGGGCTCCAGGGGTAGTGGGAAGAATAGCACAGCATTCTCATGATTTGGCTGTTCCTATTGTGCCCAGCAACAAAAAGCAAAGTTATAAATGGTCAACATCAACTGAACAAAGATAATGGCTAAAACTTGTCTGTTTCTCTTTAGAGCTGTTGTGATTTTGCTTTCTTTTTGCATTATCCTATTTCCTTCTGAACTGTCCTGTTCATCTCTCCACTACCCACCCCTGACCCCATGAGGCTCTATGTCCTCTTGATGTTCTTATGTGTTAAGAACGTCACATCAGCCTCCCATAGTCCAGATCTTAAATGTCCATCATGTCTTGTCCCCCAGCTTAGCATCCTTGGAAGGTGGTGGTGGAAATCTTTAAGAGGTGGGGTCTAGGAGGAAGTTTTGTTATTGCGGTATGCCCTTGAAGGGAACTGCAGGATGTCAGTCACTTCCTCTCTCTTCATTCTTCCCAACAAACATGAATAAAGCAGTTTACCCCACCATGTGCTCTCTGCCATGAGGTATTGAAAAGTAATGGAGTCTCTGGTCATAAACTGAAACTATGAGCCAAATTAAACCTGTCCTCTTTTTTAGCTTTATTATCTCAGGTATTTTGTTGTAGGAACGAAAAAACTGACTTATACTCATTATAAGTGTGAAGACTGAAGTGAGCATACTTGTGGACCTGATGGAGAGACCACTTTCCACCCTTTGATTAAGGGCTGGTTTATAACCAGGAGAAGACATTCACTGATTCAGGTGGCAATGGAATTCAACAGGGTTGTGGGATGGAAACCCCTTTGTTTGTGGCAGAGTAGAGATCTAATTATTGTAGTCACAACAATAATGTTGCCAAGTTCTCTATGGATGTTAGGCTTTAAGATTATGCCCTTTATCTGGATTCAGGACACCATCAGGAAACTGGGGGCTCAAGTAAGGTATCCACGAATTTGGATATATTGAGTTCATCTCAAGAGGGCATGGATTAATGTTTAGATTCTAGGAATAATCTAATTTGTATGACCTAAATCCATGATTTATAAATCTAATTATGTTTTATCTTACCATTTGTTTCTTTGTCTTCAATAAAAATCTGTTGAAAGTTGCTTTATTGATTTTGCCTTTTTTCACCACACATTATGACTTTAAAATCCAAGAACATATAGGTCAGGTGTGTTTTTTTTCCCCACAGATAAATCTCCTGCACCTATCACTGTGATTAAACTTATATATAAGAAGTTTAAAGCTGTCTATGGAACTAATTGCTCCATAGTTCCCAGGTTAATGAAAAGTAAAGTAAATTGTATGAATTAAGGCTCTCAGTTGCAAACAACAAAAGCCACTATAGTTGTGGCAGTCTATTTTTACTTAATTATGCTCTGTAACAAACCACATTTAAACTCAGCTTTTAAAACAACAAACATTTATTTAGTTGATGAGTCTGTGGGTTGGAGATTTGAGCTTAGTGATTCTTTTGGTCTCCAACTAGATGATTAGCAGCAAGTGAGCTAGTTGTTGGACAATAATAGCATGAGTCAGAAATGGGGTTACTGGAATTCAAACATGTTAAGATCCGTGTCTTGTTTATATAATTTTAGATTGATCTAATCAATCTTCCATTTTTCTCTCTTGTAACTCTGAAATCACGCCCATTGCACCATATAACAAGACTCCCCAGAATTCTGAAAATAACTTTTTACAGCATATTTTTGCACAATACAAAATAAATAAGTTATTGCCATCAAATATGTTACTGTGCCAGTATATACAATTAAATGTTACTTTGTAACTTAGTTTTATGGATCTTAATAATATTCATATTACATATTTAACGCCAGGCATAGTGGTGGGCACCTGTAATCCTAGCAATTTGGGAGGCTGAGGAAAGAGGTTTACAAGTTCAAGGCCAGCCTGCGCAATTTAGCATATGAGTCAGAAATGGGGTTACTTGTCTCAAAATGAAAGATAACGAAGTTCTTAGGATTTAGCTCAGTGGGAAAGAACCCCAGGGTTCAATCCCTAGCACCTAATGATAATAAATCTAAAAAGACAAATATAGTGTTTCATATTACTAAACTAACTTTAAATTAATTATGAAAGAAAACATAACTATGGACAGATTAAAAATGATGTTTTATATATCACATTTAGCTTGGGTATAAAAATGCATTAAATTAAAAATTGAAATTTCACTACTTTTTGCTGCATCAGAAACATACAAACATTTCTTTCATCGTTTTGATTTTTGTTTCTGATATTTAGAGACTAAAAATAATTCTTAAATAATATAGTTAGTTTCCAAGTGTTTACTTTTGAAGGGTTTAAGTCTTAAAGACATTTTGATGTACTATAGAATATTTACTATATTAGAATATTTCTGAAATAAATATGAATAAGTTTCCAAAAATAGGAAGCATGTAAAAACCTAAAATAATACTTTCTCTTTATATATATATGTATGTGTGTATGTATTTAACATATATGTGTATGTATATGTATATATTAAATTACAGATATTCAAATTTTAAAAAATCCACATACACTCAATATATGGAACCCAGAGGAAGCAGGAAATAAGGAAAGAGAAAGGAGTGAATTTCTAAGATATCCACAAAGGTTACTATCTATAAACAAGAGATAAGAAAAAGTTATGAGAAAAGTGATGTGATAAATACATGGCATCTAATTTCTAATTTTGTAACTTTCTCTACAGTTTTGTAGATTTAAACTTCATAAGCATTACCTTTAATTTTAAAGGTCATCTTCATGCGAGTTTCTGAATGATCATTTTTTGTTCCTTATCACATTTCGATATGAGTGCCTCTTCTGTTCCATAAGTTTAACCAACAACTTGTTATGGATATATATGAAACAAATAATATGACTTAGAATAAAAGCCTTGTAAAAAATGGTTAAAAGCAGCACCTCATTTTGCGATAATAAACTCCCCGAGTGGTTGAATCCTGAATAAGCGCTTCTGATCTCCACTAACAGACCTGCTCAACTGACACCCACTTAGAGGCCTCCAGAAGGATCCATTGTAAAGGAATAAATAAGGTCAGCAAACAACCTTCTGGCTGGGCATGGTGGCACAGGCTTGTAATCCTAGTGGCTTGGGAGGCCAAGGCAGGAGGATCTCAAGTTCAAGGCTAGCCTCAGTATGGTGTTATGAAATTTAGCAAGACCCTGTCTCAAAACAACAACAACAAACAAACAAACAAACAAAAAGGGCAGGAGATGTAGCTGGGTAGTGGTTAAGCACCCCTGGGTTCAATCTCCAGTATTGAATAAAAAAATAAATATAAAACAAGAGAAAAGAAAGAAAGAAAACCAAACAAAAAGAAACAGCCTACTGCTTGCCTCCACTTCAAGGCCCATAGCCCATCTACACAGTGACGGATGGCAGTTTTCTGGTGAGAGCCCAGTTCTTCTCATATTCACTTTGTCCCAAGAACTGGAAACACAGACCAGAAGTATGAGAGAGGCTGAACCTTGATAAAGACACAGAATCCATTTCCTGGCTGGACATGGAAGGCTGCTCCCTCAAGAAAAACTGGGAGATGGGAAATGGAGCAGTCACACATCCTGAAACAAGTGCCCAGGGAGAAAAAAACCCTCGTGGAAACCGCAGGGAGGTCAACAGAGTAGAGGAAAGGGTCAGGTGCTGGTGGGGATGGCTGAGAATGTCGTCGGCCAAGTCATATTGTTATATGTGTGTGCTGAAACATAACAACAAATCCCACCATTACACAATATTACAATACACCAATAAAAATGGGAAGAAAAAGAGAAAAAAAAATTATTCATTTCATCTGAACAAATCATCTGAACTTGACCCTTGTCACCAGGACCAAGACTTCGTCCTTCAAAGAAGAGTGTAAGAGCCAGATGGTGAGTATGCCTCACCACTAGGACTGCTCTAGGGCCTGAGTCCCCTCATCTCTCAATTTTCATTTGGAAGCTCAGGGGGGACTCAGTTTAATCAAGGGAAGGCTCCCAACCCTGAAAACCAGGGTGGAGGTACACTGTAGATTATTTATGGAGAGAGAGGCACACAGTGGGGATGGAGAAGGGCAGTGGAAAAATAAGAGCCACTGGAGGTAAGCCATTGGGGTTTCTATATTGTCCCTGGCACTGAGGGTGCTCTCTGATTCTTGGCTGCCATGAACTGAGTTGCTCTTCTCTGCCGTGACCCTCCACCATGATTCTCTGTTCACTGCAGGCCAGAGCAGTGGTATTGGCTGACCACAGACTAAACCTCTGAAACCATGAGCCCAACATAAACTTGTCCTTCTCAAAGTTGTTCTTGTCAGATATCTTGGTCACAGGGATGAAAAGCTAACTAACACAACTGAGGATGTAGCTCCGTGGTAGAATGTCCCTGGGTTCCAACCTTAGTTCAGCAAAAAAGAGAGAGACAGAGAGACGGACGGGGGTGGGGGAGGATACTGCAGGGGACACAGCCTTGGTTAGGCCCTTTCTAAATACGTGACCTTCAGGAAGTTACACACTTCCATGAACCTGTTTCCTCGTTTGTAAAATGAGAATTATAAAACCCTGGCTACCTTCAATCTCTTACACATTTAGGAAACAGTGCTCATGATCAGAAGTAGACTTAGTCAAAAACAACAGGTATGACAGGTCTTCCAATGACAGTGTGGCCGATACCATGTATAAAAGAGAGCAGTTACTGGTTAACTTGCCAGTAAACCTAGATAAACTTTCATTTTATAACCTTTTTTTTTTTACCTAACACTTAGCCAGACTCAGATATAGTTCTCAGGTGTGTACTTATATCTAGTCACATATACTTAGGGTGCCAACTATGTTGTTATAACCTAAAAAATAATAGTTGTTTCCCTCTAACCTTTCCTAATTTCAGGGGAAACAGGATTCCCTTTCTTCCCCATTTTAGACAGATTTAGCTGTCCATACGCACACACCCACCAAAGGAACAAAGTGATCCAGACTTTGGGGATGGTACCAGAAGATCTCAGAACTGACTATCTCCTGAATTTACAAGTGCATTTCAATTCCAGGCAGAGAACATGTGGAATGTAGCCTTTGAGTTACCTCCTTAAAAGCCCCCTGCTCCTGCAGATGGGCACAATCCAGCCTCTGGGACAAGAGTCCCTTCTGTTTCTCCCTCGCTAGCAAAGCAATAAACCTTCTTTATCCTTTTTTCTCAAAACAAGACAAAACCCAGCTACCTCATAGAGTTGCCATAAATATTGTATGAGATCAATGATGAGGCTAAATATTTAAACTGTTATAAAAACGTTAATAATTAAAAAAATAAAAACTTTAAACTTGTTCAGAAATAAGCTCCTTTCCCCTCTCATTGTAGAGTTCTCAGAAAAAAAAAACCACACATTTTCTGGCTTTCTTTGAAATGTGAGTCCTGATCAAAGGACAAACTCTACAGAGGAACAATTAGTAACATAGAAAAATAATTTTTAAAATTCCATTTATGACTTAGGGAGATAAACAACAAGACCTGGCTTCATCTTCAGGTGAGGAAGGTTCTTAAGAATCTTCTGATTGATGTTTGGAATACTGGAAAACCACATGCAGAAGGATAAACTAGACCCTTATCTTACACCATACACAAAAATAAACTCGAAGTTGATTAAAGATCTGAAGGTCAGAGCCAGACTCGACACCACTGAACTCCTAGATGGGGGCAGGGGAGGCATCAGGGGAAAGCCCTTTAATATTGGCCTAAGCAATTATTTTTTCTCTTTTTCTTTTTGGATATTGCCCTGACAGGCAATAAAAGCAAAACTAAGCAAGTGGGCTTACAACAAACTAAAAAGATAAAAAGCTTCTGCCAGCAAAGAATAAAATCAGCAAAATAAAAAAAGTAGACTATCAGCTAAAAGAAAATATTTGCAAACCATATATCTGACAAAAGTCTAATATCCAAAATATACATGAAACTTGATAGTAAGAAAACAAGCAACCTCATTAAAAACTGTGCAAAGGATTTGAATAGACATTGTTTCCAAAGATGACATAAAAACTGGTATATAAAAATGTGCTCAAGATCACTAATCATCAGAGATGACTACACAAGGAGACATGACTTTTCACCTATTAAGATGACTGTTAACAACAAAAAGGAGAACAAGTATGGTGAAGTTGTAAAGAAAAGGGAGCCCTTGTGCACAGTTGGTGGACTACAAATTAGATATACATTACGGGAAATGGTGGAATTTCCTAAAACAATTAACTATCTGGCCGGGCTCACTGACCTACACCTGTAATCCCAGTGGCTCAGGAGGCTAAGGCAGGAGGATCATGAGTTCAAAGTCAGCATCAACAACTTAGCAAGGTGCTAAGCAATTCAGTGATACCCTGTCTCTAAATAAAACACAAAATAGGGCTGGGGACATGGCTCAGTGGTTGAGTGTCCCTGAGTTCAATCCTAAGTACTAAAAAAAAAGAAGAAAGAAAGAAAATAGAACTATCTATCATCTAGCAATCCCTTTTCTGGATATACACCCAAGGGAAATGAAATCAATACCTGAGAGAAATTTCTGCATCTCATGTTCAATGCAACATTATTCACAATTGTCGAGATATGCAAAAAGTCTAGATGATCTGTTAACAGATAAATAAATAAATAAATTGTTATATATATATATATATATATATATTTATATATATATATATAAATTATATAAATATATATATAAATATATATATAAATTATATATATATATAATTATATAAATATATATATAAATATATATATTTTTATATATATATATATATATATTATATAATTGTTATATAATATATATATATATATATATATATATATATATATATTACTCAGCCTTAAAACAAGGAGATACTACCATATCTGGCAGTATAGATTAACTTGTGACACATTATGCAAAGTAAAATAAAATTGATACAGAAAGAAAAATACTGCATGATCTCATTTGTAATCTTAAGACAAAGTTTAATACATACAAAGAAAGAAGAATGGTGGTTACTGGGGAAGGAAGAAGGGAAGGGAATGATGATATGTAAGTCAAAAGAGTTTCAAATTGCAGTTATATAGGATAAATTAAGTCTAGAGATCTGACATGCAACAGAAGGACTATAATTAGTATGATGTTTACTGAAAATTTGCAAAGAGAATAGATTTTATGTGCTCTTACATAACACATACAAAAAGGGAAAACGTGGAAGATCATGAATATGTTAAATTGTTTACCTACAGAAATTAATTCACTATATATGAAACAGAGCCCCTTTAACATTAAAAGTGTCTTCCTGATAACTGCATTTTTGCATCCCTTATTTCCTCATGCTGAGAATAAAAACTACTTCATGCTGAGGAAAGATGCCAAGAAAATTTTAAATATTCTCCAGCTTACCATCCTAGCTAGAATCTACATACGTACATGACCTGGCTTTTGTTTCTATCAATTTTAACCACTACTTTAGGACCCTCACAAAACTTGGTTGGTTTTTTTTTTTTTTTTCATCATTTGTCTCTTTCTTAAGTGGGCAGGCCACCAAATCCCACAACTGGGATCCTGTAGGCTTTCTGGCTTCTCAGCCCATAACTTGTACACGTTTATCAAAACATCATTTGTACACTTTAAATTTCTCAAGTAGAGACGATAATTGCAGATCCTTTTATTACTTGCATTTTATGTCCAACCCTGACACTGACTGACACTGTGACTTTGAGTGATTTATTTCATATCTGTGTGTTACCTTTGTAAAATAGGAGAATAAATACTGCTTTGTGGTCTCTCTCTCTCTCTCTCTCTCTCTCTCTCTCTCTCTTTTCTTGGCACCCCATGCCCCTCAAAAATCATTACTGTGATTATATCATTTTAGGAAAAGCTGATCTCACTGGATACACGTCATTCAGAAGGTAATGTTTGGGTTTAGTAAATTATAAATCAATGTGAACTGTTGGACATCCTGGCTACTTACCTCCTAAACAAAATTCAGCAATGAGGGCATAATAATTAATCCCTATCTCTGCCCTGAATGGGAGTAAGTTGTTGAGAACTGAGTGTCAGCATATGAGACAGCTTTAGGGACACTGAGTCAATGGAGTTAATGGAGTTAGGATTTTATGAATAGCTGACCACTAGGGGGGACTGGAGAGGGTATGGCATGCACAAAAGTAGTATTTATATCAGTCCATTCAAGTTTTCTACTTCTTACCTGGAGAGGAATGAATAAGAACCAACTCATACCTGAACTGAAATAATTAGCACAAATTCATTCGTCCTTAGCTGCATTCAACTCTCCATGGGGATTTTCCGGACTTGAGGGTGAATTACCCAGTGACCAAGCACGAGAGAAAAATAGATGGCGCTCCACATGCTTTGTTCATTGTACTCAACAAATGAACCTTTTCTTTATGTTCCTGGAATTGAGTTGATAGAACCAATAGAACCAGACAAGTAAGTTAAGGAGAAGAATTTACCATGTAAGACCTTTAATTCCTCTATCACATGGAAATAAGATAACATGTAATTGTAAATTCTGTGTAAAATCCAATATACAGTAAGGTCTACACAGAGATAATCTGACATTAACATATGGTCAGTATAAACTTATTAGGATAATTTTTCTCTAAACAAATTATGTGTCTTGATTCTAGGGAAATCTTATGCCTCTCATTCTACAGCACCCAGACCAATGCTATAAACTCTTTTATATCTGCATAATATTGAGCAGTAGCCTATCTATTGGGTATAGAGAGGGCACTCTCAAGCCACTCTAATATACCCTTGCCTTAGTCCATGTGTGCAGACCCTTAGGAAGAAGAGAAACTCCATATGAAAAAAGGGTTGCTGTATAGAACAGGAGTCCTTGAACTTAAATCCTCTTCCCTCAGCCTCCTGAGTTTCTGGGACTCCAGGTACACACCATGGTGCCTGGCTTCTGTTTACTGTTTTGAAGAATCACCAAACAATTTTTCACAGTCTCTGCACCATTTTACCTACAACTAATTCACAAGGGTTCTTCCACATTCTCATCAACATTTATTTGTTGTTGTTAATATAATAACTACTCTTAAATGGGTGTGAAGTGTTATTCAATTCTTGGTTTTGATTTGCATATCCCTGATGATTAGTGAAGTTAAACATCTTCTTGTGTGTTTATATTGGTTATTTGTGTATTTTGTTTTGAGTATCATCTATTCAAATTCCTAGGTCAGCTTCCAATTGCTTTTGTTTTTAATTGTAAGAATATATATATATATATATATATATATATATATATATATATATATATATTTAATCCCTACCAAATATTAAGATATATGATTTAAAAATATTTTCCCATTCTGTATACTCTCTTTTCACTCACTTTTGATGCACAAAAGATTTTAATCTTGATGAAGTCTAATTAATGTATAATGTTGCCTGTCCTTTGGGTGCATACCAAGAAATGATTGCCAAATCCAAGGTCATGAAAATTTTCTCCTATGTTGTCTTTTAAGAATTGTACATTTTTAGGGGCAGGGGTTATGGCTCAGAGGTATAGCACTCACCTAGCATGTGCAAGACGCTGGGTTCAATCTTTAGCACCACATAAAAAAATAAATAAATAAAGGTTTTTTTAAAAAAAATAATAATTGCACATTTTTAACCATTAAAGTTGAGTTCTTAATCCATTATGAGTTAAGTTTTGGATATGGTTGTCTTAGTCTGTTTTCTATTGCTATAATTGAATACCACAGACTGAGTAATTTATAAGAATAGAGATTTGTTTAACTTGTAGCTGGAGGCTGGGAAGTCCAAGAGCATGATCCAGGCATCCACCAGCATCTGGTAAGGACCTTCTTACTGGGTCAAGCATGGCAGACAGCATCCTATGGGAAGACAGAACAAGCATGTCCTAGAGAGCTCATTTTTATTCAAAGTCATTCTCTCTAAAACCATGAATCCATCAATCTGTTATCACTGGGGAGTGCTGCTGGGGTCCAGGTCCTTAGTATCCCAAACAAAAATTGAGCAAGACACACAGAAGTAACAAGCAAAGTACAGATTTATTGAAGGTGAAGGTGAAAGTAGCACTCTGTCAGGTAGAGCTGAGTGAACTGAGTGAGGGAGAGAGGCTCGAGGCTCCCAAGTCTGGGAATTAATGTCTTATATGCTGCACTGTGAGATATTTTCTTCCTTATATGAACCGAATTGAAGACCTATCTCAATTGCTCCCATTGGTTACCTTATATAGTATCTTAAGGTATAGTACCTTATAGTGTCCAATTTCCCCCAAATTGGTTACTTTAGAAAACCTGATTAAAATATTGTCCACTTTACTCCTCACTTGTCATTTTAGAACACTGAACCTGTGACGGGAGTGGTCATGGGTGATAAGTTCTCAGCAATGGGAGTTGTCATAGTAATGGTGTAAGAGGACAGACCCGAGGTTAAAACAATAGTTCTATAAAATGGGCCCACTGTGCTGAACCCCCACATGCTTTCTTTTCTAAGAAGCAATTTACTTGCACCTCTGCCAGACCTAGGTGGACAGGATGTCACCTTCCTCAAAAAACTACCTGTTATCTGCAGGAAAAATACAGGTCCCAGATAATGTCAATGGGAGGAACCCAGGAGACTTTGATCCTCTTATCCTGAAATGCAGGGAGATAAGGATAATTCCTCCTAAGAATAAAATCTGTAAGAATGCAGGGTTAAGAATCCAGTTAGAACTGGTCAGCATGGGCCAGGGCATTGGTTACTTGAAAGTTTGATGTCACCTGCTGTTAGTCAAAAGTCAAAAGGTGGACCTGGACAGGACTCTCAGTAAACTGGAGCATAGGAGAGGCACATTGTCCCTCTCCTCTCTGAGAGGACCCACTCTGTCCCTTGAGAGTATCCCCTTTCCTTTTCCCTGTCCCTTCAATAAACCCGTTTCTGTCACTCTGAGCAACATGTCTGACTCTTTCTGACCTGATCACAAGAATTAGGGTTTGAAGGGTGGGTCTTCCCAAGAGCTGCCTCAGTTTCTTGGAAGACTCCACCTCTGTAACAAGGAGACTTATAAATGGGGACACGATGACTCATCTTGCTGTCTTCTCCTCCAGCTGCATTTTTCTTGTACCTTGGCTCTGCCATTCTTGGTGTCCCTGAACTCCTACCTAACAAATCTATGGGGTGATCTCAAAGACCCCACCTCTCATATACCACTAACATATACCTTTGGGGATGGAGGTTCAACCATGAATTTCAGAGGAGACTTTCAAACTATGGCCAATGTAAGGATCCAACTTAATGTTTTCTACGTAGACATCCAGTAATCCCTTCTCCTTTTGTTGAAGACATTTTCCTTTCCCCGTTCTCTTGGCACCCTTGTTAACAAGAAAATGAATTAGCCAGATATGCAAGAGTTTATTTCTGGGCTCTTTCTTCTTTTCATTGGTGTATGTGTGTGTCCTTATACCTCATAAACTTTTCACCTAGAATTCCCAGACGTTAATATTTTACCATGTTTGCTTTATATCTCTCCTCTCTTTTATTCTAGCTCTCTGTGACCATTTCCTTTTCCCCCTCTACCCCCATACACACACACACACACACATACACACACATACACACACACACACACAATTTCTATACATTTTTTTTGCACCACTAGAGGTAGTTGCAGACATGATGGTCGTCTATCCCTATCCTATGTACTTCAGCATGCTTTCTTAAGAACAGGGATAGGTATTCTCTTATATCATATATTTTTAATAGGGATAATACTAACCTTGAGGGAATATAAAAACTGGTTCTAAGAACAAGAAAATTTCAAATATCACAATGGCCTATTATGACCCTCCAAAGCTCAACCCTACCCAATAAAATCTTATTTCTCAGTATTTAATTTCTCTTATTAGGGAGAAATTAATTCCATGGAAAAAAGAATGTAATTAACTAATTTAATTTATTTCCTTGGAAAGATGATAATATAAAAAAATAATTGGGAAGCACTATCTTATATAATTATGCAACAATTATCAAAATCAGGAAATCAACATTGAAATAATAGTCTAATACAATGTACAGACTTTTTTTCCCCTTACATTTTACCAGTTATTTGAAAGAAAGAAATACAAAAATTCCCAGTTTTTCCACCACATGCCATCACCATGGTTCTCTAATCATTTTTCATCCAGAACAGTTCTTTGGTCTTCCTTTATATACACAGGCCAGTTTTTTAGCATATGTGTTATCTTAAATTTATCTGATGTGTCCTGATCATCTTCAGGCAGGAATTATGTTTTGGGCAGTGCAGTTTTTTTCATCCTCCTTCTCTCAGAGTGAAACACCTCACCAGGTACTGAAAATCAGCAGAAAACGTAAAGTCTCTGCCCATGTGGAGCTAACATTCTAGATCGGAGCGTGTAAGGGATCAAAAAATAAATAAATAAATAACTGGTCATAGAAGAAAAAATTTAGGGGTAGTACTGAAAGAGAGATAGCCTTATTCTTTATAGCCCCGATAGATTGAGCCAAGTCTAATGATAAACAAATTTAATATCAATGTAAAGAAGTCTCTCCCTTGCAGAGAACTGGAGATAAAATAGGTTTCCCAGGGAGATGACGAGTTTCTTGCTAGTCAAAAACCAGTATTGTATAATGGCCGGCATTTGACCTCTGTCATTACACATCGCTTTGGTTGGGAGCTAATCCAGTCTCTATGCCCTTGGGAAAATAAACTTTGTAAGCTGCCATGTCCTTCTCTGTAAAATGGAGAATAAAGGGAGTATACCACAAGATCCTGAGATGAGATCCTAAATCCAGAATTTTTTTAGCAGAGTTATTGTAAGTACTCAATGTGGCAATGTTCTTAACTCAGCGCCTAGCATTTACTAAGAATTTAATAAATCTTGAATTTTCGTTATAATTTTTAAAAAGAAAAAATAAGACTTTATTTATTATTTTTTCAAGAATATTTTCTACTAAGCAATGTTTTTAAAAGTAAGGGCAGTTGTGGGATGGGAGTTTAGCCCATGGTTGAGTTCTTGCTTCACCTGTGTAAATTTCTGAGTTCAATCCCAACACCGCACTAAATAAATAAATGATAAGAAGCAAAAACCAGAATGAGAAGAAAGCTTGCACTGGTGTTACCTCTATTCCAATCTATCATCTTTTTGAAATTAGTGCATATCAAAGTTACATGGTAGTTTTCTGTGAGATGGACAGAAACCAGAACAAGGGACAAAATGGCAGATAAACTCTCCAGCCTTAATTCATAATCTGTTAACTGGAAAATCTTAACTCTCAACTCTGTTAAAAGTGCTTCTACACCCTGACTCTTAAGAAGTATAAAATGTGCCTTTTCTTACCGTCCTATTCTCAATCATATCAACCACAAACACCAGGTCAAGGACATGCCAAGAGATACCAAGAGTATCTTCCACAAGAATGAAACTCATTAAATAAATTATCATAGGATTATACACCCTTCCTGTCCCAGCTGCCCAATAAAAGGCTGGGCCATTATTTGTTCCTGGCACTTTTTTTTTAAACCACTTTTTCTGTTATGACTGTCCCCTTCACATTATTCTCCCTACTTCCTGTACCCATTAAAACTTTGCCTGTATATTTGTGCTCACTTGACTTGGAATTTGTTTTTATCAATACTAACTCAAAAGTTCCTGTCTCCAGTCATGATAACTATAATAGAGCATCTGAGAACTTGGGGATAGTCCAGCTTAGAAGATGGCTTCTCTCTATTATAATCAAGTTTGTGTACCTGGCTTAGATGAACCTGGAAGAGCTTATAGCTTCTCTCATTTGAACAGATCTTTGGTGCAAAACCTTTTTTTTTTTTTCTCATTCTAAGCAGTCATTTTCGTGTATTCAAAACCTGAATATACTCTTTGTTAGGTACCTGTACAGAGAACTGAAGTCAAATTTTGGTCTGCCTATTTTACCTGATGAGAAAAAATTCTGGCTTTAGGATCTCATCTCAGGCTCTTGTCTCAGAATTTTATGGTGTGACATAGAGCAAATAAAGCATAATGGCCTGAAAACAATGCCTTTTAAAGCAATTTCTCCATCCACTTGTTCTTTCTGGAGCAATAGGATTTCCTGTAACAAAATCACAATGTTGGCATACCCCAGGTCGTTCATTGTTTGTAAAAGGATAAATAAGCAAAGACATTTGAAACTCCTGTACATAAAACAATGACCTGGATGATGGTGTTCCTCTGCAAACAGAGAAGAGAGGAGAACGTGTACAGAGAGGCTGGGTGACAAGGCATCGGTGTTGACCTAGAGAGAAATGTAGGACAATGGATAATTGTAATGAAGGGAGATGATGGAAGGATTTTTAAGAATTATCAGATATAATTGTTGAAATGGTTTGCATTGTGGGCTGTAATAAGGTTTCTCATCCCCTCCTCCTACTACTAAGTCTGTTATTAATTTTTTTTTCATTTTTTTTATTGGTTGTTCAAAACATTACAAAGCTCATGACATATCCTCTTTCATACATTTGATTCAAGTGGGTTATGAACTCCCATTTTTGCCCCAAATACAAGTTGCAGAATCACATCGGTTACACATCCACATTTTTACATAATACCATATTAATGACTGTTGTATTCTGCTACCTTTCCTATCCCCTACTATCCCCCCTCCCCTTCCCTCTCATCTTCCCTCTCTACCCCATCTGCTGTTGTTTAATTCTCTCCCTTGTTTTTTTTCCCCCTTTCCCCTCACAAACTCTTATATGTAATTTTGTGTAACAATGAGGGTCTCCTTCCATTTCCATACAGTTTCCCTTCTCTCTCCCTTTCTCTCCCCCCACTCGTCTCTGTTTAATGTTAATCTTTTCCTCATGCTTGAAGTCTGTGATTAAAACAAGTATCTGGCTGACTGCTGCTATGCGGCAAACAGAGGAACTGGGCTGGGATCCTTTTATATGCCGGGAAGCACGGCCATGAAGATGAAGTGGAATCAAGAAATTGAAATTAGAAGGAAGCATAAAAATAAAAATTCTAGATAATTTACAAAAGTTATAGGGGGGTTTGAACTCCCCCGTTAGACAAGGAATAGTAGGATTAAACCAATTTTCAGTAATTATATACATATCAAAGGACAGGTAGATCCCAACTGGCATCTGGCCTCACTACGTATGTGAAAGAATCAGCAGACATTTGGCAACCAGAATGTTTACTAAATGTTGAGATGATTTTCCCTGAGCTCTGGAGGGAAAGTCAAAGACCATTAGAGGGAGAAGCCAATGATCCTCAAACCATGTGTGCCCACACTTGTTCCCCTTGGGAAAGACAGAAAGGGACCCTCAGAGTGGAGAAACACAAGGGGTAATGGAAGGTGAGCTGCCCCAGACCTCTTCACTCGCCATCTTGCCCTGGCTGTCTACACTCTTCTACATCTCCCTCGATGCTAAAGCTGGGGACCTTTGGTTCAGGTGCCACCTCTGCAACCATTCTAAGCAATTTCTAGCAAGCAATACCTTTTAAAAATTCTTTACACGCCACGCTTTCAAACCACTGTCTCTCAAATGCTGACGGGCCTCTTGGGACTGGGCCCTCCATTTCTCTTTTCTTTTTGTTTCATTTAGTTTGACTTTGGATGGGTGGTCTATTATTTCTCAATCATTAAGTGGTTTTGATCATAGCTATGGATTATCGACTGTATATAATACCTTCTATTCCACTGTCATTCACAAAATATTGTTGAAGGATGTGAAAAATAACATCCCCCCCCACACACACAGCCCCCAGGGAGACAGGAGGACAGTGGGGGGGGGAGGGGAAGAGGACAAAGGAAAACATTCATCCCTTCCCAGTAACAATGGGTCCTGAAGGGAGGAGGCAATTCTGGGCCCTGAATTTTCACCCTTTCCCATTGCCATTGAGTCCCGGAAGGAGAAAAGCAAATAGTGAAGCTCTGGTAACAATGAATCCTGGTGGAAGAAGATGAGCAGTGAGCACCAAGCTCTGGACTTTTATCCTTCTTCAGTAACACTGCGTCCTGAAGGGAAAAGCAGACAAATTAACTCTGGGATCTACATTTTTTATCCCAGTAACAATAAATTTCAAGCTTTTGTAGCTGTTTTCCTGGGTTAGATTTTTAACCTGCACAACTGAGTGCCCAAGTCTCCAGTGATTAAGTCACACTAAACTTTCTGCTACATGATTAACTCTCATTAAGACCTGTAAAAACCCAGACCCCTCCTATAACCTGTGGCCATTTTCTACCCAGAAATTGAGACCCTCCAATGCCTGACTTCACTGCAGAATAGAAGGCATTGCTGGTCCATGATGTCTGCTCCCATCCCAGTTATTTGTGCTTTCATTATGGTGCAGAAATCATTTTGGTTATTTTTGCTTACAATTTTTTTTCTTCCCATAAAAAATGTTCTTTGAGGGCTGGGGCTATAGATCAGTGGTAGAGTGCTTACCTTGCATGTGTAAGAGACTGAGTTCGACCCTTAGCACCAAGTAAAAACAAATAAATAAAGATATTGTGTCCACCTACAACTAGAAGAATATTTTTTAGTCATACTGATTACCCTCAGTATGACTTTTTACTCTATCTAGACTGAGTATTCATTCTTCAGGGTCTTCCTGATTCTTCATCCTAATTAAGTCTTAAGCAAAAATTCCTGTGGCCACCAACTTCCATTGGCAGAGAGGCATACTAACTTTTGGAGATGATCGTTTCTCTGAAATATCCAGAAACTCCTACCCCATTTTTTGTTTCAAATGAGTTCATTAGGTTTTGTGGGGTAAAGAGGTAGTAGTAAGCATCAAAATGAGGTAAATATAGGCTAGCCACTCCTGACATCTTCCCATCTGCAAGAACAAAACTTACAGAAATTTCTGATCAGACAAACATTTCCCATTCCAGTTTACAGTTAAGATAAAGTGGCTCCCATTGTTTGGGGTGGCTGGTTTTATTTAAGTGGGAATTTCCTTCTGTTTGTTTATGTTGATAAGAGTTAGGAATTAAGAACTGGTTGTAAAACATAGATGACATGCTTATCAGACTGAGATCTTAAGTTTATCACCTTTAGAAAAGAGTTCTTTTTATTATTTCCTCTTAGAATCACATGTCTTTAAAGGTTTTGATTTTGTTTCCAAAAGAATTCTTTTTTTTACCTTTTCCTTAAAAATTAATTATAAAGATAATATGATTATCCCTACATACTATAAATATAAACAAATAACAGCAAACTTTAACGAAAAAATAGCTATGAAACTTCAGACATTGTCAAATCTATTTGTTACTGAGAGCCTGCTAAAGAGATTCCAAATGAATTATTCTCTTAAACAACTCCGGTTTTCATTTTTTAAGAAAGAAATCAGAGGCTTCTGAACAAGGGCTATCAAACTTAATTGAAGTAATTCTAAGCAAAAGCAAAGAAATTTGACATCTGGTTAGCCTATGAATCTTCCAGAATGTAAAAATATGATTCCTTTTAGGACATATGATACATAATAAATAATGCAGTAGTCTTCACTAGGAAAAATCCTCTGGGTACTAGGTCAGAGCCATAACTTAGAATGATTACTATGGTGGTCTAAATGGTGCTTGGCTAAAAGATGGGTCCATCCAGAACTTCAGAATAGGCATTCTTTGGCATGTAGTTCTTTGCAGGTATAATTAAGGCAAGGATCTCAGAATGAGCTATATCCTGAATTTAGATGAGCACCTAATCTAATGGCAAGTGTCCATATAAGAAACAGAAAAGAAGGCCCAAAAGAGAAGGCTGTATGAAGGCAAAAGTAGAGATTGATGTTGTGATGCCAGTCGTCATCAAAAAAAGCCTCCTTTGGTGCCTTCCACAGAAGCAAGATATTATAGGCACCTTCAAGCCTCCACAAGTATTAGCAAATAAATTTCTACTGTCTTAAGCCTCTGTACTGCAATAATTTGTTATGACAAATTTAGAAAACTAATAGAATTTCCTTTCTGGAATATTCTAGCAACAACTTTACTGGTTAAAGAATGGAACACACCAAATGAAAGATCCAGAATTCAACTGATGATTTTAGATTGGCTGGGGGGAATTTCACACATACCTGTATGTGTGAAATTCCCCCCAGGTGCGTTTCTTCTTCCTGTAAAATGCACAGGGGAGCCAAGTGGACTCAGATCATGTTTCCTGTGTCATGACTCTTTCCATAACTCTCTCGGAACAAGTGAGCGATATCAGTCAAAGTTAGAAGGTTCCACACAGAGACTTCTGAAAAAAAAAATCGAACTCATAGTATTAGCAATTATGGGGTTTTGCATAAGACAAATGTGTCTAGAGAATCTGTGTGTGCCTCACATAGCTTGATCTTACCCAGATTCAGCTGCTTACACTCCTGATGGTCCTCCCTTAACAAGAACACCAGCTCTCCCAGCAAGAATCCTGATGACAACCAGAAACTTCCTAGTGAGAACCATATCTAAAGTCATCCCATTTTTTCAACCTTGTCTGGTTTTAACTGAGCATTTTAGTCATATAAAATCCCATTATATCTCCTCTTTTAGAGTATCAATTATGCTTCTTCTAAAAATGTATTTTTTTTCCTTTTTGCAGTGCTGGGGATCAAACCCAGGGCCTCATGCATGCTAAGTAAGTGTTCTACCATTAAGCCCTAGCTTCAATCTTCCTTAAAAAATCTTAATGGTTGCCAATAGTTTTTAATTTACACTTTTACTAATCTAATTGTACCTGAAAAATAACGCTATACCACTTCACATGTAGTTTGGTAACTTATGTTCAATTTCTTTTTTCCACATCTTAGATATTACTGTCCTTTATTTCAGTAATATACTATTGTCACCCAAATACATTATCACTATTATTATTTAAAAAGTAATCTTTTAGATAATTTTTTAAATAAGGGAAAATAAAAGATTTTATTTTATCTTTGGTTATTATTCCCTTGGGTCATTCTTCCCTTCTTTATGTAAATCCCGTAATTTCCTCTGTACTAAAAGAACTCTGTCTAAAATTATTTTCAAGGCTAATCTCTTGGCGATGAATTCCCCCAGTTTCTTTTGTTTGAAAGAGTCTTTATTTCCCCTTCATCTTTAAAGCATATTTTTCCCTGGATTCGGAATTGTAGAGAGGTGACTTTTTCCTTTCAAAACCTGAAATGTCCCTTCCCTCTCTTCTTGCTTTCTGATAAGAAGTCTGTGCGATTCATATCACGTTGCCCCACAACTCACAGATTTTTTTCCAATATTTTTTTCTTTGTCTTTGGTTTTCCTCAATTTTAATGATATCTGGGAATAGACTTTTGGTTTATCCTTCTCGGTGTTCTCTGAGCTCACTAAATCACTATTTAGGAGGGTGACATTACTTTTGAAAAATTGTCTCTATTATTATTTCAAATATTTTTTTTTCTGACCTGCCTCTTTCTTCTCCAATTATACATATATTATATGTTTTTAAACTGTCACATAGTTCTTAGACATTCTGTTCTGTTTTTACTTTTTAAAATCTTTTTTAAGATTTTTGTGCTTTTGGTAACCCATATTGATAACCAATACCAGGTACTACCCAACCTCACTGTTTTTTTTCAAGTCCAGTCTACTGATGAGACCATCAAGGATATTCTTCATCTTGGTTACAGTGTGTGTTGGTTGTTGTCTTGTTTTGTTTTTATTTCTAGGGTTTCTTGTTGCTTCTTAGAGTTTCCATCTGCAATTACATTATCCATTTATTTGAATATTGTCTATATTTTCTGTTTAGAGTGCTTAAACACACTGATCATAATTCTTTGAATTCTTTCTATTAATGCCCAAACCTGTCTTACATCTGAATCTTTCTCCGATTCTTGCATTGTCTTCTCAGAGTGTGGATGTTTTCTTATCTGTTGGCATACTTTGTAGTTCTGTTTGTTTGTCTGTTTTTTTGTAAAAAGCTTAACACAATGTATTGAGTAATTCAGGTAAATAGGCATTTAATGTGAGATTTTATGATGCTCTGGCTAGGAATTGTATTGTGTTTGATATTTTCTCTATCTACAGGGACCAGAGATATCAAATTCCTCTAGTGTCCTTATTTTAGTCTCATCTATTAAGTACTTTTCCTCAAAGACAGTTTACATCTTAAAAATTCTTTCAAGTGTGACCCACTATTATACAGGAGCTTTGTTGATATGGTGAAAAGGTGTGGAGGTAGGGAACATTATCTAATTTTATTATTAAATTTCTTTCTTTTTTTAATTCTGTTTTTAAACTTTAACTTGTTATATTGACAATAGAATGAATCACACAATAGAGCACAATTTTTCATATCTCTGGTTGTACACAAAGTACAGTCACATCCTTTGTGTCTTCATACATATACTTAGGGTAATGACCACCATCTCATTTCATCATCTTTCCTATCCCTATGTCCCCTCCCTTTCCCTCCCTCCCCTTTTCCCCTTTGTCCTATCTAGAGTTCATTTAATCCTCCCATCACTACCCATTCTCCTGAAGCATATTATGGATCAGCATCATTAAATCAGAGAAATCATTTGGCATTTGGTTTTTTGGGGATTGGCTAACTTCACTTAGCGTTATCTTCTCCAGCTCCATCCATTTACCTGCAAATGCAATGACTTTATTCTCTTTTATTGCTGAATAATATTCCATTGTGTATATATACCACATTTTCTTTATCCATTCATCTACTGAAGGGCATCTAGGTTGGCTCCACAGTTTAGCTATTGTGAATTGTGCTGCTATAAACATTGATGTGGCTGTGTCCCTGTAGTATGCTGTTTTTAAGTCCTTTGGGTATAGATAGAGGAGAGGGATAGCTGGGTCAAATGGTAGTTCCATTCCCAGTTTTCCAAGGATTCTCCATACTACTTTCCAGATTGGCTGCACCAATTTTCAGTCCCATCAGCAATGTATGAGTGTACCTTTTCCCCCACATCCTCACCAACACTTATTGTTGTTTGTCTTCATAATAGTACCATTCTGACTGGGGAGAGATGAAATCTTAGAGCAGTTTTGATTTGCATTTCTCTAATTGCTAGAGATGTTGAACATTTTTTATATATTTGTTGATTGCTTGTATGTCTGTTCAGTTCCTTGGCCCATTTATTGATTGGGTTATTTGTTTTTTTCGGTGTGAAGACTTTTGATTTCTTTATGTATTCTTGAGATTAGTGTTGGAGAGGCTCTTTTTTTCAATGTATGTTTTTGGCGCCTTTGTCAAATATAAGATAACTGTATGGTGTTATCTTATCTAAGGTCTTCTTTAATTTCTTTCTTTTGCATTCTGTAGTTTTCACTGTAGAGGTCTTTCGACTCTTTTGTTAGGTTGATTCCCAAGTATTTTATTTTATTTTTTTGATGCTATTGTGAATGGGGTAGTTTTCCTCATTTCAATTTCAGATGATTTGTCACTGATATACAGAAATGCCTTTGATTTATGGGTGTTGATTTTGTATCCTGCTACTTTGCTGAATTCATTTACTAGTTCTAGAAGTTTTCTGGTGGAATTTTTTAGGTCTTCTAGGTATAGAATCATATTGTTGGCAAATAGTTTTAATTTGAGTTCTTCTTTCCTATCCTTATCCCTCTAACTTCTTTCACCTGCATAATTGCTCTGGCCAGTGTTTCAAGAACTATGTTAAATAGAAGTGGTGAAAGAGGTCATCCCTGTCTTGTTCCAGTTTTTAGAGGAAATGCTTTCAATTTTTCTCCATTTAGAATGATGTTGGCCTTGGGCTTAGCATAGATAGCTTTTACGATGTTGAGATATGTTCCTGTTATCCCTAGTTTCTCTAGTGTTTTGAACATGAAGGGTACTGTATTTTCTTGAGTGCTTTTTCTACATCTATTGAGATGATCATATGGTTCTCATCTTTAAATCTATTAATGTGATGAATTACATCTATTATTTCTGTATGTTGAACCAACCTTGCATCCCTAGAATGAACCCCACTTGATCCTGGTGTACTATCTTTTTGATATGTTTTTGTATTTGATTTGCCAGAATTTTATTGAAAATTTTTGCATCTATATTCATTAGAGATATTGGTCTGAAGTTTTCTTTCTTTGATGTGTCTTTGTCTGGTTTTAGAATCACGGTGATATTGGCCTCATAGAATGAGTTTGGAAGTGCTCCTTTTTTTCTATTCCTGAAATAAATTGAAGAGTATTTATATTAGTTCTTCTTTAAAGGTCTTGTAGATCTCAGCTGTGTATCCATCCAGCCCTGGGCTTTTCTTGGTTGATAGGCTTCTCATAGTGTCTTCTATTTCATTGCTTGAAATTGATCTGTTTAAATTGTGTATATCATCCTGATTCAATATGACTCCAGAAACTTGTCAATGCCTTCAATATATTCTATTTTATTGGAGTACAAGTTTTCAAAATAATTTCTAATTATCTTCTGCATTTTTGTAGTGTCTGTTGTGATATTTCTTTTTTTATCACATATGTTACTGATTTGTGTTTTCTCTTTATTAACATGGCTAAGGATCTGTCAATTTTGTTTATTTTTTCAAAGAACCAACTCTTTGTTTTGTCAATTTTTTCAATTGTTTCTTTTCTTTCAATTTCATTGATTTCTGCTCTGATTTTAATTATTTTCTGTCTTCTGATTTTGGTGTTGATTTGTTCTTATTCTAGGGCTTTGAGATGTAATGTTAAGTCATTTGTTTGTTGACTTTACTTCTTTAAAGGAATGAACTCCATACAATGAACTTTCCTCTTAGAACTACCTTCATAGTGTCCCAGAGATATCAGTACATGTATCCATTTTCTCATTCACCTCTGAAATGTTTCAATCTTCTCCTTGATGTCTTCTGCGACTCATTGTTTATTCGGTAGCATATTATTTAGACTCCAGGTGTTGGAGTACCTTTTATTTCTTATTTTATCATTGATTTCTAGTTTCATTCTATTATGTTCTGATAGAATGCAGGGTAGTATCTCTACTTTTTTATATTTTCTAATGCTTGTTTTGTGGCATAATATATGGTCTATTTTAGAGAAGGATCCATGTTCTGCTGAGAAGAAAGTATATTCCCTTGTTGAAGGATGAAATATTCTATACATGTCAGTTAAATCTAAGTTATTGACTGTATTATTAAGTTATTGATGGTATAATTGAGTTCTATAGTTTCTTTGTTCAGCTTTTGTTTGTAAGATCTATCCAGTGGGGAAAGAGGTGTGTTACAGTCACCTAAAATTATTGTGTTGTGGTCTATTTGACTCTTGAACTTGAGAAGAGTTTGTTTGATGAACATAGCTGCACCATTGTTTGAGGCCTATATATTATAATTGTCAAGTCTTGTTGGTGTATGGTTCCCTTGAGCAGTATGTAGTGTCCTTCTTTATCCATTTTGATTAATTTTAGCTTGAAGTCTATTTTATTTGATATGTGGATGGAAACCCCTGCTTGCTTCTGCAGTCCATGTGAGTAGTCTGATTTTTCCCAACCTTTCACCCTCAGTCTGTGGATGTCTTTTCCAATGAGATGAGTCTGTTGGAGGCAGCATATTGTTGGGTCTTTTTATTTTTTTAATTCAATCTGCTAGTCTATGTCTTTTGATTGGTGAGTTTAGGCCATTAACATTCAGGGTTATTATTGAGACATAATTTGTATTTCCAGCCACTTTTGTTAATTTTTGGTATTTAACTTGACTTGGTTTCCTCTCTGATTAGATTTTCCTTTAGTGTAATACCTCCATCTGCTGATTTTCATCATTTTCATTTCCTCTTCATGGAATATTTTGCTGAAGATATTCTGTAGTGTAGGCTTTCTAGTTGTGAATTCTTTTAACTTTTGTTTATCAAAGAAGGTTTTTATTTCATCATCAAATCTAAAGCTTAGTTTTGCTGGATATAAGATTCTTGGTTGGCATCCATTTTCTTTCAGAGCATGGTACATGTTATCCCATGATCTCCTGGCTTTGAGGGTCTGGGTTGACAAATCTGCTGAGACACAAACTGGTCTCCCCCTTATGTGATCTGATTCCTCTCTCCTGCAGCTTTTAAGATTCTATCCTTGTTCTGAATGCTAGGAATTTTCATTATAATGTGCCTTGGTGTAGATCGGTTGTAATTTTGTACATTTGGTGTCCTGTAAGCCTCTTGTATTTGGTTTTCCAATTCATTCTTCATGCTTGGGAAATTATCTGATATTATTTCATCAAAGAGATTGTGCATTGCTTTGGTTTGAATCTCTGTAGCTTCCTCTAGCCCAATAATGCTTAGATTTGGTCTTTTGAAGTTATTCCATAATTCTTGGATGTTCTGTTCATGGTTTCTTACTGTCCTCACTGTGTGGTCCACTTTATTTTTCAGATTGTATACTTTGTCTTCATTATCTGAGGTTCTTTCTTCCAAGTGATCTAGTCTTTTGGTTATGCTTTCTATTGAGTTTTTTATTTTGTTTATTATTTCCTTCATTTCAAGGATTTCTGACTGTTGTTTTTTTTTCAGAGTCTCTATCTCTTTCTTGAAGTAATCTTTCGCTACTTGTATTTGCTCTCTTATCTCTTTGTTGGAGTGATCTGTTTTTGCCTGTATTTGTTCATTTATTTCATGCTTTAATTCACAGATCACTTTAATTATGAACCTTCTGAACTCCTTCTCTCACATTTCATCAACCTTGCTGTCCGTGGGTTCTGTTATTATAGTGTCCTGGTTTGTTTGGGGCACTTTCCTCCCTTGTTTTTTTCATGTTGTCTATGTGTCTTCCTTTCTTGCTGTGTGGATCTGATATTACAGTTTCTACCCTATATTCTTGTAGTACCCATCAGATTGTCTATATCTCACCTTGATGTTGGGCTTCCAGATCTGGTGTCCCTCAGTGTATGCTACTGCATCTAATGGTGGTGGTGGCAATAGCAGAGGTAACTCAAGATAATAGTGGAGGTGCCCCAAGATGAATGCAATGTCTTACTGAGATGTGGCTGGAAGAGTGGGCCTCGTACTGTCTTTGGGATGCCTGCTCTGGGGTGCAGCTGCAACAGGCCCTGTCTGTTGTCCAAAATGTAGGGGCTACTGCCTGGGGAAGGATATAGTAATGTCTGCAGTGTCCCAAGAAGGGAATGGGTTAGGCTTGGGCTCCCAGGTGGGGGTGGGTGGCAAACTCAGACCTACCCTGGGGTGGGTCCTGTGTATGTCAGTGTGGGTGAATCTGGGTCAAGCCTGAGTTCCCGCAGTGGTCTGCTGGTTGGAATGGTGGGTGTCTTCTGGTGGTAGGACAGACCTGGGCCAACTGTGAGCCTGGTCTCACACAGTCAGTGTTGGTGAATCTGGCTTAAATTTCTTACTTTTAGTGACCCTATGTTCCTGGGATCTGACCTTCGCAAGTGTGTTTTATCCTCTCTCCCCATTACAGGGTGAGATAGAAAAACTAGAGCTGTCTAAAGTGAAAGAAATGCTCTTCTTCCAGGTAGAATGAGGTTCAAGTAAATTTTTAATTTTGGAGAGTAGGACTTTGCTGTGGAAAAAGACTCAGGTTGGATTTCACAACAGTTACTCTTTTCTCCTTCTGCCAGAGCCAAGAGAATTAGTGTCCCAGCCCTTTACCATAAGAACCCTGCATGGTGCCTGGAGGTAAGACCCACAAACCCTAGGCACTGCCTGAGGCTGCAGCCCCTAGGACTTTCTTTCTCTCAGTACAGTCTTCACTCAACTTCCTGCAATTCCTCAGAATCACCTTTGAAGTATTCCAGTGTATGATTCTAGGGCTCCTCCAGCAATGAGTCCATCTGTCTTTATCAGGATTTACCTGTCCCTCCAGATTTGGGGACAGCAGATTGTCAAGCAATCTCAGTTCACTTATGAATCCAGAAAAAGTCATTCACTCTGTTTACCTCTTTTGTTGTTGACACAGTGGGAGTAATGACTTCTAACATGCACTTTACATGATGTCGGAGTCGAGTAGAAATAAAACGAGGGGGTGGTGGTCACATTGTGAATAAGTCTTTGTGGCAGCTCTGTGTACCTGCCAGTAATGGTATCCAATCGGAGGGACAAGTGAACAGCATAGCCCATGTGCACAACTGAGCTGCTCACTCCCACAAGGAAAGGTTAGTTCTACTTGGTTTCACATCCTAGATGGCCAACTTTCAGGATCAATCTCAGACCCTAACCCAAGGCACTATCAAAGGGGAGAGATGCTTGTCACAGCGTAATTTGGCAAAGAGTAAAGACTTGTACTGTTACACCTGAGAACTTAGGTAGTACTCCACACAGTCCCAAAGCCTACTCAAGACCCCATTTAGTGAGAGAGCTAATCATCACAGCACACTTCAGCAAAGAACAGGAGATATTTTTTCCATACTCAAGTTCTCTCCATTCTAAGCAATAACTCTGCCTAACGTCAGGTTCCAGCCTGTAACCCTGTTAAACTGAAGATCTTAATACCACCTGGCCAAGGAATACATCCTGTGGCTGGCTCAACTCTAGGTTAACTGTGGTGCCTATTTAGCAGATATGACTGATAACAAAGCTCAGTCGGTGGTCTTACCTTATAGTGGAGCCCAGACAGCAACCCTACCTAAAATCAGATAAAAGAAGGCAGCCTAGCTATCTAGAGAACTCAAAAGCAATATATCTGCCTTCTTAGGGTCAATTCCACCTGGACCATCTAGAATCACAGATTAGACTAAATAGGGAATGTTTGCCCCTATCAAAGAATACCTAAAATAGTCAGAAGTAGTGGTGGCCACAAATGTACAGACATTAACTGGGTTACTGCCCGGTTAATCTGTACCAGTGGATTAATGCAGGGATTAGGTTAATATTCTCAACCCAATCATTTCACTTCTAGACTTTCTTGCATTGTCTCACACATAAGCTTTTGAGGGACACCTCATATCTAAAACATAGTAGTTATTAATTAGTAACATAAAACATATAAAAGCTCAAAACTTAATGATATAAGTAATATAGAGATGTGCCAGGATACTCTGGACTGAAATTGTGGTATGTACTTTACCTCTATTACAATGTCTAGTAGACAAATCTGTAATGTGACTACTATTAAAATTAGTAGTCAAGAGGTATAAATCAAAAAATAATGTAAATTTTGACATCAAAAACAAAATGTTAGGGATGGTATTAGTAGACATTATAGAATTGTGTCAAATCAGAGTTAAGTTGTTATCTGATTTAAACAGATTGTTTGTACTCTATTTTACATATGCCTTATGGTAACCACAAAGCAAAATTCTATAGTTTATGTAAAAAAAAAAAGATTCAAGACATGCCATTATGAAAAACATCACATTACAAAGGAAGAGAACAAAGGAAGAAACAAAGTAAATGCAAAATAATCAGGAAAAAAAATACAAAAATTTGTAGTAAGTCCTAACCTATCAATATTTACTTCATATGTAATTGGATTAAATTCTCTAACAAAAAGGTATAGAGTGGCAGAATGCATTATTTAAAAGAAGACACAACTATATGCTGCCTAAAAGAGACTCACCTCACTTTTAAGGACATGCATAGACTGAAAACAAAGATGGAAAATGATATTCCATGCAAATGCAAATCAAAAGAAATCTATATTCAGACAAAAGTGATTTAATGCCAAAAAACTGTAAAAAGAGACAAAGTGTCATTATATCATATTAAGGGGTCAATTTGTGAAGAGGATATAACAATTGAAAAAAAATGTATGCACTGAACATTGGAACACATAAATATAAGGGAAATAATTAAGGATCTAAAGGGAGAGATAGATTGCAATATAATAATAGAAGAGGATTTCAATATCTACGTTCATTAATGGACAAATCATCCATACAGAAAGTTAATTTTCAAAACACTGGATTTGAACTGCACCTGAGACAAAATTGTCTTAACAGACATATACAAATATTCCATCCAAAAGCAAACAAACGAACAACAAAGTAAATCATACATTTTCTTCTCAAGTGCACACAGCACATTCTCCAGGCTGCATCATATATTAGGCAATGAAACAAGTCTGAACAACTTTAAATGAATTGAAATTACATAGATGATCTTTTCTTATTTGAATGGAATGAAACTAGAAATCAATAACAAATTGACAAATATGAGGAAGTTAAACAACATGCAACCAATTAGTCCAAGAAGAAATTTTAAAAGTGTCTTGAGTATCAGACATGGTGGCACACAGCTCTAATCTCAGTGACTTGGGAGCATGAGGCAGGAGGATCACAAGTTCTAAGCCAGCCTCAGCAATTTAGCAAGGCCCTCAGCAACTCAGCAAGACCCTGTCTCTGAAAAAAATACAACAAGAGGCTGGGGATGTGGTTCAGTAGTTAAGTGTCCCTGAGTTCAATCCCTGGTATTAAAAAAAAAAATCTTGAGTTAAATGATAACAAAAACAACATACCAAAATTTCTAGGATGCATTAAAATCATTTCCGAGAGGAAAATTTATAGCAATAAATGCTTACACCAAAAACGAAGAAAGATCTCCTATAACTTAATTTATACTTTAAGAAGCTAGAAGAAAAAAGAACAAATCAACTTCAAATTATCAGAGGGAAGGGAATAACAGAGACCAGAGCAAAAATCAATGAAATGGAGTTAGAAAAATAGGGAAAAAATCAATAAAACAAAGGGTTGTTTTGTTTATTTGTTTTTGTTTTCTTGGTGCTGGAGATTATGTCTAGCAGCATTCTACCACTTAGCTACATATCCACACCTTTTTATTTTATATTTTGAGACAGGGCCTCACTAAGTTGTTAACTCTGGCCTTGAACTTGAGATCCTCCTGCTTAGCCTCCCTGGTAGCTGGGATTACAGGTATGTACCACCACAGCCAGCAAGAGTTGGTTTTTTGAAAATATAAAATTGACAAACCATTAGTTAGATTAAGAAAGAAAGAAAAAATAAACAAAAGAGATAAGAAATTTTCCAAAAGCTTAGGCAAAGAAACAAAAATTGAGAAATGGTATTACATCAAACCAAAACTCAACTGCACAGAAAAAGAAACAAATTAACAGGTGAATAGGCAATTTACAGAATTGGAGTTGTTATTTGCAAGTATCCAAATAATATCCAAAAATATAAAAGGAACTAAAATAAAAAAACAAAACAAATAGCTATGTTTTAAAGATGGGCAAAGGTCTTTAATAGATATTTCTCAAAAGAAGACATAACAACAGTCAACAGAGACAAGAAAATTGCTCAACTTCGCCAATCATTAGGGAAATTCAAATTAAAACCACAATAAGATATCACTTCACATCTGTTGAAATGACTGTTATCAAAATAATGAAAGATAAGTGTTGGCAAAGAAGTGGGGAAAAGGGCCCTGTACACTGTTGGTGGGAATGTCAACCAATACAACTGTTGTGGAAAACAGTATAACATGACCTCAAAAAACTATAGTTACCATATAATCCACAGTCCATGTATATATCTAGAGAATTTGAAAGTGGCATATTGAAGAGATATATATACTGAATAGATAGTGTAGACAGATAGTAAAAGAGAGGTAGGCAGTTATAGCAATGGGGTCCCCAAAAGGGGCTTCTCTAAATGTACAGTATACCCCATAAAAATTAATCTTCCACACATTCCAGCCAATTCCTTTGTCCCAGAGAGATGGGAAAAGGAAAGCAGGACAGACTTGAGTGAAGGCTACAGAAAATTTCAAATTTAAGGGCTGAAAGGGCACAGCCAATCAGAATGTCATGGGCCTAACCAATAGCCTTGGCATTGTTCCAAAACCTGATTAGCACAGATACTGATAAATGTCTCTTCCCAGTAGTTATTTAAGTTCTGGACAAGTACACTTAATTGGCAATCCACTGTCAGGTCCCCTCCCACTTTGTAAGAGCTCTGCTTCTCTGCTCACTTGAATAAATCCTACCCCTTCAGACTCACTCTCTGCTGTCCATGTATTTAATTCACGCGAAAAGAACCTGGAAGGAAGTTGCTGGCCAACCGTTGGTCCGTTGCAATACTAGCAGGCATAGCCAGCTACACAGAGGTGCAACACGGATATATCCTCTCCACCATCTCTGAAGAATTAGGTCCTGTCTGCTAAGACCAGCCCCTAATGCTAACGGGCAGCACCTGCTGTGAATAGCTACTATCCATAGAGAACACACTCTGTTGCAGAGGGCTGTAGCCCTGCCAGTGGAGAATCTGGTTTGTCTCTAAATACAGTTTCACTGCCGTCCAATGTTTATTATAGCACTATTCACAATAGCCACATCATGAAATCAACCAATGAATGGATAAAGAAAATGTGATGTATGGAATACTACTGAATTTATTTGTTTATTGTATCAGGAATTGATTCCAGGGTGCTTAACCACTGAGCTACATCCCAAGCCCCGCCCACTTTTTTGAGACAGTGTATTCCTAAATTGCTTAGGGCTTTGCTAAATTGCTCAGACGGGCTTTGAACTTGTGATCCTCCTGCCTCAGCCTCCTGAGCCAGAGATTATAGGCATGAACCACCAGGCCCAGCTGAACCTTTTAAAATAAGGAAATTGTCATTGGCAGCAACATCAATAACCTAGAAGACAATATGCTAAATGAAATAGGGCAAACACAGAGAAATACTACCCATGTCACTTAAATATGGGAGTTAAAAAAAGTAGCAAACAGAGAGCTGAATAGTGATTACCAGAGGAAATGGAAAGATGTTGGAACAATAAATTCTAGGTGATGGATATTTTAATTAGATTGATTCAATTGTTCTGTATTGTATACATCTATCATAGCATCACTTTGTGTCTCATAAATATATATACATATGTAATTATAATTTGTCAATATCCAATAAAAATTAGTAAACAAAGATTTGATGAGGACTCCCTGTTGGCTAGGCATTTGGCAAGGCTTTAGAATAATGGGAGCAAATAATACAGTTCCCAATGCACCATATTTACAGCCCAGAAAGAGGGACAAGTTAAGAGGTAATATGGATACACACAGAAGAACTTAATCCAGTCTAAGGGATCAAGAAAGGCTTCTGGTAGGAAGTAATACACCAAATGAGAAGTTAAGTCAAAGAAGAAATTACCAGCAGAGCAAGCATGATGAGTCTTTGTTACCAAAGGGATAATACAAATAAAATCCTAAAAAGATACCGTGGTGTCTGGAAAACAGAAAGTCGTTTGTGTCATAACAGTAGGAGTAGCAGAAAGTGTGTAGAGCACAGGGCGGTGACCAGGGGGAATGATCACTGGAAATATAGAAATATAATGTCTTCAAGGTAAGCAGGGTCCAACTTATTAAGACATTTTAATCATGTCAGTAAGGGTGAACTTTATCCTAGATGCCTGTGGAGGGAAGACACTGGAGGCTTTCAACCATGGAAATGACATGATGCCATTGACATTTTGGAAATATCGCACTGTTAACAGCTGGAAGAAGAGGATTAACCCTGGACACATGGTGACTGGTTATTGAGCTGTGCCAGTAATCCAAGTTAGAGATGATGAGGTGATAAGGAGGAGGAAAAAGAAAGGAGGGGGAAATACTTAGGACAAGGTGTTGCTCAGGGGTCAGGGCTGTGTGTATAGTGAAAAGTGAAAGGGACTGGTTAACCTTTGGATGATGCTCTTTCCCAATGAGTTGTTCTCAGGACTGTAGGGCCCTGAGGTCTGAAACAGCAGCAATGAGTAAGAAACTTCTCAGAAGGAAGCTGCACTTACGTCATGCTGAGGCTCCACAGGAACTTCTGAACAGGCCCTGACTCCTGGCACGTGAGGGTGAGAAGAAACTAGAAGATTTCAGAAAGAATTCTGCAGAGATTTCTCTGCAGCAAGAACAAGCAAGCACTTTAATACATGGACAAATAAGTGTCTTTCTGCAGGTGGAAAGCGTAACAGAACACAGTTAAATTTTAGCTTTCCTGCAGATAGTAGGAATGGGTGGGGGAGACCTATGTTCCCCAAAGGGACTATCTGCAGAGGGCAGTTGTTCCTTCATTGAGAGTCAGTTGGTAAACTAAGTCAATTAACTCTACCCCCCTCTTCATCAGAATTCTAATCTCTAGCCGTTCCCTGGGAAGAAGTGACACTGCTCTCCAAGACAAGGATATCCTAAGACTTGAGGAAACACTCTTCCTCCTGTTTGGTTAATCCCCATGTACGGGTCCACGAAAACTGTTTTTCAAATCCACAATCATGCTTCCATTTTATCTTTGGTCAATCTTCTGTGCAAGGAGATTTCCTGCTAAACACAGCCTTGTCGTTCGTCTGGTTATTGTGTGATTCTGAGTGGATACAACACCCACCACCAGCAGCCATGCTGTTATGGTTAGGCCCCAATGGGTCTCAGGCCTATATTCTTTGTACTATAATGAAACTATTTCTGGTGAAAAAAAAGAGCACAAATTGAATAATACAGTTAATTAGAACATTAGCCGAATTCTAAGGAGTGGCAGAGGATAAATCTTGTAAAAAATAATCTCATAATTCTGCTAGTCTTTGGTACCATGAATTAGTAACTTGCTCCTTTGTCAAACACCTTAATGGAATTTTGGAGCAGCCAAAGTGAGCCTGGACCTAAGTTTGGGGGTAAGGACTAGAGACAGCTTTGTTTTTGTGTTTGTGGGAGCCGTGAATATGGGAGAGAGAGGGGTAAATAAATATGGGCAGAAAGATGGGAGAGAGACGGACACAATAAGACAGTCAGAAACCTGCACATTCCACATAGGAGCTAGAAATTCGAAACACTTTTCATGGGAGTGTAGCTACAATAATTTAGGGCAAGGAGAACCACATTTACTCAGTTGTAACGAATGTTCGTTTGTTTCTGCAATGACTTCTGTATCCCATGTCCCACACCAGCACCTTGTAAAACTTTTAATAAAGTCACATTTATATAATATGTGGAAAATTTTAAGCAGAAGAAATGTGGATTCCACACCAAGGTGAACACATAAATGTGGAAGTATGCTTGCCTATGAAGCAGTCTATAAACTGAACCAGCTATGAGAATATAAACCTCTAAGGATTTCAAAGATCATGGAGCAGGCTTTGGACTTTCAACATGTTCTGAAATAGGATGAGGATTTTTTTGGAAGAATCGTTACCCCAAATAAACACTTGATTGTGTCAACCATGATTGACCCTAACACGTGTGAGCTATGGGAAAAACACAAACCAGAATATATTTGTATAAATATGTGAAAGTTGTAAATCACGTGAAAAAATGGTAAATAAAATATGTTCTAAAATCTTACCTAGCCAAATATATCTTCATAAGATCAAAACTAAAAATTATGTATAACGATATGGTTTTAATATGACCAAAAGTTGGCAAAACACCAAAGATGCCTGAAATTACTGTTTCATATGTCTGAGTATTCTTTTTATGGACTGGCTATGTTTGGATTAGGATAAAATAGATATATAATTCTTAAAATATGTGTTTATTCCAAGAAATTTATTTTTCTTGCCTTCATTCCAGACAAATCGCTAATTATGTTCTTTTAGTCAATATTTTCACATAATATTTGTCTTAATGGGAGCAATACCAAATTAGACTATTTTTCTTGAATGATTGTGGTCTTCCCATATTTTTTGTTAATTTCAATTTGTAGAAAATTTGCTTTTCTGAGGCAAAACCAACTGAAGCTGAGAAGAAGATGTTTAAAGCAATATTTAAAGTTGGGAGTGAGCCATAAATTCTATTTATCATGTTCAAACGTTGTAATAGAGTCACTATAATGAATTATTTTAATCACAGAATATGCTATAAAATTTCAAAATTTTATCATATAAATTGCTATCACTTATATCAATTCTTTACTATCTCTAGAAGCAATATTTAGATCTACATAATATTATTGAAGTTCTTTCAAAACTTCGATGCTAGAACATTATTTTTTTAAAAAAAGAAGAATGGCAATATCTGGTTGTCTTTCTCTCTGAACAACATATTGTTATCTCTAGAGGACTTACAAAAAGTTTGGATGGAAATTAATATAGGTATGTGTGGTGTCGCATACCTATAATCCCAGCAGCTCAGGAGGCTGAGACTGGAGGATCACCAGTTCAAAGCCAGCCTCAGCAAAAGCGAAGTGCTAAGCAACTCAGTGAGATGCTGTTTATAAATAAAATACAAAATAGGAATGGGGATGTGGCTCAATGATTGAGTACCCCTGAGTTCAATCCCCAGTACTCCCCTCCCCCCCAAAAAAGCAAGAAATTAATACCCGAATTTTTATATATGAATCTCGGCCTTTGGAGTTATGGAAACTCTTTAGTCCTTTCTTAAATACTTTTTATGTTATTGAAGTATCATTTTTGTTACATGTTTAACCTGCAAATTTCCTTAACTTAGAAAAAAACAATTTCTCTCAAAATTTGAGCACTATTTTTTAAAGAACTATTTGTATGGTGTTGGTGATGTTGTTCACAAGTTGTTTTTAATGTTAGTAACACAAGCCAACATTTCTTGAGATGACTGTGAATAATACAAATTAAACTTAGTTCTATTTTCAGAAACCAACTATGATTCACTGTTTATGTAAGGATATGCTCTTGTTTCTCTTACCATGTTTAAATTAAATTAATTGTTTTTAAGAGCATTTGGTTGGCATTTCCACTAGATGCCTAACTATGGTTGAAAGATCAAATTAAATATGCCTTAATCAAAATATTCCAACTTCAATAGATCCGGGATATACTGTACATAATCTTTGAATTATTTCAGAGAATGTGATATGTACTGACACACCTGGCCATGTCTTCAAGTGACCAATTCAAACTAGGCAAATGTATATAGCAGGGGCTGGGGATTGTGGCTCAGTGGTAGAGCACTTGCCTTGCAAGTGTGAGGCACTGGGTTTGAGTCTCAGCACCAAATATAAATAAAGCAATAAAATAAAGGTCCATCAACAACTAAAAAAAAATTTAAATGCATATAGCAAAAAAACAAAACAATTTTTGACAAATATACATTCATTTGGATTAATGCTGTTTTGCTCAAAATATTCATATAAATGTCCAAAAAACACAATAGTCTCATATCTTCATCTAATAACACTCAAGAAGTCACAAAATTTGCCCATTTGAGGAATGTGGCTTTCTTCCTCTTAAAACATGTGGATGTGTAACCGATGTGATTCTGCAACTTGTATTGGGGGCAAAAATGGGAGTTCATAACCCACTTGAATCAAATGTATGAAAGATGATATGTCATGAGCTTTGTAATTTTTTGAACAACCAATAAAAAAAACAAAACAGGCAGTTCAAAATTGCAGTTCAAGCCAGGCACAGTGGCACACACCTGTGATCCTAGTGGCTCAGGAGGCTGAGGCAGGAAGATCTCGAGTTCAAAGCTATCCTCAGCAATGGTGAAGCACTAGGCAACTCAATGAGAACCCTGTCTCTAAACAAAATACAAAATAGGGCTGGGGTTGTGGCTCAGTGGTCGAGTGTCCCTGAATTCAACCCCGGATACCCACCGCCCAAAAGAAATTGCAGTTCATATTTCCAAATTGTAAGTTTGATTTGAATAATTCTCTTTTTTATTCTCATTGTTTTTATTAATAAGTAAATTCTTATTTAGTAAAGGATAGGAAGTTATAGACATTTCCTTTTATCTGTTTAGATTGCAGGTTTTAATTTTCTTGTTATATGCATCATCTGCATAAATTGTTATGAAATTAATCATTTATGTTTTAATTAAAAATTTTATGTAGGTCTTTTAGTCAGAAGTTGTTATTTTCATTGTGTACAGTCCTAAATAGTTCATTCTCTTTATCATTTTTTACAGCTTTTTTAGGAGCTCAAGGGTTTTAATTTTCCTATTACATTCTTACTTATATTCATTCTCATTGGCCTAAGGGATTTTAAAATTTTCTTCTTTCAAAGAGTACAAAATTTGAATATGCTTTTATTAAAAATTCAGTTTAAATATAAAATATTTTATGAATAAAATAATTTTTATGTTTTTAAGAAAGCTTTCTTTTATAATGCTTAACTATTCAAATTAAAAGGCAAATAGGAGTTATATTTAGTAAATATCAAAATTTTAATTCAAAATTTGAGTTGAAATTTTATATAATATTTAAATTTTTACCCACACTATCTCAAATACCTTTAAAAAAATCAAATTATTCACAGGTATACATGTCAATGTCTATGTATTTGTCAATAGACAGTATCAGGGCTATGTGTTTTGAAAATTTTGTATATTATGCTGACTACAAATATCTAAGCTTAAGAGTAATGTGAATGTTTAACTTTGTAAAACATTTCTCATCTGCCATGTGCAACCTGTGCTAGTTGGTGAGTCTCTGTGGAACCACTAATTGGAATGCAAAGAGAAGCCGGAAAATGGACAGTCTACACTGCTGGGAAATGATAATCCTTTATACAAGAGCTCACTGCATTCATGTTATCTGAGAGGACAAATTTGACAAGTTAATTAATTTGTTTTTTTTCCTGTTAGAGCTTCTGTCGTTCAAACCTCTCCTCCTGGTAGGGAATATCCATCTTATAATGCCACAATCCACCAACTTGATTGTATTTGGACATAAATGCTTTTAATTTTGAGGACAAAGGGCAAGAGACAGGGAAAACATATTTCTCCGGGGGGAGTGGAAGTTGTTATTGGAGCAGATGTTAGTGTTTTGTGTCAGCACTGGATACTGGATCCCAAGGATAGAAGCATCTCTGCGTTTTTTAAAAAATTGATTTTTGGCTGTTTGGTGGGACCTATAGCAAAAGTCCCTTGGCCCAAATTAAAAAGTGTTACTGACACTAACAATTGTCTAAAACATTTTCATGGTAATAAAAATCTCAAAAGTTTAGTTTATTAGCATATGTATTTGTGATGAGAAGCCATGACAAATTTTGTCTTTATCTCTACTGGTACCTCTAACATGTATCAACAAGACTCATTCTATATCTCGAATTTCAACCTCCTTTCCAGTTGTAGACATCAGTGGCTACATTTTTATTTTTCATCCATTTCTCTTTTAGTTAAAAAAAAGAAAATTAGGGGCTGGGGATGTGGCTCAAGCGGTAGCGTGCTCGCCTGGCATGCGTGCGGCCCGGGTTCGATCCTCAGCACCACATACAAACAAAGATGTTGTGTCCGCCAAATACTAAAAAATAAATATTAAAAAATTCTCTCTCTCTCTACCTCTATCTCTCTCACTCTCTCTTTAAAAAAAAAAAAAAAAAAAAAAAAAAGAAAATTAAAAGAAAAGAAAAAGCAAAAAAAATATTTTTTTTTTCTAATAATTGTGCCTCCCCAATTCTGAGCTGTGTTCAAGGGAAAGGAATTTTGTGATTGCTTAAACTAGATTATCTACTTAAGTCAGTCTTGGGAGAAATGGGGTCCCTGCTGGTCATGTGATACATGATGGTCCTTCAGAGATGCCTTCCTCACCCTAGATGGGATGATTAGCTCAGAGGTGGGAAGACAGCCCCAACAAAGACACAGTTTTCTGGGGATTATATGATCTTTGAGATTTCTTTACTCAAAATGGTCCTGCACTAAAAACCATGTAGGCCTAGAGATACCACAGACTATATTTGCCACAAACTTAGAGAATGCCTACCTGAGGAAGGAAAAAATTTAAGAGAAAGTGAACCCCTGGATCCAACCTTACCTCACTAAGTTATATGAATAATGTTTTCACCAGCTTTTTCACTGATGTGACCAAATGTCCTGACAAGAACAACATAGACAGGAAAAGTATTTGGTGCTCACAGTTTCAGAGGTCTCAATCTCTAGATGCCCAACTCCATTTCTCTGGGCCCAAAGTAAGGCAGAACATCATGATAGGAGGGTATGGTGGAGAAAAATCAGCAACGAGGAAGCAGAGACTATTCACCAGGGACAAGATATAGACCCTGAAGTCAAGTCCCCAGTGACCCACCACCTCCAGCCGCACTCTACCTGCCTACAGTCACCACCCAGTTAATCCCTGTGGGTGGACGCATCCACTGATGTGTTGATAACACTCATCATCTAATCATTTCACCTCTGAATAATCTTGCACTGTCTCATTATGGGGGACACCTCAGACCTAAACCATAACAAGTAATTACATTAATTACATTCTTTCATTCTCCCCTCTCTTTCTTATCTAATTCAGTTATATTTGTGTCACTTATAATCAAAATGTTCCAAATAATACATAACCTTCCTCCCACCTGCCTTTTGGTCCTGTTATTTCATGTACCTCGGCATTTTCAACATGACTTCTCCATTCAAGTCCCTGTGACACTAAATAAGAGTGAATGAAGTTCACAATGACTTACCGTTTTCCCACATATGGAAGCATTCACTACATCCTCTGGCATTTGTTTCTTTGATGTGTATATTATTATCTGCATGGTTACAAAGGAGGAAATATTTGCTCATAAAGTTCAATTGCCTTGCCCAATATCAACAGGTAGAAAGCCACTGAGGCAGGAGTCAGAGCCTGGACCGACTATCTCCAAAACCTAGACTTTCTAACCCTCTCTCGCTGAATCACCAGTTTAAAGAAGAAATAGCCCTGTTTGTTGGTTGATTTGTTGTTTGCTTTATATGCCCTCGATTTAAGTTCTCTTTCAGTTGCTTTTCTCTTTGTCCACCACATCTTCCCATTTATTCCTTTCCAAGAGATCATTGATCTTTCCCTAGGGTCTGAAAATCAATTAGTGAAACTCAGATTTGCCTTTCAGATTTCTTTTTAGAGTTTTTAAGGTTATTCAGTATTCCCAGCACCAAGTACAGACCCTGATGTGTGCTAGGTGGCAGGCCTATGGCCACATGTTGGGGAATCATTTGAGTCACTGATTATTTGCCACTTCACTACTCAAAAATAACAACTGTATTTGCCTTGACTCTTTTCTATAGTAAACCTCTTTAGTCCTTTCAATTCTTCTGCACATAAACATGTTCCAACTGAGGAGGGTTTCAGTTATTATAGTCTTTCTGGGTATGAAGATACAGTTCCTTAAGAAAATTGATTCAGTGCTTACAAATGTCAAGAAGCAAAAAGACCAGTCATAGTCCACTATAGGAACAATCAATGAGTTTATCACAGCCTTTATTAATGCATGATAATTATTCATTTGTCTATCACTACTATTAGACTATCATCTCCATGAGAGTGGAGACACTATTTGTCTTATTTTTTCAATACCCAGTACAAAGCTCTTGACTTCACACCTGGTGTGAAACACTTAGGCTTTATAGTTGGGTTCAAATCCAGGATGACCTCAGTAAGCTACAAAATTTTCATAAAATTTGATTTCCTTCTCTTTAAATGGGGATAACTGTCATTCCTGTCTTAAATAGTCATTGTGAACATTAGATAGTCCACCAAGTGTTCAACAAGATGACTGGCACACATTTAGCACTCAAAACTATTATTAAATCCTCAATGAATATTTATTAGTGAATTACTTATAGGTTCCAGATCTTTAGTATTCCTGTCCTGAAACTCTCCCTCCAATCCCGTTTGATAATATTCTGCTCATTCGAACAATATATAAATGGGATGTGATCAATGGGATGTCACAAAGACAAGCCCCCTCCCTTTTGCAAGGTCAGCTTTCCCGTCTAATTGGGAGTTAAGTCCTATTAAGACCTCTCAGGCTTTCTCAAATGTGTGTCCCTTATCAACTTGCTCCGGGAAATCCTGGGGTAGAAATCAAGAACTCACCAGATTAGAACCTAGCAATTAGGGGGATGGTTTTGGCCTCACCATGAGGTGTAGACCTGAGGACAAACAGATAGGACATTGTCTCCCCCAATGACCCAGGGAAGCAAAAAGCTCTGCAAACAGGTCTGGGTGGGCAGAGAACAAAAGCTAAAACTGGGAAGCAGGATGGAGATGATGATAAAGATGTGCTTTATGTGTCAGCAAATGCCAAGCTAAAGAAATAAAACTGTACTTAAAACTATTCACCCAGAGATAGTCTGTATCCGGAGAGCTTTGCATGTTACAGTAAAGTGACTGTGTCCTCTGAAACAGCTGTGGGGGAGGGGTAGCGCTAAAGAAGAAAGGGGAAAGCAAGTGGGTCCCAGGGCGTGATCTGGGGAGGAGAGACTCCCCCTCTGCTTATGGGATGCTAGTGGAAATGTGCTCCGTGGCAGAAGTGGTCAACAGCCTGCTGTCGGAAGATGCTCCGGGCGCCTGCTTCATCACATGTTCATGGAAATCAGGTGCTTTTACCAGCCCAGATGGACACTGCTTGTGTCTGTGCCAACATCCTGAACTTTTGGGCACTGAACGGTAGCCAAAGGCTTGTGTCCTGACTAAATCATCGCCGTGGGCCCGGGCCCTGTCACTGTTTCTTTTTTTTTTCTCCCAAAGTCAAGAGGCCTTGGGAAAATATAATACAATAAATCCTGGAGCCCTGTGGGACCAGCCTGCATTTAAAGGCACTTATCTAAAACCAGGAGAAAATAGTGTGATCATTTTTATTGGTTCTCTCAAGGAACATTTATGAGAATTCCCATTCAAAATCCATATTTCTGACTCAGATTTAACATTCCATAAATAATAATTTTCTAATGCCATTAGTATTTTCCACTTATTATTGCTTTATTTTAATGCTCCCTCCAAAAATTTCTACCTCCAAAGGGGCTCTGTCCCAGTACCCTAAATTCTTTTCACAAAAGCCCAAGTACACATCTTATCTGAATCACACAGAAAGCCATTATCAGCTGGGGACTCGGCTTAAATTAGTTTATCAGATTGGCTTCTACTACTTAACAGAGACCAAAGTAACAGAACCTTGGAACACAGTCATAAGTAGAAGTTTTAAAAGTGTCTTACACTCCAAGGTGAAGTGCATTCAAAGGGGTGTAAGTGGCTCAAATTTCCTAATCTAAAAACAGGTGTATCCTTTGAAGGACTACACAGAAAATCAACAATCCACTCAGGGAAGTTTCTCCTTATATTCTTGGAGAAATTTGTGAATGTGAGAAGATATGTTCTTAGACATCCTATGTCACAGAGCAAGTAACATAACACAAATAGAGCGATGAGTTTCTGTTTTCTGTTCTATTCTCCAAGAAGCATTACAAATCAAGAGTGCATGTGTCTAACACTGACTTAGAGAAGTCGTTCCATTATTGAGAAATATATCTTGACAGGAAAAGGTCAATTCATCCATCAACAGAAACTTTATAGTGTTACCTTTTCAAAGCATCCCTCTCCCTTTTAATTCCAAGTTCTACAAACAACAACAATAAAAAAAAAAAAACATTTAATAGTTTTCAGTTCCCTACTTTGGCCAATTGTTTAACTTAGTCAAGTCACTTAAGCTTCTGGGGTATATCTTTAATAGTACAATGAAAAATCTGAGTTAGAGAATCACCAAGTTTCTTTGAAGTGCTAAAAGTTCATGTAAACTATATAATTTGCAATCATAGCACCTGTGCAGGACAACCCACCAACAAGTCACTGTAAAAGAACTGGTTCCAATTCTTAAGGTTTATGTAACGTGCACCTTTTACTACTTAACTGTTCCTGCCTCTATTTACCTGAGTCTGAACCAAATGGTGTATTTCACTGGGGCAATATTGTTATTCACAGTAAATACCATGTTATGTTTTAAAAGTGCTGTTATGCTGAAAGAGAGGCCAAAAAGCAGAGAGCACAGCCTCAGGCATCATAAAGCCCGGATTTGATCCTTTCTCCACTACTTAAAGCTGCATGACTTGGGATGGTTATTGGTACTCTGGTCTAGTTTGCTATAGAAAGGAGATAAACATGTACCTAATTTATGGGGTTACTGTGAGAATTAAATGAATTAATACATTGAGGTGTTTCAGAAAATTGCACAGCCAAATCATGTCTATTGATTTTCACAAGGATAAACAGGTATTTCCAAAACTCTTCCAATGAAGCAACTGGAGGATGAGTTGAATTGATTGGCAAAGGTCACCTAGTTAAGAAGAATCCAGTGCTGAAAGTGGACTCCAGGCTTTTTAATTTCAATTCTAGTGATCTCTCCACACACTGTGCTTCCCCTGTGGAAGCCAAGAGCTGGGTTTGACCATGGATTGGTCTGATGAACTTCACTCCAGCAGAACTCTGCCTGCTAGGTTAGACCTCACCCCAGCAGCTAGCTAACCATCTCCAAGTTTTCTGCTTGAGGACCTACAAACAGGGCTAAGAGCTACCCAAGTTTCTGTGTGGAGCACAAGCTAGTATCATATCTCCCAAAGACATCTGTCTTTACTACTGTCTTTTCACTGGAAGTAATTAATCTCTTCTTTTGACAGCCACGTCACTTTCTCTATATCTTTTAGAGTATTATTCACTTCCTGGCAATGTTGAAAAAACTTACCATCTACTCTGCAAAATTACCATCTACTCTGCTACACTGTTCAGTTCTTAGTGAACTTTTGATGTCTGTTCATTTTGCACTTGTTATGTATGCTATAAACTTCTGTTAGCAGAAGGGAAGAATACATGAGTGAATGAATGAATGAATGAATGCATACTTGAAGTTTGGGGATCAAAATTAAGCCTCTGCAGAAAGACAGAATATAATATGGCTCAAGTAAACTTTGAGAGGCAAAAAAGATGTACCTAGCACTTTACTAGATATTATAGAGAATTCAAATTATATGTCATACTCTCTTAAAAATTTTTGGACAAGCAAAACTTATATTCAGAAATTATACCTGAGGGGAAAATAAGGAAATGATATAAGAGAGTAACGGCAATCCTCAAATTAGGATGCTTCTCCGAAAATTCATTTTAAGTTAGTTGTTTGAAGTTTGAAGAGCATCTACCTGTGGAAACATTGTCATAAATTTTATGCTCTGTTCCTAGTATTGGTCTATAATATTTTGCCAGAAAAGTCAAAGATAGAAACAGCTTTAGGGTTTATACGGTCAAACTCTTATTTTGTAGAAGAGATGGTGTGACTTTCTCAAGATCACGCTGTGAGTGAGCTGGGACTAGACTTCTCATTTTAAAAACCCTCAGTGATAATAATAATTAAAAAATTGGGCTGGAGATATAGCTCAGTTCTTGGAGCGCCTGCCTTACATGCACAAAGCCCTGGGTTTAATCCCCAGCACCACATTAAAAAAAAAATCGTCATGACAGTGACATGTTCTTAGGTACTCATCAAATGCCCATGTGTGGCAATGACTGTGCAAATAAATGCATTTGTGTGTGTATGGGTGGAGGGGGGTCCTGGTGATTGAACTCGGGGTGTTCCACCACTGAGATATATCTTCAACCCTTTTTATTTCATTTTATTCTAATTTTGAGAGAGGGTCTCATTAAGTTGCCCAGCCTGGCTTTGAACTTGTGATCTTCCTTCCTTAGCTTCAACAGTAGCTGGGATTACAGGTGTGCACCACCCATGCCCAGTACTGTAAAAATGCCTTTTCACTCAGGCTACAAACTAAAGTATCATTCTTCTTGCTTGCTACACCTCCTTCCTCTGCCCATCTCCTGATTCCGTCCTGCTGATATTACTACCTAGGTACTCCTCTGACCCATCCCTTCCCCCATCCCTCCCATCACTTTCCTAGTTCAACCCATTTCACCTCTTATTCGGCTCAATACAGCAGCTTCCTAATTTGCTCCCTCAAACCTGTTATCTCTAAAATCTCCAAATTGATTTATCTAAAATACCTTTATTTTTTTAAAAAAAAAGTAAATTAAGTTAAACTCTGATCATCTCATTTCTCTGCTAAAATCCTAATGATACGTCCATACAGCCTACCAGATAAAAAAAATGCATGCTCCCTAACTTATTCTACACTCTCTCCCTGGTCTCTTTTATTAAAGATTGGTAACAGAGATATCCCTTTCCCTCTGTCTCCAGGTTGCTTCAGTCCATCCCCCTGAAAATTGATTTTTGAACTCTTTACCCTCTGGATGGTGAGAGAAGAAAAATTCACTTAAGCATTGCTGATAAGAAGTGTGAGCATGTAGCTCAGTGGTTTAGCAACTTGCTTAGCTTGTGCAAGATCCTGGTTTGATCCTCAGCACCTGGAGAGAGGGTGGGGAGAATCATGATTGATAACATCTGTGAGGCAGAAACCAGACTGCATACAATGACTAAGGTGCCAGAGAATAAGAGTGGTCAGGGGTTCACATGTGGACTGGCTAGCTGTCACTCAGAAGATCATCCCCAGAAGGCTCTACTGGAGTGATCCTTTACCACAGCCAATGCTTCCAGGCATCCTGCTCTCTTATCCACCAGTCCCAGTCTCCTGCCTAGCTCTCTAAATAGCTGCCTCTGGGACTCAGACAGGACCCTGAGATTTTCCCCTCCCGTGTCTTCATGAAATCCTCCCTCTTCTTCCCTCAGACCTTTCCCAACAAAGTGATTCCACTGCTCTTATGTGTTAAGAGTGTTGGCCAGATGTTGGCCCAAAAGCCTATTTACAGGTTATTGTCTGGGCCATTCAGCGATTACAGACAATGAAGCAATTTTCTCTCTCCATTTAAACCCAAAGACTGATCATTTTCCTGATGAGGGGAAGTAAGGCTTCATTTTGCATCCCAATGTTATTACTCTAAGAAAAGGGAAATGGGATGGTATTTATTTAGAAGAGGGCATTCTTAGTGAACTTTAAGATTTAGTTCAGCATCACCACTGAAAGAAGCTACCCTGACAAGCAATATTTCCTCCACTCCCTTCCGGATGAGCTCGGTGCCTCCCCTCTGGGTTCTGTGATAGGCAAGACAGTATCTGCAAAACCAACCTCACCACACTGTGTTGCAATGACCTGTTTTCTGCCTATTTTCACCATATCTATAATTTTTTTGAGAACCTACACTGTCCTATACATCTTTGTACTTTTTTATCCTAACACTACTCTCTGACACAGAATAGATGCTCAATAAATTATTGCTTTACTATATTTCACTAACCCCCTTTGATGTTTGGAGTAAATCAGAAGGCAGACCTTTGCCCTCAGGGAAGTTACATCCAATGTAACCTCTATTATTAGGACTGCAAATAGCCATCTTTTTCTAATGTGAAGAAAGATGAGGCACCAGGAATCATTCTACAGAATGGAAAATACATAAAAATAGCTCTAGCAAACCAACAACCAACAGCTCAGATGAGGTTGAGTGGCCAGCCAGAGGTGTGATGATTTAGCTTCAATCAGAGTCTTGTAATAAAAAGCCCACCAGGAGCCCAGGGATTTTACATTCTCCCCAGGGTTCTGAATGAGAAATACACTTTGTCGGGGTGTGGCAGCTACTCTGACCCACCATGCACAGAGTCAGAGGCCAAAGAGGTCTTTAACAGACACTTCTTTCAAAGCAGTTTAATGTTAAACAACAACAACAAAAAATCCTACAGTCTGGATAACAGTTGATTTAAATAATAATAATAATAATCTCATGGAGTCTGAGGCATATACGAAGGGTATTTAGAAGAGGATGTCCTTATAGGAAAGTTCATTCTTACCGAGGAGATGAGGCATGCTCATGTGCAATTGGCACACAGATATCTCTCTAATCTCTTTTCTCTGAATTGCAAAAATTGGCAGAGAGGCAAGATCTAGTGGTGATGAGGGACTTCAACTAGCAGGACATCTGCTGGAAGTCTCATGCAGAACATCTGATGAATTCTTGCCTGGTCTTGCTGACAACTTTATCTCTCTGTAGGTAGAAAAAGCAATGAGGGAGAACTGATTCTTAAGACTTAATTATGACCAGTAAAGAAGACCTAGATAAGATGTGCATGTGTTAGGAAACTGGGAGAAAAGTGCCCCTATTGTTTAAAAAAAAAAAACTAATAATAAATGACAGGATATCCCCTGATGATAATAAAATATAGCAACCATCTTAATATCTTTTGGTAAATAGGTAATATATGAATAAATTAAGTAAAATATTCAGATCAGTGTACCCCAGACACTGGGGGATTATATTCATAAAAGTTCAGATTAGAGGATTACGGTCTTGTGACCTGTGATGCAAAATAATAATGGGACGGGTACGTCTAAGAAATGAAATTCAAATAAAATAATCATGAGTTATTCTGATAAAAAAAAAAGAAAAAGGCAGCTAACAAAACCCATGGGGATTCATAAAGAGCTCTTCAATGAGCTCAGATTGAATAAAGACTTGCACAAAAGATAAAGAGGAGAGCGTAACTCAGAACAAATTTGGCAGTCCACACGGCCCTATAAGGACAATGATAATATTAATATTAATGTTTGATTTTTACTGAGGGTTTTACCAGGTGCTGTTCTCAACACTTTGGCATATATTAACTCATTGATTCCTCAGAAGAACATGATAAAGTAAGTGTAATATTTATCTTCTTTTTACAAATGAAGGTTCTAAGAAATAAAGTGGGTAAGTTACTGGCCCAAGATCAAAAAACCAGTAAGTAGCAAGAGTTGAAATTTGAATCCAAATAAACTGTTCTCTTAATAAACTGATACTCTTAATCCCTCTATTCAGTTTCTTTTTTACTTCTCGATGTTTCTCAGGACAGTGTGTGGCAGGTTAGAGCAGAATACATAGGTTTTTGATAGAATGATAGTTTCAAAAAGCTTTTATTGGACTATTCTATGTAAAATGAAGAAGAAGAAATAATGAGTAAAAATGAAGATAGTAATATGGAAACAGATGTCAAAGAAAAGGAAGCCCTGTTAAAATTGTTTTGTTGTTACTTTTTCCAGAGAGAAAGTTTTAAAGTTGGAAAAGTAGATTAAACATAGCTGTAGTCTTGAGACCAATTTTAAAAAAGATCAAAGCTTCTCATTGCTCCAAAACATTAGCTGTCCTGGAATTTGGGGAGGTGGGGTTGGAGGTTGTTAGCCAGCCAGAAAGAAAATGAGATCCATTTGTACTGAAATTCATGCATAGAGTAGTGGTCTGAGTCAGAGGGTGTCATTGAACCCAAGACTGAAAAAACCATCCAATCCAGTTCTGCATCCCATTTTATTTATATAATCAACTAGATCTGAAGATTGTGTTCAATTCTGGGTGAAATATTCTGTGGGGAGTGTTGACTAATCATACTCCATCCATGTTCAGAGGAGTAAAAACTGATGGCACAGAAGAGACATCATGCTGTGTAAAGATGTCTTAGAGGACATAGGCAGTCTCGCTTAGATAGGTGTAACGTTTTCAGGTGACTTTACCATGCACAGAGTGAAGTAAAAAGAAGGTGGCAAAATGCATTAAGATCACTTGTATTATGATCCTTGGTCCCAACGCATTTTTCAGCGGTACATGTTCCTGGCCAATTTAGCAGAAGTTTAGCAGAAGAAAGAAACATGCTAGCAGAACCAGAACCGATTCTAAACCAAAGGCTGTGCCCTCTGTACCAAGCTCCTTCGTGGTTGCCCTCTTCAAAGACCTGAAGGACAGTCATGCACAAGAGGGGTTAGAGTGGGGCTGGGGATGTGGCTCAAGTGGTAGCGCGATCGCCTGGCATGCGTGAGGCCCGGGTTCGATCCTCAGCACCACATACAAAAGTAGATGTTGTGTCCGCCGAAAACTGAAAAAATAAATATTAAAATTCTCTCTCTCTCCCTCTCTCTTTAAAAAAAAAAAAGAGGGGTTAGAGTGGTTTGCTTAGCTCTGAGTTCTCAAGTGCACAGAATTTCCAGCATCCCAGTTCAAACAGAGTCAAGAGAATGGCGGTATAAGGGAGCATTAATTTGTTAAAGCAGTGGTACTCTCATTTTTAAATTTCATGAACAAAACAACAACTCTAATAAATGGAGGACTCATGTAGGATTAACAATTTTACCACCTGCTTTTCATCAGCTCTTTAAAAAAGGGAAACTGAACATCAGAGAAGAATTGTCTACCAGTATACTGCCTTTATGCTTTCTGTTTTTACATGCTACAGCAGACTGGTTAAAAAAAAAAGTCACAAATTGGCAACAATCCACAGACCATTATTTTGAGAAATATTGGATTAGAGAGTTTTCCAGGTTTTTATTTTTACCCTAATTTTTAAAATTGGACAACTCTAAATCACATATTTTGGTACTTAATTATGCCTTTCTTATATTGTATCTCACACCTTGAAAACTTACTTGGTGCCAAGTACTGTGTTAAAGTTTTTACATGTGAGTCAATTTAATCCTCCAAATAATAGGCACTTGCTGGTCCACTTTCAGTAGAAACTGAGCCTCAGAGAGATTCTGTGACTTGTCCCAAGTCATATAGCTGCAAATTGAGCTCAGACTTCAGCGCCTTTGCTCTCAATGACTGCTACAGACTGGATGTCTGTGTCCCAACTAAATTTATATGTTGAAATTCCAGCTCCCGATATGAGGGTTAGGAGGAGGGGCCCTTGGGAGGTAATGAGGTCATGAGGGCTTGGGTTTAGTTCCCTTATAAAAGAGACACCAAAGATCTAGAGCCTTTGGCTAGGGATGCTACATGAGGATGCAACAAGACAACAGTGTTTATGAACCAGGAAATCAGTGCTTACCTCATCGAATTCTGGTACTTGATCTAACTCAGCCTTGACTTTTCATGGTTCAAGCTCCCCTTTGGGTTACTTTGACACCCTGCATCATTAAAAGGCTGTTGGGGTTAGGTGCAGTGGTGTACCCCTGTGATCCTACCCACTGGAGAGGCTGAGGAAGGGCTGCGGATGTAGCTCTGAGATACAGCACCCTGGGTTCAACCCCCAATAACAAAGAGGGGGTGGGGAACAAACCTGTTGGGAAGAACCCATTTGGAGCTGAATAATGGGGGGGGGGCTGATTTTCCAAGGTGAGCAGATTTGGGATAATATAGTTATAAGGAAAAGATTCCAAAGAGATTAGAAGCCTGAGGTTTGACTCCTTGACTTACATTCATATAATGCCCATGGTCCACCCATGGTCCAGTGTGCCAGAAGAGTGTTTGGTGTTGCTCTGCCACCTTCGCAGGAAAAGGCACGGTGGTCTGCTGAGGACACCCAGTTGGCATAGTTGTTCCTTAGCACAGACAGGACAGATGTGACTGAGCAGCAGCCACAAAGGTTTGGACTCCAGCTTGGCTGCAGGAGCTGCCCTGGCTGCAGCTGCCCACGTCACCTCTTGGAGGCGCTCACGTTCCCGGTTCCTTCCCGCAGAGCCCTCCCTACAACGTTCACACACACTCCTGCATCCAGAACCAGGGCTCAGGCACTGTGGGCAGGTGAGAAGGGAAAGTGAGAAGAGCAAAATCTATCCATGACAACCCGAAGGTGGCAATAATCACATTTACTTGAAAATTGCCTGAGAATGAACTACATGTTCCTGTGTGGATATGCAAACATATGCAAATGTATGTAAATGTGAGACCCTCTTAACCATTTTCTCCATCTGGATGTGGCCCCTTGTGGTGAGGCCAGAAGGAAATGATGGATTCTGTTCAAGTTCTCCTTTTAGGCCCAATGTTTAGGTAGAGAAATATTCCTTTTGTTCTCCTGGCCATTCTCCTCCCATAACTCTGAGGGGCCTAAGGCACCTAGGTTAGCTCTGGTTTGATTCCATTTTTTTTTTCTAATGTAGAAAATTAAGTTGTCTGATCCTTTTTTCTTTTCGATTTTCAATGGCTGCTATCTCATCCTGGCCTACACCAAGATGTCTAGGATTGCCTTCCACTTCCTGGAGCCTTAGCCATCTTCCATAAGACAAGATGGCTGTACTTGACTGACTTTAAGGTTCCTCCTAGAAGGTCAGATCTGAATGTCTTGAATTTATGATGTGAAATACAGCAACATGTGCTATTATGACTCACCACCAGCTGGAAATAGGAAAAAGAAAGAGCAAGGGCTTTGAAGTGTTTCTGAAACACAGACCTGGGTTCAGATCTCAGCTTTTTATGGTTCCTAGGAAAAGTTGCATAACTTCTGATTGGAGGGCCCCATTTTTCTCTTCAGTAAGAACAACACATTAGTCTGCAAAGGCCCATCCTTTATCCTTGATTTATGCATTAATAGTCATAATTGATATTTAAAAACCTACTATGCATCCAGCACTGAACTAATTTCTAGAAATCCAAAGGTAAGAAAGCCATAAACTCTGCCCTTAAGAAATTTAGTCTCAGGAGAACAAAATACAAGGGTCGAGGTTACATATTGATGCTCAAGATGCTTTTGGAGCACAGAGTAGGCACTCCTAAGTCAACAAACCAGCCTCATAGATGGTGGTTGTAGGTCAATGGACACCAAAACTTAGTCTTGAAAAACAAGTAGGCATTGACCACACAAAGGGGGAATTGTAGAGAGCTTTTAAGAGAATCCTTATGCAAAAACAGGGAAACCCCAGAGAAGGTTTGGAGGGAGTATCTGCTACTCATGTCTGGAACTTAGCATGATTGACAAGACTGGGAAGGAAGGTTTAGGAAAGGTAGGGTGGACCTTGGTTACCATGGTAGTTCTTGGCTTTATTCTGGGATGATGAGAAGCCAATGACATTCATGGGAGGGAGGCAAATAAATTGGCATGTTTTAAGACTCTCTTTGGCTGCAGGTGGAATTGTTTGGGGGTGAGTCAGGCTGGAGCCTGGGAGGCTCTTCAGGAGGCTGGAAAAGCTAGCTCCCCCATCTGCACCAGAGAAGCTGCTATGTGATCCAAGCCAGCATCCTACACTGTGGCCCAGAGATGCTCTCTGCACAGTTAGGAGGCAGGTTAAGTCTGTCTTCGGTTTCTGCTCTTTTCTTTGATTTGATTTCTTATCTCTCCTCAGCTGCTTCATCTCCCATTGCCCTTGACCCTCCTCCCAGTAACATTTCTAATACATTAACTTGTAAGCAGTGTCTATTTAATTCATTTTCCATGTTAGAGAGAGTTCTAAAAGAAAAGAGGAACATAAGATAAGGCAGTGTTTACCAATGAGAGAGAGAGAGAGAATCAAACGGCAGTCACTTCAGGCATCCCTGCTGTGTGTAGAGAGGGGATTCAGCTGTGAGGGGCTCTGTGCCACCAAATGCATACGAGACCTGGCTGCTGGAATGGCGTAGCATGGCCTCTGCCTTGAAGGGTATGGAGCCCAGATGCAGGGTCCAGAGCAGGAGACTGTGTGTGGCTGTGCACATCATGTGTAAGCATGCTTGGTTGCCCTTGTGTCTGTGGATACAGGACATGGGACTCTGTGTATAGTGACCCTGTGTGGTCTCCTGCAACTAGCAAAAGCACTGCTTATCCACCCTGTGGCCAGCTGTGCAGTGCCCACCCTGACCCTTCTCTCCCTTTATCCCCGACGTACTGACCCTTTCCTGCAGTCACCTTTCCTTGGAGGCCTCTCCCACCCAGAGTAGAAGAAAAAAAGAAATGTAGGAAGACTTGTGCCATTTGTGGGGAGAGGTTTGGGGAACGTATATATTTCCGAGGCAGAGAGAGCCTAGGTAAGAATGGACGATGTGACTTTTTGTCACTTTTTCTAAAACATGGAAACTGTTCAGGGATTGACCCCACTGCATGGCGATTCTTCAGTTTTGAGGTGGAGTCTGGAGACTAGGGAAAGGACCTATCTGCCGAAGCTGGGCAGGAAGGACAAATGGAAGACTGTGGATAAAGACAAAGGCCATGTTGAATATTCAGCCAAATGTGGAATTCTTCTTCAACTTCAATGTGTGAAGTAATTGCTTAGGTTCTTGTTCAAGTGCAGATTCTGATTCAGCAGCAGGTCTGGGGAGGGGCCCAGAGTCTGCATTTCCTACAGACTCCCATATGATAGTGATATTGTGATCACAGCTCACACTTTTGAGTGACAGTAGAATATGTAGCACTTGCGTATTTTCATTGAGTTGGGGGAAGCTGAGCAGACAGATTCTCCCAGTGACTCCACCCTCTCATAACAAGGAGCTTCCAAATGACATCATAGTCCAAGGAATGGAAACCACAGGAGAGGAATCGTGAGCAGTATTGGAATGTGGTTGTTTGAGGGTCCCCAAAATAAGGTTAGGTTTGATCAAGGAGACTGCAGAGGGACCACTACTTTTTGACAGTCCATGAGTATTTAATGATCTTCTGTAAATAATACCATAGGGCAGCACAAGCGAGCCCAAATACCAGCAAAATGTCCACGAGTATCCCTTATTACTACCACTACCATCTTCTCCCCTCACCTCCATGTTGACCTCTCCTGTAAAGGACTGCTTCCGAGAGAGCTACCTATTAAACACAGTTGCAGGCAGATTCTGTTAGCCCTTTGGACACAAGGCTGAATGGAGAGGCAGGGACAGAGGTAGAAGGGTAATTCCCATAGACCAGTTCCCATATGCTCCTGCCTTTGGAAGAACTTCTCTTTAGGTGGAATGGCCCCAAAAAGCAAGGAACATTTTCCCAACTGGCTGCAGGGTAAATTTTTCTTTAATACTAATAGCAATGGATTTGCTCCCAGCTGTAATTCATTTTACAGTTTCCACATCTGTCAGCTCATTTAATCTGTACATCGGACCTGTGAGCTAAATAGGGCAAGTGTTATTACGTGATTTCTCACAGATATGAACGTTAAAACTCAGAAAGCTGGTTAGGGGAGGTAGCACAGGATACACGACCCAGGTCTCCCAACTCAACCCAGTGCTGTAGCCAACCACCCAAGACTGCTGTGTTACATATTTCCCCCAAGGAATAAAAATGACTCTGTAAATCCATGATTAATGGCCTGGTACCTTGAGGAAACCCTATCTGGTTAGTAAAAACTGTGTATCGCTCAACCTTCTCTAATTTTAGATCATCTAAGACAAGGCAAAAAAGGGAAATAGGGTGAATTTGGAAAGCAATTTCTGAGATCTGTCACTTCTAGTTTTTAACATGGATTCTAGGAAAGAACTTCCCAGAACATGTGTTAGACTCCTTTGCTTTCTTTTCTAGGACCTCTTCATTCCTCTTAGAGGCCCCCCTCAGCAAATTCCCAGGCCAAACCTGGGTCTGGAAGCAAAGTGGGAGCTGAAGTGACAGCTTCTGACCACTAGAGGGACCCCAGGCACCAGCTACATTTTCTGCAGTAATTGGTGCAGAGAAATGGTACCCACCTCTTGGAAAAATTCAGTTCAGGTGCACATCTGGCTAAGAATTCCTTCATTGTTCCACAAACCAGGTTCTGACGAGACCAAAGTATTCAAGCTTTAAATCAGAGTCATTTAATTTCCAGAATTCAAAGAGATTAAAATCATCATAAGGGAGACCCAGATACCAGAATCTATGAATATGCATTTTTATCAAGCTTTTTCATTTAATATATTACCATAGGGCTCCAGAGTGTCTGGGACCAAATATTCTGATTCATGGTACCTTAGGTTTGGTAAAAGACTATTGAAAATCTCTCTCCAGGTGGTTCTGATGCTCTGCCATTTGGGAGAAAGCCACTGGACTGGTCCCAGCTCTATCCCAATGCACAGTGTGTCCTCTACTGCATTCTGATGAACTGTTACTACAGCCTCACGTTTTGAATCTGTTCTAAAACTGTGAACTCACAACTCAGATTATTTCTACACTCTTATTCTCTTCTTGTTCATAGTCACACCAGTTCTTTTTTCTTATAACAGCATTTCTAATTTGCGGGGTGTGTGTGTGTGTGTGTGTGTGTGTGTGTGTGTGTGTGTTGGTATTTATCTATGCCTTTCATATTGGTCCCTAAAGTCCACAAGGGCAAGACATACACATGTTATGTTCGCCACTGTAAAACAAGAACATAGATCAGTGTAGAGCAATGGTGTTCTTATATGCATTATTATCTATCTACCTACCTGTTCTTCCTCCCTCCCTCCTTTCCTTCCTTCCTTTCTTCCATTAACAGGAATGTGACAGCCCATCCTTGCAGCAGATTCAACTGTGAAAAGCTTTCTCTAACATTCAGCCAAAACAAGTCTCCCTGTTATTTCTTTCCATCCAGTGATCCTAGTTCTGACATATACACGTCTAATGCTTCTTCCACAGCACAACTATTCAGCTATTTAAAGACGGCTAAGTATTTCCTGCACTCTTCCAGTGTAAGTCTCCCACAATCCGTACACACACCTTCGCTCCTTCAGCCCCGCTTTATAGCTAGCAGTAGCAGAGCTCTATTTTATCATCAATTTGGCCACCACCTATTAAGAGCTTTAATTTGTTAGTGGTTCTTTCAACACACAGGTCCCAGAGCTGAGCTCTCCATTCTAAACATGTCCTGTCCAGGGCAGGGGTGGTATTGCACGCTTCCTTGTCCCGTATGCTGTGCCTTAATGCAGGCTGAATTTGCATCAGCTTTTTGGCTGCCATACATACCATTGAATCATCGTTAGCCTGTAGCCAAGTGAAACCTCTAAGTCTCTCTTACAAGAACTTCTTTCTGTTGAGCCAAGCCTTTTCCATTGCACTTAGTGCAATTGATTTTTTTAAATGTAGGTTTTGCATTAATCTCTATTAAGTTTTATTTAATTTCTGCAGTTTTTGCTAGCTCAGTGACCTTCCCCCACTTGCTCCTTTCATATTCCCCAAAACTGTTCGTGGATAGTCCCTATCCATCAACCAAGTCTCTGAAGAGAGCTGTGTTGTTCTAAGGCTTGAAGAGGACAATGAGGTGGAAGAGAAGCACGGTTGTATTTTTGGCAGCTTCCAGGCTGAGGACAGAGGTAGTCCACTTTTTTCTCAGCTTTTTCTCAGATCTCAGACAGGAATAAACCAACCAATTATTGATCTATCTATCTATCGATAGGTCGATCTATCTATCCACCCATTCATCCATTCTTCTTTCCTTCCTTCCTTCTTTCCTTCCATTAGCAAGAATGTAAAAGCCCATACTTGTGGCACAGATTCAATTGTGAAAAGCTTTTATTAACATTCAGCCAAAACCAGTCTCCCTATTATTTCTTCCCACGGGTATTCCTAGTCCTGAACACTGGATGAACAGAACTTTCTACTCCAATGTTCCATGCCTATTCTCTCTTCTCTGGGTAATTTTTTTCAGTGTATCTGTACCTAGAATGTAGCACAACCATCTTGGAAATCCCCCCTTACATTTCTACCATCTCTGCACCTGCACATAAAGAACATTCCTAGAAAAAAATATTCTCTAAGTGGGTATGGTGGGGCATTGTAATCCTTAGCTACTCCTGTGACTGAGCCAGGAGTATAGCAAGTTCAAGGCAACCCTGGGTGAGACGCTGCTATAATATAAACTAAAAAATGCTGGGAGATGTAGCTCAGTGCAAGAGCAATCCTAGGCTCAATCTCCATTACCGTGGGGGTCAGGGAAGACCCTGAAGCTTTGGTATTGCCCGTGAAATAGAAGACTCATCTGGAAAGTCTGGATACCTGAGGGCTTTGAGGTTCTCCTGTATGTCCTGGGACCCACATATGTTCAGGGTTGTCCTGCAGAAGACCAGGAAATCTTGAGAACCGAAGAAAGAAGGGAGGGATTGGAGGACCCAAGATAGGTTCAGGGAGATGCTGATATCTAGAATTGCGTCTGACTTATTTCTACCTCTTTCAGGACTTCTCACAGCATCATCAACTTAGTGGGCAATAATTTCTGTAAGTGACACGAACTGTATACCCTTAAGTGCCTCAAAGGGTTAACCAAGTACCCAGAACTGCAGGAAGATAGATTGCCACAGGGGGGCGACAGACGCCAGGAGGTGAAAGGGGACTGGGTTCAGAGGTGGGGAAGGGGTAAGGCTGGCCCAAGCTAAGGGGAAACCGAAGGAAAAAAAATCAACACGGAGACTGAAATGACCTTTAGTTTCAAGGGAGTGTAGTTCTCTTTTTGAGCGTGATGAAATCAGAGGAGGCGGTTGGACTCTAAATTTGATTCTGGGCCAACAGAAGTCTCCTAGAATTTGGGGAAGTGTCCTGTGACTCGTTTTTCCTCAAGTACAGATGAAACATGACAGCCCTTCCCAGTTTTCCCCTGCTGTCCCAAGCCGGGCAGGGCCCCAAAGGAGAAGAAAGGACTCTTCCTCCAACACATGCTCAGGAACTGTGGGGAAGTCCCATCTGCCCCCCACCCCCCACCTCGCTCTGCCAGCCATAAATTGACACAGAAAGCAGGTTCATGGACCAGAAACCTTGTCCTGACAGTCCTTCAGGCTTTTCTGCCCTAAACAACTGGATGACATGAGAGAGAGATGCCCTAGAGGACTTAGGGAAAGAAAGTCACTTTGCAACATTTTTCTGCACCAGTTATTTGCTTGCTTGTTCCTGTTCCCCACTGGACTGGGGCCCTTCTAGCAGGTGGAGCCATGCTTTATTCATAGGGATTCAGTTCATAAATATATTTATCCCACGTTTACTGAACTCTGACTATGCACCAGCCACAAAAGAGAAAAGGGTCTTGTTCTCATACAGCTGATGCTCTAGTGGTGAAGGCAAGCAGTGAACCGGGAAGCCAATAAATGAGCGAACAAGACAGATTCTCACAGGAGTGCATGCTGCAAAGGAAACCGCCTGAGCGCATTGGTAGGGAATAAGTGGGTGCACAAGGTGACCGGGGCCACATTCCGTCTTTGAGGACTTGATATTTGCACTGAGACACCCAAGATAAGAAGGTGCAACTCTCACAGAAGGCACAGGACAGAGAGTTCCGGATTGAAGAGATGTCATGTGCAAAGACTCTTAGAGAACAAATTTGTCCATTTGTAAGACCAAAAAGTCTCCACCAGGCATAAAGCTTAGTGAGCAAGAGTCATGGGCTGATCGCGGAAGTCCTATGAGAGAGAGAGAGCAAAGCACTTGAGATTACCTTTAAGTATAGTAGGGAGGAACTAAATGCCAAATTTTGGGTATATTTTCTTAAAGAGAAACTTTGGCCAGTTTTTCTTTACTGGAGGCTGAACCGGGAATGCTTTACCACTGGGCTCCATCCCCAACCCATTTTCATTTTTATTATTTATTTTGACACAGGATCTCCCTAAGTTGCTGAGGCTGGCCTTGAACTTACAATCCTCCTGCCTCAGCCTCCAGAGTCACTGTATTGCAAGCATCCACTACCACACCTGACAACTAACACCAGATTTTCTAAGAGGTATATAATCCTTCTCCCTTCTTCCTTCTAAATAGTAGTAACACTTGATTTAAAGACAGAAGACAAGGCCCAGGCTATTAGAAAAACTAAAAAGTCAGAAGATACAGTTTGGAGCTACATAGAATATGTTCTTCTAGGACACTGAGAACTACCCAGGAAAAAAACACAATTATCCTTGGGGTAGGTGGGACTTGAGACATTATCATAGAAATCTTGAGGGGCAGGCAACTTTAAGTGCCTCCAGATATGGGAGGGGAGAAATGGCGGGATAAGTACATGCTGATGTAAATGCTAGAAACCAAGTTTGCAAATGACCAGACAGTGAATTATAGGTATTTGAGAATTATAATAAAAGTGCGTCTAAAAGATGTCCTAAAACTAAGTGCAATAAATACAAGGATACCTGATGTATCCCCCTAAAGTGTTGGCACCAAATTCTTCTAAACCAATTATCCAGAGGCCACCCCTTGGAGAGTCCCTCTTTCCTGTCTCTGATTGTTAAGGGAGAGATGACAGCTAACAGACATTTTTGCTGAACTGATTTCTAAATACTCCTTACTCCACTGTGTGTCCCACACCCCTCCTGCCCAAATCACCTAGATGTCTGGAGATGATTTGGAAGGACTTGGACTTGTTAATTAACCTAAACAGTCACATTCATCTGCAAGGTGCATTATTGTTAATTAAAACCGCGATTCTCCTTGTGCCCAGACGGCGGGCTGCGGTTGTCAGAATAATTAGATAGCATACGATGGTTTTCATGCAAATCCCTGGCAATTAGAGTTGGCGATGAATTGGGTTTAAAATCCCAGTGAAGTTCTCAATCAGAATTCCTCTGGGAGTGGCTGCAGGAAGACAGTGGTGGTGGGGATGGAGGATAGGGAAATAAAGGTGGATAAAAAGGTGTGAGGACCAGGCATTCGTTTCCTGGATCCTCCGGGAGCAGCCTCAGCCTGAAATACATGAATTATGAGCCTCGACATGATTTTTAAACTTCCCTCAAGAAACAAGTCCCTTTCCTTAATGCAAATTGACCCTCCCCAGGGTTTTGTGTACTCCCCAGAGCTAGCCTCCATGGCTCTCATCTTTCTGAGAGGATTTTTTTGCTTAGCCAGGAGGCCCCATAACTCATACACCGCTAAAGTCCCTGCCAACCCTCAGATTAAATTCTTAAGGGTTCTAAGGAAACAGGATTTGTATTCCTGAAGAGTCGCAGAAGAGATGCCAGGTTCAGGCCAATTTTAGAGTGGTCGGTGGCATGCAGTGAGTTAAATGGACAGGGGCAGCCGGTCCCCTGGAAAGCTTTAAAGAAATGGCTGAGGTCAGAGTTGGATGTAAGAAAGAACCATCCAGAAGGATAGATAGATAATGGCAGGGAAAGGGCAGCCTCTGAAGGGACCAGAGCAAGCCAGCAGGGGTGGGAATGAGGGGCAGATAACCATGGGGGACGCCAGTCTCCAACCCACTCTGACCTCTTATCAGTGACCGGCTTCTGCTTCTGCCTTTCTTTGGTGAGGGATGCGATAGCTGACAAGCTACTCCCCAAGAGTCTGGGCTCTCTCTCTACCTGGACAAGTGAGGAGGGACTTGTGTCTGTAGGCACTGGTGGGGCTGGGGGTGGGGGGGTGGTCTGAAACCAAGCCTTCTTCACATCAGGTTAAGGCTGGAAACTTCTGGAAATCCAAAACAGCCTCTCCTTCCCCTCAACTAGGTCGGCCTTTCCAAAAATCCGGTCCTTGGTCAGGGAGGAGGGCAACATCTGGCAGGACTGAGAGAGTGGTCAGAGGTTACAGGGGGGATTTTGGAAGGAGGCTAAAAAGGGAACAGGAGAAAACCAAACATAACCAGGAGAGATTTACCCACGGTGGTGAATATACCTGAGCATAATCTCGGTTTGTAAACTAGTTCCTTTTTCTTCATTTCTCTCTCTCTCTCTCTTGTCTTTCTGTTTCAGAATGTCTCCCGCGTCTCCAGCGGTCCCCAGATCCCGCCTCTCAATTTGGGCTGCACCAATCCGGAGCTAAACCTGGCGGTTGCTAAGAAACCAGAGGTGGGAGATTGAGAGGCCTTGTCACAGCACCCACCCAGGACAATTCCCTGGGCCTTCTGGACCCTCCTGCCCGACATGTTCTCCGTCCTCTCTGCTGCCCCTCCCATACCTCCTACTTATCCCCAGACCCAGAGTCAAGCAGAAATGCTTCAGGGAACAACTAGGCAGGGCCTGTTCTGGGGAAAAAATGGAAAGATGGTAACTAGGCTCAGACAGACGGGAGGGCCCTGCTCAGGTGTTCCCAGCCTTCAGTTGGGTTGTGGGGGGAGCTCTTTGTGGCTTCTCTGGGAAGAGGTGAATTTGTTGGCAATAGAGGTTGTGCCCCCATGTGAAGAGGGACTTGCTCCCCTCCCAATCGTCACCTAAACTTGGCTGGATACAGTGTGAGCAGAAGCTTCCGAGGTCATATTTAAACAGCAAGAGGATCAGGGGCCTATCTGGGAAAGAGAGGGCTTTGTACTTTGGGGTATTTATTTTGTGGGAAGTAAGAGGAAAGGTTTGTGTGGGAAAGAAACGTTAATTCAGTAACTGGGGATTGAAAGGGAAATTCTAGGGGATTCCATATAGATGAATCAGATTAGGGCCTCCCCGTTTAAGTTTCTCCATTCTTCATGACTTCTAGATTTTTCCTCCCTCTACATCGGGGGGTGGGGGGGGACACTGGGTAATTCATTTGTTTAAGGAGTAAATCCTGCAATCTGCTTCCGTTCCCTGAGAATGGGGATGGTCACAGAAGTAAGTGGGGAGAGGGACCCTGGAGAAGTCTGTGCATGCACACAGGGACGTAGGGTTCAGATACCGGCCCACCGGCAAGCACATGTAAAGAAATGTGTTATTGCATACGGGCATCATCGAAAATGCATTTAGATTCTAACAGACTGAGACACAGACATGTACACCACACACACACACACACACACACACACACACACAGAGGAATCAAGAGTAAACCTCACCCTGGACTGAGAATCATCTCTGAGGATACTTCTCCCTCCTTCCCCACCTGCCCTGATCTCTAAACAAAGCCAGAGAGGAGATAAAAGACAGAGGAGGAGTCTACACATGGTGAACAGGGAAGAGGAAATAGAGGAAATATACCTCTGGTTTTATTGTTGTTCTTCTCTCTCTCCAGTTTCTATTTTTTTTTTTTTTGGACCCTTTTCCCACTGAGCTACATCCCCAGTCCTTTTTAGTTTTTTTGTTCATTTGTTTGTTGAGACAGGATCTCACTAAGTTGCAGACGCTGGCCTCAAACTGTGATCCTCCTGCCTCAGCCTCCCTAGTAGATGGGATTGCAGGCATGGGCCACCGCTCCTAGCTTTTCCACTTTTTCTTCCTATCCCCTTTGCTCTCTGCACGAGCTTCTTTTCTTTGTTTACCTATTAAGCATGTCTGCTCCCATCGTGCTCCTGTTTCTCCTCTCTTCCCCCTTGAGAAGGCAGGAGCCTCACACCTCAAGAAGACATGTGTGTGTCCTGAGGATGTTCAGACCTCATTCCCTTTCTCCCCAGGCCGGCTCGCGAAACAGATGCTGCCAGGAAAATCTGGCAGGAAATGTCCTGCTCTCTCTCCCTTCTCCGTCCTCTCCTCTTCATCCCCAGACAAAATCAGAAACTACTCACTTCATAAAAGCCGTGTAAACTTTAATTCAGGCTGACAGGTGGGAAGGGAGGGAGGATTTGCCTTCAAAAGTGTCCAGATGAGAAGACCGTCTTGCAGGAAGGGGCAGGGAGGGCAAGGAGGCGTGGGTGGCCTTGTGGCAGAACAGGGCCACCAGCAGGGGAGACACGGCACAGTGCAGTATGGCCAGGGCTTCTGCCAGGTGCAGGGCCAGGTCCAGGATCTGCTGAGCCAGACACGTTGGCAGCAGCAAGACCTTGGACCTCACCAGGGTGTCGAATCCCAGAGCTACCCCGTGAGGCCACCAGAAAACGAACCAGACCCACAGGACACTGATCCAGGGACATGGCCCCCTGTACAACACCTTCTGCAGCCCCTTGGCTCCCAACAAACCCAGGGGCAGCAAGACAAAGATGCCAAAGCAGACTGCAGCGTGTGTGGACTGCAAAGTCCCCAGGCCCCTGCTGGACGCCAGGGTGCACAGGCCATAGGACGTGTCCGTGGCCAGGGTGATTGGCAGCCCTAATACGGCAGCCGCTCCCCAGAGCCCCACAGAGAGGCCGAGAGTGAGGCCCCAGGTGTGGCCTGTCCCCAGGTTAGGGTCCAGGCAGGCGTGGTACCCTATCAGCAGAGCCTGGGCGAAGGCTGAGCTGTACCAGACCCAGTAGCCCAGGCGGCACAGGGTAGGGTTGTGGGCGCTGTTTAGCCCTGGGGCCAGAATGGGCACCGCCATGCTGAAGAGGGCGCTTCCCACAGCCAGCTGGGCCAGGATCGGCCAACTGGGGCAGAGCTGCCAGTGGAAGAGAGATCTGCAAAGTGCCAAGAGGACAGCGCCACTAGCCACAATGCCCAGGATGCTGGCCAGGATGAAGAAGGGCAGCGAGGAGTCATCGAGCAGGTTACAGGAGTGGCAGGGGGCGACAGCGTCCGGGATGTAGATGTCCTCATAGGATTCCTCACCGTAGGAATAATTCCAAGCATAGCTTTCAAAAAACAACTGACTTCTGTTCTCGGCGAGTGAGGATTCCACCTGGAGGGTAACACACAGCAGAGGGGGCCATCAGAGCATCCGGGAACCCCACCCAGAGCCTCCTGGCACCTCGGGAACTTGGGAAGGGAGGTGGAGAAGGAGAGCCGAGGGAGGCTGAGTAGCCCGAGCAGGGACAGGGTGTGGAACAGCCAGGGAAGGGGTAGGACCCGAGGAACAGAAGGCAGAGGGCAGGGTCATCCAGGACCTGGATGGAACTGGCTGAGAAATGAAGGGAAAGGGAAAAGATGTTCAGGGGAGACTGGGTAAGGAGGAGAGAAGGAAGCAGATTGTTAAGAGGAGATAGAGCGAGGAGGGGGATAAGAGACAGGAGAAAAGGAAGGAGCTCGGGGCTCACCCAGGGCCATGGGGCCAAGAGGCGGGCAGTGGTGGAGGGGCTCTCCCACTCACCCGGGGCAGGCAGTTCCCCATCGCACTGTGCGCTCAGGGCAGGCCGAGAGAAGGGCTGGGACACTCTGTCTGCAGCTGTGGTTCCAAGATAAGTGCTGAGGCCTAATGAAGGCCCTCGGGCTCTGGGCAGGGCCACGGGGGCAGGGGCAGCGCTCAGGAAGCCTTACCCCCACGCCCACTGCCTGCCTGAGCCCGAGGTCCACATGGGAGGGCCTGGCCCCGGGCTTCCTGTTTTGAGGCTGGGTCTGGCAGGTCAAGACAGTCTCAGGAAAACACCACGGCCAGGACCAGAAAGGGGGCATTTTCCCGAAGATGGAAAGGGAGAAACCTGGGGGCTTTCCAGCAAGTGGAGACTCTTCAAGCACAAGGAAGGAAGAAAGGAGACGGCCAGGGGCGGCTTGGGGGGCAGAGACAAGAGAAGAGCTGGGAAGCTGGAGAGCCATGGCAGCAGATGACCTCAGAGCTGCCCGGCCCCTTGGACGGAGTCCAAGGAGAGAGTTCCAAAGCCGCGGGTGTGTGGGAAGGTGTGTTCATGGTGCTTGGGGTTGGATCTGTCCAGCCTCGGGTGGGGGTATGCATTTAGGTGGGGGGCTCTTTGTGTGTATTAGGTAGAACAATTTACCTCTGTGTGTGTGTGTGTGAGAGAGAGAGAGAGAGAGAGAGAGAGAGAGAGAGAGAGAGAGAGGTAGCCATGTGCCCCACATCTGAGTGTGTGTTAGGTGCTGGCGGTGTCTGGGGAGTGTGAATGGCTATCTGAGGTGTGGTGTGCTGGTGTGAGAGGGAAGGAGGACTGAAGGAGCTGCCAAGGCCGAATCATGACCCTCCTCTGGGGACTGACGGAGCATTTGCTTCACCACCTATGGGCTCAGTGAATGTCTCTTCCACACCAAGCGGAGCGCTTGGTCTGCCATGTTCAAGTAAGGCTCTTGGGGACAATGAGACACCATATTTTTTACCCCATGGGGTAACTTCTATTCATGTTTCTGTTGGGGACATAAGGGTTCTGGGGTTGCTTCATTGGCCTGACATCTCAGCAATAAGTAAGGTTTCTTCTGGGGGACAGCGGGGAGTGGAACTGCTAGTTCTCTGGATGGCAGAAACCAAGGGCATCTTCCCTGCAGGCAGATGCTCCTGAGCCCATGGCTCTTCTCCTTGTTGGGCCCTCCTTCGGCTGCTTTCCCAGGATCTCTGCTATTTCGTCACCCCCTTTCTGCATTTTATTTCTTCAGTGTGGGCTTTGTAGCCTGCATTTGGGGAGGCATGGGTCATAGAACGTCCAAGTCAGAACAGTGAGACAGGAGCAGGACAGGGGACACTGGGATTCATCTTTTCAAGAAAGCATGGAATGTTTTAACTCCAGTTCTGTCCAGGACCTTTATCTCAGTCACATAGAGGGGTACCTGGGGGCAAAACACCTCAGACCTTGTAGAAATGCCTCCATGATCTCCCAGGATACAGGGTCTCAGTTGAACAGGAGGAGGGCTGGAAAGCTAAGTTTGGCCATGATCGGGTCACTCTCCTTCCTGGACAGTGTTGAGGGTGCCTCCAAGGGCCAGGCAGAGGACTGGGGGAACAGTCAGATGTCCCACCCCAAACTCTCCCTGGAAAGGGAGGACCCAGCAAAAGGGGGTGAAGACACTCGTCTCCCTTGTTTCCAGACATAGAGGCTCTCGAGAGAACATGGCAAGGACACGGCAGCCCCTTGAGATGGCAGGTGCAAGGTGCAAGGGATTCCGGAACAGCCCTTGGCTACTCGCAGCCCTGCAGGGTGACAGCCGCAGAAAGGAGGCAGCCGGACGACACGGGTAATCCAGATATATTGAGGGTGATCCCTCTGAGATTAGCACAGGAGAGTTAGAAAGATTATAAAGATACACGATCCCCTCCCTGCTCCCTGCCCCCCTCCCCCCCATGGACAGACACACACAGCACAACAGCCCCGCTCCCCCCGCCCCCCGTACAAATATGGCTTCTGTGTTATATGGACAGAGTGGTTCAGCTCAAAGAGGAAAAATCATTTTTTCCCAAAAGCGGGTGCCGGGAGACAGGAAGCCCAAGAGACCTGGGGCCCCAGGCTCCCTTGCTGCTGAAAGAGGAGGGGGCCCTGGCTTAGGTGAGGGGGGAGGCTGCCTGCTGTGCCCAGGGCCCTAACCAGGGGCTGGAAGATTCACAAAGGTATTACCTGAACTGAAAGAGTGGGTCGACCTGCTGGAATGCAGATGTCCCATTTTGCACGCCCATTGTCAAAGCAGGGAGGACATGCTGGAGAGGGGGAGGGGAATGGCCAAGAGCATCCGGGGTCTGAGGGGGGGGGGGCAGGCCTGGCAGCACAAGGAGGGTGAGCAGCCTCATCTCCACAGCAGCCAGCTTGGCCACAGGAGGAAAACCGAAAACCCAAAGCAGGGGTGGGGACCCAGACCTATGGGTATCCACAGCTGGGAATCCAGGGACAGTGCCAAGGAGAGGCCTGTGGGGTGCATAGCAAAGGCTGTGACACTGACTCCATGGCTTGGAGGTGGGATGCTGAGGGAGGGGCTGGATGCTCTGTGTTTCAGGGAGAGATGAGATGAACAGCTGGGCAAAAACACATCCTGGGACTGTTTTCTCTGAAACAGATGGGCATTGGGGGGGGGTAGCATGGAAAAGACCCGGATGGAGCAACATCCCAGGTGAGGTACAAACCCTGACCAGGACTCCTCCACTCCCAAAGCCCTCCTCTCCAAGCTCCACGCCCCGTCCACCTGCCCAGGACCCCGGGTCCTTGGCCCTCCTCCTCCATCCCTCTCTGTTTCTCCTGCACACAGACACACACGCACATACAGCACATACACACCCACACACATTTACACACAGTTACACACACACACATGCGCACAGAGTTCACATTATTCCCTTAGTTTGGGCAGGAAACAGCTCAGTGCAGTGAAGCTCCTTTTAGTATTTTTGTTGTTATGTCTGCCTGGCTGCTGAGGGAGGAAGGACCAAGGGCTGGTATAGGGGACAGGAAGGGGCACAGGGTGGCACAAGATGGAGGCGGAGTTGCTGAGCAATGCCATGAGAGGAGCGGTTGCCGTGCAACAGTCCAGGGTGGTAGGTAAGAGTGAGGGACCCCTCGGCCGGGGAAGCAGATGCAGTTCAGGCCCCAGAGCAGCGCCTCTCCCACAGCTGCTGGGACTAGGAAGGGCAGCCGGGCTCTGCTGTCCCCCGAGGCCTGGCTTCATTCATCGTGAGAGGAGAGGGGTGGACAGGGCTCTTTCCACCATCCATCCTTCCTCTGCAGATCTACCCTTCCTCGCAGGGGCTCATGCCCTCGCAGTGGTAAAGCCCTGGGTCCCCACATCTCCCAGAGACCTTTTCCGCTCCGCTCACCCCTTCCTCTTTGTGATAGAAGGGAGAGCTCCAGGGTCACCGGCACCTGTCTCCCTGTCCAGGTGACACGGCTGTTCATGGCTCACAGAGGAAAAGCCACCGCCAGCCCCTGCTCACAACTTTCCCATTCCTGGGTTTCTGAAGTCTGGGAAACGCCTCTGCTGGGGGAATGGAGGGAGGAGGGCTGGGGAGAGCCCACCCTCCACACCAGCCCTATTCCTTCCCCATTTCCTACCCTTCCACCTCCATTCTCCTCGAGCGGTCCAGGTTTTCTTTTCTTTTCTTCCTTATTATTTTTTTTTTTTTGATTTTGTTTTTTTTTTCGTTTTGCGCTTTTTTTGTTTGTCTGTTTTTTTTTTTTGTTGTTGTTGTTTGTTTGTTTTTTTTTTTTTTTTGCTTTCCTCACCCCAGGAGCCCTGCCTCTCCAGCCTGGAGACGGATTTGATTTGGGATTGTTACAAAAATAATAATAACCCAAACGCAGAGAAGCCACGGAAAGGGCTGAGGGTAACCCTCCCCTCCCCCCCGCCCTCCTCCCTCCCCATTCCAAACCGAGTACAAAACCGCACCCAAAGCAGACATTCTGTACAGGGGGGTGGGTGGGCTGGGGAGCAAGCGGGAGGGGCGGCCCTGGGGTCGCTCTGTACAAGTCCGGGTTGGTGACGGCCCCAGCAGTCCCCACGGGGCCCCTGGGGGGCGCAGGAGGTGAGCAGGTGCCCCTAGATGAAATACTCCTTCTTGTCATCCCCTCCTGACTGCCCGCCTTCTGCGTTGATGATGGCGGTGTCCGCATCTGGGGCGTCGTCGGAGCCCTTGGCCTCGTGCGTCAGGTAGGTTCCTGTGTGGACAAAGAGGCTCCCGTCTCAGGAGCGGCTTCTCCGCCTCCGCAGTCCACCCTGCCCACTTCCACCTTCCCGCCCACCCACTTGCACAAGGCTTATGCACAAGGCTTCTCTCGCCTGGAGCTTGCTCCCCCCGCCTCACCTCCTTTGCATTTATTTGTTCCCAGCATCCCTCCCCTGACCACACCCAAATGAATACGGAATCCTGCCCTGATTAATTAGAATCTCCTCTAAGATACAGACAAGACAGAAAAAGAGAAAGAGGTGTGTGTCTGTGTGTTTGTGTGGGTGCACGCACATATATATGTGCAGGTACAGACTGGTGATGAGGAACTGCTATCTCAACTTATGAGTAGCTTTTTTTTTTTTTTGTTTTTTTTGCATACTGGAGATTGAACTCAGAGGTGCTTTACCACTGAGCTACATCCCCAACCTTTTTAGTTTGTATTTTGGGACAGGGTCTCACCAAGTTGCTTAGGCCCTCCTTACATTAGGAGGCTGGTGTCAAAATTGCAGTCTTCCTGCCTCAGCCACCCAAGCCAAAGGGATTGCAGGCATGGCCCACTGTGCCCTGGCTGTGCCCTGGCTGTGAGCAGCTCCGTGTGCAATGCAGTTGAGAGCTGGCTCATGGCACCAGCCCATGCAGCTAGGCTACTGGCTGGAACAATACCAAGGCAGGAGGTCTGAGTGGAAGGAATGGAAGAGGCGGCGTGGATATAGGAGGGAAAACAAACCCCCCGGACAACAGTACCCACAAAAGAGAGGAGAAACGAGATGGGGTGAGGCTGCGGAGTGAGGAGCTCAGAGAAGGAAGAAGAGGCTAACCAGAAAGGATGAGAGTACAGGAAAATGTGGGATGGAGTCATTTCAGGCGCTCTCAGTCTTACAGCAGAGACCCTGGAGGCAGGGCAGCCTGGAACAGCTGTCTGAGTGGGAAGGTTGGATTTTACTTGGATGATTACCAAGCCATTGGGCTTCTCTGTGGAGTTGGTGGTGCTCAGTGATCACGGGGTTGGCGCTCAGGGGCTTGACTCCCTTTTTTTTTTTTTTTTTTTCCCCTTCAAACTCTCCAAGGGGCAACTGAGTACCTGCAGGCCCTTGGTGTAGGCTACTTCTCCCTGCATGCCCTTGACCGATCTCCCAACCCACCCAAGTTCTCCTAATGCTTCTGACCTTTGTGCCGGATCAAGTAGTGTCCGAGGAAGATGAGCAGGATGAGCAGCAGGAAGACGATGAACGCCACGATCCCGCCGATGATGGCATGGTAGGTGCTGCTGGACGAGGGCACTGGACTGGGATCTGGAGAGAGGGAGGCACACGGTCAGATCTGGGGGAACCATTATCTCAGCATTCGAACTCAGCCCTGGGGAGTCTAACTCAGCAGAGAAAAGGCCCTTAACATCACATCGGGAGGCATTCAGCAAAGGGGAGCTGACATAGTTTGTTCTCAAGATGGCTTCGCCAAATCTGGAACATAGCAATCGTTTAAAAAAAAAAAAAAAGAAAAAAACCTGACATATTTGGGAATAAGTAAAATCTGCTCACATTCAATCTCCCAAGTGGGTTTCTTGGCACCAAAACATGACCTTGATCAAAGACCATTGCTTTAATGCCTGTTACCAACCTCTCTTTCTTTCTCACTTGTGGGTGATCACTTGTTCCTTCCCCTTAGGCCATGCCCTCTTACCCTCCAGTCTGAATGGGATTCGAAGCTAGTTCTTTAAGGGGCTTCTCAGCCTCGTTTCCTACTGCCCTGAGATCAGATAGGGAAAGAACAGTGAATGCAGCCCAAAATGAAGCACTTCAACCTTGTGCGGTGGCCCACACCTGGAACCCCACGATTTGGGAGACTAAAACCGAAAGATGGAAAGTTTGAGACCCACCTTGGAGACTTAGCAAGACCCTTTCTCAAAATAAAAACTAAAAAGTGCTGGGGATGGAGCTCAGGGGTCGGGCCCTTGACTTGTATGTGGAGGCCCCAGGTTCCATCCCCAGCACCACAAGCACAGAAATCAACAATAACAACAATGAAATATCTGCTTAGCATAAAGAAGAGTGTTCTTTCTTGGCAGGGAATCTTAATGCTCTGGTAAGCCTACGGCCTTTTGGCCTGTCTCAACAAGGAGGCCTGGGATTCCAACTGTACTGATCACCACCCAAGGGTCAAGGGACAAGGACTGACTTGTTTTCTCCCATGACAGTTGGTGTCTCTGCCACTGGATCCCCATAGCAACAGGGGATGGGTGTGGCAAAAACAGCCCCAGCCATAATCAGGGACTCAAATGTCCAAAGGCCAGTACACAGGCCCAGGACATGGTTCTGAGGTATCCAAAATTACATTAGCCACAGCTATAATTCTCCCACCCATGGAAGAGTGACTGTTTTACTGCTTTGCTTTTCAAAACTCAGCTTGAGTCTGGATGTCTCATTGACCACTTCTATATTTTTTAAAAAAACCTTTCCTATCTCTGTCTTCTCAGGCTTGACTAGACATGGTTTTTAGTTCCTTGCTTGTTTATGACTTATTTGAAAAGGAAACATTGAATCCAGGGCTGCTGATCTACATCCCCAGTCCTTAATTTTTATTTATTGATTTTTATTTTGAGACAGAGTCTCTCTAAGTTGCTCAGGGCCTCGCTAAGTTACTGAGGCTGGCCTTGAAATTGTGATCCTCCTGCCCAAGTCACAGAGATTACAAAGGCATGCCACCATTCCTGGCTTGTTCACTGGTTTCTCGTGCTTTAGAGACAGGGAGAGGATGGGTCCCCGTGCACCATGAGAGGATCGAGTGGACGTGATGGTATAACTTGGAGGAAGCCGAAGGAGTTTAACACACTATTTCCTTCTGAGATAGTACATGAGACAGTGTACACATCGAAAATTAATCCTGGATAATTATTCCAGAAACTATGGATGTGGAAATGCCTTAGAAGAGCACAAGTTTCCACTGCCAAATGACCTCTGTAGAGCCCCTGTCTCTATATTTAATTTCATCCTTGGCAAGTTTTCCACTTGGATGTTCCTGGAAGCCAAATGCAGTAACTCTGTTGGCCACCAGGCGTCAGCACTGGCAGCACATGAATCAAACGGGACTCCCTCTGGCTTTTAAGCACAGGGCAGAGAGAGGAGATCAGCAAGATACCAACTGCAGGACACAAGAACTTTCTCTCACTGCCAATCACCGTCAGACTTGGTCTGGAGTGATCTGGGGGCAGAGACCAGAGCTCAGTTCTTTGTCTTTGCTCCTGGCATCTTACAATAGCCCCGTTTGTTGTGCCGAAGCAGCTCCCCCATGCTGTGATTGGCTCCTGAAGTTGGAATCACCCATCTAGACATTCTGGTCCCAAGAACTCAGGCCTCTTATCTCCCGGAACTTGGCTCTTATCCCCCCAGGCCCAACACACATACACACACACACACACACGCACACACACGCACGCACATACTGTATTAATGGGCATTTCAAGTTAGGGAGTCTCTGAAGTTCCCATGAAGATGCATTTTCCCTATACTGCAGAAAAGTTCACAAGACTTTCTGGCAGGACTCTGCTGCCATTGGGATCTTAAAAAGAATTCTTTGCAAAGAATCCTAGAAGGGGACTCTTTGCTGGGTTTGGTGGTTGCAGTTTTGAGAAGAACTTCAGAAAATGAGCATCCACTGGTCCCTCTAGAAAATACAGCAGCTGAGAAAAGATTCTGACTCTTTCTTCTGCACAGTATAAGTTTCTCTCTTGTTTTTCTGCCTGGACCCAGTAGAGTACTACTCCCCAAAATCTGGAAACGACAGCAACTAACTATCAACCTGCATCTGATAGTTAGTCCTAGAAGGAGGAACTCTGAGATCAATTTGTTGGCCTGGGAAATACACATACACTTGAACCTGACAGGCTCCAGGGCCTCTAGGTGCAGAATTGTTCTCCTGAGGTTGGAAGATGGTACCAGTAGTTGTTGTTATTGTTTCTAGACAAAGGCAGGTGAGAACCCACCCTTTCACTGATTTTCCCTTATCACACATCCCAGAGTAGACCTAGAGCCTAAGTCCTCAGCCCTCCCGTGAGTGAGCTGTTTTTCCTTAAGTCCACTCCCAGTGGACTTAAGGGGAAAGCTCTCCGGAAGTGGGAAGAAGAAGAGTGTGAGATGCATAGAGAAGGGAGACGCTGGGAGAGGGGACCTGGAGAGCTCACCGTTGACATTGAGAGTGAAATAGGCCGTGTAGCTGCCCATGTTGCTGATGGCAGTGCAGCCGTAGATGCCGCTGTCACTCTTGTTGAGGAAGGGGAAGATGAGGGCGCTCTCCTGGGTGGTCTTCAGAGGCGGGTCACTGCCCTCCTTCATCCAAAGGTACTTCTGGGGGCTGTTGAAGTAGAACAATTACAAGTGTTAAGGAGAGCCTAAGCCAGGGGGCTGAAGAAAGAAAAATAAATGGGGAGAAGGGAAGTCAGGAACGGATAAGGCTCAAGAAGCGGTAGGATTCTGAGGGTTCCAGAGGTGGCGGGGGGGAGGGGGGGGAGGTGGCCTCTTGGGTTAATTCTAAAGGAGGAGGAGATTTCCTAACTTGCATCTTACTATAACTTTGTTCCTCGGGAGAGGCTAAGACGCTAAGCTAGAGAGGTGTCCCCACCCACTTCTGATGTTTTTCAGAAGAAACACTCAAAGGATGGATGTTGGACAGAGTCAGAGGGTTGGAGGCTCAGCTCGGACAGTGCAGGGGAGATGGGAAGAAGACATCCAGTGAAGGTGACAATCTGAGAGTGTGGAGGTATAAGAGGCCAGCAGGCGGATCTTACACGGGATTGCCACGACCCTCACAGTGCAGCGACAGCTTCTGGCCTTCACGGGGATGTGGAGGGTCCGGCCTAATCATTGCAGTCGGTGTGTCTGTGAAGAAGGAAAGGTTGTCAACACAAAATTCCCCATTCCTACTTAGGAGATCTCCCAAATCTTGAAATCACCCCGTTACACACTATGGCTTTTACCCATCAATGTCTCAAAAATCCTAAGAGGCTTTCCTTCCCTTAGACTAACCACCTAGAGATAGGGTGATCTCAGAGGGTCTGCCCTTGGTGGGGCAGACAGGAGGTCTTCACAGAGCTGAGAAGGGGAATAAGTGATTTATTCATGCCTAGCCAACTGCCTTGCACACAGACAGGACCTAATGCATATTTTTAACGGAACAAAGGCACCTGAACTTGACACTGACGGAGTTCACAACCTCTTAGTTCTGTGTACTCTGCCAGGGAGCTTAGAACCGGCAGCAACGTTTGAACACAAAACAGCACTTCGAAGGGTCAGTCCAAACACAAAATGAGAGCTTTGAAACAGCAAGAGATGGGGGGGTCATATTTTGGCTGCAAAAAATGGACTGACACAATACAGATGAGCTCTGGGAAGGAATAATGGCATCTGCCATTGACGCCAAAGGGCTGCTTAAGAGGCTAGGTCCAGATGGTGGCTTAGAACAATACCACCAGATGCTGGTTTAGAACGGCAGATAAAGAGACTGTGCTTCCCCTAAGGAAAAAGCCAACCTTAACAACCAGTTAATGAACGTGTTCCAATCAAATAAAACAGGCCAAAGAGAGTCAGGCCAGGTGAGAGAATGGGTGTTCTGGGGCCCCACAGCCGCAGAAACCTCTAGCACAGTGCCTGGAGTACAATATTTGTTGCCTGACTGCTGATCCACGCTTGGGCCAGAAGATCCCTGGAGAGTGATTGCCAGATGGTCTGGTATCTCACAGAGGAGTTAAGAAGGGAAAGGGCCTTCTTTACCTGGCCAGAGAACAGGGCTCAGGGGAAATGCCCAAGGCCAGGAGGCTCACACTCAGAGCTGGTGATTACGGGGTCCTTTGAAGTTTACAGAGTTCTTTCATATGTATTGTTTCATTTATCCTCAGGATAACTCAATGAAGCAAGCAGGAGGCACAGAGAAATGAAGCTTTGGTCAAAATAACATTGCTAGTAAGTAGAGGCACTGCGGCCAGCTCATCCGTGTGCAGACTGAGTACCCTGCGAATGGTCAGTGGTGCTACTCTGCACCTACTTCATGTTCAAGTTTGAATAATGGGTCTAGCCACTGATGAAATGGCATTGAAGTTAAGAAGAATGCTCCACCTGATTATCCCATAAAGAGGTTAAGGACTTCAGTTATTTTCAAAAGCTGCCCAACTGTTTTTTTTTCTTTTTTTAACGTTAGGACAAGAAACCCATTATTTTGTTACTCTTGAATCCTCTACCTTTGGATTTTGGCTATTCTTTTCCCCTGGGTTCCCCGTACCTAAGGAAAGTTCTTTCAGAAAATTTCCTTATTTCTTCAGATGAGAAACTTGCAAGTGTCCAAACTTCCTCAGAAGTTTCTGTCCATGCTAAAGGCAGATTCCATAGAGGGGTCATAGATCCCTGGAAAGGGTGGGAGGACTGATGGTGACGGTGGACCTTGCAGCTCAGCAGACCAAGAAAATTCATGGAGCTGGGGCAAACAGAAGAGTAAAGATCTGGGAATAGTTGGGAAAAGATCTGGGAATAGGTGATGGGTGCCAGGAAGACTGTATTTTCCTTGCATTCGTACTTTTTGGAAGTCATAGAATGTCAGCCCCAAAGGAAGCCTCAGTGATCCCCTTCTCCATCTGTCTTGTTTCACAAATAAAGAGTCAAGTTCCGTGGGGTGAACTTAACATCACTTAGCTAGTAAGTGGTGGAGGACAGACTAGAAACTATATCCTGGGACTTCTGATTTGCTCCAGTTATCGCTGTAATTTGCAATCTAATTGCCTACGGTACACTGGCTGAACTCCGAGGTTGGTAAACTGACCCTTGGACCAAATCCTGCCAGTTGCACACCTTTGTAAATAAAGTTTTATTGGAACACAGCCCAGCTCATTTGTTTGCCTACTGTCTGTGTCTGCTCCCCTGCAGCAAAGGCAGAGTTAAGTGGTCAAGAAAGAGACTGTATGACTCTCCTAGGCTACAATATTTATTGCTGGGCCCTTTACAGAAAGAGGTGAAGCACTGCTACCTGTGGGCTCCTTTTTACGTTTTCACTTCCGTGTGTGTGTGGTCCCTCATGGACATCAGGCTCTCTTTCCTTTGTACCCAACCCCCAACTCATACCTGGTCCTTCTTCACCCCCAAGCCCATGACATACATAAAACTTCAATATGTTGAGAGGTGGATCTGTCAGCTCCCTTTAGAGATTCGTGGTTCACTGAGCACACAATGTCTGCTCCGTCGTCCTCCCGGGTAACCTGTAATGTCACTGAGCTGCTCACAGTGAAGGTCTTCCCGTTGGAGTCTTCCTGTATTCGGGTTGGTTCTCCTGGAAAACAGAAACAGGAAGACACACACAGATGTGAGTCCTAACATACAGCTATCACGTGGGCCCTCCTGAAGACACAGATGGTGCGTCTCAACTTAGACAAACTGTAGATAGGTGTTACTTGTAATCCCAGTTACTCAGGAGACTGAGGCAGGAGGTTTGCAAAATCGAGACCAGCCTCAGCAACTTGGCCAGGTCCTTCTCAAAATAAAAAATAAAAAGGTCTGGGGATATAACTCATTGACAAAGGACCCCTGGGTTCAACCAGTTGACAACTGGATCTGTATACACAAGGAGAATGTAGGCCCTGACACATACCCAAATATCAGCCATTCCCTTTCTCTTTCTATCCCATGGCTCATATGCACATACACAGACATATACCCACCTTCCCAACACCCCCTCCTCCTCCCATAGCCCGAGTGGGAGGTACTCACCATGGAGTTCTTGGTCACCCTTCCTCCAGGTAAGCTGGGCTGCAGGTTTGCTCCCAGAAGAGTGACAGTTTAGCGTCATTGTGTCCTTTTCTCGTAATGATGATTTGTAACCAGTGATGATGGGCTTCTGTGGGATTCCTGCCATGGATAGGGGATGGCCAGGATAGGAAGGAGAGGCACCATGAGGTCACACTGCAGCTCTCCCTGTGGAGATAGCCTCTCTAGGGGTCAGTACATCTGGTGCTATTTTGATTTAGAAAGATGAAGAGAAGACTAGAGAAATCATCTTTCTCTTTGATCTCCTTTCTGAGAACCAGAAGAGAGGACATAGGGGAAGAGGTGTGCTAGCAGGTAGATTACCATACCTGAGAAAATACTATGTGACTGGACACCCCAGAGCCCAACTGAGTAGCCACAGAAATACTGTGAGACTCAAGGAAGCAAAGACTCAAATCGAAATACAGTATGAAGATGGCAGTCTACAAACAACTGAGATATATGAAAATGATAATTAACAATACATGTACATCTTCTGTTTCCCTCACACAATTTCGGGAGATAGGTGGTATAAACATGATTAACCCTAGTTAAAAGTAAGGAAATGCCTGCTTAAAATAAGAAGTTTGTCCCAGATCAAACAGTAACTACAACAGAAAGGATTAGAACTTAGGCTGTCTTTGCATTTTTATCCCATGGCAAGAGAAGCACACGTCAAACTTTCAAAATTCTTGGAGGCCAGCCTGGCTCTGGGCTGCTGCAGGGGCCCACCTAGGAAGCGCTGTTTGCAAAGAAGCATGCTGGGGGCCTCACCGAGCACAGTGACGAGGGACTTGGCGGTTCGCACAGGCATCGTGAAGATGGAGCAGGTGTACTCGCCCTCATCTGCCAGGGCCACGTTGCTGATGCTGATGCTGAGCTCGTGGGGCGTGGAGCTAACCAGCTGAATACGATTATCTCGAAGGGCTGGAAAGATGGGGGAAAATTGGAAGCCAGTTTTCTACTGGCACCTTTCATGTTATTTATCTCACAATCCCAGGTCTGCTATCTTTGGTGGGGTAGAGACGGCAGACAGAAATCTGCTTCTGAGTTTGAGCGGTCTTTGGCTCATTCAGTGACTTTTTTTGGGCCACTGGACCCAGTAGCCTAAGAGAGACTCAGAAAAGGAGGTTGGATCTAGTCTGCTTCTTTGTGAAATGCCTGGTACAACAATGATATCAACTGCCTGGTAGGGGTCCTCTGGGCTCAAGCCCCTCTAGGACCCTATAGGACCCTGCATGGTCAAGTTCAGAGATGCATAACTGAAGTTTCTGTGGATCCATGGAGAAGCCTGTGGTCTGTTCCTTCTCCAGATAGCACATCTCTACATTACTCAGTCTCTGGACCACAGGGACAGTACCCCTCGGGCTCAGCAGTCCCCTTTCCCGAGGAGAGAGAGAATTCATGGCACACTACCTCTCTTCTCCCCAAAGTAGAGAGTCTGCTGGGCAGGATTAGACCACTGCAAGGAGGAATCCTCATGATCTTTCACTTGGCACTTGAGCACCACAGTGCCACCGGCCACCACTGTTTCATCGGATGTCCAGGGCTGACTATCTGCAAGAGGAGAGTTGGATTAGCATCCCGAGGAACCCTTAGAACTTCTACCCATTTCTGGGCCAAAGTCCATCTCATCTAACTCAGAACTATCCCAGGCTTTGGTGCCCAAGATCTCTGTGTCCTCTTTAAGACTTCATAGGGGACAAAAGAGAGGTGACGGTGGTGGTGGAGGGGAGACAGATCATATTTTCTTTTCCTTTGAATACATCAAAAACCAGTCACTTGTTGAATGTCTTCTGAATGAACTGACAGGGCCACAAACGTTGAGAGGAATAAAGGCACCCCAAATCTGCACATACTATGGCACATGTGTCTCTTCTAAAAGGTTCTACCGTTCGTCTTTGAGAACACACATACATGTCCGTCATCCTACATTTTGCCTCCCTGCCACCACCTACATGTAAAAGCAAAGACAGGAGGAGCAGTTGTGACTCATAATCCCAAAACTAAAACAGGGAAGAGGCCAAACTAGTTCCCGGGTTGTACATTCATTTATGTAACAGCTAATAAAACTGCAAAACAAACAAACAAAATATTTAAAAAAAAAAGACTGACACATTTTGACATACTTTTCAATATTTCTAACAAAAATTTTTCTTCCAACAAGTCTCTTAACACATTTCCTTTAATAGAAGTACTTCCCACCTCCCAACATACAAACCCAAACCACCATCCTGATATAAAGAGTTGAAGGTTTAAGTAATCACAGGGCATGGTGGTGCAGGCCTGTAATCCCAGCGACCCAGGAGGCTGAGGCAGGAGGATTGCAAGTTCCAGGCCAGCCTGAGCTACTTAGTGAGACCCTGTCTCAAAACAAAAAATTAAAAAAAAAAAAGGCTCAGGATGTAGTTCAGTGGGAAAATGCCTCTGAGTTCTATCCCCAGTATAAACAAACAAAAAACTTGAAGTTTTTCTTTCAACATGATAAAAGCACATTTTTCTAACCCCTCTGTCCTGAGTTAAGTTAAAAAGCAAAACAAAACAAACAAACAAAAAAAACTAATGAACAATCTTATGGATGAGCCTTTTAACCCCAAATGTGCCTTGGAGACAGGCTCAGCTGGGAGTCCCTGAGACTAGGACACCTGCTTCCTCTACCCAATATTGTTCTATGTCCCCCACAGCATGGATTCTGATTCCTAATATTGATTCCCTCATCTCTAGAATGACTTTCTATGACCCAACCACACTGACCTTCACAGAACTAATCTAAAATAAACACCTTCCAGCTCTGATTCTGAAACATCTACAAAATCGGCTCTAAGGCATTAAATTACCTAGCCAGCATTGTTCCTGTCTGAGTTGGAAACCAAGAAACTTACTTCCTATATTCCTCTATTAAGCACTTTCAAAACAATCCCACGTTCCTTCCTCTTCCCTTGTCCATTTACAATAGCCACTGACCTTCCCCTTCCCTTGTCCATTCACTCCTTCCTTTCTTAGTCACCAGAACTCCATTTCCAAGAAATAGATAAACTGAGCGTTCCTAGCAGACAGGAGCCCCTGAACAGGGAAAGTATGTGTGCTGGAGTTGATGCCCAGCATCCACCAGTCAGGGTGTCTGTTTCCAAATCAGAGTACAAAGCCTGGTAGTTACTTTTACTGTTTAGAATGTTAAAAATAAATAGAAAGATAGATAGATAAATAAAATAAAAAGAACAACAATGAAGAAGACTTTAAGAATCATGGAATCTAATTACTTCATTGTACAGGCAGTGAGGCAATGGAGGTGAAATGACTTTCTAAGGTCACTCTAATTCTAGATGGGACTAGAACTCTACTGTCTCTCCATGCAGTGCTCTTTTTATTGGAATGCTTCTCAAAGTAACTATTTAACTTGAGAAATAAAACTATGATTTTGAGATTAGCTTGCCAGTGACTGAGCCGGCTGAGTAAATTTGCAAGCGATATATTCTTAAAACCTCTCCGTGAAAGGTTTGAGAAACCTTTGATTTACCACAGCCACAGAACAATTTTTAGCTAGTAATCCCTTTGTCTCTGACTCCTTTTGATCATCCTTGATTGGATCTTTCCAGCACCTCTCTATTCTGAGTAACCTATTTCTCTGGAATCATTTTATTTTTGGAAAGAGGTGTAGGGGTACCGAGGTCTCTGTACTGGAGTGAGGGAAGAAGGAGGAGCAGGTGCACGGTGAACTTGCTGGTGCAGAACTAAGAACTAAATGTCAAATGGGAAGGAGGAAAAAGTTGTGTGGTAATGAGGGGGGTGGTGAGGACATGGTGTGCAGGCAAGATGAGTGGCAGATGATGTGAGGATGAGCGAGGGATCCGAGGGACGTTGACATGAGGGGCCTGGATTCTCACCTTGACTGGCCAGCATGTCAGGGCTGCTCCAGACTGTGGAGCTGATGGGCTCGTCCAGTGGAGCCAGAGTTCCCAGCTCCAAATCCTGCTCCTGCCAGTAGCCTGGGGAGAGAATCTCCATCAAGGATGAGCCCTGCATATACTGCTACAGTTTGGGTCTATACTTTCATTGTGGGGATGCGGGAGAAGCTAGGCCCCTATGGAAAGGAGGCTCATCAGGATACCTAAGAGAAAGGAGAGACATTAACTAGAGTCCTGAAAAAAGGAAGTGATTTCTCCTTTGACAGGGTAAATTAAAGGAGGATGCTGCGTCTTATCACATGCTAGAGGCAAAGAGATCTTAAGGATCACCGGGTCCATCCAGTTCTTCCATTTCACAGATAAGGACAGTGAAGCCCAGAGAGACTATAAGTGGATTGGTGAAGGGCAGTACAGAAACATGATAGATAGCCAGAGATTTTTCATTTCTTATGCAAGATTTTTTTTTTTTTTTTGCTGCACCATATTATCTACCAAAATGACTACAGGTTTAATTATTAGAAGACACTTTCCCATTTAATCCTTTGACTAAATCTGTAAAATAAGTACCCTGGCATTATTCCTGTTTTGGAAGCATAACAAATGACTTGCCTAAGGTCATACAAATAGAACAAAGACTAGAGATTAAAGGACCAGATTCCAAATACAAAGCTCTATTGGTTTCAAAGTGAGACTCTCATTATCTCCGAGTTCAAGGTCAGGGTTGAAAAAGCCCCGACGTGCCTTGCCAGATTGTCACCTCTTGTGGGGTGCTGAGAGTCTAGGTTTTCCTTTTGGGCCTTCCGCCCCCCTCTCCTTCCTCAGGCACGACACAACTCCTTTCTTCTTCCTCCTAGGCAGCTCCTAAACCTGTTTGTTAGGTACCGAAGTGTGGCGGGCCTGCTTCTCCAACCCAGATCCAACAGGCAGAGGGACAAAGAAACTGGCCCCGCGAAATCCTTTCAGGATCTCCCGCCAGAGAGCCCCGAAGTAGCCAATCACGTGCCTAAAAACTCCGTGAGGTCACCGGCTGCTGAGCAGAGCCTGGGGCGGCCACTCCTCCCCGGCCCGGGAGTCCCCGGGAGAAGTTCACCAGTGGTCCCTGCGCGCTCCTGAGCCAGCGGGGGACCCGCGGCTGGGCGCGGGGGCAGAAAGGACAAGAAAGGGGCGCTGGGACCCAGGCAGGGCAGGTGGATGGGTAGAAACCGAAGTAAGAAGTGGGGCCAAGGCTCTGGGTTCCCGGGAAAGAAAAGGGACCAGGATGAGGGAGAGAATTGTTGAACCAGAAGAAAAAGGAAAGAGGGGGGGGGGACAAGGGGTAGGGGAGAAATCTAGGGGAAAGAAGAGAGGGGGAAAAAGAGGGGGCAGGGGAGAGGGGTGGGAGTCAGGAAGGAAGGGTGAGTACCAGGGATTTTCTTGCATCAGAAAGGGCTCTAAGAGAGAGCTTTAGAGGTCCACTGCCTCTGCAGAGGCAGCTCCTCTTTCCCGGACATCTCCCAGGAAATTTGAGAAATTGCTCTGTTCTGCCCAACTGGGGAGAGGGAGTAAGGCTGAGAAGCCAGAAGCCCTGTTAACAGGTAGCAAGTAGCAAGCAGTGGGCAGGGGAGGGAGATGAGGGCTGAACTCCTGAGAGGCCAAAGAAGGGTCCAGGGCTGTCAAGTCCAGCAGAGAGGCAGTCCCTGGGTGCCCAGCCCTTGCCCTGCTTCTTTCTCTGGACATCAAGAATGGAGGAAACTTGAAGTCGGTGAGTGTCTCCTATTATTTTCCAGGTTGGGTGTCTGGGTGTGCTGTATCAACGCACAGTAGAAAACCAAATGGGTTGTACACAGGTATGGGATGGTGGAGGGACAGAGAGAAGCCAGAGAAGGGATCTCTGCTCAGTCCCACAGTACTGGTACCCAGTGCACAAAATCAGCACCCAAGCAGTGCACTTGCTCAGTTGAGCAGAGGAAAGAGCCATCTTAGGGGACTTTCAGTTTGCAGAGTGGATTTTTCAACCATGAATTCCATTAATCTTGAAACAGTTCTAGAGTTAAGTGGCCATCTTTAAGATGAAGTCCAGAGAGTATCTAAGGTGCACCCAAAGAGCATACCTCTTATGAATCCTTTCTCTGGTGCTGCTCCCCCCCAAAACTTTTTGAACAACTCCTGTTCCGGCGTATGGCATTGTGATGGACTTATTTAGTTCCCATTCTCCTCTGCTAAGTTTTGAGCTGGTTAAGAGCCGGAGCCTCACCTTTTTCCTATTTGATCTTTAGCACTTAGCCCATCGTGGGCTGTCAGTACATTTAATTGGCTCTGGTAATGCGTTCAGCTACAGTTGGTCTTGTGCTAGGTGTACTGTTAATCAGGCAGAGTATGCACTGTGTCCTTCAGCTTGGCTGTAGTCTTCGTTCTCCTGATTCTTCTCTCATCAGTGATTTTTTTTTTTTTAGCATTCTGCTCATGTGCTTTTCTCCTTGTTTCTATTTCTTTGATCCCTCCCCTCTTCCTGCATTTTGTTGTCACTGGTTTTGTCTGCATAGGAAGAATAAATGCAATGGTGATGTGTGTCATTCAAACCACCCGGAGTTGTCCAGATGAGGGGAATGGTGGCAAACACCTAAAATAAACGGCATATTTGGGATATTTATGATATATATTGCCTCTGTAGGTTTGCAGAGAACTCATGTGTTTTAAGAATGTTTAAGAGGTGGCTGGGATTCCCCCGCCCCCCCCCCCCCCGCAGGTGACATGTTTCTCTCTAGTACTAAAAGGTACTTATGATCTCATGTCTTCTCTTGAGAATTGTCTGTTTATGTGTCCCAAAGTTTCCTTGCCGTTTTTATGAAACTGTAGACCTGTACTGATAAATTCTGAATGGTCATCCCCCTGGGAGTGAATGAGTGACTATAATGCCATCAACAGAAGCATGGATAAGTAGCAGAAATTAAAAGCTGGTTTATGAAAGGCTTGCATCTTCTTTGGTTTCAGATTTTACCAGTCATTTATGACATCATCATGATTTCCCTCAAAGAATTCAGATTGGAACGGGAAGGGAGACCAGGAGTGTTCTGAAAGGGAGTTGTGGACTTTGAAGTGGAATTAGTAAGAATTCTGCTCAAGGACCTTGGAAGGAGCTTGTGTCACATAAGTCAGACAATTGAGACCACAAGACCATTACTGAAGGAAGGCCCTTGCTGTTTGGGTAGAACAATGGATGGATGAAAAGACTGGCTAAGAGCAGGAGCCTTGGCTTCAGTCATATTGGTCACGTTTTATATGCTTAGAAACCTCCACTGACTCTCCAGATAACATCAGATGTGCTAAGCTGGCCTTCAAGGTCCTTTAACAGTCTGAGGTCAAATGCCTTTCAATTTTGTCTTTTCTCCACTAAACTCATCCCATATTCCAGACGTATGAGCTATTTAGAATTTCATTTGCTCACCTGTGTCTATTCCCCTTTCTGTAATAACTTGGTTGCTGATGCTCTGCACCCGACTTCACATGTCTAAACCCTGTCTCTCCTTAAAGCCTACTGTTTGTAAGCACCTGTTTCAAGAAGTTGTCCCTGTTGGTCACACAAGAGAATAATGTCACATTTCTCTCATTTACAACACTTTATCTGCTTTTCTTAAATGATGAATCATTTTTCACTTTGTGCTTCACATTTAGCTTCCCTCCTAAATTATAAAAGTTCTACAAGCAGGGTTGATAATTCATCTTTGTATCCAATACTGACCCCATACATAGAGCATATTGCATATAGCAGGTGCTCGATAAATATCTAATTATTAAATGAATCAGATGCTGAACATCTACTATTGTGAGACATAGGCTCAAAATCTGTCCAAACCCAACAGAATAGGAAACATCAGGCCAAGGAGAGGGGAGACCTCCTAGAAATGGAAGCTCTAGAAATATACAAGACAGAGGGACTTCATACTTATCAATACTTTATGTATGTCAAGATTCCAGTAAGTTGCTCCATATACTGTATTCCAGACAAGATTTTTTTTTTGTGTGTGTGTGTGTGTGGTACTGAACCCAGGGGTGCTTTACCACTGAGCTACATCCCCAGCCCCCTTTTTATTTTGAGACAGGGTCTCACTGAGTTTCTCAGACTGGCCTTGAACTTGCAATCCTCCTGCCTCAGCTTCCCAAGTAGCTGGGATTATAGGCATGCACCACTGTATATGCTTTTAAGAAGAATTATCATGCACATGTTAGAGCTCAGTTAAGGAAACTTGTCCATATAATTCATCTAATAAGTGTTGGGATGTGATGGACTTTGAACTTAGTTTTCACTGACCACACAGCCCAGGCTTTCTGCATCTTTTCACTGAATATTCTGTTCTCCTTTGCAGAATTATGTGTTTTTTTGTGTGTGGTGGTCAGTTAGAGATAAGAGGGGAAAGATCCCTTTTTTTGTGTTGCCTTCCCGGGAACGGCTCCCCTAAACCCTATTCGTGATGCTCACCTGCGGTATGATAAGAACAGCACAGCAAGTTGGAAAGGGCTGCTTCTGCTGGTGGTGATGCTATGATTGGTGCCCACTGAATTACATTTTCAACTGGATCTCTGAATTGTTCACTATACCTTTGGTCCCATTTCTTGTACCCCTTCAGTGATTCACGATGTGGGATTTTTAGTTAATCAAGCAACAGACATGTTTAATTAAAAGTAACAAAATCTTTTCATGTTGTTGTAGCATTCTAGCACTTAGGCTAAAAACGAAAAGATTATCTTCTTGTTTGCCTTCAGTTGCTTTGGGGCTTCTTGATTCTCGTCTTGTTTACCCATGGGTTCTGGTATCTTTAGGATTCTCAGCATTTTAAAGGACAAAGTAGCCCTTTCACCCACTGGTTTCCTTCTGATTGATTGTTCATATTAAGAGTAGCAGAGGTGGGAATTGGAGACTTACTAATGTGCTTCTTTAAAGCATACATTGACACCTATGATTCAGCTCTTCACTGCAAGCACAGGACCTCACACATAGTAAGTGCTCAATAAATATTTATTGAATAAATAAATGAGTGACTCAAATGAATAAAAATGTATTATGTCTCCAATTTAAGTGACTCTAGGAGGGAAGTCTATGATAGTCTGCCAGTGTAATATCCTTGATTGCTTGGTTTATGTATCTTTCCTGCCCTGTGTGTTTTGAGAGCTACAGTGCATGGGCCCTAGGGCTGTAAATAGGGTGCACATTCAGGATGGCAGGGCAAGGGGGCAGGAGCCATCCTGTATAAATGCTGATGGTCTTACCAGTGCTTGGGGCCGGAGCCCCACTTCCCTGATGGTAGAGAAAACCTGCTCCCTGAGTAGGAGTTGATGGGGATGATGATGATGGTGGTGATGACTCAGCATTTCTCTAGCTCCAGAGTTAAAAATACTGCTCCTCCCAGCCTACTTGTTATTCCTCACGACTACCATGACAGGTGGGTGGAGGAGTGTTATCTCCAAGGCAAACACATATTGGGGGCTGTGGCCCAGAACACTGAAGGGACCCACTTTTAGAAGGCTGTAGCCACCATTAGGAAGCTCACTGCTAGGCACCTTGACCAGAGTCTCCCACTCCTAATTTCTCTCCCACTCCAGCGTCTTCGTGAATTCTTACGTATATTTGGGTTGTACATGGAAGGCAATGGTCATGGTAAAATCAGGCTTACAATTTGACTCCTGGGGCTTTGGTCTATGCTTGGAGCCACAATTCTGTTTGGCAGACAACGGCTGATGGTGCAATTGGAGGAAATGGGACCCATCTGAAAGCCAGATTTGATAACTCTAAGATATGGGGGAGTCATTTTGACTTTAAAGCAAAAAAAAAAAAAAAAAAAAATCCCCTTCCTCCCACAAAAAACCAACAAGAAACAAAACCTACCCTGATGATAAAGAACTCTCTTTACACTTCATTTCTTATAGTCACTCTGTGTAGCCATGATCACATCACATTTGCTGAAGTCACTGTGGAGTCACCAGTCTTGGACTTGGTTGGCCTGTGTTCCAAAATATTCCCTCCTGCATTCCTCCATTCCCCTCTAATTTGGCCTGCCCTCCCCTAAATTTGCTATTCGCTAATATCCGTGATAGTCCAGCATGGTCAAATGGAAGCTAGGCCCTAAGAGATGGCCCAGGGTGTCTTCAGGGACCTTCTGTCTTTTCAGGTGTTGGGGGTATGTTCCTTCTTCTCTGTTGCTCTTCAGGGATGAGCCTTGGTCACCCCACAGGCAGCAGAATGTCCTCAAGGATCTCCTCTCCTTCTTTCTGCCCCGCTCCAGCTAGCAGGCACTTCAGAACTTCCCAGCTGAGTCCTGCTGCCGGAGCCTCCCTCCCTGATCTGGGCCTGGGGATTCTCGCTCCCTGCCACTCGCTCTTTCTGACCAGGCTACCGTGCTCCTCCTTGCTCCTCCCTCTATCGTGTCTGCTGCTGTCTGGTTTCTCCACCTGGAGCCTTGTTTATCAAGGAGCCTCTTGGGCCCCATGTGCCTGCTGCCTCCTGGCTTTGCTGTGCTCTCCTAGGACGCATGCCAGCTAGAATGGAAATAGGCGGTAAATGGGGGTGGGGACAGAATCTTCTCTCTCGCAAGTTTCTAGCATGCGGGTGAACCCCTCAACTTGGTAAAGCTTAGACCAGACATCTAGGATTTATAGACCCAGAGGTCTCACACCATTAGGTTATCCAAGAGATTTAGGGTCTGGAAGGACTCAGTCTGGGCCTAAACAGATTTTATAGCGCACCTCGCAGAGATCTTTTGGTTCTGGCCCCCACAGGTTGAAAATGAAAGGTTTTTATTTCCTGGGTTTGGAATGGTGTGTGATTGGGTGAGGAGAGACTCTCTGGGGTAGTTTAGTTAGCTTGTTGTGGTGGGCGTGAGGGTGGGGTTAAAATTAAAAAAAAAAAACACTTATTTTTCTGTTAATTCTTGGTTCTTATTAAAAATATGGCTGGGGATACAGCTCAGTGGCTGAGCACTTGCCTAGCATATGTGAAGCCTTGGTTTCTCTAGTACTAAAGAAAAGAAACAAAAATAAACCCAAAAAACTCCAAAACAAAAAACAAAACAAAACAAAACCAAAACAAAAACCCAAAACACATCACTTACTCAAAACTTTTCCATAGCCAAATATTAAGAATAAAGTATCAAACTTATTTATTTCATGTATTTCCTAAAGGACTGCAGTCAATTTGTATATCTGGTCATTTTCTACCAACTCCTAATGGCCAGAGGTGGTTATTCTTATGATCTTTGATTCTACCAGAAAGGATGGAACTCATGCCCTTTCTGACTCTTTATTGCCCAAATTCAATAATTCTTTTCCTCTTTCTGTTACACCTCATTCTACCTAAAAGAGTTTTCCCTCTATGATTTTTTAGAAGTATAGGCTTTTAGAGTTGTTTAGACCCTAAGTGGTATTCACTCCTACCCTCCCGTGTGTGTGTGTGTGTGTGTGTGTGTGTTGGGGGGCGGGGTGTTGGTTTAGGCAGTGTTGAGGATTGAAGCCAGGGCCTTGCACATACTACCACTGAACCACATCCCCCAGCCCAGCCTTCTCATTTGAACAATGAGGAACCAAGGCTCAGAGAAGTTTAGGAGCTCAAGCATGGCCACACCAGCAGTCAGTGGGAGCTGTGGTTATAGCCCCAGTCTCCTGAGCCTGTTGTCATTTTATAGCAGGATCCTTGTGGACTAGCTTACTCAAAGCTTACTGATACATGTGATTTCACACCCAGTGACATCCACACTCCCTACTTCCCTGTCTCCCCTTAATGATAGTGAGGAACTCCAGGACCCCAAACCTCAAGGAAACGAAATCTACTAAGTATGAGGTAGGTTGGAGAAGCTGGGGGCCGGGGGAGAGGAGGAAGGAGTTCCTGAAGATGCAGCAGATGGAATCTTTACAAATTTCAGGCCTTCCTGGCATGTTCTAGTTCCCAAAAAAGAGGAGGCTGAAGGGCAGAAGCTACTGACATGTCCTTAGGAGCTAAAAGGAGTGACTCTGAGGTGTGTGTGTGTGTGTGTGTGTGTGTGTTGTACCTGTGCACATATCTGCCTGCATGCACATGCACTGTGGAGCGCCGTGGCCATGCAGAATTGAAGTGGGAGACAGGGGCTAGAAGAGATGGAAGAGAAAAAGCAGAGGAACATGTCCTATTCTTGAGCTCAAGAGAAAAAAAATCTGGAGGCAGAAGTGGGCTTGTGGTAGGCTGGGGGGGGGCCCTCGGAGACTTAGTTAAGATTCCGAGGCGCAGAGGCTGGCAAGTGGGTGGCAGGGAAGGAGGTGGGGACAGCTGTTGCTTTGATTTGCTATTGAGTCAGTGTTCTCGGTGCATTAGCACTGGGAGGGAGCCCTGGGCTGGCCCCCAACCAAAACAAGCCCCTCTGCCGCCAATATTGACTCGTAACAAGGAGAACTGCAGTCAGGTGGAAAAGGAGGGGAATCTGATCCCCAAAGCGCCCCTTTCTTGGCTTAGCTCCTTCCTTCTAGGGCTGGGCCGTGTGGTGGGGAAGCATCTAGTGGTTCTGCAGAGAGGCTGTGAGGGTGGGAGGGGGCAAGGCACAAGGGAAGGCTGAGTGAGGACTTCTGGAGAGCTGGTTCTGTGCAGGTACTGACTCTTGTTGGGAAGATGACAGCTTTGAGCCATTTTAGGAGTGTCTGTTTACCCCATCTCCTCATTTCCTTCCCACCATGATCACATACTTCAGAAATCAGGATGGGTCTGACTTGGGCTCTGCATTCTAATACAACAGAGCCAAGGAGTTGGACTTTGTCTGAGTTCTTAGATACCCTTTTAAACTGAATGCAAGGGGGGATTTTGTACCCCATCCGAAGAAAGTATTTGGGAAAAGATCCATTTAACTCAGTGGAAGGACCTCTCTAGCTCCCTGGGCCTCAGGACCTGTCTGAATACACAAATGGATTCCTTTTCTGAACGGGCTCCATCTCACTCTCCTCTGAGTTTTATGCTTTGCTGCAGATATTTTAGGATGATGTCTTGGTGTGTTGGGCTAACAATGCTTTGAAAAAGTTTAATTTGTTAGAAGGCAGGCAAGAAAGCATTTATCTCTGCTGGTTCTGATTTTCCTGACTTGTTTTTACTGCTTGCCTTCACTGGGTGATCAGAGTCAGGGTGCGGATGACAGGTTCAGGGCAACGGTTAGGAGCATTACATGAAGAAAAATGTGTTCCGCTCTACACACCCACACGACTCCCATTTCCCCGATTTCCCCAAGCCTCACCGAGATTTAGTCTCCCCCCCTCCATCTTTTCACTTAAAAACTAAACAAAACCAAACTGTATTTCTAAAACAGCGGCACTTAGTTCACACGAGCCTTACTTTGTGCCTTCCTGGGAATTGAACTCTCCCCTGAAACAGACAACATTCCTCCAAGTCTACAGATCTCACAATCCCCCAAATGGCAAAGAATACTGTTTTGACAGAAATATATCTTCCGCTCTTCTTTAAACCTTCATTGAGTGTCTCATCTTTGATGTGGATATATGCTCATTTTTGCTCTCTTAAGACACATGCGTTCTCCAACCTACTTACTCTTTTCCTCCAACACACATAAGAATGCACTGTGATTCTCATTATCCATATCTCTGTTTTTATTCTTTTTTCTGACATAAACTCACAAGCTTTTATTATGACCCAGATACAGAGCCCTTTTCACATGCCCATATTAATCAGAAACCTTTACTTCCAGAAAACCATATGGCTTAAACTCAGAGATTCTCCCCAAAGCAGAATTTAGGCTCGCTCTTCTGTTCAAACTCCCCAGGAGAGGGCCAAATCCTCTCCTCCCCAGGGCTGAGGCTCAGTCCATCTGTCACTGACATTGGACTCCAGGGCTTGGAAACCAAAAAAGAGTTGGCATTAAACAGCAGTTGAGGATAAATGAAAATATGAGAGACCCAGGGGTTTAGTGATGGTGTTTTTTTTGGTTATATTTGGGTGAGATTATAGGATAGAGATTGGAGGGGAAACATATAATGTATGTTTGGAAAGATTTCATTCTTAAGAAATAAAAGAACTAGTGAGTGCCCTTGTCCCACTGTAATTTTTGCATTTTGCTGGGTGACAAATGGTTAGGAGCAGATGGTAAAACTGGCCCCTCGTTTTATAATAACGGAAGAACTTGGCCGCAGGCTCTTTCAAGACTGAACATGATGATAGATCCCTAGCTACCTGTCATTGATGTACGTATTAGAGTCTTGCTGGGTTTCCAAGAAGTATCAGATAGTTAAGTCAGAGACTCAGTAAACTAGTTCACCTTCAGGAGCTTTTTACCCACCCTGTCTGAGGCTTTAGCTGGAATTCTAGATTCAGAATTGGAAGCAAAGAGCCAGGGCCAAGGAGATGAAAAATAAACATGTGAAACAAGAAACTGCATATTCCCAGTGAAATCCAATATGGGAAGCACTAGTTCTCCATCTTACCTTGCCAATATTTGGGAGTCTATGACGGAAAGGGGAGAGACAGGTAATGGCCATCCTAGAGATGAATGGCATGAGCCTTCATTTCTTTTTCTTTTTTTCTTTTCCCTAGGGCAAGGTGATGCACCTGACCTTCTTGACCCTGAGCTGGAAGTAAATGAGCTAAAGGTGCTTATAATTTAGCAATCAATACACAATTAGTATAAGTCTAGCTGGGGGGGAAGGGAAAAGAAATCCTCAGAGCATACAGTATTTTAATTCTTTTAAATATTATTTAGCTTTCTTCTCCTTCTCCTGTAGACCCCCCACGAGAAAGGGAGAAAGAGAGATGAGAGGGTTAAAGAATCCCAGAGATAAAAGAGTTCACACAGTGGGATGATGTATATATTTAAAAATATGTTGGACTCCCTTCATTTGAGTCTTTCCTGAAACGTGTCTGTTCTTTGTGAGAACTGGGTCTTAGGCAGATGAGTAGAAGCCAGATACTCCAGATGTTACTGTAACCCCCATTCTGCCTTCCTGAAGGCTTACTCATAGAGATAAATCACTCCTATTACCTGTCCTTGAGGATGAAACTTCTCCTTGATTCAAATGAGGGAAGGAAGGAGGGGCTCTAGAAATTTATTCTGGAAGCCTGCTCCCCTACCTAGATTTTGCTGTAGGTCATTCCTCAGTATAACTACTATATAAACTATCATGCAGAAATTGACATGGGTCAGTTAGCATTTAGGAAAAGAGGAACTTGTAGAATTCTGGTGTGATATGGGGAGCAGCCTGGCTGGTCTAAGACTGACAGGGGCTGAGCATTCTCGGCGCTCTGCCATACGTTACGTCATCAGCTTACTGGCAGATGCTCTCAAAGAGTAGCAAAGTCCAGTTTAAAGATGTGTATACTGAAATCTGGGTGTGGTGGTACATGCCTGTGATCCCAGCAGCTGGGGAGGCTGAGGCAGGAGGATGGCATGTTCAAAGCCAGACTTAGTAACTCAGAGAGGTCCTAAGCAACTTAGCAAGACCCTGTTTCAAAAAAACAAAACAAACAAACAAAAAAAAAAACCAGGCTATGGATTTGGCTCAATGGTTATGCACCCCTGAGTTTGATCCCCAGTACTGAAAGAAAAAAAAAATGTCTACTAAGATTACTGCCAAGGACCTAGACTTTGGGTTGGAAAACTTAAGGCCATTTAATTCTGTGCCAGATGGTTATAAAAGTGGGGGAAATGAGTCAGGGTTTTGATATTTGTTTTCTGTGTCTCTCATATATTGGATTCCTCTGTTATCCATTTTGAAAACCCATTATTACATATTGTCTTTGCATTTGCTAAGGTTGAGGGGAAAGGGAAAATAAAGCACCATGTCAGAACACTTAGAGTGATTGTCAGGCTCAGAGTGCTGGTGAGAGGTGCATGCTTATGAACCCAGTAGGACTCACTTTGCATTCCACATCTGGGGTGTACACATACTGTTCATGTATGAGAAATAATGTTTCAATTTAAAATAGGACTGTAGTTCTGTTTTTAATCTACGAGTCCAGATATAGGAAAACATTTAGTTAGTTATTTGGAGGCCTTCTGAGGTCACCGCTGATCCCAGTTTCTTGAGAATCTCAAAATACAGTTTTTTTTTTTTTTAAACATGAGAACTACTTGCTCTTTTATAATCTCCTACAGTTGATTAAAAAATGGTCACAAAAACTCACCAGATCTATATCTAAGGGATTGGTTCCCCTTGGAGCAGCTCAGGGACCACAATCAAGATCATGAGTGTGTCTGTGGTCGGGGTGGGAGGGAGATTCTAGCCCTGTTCTGAGGGCTGCACTGTGGAGAGTAAAGAGAATATGAAGCTTGGAGGTAGAGCAGGACCATGGAGAGCAACGAGAAGAGCCTGAAGTGTCACTGTCAGTGGCTAGCACCATGGAGAGCTCAAAGCACAGGTAGTTTGTTCCACAGAGAACAGAGGAACTGGGATCATAGGTTAGGGCAGCCAGCTGTCATGCAGGCAGACCTTGAACAGACATCAGGGTTTCTGTGAGGACCATGCTACACCACTGCCTGTTCTAAAAGACCTCCTGAAATACTTTATTTGAACCTGCCAGATATATATCCAAAAGATTGTACTAAAATATAGGGTATACCACCAGACTTAGTTTATGAACACATGACTGACTTTATAATCATGTCAAATGCCTAGGCATTAGTAATGATGGTGCGGGTTTTACTTTGCAAGAACTTACTATGAATAAAGTTTGGCTTATCTTATAATAAAGGAAACAGTCCAGAGTTTGGCTCATCTTCTAATGAAGGAAAATAGTCCAGAGACCCTGTGAGAAACCAGGACATGAGGAAGCCAAAAATGTGTATTCTCACCAGGTAGGTTATGAGATGTTATCAGAATGCCCTGGCACCCCAAGCTGCTAGAAATAGCCCATACTAGATACACACGGAGAAGAGGTATGGGGTCATGCCTCTTAAGAAGGGTATTATCCTCCAGACTTAGAGACCTCCATGTTAGTTGGGAAAGTTAGTCACTTTCTTTCAACCCTAAGGGAAATTTTATTCAAGGAATAAGTGATTCTTTCTTCAATACTTGCTGCTTCAGTGAGAAATGTGTAGTTTTACTGAGCCTCTGTTTTTTGAAACTTAACAGCTTCATATGTTCATGACTCTTGAGAGTTTGGCTTCTTATTACTAGAAGGGATGGGTTTGTCGTGTATAATAGAATTGGATTGCATTTTTACTTGCATAGTTATGAGTCCTGAGTATCAGCTGGTCTGACTTTGTAAGGAATCACCACTGCTGTTGATCTTAGAGGTAGAGATGGATCTTTGGGCCTAGAGACTTATTCTTCTTTGCTTTACAATGACATGGATTATTTATTCTTAATTTGAGCTCTTAGAGACCTGTTTCTTTTCCTAATGGCTTGCTTCTCCAGGCTCTCTTTTTGATGGGTTTGCTTCTCTCTGTCTTTCTCTTAGGAGCATTCCCATGAGGATTGCTATTCTCAGAGCTTATGGGTGGACCTCTGGGACATGACCCCATACAGGAAACGAAATGTTCCAGTATATTGGCCTATAGCCACTGGTTAAACAGGAAATATGAAATTGTAAAATTAGAAATAAAAGAAGATATAATTACCCAAGCTTTCTAATGCCCTGGATTTTTCATTTCACTAGTCAGTAAGGAGTTGGTTCAGTCCACAGCTTGCTTTTCAAAGAGAATCTGGAACCTAGATTGCCATCCTTAGATGAGGTTCCACTGACTGAGAATTGAATAACAAAAAGGGATTGCTGAGCTAGTAGACAGTTCCTTCCATTTTATTTCTCTGGTGATAACCATGAAGATAGTTTTCCTAGCAGGTGACTTAAGGAAAAGCAGCTTTTGATCCCATTCTACATATTGTTTGAACTACCAGAAAGTATTTGTCAGCAGCAAGGAGTACCAAAATAAAAATCTAAAGATTTATGGAGCAATGGCACGACTACACAGTCTGCTGTTTCAAAGTGACCAGAACACCCAAAAGATGCCATCTGTGGAATCTTATGGCTGCAGAACTATGAGTCACCCTCTCTAAGTGAATACTGAATATCCCAAACAAGACACTCTTGGAATTAGATCTGGACCTCCTTTCTTCTCCAGTTGGGAAAGGAAAGGAAGGAAGCCTAAGGGTCTATACCGGGCTCCTTCTACTCTCAGCCTCAGGCAGAGGATTTTGAATTGTATAGCAGAACCCAGGTTGTTCCTTGAGGATTCTAAGAGGGCAGGAAGCCAAGGGGAAGGCAGCAAGGGCTACAGGTCTTACTTCTCTATCTCAACAAGAATAGTTCTCCTTTGATGTGTTTTGCTTGTTTGAAAAGGAGTTTCACTGAAATAACCACAGGCCTAGAGAAAACTACTAAAACCAACCATGCTGTCAGACCCAGGGAGAGCTGAGGATACAATGTTTGGCATGACTGCTGGGAAGGCCGTTGATATTCCCTAGATTGGGCTCCACATCAGACAGCCTGGTTCTTCATGGAATTCACTAAACTGTACTCTATCATAATTTCTCTGTGATGGTCTCAGTTTCCCTGTGCCAGAAGATGCCTGCGTCTTAAGGGAGAGCATATCCTTCCTAATAGCTGCCACTGGGAAGAGAAGAGGAACAGAAGCGGAACAGTTACCACTGCAACTAGACCAGAAACTGGAAGGAATAGCTCTGCCAAGCAGATCCGTGGGCAGCAGTGGAGTGAAGGCCTGCTGGACTTCTGGAGCACATTGGGCATGATCTTCACACTGGGCAGCTGGCCAGGGGGCTAGAGAATAGATGGCAGTGGACAGAAGGTCATTGGGAAGGAAAAGATTTTCAGGTACGGGACAGTGAAGCACAAGGTTAAATTGCTATAACCTGGTCTGAAACAAAACAAGGCCGTCCGTCCATCTGTCTCTCTGCTAGGTCAAATCAGAGTGCTGAGCATACTGGGGAAGGAAGAATCCAAAGGAGGCTGGTCACAATGTTGAATGTCGAGCTGTGCACCAGAGCTGACCGCATTGTACAATCCTAGGCCTTACATCCCTCAAACCTGGAGTTGCCAACTTCTGCCAATACCAGTGGAGAAAGATAAGGAGGGACAGGTGGCAAAATTCTGAGCTTTTAGCCAGAGCACTAATAGCCAGGTTCAGGTATCAGTTCCTTGCCTTTTCCCCAATCTCCAGCCCTCTTTCACCTTAGCAAGCTTAAAAAATTTATGCTGTACTCTGGGGAGCTATCTATCCCAGCAGTCCATAAAGTTTGTTTTCCTTATTCTAAATGGAAATAGCCACCCACCCACAACACCCCTGACCATTCAAAAGCATTAGGATATTAGGACGTTTTAAACCTTCACAACCACATCTCTCCTAGTTTGGGTCAAACATTACCCATTAAGATCTGTACTACCTCGTCCCACGCCCAGGGCCTCCAGGACAACTCAGGGGTATGAGACACACCTCCTACATGATACTGGTCAGAATGACCTTCAGGACTGCTATCTGTGAGCATTCAATCCATGCACCTACCTCCCACCATCACAGCTGGCCTTCTCAGATCCAGAACCTCAGGGGCAGAGTTACTTAAAGATGGATGATCTTGTGGTTATGTCTCATACATCAGTATATCCCAAGATACTGCCCACTAGACAGATGCCCACTTTCTGTAGACCTGATGCTTTACAAGCAAAACCAGGCACAATGTGACTTTTCTTTGGAAAAGGACCCCATCTCCCATCTCCCTACCTCCCACCTCTTCCCTTGAAAGTCCCCATTCAGAAGTTTCTGCCTTCCACTCTTTGCCTCAAGCCACTGCTCTGAGAATTATTTCTGAATTTGAGAATCAAGCATTTTCTCTCAACTCTAAGCCTGAGTAGGGGCTGGGCTCCCAAGTTGAGGACCAAGAAAGAATAGTGCAATTGGTGAAGGAAGACTTGGCTAGTGCACAGATTTACTCTAGTCTCTAACATTTATACCCTGGAGTAGAAGAGCTTGAGGCTTTGGAGAGGACATCTTTTTTAGGACCCAGCCTGGCACATCAGTCCCCACTGCCAAATAGTTATAGTTTGCGTGACACTTGTCCCCTTTAACTCAGTAAGCAGGAAGGGAAGGCCAGGGGCTGCAGTTGAAAGTCCAGGCCCAGTAGGAGTCTCATTATTGAGGCACACACAGCCAGCAGCCTCTCTTTGCCTTGCACTTAGCCTGCTCTCCCCCAGGACTCTGCTCACCTCCTCTGTGACTAGGGTCATCAGAACAGTTCTCTGGAGATGGGGATTCCATATAGGGGAGAGGAGAGGCTCCTGTCTCTGTGGTGACTGGGCAGGAACTCCCCTCAGGGAGTCTGATGAGTAGAGGGTGGAAGAGGTCAGCTAGTCTACTGTAGGGAGGGGATCCCCAGGGTCCCCATACCAGGGGAAGCTCTTGCACTATGATGGAGACAGGGCTCGGGGAAGAGGTCAGGCAAGGTGGAGCTATAATTCCTCCAGCACCCTGGCTCCTCGCCTGTTTTCCTCCGATGAAATTCTCTACATCATCCTCTCTACTTTCAATCCCTCCCCTCTCCACCCCGCCCCGCCCTGTGCCCATCCTTGCTGGCCACTGAGTCCAAAGCCCAGGAGCCGCCTCCCCTTTTCTCCTCCCCTGCGGTTCTTCTGTTTTTCGTTGGCATCTGGCCGGGCAGAGCCGCCCTCCCCCCGCTCTCCTCACTTCTCTTGGCTCCGCAGAGGTCCTGTTCCCTCTTCTCCTCCCCCACCAGCCCACCTCTGACCGAGGCGGAGGAGCGTGGAGGAGGATACATTCCTGTAGTCCCTTCACAGCCCGCCCTCCCTCCTCTGGGGACTTGAGGCTGGGAGCTGAGGCTCCCTTCCTGCTCTCCCTACAAAGTGCCCCCATGCCACCCCATTAACCATCAGCAGCCTTTAAGAAGGCTGAGGTGCCCCCACAGCGCTGACCTACATAGCCTGGCCCTGGGCGGGAGGGGCTCTTCCCCAAGTCCCCTCACCCCTGGCCCCGCCTCTTTCTTCCCCTGACTCCCTTCCTTCCTCCTTCTACCTTTACAAACCAAAGGTTTGAGTTGTAGACTTGGGTAACGGAGCTAGGTACCCTACCCGACCCCAAATTGGGGGAAATCAATGTTCAGCCCAGGAAAGCTTTAGATTTTCCTCCCCAAACATCTTGATCCTTCCTTCTGCCCAACCTCCCCTCCACCTTCTTCCCCCTCTCCTGTCTGGGCGTCTTTTCCGATTCTGCCACCGCTAGGGATACAGCCAAACTGGGGCCCCCTCCGCCCTGTGTTGTTGTTTTGCTCCAAGGAGAAGCCCCCCTTCCCTTGCCCACGCCCCCCTCGGCAGCCTCACCCAGGCCCCCTTCCCTGCCCACTCAGAGCTCGCCCGTGGGTGGTGGTGGGGGGGACGGGCGGGGGAGCAGAAATGTTTGCACACAGCAGTTTGGGGATGGCTCTGGTCACCCAACCCCTACAGACATACATACACAAACAGCCGACACACGCCCTGACTGAAACAGCGACAAATCTCACTCCGCCCCCAACACACACTGACACAGACATACACACAGATACTGACACAGAAATGCAAAACCAGACACCAACACAGACGCGCACACCCAGACACACACACACACACGCACACGCACAAGCACACGGACATCAACACCTCCAGACCCCGGGCTGCTCCTCATAGATGTCAACCCCGAGATGCAAACCCCGGGCGCATACGCAGATGACACCCACTCGACGGTGTACACGGGAGGGTGCACACGCCGGCACACCCCACGGTCCTCGGAGACAGGGATGCTCAGAGACAGACACAAGGGTATTACAGCGGCTGGCGACTTCAACCCCCCGGTTCCAAACAAAGCCGACAGGCTCCCAATCCGAACCCTGGCTTCGGGTCAGTCCCCACCTCCCCTGGCGCCGCCCCCTCCCTCACTCACCGTCCTGGGAGAGGTTGGCCCCGCCGGGCGCCCAGCAGCAGGCGAGGAGCAGGAGCAGGGCCAGGGCGGAGGGGGCCCCCATCGCGCTTCCCGGCCGGCTCCCTGGCTGGGCGCTGGCGATCGTGGGTCTCCAGGGACTGGGGCTGGGGAGGGGGCCGACAACGTCGCTGGCCGAAAGGGCGCCCCCGAGCCGCTTCCAAGCCCGGGGCCGAGGCGGGGACCGGGAGGGAGCCGGCGCTGCTGCAGTCGCGGGGATTAAATAGGGCGCTCGGAGCAAACCATTCGGTTGGAGGTGGAGGGGGGGTGACGGGGGGCTGGGCTGGTCGCGGGGGGGGCCAGGCTGCCGCATTCCCCATTCCCCCCGCCTCCCACACCCCCTCCGTGCATTGGTGGTGCCTTCCATCTTCTCCCCCGGGAGCTCCGCCAGCCCTGCTCGGGTGTGGAGCAGAGGGAGGGAGCTGGCTCAGCAGTGGGACCCCTTGCACGCACCCCTCTTAGTCTTGGGGTGGAGGGAGGGGAGTCAGGCAGGGCGGTGGGCCAGCTGGCGGGAGCGGCCACTGCAGGCCTGGGCAAGGGCGTGCCCACTAGCCTGAGGTCCTCCAGCCCCGCCTTCTCCTTTCGCACTGGGGATCCCCCCAAATCCCGGGCTCCCCCTATCTATACTGTGCCCAGGGTTAACTCTCCCCCGTGGGTAACTAGTTACCATCCCCATTCTCCTAAACACAAACATCCCTTGTTCTTACTCAAGAGCTTCTAGTTATTTGCTCAGCAACAATTTGTGGCCCCAGCTCCAAAAACATCTTCTGGGAGATTCCCAGGCCATGGGTGTCAACGTCTCCTACAAATGCCAGTCAAAGAAATTACGTTCCAAAAAACATGATTTCATCTCAGACTGTCATCCAACAAAGCAGCATAAACCAACTCAGTATTTTCTCCCTTAACTCTATTATACCCCTTTATTCCCAGCCCTTGCCCTCAGTGTTTTTCTTCTTTTTTAATCTTTCAGAAGATCTGTTGATCCTTCTCAAGTTTTAGTTAGTGAGATGCCTGCGTGAATGAATGTCTGATCCACAGACCCTTTTAAGGACCCAGTGCATCTGTGACTAATGCAGCTCTTGTCCCCTAGACCAGAGACAAGATGAATGAGAGAGGCAGGGTGTTTGCACTTGCTCATGCTCCAAGAGTCCCCGAGTCCCTGGTGTTTGCTGTTCTTTGTGATTGAGGATCTATAGAGGAGTTTTGGTACATCTTAGAAAAAGGATCTGTCTGAGTTAGTTTTGTTGAAACTTAGCTTTGGGGAGTTAAATTTCTAAGTTTTAGGATCCTGGAATTAAATAATTTCAGGTATGTTAAGAGTTCTTAAAAAATATCTGATCTAACTCCTAAAGTATACTGGTATAACAGACCAATAGGAGGTTAACTGACCTATTTGGGGTTAAGCTGAGAGTTAATAAAAGATGCTGGTGCTGGCTAGGATATGGAACAATATGTTATTACAGTGTCTTCCAATCCTGTGAGGCCAGTATTTTGTCCCTAGATGACGGATTTGGGTGCCTGTTTTCTAACTCCTGGATCAGTTCTCTTTCAGTGCTGATCACTGTGCCTCCTTGTGCTCATCTTTAATGTTGGAGTAGTCTTTCCTTTTCCAAGATAAGGTATGTTAACTTTCTGTGATGTAGTTAATGCCTCTGTCATACCAGAACTCAGAGTCAAGGATGTAGAAAGCACTTTGTAACCAGTAAAGTCCAATCTATATAAGGGACTGTCAATGAGGGAGAAGCAGACAGAATATTCTCTGGATAGTCAGGATGCAGCTCTCTTGTCTTTCTCTTGCTGTTTCTAGAGCATATGGTTTCTGGAGAACATCTCTGCCTGCCTCTGCAACATTTCTTGAGTGTTTAGGTAGTTGTTATTATTTCTTGCAGGATGAACTTGCCTGACTTGATTTACTCAGTGACTTCGAGCTATTCTGCCTCCCTGGGTTTCTGGGCCACATCGGAGTCTCTGAGAAGTGAAGATGGAGGAGGTGGTGTTGTAGGGGTATGCAGAGATCTGGGTGCAAAAGAAAGAGGCTGTGAGTGGGGCATCTGGAGAGAAAAGGGGAAGGTCAGATTTTTCTAACAGAGGTGGGACCAGGTTGGCAGGAGGTTTAGTCCTTGAGACAGAGGAGTGTGTGTGTGTGTGGGGGGGGGGGGTGGGGGTTACAGAAGGAATCAGCTTCAGTGGGAGAGGATCCAGCTGTTCTAGTTAAAGGCTCCCAATGGATAAAGAAGGTTGTCTTTGGAGCTGGAAGAAAACTTAGAGATCATCTAAGTGGGCTTAAGAGAGGGGACAGGGTAATGGGGGCGGGGGTGAGAGTGGAGATGAGTGAGAAGGAGAGGGGAGGATGTGGGATTAAGTCCCTGGGTCCTCTAATTAATTGCCTTTTCCATCTGCTGCTCCTTAGTGATCTCCTTCTGCCTGTCCCTCCTTAATTCTCTGATGGCTGCTGGTCGGGGCCCCACCCTTTACTGTAAAGGCATGGGAGAGTACCAAGGGTGGGAGAAAGGAAGGAAGCTGTTTTGGAGAGAGAAGTATTAAGGTTAGCAAATGAGACTCTGGAATGCTCTTTTCCTACTGGCTCCTCTTCCCTTTTCTGCACCATCAGCATCATTTTGGCAGCAGTTTAGGTCTTGGGAATAGGAAGGAGTCATTGGCTTTTAGAATCATAGAGTAAAAGAGTATTAGAGTTGTAAAGGGCCTTACAGATGATCAAATTAATAATAGTACTTGAACAGATGAGGAAAATGAAACTCAGAAGCTAAGTGACTTTCTGGGTTCATAGAGCTAAAGAGGAAAGGACTTAACCAGTATTGGATTGGGGAGTTGGAAGGATAAGGATCTCATTCCCAATATTTTAGAGCAGTGCCCAATTTGAGGAATTCCTCATTCTTGCCTATCTCAGAATGGAAAGGTAGTTTCTCCATGAGCTACTTACTCCTTCCTCATTTAAGTAACTCCTTGAGGATCATCATTTTAGTGCTCTTTTCACCTGTGCCCCCAGGCACCTTCTCACTTCTCCCTCCCTCCCCAGGAAGAAAGATTAGCCTACAAGAATTTCTCCTCATCGTAAAAATAGGTAAAGTAAAAGTGTCCATGTTGGATTGGGATCTCTATGGTTACTCCCTGCTCTAAAATGCTATGACATACAGTGTGCGTTTCCCAGGGACTTGCACAAAGTCTGGAGAAGGTTGCCTGTGGGATTTCAGAACTGGCAGCCACAGTGAAAATTGTGGGGAGCAGAGAAGAGGAGCGAAGAGCAGGAAGGCTGCTTTGGCCTCCTGGATGCCCTGTCCACTCAGCAACAGCCTGGGTAGCTGGGGGTGTGGAATGTGGTGCTGGCACCAGTGCTGGGCTGGACACAGCTGTGTGGGCCCTGGGCATTCCTTTCCCCACGCTGCTGCTGCTGCTCTGCTCAGGAGAGGAGAGGGAAGGAACTCAGCCTGCATGGGGCGGGGGGGATTGACATATTCGTCTGGGGGAGGGGATGGAAGCACCTGGAGGGGAAATCTCAGAGGACTTGGCTCAATATCCATTCAGATTCTGCATCACTCTCTAACCCTGCTCCAGCTCCCATTATCGGTGAATTCTACGTAGGTTTCCACATTGCTTTCTTCTTCTTCAGCTTTCCACCCAGCTAATCCAGTACTCCTCACGCGGCTTCTCACTTCTATTATCCAGTTTTAATTAACACCATCCTTAATAATGACCTCCGTATGCATTTTAATTCTAACCTTAATTGAATTCTGATTTCAGTCCTAACCCTAATCTGTTACAGACTTTACCTACTCATCTGAATGCCAACCCCAATTTAATTGCCAGTTTCAACCCGCATCTTCATGCTAACCAGTTTGAAGCCGACCACCAGGAAAGCAACTTGAACGTAGTAAAAAATTATCACAAGTTGCATTTCTTTTTTTTTTTTTGGGGGGGGGTGTGGAATTACCGGAGATTGAACTCAGGGGCACTCGACCACTGAGCCACATTCCCATCCCTGTTTTGTATTTTATGGAGAGACAGGGTCTCACTGAATTGCTTAGTGCCTCCCTTTTGCTGAGGCTGGCTTTGAACTTGTGATCTTCCGGCCTCAGCCTCCTGAGCCGCTGGGATTACAGGCAGGCGTGAGCCACCTCTCCAGGCTAGGTTCCATTTCTTGAGAAACCATCATGTGCAGTGCTTTGTGCTGGGTGCTTCACATATACAGTAGTATCTCATTTTAGTACCTCAAAGGACACCGATGTGATTCTGATTCTAACCTCCCTTCCCAATACTAGGAAACAAAGGAATAACAAGATTATATAATTTGTAAATAGTGGATCCAGATTCAGGCCTGCTTGACCAGAGCAGCTGTGGTCACTCCTCTTTCTGTTAAGAAATACTTTTTGATTTGGCTTTTTTTTTTCATTTTAATTTTACATAACAGTGGGAATCACTGTTACATATATGTACATGAGCATCACATAATTTAATTGCATTCCCCTGTACCCGTCTCCCTTCCCTAATGAACACTTTTTGACTGAATTCCTCTAAAATCCTAAATAATACTGACTGGGATGATTTCTAAAATGATTTCTAAAATTCTGAGTTTCTTAAAAGCTTATTGTGATTAGCTTCGTTCTTTTTAAAAATAAATAGTAGCACAAAATAGAAACTGGCTCTTCAAAATAAACTAGTCCCAAATCTCCCTGCCCAGAGACCCTATTGACACTTTAACACATTAAGGTTAATTTATGGATAAAGTTAAAATATTCAAACTGTAGAAAGAAACAACTGCAGAGAAAAGCCTCCTCTTCTTCCCAGAGTAGCCATATTGCACAACCCCAGGGGGCGTCGCTCTAATTGGAGTTGTGGCGCAGCAGCAGTGCCTCCCACAGCTTTCCAGAAAAGCAGATAAAGTCAAGGTAAATATCTACCAAATTAAATCACCCTGTGTGTGTATATGACTTAGGCATGAAAATCACTAGACACTTTGAATTTATAATTAGCAAAAACTTTTAGAGGCCAGACTCGCTACAAAGCCCTTTACACTTCTCACAATATGCACAAGCCCTGTTTGTGGTATTCATTATCCCTTTTGTGGAGGAGGACAGTGAGGTTTGGAGAAGTGAAATGACTGACCCAGAAGCACAAAGATGAAGGATGAGAGACCTTGGCTTCAAATGCAGATTTGTTTAAAAAAATCCTTAGCCTCAAATCCTTAACCTTTCCACCTACCCAGGAAGGCTTTTAGCAGGAGGCCCTTTGGGCTTGGTTCTGAAATCCAGAAGGGGAGTTGCTTGATATTAGACAGGAGGACGACTTGGAAGACTGTAGATGGACTCAGATGGATATAGGAGGAGACAAGGCAAGGAGGGAGGGAGGCGGATAACTGCATTTCACAGGGAAAGGAGGAAAAGGTGAGAGAGTAAGAGTGGAACAGAATAAATGTGAGCAGAGACCAGGCAAATTTTCTGTGATAACTTCAAGCAAAAATAAAATCATGTAATAAATATGTGTGTCACTATTGCTTCAGCTACAGGCTGATTGATGTATTGTGGAAGACAGTAGACACATATAATCATCTGCAAACAAAAATGTGCATTTTCAGTTACATGGGAATCCGTAACCTCTCCAATAAAACATCTCCATGTTCCCCAACTTGCACTCGGTGCTCCAGCAATAGCAAATGGCTTGTAATTTCCCGAACATACTGTGTTGTTTCATGCCTCAGTGTCTTTGCACATACTATTTCCTATACCGGGATTTCCCATCTCATTAGATTGGGTGAAAATTGTGCTTGTGTTTATCCATCCAAACTTTGATTAGCTTTTGCTGTCTCTGTGAAGCCTTCTACCTAGAGGTAATCACTTCTTGCTAAGTGCTACCACTGTATTGAATATGCACCTCCACTCTAACACATTTTTGTGTGTCGCAATGGTCTGTCCACTTTTTCTTCTCTAACTGCACTTTTTAAGGGCAGAAATGATATTTCATGAATCTCATTATTCTCAGTGTGTAGATAGTAAAAAAAAATAGTAGATTCTCAATTAATTCCGGATTAAGATAAAATGTTTATAAAGGCTTAATCAACTTTTTTCCATAAACACATACATGCATGTGTGTAACCACACTTCATCGGTGTACTCCGTGCAGGTGGGTATGCATTTGATAGCAGAAATACATGCTATGTAAGATAAAGGGATTGATTCTAATACACATATGCAATATTTTCATCCACTTACTCAAGATACATTTTGTAATTCTTGGAATTGACCTGAGCATATCACAGCCTTTTACATCACTTCACTTTGTGGAAAGTGTTTATCATTGGAAGATAGCTTTTAATTTTGAAAATAGCCACATATCTTTCCAATCCGAGCTTTATGGATAAGTTCATAGTTCATACTGGGAAATACAAAAATAAGATTCTTCTGCAAAGTGATAGTAATAGCTTATAGTTTGACTTAGATGTTGGTTCTTCAGGTGGTTCCCAAAGAGATATTCTAGAAAATTTCTGGGTAGAAACATTCTGTTCTATTTGTAAGTATAAATGAAGTCAAATAAGAATTTCCTCATTTTATAATCACGCCTGGTGAGCAAACTTGGTGTGTATAAGAACAGAGCTCCCTAATCATTCATTCATTTATTTATGGTTTACTTTCTATGTGTCATGCTGAATGCTAGTTGAAATTGATTGGTGGTTTGACCTGATTGTTTTTTTTCTCAGCATACAAAAGATATCTTATTAACTTTCAGATTTTCATTTTTTTAAATTACAAAATAAAAGACTCAATGGATTCTCTTATCCCATCCCTAGTTCCCACATTTTGGGGCCTCATTTTCTCTGTGAGAGTTAAGGACAGGATAATATTCAAGGATGCAAATACTTGATAATTAAAACCAATCTGATAGTAATGCTTTGCTTTTCAGAAAAAAATAAAATGGGAGTGGATGTTAAAAATGCTATGAGAAAATTTCTATGTCTGGTTCTAGTCACTTGAGAGTACAAAGATGAGTAAGTAATGAAACCTACTTGCAAGGAACTCATAGTCCAGTGGGGAAGATAGGTTTGCAAGCACAGAATTACTATACCATGTGAAAAATGCTACCGTAAAATTATCCAGGGGGCACAGTGGGAGCAGAGAAGAGATAGAGATTAAATTTATGGAAAACCTTAAGATTAGGAGTTGTCCAGGTGTAAAAGGAAATGCAAGACCTTGTGAAAGAGGGAACAGTATATGCAGAAACAGCAAAGAAGGAAACCACATAGTTGTGGCTGGACTGAAGGGAATTCATATTAGAGATTGCTCTTTATTCTGCAGACAAGGAGGCATTGAAGGGTTTAAGCAGAGAAATGTCAGTGCCAGATTTGCATTTTAGAGCGATAACTCTGGCAGTAGTGGATGGATGGATGGATGGGAGGATACACATCATTTGATGCAGAAGTCTGACCCTTCTGGGGACCACAAATTCAGTGCCATAATGTTGAATGGGACCCACTGAGTGTGGTCCTGTCTTGGATTCTATGGGTAAAGTAGAGAAAACACGCAGGACACTGTTATAGGACCCCAACACCAATACATGATGTAGACATTGCTGTCAAGGAAGAGGGTAGAGGCCAGTTGAATGGGAGGGAGAGAGAAGCAAGCCTAAATAAGAGACAGACAATGGAGGTTCCACTCCACTCTCTGAGCTCTTGGACTTTCTGGTGATAAGGAAGCTTTGTAGGCTCAAACAACAAGCACTACAAGCAGGGAAGTGAATGTGTGTGTGTGTGTGTGTGTGTATAAAACATTTCATTCATGCATAAGTTTCCTATTTTGTGCATGGATTTATTCATTCAGCATTTACAGGGTGCCTACAATGTGCCTGACACTTTGCGTATGCTGTATTACTTAGTATTTATGCAGGGCCCTGCAACTTGCAGGTAGTATTTATAAATGAGGAAAATGAAGCCGGGGAAGTTTGGTAACTTCCTTTAAGTCAGTATGAATTGGCGAAGCTGAGATCTTAATTTAAGTGTGTCTCTAAACTCTCTGGTCCTTCCCATCTGGGCTTGATGAAAAGAGTTACCTGGGGGTACCTGTTAAAAAGAACACAGACACCTAGAATATTCCTGTTTCATATGCTAATAAAGAAGATTCCTGATCGGAATGCCAACAGTTGTTCCCAGGTGATTCCTACACCCTGAGGATCTCAGAAAACAACTCAACTTCAGCCTGCATCTTCTGACCAAGAGCTCATGGAGGGAACCCTGTGTGTAAATACTCTTAAGAACACAGTTGCATTAAGGTTCCAAATTAGGGCTGGGGTTGTGGCTTAATGGTAGAGTGCTTGCCTCTCACACGTGAGACCCTGGGTTCCATCCTCAGCACCACATAAAAATAAATAGATAAAATAAAGGTATTGTGTCCAATTACAAATAAAAAAAATAAAAATAAAAAAATTCCAAATTAAAAAACCACCACTGAGTCATTCAACGAGTTTTCTTGACTATTCATCTCTGATGATCCCTAACATTGTAAAAGCCTGCTTAATCTGCTTTCCTGTTTTATTTTTATTTATTTATTTTTAAAAATATCTCTAGTCTGCCATGCACTTGTCCACCCCAAACATGTGCACTGGCTGATCGGAGTTGGAACCCTTCTCCTCTGCCCTAGGCTGAGCTGTTCTTGCTTTTGCATATCAGCTTCAACTTCACTTTCTCAGAGATTCCTGCCCATTCCGTAGTAACTTATTTTTAAAATATAGTCCTTTTTCTAATAAATGTAAGCTCCACGGGAAAAGAAACTCTGTCCACTTTAATTAAAGGTGTATTGCCAGAAACTTAAAGGGTATTACACATTAAAAAAAAAAAGCCTGCCACATAACAGGTTCTTATTAAATACTGGTTGAATGGATGCATGAAAGAATCCGCTACTCATCAGCATCTTTGGAGAAGAGTGTTCAAATTCTTTGATTTTTACAGTTTGATTTTATAATTGAGAAGTCTTGTCTAAGTCCAAAGTAAACCTCCGAGTGCCATTTAAGGCTTTTCCCTCTGGTTCGTGAAAGAAGACATCCCATTCTGTTTACTAGCCACTATATAATGTCCCTCTAGGGGCCTTCAGACTGTTATTAAATTGTACCTCAACCTCTTATACATTAGGTGAAACATCCCAATCCTTAACCTTCGGCCGGTTCCGTTGTCATTTCAGGACTTCTTGTCTGATCCTTTTCTTTTAGATAGTTGGGTTCAGGACAGGTCCCAGTAGATAAGTGAGGCTGATGGTTATACGTTGAACACAGATGGTATTCCAGTCCCTCTTGTATGTTTCTTGCTATTCTTTATTTTTAAACTGTCCTCTCTGGCTAACTTATGGTATGTTGTGGTCCATTTGAGTCCTAAGATCTCTTCAGGACCCCCAAATTCTAGAGCTTGCTACTTCTAGAAGAGTTAATTCCTCATCAGATGGTGCCTGTTGAAATTTTTCACCAGAGTTTCCAGTCTCAGGGCTTCCATGTGTGCTAGTGCCTGTGTGCACATAAGATTGATGGTTATTCCTACGATTACACCAGAAATAAAAGGGAATACATTGAAGGTGTTCTTGCTGCCTTTATGTGAAACCATAGATAGCTTTCTGTGGATCCTGAAGGCCTAAAAATGACTTGTGTGTCCAACTCTAAAAAAGTTAACCGGGTTTTGGGCCCATTTGAAGGAGACACCTCTGACTCAATAGAGAAGTGTGGATTTTGATGTTGGACTTGCCTGAGAGTTAAATACCAGCCGTGCCATTTTGAGATCAGACTTTTCATTGGTTAAGTATTAGATTTTAATTATTGTCTATCTCAGAGATTTGTTATGAAGATAACTAAGTGAGGATATTTATGTGAAACTCCCAGCATCTAGAACTCACTCCATGCTAGTTACCTTTCTCAGGACCTACTCCTTCTTGGAGATGTGCCGTAGACTGTTGTCCTGTGCTCATTGTGTGCAGGTAAAGAACTCCTTGGATCCAGATTTTCAGTTTCAGTAACTCCTTCCCTTTAACCCAGGTCTCTTCTGTTTAGCCTGCTCTCTGCTACCCTCGTGTGGCCACCCTGACCCCTTGTCATTCCTGATCCTCTGCCCCCTCATTGCGGTGACTTTGCTGTAATGCAGCGCCTTCCCAGCCCCTTGACAGACGCAGCCCAGCTACTCTGAGTTTTGAATGCATACCTGAAACATTTTTCAGTTTCATTTGTCTCTTCTCAGGTAGTGTTATCTCAGTTCTTTTAACCTTTCTTCATACCTTTCTACTGCGAACCTTGCTGTCAGAGATGCGGCATGAAACACATCCTGCATCTTGCAAGTTTGGACCCAGTGAAGTCTCTTTGGGTTTCCCAGCATCCATTGCCTTGCTTGGCACCAATAGCTCTGTCCCACAAATACTGAAAAGAACATGAATTTCTTTAGTTATGTAGTTGTAGAAAGCCCTTATTTTCCTTCTTTAAGTTAATGAGGAAGACACACCTACTCTTGCCTCGTGTCTTATGGTGTGAAGGGTGGACCCAGAATGTCAATGCTTCAGAATGAGAATGGACGAAGGATGTGTCTGCTCTCCCCCTCTCCTAATTGCATATTGTTTCTAACATAGGGAATGAAGGATTATTTAGCATAGAGTTTGGTTGAAGAAAACTTTGTGGATAACAAAGGAAAATAAATTTGGTGAGATGGCTTTAAACCAGACATGGGAGGGTGATACTTGACAATTTGGCCCTGAAAATATTTTTTTTTCCTTCTTTTTCTAATGCTGTGCTGGGGATTGAACCCAGTGCCCACCATGTGCAATGCAAATGCTTTACCACTGAGCTATATCCCCCGCCGTTGAAAAGCTTAATCTTTAATCCAACATCAGTTGAAAAAAGAATTGTAGCAGGTTATTATGTGAGTTGATTAGTATTTAAATATGAATCCTCATTTTCAGTATAGTTAAGCTGTATTAATTTTTAATTTGTAAATTCGGTATGGCACTATGTTAAATTTCAGTAAGATGTTTTATGAAATTGACCAGACAATTCTAACATTCCCTTGGAAGAGAGAACCAAGAATAGGCAAGATTTTTTTTAAACACATGGGGATAAGGGGAAACAGGGGTTTTGACCTGCCTTAAGGTATTTTACAATTATATCAATTATTGATAAGAGAGAGCATAGCTACAAACTGACAAATTTAGTGTATGAAGAAGAGTCCTGTCTTCATCGTATAATACACGTGTAGTACATCGTGTAATACACTTCTGATCAATGACCAATTGATGGCATTGAAATCATTTGTCATATGTTTGTCTGTTGGGGTGACAAAATATAACTCTAGCCTTTCCTAATTTCATTTGCAACAATATATTTCAGAAGTACTGGTGCTAACAATACAAATTTTTTAAACTACTGAAAAAAAATTTAATCTTGGAGTGGGGCAGGCCTTCTTAAGCAAACACCAGAATCCATAAAGGAAAGAATTGGCAAGAGTTACTACATGAGTTTTTCATTGACATCGTTGTAAACATAATAGACAAAAAATTTAAAGATAAGTTATAGGCTGGGAAAATTTTATTTACAACACATATACCAAAATATTAAAGTTTATAATAAACAAAGTATCCAGTAATTAGACATGAAGGAGCAAACATTCAGTAGAAAATTGGGCAAAGGATAGGAGCAGGAATTATCAGAAGAAAATATAATTGTCCTATAAACATCTAAAAAGATGATCAACTGCATTTGGATCTTGAGAAATGCAAGTTAAGGCACCAAATAGGCCTTAGGTTGTTACAAAGCAACAAAGAGACCCATTAGATTGTTAAAAATTAAAATAGCATTCAATGTTGGCAATTGTTTGGGGAATAGGCACCTTCATATATTATGATCGAGAATGTAAATCGGCAAAGCTTTTTGGGAGATGCTTTGGCAGAATGTATCAAAATTAAAAATGGAAATACCAGAGTTGCTATTTCTACAAATTGTGCTATAGATCTATTCACACATGAATGCCATGATTTATGTACAGAGGTGTGCATCACATCATTTTTTTCCAGTCGTAAGAAATTGAAAACAACCCAGATATCCATCAATAGTGAATTGGTGAAATAAATAATGCTATATCATACTTTGTAATAACAGGTTACAGTTAAAAAGAATGAGGTAAATTTATATGTACCAAGGTGGAAAAATATCCAAGATGTATTATTGTTAAGTGAAAATACAAAGGCATACACATAATATTACTCCTTTGGTATAAAACAGGAAAAAGCTTAAAACAATATAGGTGTGTATGTTATATTTTTATATACATGCAAATATGTATTAAAGGAAATGAATGATTGCTTATTGGCTATGTGACCTCAGGCAAGATACTTAGGCCTCTACACATTTTCTTTTCTTTTTTTTTTTGCCTTCTAAATTTTAAAAAATTTATATAGAACAGCGGAATGCATTACAACTCTTATTACATATATAGAGCTCAATTTTTCATATCTCTGGTTGTATACATAGTATACTCACACCAATTCATGTCTTCATAAATGTACTTTCGATTATAATGATCATCACATTCAACCCCACACCCCCTCCCTTCCCCTCCCACCCCTCTGCCCTATCTAGAGTTAGTCTATTCCTCTCATGCTCCCCTTGCCTGTCCCACTCTGAATCAGTTTCCTTATATCAAAGAAAACATTCGACATTTGGTTTTTTGGGGATTGGCTGACTTCACTTAGCATTATCTTCTCTAACTCCATCCATATACCTGCAAATGCCATGATTTTTTTCTCTTTTATTGCTGAGTAATATTCCATTGTGTATATATGCCACTTTTTTTTTATCCATTCATCTACTGAAGGGCATCTAGGTTGGTTCCACAGTTTAACTATTGTGAATTGTGCTGCTATAAACATTGATGTGGCTGTGTCCCTGTAGTAGGCTGTTTTTAAGTTCTTTAGGTGTAGACCAAAGAGAGGGATTGCTGGGTCAAATGGTGGTTCCATTCCCAGTTTTCTAAGAAATCTATTTTATTTTCTTTATATGGATATCAAATACAGGAATTATACAGATGCCCTTAGGGTTGTATGATATGTGAGGATTACAGAACCTATTTAATATTATTTGAATAGTGACACAGTAGGCACTTGTTCAGCGTTCCTATTATTCGAATGCATCTTGAATTCTGACAATTATCATTTATAGAGTAGGAGTTTTAAGTCATCAAGGGGCTATAATTTTTTAATATAGTATGTTTAATATTTTTTGCAGTGATTATGTGCTTACCTATCGAACAATCAAAAATCTAAAGGCTTATTCTAAAAAGATCAGCTAAAAGGTGATTACAGAAATCCCAAGTCCAGGTAAAATAGCCTTCAGAGCTGGGAAGGGAAAGGAGGGGTTCATGTTTGGGGCTGGTTATGGGAAGCCAGAGGGAGAAAGCAGACAGCTCCCAGCTTTGGCATGTGAGTGGCTTGAAAATGCTGAGCCGCGGAAAGATATAGTGGAGTCAGGAGAAGATTTTTGTGGGGTGCAGTATTTTGGGATGAAGGAAAGATTTGTGTCTGAGTTCAGTTGCTGTGACAGAATACAGCAGTAGGCTGGGTGCTTCAACACCAGGCATTCATTTCTCATGGTTTTGGAGGCTGGAAGTCCACGACAAAGGGATTGTCTCACTCAGGGTCTGGGATGTACTGTCTTCCTGTTTGCAGACCACCTTCTCAATGTGTCCTTGAAGGGTGAAGAAAAAGATCCTCTCTCTTGTGTGTCTTCTTGGAAGGAGACAACTCTCATCAACGGGGGTTCCACTCTTATTACCTAATTATGTCTCACCTCAAAATGCCATCACATTGGGGATCAAGGTTTCAATCTATGAACTTGGGAGAGACAGGAGCTTTCAATTCATAGTAGTTGGCTTTGTTTAAGTCATGCTGAGTTTAAGCTGATAGGAACCCATCTAATAGGAAATACTCAGTAGACTGGATATGAAAACTGGAGATCCAGAAAAAATGGAATGTTCTACTCTGTTGAGATGGAAGAGTGGAAAGGTCATGAAGTTCTCAGGTCTCATTTCATGACTTCTCTATTATTATTTCCATTATAAAAATTAATAAAAATTAAGAATGGTGATATTATGAAATGATCGCTGGGAGAGGACAGAGACTTCTTCCAGTGATTTTGGTTGTTCATTCATTTTTTTTATTTCTTTATTTTTTCAGTAAACGTACGTTGAACAACCAGCATGTGCCAAGCACTGCTCAGACTGTCAAGAGCAGAAAGAACTTGAGTTGCTTACCGTCTGGTGGGAGACAGACAGGCACAAATTAATTATATAATACACTGGGCTCAGTGCTCCAGTAGTCATATGCACTGGTTGCAGTAATGGTGTGAAGATGGGTGGGATCCAATCTGCTCCGAGTTGTAGTGGATGTCAGGGAGGATTTGGCTGAGCTGAGTCTTCAAGGAGGAAGAGCAGTCTTCCAAGCAGATGTGAGGGTGGGGGAAAAAAGAAGGGCATTCCAGAAAGAGGCAACCTCTCCGCGTACCAAGGCATATTAACAAGGAACTAGAACCTTTATTTATTTTTTTCTCATTTAAGGAAAACACACTGCAAGTGTGTTGGCAATGCACAACCAAGGCGAGGGGTAAAGATGGAGACAATATAAACGAAGTTGAAAAGATGGGCAAGACTCTGATCCTAGATGGCCTTTAGCTTATCTCTAGGTGATAGAGAAGTAAGAAATATTGAGTTTGGCCTTCAAGAAAAATCTCCGTCGCTCTGCTGGTGATGTGGCAGATGGGTGGAAGAGGAGGAGGAGCAAGACAGTTGCTCATAGACAGTGAGGAGTTATTAAAATATTAAAACCGTGCTTGTCACAGAGGATGAACTGTTTGAACTAAGTCGGAGGCAAAGGCAAAGTGAGGGACAGATTTGAGAGCCGTACAGAAAGCAAAACAGATAGAACTTAATAGCTGATTAAATTTGGAGGATCAAGATGGGGAGAGGAGTCTTCTCAGACTCCAGGACTTGGGCTTAAATGACTGGATGGCCAGTTTGGTCTTCCCAGTTCTGCTCTGACCAAGTCAATTTTCTCCCTTCCATTTACTCTTGTGTGTGTAGCCAGTTTTCTATTATCCTGGTTGCAATCTCCATTATAATTTACCTTGACTACTTACAAAAGCCTCCTCCATGCCCTTCTGAAATCATCCACGAAATCATCCACCGCACAGCCGCCAGACTACTCTATCTAAAATGCAAATCAAATCCTAGTTCTCCCTTCCTTAAAACCCTCCACTGCCTTTGCATCTCCTGCAGGATTAAAATCAAAAGCCTTTAACATGACATCGGAGGAGCTTCACGGCCTGATCTCTGCCGCCATCCACTCTCTCACTTCCTGCCCTCGAAGTTTAGCAACATCTCATTTCTTGTAATTTTTCACCCAGATATTTTTTTTGGCTTTATTTTTATGCATGCTGTCCTCTCTTTAGAGTGCCTTTCTTCCTCAGTTTCCCTCACACACGTGCACACACACAGACACACAATCTATTTCCCAACTCCACTTTTTTTTCTTTGTGAACTGGTTAGCAGCTGTTCTTCTTTTAAACCTCGGTTTAGTTCTGTAGCTTTAGAAAACTCCTCAGACTGGACTGGTTTGCCCATTTTTATTTTTGCGGCATGCTGGATGTATCTCTACAGTTGGGAAAGAATTGTTTTATGACTCCCTTTATGTTCGTGACTTTATTAAGGGCAGATATGATGTTGTCATTATCTCTTTATCTTCAATGCATAACACATTTCTTGGCATACAATAGGGGCTCCTAGGTTTGTGGAATGAACAAACTAATAAATTAGTGGGTGGACATTGCTACTACCATTAGCTAAGTTAGTGGATTACAAAGATCGTATTTATGGGGCGATACGAGCACGGATGTATTCTGCAGTTGAAATGGCTCAGAGTCAGAGAGATGACAATCTTTGGGCAGTTGAGTCTACCAATCTGGATTTCTTGTGAGATGTCTGTTTTTAAGCTATGGATATGGAGGTTTTTCAGCTCTTAACTGATAGTGTGTGCTATATATGCCATTCAAACTCACCCAGGGAGAAAATATAAAAGAAGAAAACCAAGGCATACTTAGTACAGTATGTTTGACCACAGACCACAGAAAACTTTATTTACATTTTGCTATTATCTAGAACACACATGCTTCTTGGATGCAGAATGTCTCTCAGAGGTATGTGTGTAAGACTTGGTTCCCAGGTATTGGGAGGCAGGGCCTAGGGGCAAGTCTTTAGGTCATTGGGGGTGTGCCCTTGAAGGGGATATGGGACCTTGTCCTGTCTTTCTTTTCCCTTTCTCTCCATGGCTCATGTTAGAAGCAATTTTGATGTGCCATCATATGTCCCCTACCATTGCCATCTAGCACATCCATCAGAGGCCCAAAGCAATAGGCCCACCTGATCTTACTCTGGAACCTCTAGACCTGTGAGCCAAATGAACCTTTTCTCTTTATAAGCTAATTATCTCAGGGATTTTGTTGCAGTGATAGAAAGCTGACTAACATATGGGCTCATACATATTCATGTATGTGTAACTAAAAGATACGTAAGATTATGAAACAATAAATGGTTTTATTAGAGGGTAATGTCCTCTGGTATTTTCTTTTTTCATTCTGTCTTGTCCTTTCCTGTCCTATCCTATCCTACCTACCATTTCTCTCCTCTTTTATAAAAATGCAACCAGCATTCTATTTTGCTGTCTGATGAACACTGCTCTTCAGATAGCTGATACTTAAGAAAGAGAAGGGGCTGGTGAAGGAATCTGGAAAGAAGGAATTGAGAAATAAAAACAAAAACAAAACCAAACAAAATAAACAAAAAACAGTAAGAAGAGAATAGCATGTGCCACAGAAGCCACTGGACTGAGTCTTTTTTTAAGAATGAAGCTGTGGTCACAAGTGTGAAATGCTACAGGAAGGTGAAGCGAGACTATTGAATTTGACAATTAGGAAGCTATTAGTAACTTTAGTGAGGACACTTTAGCAGTAGCTGGATTGAAATCAATTGAGGAGTCATTGAGGGGAAGGAAAAAGAACCTGAGCCTACGCTCTTTTAAAAACAGAGACGGTGGGGCTCAAGTCTGCTCAGGATTTTCTCACCTTTTATCTCATTTGTTTCTTATTATGACCTTACAAAGAAGGCATTGCTACTTGTGTGGATTTTTAAAGGCAGATGTGTAATCTGCATCTCAGAGAAGGTCATTCAGGTGCTCAAGGTCTCTATCATCACACAGTAAGTCGCAGAGTGTGATTTAAACCCTGCTCACCCCAACTTTAAAGTCTGTAGTTTTCCAACTGGACCATAATGCTTAGTGTATTTTTGTAATATTGGATAAGTAATTTAATTTCTATGGGCCTGAGTTTAATAATCTATGTAATCACAGATGGAAAGGGTGGATAAAAATTACAGACTCCAAAAATATGGAAAGTAAGGAGCAAACATTCACCTACTCCGCATTTTCAATTTAATCTTCAGACTGGTTTTTTTTTTTAAATTTATAGAAGTAATAAGAGCATAAGCCAACATTTCAACTGATGCATAAGGTCAAAGGAAGCTTAATTATTTAAAAACCCTCCTCTATTTTTGAAGATTCTGTGATTCTAGGCAGAGGTTATTCTATCCTTTTAATTTCCTGGTTTATCAGTTAAGACGGAATATAGAGCATTTTTGCTCTTCCTACCCTCTCCTTCCCCACAGCAGAGACTATTTGGGGGATCAGTGACACTATAGTGAAATAAGAAGAGCACTGAATGAGGAGTCAGAAAACCTGGAACTGAAGAACAGCTGTGTGAGTGACCAGCTGATTGATTTGGAGCCAATCGCTTATTCACTCAAATGGACGTGAGTTTCTTATGTTTTGACTTAAGGTAATTGGGAAGGAAATGGGCTGCTGAACAGCAGACCTCCCAGAGCTCAGTCACCTGAGGCTGCTTGTTCTGTGTTCCAAGTGTGGCAACATTGTACCCCACCCCGTGGCCATTCCCAGGCCTGCCTGGCCCTCCTGTCCCGTCTTAGGACACCAATCTGAGAGCACCAGGCTTCTCTGAGGACCCTTTTCCTGGAGGCTGCCTGGAGTGGACAGAGGTCAGGATGCTGCAGTGTTGCAGCATGATTTTGGGAAAACTTCCTAATGTCTTTGATCAAGGTGGTTCCTTTGTAAAAGGAAGACAATGATAATAATATTCTCCCCACAGTCTGGGATAGTTCTGATGATAAGATGAGATAAAGAATTCAGAACACTTTTGTCATCATTACTGGCTTTTGCTTCTTTTTCTTTGCCCAGTACTGGAGATTAAACCCTGGGCCTTGTGCACACTTTTGTGGCAAGTGCTCTGCCACCGAGCCCCCAGCCTCAGCCACTACCATCATTATTAGTACTGTCTCATGATCATAGAAAGATAATATGAAAAAGGACCATTAGAAATTCAACTCCCACATTATTTACAAACTGTTTTTCAGCACTAAGGATTGAATCCAAGGTCATTCTATCCCCAGCCCTTTTTATTTATTTTTTTTTAAATTTTGAGACAGGGTTTCACTAAGTTGCCCAGGCTGGCCTTGAACCTGCGATCCTCCTTACCCCAGTCTCCTAAATCAGTGATATTACAGGTATGCACCACCACACCTGGTTGAACTCCCACCTTCTAAAGAAGAACTTGAGCCTGAAGGAGATGAGCTGATTTACTCTGGATAGAACACTTCCCCTTATTCCTGTCTTAAGTACAGAAATGGAATATTCTTTAGCTACAGACTTTTGAGGGCTGCTCCTACCTAGGTAGTGATTGACTGTCATAGAAGGACGAAACACGTATGACCCTGTTGTGATCTGTCAGACCTAATATTCTTGTGTAAAGAGACAAGTTTAGTCTCTGAGACTGTTTAGATCCTGAAACTTCCATAGTAATGTTTTTTGGCAGTAGGGGAATTGAACCTAAATATGCTCTACCATTGAGCTACGTCCCCCATCCTTTATTTTTTATTTTAAGACAGGGTCTTGCTAACTTGCTGAGGCTAGTCTCAGACTTGCAATCCTCTTGCCTCAGCTTTCTGAGTCACTGGGATTACAGCATGCACCACCACTATCGTGCTTTTTTGTTTAATTAAACTGACACAATGTGAAAGAGGAACACCTACTACTTGACTAGGTTCACCTCAAGGTGCCTTCCAGGATGAATGTGAAATGTCATCTATAGCAAGCAAATGACAGAGAAAGCCCAGTTCACTTGTGATATTAGGCAAAACCAATGCTTTTGAATCTCTATATGATTATTGACTCTTTAAGGATCTGCCTTCTGTTCTTTGATCTCTGGCCCAGAGTACCTGACCTTTCGGGACCAGGGTCCCACAGTAACCATAAAGACAGAGGAGACTGGTTTCCAGCTCATATCCAGGGAAACTCAGTGCCGTGGGTATTAGCAGAGCCCTGGTCGGGACATTTCAGTTGTAAATCCTGTGATACACAGAGTCCTAGGCAAAGAGTTAAAGAGGCACAAGTGTGTCGTAGAGCCCCAGGTATCTGAAGGTGAACGGGGGGGGGGGAGGGGGAAGAACGGAAGGACAGACAAGTCATCTGGACCAGCCTCAGGAAGCTGGCACCAGGTGGGCTGAGTAGAAGGGGACTCAGAAGAACAGACACTATAGGTTGTGCCTTCAGAAGAAGTCTGTCTCTGGGGAGACCAGGACTAAATGGATGATGGGTGAGTAAAGAAGTCTGAAGGATGAAATCCTGAGGGAGGAACAAAGGGCCTGAGGCTGAAGGGCTGATGGTGACTCAGACTCTGGGTAGCAACCCAGCGTCATGAGAGAGGAGTCTGGAGGCTGGGGAGACTCAGGGAGGCTTCAGGCTGATGGCTAAAAGGCACAGAGGTCGAAAAGGGTAGTGGGCCAGGGCTGGGAGAGACCAGGAGCAGTGAGTCTGGGCAAAAGTGTTTGGAGTAGCTGAGAACCTGGTGGGGCTCGGCCAAGAAATTGAACTTTTCCAGAGAGTGACAGGGTGGTAAGAGGATCAGGGAATGCCAGCTGCAGAATGTGGGAAGAAGTGCAATGGACATGAGTCATAAGAGGTGTGGACGGAGGGGAAAGGAACATTTTAAAGCAGGAACTTACTGAGGGTTATGCATCCTGAGGAAGAAGGAGACGTCGGTGGGGATGGTGGGAACTGGAAGATGACAGAAGTGGGGACCCTAGAAAGTGAAGGGTTGGGGGTTGGAAACAGAGGCATAGAGAGCCCACCTTCCAAAGAGGAAAAGTGGGGTTGACATGGGGAGTTGGCACCCGAAATTGAAGCATTTTTTGGAAGGTCTGGGTGAACCAGAAAGTTTTTTTTTTTTTAAATTCCCATAAAGATCAGGAGGAATCTGGTAGCCATTGCCCTTCCACCCATCAAAACTGCTGGCGCCCCCATCCTTCCCGACCAGAGGGAGACTTGCTCTCCTTGGAGACATACTCCAGAATTGTCTAGACTGTTCCTGGAGAAGACTGCAGAGGCAGGAGAAAGACAGGAAGCTGAGAAAGATTCTATCTCCAGATGCTCCACTGTTCTCTGATTCCCTAGGGGGTTGACCTCTGCGGGGAAGTCATTGTGACCTTGACTACCTCCAGGATACAGCACATTGACCGGTTAGAGTGGTCTGGGTCTACTTTTCTGGAATGCTTGAGAGGACTGTGTCACTTAGCTGGACTGAGCTAACGGGGAATTATTTCTGAAAGTTGGAGATGAGTGAGGAAAATTGGCTCTGCATTTGTCTTCCTTTAGTTTGATTCTCAGGTTTGATTATTACCTGGATCATCTCCCGTCTTCCTTCTCAGGGAAGAGCAAAGCGGTGAGGAGGAAGCAAACAGTTTGCAGGAAGGAGGGACACAGGAGGCTTTGGGAACAACATAGGTGCTTCCTTATGATGGGTTAGGAACACGCATGACAGGAGTAGACCAATGAACACGGAACAGGATTCCAGAAGGATGGAAGAATGGAAGGACCTTGGGTTATAGGTATGTCCACTTTATCCTTCTTTAAGGGATAGGGAGTCAAGAGCTGACCATCTGTGGATTCTGCAGAGGAGGCCTGGCACCAGAGGCCCAATATTGCCAACCACCTTTTTCAGCCTTCCTGGGAGGTGCTCACAGGAGCCATGAGGTGGGTGGATTCCCAGGGGTGAGCTAGTAAGAGGGAGCTGACGGACCACAGGTGGAGGTGTGAGAAGATGGTATATGGAAAGCATTTACACTGGATTGAACAAATAGGGCTGGGAATGTTGTCGGGACTGGAATCTGAAATTAAAGTGTCTGAGGAGGCGCTATCCAAGATAACCCTCTCTTTGTCTTGCTCTGGTAATATCCTTTAGTTTTTAAAATATGGACTAGTTGATATAGGTTCCTTTAGGAAAGCTCTAAGACCATGTAGAATGCGGGATTTGATTGTGGTTTTTTTTTCCCCGCCTCTGGACCAAAGAGAAAAAATTTTCTTTTTGTATTTGTCGTATGTATCCCAGCAACACTTTATGAATGAAATAATGCATGAGCATCCCAGTGTGTCTGTAGGGTCACTGAGTGGTATTCAATTAGAGGCATGAGTAATGTTTGAGTCACAGATCTTTGGAGAATTAAATCAGTATTTTTTTTTTTTTTTGGAAAGGAAATGTACTTATCTTCTTCTTAAGGGTTTACATAATCACAAATAGCATATACCTGCTTTAAAAGAAGAAAAAAATGTACTGTCCCCAGCCAATTTTGAGTGGCTTAACCTCATCTTTCCTGCCCCTTTAACGTTCTAGCTTTATTTGATTGTTTCCTACCTTATTTTTAAGTTGGAAACATAGTTAGGAGACATTATTCATACCGTTGAGAAGCTTGTCTACCTTACGGATGATAAAACAAAAGATGTCAGAGAGACAAAGTCCAGTATTTTTGTTGATACAGATTATAAGTACAGAGTGTCCCTGAAAAAGTTTTTTTTTTTTTTCTTGGAATAGAGAGATTTCTGTGGGAAAGCAAGAGGAAGTTGAAGGAGGGGGATTTCAAGGGAAGGAAGAGACCCAGGCAACAGGGTCTCTGTGTGGACTTGGAAACTTGACTCCTTATTTGCTAGGCAGTAGAATGATTCCTTGTTTTCTGCCATACATCATTCAGGGTCATATCCATATTGGAATTTACCTGCAGGATCTTTGAGGGTGGGATTTACCTTCTGAGTCTCATCCCCAGCAACCAGTGAGAGCATTGTGAATGAATGAAGTTCCCAAGGGAGCGGAAGATGGGGGGGCCTCTACCTTGAGGTGGTGGAGAACACATGATCTAAGAGGCGGTACAGCTTTGGCTTAACTAGGGACCGACAGATTTCTTGGGTATAGGGCAGTGTCTTTGCTGAAACCAAAGGCTCTGTGTGTGTGTGTGTGTGTGTGTGTGTGTGTGTGTGTCCAAAAGATCGTGGGCCTGGCAGGAAGTGTCCTCCCAAGCTGACCTTGCCTTTCCTTTGCATATGAGCAGCTCTTTGCTGCCCTGTGAGATTGAGCTTCCCTTTGTAGACACCTGGGCTTCTTTGAACTGCTCCCTGACCAGCCCCTTGTGAGCGGCCACTGGGAGTACTACAGGGTCTGCTGGCATTCAGTTTTGTGTCACAGGTTCTTGAACGAGTCTAGGGTAAATGTATTAAGAAAGACCAATTCTTTGCCTCCTTCTTATAAGTTTATAATGTACATTGATTTCACTTTTCTGAGCGCCTGGCTGGAGGTCCTATGTGGAAGGCCATCTCGGTTGAAGTAGGTGTTGATTTTCCCCCTGGTGGTAGAGTCTTCTGCTTTCACTCTGGCCCTGAATCACCTTGGTGGAACTTCCTACCGGGTCTCATTCTTGGGGCCATAAGGATGGGTAGAGAGTGTGAGTTCAAGTGCTATCTTGGAATGTGGAGAGTCCTTGAACCTCTTCCTGACTGGGTATTTATATTGGTCCCTTACTTGCTCAAAGCCTGGTCTGACAGGTTAGGACTATCTTGGGTTATGATTGGAGTCTACTGTCAGAGTTCAGAGCTGTGGGTTGTGGAGACACCATGAGGGAGGAGGAGAGGAGTCTGCTCTCTGCTTTTACTGTAACCTTTTGAGAGGGAGTGGGGTGGTAAACACTGAATCAAATCTTTAAATCAATGCATTAGCATTGGAAGCATAGAGGTCAATTATCCCAGTGTGTCTGGGAAAAGATAGGAGAAAATGAGCTGAGAGTAGGATAAGAAGGACTTGGATTAGACATTCCAAAGACCTGCCACAATGGAAATTATAAACAACAGTGATTGTAGAATTGTCTTCTTTGGGAGGCTTTTGAAAATGGGAAAATATTTTTTTTTTTGGATCTGAGCTAGGTATGGGAGGTTTTTATATATGATTATGGAGGGATAATCAGTTTAATTGTACTTGGATGCCTCTAGCTAACTTGGACAGCTGAGAAATCCTCCTTTCTTAAATTAGGAAAAATTTTTCCCTGAATGGAAAGAATTGTAGGGACTTAGGGATAGGGTGGGTGCAGGGGAAGGGACACAGGTTTTCAAAGACTGTGTCCCTTAACTGTGAGACCCACTTGTATTTCATTAAAGAAATGCCACTCTTACCCTCCCTCCCCACGTGTACACACGCAAACTCTTAATTTCTGTCTCACACACACACACACACACACACACTCACTCACACTATACTGCTCCGTCTCCACTCCCGACCTTAATTCTAGTGAGGATGCTGAAGGCACATCAGACTCCTGGTACCTCTTCTCTGGGCTTGACAGATACAATTCTGACAGCCTAGGAACGGGCCAGTTTCCTGCAGCCCAGCTTTCTTTCCTGCCATTCTCTCTCTGCCGCCATTCAGTGTTTCTTCACAGAAGCAGCTCCTTTGTTTCTGAGATCTAGGGTTTTCCCCAATCCCCCAGCTTTGCCCAGCCCCAGCCTCAGAATAGCTGGACCGAGCGACCGGGATGAAACCACAGTGAAGGAATGGGGGTGGAGGTAGAGATGGCTTCTGCCTTCTCTGCCAGGCTGGGTGCACTCGACTTCATTAGCATGAGAATAGGAAGACTTTCCCCGCATCCTTCCTGAGGGATGGAGAGGAAAGGAGAGCAGAGACTCTAGCTCTGTCCTCCCCTATCAATAAAGATGCTGCGACTGGGAAAATGACCACTGTCACATTCCTCCTATCCTCCGAGAATCCTAGGACCCACAACGTTGAGGAAGGCTTTCATGGAGCCGGCTGGTGGATCTCCACTCCAGATTTTCCAGCTGTCCCTGTCCCCCCCACCGCTCAGAGAGCAGGATGCTGAGATGGCTCGGTGATGCAGAAGGTATGTGCTTTTTCAGTTCTGGTGCTGATGCTGTGTGTGCGGTGAGGTCTCTGTGGCGCAATGGACGAGCGCGCTGGACTTCTAATCCAGAGGTTCCGGGTTCGAGTCCCGGCAGAGATGGTCACCTGGCAGGTGCCTCTTTTGTTTCGAATGCTGTCCTGTTAGGTTGACAATTATATTTATTCCTCCCTGGAGGCTTTGGGGGAGAGAAAGGAAAGCCTTTTCCTTGGGAATTCCGGATCTCCTTCCCTTTTCCATTCCCTCCCTCTTCATTCTTTCTGTTTCTCCCTGATTGATTTTCCTTGTCTAGAGGAGGTTCAGATGTCCGCTGCATCTCTGCCCAGTCCGACCCACACAGCCTTTTTGAATCCTTTGCTTCATAATGAGATAATTGATACATTGCGACCAAGACGCCAGCTCACGGGTTCTGGAATCACTGTGGTTCTCATCCGTTTTCCCTCTGGGAACACAAAAAGGCAGACTGACTCTTATGCAAAGGAGGAAATGTCCAGCTGTCCTCTAAGGTAATACCCTCCTTGACCAAGCTCTTCTTTTGGGGCCAGGAGATAGTTGGGGTCATGCAGAGAATAATTCCTTGCACTTTGTCAATTATTCTTTGTATTCCTGGGGCTTCCGGGGGACTATCGCTGGTAACTCACTTCCTCTTACATTTCAGAGGTGAAATGTAATCATTACTCTTTGTCTCAGTGGAATAAACCTCACAGCAACACACTAATTACCAGTGGTAACTTGGATGAGCTTGTCCCCAGGAAGGTAAAGTTCTTATGCTCAAATGCTTTCACTGTGAAGTTTGCTGTACCCTTTCTGTTTGCAGGACAAGCTTTGAGGGTTGTGTTGTGAATTTCTTTTTTTTTTTCCCCCCAACAAGCTGATGATCACCTCATCTCTCATCCTGCATTCACTTCTGTTCCCTGTCTCATCCAATGGGCCACATTCAGCCAGATTGGGAGCCTGGTCACATCAGGATGTAGCTCATGTTTCTATTTTGGGCTGGCCTGGCTCTCTCCCTTGCACATTGCTGCCTCTAGCCTATTAGCTGGAAGGGACAGCCCGTGCCAATGACTGACCTCCACCTCAGGTGAACCCAGGAAACCCTGACAGGACCGCTTCCTCTGCCTGGCGGAGAGTCAGCATCCCCCCCACGTGGGACTCTGGATGGAGGGCCAGAGAACACAGCCATGGATTTACTCTGAGGAAGTTGAGGTTGGGAGAGGCAGAGGATCCCAATAACCAGTTTAACCAAACCATGCTAAGAGTGGGGAGAAAGATGAGAACTCTGGAGGGGGTTGGTGCTTTTTCCTTTGACATGTGTGTATTTGCAGCAAGTTGAAACTCCCAAAATTCTTTGGAAGTGGTAATCTTTTAAGGGGACTTAAAATTCTTGTCCTAAGAGCCAACATAACTCTACCTTTCTGCATTACCTTAGAGGAATGCCAACTCAGCTATGAATTATCACCCAACATCCCTCTAGATATGCCCTTTGGATCCTTTCTATTATTGTTAACTTATTTTATTCTTGATATATTTTGTTAAGGAAAGGAAGGTATATTTTCCACAATAATCCAAGCATTGTATGTTTTTCTCCCCTGCATCCAGTACTGGAGAATGGACCCAGGGGTGTTCTGACACTGAACTACATCCCCTGACCTTTTAAATTATATTTTGAGAAGAGGTCTTGCTAAGTTGCACAGGCTGGTCTTGAACTTGCAATCTTCCTTCCTCAGCTTCCAGAATAGCTGGGATTACAAGCGGGTACCACTCTGCCTGGCTTCATATAGGTCTTTTGAGATGCCCCCGTCTCATGCTATTGTACTGGGCCTGCTTAACAGTAAGATGTCTGAGAGAAAGGAGGTGGTTGTCACGTGCATGGTTAAAAGTCATGGCAGGGGTGCAAGTTCATTATGGCTCACTCTAGTATTTGCTCAAGCCTGGAAGCTTTTGGGGAATAATAATCAGACTTCATAGAATTGTGGGGTCGGGGGCAGGAGGGGGAACAGGAAGAGGGTATGCGCCCTGGTAGACACTGAGTTGAGATTTGTTCACGTTTGATCATCATGTGATATAGCCAGCTCCTTATGTGAAGTTCTATGCCAGTGACAATTAAAACTCAACCCTGATTTTAGCCTGTAATTTCTGTTTCCTAACTCGGAATCAGTGGACTTTGGTATAAGTTGCATCTTTGCCAATTTGCTCAATCTCTGAACTTTAATTTACTTATTTGTAGAAATGAGGTTTTATTCTCTTTCCTACACATGTAAAAGTGGATGAGAAAGCCCATTGTACAGTTCTGTACATAAATGTGGACTCTATTAATTTTCTGGTTGCTTTCATCTTGCTCTTCAGCATGTAGGAAAGGTATCTGGCCACACAGTAGGGGAGGTGAGAGGGTCTGAATGCTCCTACCTGGAGCATCCGTGGTGACTTTGTCCCATTAGCTAGGGCTGGTGCTGGCACAGAACAGGCCGAGAGAGAAGGTGGAGTGGATATTTCTAGTCACTGTGGTCCTCCAGAGCATGGCTGGTCCCTTTGCACCTCAGGGAACTCATCTCCGCTGGGCAGGTAGAAGAGTCTGCAGGCCAACCCACTGAGTGAAATGAGAAGCTTCCATAGTCTTAGACATCAGCCAGATCTGGTTGTCTACATCTGTCTCTGATGGGTGATGCTTTGGGGACTTGAAGAGGATATCGTCAGGACTGCAGAGAAGCTTTTCCGCATGGGTAAGATTCTTCTGTAAGTGATAGCAATTTTCTTCTTAACATAGGAGGGGTAACTCGTAATTTATGAATATCATAATTATTATATTTTTAAAATACTCAGAATACAAAATAGAAACAGTTATTTTTTTTTTAAAGTCACTTTACTGTAAGACTCAAATGCTTCAGAGGTGTTGGAGCTGATCATTAATTGCAAAGTATGTGGGCAGATATGTCTTATTTATTATTGTATTCTTGGTGTCTGAAATATGGTAGGCATTTGATGGATATATTTGAAAGAATTAACTCTGACTTAGATTGGCTATAAATTATGTAGATAGGAAAAAAGAAAGAAATTTCTCTTAGCTCCTAGGCAGCAGGAACACAGGCAATAGCTTCATGCATTAATTCATTCACTTAAGAAATATTCATCAAATGTTCACTTTGTGTCACTTTCTGTTGTTCCAGACACTGGCATCCAAAATAGCAACCCCCATCACCCCCAGGAGTGCATGTTCTTATGACTGAGACATGAAAGGTTAAAGTGTGTGTGTGTGTGTGTGTGTGTTTTACTTAGGATTGAACTCAGGGGCACTTTACAAATGATCTACATCCCCAGTCCTTTTTATTTTTATGTTTTACATTTTGAGGCAGGATCTCGTTAAATTTCCCAGGCTGACCTTGAACTTTTGATCTGAGTTGCTGGGATTACAGGTGTGCCCTACCATGCCTGGTTAGATGGGTAAAATATCAAAATAGAATTTTAGGTGAACTTAGGTACTGTGGGGGACTTTTATGAATGATGGGGATAGAGAGTGACTTGAGTGGTCCTTCCGGAGGCCCTCTTGCAGGGAATGAAGACCTGAAAGATGAGGGCTTGGATGAAATCCAAAGACTGGTATTTCATGCAAAGAATCAACAAAGAGTGTGGACATCCTGAGGTTTGGACCAATTTGAAAGGAAGCCCAAAAATCAGTGTGGTGAGTAGAGAGGAGATGGAGAGAATTTTAGGGTCAGAGTTTAAGACTGGGCATGCCATGGAGAGCAGTGTTAATCCTGTCACATCCAACTCTGATTAGGTCCAGTATTTTCTCAAGTCTCCTCTATTCACCTATAATTAAATCCAGAGCTAACATAACCTTCCTACTCAAATTAATTACAGCAAACCAATATGATAGAGTAATTGTAACATATGAGAGAAATAAAAGGAAATAAACTGATAATAAACAGTATGCATTTTAGTATATAAATGCTGCGTTCGCATTTTTCTTTCTTCATAAAGAATGGTCTTGAATACAGGAGCTTCATAGGCAAACCAAGGCAGGCATTGCTGACTTAAATATCATGAAAGAGGGCTGGGGATGTAGCTCAGTGGTACAGCGCTTGCCTGATGTGTGAAACCCTGTGTTCAATTCCCAATACTGTGATGAACAAACAAACAAACAAACAAATGCCATATATTTTAAAAATAAAAGGGACATCATCCATCAGCAGTGTCATTTCCAAATCTGGTGAAGACTTTTCATTAATTTTTTTTAAATCAAAGCCAAGTAAATCTTCTTGCAAAATACACAGTATACAGTACTTTGCATTTCTGGAAGATTAAGGAAGTTCTAAAACCATGCAAAAAAACCTCTCTTGTCTTTACACATGTAAAAATGAGTTAGACTCAAGACTCAGATACCAGCAAATAGGTTTTTGGTGGATGATTCCAACAAAGTGCATAACACAGGCAATTCTTTGCATGACATGCTCCTGCATGTCACAGGACACAAAAATCCCAGATACCCTTCCTCTCTATAGTTTTAATGGGGGTCTCCAGTTATTTGGACAGCAAAAACTACCAAATTTTCAGACCACTCCAGAGGGGCTATTGCTGCCCCATCAGCAACCATGGATGTGAGGCTCGTAGCTCAGGCTTTCCTGCATGTTGGTGAGGACTGCTGGTGGGTTTAGAGGAAGGCTGACAGGTTAAAAGGCTGTTGGCAGAGAACAGACTGGGTTGGAGCTGCAGGCAGGTTTGCACTTCTGCTAGGCCCAGAGCCTTGCAGAAGCAGCAGGGGGTGGCACTGTGGTTTCCAAGGGCTGGTTCTGCTGTCACCAGAGATGGGGAGTTTTATAATAGTGTCCACCTACAAAAGTGATTTATTAACTCTGGAGAGCAGACCTGGCACACATCACTTACATTTTGTCTGGGAACTGGTTATTTTTACTTATTGTCATTACCATACTTGTCACCTACCAGTGAACATGTTCATTTTGCTTGTATTTAAAATCCATAGCAAATAGAGCATACTCCCTAAAACAGTATTGCAGTGTTTATGTCTGTAGTAGCTCCCATAAATTATCATGGAACAGAGTGTCTTTAAACCTCCCTATGTCCTCCGCAGAGTTTGGATGGATCTTTTTATTTCCCCCCCCCTGTGATAGAAATACTGTTCTGCAGTGTTTCTTTTGAGAGAATAAATAGTGAGACATGGAATATTATGATAAGGGAAGCTGAAAACCATCAGCACAGTAGAAGAAGCAATTTCATAGGAATGACACAGACCTGGGTCCAAATCTGGGGTCTTGCTGTTGACTTGTGTGACTTGGGGCACACATTAGGTGTCTTTGAGCCTTGATTTCCTCACCTAGAAAATGATCCACATCTTACCTAGAATTAAACAAGGGAAGATATAACAGTGTCTGGATTAGACAGTTAGATACCCAGTAAGAGCTAATGCAAATGCCTCCTTAGTTTATGGACGGTTCTTTCAATCCATCTTCTCCAAATTGCATGTATCGAGCTCGTTTCTTTGTGTGAGCTTTGAGAGACTTAGCCTTGAACCGCATGTTTCCATTTCTTGAAAATGGTTGGGCTGAATGGAGGCCTGGTGGATGTAAACAAATGCATAATGTACTTTAGATAATGGTTAACTCAAAAAGCACTTCTACTGTGATCACGTTGGGAGCTCTGGATTTCTCTCTGGGGCCCTGAGTAGAGAAACCCTGAAGAAATCCTTAGTCTAGCTCTGGAAGCAAGGTTTCCTAGGCTCTGTGGAAAGGGTCACAGGACACCTTCTGTGTATGTGCAGCAACACAGGGGTTTTTTAGCTAGGTATGCTGACATGCATGCCTATCTGGAGAAGGCAGGTAGACAGGCTCAAAACAAAACCCTGGGGAGCTTGGAGGAGATTGGAGATCAGGACTTGGCTGCTGCAATCCTGGCCAGGTCCTTTCCATGGATTTGGCTCATGTCTCTCCAGGAGGACTATCTTCTGGGAATCACTAACAACCCCCCCCACCCCACCCCAATAATCTTGTCTTTTTTTTTCTTTTGCTGTATCAATAGACTACTTTTCAGGAAGGAAAATGTACCATCCAAAATAGCAGACCATTTAGAACCAGTTGTATTTATTTTGAGAGAACGTGGAACATTTTCCTTTTCTAATTATGGCCAAACTTCTGACAGTGCTTTCCTCTCCTTTCTTTCTTTCAATGTGTTCCTGATGGCAGAAGAGAGTGATTGCTTGCTCCCAGGTTTCAGGACATGGTCTAAAGTGGTCTGTGTCAAGCACATTTCTCTGAACTCTTACACTTGATGTTACATTCTAGTACACATTTTGGGTTCTCATTCATTGTATCTGCACTTTTGAGGTATAAAAATTATTAGCTGGCCTCAAATCTTAGAGGACTAAGATATAGACTCCTGGCATACCCTGGTTATTAAGGCACAGAACTATGTTAATATTAAAAGTGAGTTTGTGACATCTGAGCATCTGTTCTGAGATGAAAAGGCAGGTTAAGTAGATGGAAACCCATAAGGTCAAATGAATAAACATTAATTCATTTAAGAATGAATAAACATTAACCCATTTACTCTTTTTACAAAGATTAATTTAATACCCACTGTGTGCTAAACATTGAACTAGGTACAATGATGAGCAAAAAAGAGAAAGATTATCACACAAATATATGCAAAATCTTAAGTTTGAATGGAAGAGAGCTCTATGGAGCAGGAAAGGTCTGTGGCTAGAGGAATGGGCTGTTTCAAGGAGGTCAAACCAACCTTCCTCCTGGATGTGTCTCTTGACTTGCAACTAAATGGTGAGTCGGTAAAAACTAGGCAAAGAATGCAGAAAAGAGCTTTATAGGCAGAGCTAGTGCATATACCGAGGTGTTGTGGGAAGGGAAATGCCAGGTATGAAAAACTGAAAAGCAAGTTTTGTTTGAGTACAAAGAGGGCGAAGGGTGGCCCGAAGTCAAGTCGGATGGAGGATCAGGAGGACGGCCCCACAGGGCCTTGTAGTTCCTGTAAGGGGTTTTGTCCTTATCCCCCGAACAATGGGAGATCACTGCAGGGATTTAAGCCAAAGGATAACATGATCAGATCTGTATTTTGGAAAAGTGACTCCAGCTGCTACTCAGAAGGGTGGAAGACTGCCAGGATAGATGCTGGAGCTGAACCAGAAGTTTATACCAAGAGTCGTTGTGAGAACTGATGTTAGGTTGGGGTAAGGTAAAAATGGCGGCGGCGGTGGTAATGGCAAATAGAGAAGGAGATGATTTTAGAGACATTTGTGAGCTAAACCGTGCAAGATGTGCTGATGGATTAGAAATGGTAGATAGAGGGAGAAGTTAAGAAGGGTGGTTCTAGGATTGTGCTCAGCCATGGTATGCAGTGGAAGACGGCCAGATTTGAGAAAGAAAAGGGTGAGTTCGGGTTTGAGCTTCTAAATGTGAGGGTGCTTTTGAGATATGCAAGAGGGGACGTCACATTTATATGCAGTTGAGAGCTGGGCCAGGGTCTGAACTAATTTAATTTTGGAATTCATCTGCATGTTGGAGGAATTTGTAGCCAAAATCTGAGAGCACCTAGGACAAAGTATTTGGAGGGGAAGAAGAAGGGCCTAAGAGTGAGTTAAGAGGAACTCCAATATTTAGTAGCAGGGTAGAGAGGAATTATACCAGAATATTATAATTTTTGAAGCCAAGGGAGGGAAGGGAGTGTCCAAAAGGGATTTGATTGAGCATCACATACTACTGAGAAGTCAAGAAAGATGATAACTAAAATATGTCCCTCAGAGTAAGTGACATGGATGAGAGTTGTTTTGGTTTCTATGGAGTATTGGTTAGAAGACCAATATTCCCAATATTGGAGGGAGTGGGAGGTAGGGAAACTCCGGCAATGCATACTGTCAACTCTTGGAAGTTTGGCTGAGAAAGGATGAGAGGAAAGTGATGAGCCGGAAAGGATGAAGAGTCTAACAAGACTCTTTCTTTGTTTGTTTTTCTTGCTTTAACTGATTTCAATTTCAAAAATATATAAAAGTACACAGAGTAGTATTATAGATCCTGGTGTACCCGCCACTGAGTTTCAGCAATGACACACTTAGGGCCAAACACCTACCTACAGCTCCACCTATTTTTATTTCTTCGTGGGACAGACATGAATTTATCCATGAAATCGTTGGGAAGCAGAGTCCTGAATGTTCAAAAATCAGATGAAAACCCGTTGATGGCCCAGATTTCTAAGAAGGTGGGAGGGGCATAGGATTCAGACTTGGTGAAGGGATTCACTGTAGGTAACCAGAGGACCAGCTTCTCTGTTGCTCGTAGGGTGTAAGAAGGTAGATGGGCAGATGTAGACTTGCATGTTCAATGCAAGAAAATTTCATCCGGCGGTGGTGGCAGGGGCACCTACCTTCCTCACCTACCTTTCTCATCAGGCCAAAGAGATATTAGAGATTGGAACTTGGAAAATTCCACTCTTGTTGTTGGCTTGAGGTAGGATAGGATGGAATTTAGAGCTGCCAGAGGCCCTGGAAGTGGAGCAGAAAGTCCCAGAAAGGAGGGAGGCGAGGGTGGAATTTGATCCAGTGGTGGTGGTTCTGGCAGCTCCTCTCATAGTAATTAGCTGTCAAGGTAGAGACCGGGACAAAGAGAGGGTGTTGGATATTTGAGTGCACAGACGTGTGGACTATTTCTTGTGGAGAGTGAGAAGAGACTACTATAGCTGAGAGATGCAGAGTATTTACTAGGTAGTGTTAAGGACTCATCTGGAGGGGTCAGCTTGGCTCTGGGAAGCAGATTCATCTCACATGCACAGACATGGACTCCTGTATGTCCAGCTTGTCAGTATTATTAGCCTTCATAACAGTGCTGTTGTTACTGTGTTCCCGAGTGGAGGAATATTTCCGTGTGCATATAAAAGTGCATGTTTTACACAGGGTGTGATTTACACAATCTTCTGAGTGTGTGGTCAGAATATTTATGTCACAAAAGGGAGGTGGTTTTCATCCTTACAAGGTAGGTGTGTTGAGTCCATTGGCACTTGTTTCTCATTAATAGGTCCAGGGCGCCACCTGCTGGAATGCTTGCTCATATGTACCAGCCCAGACTTCCCTTTGCAATGTCTAAATTCTGTATTCTTGGAAGTCAGTGTTTTTCACTTACTGCATTCTTCCCCTATGAATTGTGAGTTTCATCCTTTGCTTTCTATATTTGTAGGTAAAAGCAATGATATTAACATGTGTTCTTTTCTGACTTTATTTTGGTCATTCAGTCAAATACCATGTTTATCTTGTTGAAATTCATTTGTTGTCTATAAAGTTTATCCATAGTCTTATTATATGAAAGAAGAGAAATAAAGGGCCATTATATGAAATGGTATGAATAAGAACTAGGTCATCAGGTAAGGATATATTAAGTACAAATGATACGGAGAACAACCTTGCACAGAATCAGCAATGTTTTATTTAGCAGTCTCTCAAATTTGAATTTGGTCATCCACTTGATTCCTACTCCTAATTCTTCTCCTGTAGGTTCCTTAATTACAATGTGTCTATATTTTTTTCAGTTTCCAAGCTGACCCTCAGTAAACTAATCTGCTATAAATGAGTTTTTAATTGTCTGTATTAACCTGAATGCAGTGCCATTAGAACTTTTTCTCAGGTCTTTAGGCCACACTACTAGCTCTCTCGATTTCTAGATGTTCACAAAGTCACTTCTTTCTTTCCAATTTCCTCAGGCTATAAGAACAGGGAGAGAGCATTCTAACTGCTTCCTCTACGGTAATTCAGTCAATGACTTGTGATTATGATCATCTTACATATATAAATGCAGTCATGATTCACACTGGATTTAGAGGCATACCAGTCCAAAGTCTACCAAATCACTGTACAAGAAAAACAGCATTAGTTCATTTACCCAACCAGTCTTTACAAAGTGCCTGCTGTGGGTCAGGAGCTTTGGGAAGCTCTGGGTACCCAGAGGGAACAAGATGAGCAGGACCCTGGTCCTTACAGGAGCTTTAAGACGCTCTGGGTACCCAGAGGGAACAAGATGAGCAGGACCCTGGTCCTTACTGGGCTTCTGCACAGTGTGGGAGACAGGTGTTGATGAAGTCATCCTGATATATTAGGATGAACTCACTGTTAGAGGAAGTCCTGGGGGTCATCCTGGAGAAGTGACATTAAACCATGGAGGGAGGAGAGAACAATGAGATGCCAGGCTGGCTCTGAGACTGAAGCCTAATGTGAAGAGCTAGATAAGGTGGGGTGGGTGGGGGCAAAGGCTAATAAACCTTTCTAAGGAGCTTGGGTTTTTCCCTAAGAACAAATATCAGTCAATCAAAGATTTTAAGTGTGTATATAGGAGGAGTGATGGGGGTGTCCAAATGAGATTGATAGCTTAGAAAGATTGTTCCAGCTGGAATTTAGAGAAGGGCTGGAGGAGAGCCAGCGTGGGGACTTGTGCAGTCTGGCATTGGGTGTATTAGGTGAGTGGAGAGGGAGACGGGGAATGAGATGTTGATTGGAGAAGACTCTGTGGAAAGTGCTAGAGAGGTAAGAGAAGGACATAGTGTAAGATGATTCCTAGCTCTCTGGCTTGAGCAAACAGGAAGGGCCATTTGATGAGACAAGGAATACCGCAAAAGAAATAGATTCTCCAAATGGCCAGGAAGGGTAAATATTTTCACTTTGGACACATTGAATCAGAGGCGTCTAAGATGTTCTAGTAGATATACCTCATAGGCAGCTAAATAGATGAGCCTGGAATTCTGAAGAGACATCTAGTCCAGAGGTGCAAGGTAGGAATGATAAGTCTGGTGAGAGTAAATCGATATCTTGGGAGTGGTCGATATCTCATAGAATGTGGGGTGAGAAGAGAAGAATGGCTAAGAAGGAGCCCCGTGGAACCCATCATTTAAGAAATTGTTAGAGAAGGCAGAAGCCAGGAATTGAGCCTGGCCAGGGATTCAGTAAGAAAACCAGAGGGCTGGTGCTGCAGCCAGTGAGAAACGCCTCTCCTTTCTATTGCAAGTGCAATAGAATCAAATATAGCTGATGAAGGACTGTGGTTTCTTTTGAATTTAGTAGTATGTGGCTTGTCAATGTGTATCCTAGTAGAGTGACAGAAGTCACAAGAGAATGAGTTCACAAGAGAGTGGGAGGTGAGGAAGTTGGAAGTAGGGAGTACATAAATTAAAATGCTTGCTGTTAAATGGAATTTTGGGGGTAAGGTAGGGAATTGAGGGAAAAGTATGGTTAAGTGATGTTTGTATGCATTTATTTATTTATTTTTTTGCATAGGGAGTGGTTTGGAATGCGTACATGCTCATAGAAATTATCCTATAAAGGAAAAAAATAAAAGGCTGAAGGATTGAGAGAAGGGATAGTCAGCAATTCAGTCCCTAAAAAGGCAGCTAGAGATGGTGATGATGATGATGATGATGATGCAGCTAGAGATGGTGATGATGATGACGATGATGCAGCTAGAGATGGTGATGATGATGATGATGATGCAGCTAGAGATGGTGATGATGATGATGATGATGACGACGACGACGATGATGATGATGATATTAATGAATTATTATGTCCTTCTTTGTGCTGGTACCATTTGAAGAGCATTATCTCATATCATTATTACACAGCCTCTCTGAGAGGGGAGCTATTACTGTTATCCTATTTTTTTTTTAAATGTAGAAATAGTGACAGCTGGGTACTAAGAAGAACCAACACTAGACAGAGTGAGGAACTAGGATTTGCACCCCAACTGTCTAGCATGAGCCTTGCACTATTATCCATGGTAACTTATTGTGGGATCCACAGCCTAGCTGGAGACTGGAATCAGAGGTATTCCCTTTTGATACTGTAACTGTTAGAAGGTAGACAGGACAGGTATGGATACAGGTTAGTGATGGCTTGATTAATTTTATTAACTTCCTAGGAATGCCATAATACATTGTGGCTCAAAAATAACAGAAATGTATTTTTTCAGAGAATTTGAGTCCAGAAGTCCAAAATCAAAATCAAGGTGTAAGCAGGGTCTCACTCTCCCTGAATAGGTTCTTTGGTTTGGGGCTATAAACCTTCAGTCTTTGTGCACATGTCTGTTCTCTGTTTCTCAAGTCTCCTTCTGCCTTTCTTGTATAAGGACACCTGACATTCAATTTCAGGCCCACCTTAAATCCTTAGGCCCATCTTTAGATCCTTGAAAAAATTACATTTGAAAAGATACTTTTTCCAGCTCTTAAGGATTAGAACTTTGTTGGGGCCCATTATTCAACCCACTATAGTTAGGAGACGGAGGAAGTTTCTGTCTAGTGGAGTCTATATATTTTTTTTGAAAGAAGAATTTGAGTGATTTTCTGAGAGTGAGCCCAGATGTAGAGGGATCAAATGTATGAAGAAAATGAAGAAATCTTGAAGTAATCACTGTTGAAATTCGGAGCTGACTAGGAAACATAGTTTGTGGATTAATGTGGAGAACCTAAATGAAGACTGTAATCATGAGTTTATAGTTGTGTGATTTTCTGTACAGCGATCAGCAGCTTGGGTACAAACACAGAGAAAGCTGAAGGTTGAAGGTCGTGGAGCCCAGGAGTTTCAGGACATTGGCAACTGATTTTCCTATGGAAGGCCGTAGAAGTGAAGCTCAGTGACCATGAAAGTCAAGTCAGGAGGACTAATGCATAGCCAAATAGAGTCAAAACAGTGGGAGTCAAAACTTAGTGAGCTCTAAGTTACGGAATATTTGATTACATTATTTTAAACAAACAAACAAAAAAAACTGGATTCATGGTTGCAGTAGAGGCAAAGGTAAGTTTAATGGAGTTGAAAAAGTTGAAGAAAAGAGAAAGCAGGATTATGGACAGGCCACCCATGTAGATGCAGTGTCATACAGAAAAATGGCGGGGACTCGAGCTGGAGAAAGCTGCTAATGGTGTGCAATCATGCGTGCATATGTATGGAGAGAGAGAGAGAGAGAGAGAGAGAGAGAGAGAGAGAGAGAGACAGACACTTATATGATTTATTATAAGGAATTGGCTCATGTGATTATGGAAGCTAAGAAATCCAGACCCAAGAAAGCCAGTGGTATAGTTCTGGTCTGAGCCTAACGCCTTGAGAACTAGAAGAGCTGATGGTATAAGTTCTAGACCAAATGTGAATCTGAAGATGAGAGCAGACCACTGTCCCAGCTTGAAAGGTGGTCAGGCAGAGAGAAAGAATTCTTTCTTATTTAGCTCTTTTTCCATTCAGGTTTCCAACACAGTGAGGAAGGCAATGTGCTTTACGGAATCTACTGATTGGAATGTTTTTTTTTCTCTTCCAGAAGTATCCTCATGGACACACCCAGAAGTGATATATAGCCTAATATCTGGGCACCTTGTTCTTGAGACAAGTTGAAACAAAAAGTTAACCATCACTTGCATTTCCATTACACATATGGTCCTGACATATTAATATCATCTCTGTAAAATGAAAGGGTGAACCATATTATTTCTGAAAGTCTTCCTGATTTTCATTATTTATTTACTTATTGCTTGTAATACCTAGGATTGAACCCAGGGGTGCTTAACCAATGAGCCACATCCCCAGCCATTTTTATTTTTTATTTTGAGACAGGATCTCACTAGGTTGCTTAGGGTGTCTCTAAGTTGCTGAGGATGGCCTTGAACTTGTGATCCTCCTGCCTTAGCCTTCTGAGTTGCTGGGATTATAGACACCATGTCCAGCACCAGTAGAGCAACTTTTAACAGCAGATGGGAAGAATGCTACTTTTGCTCGAAATAGACATGTTGTAAAGGTGGGTTGCATATGTTTTGTAAAGTAGGTGTGCTTCAGATAAATAGGCAGTACTTGTTGGAGGTAGATGGTGGGGATGAGGTGACGTTTGGCGTGTCTCTCTAGCTTTGGGTTAAGAATGAAGAGTGTGAGTAAATCAGTGAGTGGAGTCTTGATTTAAACACTTCTAGTTGGAAGAGTCAGTAGAGGGCAGTTGATGGGATGAAGGTCTTTTCAGATTTGCACATTACAACTTCTTGGATTTGCACACAATGTTTTTACTCTGTTTGGAGTGCTCCTCTTCTATTTCCTCATTAGTGACTTCAAACATCCTCTGGGTAGCCTTTCTTGACTTAATCCACCCACCCCATCTAGATCAGGAATCCACCAATCCACCCCTCAGATCCTCTACCATGTCACACATGCTCCATGCCGTGTTTACTTGACTTTTATTTCTGTCTCATCAACATTGTGGTTGGCTCAGAAGAAGCAACAAAATCATTTATAAGAAAATCATTATTTTATTGTGAGTTCATGATACATTTGTTATCATCTTGCTCTCATCACCATATCTAGCAGTTGTTTTATTTCAGGCAGTATCCCAAGAAATGGAGACCTCATGATACAAAGTCTGGACTCTCTTGAGGCATGTATTCTGGTGGGAGAGACGGGATGAAAAGGAAAGCAACGGAATAAATCAACGAATAAATGAAGTGGTAGCAAGTGGTTTGTTATGGAGGGAACAGAGGCAATTGCAATGGAGACAGCTTTGTTGGGATAGACAGGAAGTTGCTTTTGGCTGTTGATATGGGAGGGAAACAAGGAGGTGAATGCTATAGTAGAGGCAACAGCAGCACTAAGAGCCTGAGTTAAAGTGGGTGGAGCAGGAGAGCTGGGGATGGTGGGAACAGAGGAGACAGAGAGGCAGGAGTGAGATATGCAAAGGCAATTGCCCTACAGTTAGGACCCTGGAAGAGAAGACCTGGGAAAACAGTATGGAGGCATTGCGGGAATACCATGAGTGAGGGAAATACTACTGTCTTGGGAAATCTAATAGCAGTAAGGAAAGAAGAATGTGCATTAGAGATAAATTTTAAAGATACAAACTGATCAGATTCACTGATGATTTGGATATGGGTAATGAAGAGAAAAAAAGAAACATGAATGTTTCACTGCATTCCCAGTAACTGATTTGGAGAAGTTTGGAAGAGGGAGGGAAAAATCAGGCTTGAGAAAAAGTTCAGAGTTCCATTTGTATTTGGGATGTGTGTAAGTGATTCAAGAGAAGTTTCCAGATGGACATTTGGATATGCATTTCAGATTTAGCTCAGAGGCTTCAGATATAAACAAAAGAGATCTCCAAAGATTATGCATAAATCTCTGGGATTGATGGATCATTTAGGAAAAGAATGTAGAGAGGAGGGCTCAGAGCCACCTCTTTGGGTCTCCGATATTTGGCCTCTAGGTAAAGGAAGAGAAGCAATTAATGAGAACTGAAGAGAATCATCCAGTAGGAAGGAGCTTTGGGAAGAAAAAAGTTTTCAAATAAGAGAAAGTTATAAGAAAGGCTTAGAAGGATGAAGATAGAGAATTTTACATGGCATGGAAGACAGTAGGTGCTTTGGCAAGCAATTTCAGGGAGTGGTGGGGTCTGCAGTCAGATGACGGTATGATAAAGGTGAGAGAACTGGAAGTGGACACAGAGTGTGTGAAGGACCCTTCCAAGAAGTATGCTGATAAGTGAGAATGCAGAAATGGACCTGTGGTTTTGCAGATCTGTGAGTCAGCGGAGGATTGTTGCTGTTGTTATATTCTTCGTGGCAATAGCAGATTATGCTGTGGCGCGTGAAGATAATTCAGGAAAGGCATGATGTAAGAGCTGCCATCCTCTAGAACTTAAGAAAAGGGAAAGTCCAGAATAAGAGGCGGAGGATGAGCTTTGGGTGGGAAAGTTTCCCTTTCCTTTTTGTCACAGAAGGAGAAAGCAAAAGTTGAGTGAGTACAAGTAGGTTAGTTTGCAGGTCAGAAGCTGTGGGGCTTTATATCAAGGCCTTCTATATTCTCACTGAAACCCAAGGAGGAATCATTAGTTGGGGGGGGGGTGAACCAGCTATGGGATCCACTCTTCTTCTGATGAGAAGGAAACCAGTTTTTCTGATTACCAAGGTCGTCAATACCTACGTTTTTGCTAGTGCTCCTTGAATTTTTTTACTCCTATTTGGCATGCATGGATTTCTATTCTGTGCTTTTTCCTTTCTGAAAAGGAAAGGAAAGTAGTTTGTTGTGGTAGTCAATAGTTTTTTGATGAAGTTCAAAATGCTTCATCGTTTTTGTGGCAGTAAATATCTCAAATCATGCTTTTAGGACAAGAGCAGGTCAGAAGAGTTGAGGCTGTCAGGTGGGAAAGGTTGATGGTTCTAGTTTATAGAGGGGCCTTCAAAAGGCTGTTGAGGAGATGGATAGAGGAGAAGCAGAGCATTTTTTAAAAGCAGTATGTAGATGACTAATGGGAAAGTTTAAGTTCTGTCATGGCTTTCGATATAAAACACTCATTTCCATGTTCCAAAAACCTTAAATAAAATTTATGTTACTAGTTGTCTTGGTCTATTTGGGCTGCCGTAAACAAAATACTGTAGGCTGAGTGGCTTATGAAGAACAGAAATTTGTTCCTCCTGGTCCTAGAGGTTAGGACGTCCAAGGTCAAGGCAGATTCCGTGTTTAGTGTGTTCTCACTTCCTGGCTCATAGATGGTACGTTCTTGCTCTATCTTCAGGTAGCAGAAGTGGGAACAACTCTTAACTCTCTCTTTTATAGGAGCCCTGGTCCCATTAGGGATCCCAATTGGGAATGAGTCATGAGTTACTGTTCTGCTCAGCTTTATGAGGGTACACTTTGTTGTTTTCCAAAATGATTCTGTATATTTTTATTACTGCAAATACCAGAGATTTTGCCTTCCCCAAAGCTCCTGTCTCCAAACACCACCACTTTGGGGGTTAGGGTTTCCGCATTTGAATTCAGGAGGGCATCAACATTCAGACCACAGCATTAGTTGAGGCCAACCCTGGTGATGCTACTTGACTCAGGGGGAGTCGGAGCAGATACTAACCAAGGGGCCCCATACACATTTGCTTTACATTTTTTTTCAATTGTGAAATAAGTTATAAAGACCCAGGGGTTTATGCAATGCATATGAACAGTTTAAAAAATATAATTACAACCACAAAAATGAGCACTCTGGGTCCTACAACCAGCTTAAAATGAGAACATTTTCCATTCCTTTGAAGACTCTTGAGTGAAGCTCCTCAATGGCACATGCTTCTCAGTCCCCAGGGTTAACCAGTAGCTTTCTTCATGAGTTTTATCTTACACACACACACACACACACACACACACACACACATATATATCCCCCAAATAATATGACACTTCATTTTGCTTTTTATTTTATCTTTTGTGGTACTGGGGATAGAACTCAGGGGTGCTCTACCACTGAAATACACCCCCATCCCCTTTTTTGGTTTATTTTGAGATAGGGTCTCACGAAGTTATCCAGGCTGGCCTATGAAACTTGTGATCCTCCTGCCTCAACTTCTCAAATAGCTGGGATTACAGGCATGCACCACCATGCCCAGCTAATTTTGCTTGTTTTTTTTTAACTTTAAATAAAGGAAGATATAGTCTTGCATGAGTTGTTTCTGCTCCCTTCACCATTACATTTTTAAGACTTACGCGTGTTCTTAGGTGCACCGCGGTTTATGTTCATTGATGTATAGTGATCCAAGGTAGGAGATTACCACAATTTATTAATGCATTCTGCCTTTGATCAACCAGTGGTTTGTTTTCAGGAATTTTTTTTTTTTCTATTATGAACAATGCTGCTGGAATACATTCGTATCTCCTAGAGCAAATAATTTCAGGTTATATACCTGGGAATAGGATTGCTGAGTCATAGATTATATTTCTGTTCTGCTTCACCAGGTATGTTTTATTGCTTTCCGAAGTGATTCTGCCAATTTTGGGTTTTATTTTCATTACTGATAATGCCAGAGACTTCACAGACGGGAGCTGTTCCCCAGCAGCTCCGGCAGAGAGAGACAGTGAAATTTTAGAAGTGCATTTTCCTTTTTGTGTTTTGTTTTGGTTTTCCTTCTTCCCTGACTCTCATTTTCAGATAGGAAATATTTCTTGTCACATGAATGTGTTCAGAAAGCTTGAAGGAAACTGATAATGTCAAAAGAACAGAAAATTCAAAGTTAGAGGCAGAAAAGAAGGGTTTATTCCCTGGCACCCATTATTATTTTTTAATTGTGAGGGTCTGGAATACCCATCAAGGAATGGAGGGGAAGGGGTTCACTTGCAAAATTCTTAGCCTCAGAGTTGAAATGCTTTTTTGTGGTCAGGGATTCCCATAGTCACAGTAGGACTGACTGTGAGAACTGCATGTTTTCTACTCTTTTGTTCAAAAGGATGCGGAAAGAAGGATGTAATTCTGCCTGAAAATCTGGTGTCTTGACAATCAGGTTGGTCTTGCCTTTCTGTTTGCCAAAACAAGGGATCTGGAACCTCTACTCCTTTCTGTCTCTCCTCTTTCCCTCTAGAGGGTCAGCCATGGTCCATTCCCATTAGAGAATGAGTCTCTAATGCGCTCACAAGACCCCTGGAAAAGTAGATCTTGTTCCAACATTAGAAACAAACCAACTGAGGTTCAGAGAGGTTCAGAGCAACACAGCTTCTGGGTTACAGATTTGAGACCAAAGCCTTGTCTGTCTGATTCCATCTTTGTCTCCCCTGTGGATCGCTCCCTGACCCCTCCGTTCTTTGTATTGTGGTATATAACCATGTGATCTTGAACAAGGGTTTTATTCTGTCTGAGCTTTTGGAAGATAACAATTTCCATATTTTTTCCCACTTTTCCTTTTTATTCTTTTTTTTACTGGTGCATTATAGTGACACATCATCATGGAATTCATTATGCCATATTAATACATGTACATAACAGTTTGATCCATCTCATTCCCCATTACCTTCCAGTTCACATAGTTTTAGTAAATATTTATTAAACAATAAAAATCACTGTATGGATTTCTTAAGTCCTAGTAGGAACAACACTGTGAGCCTACAGAGGTCTTTCCCCTTGATGCTCTTATTGTTTTGCTATTTGTCTCCTCAATCTATCTCTTAGCCCCTGGTTAAGTCTGACTGTTATTGTTCTGTACCCAGTATGTGTCTGCAATTAGGTGGGTCTTGGCCATAAAACTTGCTCCAGTATATTGTTTATCTGTTACTTTGCTTTCACCTGTTTGGCTGGCAGACGGCATATTTCCTCTCATAATGGTCAGAATTTTTAGTGGAGGCTTTCGCCGTGCACGCTGTTACCGCATGCTATGGCTCTGATATTTGTCCCTGAGATGCAGTCAGGCTTGGCGGCACAACCAGCATGCCAATACCCTGTTTCCCCCAGGGAGGCTGCTATCACTGCCTCCCAGGCTGTTTACCTCTCCAGTCACACTTCACTCTGCTAACAGGGGATTCAGAAGCAGAGGGAAGGTATTGTTCCGATGTGGGAAAACAGTGAAACCAGTGTCTAACTTGGGGTGGCTTGGGAGGATCCATCGCCACCACCAAAGATGCATCCAGAAGATCAATTTTTCAGACCTTTGTCCTGCATGACTTCTTGTTATTTCACATGCCGTGGGTACCATACCTGATTCCATTTTCCCCTGCACTGAGGAGACAGGTGTGCTGACTCTCAGTAGAGCACTGATACCCAGAGAATGGAAAGGCCATGGTCTGAGGAATTCTTTGTGGACCCCAATACTTTACTCTCAAATAGCAACTAGAACAAAAGGAAATGCCTAACTTTTTGGTGGTGTCATGCCAGATGAAGAAACATGTTAGGGCCTTGGGCTCCAGTTTTTTCTTCTTCTTCTTTTTTTTTGTTTAATTGGTTGCACTCCTGTTAGTAAACTGGACAGAAATTTTCAAGAATAATAAAGATTACTGAGGATGGCCATAAGAGACCAGAGGTAAGGGTCACAGTCTAGAAGAGGGGCTGGCAGACTTTTTCCATAAAGGTCCTACAAGATTGCTGGGCCCTCCGTCTCTGCAGACTATTATTCTTTGTTTGATTTGCAATCCTTTAAAAATGCAAAAAAAAAAAAAAAAAAAAAAAAAAACCATTCTCAGCTCAGATCCTTGCAGAACTAGGCCACAGGCTAGATTTGGCTTATAGTTTCCAGTTCCATAATCTCATCCTTGATTTTACAGCAACAAAATATCATAGGAAAAAAAAAAAACCCTTAATATGGTAAGTTTTGAGAGGAAGCAATGAGCAAGCATGAATAATTAGGAAAGAATTTCTGGAGGACAAAATGAGCTAAGAAAAGGAGAGGAAGGACAGAGACTATGAGATAGTTGTTGGGAGAAACTGGGGACAGGAAAAAGAGGCAGATATGATATGGGCCGAGAGCTGCACAGTATCTTGAACAAAGAGAAATCTGGGAAAATGAAGCAAACAAGTTAGCTTTCCTCCTAAGCAGAGCTAGTGATAAGTCCTCCCCAGCCCTGCCGTGGAGCAGAGCAGATTCATATGGGATTTGAGAGGCAATTTATTCCCGTCTTTGGACTCGTAAGGACAGTCCCCTTTAAGCCCACATGGCAGGTGGTAGACCTTCCCTTGCCTTGTTTCACCTTTCAGTGCTGTGGCTTAGGGCTTGTTCCATCTGTTTCCATCATTGAAAATAAAAGGGAGGGCAAGGGCCAAAGCTACCTGGTTGCAGGTTGGCAGTTGTGGGTGGCAAGGACAGTAGCCACAGCTGTGGGACACTTCCTGTGAGCTGGGAAGTATATGCAATAAGATGAGCCGTGCAACTTCAATTAACATGCCATCTTTTCTCCCACAGATAACCGACCTTCACAAAACAGGCAAGACGAAAATCTGAACATGGACTGGGAGGTACTAGACCTCAAAAGGAAAAGAAGGAAAAGAATCTCAAACATGAAACCAGGTTAGAGAACAGATAAATAGGCTGCTTTTTAACTGGAAGATATTTGGAAAACAGAGACTTCTAAATTTCTTCACCCCGCAAGTCCCAAGTTCTCAATTCTGTGACTATTTCAAGGAAATTATCACAGGTGCATTAAAATAATTGGGAATTAGAATCTCGAGTTCACTGTAAAATTTATAATCATTACTATTATCCTAAATACGATGGCTAACATGATTGTATAATTTATTATCATTAATATTATCATACATAGTTTCACTAATCTTTCATCTATTTTCTCAAAGGAGAAGAACTCTAAAATTGTAAATATTTATTTCAAAGTTATCATAAGTGGTATGTTTGTTGCTCAATTTAAGTTTCTTTTCTTTTTTTTTTTTGGTACTGGGGATTGAACTCAAGGGCATTGGAGCACTGAGCCACACCTCCAGCCCTATTTTTTTTTTTTTTTTTTTTTCATTTAGAGACAAGGTCTCACTGAGTTGCTTAGCACCTCGCTTTGGTTGAGGCTGGTTTTGAACTTGTGATCCTCCTGCCTCAACCTCCTGAGCCCCTGGGGCACCACCATGCCTGGCTCAATTTAAGTTTTTTAGGTATTCCATAAACGGGGCAATGTAACATATGGGTTAAAAAATACTAGATATCCCAAGAAGGGCCCCATTCCCCTCCGAATTAGGAGAGAGCACTGGATTAGGAGTCAGTGTATCTTGGCTGTGTTCTCTAGCCTCTTCCTTACTAGCCTTGGGCTTTTGGGAAAGTAATTTAGCTCCTCAAGTCTCAGTTTCCTCATGAGGAAAACAGATGGTCCACTATCCCTGTTTCGTAATGGTGTTTTTATCTGTAAGTGAATATTAAGGGGCTTTGTAAACTATAAATCACTGTGATAATGACAGAGGCTTTATTTGTGTTAGCATTTCCTTGGTGGGTTTACCTCACCTGTTCATGGCAGGTAGCTAGCTCTTTGCTGTGATCTGAGGAGTGCCCGAAGGATCAGCCGCCTGTCAGATTTCTTCTAAATTGGACTGTGATTAAATGACTAACCCATTGGTGTGGGGTCCAGAGTTTTAACGGTCCTCAGGTAATTAAATAAGGAACACAAACATGCAGATGTTATTGAAGACACGGCTCAACTCAGCTGTGGACATCCTAACTCTTTACCAGCTGGATTCCTAGGAATGTCCTGAGCAAATGGGTCAAAATTGCCACCACATACAGGGCTTGAGGAGCCTGGGGTGACCATGAGAACATGTGAGGGGAGCAAGCCATAAGAAAGAGTCATTCTGTGAATGACTTCACCGTTTTGACTTAGGCTGGTCTGTTCTGAACGGATCCAAGGGATGGCAGCCTGTGCATCTTGACCTTTGAATTCCTTCCCAATGCCATTTTTTTCCCCCTAAAGCAAGTGGCTCTCAGGATAGTATCCTGACTAATTCTCTTAGAGTTCTTGTGCATAGACAGCTAACTTTATACAACAAGTCGTATTTCCCTTTGAAGAAACAACAACCACTTGTTCCGGCCTCCCCAGTTTGTAGTTGGGACCTGACACCTGGCAGAGTGGATGTGACGGGTCTCTTAAGGGCCCCAGTGGTTACAAAGCAAAATGTACAATGTGCTTTCTCCACTTTGTTTTTCTTTTGTTGACTGTCTGGATATTGATTCCAAGGCTAATGCTGGCAATCGAATCTTGAAGACAGAACGGCCATCTGAGTGGAAGGAAATTGCATTTGAGTCACTGCTTGGAGTGAAGCCACCAGACCAGGAATGGTTACATCTGACTGGTATGTGAACAAAATTTTATTTTTTGTTTTAGTGTTTTGCCACTGGGATTTTTGAGTTTTCTGGAACAGCAGTGAGTGTCACTTGGGTTAATACAGTGACTGATGTTTGCAGATTTTCTTCTGGCTGTTTTCTGTTCCCTACTAACTCGGGTCTGCTTAGCCTTTTTTCTTGAGGTGTCACCCTCATCCTTTATCCTCTCTCCCCACGTTCTTTTCGTTCTCTTTCAGATCGCATCTTCAAATGAATAATAAAAATCAACAAAAAGCAAAGAAAATAGAGGGATGATGACAATTTTATTATCATTTTTTTCCTTCTTCATTTGACTGCATGGTAGTAGCTCAAGAGCCTGGCAGAAGTCCAGGACAGATGTTTGAAGGTCCTTGGCTGAAACTTGTGTGCTGGATATAAAAAAGGTTTAAACACTAAAGACAGTAAGTTTTAATGGCATGAGTTTTAAATTGAGAGCCAAGAGGAGAGGTTTCTCAATACTTCACTTCCATGAAATTAGTTTCGTTTTCATTTGTTACTCTCCAGTTGGCAGAATGCCCTTGAAATGTGGACTTTGTTAACAGAGCACCCTGCAGTCATTACCTGGTTGAAGAAAATTGGCAGAGGGAGCTGAGAGAGTTGTTTCTACCTCAGTCCAAGCTGTGGGGCTGGAACCCAGATTGAGATGCTGGGATAGGAGGGAAAATAGAGCCCTAGAATTGAAGGAGAGGTAAAGTAAGTTAAATTTCCAAAATAAGTAAGCAAGCAAAAACCTAGAAAACAGCAATAAAAGTAGTAGGTGCTTACAAAAGTATACTGAATGGATATCTGAGATCTCATAATTTTCCCATTTCTAGAGATTGTGTGCACAGGTACACTGACAAGATGATCCATTGAGCTTGTACAGTGGCCACCGTGTGTTATTGGAGAAGTGGTATTGGGAAAGACTATGGCTTCTTAACGACAAAATTGCTCCACACTCATTTAGGTTAAGTGACCCAACTGGCTTGAGGACTCCCTCAGTAGTTTCTAGAGGCAATATAGAACCTCAGTTGTCTTGCATAATCCTTTATCTTTCCACAGACAGAGTCCTGGCTCCATGATGTAATGGATTCTAATTGAGAATCTTGGATTTGAGTCCTGACTTTGCAACTTACTATCTCTAAAGATTTTGGGTAAGTAAAAAAACCAAAACAAAACAAAACAAAAACCCTTTTTCCTGCCTCAGTTTCCCCATTTGTAAAGTGAAAACAGGCAGAGGATCTACCGCCAGAGGGATTACAATAGTACCTACTGGAAATGTCACCTGTCCTTGCTGGTTTTTCTTTTATGGGGTACATACATTTCCTTTTGTTTGAGCTTTTGCTTAAATGGAAATGTCCTCTGACATTTAAATGTGGCACCACCTTTTAGTGGCGTATCATCTTTTCTTTTTTTTTTTTTAACTTTTGGTACCAGAATTGAACCCAGGGGTGCTCTATCACTGAGTCATATCCACAGCATCCCCCCACCCTGCTTTTTAAAATTTGAAATAGGGTCTCACTAAGTTGCCCAGGCTGGCCTTGAATTTGGGATTCTCCTGCCTCAGTCACCTGAGTTACTGGAATTATAGACATGCACCATTGCACCCAGCTTGGCAGATTTTCTGACCCACGTCTTCCTTGCTTAGGGATGCAAAGTGACAAGAGAATAATGTCGGATGCTGTTGGTCACTGTGGCAAGGGAAAGGAAGGTGCTAGAAAACACACCACAAGTCTGCTCAAGTTTCACAGGCCCAAGCAAGTTACGTCACCATTGCCAAATTTAGGAAATAGCTTTCTCTTCTGCTCTTGCCCAAGGGTGAAGTACACTTTCTCCCTTTACTGATTTTGTGATTCGCTTTGTCCAATGCAGTGTGGGTGGAAGTGTCAGCATGCTGGTCCCCAGAAGAGGTTTTAACAGACATCTTATACCTTCAGTCTCTCTTTGCACTCTTCTGCTCTCCAGTAAGAAAAGAGCAGACTCCTGGGAGCCATTGCTTCTTTTTTCAGAGTTGTGGTTTGAGAGACATGCAATGTCTGATGCAGAGCCACAGCTAAGCCATCAAAGTCACAGACCTGTGAGCAAGAAATGTTTGTTTGTATGAGACACTAAGATTTTGGATTGTTTGTCACTGAAGCAAAAGCTGACTAATTCACTCATCATATACTTAGAAAGAAATAAAACAAGTCAGAACAGGATATGGGTGAATAGTCCAAATGACTACCACATTGCTTTATTTTCCTGTTTCAAAATTTTAATCAACACATGATGTCCATATCTATCTATGGAATATAGTATAAAAATTTGATACAAGTATATGTTGTGTGTAATGATCATATCAGGTTAATTAGCATTTCCATCTCCTCAAACATTTATCATTTCTACAGTGTCTTTTTTTTTTGTGGTGCTGGGGATTGAACCCAGAGGCACTTTACTACTGAGCTATATCCCCAGCCTCTTTAATTTTTTTTTATTTTGAGATAGGGTCTCAAAAAGTGGCCCAGGCTGGCCTCGAACTTGCCATCCTCCTGTGACATCCTCCTGCCTCAGTCTCCCGAGTCACTGGAATTATAAGAGTGCACCATCATGCCTGGATGCACAATGTCATTTAAAGAAAGAACTGTTGTACTGAAAAGATTGCCAACTAAATAAATGTGGAAGGGATAGTACCCGTAGAAACTGCCATTTTGTCATCCTGAAATAATTGATTACAGGCAGAATCATCAATGAATTTTGGAATCATTAGATGAAAGGTTGTTATGAATTATAATGTTTGGAGGAGGCCTAACACCCTACAGATTATTGGCTCTTTTACAAGAGTGAATTGTCCTTTGATATAGAGAACTGTCATCAAGCCATGCCAAAGTGACAGTGGATGGCTTGAATTGTCTGCTTGCTGATCTAATGCCATATAAAGCAACAGCACTGCCTTGGGTCTCCCTTACCTAAAATGTTACATCTTTGTTTAATCAAGACCTTAGTTTTGCTGGGCGTGGTGGTGCATGCCTGTAATCTCATTCACTTAGGAGGCTGAGGCGGGAGGATCCCAAGTTCAAGGCCAGCCTGGGCAACTCAGTGAGACTCTGTCTCAAAATGAAAAACAAAAAAAGTCTGGGGATGCATCTTAATGGTAGGGCACATCTGGATTCAATTCCCCATACCACACACACACAAAAGATCTTAATTTAGATTCCCAATTACAGTAGACACAGGTACATGTTAAATAATACCATGAGAAACAGTAAGTCAGGAATATGGTTGTTTTTCATAAGGCTGCTATTCAAGACTCTATATTATGCCCAAGTAATTGTGATCCAAGAGCAATATTTGGTTTGTTCCATTGTATTAAAAATTAACAAAAGATGCAAACAATTAAATGCAGTGCGTGATTCTTGATTGGATTCTAGTTTGAAAGAGCCAATCAGGAAAGGATTTGTTGCTCGATTTGGGATGTGTAGCCTGGACATTGGATGATATCAATGTATATTTGATATTTCTGGGTTTGATAAAGATATCAAAGCTAAAATGATTGTTCCTAGTCTAGGAAATGCTTGCTCACATATTTTGTGTTAAATATGATATGTAACCCAGTTTCAAATGGTTCAGAAATAAATTTATACAGAGATACAAACACATACACATCATATTTGCAATTAAAGCAGAAATGTTCACCTTTTTTAATCTAAGGGAAGGATATATGTGTTCATGATTTCTTGAAATTTAAGTCTGAAATTTTTTATAATAAGAAAGTTTGAAACAAAAATGAAGGAAGACATTGAATGAGGTGGGGGGATGGTACACATATAATATTCCAACCTGTGCTGAAAATGTCGTTCTAGCAAGGATGAACATGACCTCAATTTGTTTTCCTTCTTCTGAGCTGTTTTATTTCAGGGGTCTGAGTCTGAATTGTTGCTCTTGACCATCTGCATCCTTCATAATTTTTCCCTTATACAAAGAACAATCCGTTGATTTAGGGAAAGAGATCATTAATCACACTTTATTTTACCGGGTCCACCTGCAAAATCTGCATCCGACCAGATAGTTTAATGGTTCTCAGTTTTAGAAACAGATGTTATCTATATGCAAAGTGTGTTTTTGAACTTGACCTGTTATATTTCCTATATTTCTACCTCTTCTGCCTTAGTGGGTGTTTCTTCTCTTCGCTAAGAAGGGTTGACTGAAGGTGACTTTTCTTAGAGCTCATCTTTTCTGGATGCCTCCCAGATCTTTATCTGATCTTCTCTTACCTTTACCCTTTCTGTAATTTCCAGTGACTCTTCAACCTGATACACATACTTTCTCTAATGTGTCTATGCACACATAAACATGCATTTATGTCACCTTCACTTAAAAAGTAACTTCTTTATCTGACACCCACTCAACCTTCCAAGATGTGTTGGCTTACCTGTGTTCTTCCCTTGACAGCTAAATTTCTCTTAACTACAGTCTATGCAAATTATTGCCATTTTTCTGGCCACTTGCTTATTATTCTAATTTATTCCTGAAATGACTGTCACGAAAGTCCCCCAAAAAGTAACTTTAAAGTCAAATCCAATTTCTATTTTTTTTAAATTCATCTATCTCTTTCTCTTTCTGCATTTTTAAAAGAACTTTCCATACTTCTTCCTTTTTAAATTTTCTCCCTGCAGCATCCAGGGAACTTTTTACAGTTTCATAAGGTGTACTTAATACCTTTGAGTCTGTTTTTGTTGTTATTATTTTGTGTGTGTGTGTGTTTTGCTACTGAGATTGAACCCAGAGATCTCAACCACTGAGCCATGTCCCCAACCCTTTTTTACATTTTATGTTGAGACAGAGTCTCATTGAGTTGCTTAGGGCCTTGCTGAGTTGCTGAGGCTGGCTTTGAACTTGAGATCCAAGGTCCTATTGCCTCAGCTTCCCCCGCCACTGGGATTACAGGTGTTTGCCACTGCACTTGGCTAATACCTTTCAGTCTGGAAGACTTGCGGTTTTTAGGCCTTCTCTAAGCAGAACTGGTCACTTTATTGGTTTTATTGAACCCTTTCCTACCAAACCCAAGGCCATTGTGGTTCTATTAACCCAGGCTTCTACCTTCTCCCAGGCTCAATTTCCCTCCTCCATTTTAAACCCTTTATGCTCATGTATTTTTCCATTCTAGTGGCTGATACTTGGACTTAGCATAGTCTCTCATACTGACCATCTGTTTGGGATGTTTTCTTAGCTTTAACTTGAATTCCCATTATGCAGTTGTTATTCCCCCTTACCCATAAAGATATTTTCCAAGACCCCTGATTGTATGCCTGAAATTTCAAATTATACTGAACCCTCAATAAACTACATTTTTTTTGTTTTCCTATATTTGCACAGCTACGATAAAGTTTAATTTATGAATTAGGCATGATAATAGATTAACCATAATAACTGTTCTGCTTTGGATATGAGGTGTCCCCCAAAAGCTCCTATGTTGATGCAGGAATATTCAGAGGTGAAAGGATTGGACTGGGAAAGCTATGACCTGATCAGTCCATCCGACTTTGAATGAACTGGGTGGTAACTGTAGGCAGGTGGAGTGTTCCTGGGGAAGGTGGGTCACTGGGGATGTGCCCTGGAAGGGTGCATCTTCCCTCTGGTTGCTTTTCACTTCTCTTTCTCTCTGCCTCCTGGATGCCATGAGATGAGCACTTCCCTCTGCCATCCCCTTCTTCATGAAGTTCTGCCTCACCTGGGGCCCAGAGCAATGAACTCAGCCACCCATGAACTCAGACCTCTGAAACGGTGAGCCCTAAGTCAATTTTTTTTCTCCTTTCAGTTGTTCTTATCAGGCATTTTGGTCACAGTGCTGCAAAGCTAATGAAGACAATAGCTAGTCATAAAATAAAATAGTCATGACAATACATTGAAATCAGGGTTATGGGAATATGTTCTCTTTCTCAGGATTTCTACTTGTACTGTACTTGCCCATCTTCTGGGGGTAGATACAAGTTAATGGTTGACTGAAGGTGCCTGAAACCAGGAGAGCAAGGCTTCAAATAAGGGGACCACTGCATTCTCTTTTTTTCCACTACTCTGAAACTCCTTTGAAACATGGAATTATTGTTTTAGTCAGTTCTTTTTTTTTTTTTAATTACTGGACCCAAAGACCTGACAAGAACCAAATAGAGAAGCAAAAGTTTATTTAGCTCATGGTTTCAGAGGTTCAGTTCATAGTCAGTTGGCTCCATAGCTCTGGACCCTAGGTGAGGCACAGCGTCATGGTGGAAGGGCATGGAGGAGGAAAGCAGCTCAGGACATAGTAATCAGCAGAGGCACAACATGTAAACCCCAAAGGTGAGCCCCCAGGGACCCACATCCTCCAGCCACACTCTACGTGCCCAGTTGATCCACATCATTGGATTAGACCACTGATTAGATTGAAACTCTCATAATCTAATCACATCACCTCTGAACATTTTGCATTGTCTCACACATGAGTATTTTTGGGGGACACCTCATATCTAAAACATAACAGATACAAAATTTAAAAAAAAGAGCTTTTGGCTTTCACTTCCCTCTTTGGCCAAGATCTCGAGTTATTAGAAAAATTGTTCAGGCTTATGTGAAAAAGGAAACAGAAAGCAATGAACTTTGTTGGGGTGGAGTCTTTAAATCCCGTAACAACTGGGCCCTTTCCCAGTGTTTGGCGCTCAGTTGAATAAGTGCTGTCAAGCTTCCAAGCAAAAGTAGCCAATGGCACTTCTTCCTTGTAATTTATCAAAACCTCTCCTCAGGTCCCGCCATTAATGAGTGAGTGATGAGCTCTATCCGAGGTATGGTTCTACTGGGTAAGATGCCTACTCATCTCTGAAACTCTGACTTAAGGACCGAGCTGCTGTGCAAAGAGATTGCAGAGAGGTAAGGCCCGAGGGAAGTTTTCTAGAAAAAGCTCTGGGTAGCTCTAGTTGCTAATCAGAAGTAGTAGGTATGGATTTCCGTGGTGGAAAGACTATTGACTATATCCCAGAAAAGAGAAAGCTGTAGCCAGTCTGATTCTAAACTTCAGTTGATTGAAGGAACAGAAGTCATCTTTTATTTTACTGCAACTGAGATCTTAACAAAAGAAAATGCATTTGGCTGCAGTAGGAATGAAAATACATTGTTCAGGGGGTTGACCCAGACGGAGTCTAAAAGGAATTCTGATGTTCTGGGTGTGTTGGTCTGCAGGTGTCTTATTGATAGGACTTTATATTTAGAAGAGGGCTTTTGACTTCTGGCTGAAGGAGAGAGAAACTTAGGAGCTGGAGAGCTGTTCCTAGATGAAAGATAAGAATAATGGCATGACAAAACATCTATGATATAACATTAGGTTAAAAACATCAGAGTACAAAACTCTATTGTACAGTATTCTTGTAGTTTAAAAAAAAAACTAGTAGGTAAAATTTCATTCCAAAACTTAGATATGACTTTTGCATTTTTTTCTATTACATATTTTAATTTATATTTCCTTCAATTGATTATGTCAGAAAATATATTTCAGTTCATTCAACATTGGACTCCACTATTCCTGTAGCCATAGTTAAATTTCCTAAGGTTAAGAGAACAAATTAGATTCTTAGCTGAATGTTCCATGAAGTTTGTTGAGATATCTTTTCTATACCTATTGAATATATTAAAAATATTTTTTAAGTATTCCGTTTGGTCAGAGTCGATAATTGTGTTGTTCAACTTCACTATGTTTTTTTCTACATTTTTTTTAGCTGCTTGAATCATAAGTTATTGAAATAAGTGTTCTATAGTCTCTTCACTATCATAGCAGATTTATCAATTTGTTCATGGAGGTCCATCTATTTTTATTTATTTCTGTTGAGTCTATTTAATGAGGTGCATACATGTTTAGAATTGTTATTTTGCTTTGGTGACTTTAACATTTAATCATTGTATAGCAACTCTGTCCTTAATGATGCTATTTGTCTTAAAGTCTTCTCTGACTAATATTAATATAGCTGTGCTAGCTGTTTGCAGTTATCATCTGACTGATATAATATATCTTCACATTTTTTTTCCTTTTCAGCTCTTCAGTATTTTTATGCTTTAGGTCTATCTTTCATAAATAGCACAAAAACTGCAATGTGTTTTAATGCAGTCTGTCTGTTTTAACTTGTGAGTTTAGTTTACATGTACTGGGATAATTGATACATTTGGATTATGTGTTACTATCTTGTTTATTTTCATATTATATTTATTTTTCTATGTTTGCTTTCCTCTTTTGAAAATATATTAGTAGTAATCTTTTTAAATGATTTTTATTGGTGCATTATAATTATATATAATAGTAGGATTCATTGTGACATATTCATACTTGCATTAACATACTATACATGTATAATTTATATATATGTAAATACACACACATATAGAGATATATCTTATGTCATGAATTTTGTGGGGACATGTTATTTTCTTAAAGCCAGAAATTGCTTCCAGGTGTAGCACTTTTTAAGTAAATTTTTAGGAGCAAGTTTTCCATTTCCAAATGAGGAACACGCATTATATATTTTTTTCCATTTCAGAGATAGAGATAGGGTTTATGTAGAAGTAGGATCATGGTCTTAGTCTGAGCAAAGTTGATCAAGGTAATAGATTACTCTTAATCAAGTAGCTTCTCATAGTCTGGCAATAGGTTGACTAGTGCTCTAAGATATTCTTTACATATAACAAAACTAACCACTTCAGACTGAACAATTCTGTGGTAGTTAGAACATTCACAGTGTTGTAGAAGGACCACCTGTATCTAGCTCCCAAACACAGCAAGGTCTCTTTTGCTTTATTCTGTAATGCATCTTATTAGGCCCTGTGCCAGGTTGTTTTGGCCTCTTCAAAAAAGGAGAATTCTCTACCTAGCCAGCATATTCCAGAGAGATCTGGGCTGTCCTTGGCCTCATTTCCTGCCTACTTTTCTATTAGAATGATCATCAGTCCAACCTGACATTGAAGAGCAGAGTAACATGCCCAGTTGTACCTGATCTCACTGTGGTGACTGTTGTGATCTCGTGTTTAAGGAGCGTGACTTTGTTGCTAACTGGGCTGAGCCTTGTCCTGCTGTTTATTGTAGATGCTAACTACCAGATTACAAGAGAACCATCCCCAGTGAGAGTTGCTGTCAAAATTCTACCTGCCTCTCTCACTGCCGAAACACTCTATGGTGAGGACCTCTGGTTCCCTAGGTGGGAAACTGAGTGTGACCCCAAGGGTCCGTCACCCTCCCAACCCCCAACTCTTCTCAATGCTTTCTAGATGCTATAATTTCTGAACCTGTGTGAAAAGAAAGAGCAATGTGAACAGATGATGCTTTCTCCAGGGAAAAAGCAATATTTATCTGTTGAAGGGCTTTACCAGAGTATTCTGCTTGGTACAGGCTCCATTTCTTTAATCTGGAGGGGCAGGAATTGGGGGAGAGACATGGTGTCCTTTTAATTTTTTGATTTTACGTGAACAGGTTTGAGGCAGCAAAGTTGATCAAGGTAACAGATTACTCTTAGTCAAGCAGCTTCTCTTGGTCTGGCAGTAGGTTGACTATTGCTCTAAGATATACTTTACATTTATCTTTGCCATCCTAGATAATTCGCTCAAAGTTGGAAACAGCTGCATCTGAAGTTAGTAGCTGGGCTACATTAAAAACTATGGAAATATGCATAGTTTTAAAAATGGCACTTTTGAGTACAACAGAGTTGGTATATAGTAAGGGCACAGTGAGAAGGACTAAGCGAACAAAGAATTTAAACCTTTTGTGCACAAATGGTGCTTCTAATATAAACATAAACATATGGCTATACACCCAAGTTTGGTGGCAGCTCAGATTCTTGATCTCACAGTAAGATGCCATAGAATAGCTCCTGAGATAGAGATAGGGTTTGTGTAAAAGTAGGTTCATGGTCTTAGTCTGAGCCACCTGCTCAGAGATCAGAGAAGAGGCTGAAGGGAGGGTCCCAGGCTCTATGTTGACCTTTGTCCTAGAAGCTGGTCAGTGTCAGGTAGGTTCCATGGCTTAGCAAAGTTACCTGCCCTCTTGGACAAGTGCTTGAAGCACTCTCCTCTTCATAACTCCTACATAACAATTTTCCCCACCCCATGGACAGTTTAGAGTAGTAGATCTCAGTGCATTTCTTGAGTCTTTGGAGATCTGTTTGAAGCAAGTTGGTAAAACATTAAGGAAACTATCAGTTCAAATGACCTAAATTCAATTCCAGACTCCATCATTTTGTCTTAGTTATTTTCCCTGTCTTTCTTTTCTCATTGATATTATCACCACTTAACCTCTCTTTTTATTTGTTTTTCCCACTAGATTCTAAGTCCCATTCAAGCATGGCGTTTATTTGCCCTTTCTGAACTGTATCTCAGTGCTTCGTAAGGAATCTAGCAAGTTGCTTTACTATTTATTGAATTAGGACTCTTTACTTTTAATTTTTCTATCATAAATAGAAAAAAAGAAAAAAAATAGAATATATTAGATATAAATATTAAATAGAAAAAATAATATAATATTAAATATATTTGATATAATATTAAATAGAAAAAAATTAACATTTCACATTTTCTTTATACTTAACTGTAATGTGAACATCTTCTCTGTTTCACAAGCTATATCCCTTGAGTGCAATTTTATTATGTCAAAATTATAACTATTCATTACGACTTAACATGCCATATGAATTGCTTTCCAGGATGTCCTGCAAGTTATCAGAATCCCAATCGATCTATTTTTTGTTTTTAACTTGGCTAAAACAATGACTAACATAATTTAATTAATTTCAATGTCTTTGGTAATGTTTCCTGATGGCATTATCTGTGCCTCATCTAATGTACTCTTATTCTGTCATGGAGGAGGAGCAGTGTTGCTTTGATTTCTCTGCACTTGCTTACTTTTAGAAGCATTAGGTATTATGGATTTTTTTTTTTTTAAAGAGAGACAGAGAGAGAGAGAGAATTTTTATTATTTTTATTTATTTATTTATTTTTTTAATTTATTTTTTTATTGGTTGTTCAAAACATTATAAAGCTATTGATATATCATATTTCATACATTAGATTCAAGTTGGTTATGAACTCCCAATTTAGAGAGAGAATTTTTTTTTTTAAATTTTTTATTGTTGGCTGTTCAAAACATTACATAGTTCTTGATATATCATATTTCACAATTTGATTCAAGTGGGTTATGAGCTCCCATTTTTACCCCATATACAGATTGCAGAATCACATCAGTTACACATCCATTGATTTACATATTGCCATACTAGTGTCTGTTGTGTTCTGCTGCCTTTCCTATCCTCTACTATCCCCCCTCCCCTCCCCTCCCCTCCCCTCTTTAGAGAGAGAATTTTTAAAAAAATATTTATTCTTCAGTTTTCGGTGGACACAACATCTTCATTCTATTTTCTATGTGGTGCTGAGGATCGAACCCAGTGCCCCGCGCATGCCAGGCGAGTGCGTCACCGCTTGAGCCACATCCCCAGCCCGGTATTAGGGATTTTTATGCCTAAAAGATATTTGGCTGCTAAAGAAAAGTACTTTGTGGGCATCTGGTTAAAGGGACCATCAAACAAAGTGGGTACTTACTTATGCATGACACTTTGTTGCTTTTCTGCGTTGTCTTTCATGTATCTCATCTTTCTTCTGAAGTCTAAGGGAGGAGATGGCTCAATCCTCAGGAGGAAGAACTTTTGGTGGTATTTCTTTTCACCATAAAAAGCATAACTTTCTGCAGCTTCCAAACCGATTCCAGAGGATGTAACACTCTACAGAAAGAAAAGGTATAAGGAGCTTCCTAGAGATGGGAGGAACCTGATTGACAGCTAGAGTTCAAAGGCAAAGCTGTTCTTCCTGCTGGTGTGGGCGAGTGTGTCAGGGAGGAGAGGCGGGTTGGGGAGAACCAAGGATGAAGGGGGCCCGTGGCAGTTATGACTTGTATTCACTGGACAGTAACAGACTTGAGTGAACAGGAAGCAACAGCAAAAGCATTGGCTTAAACAGTCATTTGATCTAATGTTTCATTTTTTCTTACATGTAAAACACCCAGGCTTAGTACAATAGCTTTGCAAAATTTTTCAGATCTGGAATAGATACTTCTATCTACTCAGTAATACTTCGTGTGTGCTTTACAGCCCAGGACTGTAAATGGCTCTCTCAATGCCATTCTCACCTTCTCTTCAAGGCAGTAGAAGTAGATATGCAAAAATGTAGATGAAGGATGACTTTTTTGCCTCCACCCCACCTTTCACAAAGTTTCCTGTAAGACCCACCCTGCCAACTTGCTTGGTTAGTACTGTGTTACGTGGTATTTACTATTTATCAGAAAGCATGGGGAATATAGGAACTGCTTTGTTTTATCTTTCTCTCTTTGTGTTTGCTTGTAAACTGGGCACATTGAGACCATATAGGAGGTTTTAGAAAAAGAAAGTGAAGATTAATAGGAGTTGTATTTGGTGACACTGAGGTGCCACCAAATCCAGATCAGAAGTTTGTCAGCCATGTGGTCCTCATGGACCATACTGGGTAAGTGTAAGGGAGAGGTAAGGAAAGGGTCAGAATGAACATTAAAATGCAAGGGAGTTGGGAGTGATGAGACATTCTGGGAATAAACAGTAATGGTGAACACACAGAATTGTGAATATGTCATGCTTAGTGCTGCCAATGGCTAAAATAATATTATGTGATATATAAATTTTATGTGGTATATATTTTGCCTCAATTAAAGATCCATAGTCACTCTCCCTGTTCCTCTTCTGAAGAACTAAAGGGTATTCTCTTCTTGGATGTTGCTACTGGTTCATCCTTCCTTGATTTCATGAGCCAGCAAGTTGACCAAATGTGTCATATGTGGTCGGTTCCACCCATATGTTGAGTAAACCTGCCATACAATCTGTATGGAAGGAAAAGTAGAGGCTTTTGGAATCCAGATTGGAGGAACTATCAAGTATTTAATAACTTTAAAAAAATCTAAACTCTACCCATTTTCACCCACACAGCACACTGCTTTCTTGCATATAACCCTTTCTTAAGGATTTTTCTGTCTGACCACTTGACAGTTTCTGAATGCAGATTGACTAGGTGTGACTTCTCATTTGCTTCAGAGTTAAAGCCGGAAGCCGGAGAAGGTCTTACTCTTACTCTTCTGCAACCACAGCAGGTTCTCTATGGTTCCTTGATGTCTTGGGTGTGCCGCTGCTTGGAGTTTTCATGTAAGTTGTTTTGTATTTCTGTAATGCTCTTTCCAGATACCTACCTAATCAGATCCTTGACATCTTTGCTTAAACGTTACCTTCTCAATGAAGCACAGTCTGACTACCTAATTTAAGTCAAGTCATCCACTTCCCCCTACATCCTAATCTCCCTTGTTTCAGTAATCTCCTTGGCCATATATATTTGTTGAATGAATGAGTGTAAGAACTAGTGAAAATTTTCATGATATTTGACCCACTTCCTCAAAGACTTTCCAAGTGCCTGGCTAGGTATAAAGAGCTGAAATGTTAATAGCCTATAGTAATTTTACTAGTTTATCCTTCAAGTGAGTGGATATCTTTTGCATTTTTATTTTCTAAAGGAGTATCTGAAATGTTATAGCATAGGATTTCAATATTTTATTATAAGACCATGTATTAGATTTTCAGTGCTGTAGTCAAAATACCCGAAAAGAACAGCTTAGAGAAGGAAACGTTTATAGCGGCTCATGGTTTCAGAGGTTCAGTCCATGGTTAGTGATGCCATTGCTTTGGGTCTCAGATGAGGCAGAGCATCACAGTGAAAGGGCATAGTGGGGGAAAGCCACACGGCTCACGGCAGCCGGGAACAGAGAGCGCGTTCCCAAGGAGCCAGGGTAGAATATGAACCTCAAGATTACACCCCCAGGGACTTCCTCCAGCCATTCATTCCTCACCTGCCCTAGTTACCACCCAATTCGTTTATTCAAATTAATTATCCATTAAATGGATCCGTCTACCAATGAGGTTCCAGTTCTCAAAATCTAATCATTGCACCTCCTGCATTAACACAAGAGCTTTTGGGGGATATCTCATATCCAAACAATAGCAGAACAATTTGGAGGAAATTTAGATTGATATAAAGATGGAATAATTTGACTTAAATTATAAAATCCCACAGAAACAACAGCATGTTTTATCTGGGAGGAAAGCTATTCCTACAATGCTTCTAAAAGTAGAAGGCATTGACATTGGCAGAGTGCTATGTAGTTTGCAGAGCTCTCTCTGTCCTACTGCCTTATTTAATCCTCCTGATAGCACCTTCTGTTATTCCTATTTAATTGGTGGAGTAACAGAGCCCCAAGATACTGATGACCTTCAGTGGCAGAACAACTTCACACTTCTGGCTCAGTGCCGCATCTTTATTAATGCTCCTTTCTAAATTAAATTGGGGGTACTTCTTCATTAGCTCTACCTTTGGACTCTTGTGAGAAGTATGGACATGACAGAGAGCTTTTTGACCCACAGAATGTGAGAAGATGTCATTGGAGTCCTAATATACGAGGGCCACCCTGGGAGCAAGGTTTAGGTATTTTTCATTCAGATCCAAGAGGATGTTTGGTACGAACCTTCCATAAAAAAGAGAAGGGGTTTTGTTTGTTTGTGTTTTGTTTTTGGTACTGGGGTTTGAGCCCAGAGGTGCTTGACCACTGAGCTACATCCCCAGCCCTGCCCCTCGGCCCTATATTTTATTTAGAGAGAGGTCTCACTAAGTTGCTGAGTCTGGCTTTGAACTCATGATTCTCCTGCCTCAGCCTCCATAACTGCTGGGATTATAGGCCTAAGCCACCACACCCAGACTGAAAAGTTCTTTCTTTCTGACATATCATTTTCTCATCTAGCATCTTGCTGTCCCCTCACCAATGCAACTATAAACAGAATAATATAATAGTAGCATATAATGAGTGCACTAGGTTCTATGGATTATTCTTTAATTATATGCATTACTCATAATTCACTTATACTTCACATTAATTCTATGGAGTAGATACTATTGGACATTTTTTTTAAAAAAATAACAGGCCAAGAAAATATATTTCAGCTTATTTCATAGCTAGAAATTGGTTGAGATTGTGAACCCATGTAGTCCATGCTCTGGAAAAGTACTATTCAACAGAAATATATTGTGAGCACACATGCAATTGTGAATTTTCTAGTCGATACATTAAAAAAGTAAAAACAAACAAAGTCAATTTAAAATGTTTGATTACACTCTGTACCTAAAATGTTATCACTTCAACATGCAATCACCACAAAATTATTAATAATGCATTTTACATTTTTTTTGTGCTAAATCTTCAAAACATGTTGTATATTTTAGTCTCAATTCTGATGATGAAATTTAATCAGAAATACTTAATCTGTGTTTACATTTCACAAAATTTACAGCTAAAGATGTAGGTTTATATATTCATCATTTCAATCATATTTATTTTCCGGTAAATGAACTATGTGTTTTAATTTTGAATTAAATACAATGTCATATTCAACCCTTCAGCTGCACATTCAGTTCTACATGAGAGCCATGACTGGCTATGGCCACAGTCGTGGGCAGTGTGGCCGTGGAGTCCCTGTGGAGTCCATGCCTGTAAGGTGCTGTATTGCTCCAGTTGTTCTTGTCACTGTGGCTCTGCCTTGGTTGCCCTATGCTGGAATAGTCTCTTTCTATCTTCTCCTCATGGGCTTTTCAGATCACCTGACAGGCAGACAATAATATTGGCACTTCATCCTCCCAACACAGCATTAACATTTAAATACCCGGACCCACATGTATACTAACCCCTGCTTGGAGAAAGGTGAAAATCTCTGCAAAACAAAACAGGTAGGGTTTCCCCTTAGCTCTGTTTAAAAAAAAAAAAATTCAAGATGAGAAAAGAGCTATATGTTACCAATCCTTGGGGGGAAATAGTAGCCAGAACAGATTTTATGCCAGCCCTCATTGCTTAATGAGGTTCCAAAATAGCTTCTGCAATTATTTTTGAAATCCTCTCACATCCTCCTTTTGTTGGTGTGGGCGAATCTGGGAGAGAGAATGATTTGTAAGAAATTGAAAGGAGAAAACTACACCTACAATTTCTTTTAATGCTTCAAATCTGTTCTGTAGAGAGGCTATTGAAGAGCAAATGAGAAGAGAGGCAAGATCTGTGAGGCAGCTGGAGAGGGGAAGGTTCTGGAGAGAGTTGTTCTTCTCTTGCAGAAGAGCTGCCAGAGCTGTAGAAAGCTCTCTGCCCAGAGGGTCAAGGAGCACGTTCTAGCCAGGGAATCTGGGACTTGCTGCTAATCCAAGCAGACACCAGACAGGTGTGGTTGTGGTCCCATACTCAGTTCAAGCAGGTGACCTGAAAAAAAAGAAAGAAGCTGCCTCTAGAATCAGGCACCAAGTGGCATGATGGGTCTGTAGTCTCTATGAGGAAAAACAACAGTCAAGCAGGTCTGTGACAACCTGTGGGGAGTGTTCCAAATTGTGCATCATGGTGTGAGTCAGAGTCTTGCTCCTGGGGATTTTTAATCTACCTTGCCTTTTACTACTAGAACATTTTGTCCACCTGGTGCTATAGCTACTTTCAGGATTTTTTTTTTTTTAATGTGAACAATAAAATTTGAACATTTTGCTCTGACCATATCCTACCTACTTCTCCATCTCTCCCTCCAGTTCTGTTCCCCAGTTGTCTCTGCCCTTTTTCTCCTGCCTCATTGAGATCTGCAGTTTGACTTTTCCATTTTCTTGGTGTACCTTAGCCCAACCTGCCTTCACTGCTTTACTGTTGCACTTGGATTCCATGGTCCAGAACTTCAACGACCCTTCCCTGCATCTTGAATTCCGCAGTTCAACCATCCTTCTGTTGCAGGAGTTTGACTCTCTGCCTGTTTTGAACCTTCTCCAGGGTTACTGAGCACTGATGGGGAAAATCACAAATCCATGAAGCTCCTGTCGTTATATATTTATGATTCCTGAACTCAGCTGGGTTCTGACTTGTAAGCCAGCTGAAGCAGTCTCTCTCTCTGTCACCTATTCTTTTCCTCCGTAGCACTCACCTTAACCACAAATCATCTTGAGACAGCATGCTTATTGTCCTCCTCTGTTGAGGCCTTATGAAGAAGAGCCTGTGGGAGTCTCTAGCTTATATCATTCTTCTGTATTTCCTGGACGTGGTACATGGCAGGTGGTACCTTGTAAGTGCTCAGAAGATGTTTAATAGACAAACAAGTCTCAGGTTAGACGACTGATACTGAGTCAGGGCTCACTGCCTGACTCACATGAAAGCCAATACTATGGCACTGGGTTTTTGCCAAAATAAAGAGCTTTATTAAAGGTTTACCCTCTAGTTAGAATGGCAAACATCAAGAATACATATAATAAATGTTGGTGAGGATGTTGGGGGAAAAGAACATTTAAGCAGTGTTTGAGGAATTGTAAATTAGTATAACCACTGTGGAGATCAGTGTGGAAGTTCTTTTAAAGACTAGGAATGGAACCAATATATGACCCAATTATACTGTTATGGGCCGGCTATACAGGCAATGACCAAACAGACTCCATTTTACCCTGAGACTCCATATCATGTAAGAAATGCTTCTCCTGTGGGAAAGCCCCACCTCTGTACGCATTAATAGTTACCTAGCACAACATACTTGGCAACACAAATGAGCGATTCTTATATAATGTGAAATTGTTCTCTTTGGTTTCCATTTTTCTTGGGCAATGTACCTTGTCAGAGACTGATCGTGTAGAAATTAGTAACCATTCTCTAACGTGTACTGAACTAGGGTCATTTTGACCCACTTTCCTTCTGCTTGCTTGCTGCTGTGCCAACCTGGAAAATCCCGTGGGAAATACCAAGGTGCCTACTGCATTGTCTCGCTAACTGCCCAATTTAGCTTCTGTACCGGCTTGCTTGCAGCTGTGTCAGACCAGATACGGTTTTTGCCTTTAAATATCCTAAAATACTCAGGCTGAAGCTGTTCCTTGCAGAGACAGTTATGGGTCCTGTGGGGGCCAGTCTCCAGCCAGCCACATAAATAAAGACTCTTCAATTTGGATGAGCTGGGAGTTGATGTATTTTCTGAGCGACCTGCCCCACAACAATACCATTCCTCAGTATTTCTCTAAAAGAACTCAAGTCATCATACCATAGTGATATATGCATAGCAATGTTTATAGCAGCACAATTTCAGTAACCAAGTTATGGAACCGGCTCAGGTGCCTGGCACAGACGAATGGATAAAGAAATTGTGGTATTTATATACAATGGAGTTTCATTCAGCCATGGAAAAGAATGAAATCATGTTATTTGCTGTTTAATGGATGGAATGGGGAAACATCATGTTAAGTGAAATAAGCCAGATTCAGAAAGTCAAGGATTGTATGTTTTCTCTCAGATGTGGAAGCAAGAGATAAAAAGGGAAAAATATGACATTTCATAAAAATAAAATAGAGGAGAAGAAGAGAATGAGGGGAGGGAGGAGGAGAAAGGGAAGGTACTAGGGAATGAAATAAACTAAATTATGTGATTTGCTTATATGAATATATCACAATGAATCACACTTTTTTGTATAATTGTTAGGCAGTGATTATGAAAAGGTCTACTCACAAGGAGATAGGAGACATGCTCCAATCTGTCTTCCCACTTGACTAATGGCAAAGGAATTTAAGCTCCCAGGGTAAGAGGAAATAGAAGGCTCATTGAATGTAACCGGGAGTCTGGGTACAACAGTCCACACCCGGTGTGCCTGTGCAGGCAGAACTTGTGAGTGATTCTGGTTTGTCTTGCAACTCCTGACAGCAACCCTCACCTCTAATCTTATTCCTCGAGGTCCTGTTCTCATTCCCCAGGTTCTCCACCTCAGGAACTTTTGGTTCCACCAGGCACTCAAGGTCATTTTAGATCAGGGCCTAGAGTTCTATGCCTACATTCTGAAAACGGCTTGCGCAACTTTTGCAACAGGGAAGTTGCCGTTTTATGTCTTGGTTTCAATATCACTAAGAAATTTTCCCCGATCCCCCTCTCCCTCTTGAGTCTGCATTAGAGGTTTTTTCTCTTAGCGTCCTGTGTTTCTGCATCAAATCATATTCACACTGCTGTGGTTGGGATGAGCGTTATCCCAGAAATCCATGTATGAAGGGCTTGGTCACCAGCCTGTGGCACTGTTGCAAAGTGGAGGAACCTTTAAGGGCTGAGGCTGTGGAAGTAGAAGGAAGTTGGGTCACTAGGGGGTGTGCCCTTGTAGGTGATATTGGTACCACTGCTTCTTCCTCCCTCTTTTACTCCTAGCCGCCATGAAGCCAACAGGCTCACCCTACCACATGTTCCTGCTATGATATAATTTGCTGCCACAGGCCCAAATCAGTGGACTGAAACCTGCAAAACCGTGAGCCAAAATAAAACTTTCCATCTTATAATGTGATCATCTCAGACATTTTGTTACAGTAATAGAAAGCTAATGTGCATGCCATGCTCTCGTCGCCTGTTTATTTACTTTTGTCTTCCTCTAGGTCAGCAATAACCGAGAGAAATTTCTACAAGGTTAGAGCTATCCCTTCTCTGTACCGTCCAGTATAGGAGTAACTAGGAACTTATAGCTGTCAATCACTGGAAATGTGGATTGTAGGAATGAGAAAAATTTTTTCATTTTCATTTAATTTTAATGAGTTTGACATTCAAATAGTCACATGCAATCAGCAGTTACTGTATTGAAAAGCACACGATTCTCACAATTTTTAAGTTCTATGATAGAAGGGACTGTGTCTGTACAGTTTAACATGTTATTCCTCAAGGTCAGGACTGTGCCTGGCATTTGATAGACATTCGATATGAAGAAGGGTAGGCATATAATTGGTAGATTGTATGCCTCTTAGAGGTTGATCTTTTCTGTGTTAAGATGAAGGTTCAATGTGAGAGAATTCTGCTTCAGAAGGACTTGGATACCTGTGCTGATGAGTTTAAGAGATTTAAATTATTATTTTGGAGGGTGTGAAAGGTCTTAACTATGAGCTAGCAATAGATGATCGGCTTAAGGTAGCTGAAATTGCTTATTCTGCTTCAAGTATGAACTATACCATAGATATTTTTTAAAAAAAATGTATTTTCATAAATTGTCTGAAAATCTACAAAATGAGAAAAATGATGGTGATCCCTGCTGGGAATAAAACAGTACTTCAGAGTGGAGTGGATATTTCTATTTCTCCTTTGTTGTAGCGCCTGCAATCCTTGAGTGAGAAAGTTGATTTGCCAAAACAATGCCATATGCATGTTTGACTATGTCACAATGAATCCCATTTTTATGTTAGTTTATAATGCATCAATTAAAAAATAAGTAGAAGGGAAACCAGTAGAGGAAAGAGGTTAGGGGGAGGGAGAAGGGTAAAAAAAAGTGTCGAAACTCAGGAATGAATGGAGCACTTATGGGCTCTTATGAGCATATCTCTACAAACCCCACCATTATCTTTAATTATAATGCACTAATAAAAAGCATAAGAATAAAAAAAAGAAAGTTGGTTTGCCAATTTAGTAATATGAGCTAACTTACACTTGTAGTTTATGCCAAACAACAAGCATTATCTAAGTATTCTATACACATTAACTTATGTGGTTCTTCTCAACAACTTTGCGATTTGGATACTAATATCTCCATCTGAAAGATAAAGAAACTTAAATATAGAAGGAAGGTGCCTTGCCACAGTTACTTAGCTAAGTGGAGAAATGAGGATTTGAACCCAAGCATTCTGGTTCCAAGTTCATGTTTATTTGTATTGTCTCTTGTGTGAACTATTTCTGTATGCCCATCAAAACTCTAAACTGGTTTGCTGTGGTTGTCCAGTTGTATGTCTATTTGTGGTGGGTGTTTTCTGAAGATGATGGTTTTGAGATGCAGACCAAGAGGTCAGGTGATTGGAATGAATAAGGAGTGGAATGAAGTAGCTATGGCCCAGTGGAAAAGAATTCTCTGTGGAATTAGAAGCCTTTACTTTCTGACTTAATGAAATTTGAGGAGATATCACTTGCCTAATTTGGTTATTAAAATGACATAAGTATGTATGCAAAAGGACTTTATAAAATATAAAGGGCTTCACTCTAAGTGAGGGTGGGTGTCTGCCTTACACTGTAGTATATTGGAACAGTGGCCATTAAAGACTGTCACACCTTAAAGGCTTCCCATTGATAGTATATTGGTTTGCCTGAGATTGAGGGAGAATTTCTGACTTTTCTGTCTCCTGAACTTTTAGGGATTCATCTTGTAGGATGAAAAGAGAAGCCTAAAGACTTCCTACTTCTCCTATCTCCATCTTCTTTCTGACACTCCAAGATTTTCTGCGCCTCTGAGTTGTTTCAGTCTGAGGGTTACCCAGATCAGAAGCAGGTGATAGATTTAAGGTTGAAATTTTTCTTTTTTTTTTTTTTTTTTGGTCACTGAAGGGCCAAATCAGTCTCTGCCTAGCTCACCTGTCCCAATGCTCTAGAAATGAACATTTCCTCCAAGCCTCAACTACTTCTGCTTGAATGACTACTAACACTGTGCATAGTCCCAGCTCCTCGGTTGGCTTCAGTTCTGACTCTGTGTGGACAAGCCATGGTGTGTCCGAGATCAGTGCTCGCTGCTCTTGTTGTGATCATACCATGTGGAAGAGCTAACGGGCCAGAGGATTACAAAATATTTAGAGGCAGTCTTGTAAAGGAATGAATTTAAAATGTGTCCTAAAGCTGGAAAAAGGAGGCTGTGGGAAAATAGCCTCAAAATCCATAGAAACTTTTGAAGTGGAAATAACTAGCCATTCACGTATGAAATCTTAGATTATTATTTCCCTGGCAAAAGTGGCATGGCTGGCATTCCTTAAACTTGCCAGTGTGCAAGGTGATATTCACATGTTATCCTGTTTCTCCTCACAGCATTCCTGCAAGGTAGGCATTCTGTCTTTATTTTACAGACAAGAGTCAGAGTGGCCAAGTCATGTGCCCAAGGCCAAGTAGCTAGTGAATGTAAGAACCAAGAATTAAAGATGTATAGAAATTTTAAAGTTCCTGCTCTTGCCACTATACCAAGTTGCTCTCTTGAAGCACACATGAGAAGGCTTGGGCAATCAATTAAGGAGAATCTTTTGAGCGTGTGGGAACAACGTGGATGGATCAGAGTTAGGTAAATGGTTTCTAGCAAAGTTTATGTTGTTTCAGGAACCAATAACCTTCCTTTTGGTAATGGAGCCTTCCTAGAGCCCAGACCTATTCTACTGAAACACTTTACAATTGAAATAAACCAAATTATGTTATTGGGCTTGTAGTAACTGGGAGAGTTTATAAAAATGCACACGTGTGATGCGATGTCTCCTATTTTATTGTGATTTAATACATGAGATGCTGATCCAATTCCATACTCTGTAATTTCTTTTCAGTTTGTTTTCCTCTTCTCGCCATCATAGAACTGACATAAAAATGAACATCTATAGTCACCTGCATGAGCACTGAATGGCGGCCCAGCTGCTTTCTTTTCCCACGTTCTTCCTAGGGAATTCTTGATAGGATGCAATGCACAGTATGCCAATTAAGTCATTAAAATTTCAAATGCTACTTTCCATAGCAGATTTCCTGGCATCCATTATGATATTTTAAGGGTAAGTTTTTCCACTTCCAGGCAAGCTTGGTGCCTTAAAGATCTCAAGTTATACAAGCTTTCTCTATTTATCAGAGTAATCGAGGTACCTTTCAAAATAGGCTACGAATGACAGAGGCAAAAAAGTAGTGCAGACTATGGTACTGAGTATCCTAGAGCACCAGCCAGAGAACAAGAGGTATCAGAGGAATGTCACACATAAGCAGAGGCCCTGGAGACTGGGATGGCAGACACTGGAGGAAGGTCCTGAGTGCTCCCACACAGTTTCCGTCTCCTGAGACCTCCATACCACCGAGAAGTCACAGCTTTTCATAAAGTGCCTCAAAACAGAGCTCATGCAACCAAATCAGTAATTGATTGGAGTTGACACTTTTAACAATACTATTCTCTACTTGGGCTCTATTTTTTTCCTGACTTGGGGAACCAACTGAATTATTTTATAAATCTGTTAGGATACAGAGAAAAAAAGAGGGGGTGGATTTAAAAGTTTTCTTCCTTTTTATTTAGGTTGACTAAATAAATTATGGAAGCTGATAGAACATGCATTATAAAAATAACCACTCTTCCCATAATTATATGTGTATATCTTTTATATATATATAGTGCTTTATTATATATTCAAATATTTATTTAAATATTTATTTTTTAGTTGTAGTTGGACACAATACCTTTATTTTTATTTATTTTTATGTGGTGCTGAGGATCGAACCCAGGGCCTCGAAAGTGCCAGGTGAGTGCTCTACAGCTGAGACACAACCCCAGCCCATATATATTTATTTTTTATTGGTGCAATATAATTTACATAATGGTGGTATTCATTATGATGTGTTTGTACATGCACATAACATAATTTTATCAGTCTTATTCCTGAGAAAATTTCTCTTTTCTGCTCCCTCCCCTGATCCATTTGCTTTATTAATTTCCTTTCTATTATTATCATCATAATTTTTGTTATTATTTAAATTAGTGCACTATAATGATTTATATAAACAGAAATAATTGTAATATATTTGTACATGGACATAGCATAATTTGATAGCTTTCATTCCCTGGCACTTCTCCACAATTATATTAACTCAAACAGCAGTAAAAATCATCTGAAAAGATTTTTACACTTTGGATGGTGGGATGATTAGTGTTGTTGTCTTTTTTTTTTTTTTTTTTTTTACTTTGACTACATTTTCTGATTTTTTTCACTAATGATTTCCATTGCTTTTATAACAACAATGACAAAAATAAATGGCATTAATAAAAGAAATACCAGAATAATTTTTGAGACTTCATTTTTTTACCTTTTATGCTAGCATAAGTAACCCAGAACAAGAATAACTCACTGCAGGGCTGGAGCTATAACTCAGTGGCAGAGTATTTGCCTAGCACACCTAAGGCACTGGGTTGGATCCTTAGCACTGGATTAAAAATAAATAAAATAAAAGCATACTGTCCATATACTACTACAAAATTTGTTTTAAAAAGAATAACTAGCTTCAAATATATTAAGAGATGCAGAAAATAATGTAAAAATATTCCTCAGTCTTGGAAAATCGATTTTAAAACTGGAAACCTTCAAGACAGTGGCAAAAGTGCTGAACGGTGTGCCAAATTACCAATATTTAAAAAAATCCTCCTTCACAGAGAACATTTGACTTCCTAAATTTGTTGAAAACCACACGGCTACACAAAATAATACCACCGATGAGTACCTTTGTAAGATGTGGAGCTGTGGCAGCCTGTCAAGCAGATATGTACTGCCCACCTATTTTATGAAATAGAATCGTGCCAGTACTTTAGAAGCTTGGATTGCCCGCCCACCTCATTTTCTTTCCACCCCGCTCAAGGGCCTACTCAATTTTCTGGGCTATCACTCTGCTATTAAGTTTTGTGTCAATAAACCACATGTTATTTAATTTCTTACACATTTTATACTTTAGAGAATTGAATCAGATCCTGTATGTTCTTCTGTAAGTGGCTGAGATTCATGGGTATTTTTATGTCTAGTTCATTTTTCGCAGTTGTATTACATACCGATACATGAACAAACCATTAATTATTTGCCCATTTTACAGTTTGTCTCTCTTGGCTTTAACAATCAATGCTGTTAAAAATTTCCCCAGGGGATTCCCAGCTCTGGGGTCCCTTCTTCTCTTCAGAGAAGTCTATCTGTATCTCTGTCTCTTTTACAATAAACCTACTTCCTGCTTGCTTAAAAAAAAAAAAAGAAAAATTTTCCCCAGGAATGAAAGTGCTATGTATCTTCAAAATCAACAGAGAATGCCACATTTTTATTTCAAACCAGTTGCATCTCTCTGTACTACTAGCAGTGAGTAAGATTTAGTGGAACTTGTAGTAAATAGTAATCCAATTTCCTCACAGAATTCAGTGTGTTCTACATCACTCCATCACCCTTAGGAAATTCAGATGCCATTTAACATGATATAAAGGGGAGGAGGAATTAAGGGAGCATGCTAGACCTAGTAAAATTGTATATACCATTACTAATATTTTCTTCCTCTAGTAGGTATCATGAAATTTTGTGTGCATCTCCGTGTGTTAATCTCCCTTTACTATTTATTCATGCAGAAGCTAATTGGCATGTGGTTAAGATTTCAGGCTCTTGAGTCAAATTATCAGAGTTCAGTTCCCCACTCCTGTTTTTATATCTTAGTAACCTATTCCCTTTGCACCTGGGTTTCTCTATCTGAACATGGGTACACAATTTTTATAGGATTTCTGTTGGGTCTGGAGAACACTGGGGATTTGGGGATTTGTCTTCTTACCCGCAGGTTCCTGACACAGGGCTGCCTGTGTGTCTCTAACCTCTTCACTCACTATGTTCTCTCCTTTCCAAAGATATTCACTCCAGCCTGCTTCAGTCTGATGATGTGAGGCTGGGCAGAGGTGGGGAGACAGTCTCTATTCTGTGTAATTGTGGCTGAGTTGTGGGGGTTGAGTGCCTCAATTACTATCTGCTATTGGAAACTCTTGATGCTCTATAGTCATGAAGTTTAGGTCATCTTGTACATAGTATGTGGTCAGTTAACTGTTTTCAGATAATGCAATAATTTTTTGTGACATTTTTGATGGTTGGTCTCATAGTTTTGCATGTTCAAATAATATCTGTATATTTTACCATTAAAATTGTGTTAGTAAATCTAATCATTTTTTTAAACATTTTTTTGAGAGAGAGAGAATTTTAATATTTATTTTTTTAGTTTTCGGCGGACACAACATCTTTGTTTGTATGTGGTGCTGAGGATCTAACCTGGGCTGCACGCATGCCAGGCGAGCGCGCTACCGCTTGAACCACATCCCCAGCCCTAATCATATGTTTTAATCTGATGTTTAAATAGTCATATCTCTGTTTCTTCCCCCTTTTTATATGCTCTTTTTAGATGTACATGACTGTAGAGTGTATTTTGACATATTATACATACATGGAGTATAACTTCACATTCTTGTGGTTGTACAAGATGTGGAGTTACACTAGCTGTGTTTTGTCAATATTGTGTCTGATTCATTCTACTGTCTTTCTTATTCCCATTCCCTCTCCCTTCCCTTCATTCCCTTCATTGTCTAATCCAATGAACTTCTACATTCCATCCCCCCTTATTGTGGTTTATCATCTGCATATCAGAGAGAGCATTTGGCCTTTGGATTTTAGGGATTGGCTTATTTCACTTAGCATGTTAACCTCTAGTTCCATCCAATTACCAGCAAATTCCATAATTTCATTTTTCTTTATGGTTGAGTAATCATATATCTCTATTTTATGGCAAATACAAAAAAGTAGAATTTCTAGATTATAATAATTCACTTTCTTTTTCCAATAATTTCTAATTCATTGTAAGATTATTGATCTAGCAGGGCATGGTGGTGCACGCCGGTAATTCCACCTACTTGGGTGGCTAAGGCAGGAGTATTGCAAGTTTATTTAAGCTGGACAATTTAGCAATACCTGGTCTCAAAATTTTTTTAAAAAGCAGGAAGATGGGATGGAGCTCAGTGGTAGAGCACCCCCAGGTTCAATTCCCAGTACCCCACACCAAAAACACTGACTAATCTAAGCATTTATTCTAATCATTTCCTTTCTTAATTAGAATACTAGAAATATGGCTGTCTGAGGGGATGTGTGTCCTTGTATCAGCACTGTGTATTGGCTTCCTGTGGCCCTGATACATCACATAAGCCCAGGGGTGACATTCATCCTCTATTCTATGGGCCCTTGAAGCCTGCTTCATGCCAGAACATTTTTCTACATGATATCAGTTTCAATGTCCATGTCCTAAAGTGAGCCTTTTCAATGGAGAGGGGACAAAGGGACCTCCTTTGCTTTGACAATTACCGTCATTTTGATGAACACATGTGCACGTACCCATGTGCAGGTACACACGTACTCCCTCTTCTTTCTCCATTCCTCTCCCAATTTTAGCACTTCCTTTACACTTCACCCTCCTGAGTTCCTCTCCCAATAAAAGGGCAGCCAGAGAGGCAGACCCTGAGCTGATTGCCTTGGTCCATTGTAGTTGAGATGTCTCTCAATACAGAGATGATGAGTGCCTTTGTAATGATTGTAGTATAGAAGTATGTAATTTTATTCATCATCATCAGTTACATGCTTTCTGTCCTCAAGAATTATAGGACAGGGTCTGTTCAGGTCTTTTGCCCACTCCTTGATTGGGTTCTTTGGTTCTTTGGTGTAAAGCTTTTTGAGTTCTTTGTATATCCTGGAAATTAACACCTTCTCTTGAGGAGCCGATGGTAAAGATTTTCTCCCATTCTGTAGGCTCTCTCTTCGTACTCTTGATTGTTTCTTTTTCTGTGAAGAAGCTTTTTAGTTTGATGCCATCACGTTTATTGATTTTTTTTTTTATTTCTTGTGCTTTAGGAGTCTTATTCAGGAAGTCAGTTCTTTGTCAATTATGTTGAAGTGCTGTACCTACCTTTTCTTGTCGGTTTCCTAAATCTTTAATCCACTTAGAGTTGATTTTTGTGCAGGGTGAGAGAGGGGTTAACTTTCATTCAACTACATATGGACTTTGTTGAAGAAGCTATCTTTTCTCCAGTGTGTGTTTTCAGTGCCTTTGTCTAGTGTGAGATAACTGTGTTCATATGAGTTTGTCTCTGTGTCTTCTATTCTGTTCCATTTGTCTTCTTGCCTGTTTTGGTGGCAGTACCACACTGTTTTGTTACTATAACTCTGTAGTATAACTTAACATCTGCTATTGTGATGCCTTCTGTTTCCTGTTTCTTGCTAAGGACTGTTTTAGGTATTTGGGGCCTCTTATTTTTCCAAATTAATTCCATGACTGTTTTTTCTATTTCTGTGAAGTACATCATTGGAAGTTTGATGGGAACTGCATTGAATCTGAAATTGTTTTTGGTAGTATGTCAATTTTGAAAATATTACTTCTGCCTATCTAAGAACATGGGAGGTCTTTCCATATTCTAAGGTCTTTTTCAATTTCTTTCCTTAGTGTTCTGTGGTTTTCACTGTAGAGATCCTTTGCCTCTGATGTTAAATTGATTCCTAAGAAATAGGAATGATCAACAAATATATGAAAAAATGTGCAACATCTCTAGCAATTAGGGTAATGCAAATTAAAACTGCACTGAGATTCCATCTTACTTGAGTCAGAATGGAAATTATTAAGAATATAAATAACAAAATATCTTGGTGAGGATGTGAGGAATAGGGAATGTTCATACATTGTTGTCGGGACTACAAATTGGTGCAACCCCTCTGGAAAGCAGTATGGAGATTCCTCAGAAAACTTGGAATGGAACCACCATTTGACCCAGCTATCTCACTCCTTGGTATATAACCCCCAAATTTAAAAGCACCATGCTACAGTACCTCACTCTTTTGTTACTGTAACTCTGTAGCATAGAGATATACACTTAACACAGCGCATCAGTGTTTATAGCAGCAAAATTCACAATAGCTAAGCTATGGAACCAACCTAGGTGCCCATCAACAGATGAATGGATAAAGAAATTTTTATATGTATATACAATATAATATTACTCAGCCACAAAGAAGAATGACTATATAACATTTGCTAGTAAATGAACGGATTTGGAAACATGAGATAAACCAATCCTAAAAAACAAAAGTTAGAATATCTTGGCTGATATGTGAAATCTAAACCACAATAAAGGAGAGTGTAAGAGGAAGAAGAGAAGTTCATTAGATTAAATAAAGGGGAACAAAAGGAAGGGAGAGGGGATAGGAATAGGAAAGACAGTAGAATAAATCTAACATAATTTTCATAAGTGAATCCCCACGGTAACCATCCACAAAAATGGGATCCTAATTAGAATGATATATATTTCATGCTTGGGTAATTTTATCATATTGTGTAATTTTATCATATAACTTAGAAGAGCCCATTAATATAAACAAACAGAAAGGCAGAGCCCACCACAGCATCCCGTGACAAAGGGCCCTTGTGCACTGACCACTCAGTTTTCAGTGGTCCTAAAGCCACACATACTATGAAGGTATTAACAGACTGAAGGAAAGCCTTTTGTCCTCTGTCCCTGTGAGATCAAGAACAGCTGAATATAGAGAATCTGACCTTTATCTCACCAGTCTGTTTTCTGTTTATTTAATTAACCTTGTTAAGTAATTTTTTCTTTTAAAACTCTACTGGTGTATATTAATCATGTAGAATAATGGGTTTCACTGTGGCATATTTGTACCTGCACATAACATAATTTCACCAATCTCACTACCCAGTACCTCCCTTTAATTAACTTTTAAAGTTACTTTTATTATGCTTACATCCATACAAACCAAGTTTTGTGAATCTCATGTGGAGACTGAGCTTTCTCGTTTAAGGATTCTGACTTATAGCCTGTACCTTTGTTCCAATGTTTCCATTCCAAGAAGAGACTGAAAGGGAAGGAAGGTCAATAGGAATTTACTTGGGAAAAGGGATCCCAGAGGAAGTATTGGTGCTGAAGGCAAGGAAGTGGTTTTAGTCAGTCTCTGAGACTGAGGTACTTCATGCTCATGTGGTGAAACAGAGTGAGTTTTCTCAGTGAAAGTTTTGAGCATCGCTTTAAGAGAGGCTCACCGCAAAGAGAAACCAAAAAGTTATGTCCTAATGGTTTCCTAGAGTTGAATCTTGACTTTCATAACGTTTGATGCTGGCTCTCACAGACAGATCTGTCTCTAGTCACCATAACTAGGTGAGCAGTTCAAGATAAAGCAAAACACAAAAGTAACCTTCAAATGTGACATTGTAGCAAAGATAGCAAAAGTTTTCACTAGGAAGATTCCAAGTGAAGTTTGGACTCTGTCTGAAGTGATCATACAGAGGAACTGATCAAGCCTCTATACTTAGAGATTAAAAACAAACTTGAAACTGAAGGGCAAGGCATTTAAGTAACACGATGACAATCAGCAATGACAAAATTATGAAATTGTGAAGAAAATATAAACTCCTGGTGGCATATGAGAAGGACTGATTCATAGATTTCTTAATCATATATTTTTACCTTCTGGTGTGTGTCTGAACTTTATATTCGTGTACCTTCTGGTGTATATCTTTTTTTTAATTCCAAAAAATTTGTTATATATGACAGCAGAATGCATCACAATTCATATACACATATAAAGCACATTTTTTTTCGTATCTCTGGTTGTATACAAAATGTATTCACACCATTTGTGTCTTCATACATGTACTTAGGGTGATGATGTCCACCTCATTCCACCATTTTTTTTTTACCCCCTTTCTCCTTCCCTTCTCCTTCCTCTCCTCTGCCCTATCTAGAATTCCTCTAATCTTCCCATGCTCCGCCTCCCAACACCACTATGAATCAGCCTCTTAATATCAGAGAAAACATTTGGCATTTGTTTTTTTCTGATTGGCTAACTTCACTTAGCATCATATTCTCCAACTCCATCCATTTACCTGCAAATGCCATGATTTTATTCTCTTTTTATTGCTGAGTAATATTCCATTGTGTATATATACCACATTTTCTTTACCCACTCATCTACTGAAAAGCATCTAGGTTGGTTCCACAGTTTAGCTACTGTGAATTTTGATGCAATAAACATTGATGTGGCTGTGTCCCTGTAGTATGCTATTTTTAAGTCCTTTGGGTATTTCCTGAAATCAATTGAAGAATATTGGTATTAGTTCTTCTTTAAAGGTCTTGTAGAACTTGTATCCATCTGGTCCTGGGCTTTTCTTGGTTGGTAGGCTTCTGATGGTGTCTTCTATTTTATCTCTTGAAATTGATCTGTTTAAATTGTGTATATCATCCTGATTCAATTCAGGCAAATCATATGACTCTAGAAATTTGTCATTGCCTTTGATATTTTCTATTTTATTGGGGTACAAGTTTTCAAAATAATTTCTAGTTATCTTCTGTATTTCTGTAGTATCTGTTGTGATATTTCCTTTTTCATCACATATGTTACCAATTTGAGTTTTTTCTCTCCTTTTCTTCAATAGCATGGCTAAGGGTCTGTCAATTTTTCAGAGAACCAAGGTTTTGTTTTGTCAATTTTTTCACTTGTTTCTTTTGTTTCAATTTTTATTAATTTCAGCTCTGATTTTAATTATTTCCTGTCTTCTGCTGCTTTGGGTGTTGATTTGTTCTTCTTTTACTAGGGCTTTGAGATGTAATGTTAAGTCATTTATTTGTTGACTTTTTCTTCTTTTAAGGAATGAATTTCATGCAATGAACTTTCTTCTTAGTACTGCCTTCCTAGTGTTGCAGAGACTTTGGTACATTGTATCTGTTCTCATTCATCTCTAAGGATATTTTAATCTCCTCCTTGAAGTCTTTTGAAATCCATTGTTCATTCAGTAGCATATTATTTAGTCTCCAGGGCTTGGAGTATCTTTTATTTTTTATTTTATCTTTGATTTCTAATTTCATTCCATTATGATCTGATAGAATGCAAGGTAATATCTCTATTTTTTTTTTATATTTGCTGAGAGTTGCTTTGTTGCATAGTATATTGTCTATTTTAGAGAAGGATCCATGTGCTGCTGAGAAGAAAGTGTATTTGTTCATTGAAGGATAAATTATTCTATATATGTCAGTTAAGTCTAAGTTATTGATTGTATTATTGAGTTCTTGATTGTATAATTGAGTTCTATAGTTTCTTTGTTCAGCTTTTGTTTGGAAGATCTCTCCAGTGGTGAAAGAGGTGTATTAAAGTCACCCAGAATTATTGTGTTGTGGTCTATTTGACTCTTGAACTTGAGAAAAGTTTGTTTGATGAATGTAGACAGTCTATTGTTTGGGGCATATAAATTTATTATTGTTATGTCTTGTTGATGAATGGTTCCCTTAAGCAGTATGAAATATCCTTCTTTATCCCTTTTGATTAACTTTGGCTTGAAGTCTACTTTACTTGATATGAGGATAAAAACCCCTGCTTGCTTCCACAGTCCATGTGAGTGCTATGATTTTTCCCAACCTTTCACCTTCAGTCTGTGGATGTCTTTTCCTATGAGTCTTTTTGAGGAAGCATATTGTTGGATCTTCTTCTTCTTCTTTTTTAATCCAATCTGCCAGTCTAAGTCTTTTGATTGGTGAGTTTAGGCTATTAACATTCAGGGTTATTAATGAGACATACTTTGTATTCCCAGCCATTTTGTTTATTTTTGGTATTTAACTTGACTTGATTTCTCCTTTGATTAGTTTTCCCTTTAGCAAAATACCTCCCTTTGCTGATTTTCATTGTTGTTTTTCAATTTCTCTTCATGGAATATTTTGCTTAGGATGTTCTGTAGTGCAGGCTTTCAAGTTGTAAATTCTTTTAACTTTTGTTTATCATGGAAGGTTTTTATTTCATCATCAAATCTAAAGCTTAATTTTGCTGGATATATGGTTGCCATCCATTTTCTTTCAGAGCTTGGTATATATTGTTCCAGGATCTTCTAGTTTTAAGGGTCTGGATTGAAAAATCTACATAATCTAATTAGTTTTCTCCTTTATGTAATCTGATTCCTTTCTCTCGTGGCTATCAATATTCTCTCCTTATTCTTTATGATGGGCATTTTCATTATAATGTGCCTTGGTGTGGATCTGTTGTGATTTTGTACATTTGGCATCCTGTAAGTATCTTGAATTTGGTTTTTCAATTTGTTCTTCATGTTTGGAAAATTTCTGATATTATTTCATTGAATAGACTGCTCATTCCTTTGGTTTGGAACTCTATGCCTTACTCTGTCCCAAAATAACCCTTAAATTTGGTCTTTTATGCTATAATATATTTTTTTGAATGTTCAGCTCATGGTTTCTTACCATTTTCACTGTGTGGTCTACATCTTTTTCAAGATTATATATTTTATCTTCATTGTCTGAGGTCCTGTCTTCCAATGGTCTAATCTGTTGGTGATGCTTTCAATTGAACTTTAAATTTGGTTTATTGTTTCTTTCATTTCAAGGATTTCTGGTTTTTTATTTTTTTAAAGAACCTCCATCTCCCTATTGAAGTAATCTTTTGCTTCCTGTATTTGTTTATGTAGCTCTTTGTCAAAATGGTCTTTTGCTGCCTGTATTTGCTCCTTTAATTCACAGAACATTTTAATTATGGACATCCTGAACTCCTTCTCTGTCATTTCTTCTGCTGTGCTGGCCATGGATTCTGATAATGTGGTATCTTGATTTGTTTGGGGCACTTTCTTCCCTTGTCTTTTCATGTTGCTTGTGTGTCTTCTCTTCTAGCTCTGGGGATCCAAGGCATTACCTTTTTTTTTTTAGCCCCTGTAGAGTTCCAATACCTTTGAGGTGAAGGAGAATGTTAGCAGATCCCAGTATAAACAATATACACCCTAAAAACCAATGTTTGTTATTAAGACTTTTCCAGTTTGATCACAATGTACAGAAATGGTGAACTGAATTATTATCTACAATATACTCAGTAGGTTTGTAAAAGAGTTTACAGTTTCTGATGGTGGACAAAGAACCAGGCATCAGGAGTAGGATGATACGGTGATGAGGTAGGAGGTGAGGATATGGTGTTAGTGTATCTTAGGAAATGTGAAAGAGAAATCTAAAGAGGAAGATTAGCAGGAGAAGAGGAGGAAGTAATTTGGGGTAGACAAGTAAGTGGGAAGACAGTAGAGTACATAAAACAAACACACATATATATTAAGAAAAGTAAAAAAGGTTAAAATAGTAGAAATTGGTGGAAAAAAAGAGAAAAGGAAAACAAATAAACAACCAAAAGAATATATAACACAACCATAATATACTATTCAGACATCCCAGTCCTCAAAATCCTAATTCATGCAAAGTACTTAGTTTCATGTACACTGGGGATATGAGGGTGAGAGGATAGAAAGGGAGGAAAAAAAAATGAAATCTTGAAGGAAGAAACAGGGATAGTTTCAGTTGGAGATCAGTATCTTTCCTGCTTCCCTTCTCATCCACTAGGTGGGGTTGTCTGTTGTTAGGTGGTATCTCCACCTTCAGGATGGTGAAGGTAACCAGGGTGTCACTGTGCTGGGTTAGTGTCTACTGGGGAGAGGGGGGAGTTAGAAACTGGGTACCTGGCCAGCCAGAGTCCCAAATTTTGAGTTGTCCCCATTGAAGTTGGTGATGAAGGTGGCCCAAGATGGAAGTTCCTGCTTTCAGTGATGGGGTGTTGGTTTGGGTGATTGGGAGCCAGGCGATAGCATTGGATGATGAATTCAGAGTCGAGCTCTGTGTCTTCAGTATATGGCTTTCAGATGACTTCAGAGCCTGTGTGAAGGCCACTGCGTATAGGGAACTGTCTCCCTTCTTGCAGAGTCTCAAGGTGGCAGCGACCGGGGGAGCCCCATGTTGGTGGATTGGGATCCACATGGGAGTGGCAGCCAGAGTTTTTGTATGTGGGAAGCTACCCGGTGTCCTGCATTGGAGCAGTGTCTCTGATTTCTGCTAGCGTGGGTGGCCGAAAGTTCTGCATGGGTGCTGATGGTCCCACTGGGGTACCTGGTAGTCCTGTGTGGGCGAGTAGTTGGGAGACCTACTCTTGACTCTGGAGTCTGGAGCATAATTCCTGCATGGAAGCAGGAATGTCGCTTGCAGAGAAGCAGTATTCTCACTACTTGAGTCCCAGGCATAGAGCTACACAGAATGCTGCCTCCCTCTGGCCCGCCGTCTTGGATCTCCTTCTGGTGTATATCTTTATACTGCATTTTTGCACTTTAGTTAAATGACAGTATTTATGAATATGGTTGAATATTATCTTAGGTGGAGTTCCCAAGAAACAGAACTGAGATTTGCCTGCAGGTTTCTTGGAGGGTGCACTCAGGAACCATCCAATAGAGAGAGGGAAACTGGGCTGGGCAGAAGGAGAAGTTAAACTACATTGCACTTATAATGGGGGATATAGCCAATCCCCCAGGTACAAGAGAGCTTGGATGCCTCCAATTCTACCTTATTAAGGCAAGAAGGCTGTGACCTTGAATGTCACCAAAGGGCAATCCTTGAATTCAGGCTGCCTCCAGGGAGGGGTGTAACAATATGCCAGGAGCTCCTTCAGCATAGGGCATCTCTGGGAGACAAACTCTGCTCTCTTGACTGCCTGTACTCCTGCACACTGGAGGAAGCCATGCTTTGGTTGTGAGCTCAGGGATCTGGATGGTGACAGTCCAGCTACTGTAAGTAAATAGTTTAGTGACTAAAGTAAAAGCCAATGGAGTTGGTAGGGCACAGATGAAAGACCAGTGAGTTATGGAAAACCTAGAAGGATAAATTCATCGTAGGAAATCATAGGTATATTTTTTGTTATTTTCATGCTTCGGGGGCTCAGGGATCATGTCCTTGAGTGGCCATTTTTGTTTGGACTGGTATATAATTTAAAGAACTAAGCAGAGTGATCTTGTGTTTTATTTTCATTCTGCTAGCCTGAGAATAAATTGATGAAATTTGGAGAAGTACTTGTAAAGGAAGAATCCAGTAGTGAGGCCCAGCAGGGAAGACTGGATGTGGTGGGGCTGTACAAACCATCCAACAGAGGGGCCTCTTTGAGCAAGGCCTATAATGTGTATCCATCCGTCTCTTGTGCCTCTATGGGCTGATCCACTGAGTTTTCATCCTTTTGGTTACAGAGTTGGGCTTTTTCATTTGGCCACTAGCAGGCAATGTTTAAGAGTGTGCTCTGACTTCAGAAGGCTAAGGTTCAAACACTATTTCTTCCACTTGTTAGTTGTATGATCTTGGGCCTTTCACATAACATAGGTAAGCCTCTATTTGATTGTCTATATAATGAAGATAGTAACTGTGCTTACTATGGAAGTTTGCTAGGAATATTAAATTGAAATAATGCTTCTTTAACCCCTAAGTCAGTGGCTCAAAGGAAGGAAGATGCATGTAGTCAGGTGCATGATGGACTAAGATGAAATGTGAGACTAGAGATGTATGTACCAAATGTATAAAAGTTGTTTTAAGCCATCAATATTTAGGGGAAAAAAGCTGTCATTTATATTTGGAAACCACAGTTTCATTGATATTGAACCCTGGAACAGGAACATCTTTCACCATTGTGGAAGTGCATAATTTGATATTTAATTGGGAAAACTGAAGCTGTAGGTCATGACCTTGATGTCGTGAACCAACAAATGTCAAACCCAACTGACTGATGAGGCTTCTAGTATCTGGAACTCCTTCATCCTATGGCTCTGAGGCATGCTTATTGATAAAGCATCAGGGTTAGTATTCAGGAAGATGATGGATCCAGGTGTCAGCGACACAGCTTTTATGTTTCACATATGCACACATCCTTCCATTCGCCAGAGCCAGCTTATCACCCCTGGACCTCACTTAACCTGAGAACATCAGAATAATCCTGTGCCTCTTTATTCTTCTTCTCCCTCTTTCTGCTCATCTGATTTCCAAGTTGGGATGGCTATCCTGACTTATCACCAGTTGCTTTAATTCTTTTCATTATTTTATAATTTCCTCTTATCTACTTTGGTAAATAAGAAAAAAAAGAGAGGTAAGAGTAAACTAGAAATTTTCTAATTATACAGAAAACATTTGGGGTCAAAAGACCTCTTTGACACTCCCTGCAAAAAACCTACCCCACTGTGCTACTTCTCACCATTAAATTAAAAATTAGACTTGCCAGAATGGAAGAAAAGCCTAGAGTTGCCTTTTATTAACATGCAAATAGCATGATAGATTATTATCATTAAAAGTTCATTAATAAATGATTAATATAAATGTTGAGATATAAATTAAAAAAGGAAACCTGTTCTTGTCATCAGGTACCCTTTTGCAGGTCAACATAAGGAGGGTTCCTTCAGCCAGGCTTCCCATTGATATTTGAAGGTTAACTGAGTCTTGGGTGTGATGGATCATTTTAATTTTACTATAAACTCCCCTGCCTGCCATCATCTCTGCCATCACCCCTGAATCAGGCTTGTCACTTGTATTATCAATATGAGTGACATTGAGCAGACATGGTCAAGCAAGAGGGAAGAATTGCAGGCTATGAAGCCAGGTCATTTTTAGAGCTGTGGTTCTATTAATAGTACAAGGGAAGTCTAGTTGAGAAGGTGCTTCGAATCCTCTGACAATCGGTGATTTAGGATGTGTTGACTGAACTCTTCATTATACATCTGGATAGAAATGCAGAGCACGTAGTTTTGAATGCACATCTTGAGTTTTAGGGTTTGGGTTGAGATTGAGTCTTGGTGATTTGAGTTTGGAACACATATTTAACAAACATGCATTTAGGTCTTATATATTTCAGTTTCTGATGATTATTTTCTTTCATTCATAAACATGAGACAGTTTCTGCCCCTGTGATGTTTGCATTTAAAAAAAAGGGGGGGGGGGCAGAGATGACACTAAACCATGTCGTGAATAATGGGCCATTGGTGCTGAGTGCTTTCCATCTTTCAATTACTTTGTTTAGTGTTTTAAGTGCAAAAAACCTTTTCGTTTTCATAACACCCCCATGGATTAGGTGCTATCAGGGTCTATTAGGAACTCTCAAGGAATAGATACTTCAGCAGATTAAGGGACTTGCATAAAACCACACAAATCGATGGAGCAGGTATTTCAGCTTCTATGGTATGGAGTCAGATCTGTGCACTTCCTTGCTTTATGTTGCCGAGATAGGCAGCTCTTCGTATCCTGGGAATAAACAGTAGGAACACTAAACCCAGGATCATGCAGAGAGGGTTCAAAACGACTTTGAAGAAAGTGAAATGTAAAGGGAGACCTGGATGTGAATAGTAATGACCCAAAGGAAGGGGGAAGATGAAATGAATGGCAAGATCTTTGGGGGGCAGGTGTAGCTTGGAGTGTGGGAAAGGCCTGAGCATAGAGGGCAGATGAGATCACAGCAGGAGACCAGAGACCAACACACAGCCCGGGCGGATCACCCACCCACGTTCCAGAGGTGGGAAGAGGAGGCTCTGACGATGTAGGCAATGACATGACTCAGAAGCTGGGGAGACGTGAAGATGCGCCCCCAGGCCTGCACTTTGGCCTCCGCCTTGGTGCCTTTACATTGACTTCTTGTTTCAGAACATCATGGCCCCATATGAGCAGAGCAAACCAGACGAAAAGTCTCGGAATGAGGGGTAAAATCTGGAGGACGTGAATAATGAATGATCTGCAGCATGATTCCTGGATCTGAGATAGAACTGACAAAACCTCTGAACTTTATCTCCTCCCCGCAGCTTTACTGAGAAATAACTGAGGAAGAAAAACTGTGTATATTTACAGGGTATATGATGCTTTCATATAGTACCTCTTATAAATGATGGCTGGAATCAAGCTAATTTACTTATATGGCTCACATAGTTTTCCTTTTGCTGTGTGCATGGTGAGAACACTGGGGATCTGTTCTCTGAGCAGCTTTGGAGTCTACACTACATTATTGATCCCCATCCTCTTTGAAGTACTGTCTGCCTTGCCTTCCAACATGCCACCAGCTCTTGCCTCTTTCCTCTAGTGCTCTGACCTTGCTCTCTAAGTCTCCCTTTTCCTCTTTCTCCTCTCCCCCACTCCTGACGGTCTGAACTCTGCATGGCTCCTCGGCCGCCTTCTTACCACTACACCTGCCCCCTCCCGTCGCGACCCCTTGCCCGCAAGGAAGACGCAACTCGAGAATCTTCTTTCAACAGTTTATTCAGGCCCCTGGATATTTCTTCTTCTCTCTGTCGGATGCCCCTCCCAGCCTTAATAAAGCATCCCAAGCCCCAATGCAAAGCTGCCGCGTGGAGCTTTCTCACAGGGTGGTGAAAAATCATGTGCCAACTTTCCTAGATAAGGAGTTGTTTGTCACAGACCACAGCGGAGCCAGCGTCATCTTGTAATGGCGACCATAGTCTGCAGAAACGGCAGAAGCGGCTCACCACACCCTCCGACTGTCTCATCCTATTCACAGCATCAGTTGCCATCTGTATTCTGACGCCGAACACGTTATTGTCTGGAGCTCTGACCTTTCATCTAAGCTCCAGGCTCATATATTCAATTAAACATCTCCATTTACATATCTCATGAGTACCTCAAACTCAGCACTTCCCACACTCACTCACAATCTTCTCACCTACTCTGACCTCCTCCTACTCCTCCTCCTCCAGTGTCCCCAGTCTCTGTAATGATACCATCAGTCCCCTACTTTCCTGGCCCAGAAATCTAAGAGTAGTTGAATCCTCATCTGTTTTGATTGGGTTTTTAGTGCACATATGTCAGATTTGAGGCTTTCCAGCATCTTTTAAATAATTTGCATGCAATGATCTTTACCTCCCAAACTAGAAGTATAATCTCAGTTTCTCTTGCAGGATGGATGGATGCAGGTGATTTGGTTTTACCCTGTCTGATGCTCCAAGTAAGGCTTCAATTGGAAGTCCTTAGCATGATAACCAGGCACTCGTGGAGCTTCCATCTTGCCGATAGAGCTGGCTTTAGAAGAGTTTGTGCTCTTGGCAATAGTGGCAATGGAAAAGTAAGAGTCCTGACACAGTTGGCATTAGTGCTGCAGATACAGTGATTGCACTGCAATCATGTCTTGTCATCCTGTGTTTGGTGGCCCAAGCAGTGAACTTAAATCATTCAGAAGAGTTTTGCTGTGTGGTGCGTGGTATGTGTTAGTGGGTAGGGGAGGAGGTGTGGGGCACATGGTGGTATAAATGTGTGTGGGAGGAGGTGGAGGGCACATGGTGTATGTGGTGAGGGAAGAGGTATGGGGAGCATAGTGGTGTAAGTGTGTGAGGGAGGAGGTGTGAAGAACATGGTGTATGTGGGTGAGGAAGGAGGTATGGGGCACCTGGTGTATGTGGTGTGGGAGGTCGTGGAGGGCACATGGTGGTGTATGTAGTGTGGGAGGAGGTGTGGGGCACATTGTGGTGTTATGTAGTGAGCAAGCAGGTATGGGGCACATGATGGTATATGTGATCTGGAGGAAATGGGAACATGGTGGTATATGTGGTGAGGGAATAGGTGTGTGGAGCATAGTGGTGTAAGTGTGTGAGAGAGGAGGTGTGAAGAACATGGTATAAGTGGGTGAGGGAGGAGGCGTGGGGAACATGGTGTATGTAGGTGAGGAAGGAGGTGTGGGGCACCTGGTGTATGTAGTAGGGGAGGAGGTGTGGGGCACATGGTGGTGTTATGTGGTGAGCAAGCAGGTATGGGGCACATGGTAGTGTATGTGGTCAGGAGGAAATGGGAACATGGTGGTGTATGTGGTGTGGGAGGAGGTGTGGGGCACATGGTGGTGTATGTGGTAGGGGAGGAGATGTGAGGAACATGGTGTAAGTGGTGTAGGAGGAGATGTGGGGAACGTGGTGTGTGTGGTCAGGAGGGAGTGGGAACATAGTGGTGTGTGTGGGAGGGGAGGAGGTGTGGGGCACATGGTGGTGTGTGTGGTAGGGGAGGAGATATGAGGAACATGGTGTAAGTGGTGTAGGAGGAGATGTGGGGAACGTGGTGTGTGTGGGAGGGGAGGAGGTGTGGGGCACATGGTAGTGTGTGTGGTAGAGGAGGAGGTGTGGAACACATGGTTTTGTATGTGGTGGGCAAGGAGGTGTGGGGATCGCAGTGATAGACTTCTATGAGTTTGGGCTGGTCTTTTGTTTTATTTAGCCTTTCCAGTGATCTCTGAGTTCTTATTTTTAATAAAGTCTCTTTCTCCTTAAATTAGGAGGAGTATATTTTGTTATTTGCAGTAAGAATCTTCACCAATTCCAGAGATTTCAGATAATTGATTTCTGGTAGAAAGTCTGTCTGTGTTTTGAGCTGTGCACCCGTGCAGGGAAGGAAGTGGTGAGCAAGAACTAGAAATGGGAGGGGCTGGAGGAGTTCAGGGACTGTTCTTCTAGACTTTGATTATTTGATGTATTTGTACTCCTAAAAAAACAGTTTCTATATAGTGAACCTATAAATATTCTAAGAAGGCAGGGCAGAGCAATGGAAAAATAAATGTATATCTTAACCGAAAACAGTAGGGTTAAAATTCTAATTAGACCATAAGTCATGGAAAAAGTGCCTTGAGATTTCTAAGTCCCAGCACATACATTGTGTATTTGTTTACTTATTTATGCAGTACTGGGGTGCTGCTGTATCATTGAACTACATCCCCATCCCTTTTAATTTTTTATTTTATGACAGGGTCTTGCTCAGTTGCTTAGGTTGGTCTCAAATTTGTGACCCTTCTGCTTCAGCCTCCCACATTGCTGGGAACACAGGCATGTGCCACCATGTCTGGCAAGAACCCTCACTTATGAGGCATGAGTAATATATTGCATAGAGTAGCTGTGAGGTTACATGAAATAACCTGTGGAAGGGACCTAGCCCTTAGTGGCTGAGTTATAAAGGTCAGTTCTTTGTGCTACAGGCAATCGGGGACTATAGAAAACGGTCCAAGTGTTGAATACATGGGTGTGATCTGTGAGATATGACTTCTCCATTACATTGGCCTAATAATCCACATTTTATATTCTCGCTTAATAAAAATCTAATTCTAAAAGGACCAGTCCAAATACTTTTTGTTCCCTAATGGATCCTTCTCAATTTCATTTAGCTGGAAGTATTTAATTCCACCTCTGAAATATTATTTTGTATGTCACATTTGGAACTGATGGCACAGTACATAGATCCCTAGGATGAAAGAGTAGAAAGGTATTTCAGTGAGCATCAAGCAGAGCCTCTGAAGTTTTAAGTCTAATCTTTATCTTTGGCAAGTTGATACATTACTATAGATTAAAATTCAGACAGTATTAAGAAGGACAATAAAGAGTAGCTCTCTGCCCCACTCCCAAATCTCACTCACCAGCAGTACCTACTTTTAAAAGTCTTTTCTAATATTATGATCTAGTCCTTTGCTTTTCAATTTTAGTTATTATCTATTGATTTTCCTCAATAGAAGATCAACAATTTTTTTGGTTGTAGATGGGCACAATACCTTTATTTTGTTTATTTACTTTTTTATGTGGTGCTGAGGATCGACCCCAGTGCCTCACACGTTAGGTGAGCACGCTCTACCACTGAGCCACAACCCCAGCCCCTGAACTTGTATTTTCTTACACCTATAATTTCTTATGTTGCAAGACATTTGCGTCTCCTAAGTATATGTGATTCTCCCTTCCTGTTTCTCCAGTATATTCATTTCAAAATCTCTGGTTAAATCAATATCTGGTGTTTTACATTTCTATAACCACACAATATAACTCACAGTTACGCCCTGTACGATGTTTACATTTTCTCACACACATACAGCACACATTTTTCCCCCTTTGGAAATATTCTTTCTTGAGATTTATGTCCTCCTATTTAAATTTGGACAGATTGCTCACTATTCTTGTACAAGTCAAAGTTCAGGGGCTTCTCAGCACTGTCATTGTGAGGTATTATGGACAAATGTTTGTGTTTTCCTAAAGCTCACGTTGAAATTCTAAACACCTGTGTGATGGTATCAGGAAGTGAGGCCTCTAGGACCTAGGTAGATTACATCCTAATAAATAGGACTCCAGAACACCCACTTCATGTGACAATGCAGCCGGAACAGGACCATCTATGAACCAGGATTCAAGTTTGCACCAGATACTGAATCTACTCACACCTTGGTTTTAGACTTCTCCGCCTCTAGAACTGTGAGACATAAATGTCTGTGTTTGAAGACCCCTGGTATTTTTGTTATGGAGGCTCAAATGGACTAAGACATGGAGATATCTGAAAAATTTTGTTGCTTCCTTACATTTACAGGTAATTAATTGCCAGCTAGGTATCCAACACCAGCCTGAATTTTGTTTTCCCTCAAATACTAAAATAATTGTTCCACTTTCACTTCTTCCAGTGCTGTTTGTGTCAAGAAGGCTAATGCCATCTGCAATCCTAATCTTTAAATGGGATGTCTTCTTCCTAAGGAATATTTTAGGATCTTCAGTCTCTTTGGTATTTTGTAATTTAAAGGATTTGCCTGGAACAGAAGAAAGATCTAAAATCAATCATCCCTAGAATGATTCTATCTGTGATTCTAAAAGAAGAACAAATTAAATTCGTAGTAAGTAGAAAGAAAGAAATAGTGCACACCACAGCTGAGATCAATGACATTGAAAACAGAGAATCAGTAGAGTAAGTCAATTGAAACCAAAAGCTAATTCTTTGAAAAGATCAACAAAATTGATAAACCAACCCAGACTAGCTAAAAAGAAAAGACAGAAAACAGATAACTAATATCTGAGACATAAAAGAAGAGATATCACTACAGATTCCATAGACACTGAAAGGCTAATATGATCACAAATCCATGTCCTCAAATTTGATAACCCAGATGAAATGGACCAGTTCCTTCCAAAACACAGCCTGCCAAAACTCACAAAAGAAGAAATAAAGAATCCTACTAGATCTTTATTTATTGAAGAATTTGAATCAGTAATTAATAACCTTTTATAACGTAAAGCACCAGGTTCACACAGGTTCACTGGTGGCTCTGCCAAACACTGATGCAAGAAATTATACAAAGTTTCTACAGTCTCTTTCAGAAGTTAGAAGCAAAGAGAATACTAAGTTATCTTATGAAGGTAGAATTATCTCATATCCCTACCAAACAAAGACTTTATGTGGAAAGAAATTCACAGGCCACTGTCTCTCGTGAATATACATGCAAAATTCCTCAGCAAAATATTAGCCAGTTGAATCTAGCAACATATAAAAACAATTATAAATCACGACCAAGTGAGAATTGCCCTTATATGCAAGGCTGTTCAACATTAGAAAATCAGTTAATGTAATCTCTTATATCAACAGGTTAAAGAAGAAAGATCCAGAATTCATCTATGAAAGGGAGGGGGCATATGAACAAGGGGATTAGCAAGGATGGTGGAATGTGATGGACATCATTATCCAAAGTACATGTATGAAGTCACGAATTGGGTGTCAACATACTTTATGTACAAACAGAGATATGAAAAATTGTGGTATATATGTGTAATAAGAACAGTAATGCAAAAACAAAAACAAAGTACATGTATAAAGACATGAATTGATGTGAACATACTTTACATACAAAGATATGAAAAATTGTGCTCTATATGTGTAATAAGAATTGTAATGCATTCTGCTGTCGTATTTAAAAAATAAAATCAATTATAAAAAAGAAGAAAGATCACATGATCATGTTAATAAATGCAGAAAAACATTTGACAAAGGCCAATACCCAATCATGAGAATGTGGCAAATTAGGGATAGGGGAGTCTTCTCAACTTGATCAAAATTGTCTACAAAAAATCCTACAGCTAACATCATAATGGTGAAAAACTCAAAGCTTTCCTGCTGATATCAAGAACAAGGCAAGACCTCTCTTACTACTTCTTTTGAACATATATTGGAAGTCCTAGCTAAGGAAAGGAAGGAAATTATGCAAGAAAATGGAATAAAAGGAGTATAGATTAGATAGGAAGAAATAAACTGCCTTTGCACATGATATGGTCATCTTGGAAGAAAATCTGAAATAACTAAAGAACTGGAACCAGTAAGTGATTATAACAGTAAGTACACAAGATTAATATACAAAAAGATATAGGATTCATATACAAAAATCAATTGCTTTTCTATACATAAGCAATAAATGGAATTTAAAATTGAAAAAAAGACCGTATCATTTGAATTAGCACCATCAAAAATGAAGTACTTAGGTATAAATCTATCCATGTCATATATATATATATATATATATATATATATATATATATATATATATATATGGTATTTTGTAATTTAAAGGATTTGCCTGGAACAGAAGAAAGATCTAAAATCAATCATCCCTAGAATGATTCTATCTATGATTCTAAAAGACCCAAGTTAAATTTGTAGTAAGTAGAAGGAAAGAAATAGTGCACACCACACACAAACACACACACACACCTGTGTGTGTGTGTGTGTATGTATATAGATGAGTAAAACAGCAGAACTCTGAAAAAATGAAAATAAATTGAAGAAGAACTAACTAGAGAGAGATATATTCCATGTTAATGGTGAGAAAGATTCGATATTTTCAAGATGTTGCATCTTCCGACTTCATATATACATGCAATGCAATCAAAATCCCCGAGAGTTACTTTGTGAATATTCACAAATGGACTTTAAATTTTATACAGAGAAGCAAGAGAGATAGAAGAACCAACACTACTGGAGAAAAATGACCAGTTGTGGGAGCTGATGCTCCCCAACTTAAAGCTACAGGAGTCAAGATAGTGTGATGGTGGCAAAAGAATAGATGAAGAAACCAGTTAGACCCACATCAAACCAAATTAATCGATCTTTAACAAAGGAACAAAAGTAATACAATGGATGAAGTCTACTCTTTTCAGCAAGTGATACTGGACACTGGGTATCCACATGCAATAAATAATAATAATTTAAATAGACTTTCTATCCTTCACTAAAAAATAATGCAAAATATGAACATAAAACAAACTATAAACCTCTTAGATGATAAGAGAAGAAAAGTGAGATGACCTTCAGTATGGCTGGCTTGCTCACTCTATCTATCTATCTATCTATCTATCACTCATCTCTCTATTTTCCAGTACTGGGATTAAACCCAGGGGCACTTTTACCACTGAACTACATTCCCAGCTCTTTTTATTTTTCACTTTTGAGGCAGGGTCTTGCTAAGTTGTCCATATTGGCCTCAAACTGTGATCCTCCTGCCTCAGCCTCTATGGGGGCTGGGAATTTTAAATATATTTTTATACACAGCCTCCTGAGTGGCTGGCATTTTTAGTGGCAATGACTCTTTAGATATACTGCATGGACTTGAGCCATGAAAGGAAAAAGCTGAAAGCTGGACTTCATGAAAATTATAAATTTCTGCTCTGCAAATAACTATCAAGCAAATGAAAAGCTACATACTGAAAGAAAATATTTGCAGGAACCACATATGATAAGTACCCTGAATATGCAGAAAACTCTTAAAATTCAACAAAAAGAAAAGTAAGAACACTATTAAGGAAGAGGCCAAGCACTTTAAGAGACTCTTCACCAAAGAAGGTAGACAAATGACAAATATATATGTGGGGAAAAAAATGGTCCACATCAACATTATCAGGACCTGCAAATTAAAGCCACAATGAGATGCCAGTGCATATCCATCTGGCCAAGTTTGGAACACTGACAACACCAAATGAATTGCAAGGATATGGAACAACAGGAACTCTATTTGGCTGCTAGTGGAAATGCAATATGGTAGACACTTTGGAAGACCATCCTGTGGTTTCTTATAGAATTAAACATACTTTTACTTTATGATATTGGAATAACACTCCTTGGTATTTACACAAAGGAACTGAAAACTTAGGTTTATATAAAAATCAGCACAAGGCTATTTATGGCAGCTTTATTCATAATAGTCAAACTTGGAAGACTTTATCCTTCAGCAAGAGAATGGATAAACAAACTGTAGTGCATCCAAATGATAGAATATTATTCAGCACTAAAAACGAATGAGACATTAAAGCATAAACAGACATGGAGAAAACTTAAATGCATATTACTAAGTGAAAAAGCCAGCCTAAAAAGCCTGCTTGATGTGTGATGCCAACTCCAGTACATTCCGGAAAAGGCAAAATGATGGAGATAGTAAAAAGATCAGTGGTTGCCAGAGGTTGGTGGGTGGTGGGGGCAAGCATGAGTAGGCAGAGCACTGTTTATGTTTTGCTGAGGTGGAAGCTTAAGTGTAATTCATTTTTTTTCAAACCTATAGAATGCACAACACCAAGTGAGCCCTAAGGTGAACTGTGGACTTTGGGCAGTACTGATGTACTCATGTAGGTTCATCAGTGGTAAAAACAGTGTAGGTTCATCAGTGGTGGCCAATGTGACAGGGATGTTGAGGTTACAGGAGGCTCTGCATGTGTGGGGAAGGGGGACCATGGGAAATCTGGACTTTGGGCTCAGTTTTTCTGTGAACCTAGAGTTGATTTTAAAAATAAAGGTCTGGGGCTGGGGCTATAGCTCAGTTGGTAGAGTGCTTGCCTTGCATGCACAAGGCCCTGGGTTCAATCCCCAGCACCACAATAAATAAATAAATTCTGTTAAAAACTTAAGGAATAAAGTTATGTGCTTTTCCTTGTGCTATACCATTGTTTATTAAATGAGATATTATTTCCTAGGACCACGTGGTGGGGAAAATGTTTTTTTTAAATCTAAGACTTAGTAGTATAACGTGATTATTAAAATAAAGAATCAGTTGAAGATTAAAGCAAAATGCCATTTTCTCCTAAAAAAAAAAAAAAGATAACTTTCTTTTCTCCATTCTCTCGGTTTACCCTTCCCCGAGCACTTGTTAGCTAGTTATCATTCATTCTAGCATAAGCCTTTATTGTCTGCCTTTTCTTTTCTTTTTTCCCATTCCAATTGTCTTCCAGTTTCACTTTTATGGAGATCTTCAACTTTATCTGCTACCACTCTATTAACTATGATTTTTTTTCTGCTATCACATTCATAAAGTAAATCTCTAAAAATCTCTTTTATTACTGTTTCATTTTCACATTTATCAGCCTACTTTTTTGGTTCATTGATGCAATGCCTTTTCTTATTTCTGTGATGACTTTGTTTTATTCGACCCTGCACTTTGTGCCTATTTCTTTTAAGTTCTTTCTGCCTCAACCACCTTTTAAATAAGAGGCTTTTCTGAATGTGATTGTCTGTTTGCTCATATTTAACACACACACACACACACAAATTGGAGTTCTTGGTGTGTGAATCAGATTTATTTATCAATTAGTTTTATTATAGGATTAGCAGGACAGTGTTTGACTGTTTGTCTTGAGGACCCAAAATGTCAGTAACCATGGCGTTTCTCTCTCTTGGGCCAGTCATGGTGGGTGGTGGAGTGGGGCGTTTGAGGCTTCTGCTGGTTACTCCCACCTGCCTGTTAGCATTCTGGGAGTCAGTGAGAAGAGGGCTTGGGGATCCCATTTTTTTTCCTGTATAGACTTTTACTTGAGCATGTTGCCTGTGCTCCACACTTCTGTGCCTTGTGTCCCCCACTGGGTATCTCTGATTACAAAACTGGAGGAAAAAGACTTATCTTGCTGCCCAGGATGCCACAGTGCACCTGATCCTCACAAAGACCTTTAATAACTGTGCTTTCTTACACTATTTAGCCCACTTTTATGGAAACTACTGTGTCTCTTTGGGGTTGTGTGGTATGAGCACAATTTTTGTTGGGTTCTCCCAATGGGGGGGCCTTTTCTTGTTCACTAAGTTGGTCATGCTGAATCCATCCATTTTCCATCTTCTAGAAATGCATGGATCACTCTCCTCACTGCTGTCCTTGTTGGTACGTTGTAGTTTTATGAGATCCACTCATTCGTTCAACACATATTGTTTAGGGACCTTCTCTGTGCCTGGCATTGTGTCAGGTGAAGTGGGTGCAGGGAGAAATTCCTGCCCTCAGGGGGCTTACATTTTTGGAGCAGGAGTCAGAGGATAGATAAGTCAAATAGACAGTGTGTCAGATAATGGTCAATGCCACATGTCGGGGAAAGTCATGTAGGGAGGGGGCAGACAACATGCTGGTCACAGTGACCTCAGTGATAAGGGGCTTCTTCTGGCAGAAGCTTGGTGATGAGGCTTGCAGCAAGAGATGAAGGAGGCCCTGCAGCTCTTGACTGATCACTGGTGTGGTTAGATGCTCTTCCTGTGCTCTCAAGAGCATCTGCAGCATGGTTTAGTAGAACTGCTTTCATAACGTGTCATTGTCATTATTAAATTATGTGTCTCTTCCCCTGACTTGACACAGCCACTCAGCAGCTGGAACCCTGTCTTCCTTTTATATCCCAGAACCTAATACATCATAGGAAGTGTTGAGAATGTCATTGTTGATTCAATGAATAAGAGATGAGATCCTCATTCAACAGTCAAGCCCCAGTGTTCCGGCAGAGCTGACTCACACGGGACCCTTTCTTAGACATCTGTCACTCCAGCGCTTTCCTCCAAGCCACAAAGGCCTCTCATTCCAGCCGGGCTCCTCCACCTCTCCCATACTCTTCCTCATCTGTCCTTTTAAAAACAGTTTTAAAAAGATACCCACCCACCTTCTTTTCTCAGTCTCCAGTACAAGTCTTCACCTCCCAGCTGGGGTAAAACTGTTGTGATAAAATATTACTGTATTTCTATCACTTTAGTAATTTTGAACGATCGTTCTTTGCACAGCTGTCGTAAGTTCTTGACTTACTTGTATGGGATCACCCTATTCTGACAGTCGCCCTTTAATGGGCTCATTTTACACTTGAGGATATGGGCACTTTGGAAGGTTGTGATTTGCTGGCTATCACACAGTTACCCAATGACAGCGCCAGGATCTGTTTCTGGCTATACAGCTGTCAGCTGTAGCAGCAAGTCAACACAGTGGGGAATCCTTGAGGCATTCAGAATCACTGACATGGGGAAGGTAGCCGTTGTTCCTTCCAAGCAGATGTCAAGTGCAGGAAATGCGGGGTGGGCTTCCTTTGTTTTATAAGGTACATCTCAAGAGCGATCATTTTTAAGGTTTCATTTGCGTAAGCAATTTCGCTTTTGTTTGACACCCCCATCTTTCCTCCTCTCCTAGATCATTCTCATCAACGTGAAGCAGTCTGTGATTCCTCCCATGTTAGAAAAACAAGGAAACAGACCAAAAAAAAAAAAAAAATCCAACAACCTTCTCCATCTTATGCCTCCCTCCATTACATTTCTCTAGCTCTTTTACAGCAAAAGAGTAGGGTTTTACTTTCTTTCTTCCTTTTCTCTCCATCTACTTGAATTGAACTTTTTTTCCCTTATCATTTGCCATCAAATCTAGCATTGTTGCTGGTCACCATGGCACACTCTTGGAAGCTAAGGAAGGAGGATTGCAAATTCAAAGTCAACCTCGGCAACTTATCGAGGTCTTAAGCAACTTAATAGGATCCTGTCCCCTCCCCCCACAAAAAAGAAAAGAAAAGATAGAAAGAAAAAGAAAGAAAAGAAAAAAAAAGGCTAGGGATATGGCTCAGTGGTTAATCGCCCCTGGGTTCAGTCCCTGGTACCAATAAAAACAAAACAAAACGAAGCAAATAAAACAACAACAACAACAACAAAAAAAAAAACTAGTAATGTCACTGTCATTGGTGACCCCCATATTGCTAATTCTATGTCCTTTCTGCAGTCTTTATCTTACCTAGCATCTCAGAAACATTCAATATATTTGATCTCTTTCTCTTCCTTAACACCACTTTTCCTTGTTTTCTATGTTTTTCACTAACCACTTTCTAAGGCTGGCCAACCTTCTTCCCCATGGGATAGATATTGGAATGCCCAGAAGGTTAGCTTGGGCTTCTTGTTTCTCTCTGGATTTCCTACTTTGGTGGAAGTCACTGATCCTTATGGCTTAACTACTACTACTTTTATGTAAATGACTCTCAAATTTCCATCTCTGGACTAGCACTCTCTCCTGAACTATATCTGAGTACCCGAAGTCCCCTGGAAACCCTAAGTGGTGTCTCCAACTTCACATGTCCAAATTCAAATTTCTTTTGTTTCTTCTAACATATCCCAAATCTTCCCTTAGACATCCTTCCACTTCTCAGTATCAGTAGCAGCAACTTGATATTACTCAGTCCAAGAATCAAAGTGTTTTTCTTACCTCTTTTTTATTTTCAGGACTCCACATCTGATCTATCAGTTAATCCTATTGGCTATAACATATATGAAATATATATATATATATATATATATATATATATATATATATATATATATATATATATATATATATAATTATATTATATATATTATTACAGGTGTATTATCACTCTCCTTACAGGTGCCTCCTAACTGGCCCTCTCACCTCCACCATGTTGCCATTTAGGCACAAAGAATGATGTATAAAAAATGAAGCATATCTTGCACTTCTCAGCTCAGAATCTTCTTGTTTCAATCAAGTTAGAGCAGATTGCGTTGCAGATGATTTACGGTCACAAGGTCTGTCCTTCCTCTCTGACTTCATCTCCATCTACTCTTCCTTTCTGACCATCCTCTCCAGCCACGTTGATTCCTCCAACTTCCTTGAATGTGGGGGCTCCCCCATGTTTTAGGACCCTTGCACTTTGGGTCTTCTCTTCCTGGAAACCTCTTGGTTCCAACAGGTGCTTACCCACCTCCTCACAAACCTCTGTTTAAACTTTATGTTTTCATTTTCTGGTCTCTATCTTCTCTGATCACTCTAGTTTTTATTTCTTTTCAATTTGTATTTTCATTAATGCACATGAATTATACAGAGTAATGGGCTTCGTTGTGGCATTTCTGAACATACATATAACACGCCCCGTTGCCCTCCTCTATCCTCCCCTCTCCTGATTTTCTTCCTCTTTTCTAATAGGCTTTCTTTTACTTTCACGTTGTTTTTTTTTTCCCCTCCATAGCTTGTACACAAGAGAAAAAACATGTGATAACTTGTCTTTCTGAGTTTGCCTTATTGTGTTTAACATGATGATCTCCAGTTCCATCCATTTTCCTGCAGATGACACAATATCACTCTTTTTGACTAAATAATGCTCCACTGGGTATACATACTCATGTTCTTTGTTCTTAGAGCCTCGGCTGATTCCATAACATGTCTATGGTGAGTTGTGCTGTCATAAGCATGGGTATGCAGATACGCTGACTCGGTATGCTGACTAACTCCTTTGGGTGTATGTAGAGGAATGGGTAGCGGGATCATATGGTAGTTCCATTCTTAGTTTTTTGAGGATCCTCTGCACTAATTTCCACCATGGTTGTCCTAATTCATATCTCTGCCAACAGTGTATGAGAGTTCCTTTCTCCCTCATCTTCTCCAGTATTTATTGATTTTTTTGTATTCTTAATGACAGTCTTACTGACTAGGACAAGATGGGATCTCAATGCAGTTTAATTTGCATTTCCCTAATGGTAAAGATGTTGAATTTTTTTTTCATAAATTTAGTGGTCATTTGTATTTATTTATTTATTTTATTTTTATTTTATTTTTTTATTGGTTGTTCAAAACATTACAAAGCTCTTGACATATCATATTTCATACATTTGATTCAGGTGGGTTTTGAACTCCCAATTTTACCCCAAATACAGATTGCAGAATCACGTCGGTTACACATCTACATTTTTACATAATGCCCTATTAGTAACTGTTGTATTCTGCTACCTTTCCTATCCTCTACTATCTCCCCTCCCCTCCCCTCCCATCTTCTCTCTCTACCCCATCTACTGTAATTCATTTCTCTCCTTATTTATTTTCCCATTCCCCTCACAACCTCTTATATGTAATTTTGTATAACAATGAGGATCTCCCTCCATTACCATGCAATTTCCCTTTTCTCTCCCTTTCCCTCCCACCTCATGTATCTGTTTAATGTTAATCTTTTCTTCCTGCTCTTCCTCCCAGCTTTGTTCTTAGTTGCTCTCATTATATCAAGGAAGACATTTGGTATTTGTTTTATAGGGATTGGCTAGCTTCACTAAGCATAATCTGCTCTAGTGCCATCCATTTCCCTGCAAATTCCATGATTTTGTCATTTTTTAGTGCTGTATAATACTCCATTGTGTATAAATGCCACATTTTTTTTATCCATTCATCTATTGAAGGGCATCTGGGTTGGTTCCACAGTCTAGCAATTGTGAATTGTGCTGCTATGAACATCGATGTAGCAGTATCCCTGTAGTATGCTCTTTTAAGGTCTTCAGGGAATAGTCTGAGAAGGGCAATAGCTGGGTCAAATGGTGGTTCCATTCCCAGCTTTCCCAGGAATCTCCATACTGCTTTCCAAATTGGCCGCACCAGTTTGCAGTCCCACCAGCAATGTACAAGTGTACCCTTTTCCCCACATCCTCTCCAGCACTTGTTGTTGTTTGACTTCATAATGGCTGCCAATCTTACTGGAGTGAGGTGGTATCTTAGGGTGGTTTTGATTTGCATTTCTCTGACTGCTAGAGATGGTGAGCATTTTTTCATGTACTTGTTGATTGATTGTATGTCCTCCTCTGAGAAGTGTCTGTTCAGGTCCTTGGCCCATTTGTTGATTGGGTTATTTGTTTTCTTATTGTTTAATTTTTTGAGTTCTTTGTATACTCTGGATATTAGGGCTCTATCTGAAGTGTGAGGAGTAAAGATTTGTTCCCATGATGTAGGCTCCCTATTTACCTCTCTTATTGTTTCTCTTGCTGAGAAAAAACTTTTCAGTTTAAGTAGGTCCCATTTGTTGATTCTTGTTATTAACTTTTGTGCTATGGGTGTCCTATTAAGGAATTTGGAGCCCGACCCCACAATATGTAGATCGGAGCCAACTTTTTCTTCTATCAGACGTAGAGTCTCTGATTTGATATCAAGCTCCTTGATCCACTTTGAGTTAACTTTTGTGCATGGCGAGAGGAGGGGATTCAGTTTCATTTTGTTGCATATGGATTTCCAGTTTTCCCAACACCATTTGTTGAAGATGCTATCCTTCCTCCATTGCATGCTTTTAGCTCCTTTATCAAATATAAGATAGCTGTAGCTTTGTGGATTAGTCTCTGTGTCCTCTATTCTGTACCCTTGGTCCACCCGCCTGTTTTGGTACCAGTACCATGCTGTTTTTGTTACTATTGCTCTGTAATATAGTTTTAAATCCGGTATCGCTATACCACTTGGTTCACACTTCCTGCTTAGAATTGCTTTTGCTATTCTTGGTCTTTTATTTTTCCATATGAATTTCATGATTGCTTTATCTATTTCTACAAGAAATGCCATTGGGATTTTGATTGGCATTGCATTAAACCTATAGAGAACTTTTGGTAATATCGCCATTTTGATGATGTTAGTTCTGCCTATCCATGAACAGGGTATATTTTTCCATCTTCTAAGATCTTCTTCTACTTCTCTTTTTAGGGTTTTGTAGTTTTCATTGTATAAGTCCTTCACCTCTTTTGTTAGGTTGATTCCCAAGTATTTTATTTTTTTTTTGAGGATATTGTGAATGGAGTGTTTTTCTCATTTCCGTTTCAGAAGTTTTGTCACTGCATCAATAGACTTAAAGATAAGAACCATATGATCATCTCAATAGACGCAGAAAAAGCATTCGACAAAGTACAGCATTCCTTTATGTTCAAAACATTAGAAAAACTAGGAATAACAGGAACTTACCTCGACATAGTAAAAGCTATATATGCTAAGCCTCAGGCTAGCATCATTCTCAATGGAGAAAAATTGAAGGCATTCCCCCTAAAATCTGGAACAAGACAGGGATGCCCTCTATCACCACTTCTATTCAATATAGTTCTCGAAACACTGGCCAGAGCAATTAGACAGACGAAAGAAATTAAAGGCATAAAAATAGGAAAGGAAGAACTTAAATTATCACTATTTGCAGATGACATGATTCTATACCTAGAAGACCCAAAAGGGTCTACAAAGAAACTACTAGAACTAATAAATGAATTCAGCAAAGTGGCAGGATATAAAATCAACACGCATAAATCAAAGGCATTTTTGTATTTATTTTTGAAGTACTTTATCAGTACCTTTGCCCATTTCTTGGTTAAGTTATTTGCTTGAATGTTTTGAGTACTTTATATATTTTCAATATGAGTCCTGTCAGAAGAATAGTTGGAAAATATTTTCTTCTATTCCGTTGGCTCTCTCTTCACTCTTTTGGTTTTTTGGTGTGCAAAACTTTTTCATTTGATGCAATTAAATTTGTTGATTCTTGCTATTATAACCTGAATCCTTGCAGTCCTATTTGGGAAGTTTTTGCCTGTGTCTGTATCTTGAAATACTTCCTGAAGTCCTCTTCTATTGGTTTCAAAGTTTCAGGTCTTACATTTAGGCCTTTGATCCATTTTCAGTTGAGTTTTGTACAGAGTGAGAGATGGGGACCTAATTTCAATCTTATACATATGGATATCTAGTTTTTCCAGTACCATTTGCTAACATATGTTTTTGGTAACTTGTCAAGAATCACATGGCCATGACTATGTGGGTTTATTTCTATATCTTCTATTCTATTCTATTGGTCTGTGTGTTTTTTTTTTTTAATACAATTACTATGCTGGCTTTGTTACTGTGGCTCTGTGGTATGTTTTGAAAATCACTGTGATGATATTTCTAGCATTCTCTTTTTGTTCATGATTCCTTTGGCTAATCGAGGCCTTTTTTTTGCTCCCATATAAATTTCTGATTCTGTGAAGAATGTCATTGGCTGAGCACTGTGATGCTCACCTGTATCCTCGCAGCTCAGGAGGCTGAGGTAGAAGAATCTTGAGTTCAGAGCCAGCCTCAGCAAAAGCGAGGTGCTAAGCAACTCAGTGAGACCCTGTCTCTAAATAAAATACAAAATAGGGCTGGGGATGTAGCTCAGTGGTAGAGTGGCCCTGAGTTCCCCTGAGTTCAATCCCCGGTACCATCTTCACCCCCAAAATGTCATTACTAGTTTGGTAGATATTGCCTTGAATCTGTAGATTGCTTTGAGTGGTGTGGCCATTAACAGTGTTAATTATTTCAATCTATGGACATGGAAACTCTTTCAATTTTCTAGTGTCTTCAATTTCTTTTTTTCAATATTTTATAATTTTCATTGTAGAGGTCTTTCACCTCCTGAGTTAAGTTTATTTCTAGGTATATTTTTTGATGCTGTTGTGAATGAGATTGCTTTTTTGATTTCTTTCGCAGTGAGTACGTTACTGGTATATAGAAAAGCAGCTAAGTTTTGTTATTCTGGTTATGTATGTTTTCTTTTTATTGGTTCTTTTGGTTACCCATAATATTAAGATTTATTTTGACAAAATTATAAAAGCATGGGATATAACTTATTCTAATTCGGTGCCTGGTACTTCCCCTCTTCCCTTCCCTCTCTACTGATCTTTCTGTTGTTTTACTTATATATTTGTTTAAATTAGTGTATTGCTTCTGATTTTTGAACATTGATTTTTGTATGCTTTTTTCTTACCAAACTTGTTTATTAGTTTTCAGAGTATTTGGGTGGAGTGTTCAGAGTCTTCTAAGCATGGAATCCTCTCATCAGTCAACAGGGATAATGACTTTCCCTTTCCCTTTCCTATTTGTATCATTTTTCTTTCTTTCTATTACCTAATTACTGTGGCTAGAATTCCTAATGAATTAGAGTGGTAAGAGTAGATACTCTTTTCTTGTTCCTCATCTTAGAGGAGATGCTTTCACTATGATGTTGATTATGGTTTTGTCATAGATAGCCTTTGTTATGTTGAGAAATGATCCTTCTATACCTAATTTATTCAGGGTTTTTATCATGAAGGGATGGTGGATTTTATCAAAGACTTTCTGTATCTTTCAAGATGGTAATGTGGTTTTTATCCTTCGTTGGGTTTACGTGATATATTTTATTTATGATTTGCACATGTTGAGCAAGCCTCACATCCTTAGAATGAAACCACCTTGATATGGTGAAAAATTATCTTCATATACTGTTGAATTATATTTGCAAGTATTTTATGGAGACTATTTGCAAATATTGGAATATTGTCTAAATTTTTTTTTCTGTTATTGTGTTCTTCTCAGGTTTTGATTGCAGGGTAATACAAGATTCATAGACTGAGTTTGGAAGAGTTTCTTCCCTTTCCATTTTGTGGAATAGTTTGAGAAACATTGGTATTAGCTCTCTTTTAAAAGTCTCCTGAAATTCAGCAGAGAATCCACCAGTCTTGGCTTTTCTTTGTTGGGAGGCTTTTTATTACTGTTTCAGACTCATTACATGCTATTGCTTTATTTATGTTTTGATATTCTATTGGTTTAATTTTGGTAGATAATATGAGCCTAGAAATTTATCAATATCTTCTACATTTTCCAATTTATTGGCATGCAGTTTTCTTTTTAATATTCCCTGTTGATTCTTTGAATTTCAAGGGTATCTATTGTAATGTATTCTTTTGCACATCTAATTTTATTTATTTGGTCATCTCTTTAGTTTGGCTAGTTTAGCTAAGCATTTGTCAATTTTGTTTAATCTTTTCAAAGAAAAAAAAATCTCTGTTTCTTCAATCCTCAGTAGCATTTTTTAAGTCTCCAATGCATTTATTTCTGTTCTCATCTTTATGATTTATTTCCTTCTACTGATTTGGGGTTTGGCTGGTTCTTGTTTTCTTTAGACTGTGAGGTGGATCATTTGTTATTTATTTGAGATTTCTCTCTCTCTCTGATGTAAACACTCATTGTTATAAATTTACCTCAGTACTGCTTTTGCTGTAGCTCACAGGATCTAGTATTTTTTTTCCATTTTTCTTTGTTTTTAGGAATTTTAAAATCCCTCACTCCTGAATTTTTCAATGACCCACTGTTTATTCAAAAAGTTATGATTTAATCTCCCTGTGCTTGTATAATTTACATAATTCCTGCAGTTTCTTTTGCTATTAATTTCCAATTTCATTCTATTGTGGTGAGATAATATACAATAAATTATTTTGTGATTTCCTCTCTGATATATTTTGGAAAAAGTTCCCTGTGCTGGGGAAAATAATAGGTATTCTAGAGTCACTGAATAAAATAACCTATAGATATCTGTTACCTCTGTTTAATATATAGTGTAAACTTACTCTGATATTTCTTTGTTGATTTTTTATTTTTTTTTTGGTGTGGATAATCTAATGAGAGCAGGGTGTTGAAGTCACACTCTTATTGTATTGGAGTCTGTCTCTCCTTTTATGTCCAGTGGTGTTTGTTTTATAAAATTGGGTGTTCCAATGTTCAGTGCTTTTGTATTTGTAATCATTATAATTTCTTGAAGCATTAGTCACTCATAATAAATAGTTATCATCTTTGTCAATTATAATTAATTTGTCCTAAAGTCTAATTTTGAATATATGCATAACTAATCCTGCTTGCATTTGGATTCCATTTGGTTGGAATATAATTATTCATCATTGCACTTTCAGTCTATGTGTTTTTGAAGGTGAGGTGAGTTTCCTGTTGGCAGATAGTGTTGGGTATTATTTTGAAACCCATTCATGCCTGAGTTATTTTATTTATATAATTATCTCCAGTTCCATCCATGTGTTACAAGTGGCAAGTTCTCATTTATTTTATAATAGAATAATATCCCATTGTGTATATGGGATATTATTCTGTAATATTTTCTTTATCTGTTTATTAGTTGTTACACTTAGATTGTTCCCATTTATTGGATATTGTGAATAGAGCTGCAGTTAACATAATAAAGCAGATGTTGACATGCAGACCTCATTTCCTCTGAACATACATACCCAACACTGGGATCACTGAATCACTTTAACTTTTGAGGAACCTCCATACTGTTTTCCATAATGGCAATACTAATTTATGGTCCCACCAACAATGTGCAAGAGTTCCCTTCTTTGCATGTCTATGCTAGCACTTTTTTACCTTCAGTGTTTTTTAAAATAGTTATTATTATTGGAGTGAGGGGATAGTTTACTGTGGCTTTGATTTGCATTTCCCTGATGATTGGTAATGTTGAACATTTTTTCCATATACCTGTTGGCTATTTGTATGTTTTTTTGAATGTCTATTTTGGTCTTTCATCTGTCGGCACATCATGATTTATTTTTGCTATTGATTTCTTTTTACATATTCTGGATATTAACTCCTTTTCAGATGTGTAGTTTGCAAATATTTCCTCCCATTCTGCGGGTTGTCTCTTTACTCTGTTGTCTCCTTAGATGAGCAGAAGCTGTATCAGTTTTGTGTAATCCCATTTATAATTCTCACCTCTTTCCTGTCTGTTGGGCCATTCTAATGTCCTAAAGTGTATCCCCTATGTTTTTCTTCTACTAGTTTCATAGTTTTAAGTCCTACATTTAAGTCTATAGTCTATTTGCAGTGATTTTTTTTTTTTACATATAGTGAGAAATACAGGTCTAGTTTATTTTTCTGCAGGTCGATATCCAGTTTTCCCAGCATACTATATTGAAGACTGCCCTTTGTCCACGGCACGTTCTTAATACCATTGTAGAAAATCAATTGGTATACACGCATGGGTTCACTTCTAGGCTCTGTGTTTTGCTCCACTGCTCTATGTCAGTTTTTATGCCAATACTTGGCTATTTTGACTATTACAACTTTGTACTATGCATTGAAATTCAAATCATTTGGTGCCCTGCTTTGTTCTGTTTGTTTAATGCTGCTTTGTCTATTCAGAGTTTTTTTGTGTGTGTTTCCACATGAATTTTAGGATTTTTTTCCCCTAATTCCATGAAGAATGTCTTAGTAAGGAATTGCATCAAATCAGTAGATCACTTTGGGTGGTATATTCTTTACAACATCAATTCTTCCAATCCTTAATTATGGAGTGTCTTTTTACTGTGTGTGTGTGTGTGTGTGTGTGTGTGTGTGTCCTCTTCAATTTCTTTTATCTTTCTTTTTTCTGATTTTCATTGTAAAGAGCTTCCATTTCTTTGGTTAAATTTATTCTTTTTTCCTAACTATTGTAAATAGAATTGTTTTCTCAATGTCTATTCCAGATGACCTGCCATAGCATACAATAATGCTAGTATTGTTTGCATTTTGATTTTGTACCCTGCAGCTTTACTGAACTCATTTATTAGTTCCAAAAGTCTTCTGGTGGAGTCTTCAGGATTTTTATAAATAAGATCATGTCCTCTTCCAACAGTGATAGTTTGACTTTCTCTTTTCCAATTTGGACGCAGTTTATTTATTTGTTTTTCTTGCCTGATTGTTCTGACTAGACTTCTAGAACTAGGTTGAATAGAAGTGGTGAATTAGGGCATCCTTGTCTTGTTCCATATCTTAGAAAGATAATGTTCCTCATTGAGCTGTTTATTGCAAAAGGTCTTTTTTATATTGATTACATTCCTTTTATTCTTAATTTGTCCAGAAATTTTATCATGACGTGTTAATTGAATTTCATCAAATACCTTTTCTACATTTATTGAGATCATTGTTTTGTCATATATGGGGTCTGAAATGTTGTATTATATTTTTGACTTTTATATATTGAACCATTCTTGCATCTTTGGGATGAATCCCACCTGATCATGGTGAATTATCTTTTTAATGTTATGTTGGACACAGTTTGTTAGTATTTTGTTGAAGATTTTTGTTTATCATGGATATTGGCTCATAAATTTATTTCTCTCTCACTCTCTCTCTCTCTCTCTCTCTCTCTCTCTCTCTCTCTCTCTCTCTCTCTCTCTCTCTCTCTCTCTCTCTCTCATTATGCCCTTGTCTGCTTTGGGTATAAGGATAATGCTGGCATCAAGAATGAGTTTGGAAGAATTCTCCCCTCTTCAATTTTTTAGAAGAATTGGTATAAATAAAGACTTCGGTTCCTGGTCTTTTGTTGATAAAAAATTTTTTATTCCTGATACAGTCTCATTCATTGTTGGTCTGTGCAGGTTTTCTGCTTCTGCATGATTCATTCTTGGTAAGGTTTATTTTTCCAGGAATTTATCTATTTCTTATAGGTCATCAAATTTGTAGTCATATAGTTTTTTGCAGTTATCTCTAATGATGTTTTATATTTATGTGGTATCAGTTATAATGCCTCCTTTTTTCGTCTGATTTTATTATTTGAGTTTTATCTCTCTTTTTTCCTAGTCTAGATAAGAGTCTGTCTATTTTGTTTATCCCTCTGAAGAAACAGCTCTTTATTTCTTTGCTTTGTAAAATCTCTATTTCATTAATTTTGGCTCTCAGCTTTATTACTTCTTTTATTCTACCAATTTAATTTTTTTAAAGATAATTCCTTGCAGGTACAGTATGTTTACTGGAGATCTTACTGCTTTTTTGAAGTGAGTGTTGATTGCGGTGACCTTCCCTCTTAGTACTTCTTTTGCTGTCTCTCAGAGGTTTGACATACTGTGTTTCCGTTTTTATCTGTTTAAAGAAATCTTTTAACATTTTTTTTCCATTTCTTCCTCAATCCATTGGTTGTACAAGAGTGAATCGTTTAATTTACATGCATTTTTGTGGTTTCCAAAGGTTCTCTTGTTACTGATTTCTGGTTTTATTACACCATGGTCAGAAAAATAATTATATAATTTTAAATTTCTCAAAATTTGAGACTTGTTTTTTGGCCTATTATGTGGCCTGTCTTAGAGAATGTTTCACGTGCTCCGAAGAAGAATGTGTGTCCTACAGTTATTGGATGGAATGCTTCCTTAGGTCCGTATGGTCTAGAATACAATTTAACCCTTTGGTTTCTTTGTTGATTTTTCTGTCTGGATGATCTCTCCATTGCTGAATGTAGGTTGTTAAAGTCCTTTACTATGTTTGTATTGGAGTCTGTCTATTAATATTTGCTTATATGTGTGAATGTTCTGACATTGAGTGCTTATATATTTAGAATTGTTCTTTCCTTTTACTGAATTTACCCTTTTATCACTAGATAATGGTCCATCTTGTCTCTTGGATTTAAAGTCTTATTTTATCTGATACAACTGTGACTACTCCTATTTTCTTCTGGGTTTTATTTCCATTCAACATTTATTCCATTCCTTTACTTTCAGTCTATGCATGTCCTCAGAAGTTTCTTTCTTTCTTTTTTAAAAATTTATTTATTTATTAATTCCAATCAGTTATACACGACAGTGGAAAGCTCTTTGACTCACTGTACACAGTTGGAGCAGAATTTTTCACTTCTCTGGTTGTGCATGAACTAGAGTCACACCATTCGTGCAGTCATACATGTAATGACGTCTGTCTCATTCCACCGTCTTTCCTACCCCTTTGCCCCCTCCAAAGTTCCTCCACTTATCCCATGCCCCGCCCCTCCCGCCATTATGGTCAGCATCCACACGTCAGAGAAAATATTCAGCCTTTGTATTTTTGGAATTGGCTTACTTTACTTGGCACAATATTCTCCAACTCCATCCATTTATCTTCAAATGCCATGATTTTATTCTCTTTTAATGCTGAGTAATATTCCATTGAGTATATATGCCACAGTTTCTTTATCCATTCATCTATTGAAGGGAATCTAGGGTGCTTCTACAGTCTAGCAATTGTGAATTGTGCTGCTGTAAACACTGAAGTGGTTGTGTTATTGTAGTGTGCTGTTTTTAAGTCTTTAGAGTATAGACTGAGAAGTGGGACAGCGGGGTCAAATGGTGTTTTCATCCCAAGTTTCCTAAGGCATCTCCATACTGCTTTCCAGATTGGTTGCAGCAGTTTGCAGTCTCACCAGCAATGTGAGGGTGCCTTTTCCCCTACATCCTCGCCAACACTTATTGTTGTTTGTATTCTTGATAGCTGCCATTCTGACTGGGGTGAGATGAAATCTTAGAGTGATTCTGATTTGCATTTCTCTAGTTACTAGAGATGTTGAACATTTTTTCATTGTTGATTAATTGTATATCATCCTCTGAGAAGTGACTGTTCAGCTCCTTAGCCCATTTATTGATTGGGTTGTTAGTTTTATTGATGTTAAGTTTTTTGAGTTCTTTATATATCGTGGAGATGAGTGCTCTGACGTGCATGTGGCAAAAATTTGCTCCCAAAATGTGGGCTCTCTCTTCACCTCATTGTTTCTTTCTTTTGCTGAGAAGAAGCTTTTTTGTTTGAATCCATTTCATTTATTGATTCTTGATTTTATTTCTTGTGCCTTTAGGAGTCTTGTTAAGAAAGTTGGGGCCTAATCTGATGTGATGAAGATTAGGGCCTACTTTTTCTTCTATTAGGCACAGAACCTCTGGTCTAATTCCTAGGTCCTTGATCCACTTTGAGTAGAGTTTTGTGCATGGTGAGAGATAGGGGTTTAATTTCATTTTGCTGCATATGAATTTCCAGTTTTTCTAGCACCATTTGTTGAAGAGGCTATCTTTTCTCCAATGTATATTTTTTGGCACCTTTGTCTAGTGTGAGATAACTGTATTTATGTGGGTTTGTCTCTGTGTCTTCTCTTCTGTACCATTGTTCTACATGTCTATTTTGGTGCCAATACCATGCTGTTTTTGTTACTATAGCTTTGTAGTATACCTTAAGGTCTGGAATAGTGATGCCTTCACTCTTCTTGTTAAAGATTGCTTTGGCTACTCTGGGTCTCTTATTTTTCCAAATAAATTTCATAATTTCTTTTTCTATTTCAGTAAGGAATGATGTTGGGGTTTTAATTGAAATCACATTGAATCTGTATAGCGCTTTGGGTGGCAAGGTCATTTTGACAATATTAATTCTGCCTATCCAAGAGCATGGGAGATCTTTCCATCTTCTAAGCTCTTCTGTAATTTATTTCTTTAGTGTTCTGTAGTTTTCATTGTAGAGGTCTTTCACCTTTCTTGTTAGATTGATGCCAAGTATTTTATTTATTTATTTATTTATTTATTTTTGAGACTTGTGAATGGGATAATTTTCCTAATTTCTCTTTCATGGGATTCATCACTGATATATAGAAATGCATTTAACTTATGTGTATTGGTTTTATATCCTGCTACTTTGCTGAATTCATTTATTAGTTCTAGAAGTTTTCCTGTGGAATTTTTTTGAATCCTCTAATATAGAATCATGTAGTTGGTAAATAATGATAGTTTTAGTTCTTCTTTTCCTATTTCTATCCCTTTAATTTCTTTCATCTGTCTAATTGCTCTGGCTAGCGTTTCAAGGACTATATGTATAGAAGTGGAGTGGTGAGAGAGGGCATCCCTGTTTTGTTCCCAATTTTAGAGGGAATGCTCCCAACTTTTCTCCATTTAGGATGATGTTGGCCTTAGGTTTAGCATAGATAGTTTTTATGATGTCAAGGTATGTTCTTACTATCCCTAGTTTTTCTAGTGTTTTGAACATGAAAAGAGTGCTGTATTTTGTTAAATGCTTTCTCTGCATCAATTGATTATAATCATTATACATATGATTCTTTAAGTCTATTGATGTGATGGATTACATTTATTGATTTATGTATATTGAACCAAACTTGCATCTAAAATAAAATCACTTGATTATGGTGTACTGCTTTTTCAATATCTTTTTATATGCAATTTGCCAAAATTTTATTGAGAATTTTCGCATCTATGTTCATCAGGTATATTGGTTTGAAAGTTTTTTTCTTTGATGTGTCTTCTTCTGGTTTTGGTATCAGGTTGTTACTAGCCTCATAAAATGAGTTTGGAAATGTTTCCTCCTTTTCTACTTCATGGAATACTTTGAGGAATATTGGTATTAATTCTTTATAGGTCTTGTAGAACTCCATTGAGTATCCATCTGGTCCTGGACTTTTCTTGGTTGGCAGGCTTTTGAAGGTGTTTTCTGTTTCCCTGCTTGAAATTGATCTGTTCAAGGTGTGTATATCCTCCTGGTTCAGTTTGGGTAGTTCATATGCCTCTAGAAATTTGTCGGTGTTTTCGAGGTTTTCATGTGCTACTGAGAAAAATGTGTATTCATTTGTTGATGGATGGAATATTCTATATATGTCTGTTAAGTCTAAATTATTGATTGTTTTATTGAGTTCTGTAATTTCTTTGTTTAGTTTTTGTTTGGGAGATCTTTCCAGTGGTGAGAGAGGTATATTAAAGTCACCCAGTATTATTATAGGATGGTCTGTTTGATCTTGTAGTTGAGAAGGGTTTGTTTGATATACATAGATGCTCCATTGTTTGGGGCATCGGTATTTATGATTGTTATGTCTTGTTGATATATTTTCCCTTAAGTAGAATGCAATGATCTTATTCATCCCTTTTCACTAACTTTGGTTTGAAGTCCACTTTAACTGATAGAGGATAGAAACCCCTGCTTGTTTGTGTGGTCCATGTGAGTGAAGGTTTCACCTTCACTCTGTGGATGCCTTTTCCTGTGAGATGAGGCTCTTGAAAGCAGCATATTGATGGTCACTTTTTTAATCCAATCTGCCAGTCTATGTCTTTTGATTGATGAGTTTAGGCCATTGACATTCAGAGTTATTATTGAGACATGGTTTGTATTCCTGCTCATTTTTGTTTATTTTTGGTTTTTAACTTGACTTGGTTTTTCCTTTGATTGGCCATTCCTTTAGTGTAATTCTTCCCTATTCAGATTTTCATTGTTGTTTTTCATTCCTCCTTGTGGTATATTTTGCCAAGAATGGTCTGCAGTGCAGGCTTTCTAGTTGTGAATTCTGTTAATTTTTGTTTATCATGGAAGGTTTTTATTTCATCATCAACTCTGAAACTTAATTTTGCTGGATATAAGATTGTTGGTTGGCATCCATTATCTTTCAGAGCTTGGTATATGTGTTACAGGGTCTCCTAATTTTTAGTGTCTGGGTTGAAAAATCTGCTGAGATCCAAATTGGTCTTCCTTATATATTATCTGATTCCTGTCTCTTGAAGCCTTTAAAATTCTATCCTTATTCTGTATGCTAGGCATTTTCATTATGATGTGCCTTGGTGTAGATCTGTTGTAATTTTGTACATTTGGTGTCCTATAAGCCTCTTGAATTTAATTTTCCAATTCATTTTCATGTTTGGGAAATTTTCTGATATTATCTCATTGAAGAGATTGTGCATTTCTTTGGTTTGAATCTCTGTGCCTTCCTCTTTCCAAATAAATCTTATATTTGGTCTTTTGATGTTATCCTGTAATTTTTGGATGTTCAGTTCATGGTTTCTTACCATCTTCACTGTGTGGTCAACTTTATTTTCAAGATTGTGTATTTTGTCTTCATTGTGTATGGTTCTGTCTTCCAAGTGATCTAGCCTATTGGTGATGCTTTCTATTGAGTTTTTTATTTGGTTTATTGTTTCCTTCATTTCAAGGATTTCTGGTTGTTTTTTCTTTTCTTTTCAGAATCCCTATCTCTTTCTTGAAGTGATCTTTTGCTACCTGTATTTGCTTTGTTATCTGTTTGTTGGTGTGATCAATGGTTGCATGAATTTGCTCCCTTATCTCTTTGTTGGAGAGATCAGTTTTTGCCTGTATTTGCTCATTTAGGCCATTCTTTAATTTGCAGGTCATTTTAATTATGTATATTCTGAACTCCTCTGACATTTCACGTACTGCCCTCCAATGGATTCTATTGTCGTAGTGTCTCAGTCTGTTTGGGGGCTCTTTCCTTCCTTGTTTATTCATGTTGTGTATGTGTCTTCCCCTCTTGCAGTGCAGATCTGAGGTATTGCAGCTTCTACCCTATAATCTTGTAGTGTCCCTTCAGGTTACCAATACCTCACCTTCAAGGGGGATATCAATGTTTACAGCACCTAATGCAACCAATAAGTAGCCATAAATCAATTAGCTTCTATTTTGACATTTACAGTTTTGTGGCTATAAACAGAAATGATGAGTTCAGTTATCTTCTACCATATAGCCAGTAGGTATAATTACTCTTACCAGTGAGTTTTATACCTTGCTAAGGAGAGTGATGGCCAGCATCTCTTTGGGGGGGGGGTGTTATTCTTGCCCAAGAGGATGTAAGCCACCCTAAAACTTAAAGTCTTAAATAATTAATAAATAACAAAACACAAATATTACAGTTTTTAATGGTGGGCAGGGGGCCAGGGTAGGCTGTGATGTTTATGAGGTAGGATGTGAGAACATAGAGGTATTAGATTATAGGACCAGTGAAAGGGTAATCAAAAGAATTTGGCTATTAGCAAAAGAAAAAAGAGAGAGAGGCTACCCCATGCAAGGCTCCCTCTTGCCTCTATAACAGGAGGTGTCTGTTAGAACAACTGGTAAACATACCTCTGGTCCAACTGGGCCCACAGGGACCTTGGTGATGGCTTTTCCAGGCTCTGATTGTTGTCCCTAGATGGAAGCAGTCATGTCCCTTGTTGGTGGCAGCAGCAGCATCAAGCCAGGCCCCGCTCTGTGTCCCAAGGTGGAAACTGCCCCAGCTAAAGATGGTGGAGGCAGCAGCTGGGTATCCTCAGATGGCAGTGGAGGTGTCCCAAGTTGGAGGCAACCACTTTCAGAGATGGGGCTGGAAGAATGGGCTGTAGATGGCATTGGGTGGCCTGTTCAGCGATGTTGCAGTGTGGTGTGTGGTGCTGCAAGGGGCAGCTGCCTCCTGGCCCTGTCTGATGTCCCACAGTGGAGATTACCATGTGGGGAGGGCCATGGCAGGGGTTGCGATGTCCCAAAATGGAGGCGGCTTAGGTGGAGCCAGACATTGGTGAGTAGGGAACCACAGTGTCTGTTCCTCTCGGGCAGCATGTGGTGTGATATTCCTCTTGGGTGGTGGGCAGCACTCGTGTGGGTCAGGCCTCTCCTCCGAGGTTTCTTGTGAGCAAGATATGGTTAGGTCTTCATTTTTTATCCATTCAGTCATTTCATATCTTCTAATTGAAGAATTTAATTCATTTAAGGAAATTATTGGCAGATAAGTTCTTAATGTATGCATTTTCTACCTTGTTTTCCGGGGATTTTTTTTTTAGCCCCTTTTATTTCTTTCTCATTCTCTTATGGTCTGCTTTTGTGGTTTACTCTACTAGTGTGTTTTGATTACTTGTGTATTATTTTGTGTTTATTATAGATCTTTGCTGTGTGGTTTTCATGAGAGTTACAAAAACATCTTTTGATTAGGACAAACTTTTAAAATGATAGCAGTATTACATGATCATAAAGATAAGAAAAATTTAAGAGAGAAAATATACTAATTAAAAAGTCAGCAAAGACATTCCATTTCTCCACACATTTTGATATTTTGGTATTTTTTATCTATTTTCCTTATCTCTTAAAAATAATGCAGTTGTTATTTTTAATTTTCTTTTTGTTCTTCAGACTACATATGAATGGCTTATACACCATGTTTGTAATATTAGAACATCGTATAATTACTCTTACCAGTGACTTTTATACCTTGCTAAGGAGAGTGATGGCCAGCATCTCTTTGGGGGGGGGGGGGTTCTTCTTGCCCAAGAGGATGTAAGCCACCCTAAAACTTAAAGTCTTGAATAATTAATAAATAACAAAACACAAATATTCAGAAATATATTTACAAAAGCAAAACCCCTGATAGATCTAGTCCACATGGGTGCTAGAACTAGACAAAGACAAGATGGCTCTGGTGATTTATTTAAGGGGATACATCAAAAGCAGGGAAAAGGTTTCAAGGGCGGAGTCTTGCAGTCAGCAGGTTGATTGACATCTTGGCAGGTCACACCCATCTCAGGTGCTTTGTGGGCCATGGCAGAGTGGGACAGAAATTCACACTGTTCCTGGGCAATTGACCAGAGAAAATATCCACTGGTCATCCCTAGACATCAGATGTTTCTATCCACTAGGCTTCCATGTGTGTTGACCCATGTGCAACATGACCCATGGACAGCTCCAGACACCTTGCTCCATTTTCTTCTTATTCATGAGTCTCTCTCTCTCTCTCTCTCTCTCTCTCTCTCTCTCTCTCTCTCTAATTGGAGAGCCCCCTTTATCTTTTCTTATAGGGGAAGTCTGGTGAAAATCTATTTTCTCAGTTTTTGTTAGGGAGTACCTTTGTTTCTTCTTAATTTCTAAAGGATGTCTTGGCTGGGTGCAGTATTATCCGTTGATAATTTGTCCTTCTGTGCTGTGAAAGTCTCTTGCCACTCTCCTGGTCTATAAGGTCTCTGTTTACAGGTAAATTAGGGAGACTCTTATTTTTATGTGTTTCTTTTCTCTTGCTGCCCTGGCTCCTTTGCCTTTAGACTTTGTTAGCTTGATTACTGTATGTGTTGCTATGGACTTGGTTGAGTTAAATTTGACAGGCCATCTTTGATCTTCTGGTTCCTAGGTATTTGTTTTCTTCTCTTGCCTCCGATGATTTCTTTGAATCTTTCCTACTTCAGTGGCATTCTCAAGTTCCCTTTGAAGCCCAATAACCCAAATATTAACTTTCTTAAAGTCTCTATAAGCTTTCTTCATTTCTCCTCATTCTTTTTTCCTTGTCTTCCAACTCTATATTTTCAAATAGCTTGTCTTTGAGCTTACTGTTTCTTTCTTGTGTTTGGTCTATTCAGTTACTGATGCCTTCTGTTGTGTTTTTTTATTGGGTTTAGAGTATTTTTCAGCTCAAGGATTTGTTTGGTTTTTAAAATTACTTCCATCTTTCTGTTAAGTTTCTATGTAATATTATCCAATTATTTCTCTGAGCTCTCTTGAAGCTGATTGAGTTTCCTTAAAATAGCTGTTTTAAATTTTCCATACTAAAGTTTGCCCATACTGGTTACATTCTGGTCAGTGTATTCCAGTTTATTTTGAATATTGAGTGAGGTCATAGTTTACTGAAAAGGTTTCTGATGCTTGTTGGTATGTGATGTTGTCTAAACATTGAAGGAATAGGTGTTCCGGTCTTCCCAACCTGGCTTTGTTTGTGCCTGTCTTTATAGAAATTCTAATTGCTTGTTTTCTTTGAGCCTATAGTCCCTTCCACTATTTTAACACTTTATTGCATCGAGGCTTGCCAGGAATCAGCTATTAATGTGCTATATAACTGTTTCAGTACTAGATAGTGATCTAATTCCATGTTTATTCCAAATCAACAGTTACTGTATTGACCAGCATGAAGTAGAGCAGTAGCTAAAAAGGGCAGACTATCCCCACGAGTCTCTCTGGGGCTGAGATAGGCCCAGACATCTCATTCACAATCACCAGCCTGTGGTCAGGTACTTCACAGCCCTGGGCAAAAGCACCATGGAAGGGCCAGCCCCAGGCTGCTATGCCATGCCTCTGGCCACCAGTGCCCCTGAACTGTGTCCTACCCTGAGATCACAGCCCACAGAGACCATGCAGCGCTGGGAAGGAAGAAGACCCATACTGATATAGGTTTCCTTGTGTTCTTGGGGCCCAAGACTGCCACAGCCAGCCACAGGGGATGCTAAGTGGAATATAGTTGTGAGAGACACTATTTCTGCCCTCTAACAGGGCTGTTCCAGAGGTGCCATTTGCAGGTGCTGATCTGGGCTTGGCAGCCATTAGGACCTGCCGGTTTCTCGAGCCCATCACTGAGTTCCAAGGCAAATTTGGAACTTGTTACCTGGTCCTAACCTCACTGAATGGTGTCGTAGTCTGTCACCCCCTGAGCAACGTTTCCTCAGTTTCCCAAAGGAGGACAGGTGAAAAAATTAGAAATAAAAACAAACAAACCCACAAATACAGGAAAGTGGGACCCTGTGGGAAAGCCAAGCCCTGATGAGGCTTGACTGACCCCATTGCGGGCTCAGTACGTTTATTATATAGGTTTTTTAAAAATTTTTTATTTGTTTTAATTAATTACACATGACAGTATAATGACCTTGACATATACATTTGAATCAGATGGGATATAATTTCTCGTTTTTCTGAGTGTACAGGTTGCAGAATCACATGGGTCATGCAGTCAGTAGATACACACAGCAGTGGATTTACTGTGAGAAAGCGTCTTCAAGATAAACAAAGTCATGAGCAGGAACAGCTCAGTTAAGAGCTTATCAGAATCAAAATGCATTCTGCTGTCATATATACCTCATTTTAAAAAATCCTGAAAATTTGGAATACCTAGTAAAAGTAAAAAAAAAAAAAAAGCTTATCAGCTTGCACTTAGATCTCTACTACCTCCCGGCAGCTGGTGTTTGATCCCAGGACTGTTTGAACCAATAAATTCTGTGAGGCACAAAACCCCCTTTGAACAGGGTGTCACCAGCCACTGAGCATTCGCCATTGGTGAGTTTCCACCGAGAGTTCTCAGAAGGGCATCGCCTCTGCCTTGGGATGGTTTAAAGAATCCTGTAATGTATTCACAGCTCCTGACATGACTCCATGTTGTTCTAAGGAGGAATTAGGCTGGTAGAGGTGCAGCAATTTGGCCACCAAGGCTGACACCAACCTGGGTCACACCTGAATCTCACAGCCACAAGGACCTGCTCAGTCTGAAGCCTTACAGCACAGCTGTCAGGGACACAGGCCAAAGCACCAGTCCATCCCCCTGGGACATAAGTCTCTGCCTAGTCCCAGAGCAGGTCTAGAGGCTCCATGTATGAGCACTGACCTGTGTTACCCAAGTTTGGGGGACAGGTGGTGGAAACAGCCCCTTGACCATGAAGGGTGGTATTAGACTGGGTCACATCAGGACCTCACAGCCACAGGGACTTACGTAGTCTCAGGAGGACAAGGGTGGACCTAGGCCCACACTGAGGCTGGTAATGATGTAGGCCAAACTTGTGTTTCTTCACCAGCGTGGAGGTTGCTGTCTGATGTCTGGCAGGTCTAGAGGCTCTGTCTGTGAGCTCTGGGATAGGTAGACACACTTTTGGTTTCTGCCTAAGGCCAGATATCAGCCCAACAGGCTGGGCTCCGAGCTCAAAGGCAAAGTCTTAGGCTAAATTTCATGCCCTGATGCCCAGTGGGTAGAGCATTGCTCCTGGTTTCTTGGCCCTAAGTTGGGGGAGGTCTGGTGGAGGTTCTCAGTGGCCTGACTACACAGATTTTAAGAGTCCAGGCTGGAGGCAGGAATTCTGGGGCTCTGGAGCACCGGGCTCACCGTGGCAGGCCTGGCACTGGGGTTCAAGTTGAAGTCCTGGTCTTAATTCCTTCTCTTCCTTACAAGGCAGAGGCATTCTCTCCATATTACTTGGAGCTGGGGAAGAAGTGATGTAGATCGAATAATTCACTGATAGTTAACAACTCCATAATATTAAATAAACACAAAATCATTATTATTAACATTGTTAATCCAACACTGGTATGCATATAAGGGAAAGATTAAAAAAAGTAAAAGGAACTCGGCAAACACTAACCTCGCCTGTTTACCAAAAACATCACCTCTAGCATAAATAGTATTAGAGGCACTGCCTGCATGTGGGTGACTCTTTTCTTCCTGTGCCCTTCAATGTGTCTTTTCTTCCTGTTGTACTAAAACCAGGCACTTGGGTGTCTCACCTGGCTTCTTTAGCTAATGAGAAGTCAGTTTGGTGTGTGAATAGCTGTTCAAATTGGTGTTTCTGTGGGGAGAGGACCATGGGAGGGTCTTGGCCACCATCTTGTGAAAAGGGATAAGTGGTTTAGGCCAAGAAAATGATTGCCAGTTATTATGATATTATTATTGGAATTATAAGAGGGTTAGATATTTATGATGCTCTCCAAATCACAGCCAATAACATCAGCTTATTTATTTTTTAAGCGTTATTGCACATTCTCTGAACGATAAAAAAGCAGTTGGCAAAAGAAGGAACAAACGGTCTGGATTCAAAAATTTGAGTTCATCTCATCTTATTGCCATTCACTAGCTGTGGGGCCTCAGGTAAGGCATTCCATCTTGAAAAGCTAATTTAGCCTGTAATAATTGAGAGATTATAATAAATGAAAATGTATTTTTCAGCCATATCATGCTGGGTACTTATACCTAGGGGTAGAAATTATCCCATTTTAGAGATAAATGGGCACTCCCTAAATATTTTCTTTCCTCTGTACCATCCACATTCCACGTGGAAGCACTTGGTAAATTGCAGAACACTATCCAGTGATCAGTTATTATGCATGAAGCAGTATCTGCTTCTTAAATCACAGTGTGTGGACTTTGGGGGCCACAAAGTCACCAAATTGATCTGAATGCATTTGATTTCTGTATAAATTTTACATAATAACAAATATCTTATTTTTTTTTATGTTTTGTGGTGCTAGAGGTCAAACCCAGGGCCGTGTGCACGCTAGGCAAGCACTCAACCTGGGAGCCATATCCGTATTCCAACAAGTACTTCAAAACGTTTTTTAAAAAAGTGGACAGATATTTTGAAGTAAAATGCTAATTTTACATTCATTCGATAAAAATAAAACTTCAGAGAAATAGCTGTCTTAATTTTCTCATTAAAATGTGATTATGTTATTTTATAAGAGGGTTCTAGCAAGATTAATGTCATCTAGACAAGTAAGGAGCATGCTGAGTTGACTATCACATTATGAATATTTAACCAAAGTTATCTTCCTTACTGCTTTTGTCAGTAAGGAAGGACTGGGACATTTGAGAAGATTGATTTCTCAGGTATTTCAGAGGCATTCTTTATTTTGAAATGGTGCTGATAATAGTTTTGGTTTTTAACTCTACATATTTTTGTTATTAACTCTACATGTGCAAGAATAGTTTTCTCCAGTCCTTACCTACTGGAAAATTAATAAGGCCATTTTAACCATAATAACTTTATTAACATTGTCTCTATGGATGGAGTCTTCAGGCTTCTGAAATTCATGATCCATTATTTTCTACTAATAAACATGCCATCTTTCATTCTTAGGCTTATTTCTTGAACCTCATATGTTGCTTCTCTGGAAGTTACTAATTGCTAGTAATGTCAAACATCTTTTTTTTTGAAAGTTTATTAGAAATTTGAGCAAATTGCTTATTCATATATTTTGCCCACTTTTCAGATAGACCATTTATATTTTTCTTATTGGTTTGTGATTCTCCATATATTTAGAAAGCAAATCTTCTGTTAGTTACACACATTGAAAATAGTATCTTCCCAGTTTATTTTCACTTTATTTACTCTGTGTGTGTGTTTTTCCTACAAAGAGGTTTAGAATGTGCACACACTCAAATTTGACTTTAGGCTTTTCTTATCTTGCTCTTTTTGAGCCTTATTTAAGAAATGCCTTTACCTCAATGTGATGAGAAGTCTTGTGTTTTCTTCAACAGCATCATGAAATATATATTGTGTATATGATGTGAGATAATGATTCAATATTGTAATTCCTCATATATAAGTGTCTGAACACTTTTTGTGTTCAGACATCCTTTCCTTGTGATGTATAATGTCACTTTGATCGGATAGCATGCTTTTATTTCTGTTTCCATACTCTATTATTAGTTAATTTTTCTCTGTGACACTATCATATCATTAAATAATAATATATTACATACATAATAAACTCATTATATATATTTTTGTGAAGGATTGGTAAGCTAGGAAGAATAGTGCTTTCAAATAAACATTTTAAACTTATTTTGTATAATTTTGTCTTTATCCTTTGATGTAGATTTTAGGATCATCTTGTTAAGTTCTCAAGGAAAAGCCTTTTGAGATTTTGCTTGGAGTTTATAGACTAATTTGGCAAAACCACCATCTTCATTTTATTGAATTCTTCCATTCAAAATATCTTACATATCCGTAATTAATTATGTACTTTAAGTCTATCACTAAAGTTATAATGCTCTTTAAAGCATTATATATTTTTATTACATATTCTAAGTACTTTGTATGTTTGTTATTATTAGAAATTATACTATTTTATTCTATGTTTTTCCCTTTGGATTATTACTGAAATAAAGAAATGAGGCTTTTGTGTATGTTAACCTTATATTTAGAATCATTGCTAATTCTTATTTCTAATACTTTTTGTATTATTTTTTATAACATACATAGACAATCATATTACTACAATATTTTATTGGCATAAAACCCAATAAGTCAATGGAACGGAGGAAAGAATTTAAAAAATGGACCAAATCATATTTGAACAAAGGATTTTTGACAAAGGCACAAAGGTCAATGAGTGGAGAAAGAATATAATTATGGCAAAACTAATATCCATGTGAAAAACATGAACTTTGAATCAGACCTTGTACCATATACAAAATGATTCAAAAGAGGTTATAGATATAAGTGCCCAAAGGCCAAACTATAAAATTTCTAGAGGAAAATATAGGACAAAGTCTTCTGATCTTGTTTGGAAAAGAATTCCTGGACGTGACACTAAAAGCGTGATCCATGAAAGAACAAATTAATAAATTGGATTTCAGCTACTGTATGCATACATCAAGATTTTCACATTGTATGCTTGAAATAAATTCACTGTGTTGTGTGTCAGTATATTCAAAATTCCGTTTACAGAGTGAATCCTGTTCTCTAAGAATTACAGATTCATTGTACCACCTCTGAAGATGTCCTTTCTCAATAGTAGTGGGCATCTTGCTTATAATAAGCTATGATTTTTATTTCACCCAAATCTCCTTTACTGTACTGTAGACATTTTACTCTCCCTTTAAAAAGATGTTAACTCTGAGTAAGGTCAAGCACACCTGTGACCCCAGTGATTGGGGAGGATGAGGCAGAGGGATTGCAAGTTTGAGGCCAATCTCAGCAAGTTAGTGAGACCCTGTCTCAAAATAAGACATAAAAAGGGCTGGGGATGCAGCTCAGTGGTAGAAATCTGGGAGTCCAATTCCTAATACCACCAATAAATAAATAAATAAATAGAAAAAGAAAGAGGTGGGGGGCCGGATAGGAGGAGATATTAACCATTCACCTTGCTTATTTTGAATGTAAACCAACTTTGGGTGGTGTAACTTTATGTGTTTGGGGTTTCTTATAGGCTGACCCCAAAGTTGGGAGATGGAGAGCAAATACAGAGAAATGCTGTTACTGAGGGGCCTCGATAACATCACTGATGAGGAACTGGATAGGTTCAAGTTCTTTATTCCAGATGAATTCACGATTGCCAAGAGCAAACTGCAGACTGCAAACAGGACAGAGTTAGCCAACTTGCTGATTCAAAATGCGGGTGTGGTGCCTGCGGTGACTAAGACCATACGTATCTTCCAGAAGCTGAATTATATGCACGTGGCAAAAAATCTTCAGGACGAGAAGGCAAAAGGTACACGGAGTTCTTCACCTTTTCTGGCATCAGAGGGAGAAGACGCCGGGGCACATTGGGATTTGTTTGCTTGCTCAGATGTCCATTTGACCCCTTTTACTGATAATTGCTAGAAGTCTTTTTTAGAAATTCCATAAATGCAGCCCAGCATGACTTTGCCACCTCTGGTTCCAGCCCTCGGGACTGCCGCTCACCGTTTTCTCATCTTCCCTTTGCCCATCTTTGCCTTGCAGTGACCAAGCACCCAGGATGAATGGCCGTAGTGCTTTAGACTCTATCACGTGGTCTCACACTTTACTGGAGCACACTACAGCCCTGGAAAGCCATAAACTGGGGTATCAGGCACCTCTGCCTCTCCTCACACGTGCTGCTTCTACACTGGGCCAGCCTGCCAGGGTCCTAGACTGCCTGTCTTTCTTCAAGAAAGACCCTGTCCTTCTAGTCCAGGGATTCTGTCTCCTCTTCATCTCCAATGACAAGATACATTTCCCAAATGATTTATATTATTCAGTGAACTATTGATCAGTCTCTAAGAAATATCTCCTTGTCGTTTAAGCTCCTGATTGTTACATAAGAACAACTGATGCATCCTGGCTTTATTGACAAAATGACTTAAGAAAAAAAAAAAGGTCAACCAAAGACGATCTCATCCAAAGACTCTCCAAAATGAAAGACACCAAAAGTAGTAGTTTTAAGATTCTAATATAGTATTTGTTTGTGTGTACAGTATGAATAACATACTTCTCATATGTGATTTCTATAAAGGCTAAATGAGGTCCATTTAAGCGATTATACAAATGTACAGATATGAATTTTTATCTAAGGCACTTTAGAGAAAGGATCGGTTGTGCGGTCATGCCTTCTATTTTCCTTGGATTGCTGAAATTTGGAGGTGTATTTCTTAGATATGGCCACTAGGTGGCAGTAATGGCACACAGTTGCTCCATGAAACCAATTGCCCTGCTTCTTGAATGTGAACAAACATAGACTATTAGTATGTTTTCATCTCCTCCATCTCACCCCAATGAAAAATTTATTCCTCTTGCCTGGCATGGTGGCACATACCTGCAATACACCTTACTTGTGAGGTTGAAGGAGAAGGATTGCAATTTTGAGGTCGCCCTGGGCAACTTAGTTACACCCTCAGCAACTTTGAGTCTGTCAAAATAATAATAAAAGGACAGAACCCTCCCCTCCTCTGAGCCCTCATTCTTCCCTTTGGCTCAGGGAACTCCAAATTTCTCTAACCACAATCTTTACTTCTTACTCCAGTTTGCTTTTCTAACGATCCTGAAAATTTGATTACCTCAATTAGCTAAAAATGATCCAAAGTGGTCCCAGGCTAGAAATCTAGGAATGACTGGCAGCTTCGTAAGCTGTGTGAGAAATCAATGAAGTTCCTTTATAAGTCAAAATTCTATCCAGAGTTGTCTTTAGGCCTACTTTAAATGTGCCGGGTTTATTTGTGCCCCATGTTACCTCTCCTATGTTTGGGGATCAGTTTTGTGTTTTTCTTTGTAAATTTCATCCTCTGTCAAGTGTTTTTTGTTTGTTGAATGTTACACCAAGGGTCTGCATGCTTCTGCATGCTTCTACTGCTTGGAAGGTAGGGGATATTTGAAAGATTATTAGTATTATTATTTTTGTTGTTATTGTGTGTTGGGGGGTAATGGGCATTGAACCCAGGAACACTCTACCAATCCTTTTTAATTTTGAAACAAGATCTCACTAAGTTGCTGGGGCTGACCTCAAACTTGTGATCCTCCTGCCTCAGCCTTCTGAGTAGCTGGGATTACAGGCATGCACCACTGCACCTGGCTTGCTGAAGGAATCTTTAATGACTCAGAGTCAATAGTTAGTAGATAGAGAGGCTTTTGGGGGAAGAAAGATGAAGACTAAGAGGTTACTTAAGCATGATAAAAGGAAGCTGAGAGAGTACATGATCAAAGTCTGTAAAAGTCATGTCAGATTAAATTAGAGGTTGAAAATGGCAAATCAAATAGTTGGAAATGTGAACCTGACGATTAAGGAATGTAAGAGATGTGTAGTGGGCAGATGCGTTTTTCCACAAAATTTTTTTGGTCCCTATGTATGAGATGAAAGATGGCTGATGTGATGGGGCAGGAGGGCATGAGTCCCTCGACCTTCCTGACCCTTTTCTCTCCTATACTGTCTGCTTTGAAAGGGGGACTTTCATCTACACACCTCTCTGAAACCAGTTTCATGGAACTCACTTACCGTGGGAAGGTCAGTTCAACTTCTGGGGCAGAGGTCCCCCTGTGATCTCCCTGTCAGAGGGTCCAGTCCTTCCTGCTGTTTGAAATGTAGTGACAGAGAACTTACTGCAGCAGAAGACAGCTCATCCTGCTGTGAGCCCTGATGACTATTCTTCTTTCTCTTAAAATCAAAGTGACCTTTTGACTTCAGCCTAGAACTGCTCAAGTTCCGTCAGGAACAACATCCAGTGATTTCTCATGCCCTCTTCTTCCTGAGGGTGCCTTAAATAATTGAATGGAACCATCTTGATATATATATATATATATATATATAGTCATTTTAAAACCAGAGCCCAAAGTTACCTGAGTAAAATATAATCTGACCCTAGACCTGGGGTACCCAAGCCAGACCCTAAGGCTGCATGATGGTGACACTGTGAGGAGCTGGCATGCCATCCACCTGTCTATCCATTCACCCTGCACCAAGAATCCTTCTAGATCTGGTGATAAAGCAGAGAGATAACAAGTAAATGCTGTTGTGTATTCAGGAGCATGTTGTAGAATTTCCAGATATTTCTGAATATCCTAAAATTTTTTGTGTGTTTTTGATTTTTGGTTTCTAGGTGGTCGGTTCTGCTGTTTTGCTGCTTGGAATCTGTATTTGGGCAGAGCCGCAGGCTGGGTTCTGAGGCTGAGAAAGTAGGAAAAGTTGTTGGGATTGCTTTGGGGTTACTCCGACTGGGAAGGCCGTAAGCCATGCTCTAAAGATATATGAGATCTCAGACTTGCTTCCTTGCCTGGGTCCAGGCAAGGTTCAAATTGTGCTCCAAAGCTGGGTGGCACCACTTCTTAACCACTAGGACTGGAGAGGCCAGATGTTCTCCTCTGCAGATGTGCAGGGACACAGGCGGGGTAGTGGGTGGGGTCAGTTGCTCAACCGCTTGTATTTGGCAAGGCCAGATGCTCCCCTGCAGAGGTTTCTGTGGAATTCGGCTTGCGTCTTCGCCTGGGGAAGCATTATGCTGAGGTCTGAGGTTGGGCAGCTTCCCTCCACAGGTGTGCATGCATGTGCACTTACCTGTATTGTGGGAAAGACCATTGCTGGGTGGGAAAGCTGGTGAGAGAACTGAAAACCATCAGGGCAGCTGGGCACGAGGGCACACACTGATACACACTGATAAGCCCTGCCACTCAGGAGGGGAGGAAGGATAATCGCAAGTTCCAGGCCACCCTGGGCAACTTTTTGAGACCCCCATCTCAAAGTTAAAAAAAAATAAAAAGGACTGGGGATGTAGTTCAGAGAGAGAGCACCCCTGGGTTCAACCCTCAGTACCCCAAACAAGAAACAAAAAACAAAACAAAACTCCAACAGACCTATTGATCATGTTTCCTGCAGAACAATGCTGTTGGGACCTCTCTCTGGTTTGGAGCCTCCATTGGCCAGAACGTAGGGCCTCCAAGATCTGTGTGCTGATCCCTGTGATACCCACCCCCTTCTTTCTTTCTAAGTGGGCCCCCCGGGTGGTCTATCACTGCCAGTGCCTCCAGTGTTCCTCAAGACCTAAGTGAGCCTCCTGCAGAACTTCCCAGGATGCTGGGGACCAAATGCCCACCACGCCTCTTTTCTCATTGTAGCACCACAGGGGTCCAGAGGAATTCTGAGTGGTGCTGGGCTGCCTCGGGAGAGGGGTGTCATGGGAACAGTGAGACCATTCCTCTTTCCTTCTGGTGGAACTTTTCTCAGTTCTGTGGTCCCAGAAGGAGTCTTGGCTGCACTCCCAGGTGGTTGCAAAAGTCTCCTTGGGTGTGATGGCTGTGAGGCGGACTTCTTTGAGGCCAGCCGGATCTGGGAAGCTCTTGTTCACCCCTCCTGCTAGGGTCATTCTTCTTATTTTGTTCTTGAGCTGTTTAAATTTCTCAGTCAACTTTGTGCCTCTTCTGGTTAATATGTCCTTTTTTTTTACATTTTTTTTTAACAGTTGATGATAAGTATATGGGAAATAAAAAGACCAAAGAAGCAAGTCTGACAAAAAGGAAAAGTCTAACTGAAGTGGGTTCTGTGGCCTCTGCAGTCAGCGGCAATGATGCCGGCCAGCACCGGGTGGCACCAGCAGTCTCTCCTCATGGGAAGGTAGGATGGAGTGAGCAGAGTGGCCTTCATCCTTATGAGAGTACCCTCTAGTCATTGTCCCTGTCCTTCCCTACACGAGGATCTCTGTTCTTTATCTCACAGCTTGCAATTAAGGAAAGACAGTCTATCACATGAAAATTGTTCCTAGGTTACAAAAAGAAAAGTGGACTCAAAAATACTTATGGAGTTTCTAATCTCTAATATGCTCTGGACATTTGAACCCCTTGTTAGACTGGATCCCATCAGAAGAAAACTCAGACAGACAGTCATTTTCAGGGAGTATATTTTAGAGTGCTTTCAGTATTCATGCCCATGAGGAAGTAAAAGAAATAGAGTGGGGACAATGTCAAGTTCAGTACCTTCATGACAAATGTCTCAGTCCATCCCACAGAGCACTTAGGAGCTGAGGATGCCCACAGACAGTTAGGAACAGTTACTATACACCGGTGAAAGCCAGATAAAATTTTAAAAATAAAATTCAATTTCTGGCATATTTAAGACAAAGAAAGTGCTCAAAGGAAAACAAAAACAAACCCCCCAAATCTACCAAACGTGCAGTTTTGTCTCCTGTGAAGTAGGAATCATGTAATTTTACAGATGTGTGAGCTATAGAAATTGATGGAATGTTTTCCATTCTCTTTGCCCAGAGCAGCCACTTCCTCTGGGTTTGGCCTAGAAACTTCTGAAGTTGTCAGGGAAATGATATGAAGATATAAGTAGTGCATTTCAGAAGTTGGTCATTAAAATTATTTAGTCTGGAAGACCTAACTAAAGGTACCCAGACCAAAGACAAGAAATTTCGTATTTGACCTCAGGGAAGCTGAGGTTTTCCTGCACTGATCTAAACTGAGTCTGTGGGTACTGTCCCTCAGGTCCCCTTATGGACCCATGTGCCAGGTCCCACCAGAGATCCAATTTAGACACATTTGCACTTGGTCTTACATGGGTCTTCCCCCTCCCCCTACATTTTCCTTTGGCTTTGGAGAGCATATTGCTTTTTAAAAGTAACATTTGCTTCTAAAACAGACACAAAGAATCTCATATCTCTGTTAATTTCAAAAAACACAAACCATAGACATGACAATAAAATTACTTAAGATCATGTCACCTAGAAAACAACATATGTGATATTGGTAAATATTTCTGTGGAGTGTGAGTATTATTTAATTGTTGATTTTGCCAATAAGAAAAACATTGTACATTCTGTTTTGGACTTCATCCTTTGTTAAATCAATTATAACCATCTACCATATTATTCTTCTAAAGCATTTTTAATGTTTGCATAGTAATCTATGATATGATTATACATACTTATTTAATCAAATTCCTTGTTTTGGGCATTTATATTTTTTTAAATGCAATGTGATAGTTTATAAACAGCAAGATCCTATTATCCAAAGATCACATTCTTTTCAGTATTACTACTTTTCTGAAATGCTTAAGATTTTACTGTAGTAAAAATAAATAACACTGTTCAGTCTTTGCCGTTTAATAACAGGGGTATGTTCTGAGAGACATATCTGTCATTAGTTGAATTTATTATTGTGTGAACATCATGAAGTGTACTTACACAAAAATAGATGGTGTGTGCCAGTCTTCTTTTATTTTGGCATTTAAATGATTTCAATTTTTTATAATTAAAAATAACACAATAACATTTTTAATGTAAACTGTAGTGTACCATTCATTATTTCTAGGGGTTAATTCATAAAGTTAGATTTGATTCTCCTTTTTAATTAGCCTGTAATTTACTTGTAAGATCTCTGTTCTAGGTCTCTCTCTTTATTCACATTTAATTTAATGTGTACTTTTATTATTACTATCCCTAGGAATTTGGGGAGACTTGTCAGATCACTGAGCTCCCTCACCTTCATACCAGAGTAAAATGAATATTCAGGACAATATTGGATAGAGCATAAGGGCACCTTATGCCCTAATGCAATCAACAGAAGAAGACAAGGACAGATTTACCCCCTTTGCCTTGGCAATGCTGCATAAATCTGATGCACTCTACACACCCTTTAGATGAGAAAGCTGAGGATTCAGATTCAGGGAATCTATCTCCAAAGCTTGTTCCGCTGGCCCATTTGAACACAGGACTTGAAATCGTTCTTTTGCATTCTCTTTCCTATCCAGATAATTCTGAGTTCAAATCTCTTCCTAACCCCCTTCTATCTCTTCCTTTGGTTGCTCCTCTCTTGGGCTGGCTTCCTAAGGTTTAACACTAAGTGCCCCTTTACTCATGGCTCACATCTTTCTTCCATGGTCTTCAGCCTAAGCAGAAGCAGGTGACGCCCCAGCAGGAATCTGTCAGAGAAGAAGGGTTGCAGAAAGACCGCATAATAGTCATGGTGCTGAAAGCAATGAAGCCCTTCGAGTTTGAGACCCAAGATGGAAGAAAGCGAGAGATGTTTCATGCTACTGTGGCCACGGAGAAGGAATTCTTTCTTGTAAAAGTTTTTAATATGCAGCTAAAAGATAAATTTGCCCCAAAGAGAACAATTATCATATCAAAATATTGTTGGCACAGTGGTTTTCTGGAGGTGAATAGTGCCTCACTGATAGTTGATGCTAAGTCTGATCAAGAGATTAATGTACCACCGCATATTATCAGGAAAGCTGGGGAAACACCAAAGATAAATAAGCTTCAGACTCAGCCCCTTGGGACAATAGTGAACGGGCTGTTTGTAATACAGAAGGTAAGTTCCTATATATAGTTTTACATATTAATTAGTAAGAATAAGGTGTTCTTTAATCTGACCTTTAAATGGACTTTAGAAATTATTCAATTCTATTTTTTTCTCTATTAGTAAAAATCTAAACAAATAAACCCAAAGTTCTAGAGAGTTGCAGAGTTAATGTGCCAAAACTCATAGGCAACCCCCTCCCCCAAATATTTTCATTCTCAAGAGGTTTTCAATAATCCTGTTTCAACTTCTTTTCATCCTTATTGCCTCTGGAGAAGGGCTACAATAATTTTTACCCCTTTGGAATATTTTCATGCTTTATATGTACCATTGGTATTTTAATTAATAGTTATATTAATGCAATAAACTGGATTCACTGACCTGGAAGATCCATAAGTTAGGGCAGGATTAAAGAATTCTGACTAAATGAAGAAAATAGAAAGAAGAGTGTGCAGAGCAGTATTAGAAGTGAGAACTCATAAAGGATTGTGTGCTGAGCCTCCGGGAACTCGCCTTGTGTGGCCACTTTTTCTGGAAGGACCTGAAGACACAGGAGGGAAGCGATAGCCCCTCATCCAGGGACCATAGCACAACCTCGGCTGTCCTGGGTGAGCTGCAGACGAGCTGATAGGAGGAATCTGTCCTGGAAAATTCAAGCCCAAAATGACCTCAGATAGGAAAGCACTTTCTTTCTCTCAATTTTGGGCTTTTAATCTGGCCAACCATTCACTACTATATACCCATTTAGCCCATAAAATTATACCTAAATATTATCAGTCTCTTGGGTGACTGATCAACATCCTATTTCCTTTTCATCTGGACTTGATTGTGGATGATTTCTGGCCCTTGGTTTCTTACTCTTAATTAGACTCCTTTTCTAAGTCCTGCCTCATTGGCTCGTGCCTTTCCTGGATTTGCTATCATAAATGAGTCCCCTACAATATCAGGATCTTCCTTTCCCCTTACTGTCCTGGCTACTGGCCTTGGAGAAGCCCTAACTTTCCACTCATTAGTTTTTCCTCTGGGAGTCATCCTTGCCTGCCCCCTGCCCCAATGAAGAGGGCTTTGGACTAGAAAAACGGGTTCAGGGGCAATATGCTCCATTGAGTCATGGCTGCCTCCTATGTCTGAACTTGTTACATCGGTTAGAGTAAACCAACTGAAAGTGAAGCTGAAATTTTCCCGTACATTTCTTTCTTCCAGATGCTTCTGGCATGTCTGGTATCTGATTAATATGGCATCCCTTAATCAGCTTATCATACTGGGTGCTGGTTTTCTTTTTACAGAAAACAGAAAAAAAGGATCATGTACTGTTTGACATCAGTGACAACACAGGGAGCATGGAAGTATTGGTGTTCAAAAAACAGAACCAAGTAAACTGTGAGGAAGGAGATAAGCTTAGACTTACCTTCTTCGAACTGTCAAAAAGTGGAGAAAAGTTACAGCTGAAATCTGGAGTTCACAGCTTCATTACGGTAGGAACAACTTTAAGGAAAGTCAGCTGAATGGGTGGTATTGAACAGGAAGGTCATGATACATAGCATGTCTGCATCTCACAGAACGGAGGAACCTCTCTCCCAGAAAATGCACATTTCAGACACAATTAAAAAGTCCTGGGCTTCACAAGGAAGAGACACCCTGGTTCTCACAGAGGTCCACACGGAGTTCCTTGATAACACCATGCAGACAGCTTGCCCAGAGTTGTACAGATCATCCTGGCAAATGCAGATAGAAGGAGTCACAGACCGTAAACACCTTGAAGACAGATTTCTGAGTCAGTCCAACCATCCCTGCATCTACCAGAGGTTGGACTGACTCCACTTTGCTCCCTTCTCCGTGGCTCGGCTAATTGCTGTCTGTCTTTGTAAGAATTGGGCTGGAGCCTTGACAAAACTGCACGCATGCCCTTGTTAAGTAGAATTGTGTGTCTCAGAGCAGATGCACATCAGGAGAGCAGTCCAGGAACGAATAATGTATTAGGAGGGAGGGAGGGAGATCATACAAGAAAGGTCCATGTCAGGAGGACATAGTCACTGGGAACAGAAGAGGGGTAACTGATCAGCTGCATATCAATCTATTTAATGTTTTTCCATCCAGGTTGTTAAGGCCAAAAAATAAAGAAATAAATAAACAAAAAGGATCAATTGAACTCAATTTGTCTAAGCGACATTTAATTGAAGAATCCCTGATATATACTCTTCGACCAGATTGTGAGCTACCTGGGGGCACCAGTTCACAGGCTCCTTCCCACATCAAATTAGTGAAGATGTGATGACCGCTGGATAAACAACTCCAAAATATCAACATATCATCATCATAAAAGTTATTTTCTCATTAATTAGAGTCCTGGTTTGGTTTGGGGAAGGGATGGGATTCTGCTATGTATATATATATGTATACTCAAGGATATTGCTGTTGTTCAATAAATATCTGCTGAATGAATAAAATTATTAATAAGAATTTTTCACTATATGTAATTGTGTCAGTCAATATGAGTTAAGTATATATAAACTAAATACGTAAATTATCAAATTCAAAAGAACAAATATGAAAGGCTTATAAACATGAAGATTGTCAACTTTACTAATGATTTGAGAAATACAATTTCATAATTACTAAAAAGGACTCTGCTTCCACTGAATATGTAGACATTTGGAAAAGGCATTATTCGCACTTTTACAACAACAAAAATAAGTCCAGATATTCTGAAACATCACAAGGTTCTCTGAATCCACAAGAAAGTTGAGGTTGCAGAGCAAGCATCTAATTTTAAAAAATCTAAAGAAAGATACTACCAAGGAGAGAGCAGATAGAAGCATTCTTGCAACCTCGGGCAGAGAGTGGACTCAAGATACCCTATCAAATAGAAGAATTTGGCTAAAATCTGTAATAAATTGAGGTTGATCAAGGTTGATGTTGGACTGGCATTAGAGTATGGAACTCCTGGGAACTGCAATCTTAAGAATTTGTACTCACTTGCAGGAACTTCATGTATCTCACAGGATGGTCATGAGAAAGATTAGGGACAGCCCTGGAGGAGGGAAAGATAAGCCATTGAGGGAAAGACATGAAGCCTTGACTAGATCCCTCCATAGAGAAAAAATACCTCTTTGGGAAGAAAAGCAAACTCTGCCATCTTTAGAGCACAGAAGTCTTTTTTTGAAATGAAAGAAGTTGTTCTTCTGGAGGAAAGGAAGAAGTAGATTCTAGGTCCAGAATATTCAAGGTCCAACATCTGGAGGACATTTAGAATTAGAGAGAATTCTACCCCTAAGATTCAGAGACACAGTGCCTGCCAAAGACAGGCTGAACAGGCAATAGATTGCTCACCATCGTAGTGAATATGCGTGCAATTTATCACCAGGTAAAATCATCAGATCACAGGTAACTAGAGCTAACTGCTAGGGGAGTGACTAAGGGCATGTAAAGAGAAATTTCCTTAGGTTTGGTTGTAAAGGAAGGCATGAAGCTGATACTGATAAAGGTATTGAGACACTGACACGGCATAGCTCTAGAAGAATTTTCCTCATGTGGGGTGTAACCAACAACAATTGCAAACATGGCCTCTCTCTCAATTAGAATTACTAAACATCCATGGTAAAGTCATCGCAAAAGAAATTCCAGATACAATAGAGATGCACTGAAACTATCAAAGTATTTAAAAATCGATGGAGAGAAGACATCATCCAAAGGACGATATCAGAAGCAAAATGAAAACCGTGAGAAAGAATGAAATGAAAATGCTAGAAATGGAAAAAAAAAAAAACCCAGCTACAGAGATGCAGAATGCCCTCAGCAGGATCATCAGTGGACTTTATGTGGCCAAGGAATAAACTGATGAACCAAATATAGATCAATAAAAATTACTCAAATTAGAATATAAAGATAAAAAAAGTGAAAATTAAAAACACAGATTATGACAACCAAATGACATAGGATAACATCTCACAGGTAAAGATACTTGCATTTAGAGTCCCGGAAAGAGAACAGAAAGAAAATGAGGCATAAGCAATATTTGAAATGAGATGAAAGTTGAATATCATTCAAAACTATATAATAGACACCAAAACTGGCACAGACCCAAGAATCTTAGAGAACATCAAGCAGAATAAGTAATAATAATAATGGCATAGAATAGCAGTAAACCATTATATAGTTATAGATATCATGCATATATCATATTTGAACTCATAAAAGGCAGATACAGTAAAAATCTTTTTTTTTTTTTTTTGGTACCAGGGATTGAACCAAGGGGTGCTTAACCACTGAGCCATATCCTATCCCTTTTTATTTTTTGAGACAGGGTCTTTCTAAGTTGCTTAGGGCCTCCGTAAGTTGCTGAGACTGGTCTCAAACTTGGGATCCTCATGCCTCATCCTCCTGAGCTCCTGGGATTACAGACATGTGCCACCACATCCAGCTAAAGCAAAAACCTTAAAGGGAATCAGTAAAAATGTCACATATAAACACAAACAAATGTAGAAATTATAGCAGACTTATTATCTGCAAATAGGTAAGCCAAAAAATTATGGATCAACATCTTTAAAGTTCTGTCAAACAAGAATTATAATCCCTGTAAAGTATTAAAATATACCAATAGAAGAGATTTTTCAAACAAACATATCATTTATAGTGAAAATTAAAACAAATGCTAGGAGTTTTAGGAAAATGAATGTAATATAGAAACTTGGATCTACATAATGGAAATTCAATGACAAATGGCATAACTGTAGTGAATGTAAGAATTCACTTATTCTTGTTATTTTTAAGTGCCCTAAAAGAAGATTGATGTTCAAAAAGCCGGGCTTGACCTTTTAAGTCTATTAAGCTGTGCAGGACATATGGCCTCTGCTACAGCTGCTTAGGTCTGCACAGACTTCAAAGCCATAGGTAATATTTAAATAAATGAGCATGTCTGTTTTCCAATAAAGCTTTATTTATAGACTCTGATGTTTGAAATTTATATAATTTTCTATGTCATGCAGTATTATCCTTTTGATCTTTTATAAACATTTAAAATTAAAAAAAAATTTAGCGTGTAAGCTGTTCAAAAACAGGCAATGAGCCAGAGTTGGACAATGGTTTATAATTTGCCAATTCCTGGTCTCAAACAAAAATACTAGCAATGTATGGTGTATTTATAGAACATCTAAAAGTACAATATATGGCAAGAATAGCACAAAATGTGAGCAGGAAGAATTAACAGCACACTATTATAAGGCCATTATATAATGTGAACAACATAATATTATTTGACATTGGATTTATAATTAAAGGTGTATATTGTGAATCTTAAGACAACGTCTAAAAGTATTCAAAGAGATATTTAAATAATAAAATGACTATGATATTGGAGGAATGACAGGCATATAGAGCAATGGAAGATGAAGTAGACCTTCACTCCTACAATCCGTTGAATTTCCTACAAAAGTACAAAACATAGCCATGGAGAGAGGATATTTTTTCCCAAAATAGTACTGGAACAATTTGATATCCCTGTTAAAAAATAATGAATCTTATCAATACCTCACTTTCAATATAAAATTAACTAAAAATAGACCATTAGCTTAAAACATAAAAACCTAGAACTATAAATTTTCAGAATACAAGACAAAATTCTGTTTGACATTGATTTAAACAAAGACTTTTTAATATTTGACACCAAAAGCACAATCTACACAAGGACTATTTTTAACAGTGTGAACTTTATCAAAACGAAGAATTAATATTCAAAAATATCATTAAACACATTGGAAGGCAAACCATAGATTAAGGTTGAATATTTGTTAGTCATGTAGTTCCTCAAAGCTTTGCATGTAGAATCTATAAAGATCTCTCAAAATTCAATATGACGAAAAACCAGCTATATTTTTTAACGGGCAAGACATGATACATGAATGGCAGACACATAAAAAGATGCTCAATCTAATTCATCTTTAGAGAGATACAAATTAAGAGTAAGAGATTAAAGTGAGATGCCACTGTACACTTATTAGAATGATTAAAATTTAAATTGATCTCAGCAACTGCTGACAAGGATATGGCAGATCTGGAATTGTCCTAAAATCTGGTGGGGTTGACAAGTGGTACAATCACCTTACAAAAGAGTTTTTAAGAGGCTAATGGACATCTACAATGCTAAGCTCTGAGGGGGGATGAAATGGATCTGAAACTCTCACATATTGTTGGAGGAAATAGAAAATGTTATATTCACTTTAGAGAATAGTTTGACAATTCCTTACAAACTTAAACGTGCACTTAAAATAGGACCCAGCAATTTCACTATAAGTTTTTTCCATACATAAAATGATAATGTATGTTCAGACAAAAATCTGCATGTGAATATTTATGGAAGTTTAATGTGTAATTATGCAAAAAAATTTAGAGACCATTGACCCTCACCTGAGAAATGGATAAATGAACTTGTATCAATTCACACTATTTAACTGTATTCAGCAATAAAAAGGAATAAATCAATGTCAAACACAACTCCATGGGATAAATATTAATGTATTTTAGTAAGTGAAAGAAGCCAGATTCAAAATTTTATGTTCTTTTGGATTCCATTTTAAGATATTCTGGAAAAGTTATAAATGTAAGTAAACTCTAAGTCAGAAGTTGCCTGGAGTTTGAACTTGGAGGAAAAGTTAAAGTAGATCTTAGCTTTTGTTGGAATGGACTATTCTGTATCTTGGTGGTTTATGATTATATGCATTTAGAAAATCTCACAGGAATTTCCATTAATTATAGTTAGTGTTACTGTGTACATTTTATATAATAATTAACAGGAAATACACATCAAGTTGGAAGATAGAATGGTGGACTTTTAAATATTCATTTGGTTGTTTCTATAAATATTTCTCTGAAATAAGTTCCCATTGCTTAATAATAAATAAGATGAAACTAAAAGACTCACAAAGACTAGATCAGGATTTTTAAAACAATGACTAATCCTAATCCATAAGGTTAATGATTCCCAGGTTTGTGAATGTGTCAATGATTTGTAATTACCAAAAACAATGTCTTCAGAAGTATTAATTGATACATTTTATACATTTGCATTTATTCTACTATTATTTGATTTAGAAATTCTACTTATAGATCTAATCTGTTGGTTAATGGGCATTAAATAATTGTGTGTGTGTGTATGTGGGTGTGGGTGTGTATATATGTGTGTGTATGTGTGTGTGTGTGTGTGTTTTGGATGGAATCCAGGGACTAACCTGCGGTAGGAAAGCACTGTACCACTGAGCCTTCAGCCCCTGAAATTGTACAAAATACCTGGAGGGATCAACAACAGTTCAATAAATTATGATAAATTTGTTATTAAAAATAGTTTAGAAGTATGATTTAGATTGACATGTTTTGATACAAAAAGATTTCTACGACAATTACTAAATAAATGCAAGTTACAAACTAATTACAATGGCTTTCTTAATTGTTTGATAGATGGTAGCTAATTGCTAAGTACTTTATCTAGAATGTCTTCACTTAATATCCAGGCCAGCCATAACTATGATGTTAATTCTGTTATTAGCCCTATTTTAACAGTGGAGAAAACGGAGGCAGGCAGTTGGGTGTGTCTTTTCCAATCATTGTCATACTGGGATACTCCAGAGATCTTCACAATGACATTTCTCTGTTTCTTGGATACCTTAAAACCACCCAATCTGTCAGATGTCTATGGTTGCAGATTAGCATCTCTGTGAGCTGTCCTGACCTCTTTGGCCCACATGCACTAGCAGCAGCTCTGGATTTTGGCTTTTTCTTAAGTTTATTTTAATTCCAAGAAGGAGCTCTGATATGTGGTATGACACAAGGATGTAAGCTAGAGTGGGATTGTGGAATTAGAGGATGAAGCTATTTAAGTGAAAACAAAACAAAGAAGCAAACTCTTGTGTAGAATGTGATTTTTTTTTATTATCTCTGTTGGAGACCCAGTTCTTACAAGTTCAAAGGGGAATCAGCATGACGGAAAGCAGGGCAGGGACACTGGGGTACTGTAACTCAGTCTTTACTCTTAATTGCCACCATCTACAGATTCAAGAATAGCAAATTGTAGAAAGTTTTCATAGAGTATCAGAGTATCAGGACAACTCAGAATACAAATATCAGTTGGGTATGAAGCAATCTTTTTCCTTATTGTCCATAAGTCAAGTTTGAATTTTGAGGAAGTTTTAGCAGGTGACATCCCAGGATGATCTCTGTCCTTAATTAGCGCCGAAGTAAGTGATTTGACACTTCATTAAATCTCTTTGAACTTCAGTTTCTAACTGTTGATGAGGAATACCTACCCATACCATGTAATACATTACCATGTAAGCACATCTGCAGTGATAGAACTGTATATAAGTATATAACATTATGTGCATATGTGTGTGTATGTGTGTGTGTGTGTGTGTGTTATTAGAGTGGTTATAGGCAAGAAAATGTCTAATTAGCATCCCAGTCAACTATAAGAAAAGAAGTAATCAAAACAAAGGCAGTCTATGGCAAAGCAATATAAAATTATTCCTTGGGCCTTGGGCCCCAGAACCTCATGGTAGAACTTTAAACACACTTTAAAGCCTCTTTTCTTTAGACAAATAGGGCATCCGTAGTCTCCGACACGTATTGTGGTAAACGTCCCCATGCTCTCCAAATTTCCAACTCAGCTCTAGATTCTTCCCCATCACACCTCCCCCACACTGGAACTGCTCCCTGGGTTCTTAATGTATCTCTCTACTTTCCCATCCAAGTGTCCTTAGGAGAGTGAGTGCGCCTGTCTGTTGCTTGTCTGCCACACACTACACAGAGTAAAATGGAGAAAACTATCCATCCACCTTTTAGGGCTTATAGGAAGCTTAAAGGACACAAAACAATCACAAAATTCCTGGTACCAATATGTGATCGATAAAAATACAAGAGTAAAATTTCTTTGCAGATATCTGCTTCCTGCTATTCTACTCTAAAGAAAATCAGTTCTCTTTAGTGATTGCCTACTGCAGAAGTGCCTGGGACAGCTTCCTGATGGTTTCACACACAGGGAATGTAAGAAGGAGGAATTGTGGGGGGATAGCCACGGAGGCCTATTGGTACTTGGGTAGATGAATGGAAATACATATTTCAGATACAGGGAATACATGGGGGGGGGCAGAAATTCTTTTAACATTCTAGTATGTTCATGCTAATCAACATAATTGCATAGTCCCCAGTTGTGGCCTCTCTAGGAAACAGATTTTCAAAGATATCTCCTCTTCTGTGCTAAAGCAAACCCTCCCAGTATAAAGGGGTTTGCAATTATAGCCCAGGGTGAATTTCATTGCCAAACATTCTTTTTTTCTTTTTGAGGAGGTCATAGCCTATTCAATGGTGACTAAGACCTAGCATTGATTGAGAAAAAAATTATTAATTATAGAAGTTATAATTATAGTTACAATTATAGAAGTTATAGATGGCAAAATATAGAATTTAGAACACACAAAAAAGTAGAAAGTAGAAAGACTTTTAATTAATTTCTTAAATTCCTATTTCCTAAAATTAAGTGCTATTTTTGTTTTTATTCACATATTACTCATTTATTTTTGTGGTGCGGGGGATTGAACCCAGGGCCTCATGTTTGCTAGGAAACCGCTGTACCACTAAACTATATCCTCAGCACAAAAGCTGGGTTTCATATGTATGATATTGTAATATGTATCTTTTTTCTGTACTTGGATCTCATCTCCATGAGCACTGTTATCAATGGTATCCTGGCTTTTAGGAGGATTCTTGTGAAGTGTCCACATTTGAATTACAATTGAGTTGTCCTCTGTTGAATCTCCTGGCCTTGATTACCTTGAAGAAGAAAGCCAGAAGTTGAGATGCAGTTGGCCACACATTTCTCTCTTCACCCACAGGGTCTCCTCCCCAGGAACCTCATCTCTTTTCTCACTCCTACTTATCTCCTGTAACCATTCCTGTGGTTGGCGTCACCTTTTCCCACTTGCTTAGGACTAGAAAATCAGCTAGTCACTTTATCCACATGAACTCAGGTGGTATCAGGAAACAGCAGAAGAGAGAAGAGCTGGTGGACCCCAAGGCAAAGCTGAGTGGAGTTCATTGGGCAGAAGGGAGGGAGGAAGTTACAAAAGGCTTTCCTAGTGCAACTGGTGGGAGGAATATTTGACTGTTGGTCCTGAGGATCAGAGAGATCTCTGCAGATGTGCTTGAACAGGTCATGTGTACATTTCGGTGGCTTGAACAGGTCAGCCTTTTTATTTTATTTCTTTGCTGTCCAGCATCAGCCTTTTGCAGTGTTCCATGACTTGCACATGAACGTGTGCATCAGTGTGACAAAGAGCACAGACACTGTCATCTACCATTTCTCTAAAGGGAAGTACTTGTGTTCTGATTTGCTCAGGGCAGCATTGGTAACCTAGATCTCTTAGGGGTTTTGTTGATGACCTGTTATGTTAGAAAATATTTCCCCACTTTATAGATGGTGACAGAGAAGTGCCTCGTGTTTTAAATCTTTAGTCAATTTAGTCACAGAGCCAGAATTTAAAACGTATCTTGTCTTAATTGAACTCAAATTTCGTATTAAATTATTTCTTGCTTTGATCAATTCAATATATCTTGATTATTTAGCTTAGGATGTAATAAATTTTGAAAGTCTCTCTGAATTTACTTTTTTCACTCTGATTAGAAATATCCTTCTTTTTTTAAAAAATGGTGAAAAAAAGTTTATATGCACTAATGGGCAGAACTTTGTTTTCTTTCCATCTGTTGAAATCTGTGTTAAATCCACCTATTTTGTTTTCCTAGAGTATAGTATAAAGAAACTAGTTGTCATAAATATTGATGTGACTGGGTCACTATAGTATGCTGAGTTTACATCCCTTTGGGTATATGCTGAGGACTGGGATAACTGGGTCAAACAGTGGTTCCACTCCAAGTAGAAATGGGAAAGTCAGTAGAATGAAACGGACATAGCTTTCCTATATTCATATATGAACACACGACCAGTGTAACTCTTATCATGTAGAAAATGAGAAGTTATACTCCATGTGCATATGATATGTCAAAATACATTCACATAATTAAAAAAAATAAAATAAAAAAATTTTTAAATAGTTTCCATTTGGAAGAATGACATTCCCATAGAACACCCACCTTGATATAGCTGTGCCTTACAGATCTAAGCTGCCACTTATCTTCATTGAAAGCCAATTCAAAACAGAAGAGATTAATTTTATCTCCTTCCTCACAGTTGACATAGGTCATCCATCCATACACCACCACTTCCATGTTCCCTGTATCATCTCGTATTCCATAATAAGTGCAATCTTCCCTCATATCTTTCTGAAAAAGATAATTAACACTCAGTTTTCTGAGAAATGTATCAGGAACTCTTAGATCTATGAAAAATAAAGGGTATAAATGAAAATATTAATCTGTGACAAAGTAAATAGATCTGAACCACAGGTCCAGATATTTTCCAGCAAACTTCTCTAAGCTTTCCTTATTTAGTGTCTTCATGTGTTAGATTTTTCTAGGAGACTTTATTACCTTCCTAATTTTTACATATCTGCATTAATTGAAGAGTTAGCAGCAGTTAATTGGCAGAGTTGGGATTTCCTAAGGAGCTTAATAGAGAGAAATCTGATTACCTTTGTAAGTTTCTTTGATACCTCCACAAGAAAAGAGAAGGGAAAAAAGCCATTTAGGGCTCACCAGGAGCCTGAGAGACTATGAGAAGTCCTCATTAAGTATATTAGGTTATTTCAATACACATTTCTTTTTCTATCTTCTCCGTTGATTTGCTCTGTGCCGAATTTTAAATCCAGAGGATCTAATCCCACTGTCTTTGGCTTGTATTTTATTCTATTAATGAATTCTACAGCCACTTTTACATGTACAATTCTTTAAAAAGAGTGTACAGAAAACAGCACAGGAAAAAGAAAAAGCCACACTCATCTGGGTGTGTTGCAGGCCTATGATCCCAGATGCTCTGGAGGCTGAGGTCAGAGGATCAGAAGTTCAAGGCCAGCCTTGTCAACTTGGTGAGACCCTGGATAGATGGATGGATGGATGGATGGATGGATGGATAGATAGATAGGACTATGAAGGTATCTCAGTGGTGGAGTAACCCTGGTTTCACTCCCCACCATCAAAAAGAAAAAATAAAAAAGACCATCCTCAAAGACATACATAGCAGATTGACGCACTTCCAACATTAGCAGTTAACTCAGCCAAGGGTACTATTTACATGGTGTGTTGGGACTGTCTAGGAAGACTGAGGAGTCTAAAAATTCACCAAGCTTCTTCGCATTTCATTGTCCCTTGTAAATGGAGAAATTAAATTGCATGTTTCTTGTCTGCAGCTTCTGTTTCTCTTATGATTTAATGCAGACGAAATGTGTCACAATTTCTTAATAAAAAGTATTGAAGAGTAATGAATGGGAAAGAGTGAGCGCATACAGTCCAGCTGATCAGATCACTGTTAGATGTCACCACATCCTGGGGCAGAGCCATCTATTTAGGTTCCTTATTTTGGTCACCACAACCAGATCTAGATTTGGGAGGCCAACTCTTCATTTACAATTAAGTTGTCATTGATACAGATGGGGAAAACTCAAGCAAAATCCTAAGGATACAAGTGTTGAGAGGAACTGTATATTGCTGTAGACCAGGGTGGCTACGAAAGTATCAGAATAGCTGTTAAAATGCCAAAGATTCTTGGTGAATCTCTTTCTGAAGAACTTTCCTGGTAATATCCTGAAAAGATAAAAGGTCTGAGATTGACTATGCCATACTCTAAAGTGGGAAGTGAGTCAGTCAGGCCTTGATTTCCTGTACTCAGTCAATTGACCCATCTCCAGTTAGCAAGTTAAGGCTTTTAAAAATCTAGGTTTACTGAAGAAATTTTATGGAATAATACTATGGCTTACCTTATACACTGTGTACACCCCATTCACATATTTTACTGTACATTGTGAGCAAAGATACTCAATTTTAGGAGTTGCATTAGCATTTTTAATCAGTCTACTCGAGATCTCCATCTTTCTGTCTGCGCTCACGTGAGACACACTTGAAGCACTGTATATCTCCAGGAACCCGTTGCGGCCAATATAATCGGATATGGCAATAACTGTCTTTGGGATGAATTTTTCCTTCAAGTGGAAGTCGAAAACTTTCACTCGGAAGAATTCGCTCTCAGTGGCCACTGTAGCATGAAACATCTTCTTCCCGCCTTCTTTGAACTCATAAATAAATGGTTCTGTTACTTTCAACACCACTACTTCTTTGGGGCCCTTCTGGTGACCACGTTCTTCGGAAGCTTCCGTAGGTATAGTTGTCAATCCTGGATTCTACTTGGAAAGTACACAGCAGAAACACAGCACAGTTATGACAGGGAATCCAGAGTCACTGTCTAGTGAGATCCCTCTCAGGTTCAGGGTCGATTCTCAAGGAATGTAAAGAAGATTCCCAATGTTATCCTCAAGGAAACATTAATTGGGCAGAGTTGAGGAAAATTTAGACAATAATGGCAGACGCAGTGTAATTTATGCAGTGAAAAAAAAAAAGAAAAGTTTTATTTAGTAATTTCAACTGATACTAATCTTAATAGGACTTTTTAAAGACTCAAATCACAAAGCCTTTTTAAAGAAATCAGTGATGTATTGCAAAAGGGTTCATAAGGCAGACACTGGAAGAACCCCCAGGACTTTCCTAGTCTGAACAGGTCCAGGCTGAATGCTACCAGGCATTGAGGGGAATCATGGCATTGGAAATTAGTCATGAAGGAACTCATCCCTGATCACATTTCTCCACAGTGCCCTGCACTCTTTCTGAATTTCAGCAGAGCACTTTGAATTACAGGGAGTCTACTGATCTGGAAGAAGAAGTATGGAGGAGACCATGGGAGTTCTAGGAATCAGCAGATGGATATTCTCCACAGATCAGCAGTGCTCACTGAGATCTGACCTAGAAAGTTCTACAGAATATGACCTGCGAGGGATGGGGTTTCACTCTGCCTTCTCATCAATATGGTTAAATACTTTCCTACATCAGGAAATTCATTCCCAGCACCTCATGATGGTGACAAAAACATCTGACAGAAAGTGTACAGAGCTTGAGAAATAAATTATATCATTCTCTGCAGGTGATAAAAGAAGGACTGAGGGACACATGTTCTTCCATTTATTGCAGGTATAGGGAATACCAAAAGTAACATAGAGCCAGATAATGTGAAATTATTTTTATAATGCATAGAATAATCATGTAAGTTTTTATATACAATAAAGTTATTTAAGTTTGTATTGGCTGATTGAAGCCAAGCACTTCAAAATATGCTAAAAGAATTTTTAAAGTCTGGGTTATATAAGAATACATGCAATGTGGCCCAACTTGGGAGAAAATGATATTTCTTATATATACATAACAAAAGATAGAGAAGACGATACACTTAAGCTTGGCATGTGATAGAGAAAAACTTCCAGACAGTTAAATTTTAATTATATTTGTCCATACATTTATTTTTTTTCATAAATTTTCTAAGATGATGTCATTGGTGTCAACAAAAAATAATGAAAGAAAAGCAATAGCAATAGATTCCTGTTGGCTCTGTATTTCTACACACTATTTTACCCAAAGATACCATTTACATGTTGCAGTGAGGAAAAATGAAAAATGCAAACCAAAACACAAAAATAAAATGAAGTAAACTATGTCTTGTTTTACTGGTTATGGAACAGGGAAGATTTAGGTACTCACTAGTAGTCATAGATTATCCTGATGGAGTGGGGCATTATATGAATTAGAACTCAAAGTTAGGATAGGATCTCAAAAAAATACCCAATAAAAATAACAACTGAACTAAATAAGTGTGTTAGAAGTTTCTGTTCTTCAAAGTTTCTGCTAATCCCTGTCCTTATATTTGCAGGAACAGGAAATTTTACTGTGAGGAATCAACTGCTGAATGGGGTTTGAGTCATCAGAGGAATCTAGAGACTGGTAGACAGTATGGTTGGACCCACCTGCAGAGTTTGGATTCTGGTGGATGGTTCTGTTAGAGTCACCTGAAGAGTCTGGAAATTGCAGGATGGTGTTCTGGGAGCCATCTTAAAAGTGTGGAACATACTCACAGTTGTTTGTGTGGCAAATGATGACAGTTCTGGAAGTTGATGCTGTCCCTGAGATTCCTGTACCTTCATGTTATCATGTGTTTGGGTGTTTGTGTTGTCCATTTCCTGAAGGAAAATAAATTTCTTTACTTTTTTTCTGTTTAATGTTTTTTTTTAATCAGATGAAATGCATCTTTTATTCTCATTTTTTTTTCTATTTTATATAGAACCTATACCATGCATATTTTCTCCTGGGTCACAGGAGGAATAATAGCACACATTCAGGCACCTCCAACACGGTGCCTCCTCCTACCACAAGCCTCCTTTTAAACGTAAAAATCTCAAAGGATTGGCATTTCACTGGTCTAGGATGTAATACTGGTTCTACAGATCCTATATAACTGGTCTAAATCATTCAGTTAGATACAACTCTTAGAGTTTTTGTTTTTGTTGTTGTTGTTATTGTTGTTGTTATTGAAGGGGTGCAAACAGGCTAATGGGCCTTTGTTAACTAAGTCTTTCAATTACATGCACCAGTCCCTGTCCTGTGCTCTTTGGCATCTAGGAAATGAAAGTCTCCATCCTTTCAGGTATCTGATCATAACTGCAACAGGTCAGGTCCCTCAAATTCACAGTTCCTCAGGAAGGATCCTGCTACCTCTATAATGTGGATCAGGAAGCCAGAATCTTTCTGGGTTCCTAGTTGCATTCACAGCAATTCAACATACTACGCAAAGCATTTTCTTTAGCTACATGGTTAGACAATTTCAAGTAACAATGGGAAATCTCTCTAAAATCTTATGTTATTGCAACCTTCAATTACACTAATGGAAGTCCATTAAACATTATCATAATTAGGTCAGCACAACACAGTACTGACCAGTTTTGACACCATTCAGTAATCTGACTTTAAAAAAAAATTGTAATTGTAGATGGACAGAGTGCCTTTATTTTATTTGTTAATTTTTATGTGGTGCTGAGGATCTAACCCCATGCTCACTCATGCTACGCTTTTCCACTGAGACAGCCCCACCACTTGTTGATGGGTGTGAGAGAACTGCTTAGAGGGCCCTCAACTGTAGTACCCCTCCTTAGAACAGCTTCTGAGCACCCAGACACTTGTGCAACAGTAACAAACCCAAAGACAACAAGGTACATTCAAAAGTGCTCAAAAATAAATTGGAGACATTTTAACATCTGCTTACCCTGCATTCCATCTATGATCATTCAACATTCAAGTTTTAAAGTTCAAAGATGGCCGCGTTTAAATCCTGGCACTAATATGGACTCCTGTGTGACCTGTGTGATTTTATGCATCTCCATTTTCTCATGTGTGCAATGAGACTAACAAGACCATTTTAATATGGTGTTATAAAGAATAAATGAGATAATGTACATAAACCTGGGTTCTACCCGTTGCCAAATGACTTAAAACAACTTGACCAAGCACAGTTTTAGGGTATGTTTGGGTAAACAACCCTCCTGGACTATAAAGCAGGAAATTTCAGAGCAATGTCAGCTGTGGTTATAAATTTGGTTTATTAACTAAAACTTTCCATTAAGGGAATGCACAAATTTGTTCCTGACACCAGTTTTGCAGACTCCTGAAAACAAAACAAACAGCCCACCCACCTGTTTTTTTTTTTTTTTAATTTTTATTTCTATGACTTTTTCAGGAGAGATTTGGGGAAACATGGGTTCTTGGAACTAATAGCAATAATAGCAACAGAGGTTGGGCATGGTGGTGCACGCCTGTAATACCAGCAACTTGGGAGGCTGAGAAAGGAGGATCACAAGCTCAAAGATAGCCTCAGCAACCTAACGAGGCCTGAAGCAACTTAGCAAGACCCTGTCTCAAATGGAAAATAAAGAGATCTGGGGATGTGGTTAAGTGACCCTGAGTTCAATTCCTCATAACAATGAATGAATGAATGAATGAATACAATGAAAAAATACAGCAGAAAACTAGGTCAAAATTGAAAGTCTCTTTCTAGAGGGACTCTGTCTTCAATATCAGAGTGTGGCTTGTTGGTAAGGCTGTGACCTAAGACAAAATGCAGCTTGGTCTTGAGTTAGAAACTATAGTAGGAAAGCGTGACTCAACTTGTGCTCTTACGTGCCCGCCTTGAAGATCTGAAGCAATTTTTTCTTGCTCATTCACCAAAGATACAGACTTCTCAATGTTGGGTCGCTGGTAACCACAGGAATCACATCAAGGCAGGAACAAAGGACAAAACAAAAAGCAGACTATGATGGAGTGGATGAGATAGGTGTTTGTCTTTTCTCCCCTCTGGCCCAGCTAACTATAATGTGAGTTTATCATCTAGTAGATGATAAACTCCCCATACCCATCTCTCCTGAACCAACACATGAGCTGTGGAGATCAGGAATTGTTTCATCAACATATGCCTTGTAAATAGCACGGGGATCTTAATATATGCACTTGATAAATTAATTGGTGATTTAATTGTAGGAAGAAATGGGGTACAGTAAGGGATTAGGAGAAGCTCTTTCATGATTATAATAACCCCAGAAATATGGTGTGGGGAGAGACAAGTATTAGGAACAGGAAGAGGTACCTTGATAGGAGGACTGCTGGATGATGTTGGTGGAGGCCCATGAAGAGTCTGGGGACAGACCGCAGTTTGTTCTTCGCTGGTGGCTAAAGGTTCCACAAACCGACCCTGTTCTGGGGGAAGCTGTGTTCTCTCAGGGTCTTCAGAGTTCTTGATTTCGTTTTCCTAAAAGATTTTTTTCCCTTTTAGTCTTGGTAAAGATAATTTTTTCTTTTTTGGTGCTGTGAATTCAACCAGGACCTTAAACATGTTAATTAGATGCTCTACCACTGAACCAAAGTCCCAGCCTTTGGTAACGCAATTTAATGTTAGTCGAAGCACAACATTTTCAGAGAAGAAAGTCCTTTTGTATAAAAAGATCCTAATTATTACTTATATTCTTGGGAACTCCAGGGAGTTACAGTCTATTCTCTGAAAAGATGGCCAGAAGGTAAGCACTGGCCATACATGACTGCTTCACAGAAAGAGGAAAAGTAATTTGTGCATGTCACCCTGTACTCACCTCTGGTGATGGAAGAGCAGGAGACTTGGATTTGGAAAAGCTAAATTTGGACTCAGTGTCTCTCAATAGGCTTTAGCAAGCCATTGTCCCAAACTGATTGCTATTTTAGTGCATAGCTTACAAAAGTGTGATGATTTTCTGTTTCTGCCCTAGGGGGTCATATTACCTAAGTTCAAGTGCACAGCAGTACTGAAAGAAAACGGGAGACCAACAGGTATGAGTTTGCAGGCTCAGAAGCTCGTTTTTCACTACGTTCTTGATCTATACAGAGACTGGAGGGTAGATTAAAAGGCAAAAAGTGGAAGATCAGGAGTGGACGCTTTTTCAGTGGGGGCTCAGCAGTCCTACCTTCAACGAAGGTATCTCCTCCTCTGACTCTGGTTCCGAATCTGTGTTTGTTGTGGACCTGGACTGGGCAGTAGGAGATTCATCCTGCTCCACTTTTTTCCCTGTAGATTTTTTTTTCCCTGTGGATTTTCTTCCCCCTTTGGATTTGCTTTTAACTGATGAAGTAAAAGACAGCACAATAAATGCTGAATGTTTTCTCTGATATAAGCGGGGTGGGGGGAGGGTGACTCATAGTGGGTAGGGAGGGAGAGCATGAAAGGATTAGATAAATTCTAGATAGGGAAGAGGGGTGGGGGGGAAGAGAGGGAGAAGGGGATTAGCAAGGATGGTGGAATGTGATGGTCATCATTATACAAAGTACATGTATGAAGACTTGAAAATACCTTATATACAGAGATATGAAAAGTTGTGGTATATATATGTATTAAGAATTGTAATGCAAAAAATACATGTATAATGGCATAAATTGGTGTGAACATACTTTATATAGAGAGAGACAAAAAATTTGTGCTCTATATGTGTAGTAAGTATTGTGATGCATTCCACTGTTGTCGTGTATTTTTTAAAAATAATAAAATCAATAAAAAAGAAAGACAGCACAATAAACCCGGGCTCCTGGGTGAGGACAGTGGACGCAGTCTCAGTCGGTTTCCTCTCTGCTCCTGCTTTTGTGTCTGACTGGGGGCCTCCACCTCTAGCCCATCAGCTCAGCCTGGCAGAAGCCACCCAGGCCCAGCCTGTCCCTCCGCGGTTTCCTTAGCCTTCCTGTGTGCAGTGAGCACAGCCTTCCTATCCCGGGGACTCCCAGGGACCTCTGTCAATCCCTTTCCTAACCCTCTTATTGTACATTTGCCTTATAAGTTTCTACACTTTACATGATGTTAAGGAGAGGTCATCTTTGTAGAAGATTCCTCCAAATTGGAGAAAATAGAGGAAGAAATTATCATCTGCTTTGTCACACGATAAAGAAGTGATATTGGACTTTGAGTTCTTGCAAGTGGTTTTTAAACCCTTTATGAGAGGGAAGTTCTTCATATCACAGAGAGGCACGTTTTTATTAAACACTCTTTTATTTTTGTTGCCAGAGAAGATATTAATGATGAAGCAAGTATTCTAATAGAGCAGTAATAATAATTGATTTAAATATTTTTGTGTTGGTGTGTATGGTGCTGGGGACTGAACCCAGGGCTTTGTGCATGCAAGACAAGCACTCTACCAACTAAGTTATATCGCCAGCTGTGATTTAAATATTTTTGAAATGCACATTTTTTTTTCTAATTTTACTGTTCATTTTCTTATCTAAAGTGTTTGAAGCCCTAGTCTCTCAATGGATTTTCCTGATTTTTTCCTTCATTTCTACCCTCAAAAGACATACTCCACTAACCAAAATACACTTGGTTGTAAAGGAGTTCTGTAAGTTGTCAAATGGTTGGCATCTCAAGAACCATGATTGCTATGGTCACTGAGGTTTTGACTTGGGATGTATCAACTGTGAGCAAGTCAGGGCTCTAGTCAATGTTGGGGAAGGTGGGGGCAGAAAGGATGGGAGTCAGGGGTGCCTCCTGGTTACCTTTCAACCTCCGAGTTTTAAGAGTTTCCGCGAGGTCTGCAAGCGCCGGAATGTCTTTGCAGAGTGTTATCAGTTTTCCCAGCCCAGCATCCCTTTGGAACTTCTCTTCCATCAAGTCAGCAATCCTAATTCTGTCATAATCATCTTGCATATTTCTAGTCAGTTTTAAGTCTTTGGCCAATAAGGACTTAATCAATCTAAATTCATAATCCTTAATGGCCTCTAGCCCCACCAGCAGGACAATTTTCTTGTATTCGTTCACCATCTCTCAAGTTACGGATGAGCCTACAAGACAGAAACAGCATAGAGTCTGACCCGTGCATACGGACACTTTAAAAAATGGCTTATGTGTGTGTGAGTGACTGCCCCCTGTCCAAGTGCCGTCCGGAGGTGTGTGTGCGATGATGAAGAGGGCTTGGTTACCAGAGGTGCTGCTGTGGAGGTGGGGGGAGGAATGCTGCAGTACACGTTTCTAAGAAATTCTTCCCTCTGAGTGATGAGAGCGGAGTGGATTCAATGGTGGGTGGTGAAGAGGTCTGGAAACAGGCTGGGGGGTGCAGTGTCAGAGCCCCTGGCTCCCCTTGCCGTTCTTTCTTGGACCTGGGGCCCATCCCTGGGTGTATCTTGCTCCTGACTCTCTGCTCACCTGTTATGAATGAAGTGGCTGCTGGGCCAATGGCCGCGGCCTCCCCCCGCCCCCAGGAGTGACTGTCTGCTGCTGTTGCACCCCACTTCCAGGCTCAGGCACTGACCCTGTCCACTTGGCTCTTCCCTACCCAGCTCTCATTAGTACTGCGTCTGTCCTGGTGTTGGAGCATGCATTCTGTGTCCTTTGTCACAATATGTATTGGTAGAATTATTTATTGGGTCATGGTATTTATTGGTAGAATTATTTCAATAGTTGCTTGATTTATATACTTTCAGGTCTAATTTTCTCCATTAGTTTTTATCATAATGTCTATTTTCTCTCTAAAACTCACAGTATATTACAGCTTAAATTTATTAATAGTTTCTTAATTTTCTTTAAAAAAAAATATCCCTGACTCCCTAAGTATAGTCTGAAAGGCCTTGATTTATCTTCATCTATTCATCTCTGTTTTTTCTTTGTATACCTTTCTATCATATGCTTTTGAAATACACAGCACACCTTGTCTTTTCACGCTTTAAGACTTTGCTAGTTCCCATTTCATGGCCTGAAAAGCCACTTCTGTATTTCTTTCTCTGATTACCTTCCACTACAACCTTGAAGACTGAACTGAGGTTTTGTCTTCCGGAAGCCCCAGAGTTCCCACATGGATAAGAGTCACACCCCTGAACTTTGGTAGCCTCTTATTCTCTTCCCTAGTGACACTGGGTACATGGTATAGATTCCAATTTTCTGCTTACCTTACAAGTCTTTTTAGTTTAGGATTCTGTTTTTTTGTATATACCTCTAATTGACTGGAATGTTCAAATATCTGGAGCGATAATTGCTTCCTCCTGAGGGAACAGGAATATCGTCAAGATTGAAAAGGCACATAGAATAAAGAGAAGATTCACACAATGAATATTATAGTGAAATGAAGAATATTAAAACAAAAAAAATGAGTACTCTGTGAGTCTCTAGAAACAAAGAATGAAACTTACAAAGAGTCAAGCATCAGATGGAAACTGATTTTCAACAGCACAGCTGCCTACAGTAAGATAATGGAATAATGTTTCTATAATACTAGTTCAAAATCCCCGTATCTGTCGCACAACTCCAAAAGTTTTATTAAGAAATAGTTCAGGAGCTGGGTGGGGTGCACTCATGTAATCCCGGCAGCTAGGGAGGCAGCAGGATCTTGAGTCAAAGCCAGCTCAGCCAAAAGGAGGCGCTAAGCAACTCAGTGAGACCCGGTCTCTAAATCAAATACATAAAAGGGCTGGGCAGGTAGCTCGGTGGTGGTTCAGTGTCCCTGAGTTCAATCTCTGGTACCAAAACCAAAACCAAAACCAAAACAAACAAACAAAGAAACAAACAAAAAACCACACTAACTACTTCAGGCCAAAATATTTGGAGAATGAAATCAAACTTGATTAAGTAGACTATGTCTTAAAAATAAAAACATGGTAGGAGAGAAGAGAAATAGGAAGTGCATCCGTATGGTGAATGAAAGGGGGAAACAGAAGGTAACAGTTTCTGATGTATTTGTCTTTTAAAGCCTAAGAAAGAGCAATAAGTTAAAAAAAGAGAGAAAGAATAAAGAAGGGTCATAGATTAGAGTGAAGATAGCAAAAAACAAGACAGAATACTTATAACCATCATGGACATACAGAGTTTAATTAGTTAAGGGAAAATTTTTGTCAAAATTAATTGAAGACATCTATTTACCTGTTTTAGAATGAAGTTAAAGAAAACTAAATCCTACTTTTGAAGATATTGAGATTATGTATTTGAATAACTGTGTTTGTGAATCTGAATATTTTTACAATGCCTTCGCAACTGTTCTCATGTTTTCTAAAATTGGGATAATGTTATGCAACACAGCATCATTCCAGATGTGTTTTATAATTAACATTACTTTATGCTTTTTTTCATGTCTCATTCTTGTCTTTTCCTGAGGCCCCTCACTACAGTCACCAAGTTTTTTATACTCTCTCCAACCAAGAAAACCAAAGTCCTCTTCTGCAATATGAACTCCTGCCAATTCCTCCTCAGCATTTACTTTACAATCTGCAATGGTCAATATGCACTTCCCTTTATTCAGGCCTCAGTGTTGGAGAATAAAGAGGTCTGTTATCTTTCAAAGTGAAGTATGAGAATCAATCCAGGTACTGCAGTTGTCCCTGTTCTCAGCATAACTGGTGCCACCCCTACTCCCCTCACCCCACCACCCTGAAGAGCCCAGACTGATTTCCCCTGGTGATCTTGTGATTTGGGGCTAAGTGTTCAGATCTTCTCCACAGAAAGCACTGGCAGGACTCACCTTCCTGGAAACTTCTTCAAAACAGTGGTCCAGGTCTTCAGAGCTTCAGTAGTGCAGGAAGCAGGGCTTTTTTTGTTTGCATTAGGAAAATAAATCAGCAAGGCTCTCAGAGAATGAACAGCAGGATATTGTGTTCTGAAATGCTGAAAATAAATAAATAAATAAAATTGTTTCCAGCATTTCCAAAGATAACAGAGGAATAGCACACTGGTGAAAGTTACTAACTTGCGCAATGTTGGGTGTCTCATACTGCTCAGAACCCACAGAGGAGAGGAAACAGAGAGGACTCCTCCTATCAATGCTTCTAGCTTTCGGTTTCTTGAGTCAGAAAAAACGGAAGAGCTTCCTGTAAACACAGTGATGACCACGACAAGTTAGCGCTCAGCAGTACTTACATGTTTTTCTCAATAGATGAAACTTTCCAAGAACTTCCATATCCAACATTTAGGAACCTCTATTCCTTTGAATGAAGTCAAATTTCAAAGGGAAAATGTGCGCCTTCTAGCCACTTACAATGCACACTTCCCTAGTCTTTCATACAATGAGAAGAAAAGGGAAAAGGGCACCATTAATCTCATCTTCACCGCATTACACAGTAGGGAGTGTGCGAATAGATGAAAGAATTAAGTTTCCAGTTCAGCCCAGATACTGCTCTCTGACCCTCACTATTATGGACAAGGCAGATTTCCCTACTATCCGTCTGCTTTATATTGCTATAAGAGAATACCACACACTGGGTAATTTGTAAAGAACAGAAGTTTGTTGCTCATAGTTCTAGAGGCTGGGGAGTCAAAGATCAAGGCTGTGGCAATTGGGATGAACATTTTGCTGCTTGCTCATATGACAGAAGGACAAAAAGAGCAAATTTATTCTCACAAACCCTTTTTATGGTGACAGTAGTTAATTCATTTATGAGGGTAGAGACCTCATGACCTAAACATGTCCAATCAGATACCACCTTCCAGCAAGATTGCATTGGGGGGGGGGGGGTTCAGGTTTAACAGGAGTTTTGGAGAGGACAAGGACACTTAACTGTAGAATTTACCCGTCACTGCTTTTCTATCTCAATCCTCTATGTGTTCATTGAGAATCTTAATTATTTTTATTAATCCTTTATTCTTCTTTATTCCAGTACTACTTTTTTTTCCTCTCCAGATTTTCACTAATATTATTTCTCCCTTGAATTCACGATGAGATTTCTTACTTTTGCAAATAGTGAACTTCCCACCTGAAACATTTTGGTTTGGGAATTCTAACTTCAAATGAGAACAACCTATAAGTTATTCAGGTTTATTTAACAAAGGAAGGAAAAGGAACTGGAACTTAGATTTCACAATATTATTTTGCTCAATTTTGGGGTATTGTAAATATTGAGTAGAGAAAAATAATTTACACCAATGAAGAAGCAATGTTCGAATTTTCTTTTCTTTTTGGTTTTAGATGTGGGGCTTTAGAATCTGGTCCAAGGGAAGAAACTCACATGCACTGAAATAAAGGTTACCATCTTCTCAGTTGTTTAAAATACCAGCTCATGGGTGTTAAAAGGGGAAAATTGGAATATGGAAGTATTAAGTGGTGAGAAGTTACTGAAGCAAACCCTTACTAGTTTGTCTTTTCTTGTTTCCTAGCAAATGACAAACGGCTAACTGTTCCCTACACTAACGTAGAGGTCTTTTTACTCAGGTATTCTGGTTTTTGGATAATCAATCAGCAAAGCAGAGACAAAAATACTTAGCATAGATCTATTCTTCCAGGTCTTTGTAGTATGGAAAATTATTGCTTCTTAACTCTTCTGGCATGAAGTTAAGTGTCGTGTGATTTTTGTAATTGCAGAGTATTATGACACATCTAGATTAAAAATATACCCATATCCTAAATTAATATTTTATTAACCAGTTAAATGGTGTTGAAAATTTAATAGCAGAAGCATAAAAATAAACTACACCTATCAGTTTGCTCTAGAAGTCTACACAAACTGACTTAATCCCCCGACACCCACTTCCCTACAGTGTACTGTTTTACTTTCTTAAAGTCTTTAGCTGGTTCAATGAAACTGTAGGAGACTCAACTATTTCCTCTGGTGACAGAAGTTTCTAAGTTCCCTATCTTGATTATATTTGATGTTACATATTTGGCATGCTATTTTGGATTTTGAAAAGCATTCTCAACCTTTTTTTTTCTTTTGAAATCATCCTACAAGTATGACAGTGATTTAACTACAGTTTATTTGTTCTCTTCTGTTTTGTTCTGTTTTTGTCTGTTTGTTTATCTATGCTATTTTTGGCTTGGAAAACCCCTTTAGAAAATGTTCAGTGATCACATTTACTCTATGAGTGCTCAAGTAACTAGCCCTTGACGAATCAAACTAAATACATCAATAGAACCTAGTAGATGGCAACGCCCAGGACTGAATTTTGAGACAGGGAAGCCTAGACAGTTGACTCAACAAATATTGTCTAAACAAATGCTTGTTGAATATCTTCTGTGTGCCAAATACTATTTTGGGAAGTAACATTCAGCAATGAACAGCAAAGTCCTTAGACTCAAGTCACTTCTACTACAGCAGAGACTGTAAACTAAAAAACTAAGCCAATAGCAACAGCACAAATACCGTGCAGTGTCAAGTAAATAGGTTCCATGGAGAGATGATAATGGTGTGAGGTAATAGAAAATAGTGGTGTTACTGCTCTTTTGTAGTATATACCTAGGGAAGGCTGACCTTAGGAAGGGGCAATGAACAGAAACCTAGATTGAGGGGATGAGCTGCTCAGATATTCAGAAGTTATTTGACAAAAGACATAATCGCTAATACTCAAATTATGACAAGGGTAGACATTTGGGGGTTGACGTCTTCTAAATCACAGCCAATAACAACCTTTTGTCTTGCTTTTGTTTTAAAACGGTCTCATTTCACGCTGTACTATAAGAAGGTGGTTGGCAAAAGAAAGAGCAGAGCTTTGGAGCCAGAAGCCTTGGGTTCGGCCCTTCTCATTTGCCTTTTAATAGCTGTGTGGCATCACAGGACTCATTGCAGTTAAGGTACAATGTGATAATTGGGAGATTATGATAAAGGGCCACCATCATGTGTCAGGCAAACCAATGCTGACTACTTGAAACCTAGGATTGTCATCCTCTTTAGAGATATGTGGGAGTTCCCTGCATGCTCCCGATACTTGTCTTCCAGGATTCATGTCAGGGTACTTTGTAACTTCTAAAACTCTACTCAGTGATCAGCTTTTATGCACGGTATAGTATAAAGGCTTCTCAAACTAGTGTGTATGCTCTTGAGGACACAAAGTCATTCAATAGATCAGGAATGTATTTCCTTTGGGTGTTTAAAACATTTTAAAGAGATAATTCAGAGAAACAGCTAAGTCTTAAATTTCTCATGCATAAAATATGATATTTTGTGACTGTTAATACATGATGAAATTATAGAAAGATTACAACTTCATGGTCAAGTAGGAAACATGCTGGGTTGCCTGTTCACCATTTGGTATATGCTTTTCTTTCACTGTCAAGCCTGGGAAATTCAGGTGACTTAATATTTCAAGTATTTCAAGTGTGTTCCTTATTTTGAAAATGTTCCTGATAGTGGTTTCAATGTCCACATAAATAAAGTTTTTCCAGTCCTCACATGTCTATAGAAAAAAAATCATAACAAGTCTATATTAAATGTAATAATTCAGAATTTGTTTACATGGATCATACTCACTGGAGTAGTCAAGATTTCCTAAAAGTCACCATCAATTATTTTCAGCTCATAAACCTCTTCTCTTGTTCTTGGCTTAGGTCCCCTATCACTTAGGTTGCTGCTCTGGAAGGCACTAATCACTAGCAATGATAAACATCTACTCATATGTGTATTGGACATTGGAATGAAGGGGTGATTCATATCTTTTTCACAATTTTTTCAAGTGGGCTGTTTAAATGGTAGAATATGTGGTTCTCCATATCTTCTGCATACCAACTCCCTATTAGTTATATTACATATTGCCGCGATCGGCACAGCCAAACTTGTAAGAAAGAGAAAGACTCACATACACATATGATTTTGAAGATGAAGCTAGAGTTGAGGGGAAGGCTGCTCTTTGATGGAGAAGCAAGTCTAAAGAGTTACACCAGTGTATGCGTTCCTGGTCACTGGTGTGGTCGATGGTCACTCGCTACCTCGGTCGCAGTGGGTAGAGATGCGTTATCAAACCAACACATAGACACCGGGCGCTGGTGAGAGCTGGCAGGTGACAACCTCAGTCGGCCTCCAGGCAAGCTCGTTTATTTTTGGAATGCACACAGCTGTTATAGGGTTCAGGTAGCGCATGCCCGCCAATCACACATAAGCACCTTAACATCTATAAGCCAATCATCTTATGCTTAATGTAACTGCACTATGAGGAAGCACTAAATATTGCTGTCGTGATGGAAAGGCAGTCTGGAAGGGTCTTTGTCCCTTGCCGCAGTCTAGCTGGGCACAAAATCACGAGCCACTCACAGCCTTGTAGATTCAAACAGCAATTCTTTATTCCCAAACTCTCACTGGCACTCTACACGCACCTTCTGGGGAAAATCCACACCTCCACTGGGCTCTGCATCCCAAAATACTCTCTGAATCCCGTGAGAACTCAACGGGAACTCAAGGAGCGCAGCGGGCGCCTGAGGCAGCAGGATACGCCCTATTCCCAGCAGGGTACACCCTAAACCTGGAACCGCCCTAAACCCGGATCTGCCCTGGTCCTTGAGCAGGGTCACCATTCTCAAACATTCATGCAATGTCACTGCAAATGACCTGGGTCCAAGGCAAGCCCATTTCCACAATGGAGAGTCCTCCCTCTAAGCAACATTGGGTAGGCTGACAAGGAAATTGCCATGCGTCATTCCTACTTGGCTATGGTTCTCAGCATCTCCCCCCTTCTGATTAATTAAACAACAAGCAATGTGGCTTAGGGACCGTGCCTGTTAGGTTGTCCGATACAACATATGGTTCTTACCCATCATCGGATGTACTGACCTCTAGGCGTCAGCCTCCTGTCTTAGGTTGGTACCACTGCAATTGGATCATACCCGTCACT